>NC_088409.1:73229427-74495677 GCF_034236695.1 Oncorhynchus nerka
TGCGCTGATACGGTGCACGCACTAGTCTACACGGTAAATGATGTCCAGAACCAATGTATCAATCTCTACCCAGCAGCAGTCAGTCCCGCCCGTATAATTTCATATAGTAAACCTCAGACACTGTAGCCAAAAATATGTTCATAATCTTTTAATTTGCCCTATTGTTGTAGTGTGGACAGTAGCCTAAAATGTATTTTTTTTTGTCTCATGATCTGTCGCTAATATGCAGTCAATTTATAAGATATATTATTTTTAATGATGACCATAACATTCTTTACAGGTCTCTTATGTTGTTCAGATGTAGCCTTTCATTTTCGCAACTCCAAATCAACAGGTCTCTGTGTGTGTTTTTACACGTGTGTTTGTGTGCGCGTGCATGCGTGTGTGTGTATGTGTGTGTGTTTGTTGGATGGATGGATGTTTGGAGGTGATCTAATCAGGATTCCACATTTGGTTACTCAGAAGCCTATCCAAACTAAAGCAACATGGCGGCAGGGTAGCCTATTGGTTAGAGCGTGTGACTAGTAACCGGAAGGTTGCGAGTTCAAACCCCCGAGCTGACAAGGTACAAATCTGTCGTTTTGCCCCTGAACAGGCAGGTAACCCACTGTTCCTAGGCTGTCATTGAAAATAAGAATTTGTTCTCAACTGACTTGCCTGGTTAAATGAAGGTAAAATGGCCACTCAGGAACATACACTGTCTTCTTGGTAAGCAACTCCAGTGTAGAATTGGCCTTTTGTTTTAGGTTATTGTGTTGCTGAAAGGTGAATTCGTCTCCCAGTGTCTGGTGGAAAGCAGACTGAACCGCCTTTTCCTCTAGGATTTTGTCTGTGCTTACCTCTATTCCATTTCTTTTTCATCCTGAAAAACTCCCCATTCCTTAAAAGATTATGCGCATTTTCGCAGCTTTTTGTTAAAAATCGCGCAACATTTCAGTGCCCTGCTACTCATGCCAGGAATATAGTATATGCATATGATTAGTATGTGTGGATAGAAAAGACTCAGACGTTTCTAAAACTGGTTGAATCACGGCTGTGACTATAACAGAACGTGCGTTTCATCGAAAAGTGCAGGAAAATCTGATCACTGAAAATGGAAAAATATATCCATGCGCCACTTCAACCCATTGATAAAGGTGAACCACATTAAATGGGGCCGAGGTTGCAATACCTACAGCTTCCACACGATGTCAACAGTCTTGTCATTTGCCTAGGATTTTTTTCTTGGTCAAACTTACGCAAGGCAGTGCCTTTCTTCCGGTCTCCGACCGGATATTTTGGTTGAGATTTACCCGGACATTATTTCCAGACGTACAGCTATAGAATATACATCGCCTCGTGATCAATTTGATCGCTTATTAACGTTTACTAATACCTAAAGTTGCATTACAAAAGTATTTCGAAGTGTTTTGTGAAAGTTTATCGTCGACTTTTTTAATTAAAAAAAAATGACGTTGCGTTATCAAACTCAGTTTTTTCCTTGATTACACAGTCTTCATAGATAGATATCTAGGCTATATATGGACCAATTTAATCGAAAAAAAGACCCAATAGTGATGTTTATGGGACATCTAGGAGTGCCAAGAAAGAAGCTCGTCAAAGGTAATGAATGTTTTATATTTTATTTCTGCGTTTTGGGTAGCGCCGGCTACCGCAAAATCTGTTGTTTTAAGTGGCGTTGTAGTACTTTGGGGGTGCCTGCTATCAGATAATAGCTTCTCATGCTTTCGCCGAAAAGCATTTTACAAATCTGACTCGGTAGCTAGATTCACAACGAGTGTAGCTTTAATTCAGTACCTTGTATGTGTATTTTAATGAAAGTTTGAGTTTTATCAAAAACTATACGTGGCGCACTTGAAATTTCCGCTGATTTGATCCCCACAGCGGGAGCTAGTCCCTAACAAGTTCGAATACAAGCATGGATTTGCCCCAAACATAACACTTTGTATTTAGGACAAAAAGTTCATTGTTTTGCTACATTTTTTTGAAGTAATAATTTAGTGGCTTGCAAACAGGATGCATGGTTTAGAATATTTGCATTCTGTACAGGCTTCCTTCTTTTCACTCTGTCATTTAGGTTAGTAACTATAACGTTGTTGATCCATCCTCAGTTTTCTCCTATCACAGCTATTACACTCTGTAACTGTTTGTCACCATTGGCCTCATGGTGAAATCCCTGAGCGGTTTCCTTTCTCTCCGGCAACTGAGTTAGGAAGGACACCTGTATCTTTCCATGGGAGTGCTCGGAACTTATTATGTGACTTGTTAAGCTGATTTTCACTCCTGAACTTATTTAGACTTGTCATAACAAAGGGTTTGAATCCTTATTGACTGAAGACATTTCAGCTTTTCATTTTTCATTAATTTGTAAAAATTTAGAAAAAACATAATTCCACTTTGACATGATGGTGTATTGTGTGTAGTCCAGTGACAAAATAACTACATTTAAACCATTCAGGCTATACACAACAAAATGTGGAAAAAGTCAAGGGGTGTGAATACTTTCTGAAGGCACTGTAGATGTATAGGTAACATAGTAAACTACAGGCTTTCGCTTGACAACTGTTGAATGGAGTGTAGTCTGCATTGAGTAGTGGTTGAACACCATTCACTGTATTTTAGAGCTTCGCTCTCTGTCACCATTAATTTAATTAACCTCTCTCTCTGTGTTAAATGCCTAAATGCATCCAAAATGCACAATAGCTTCCAATACAATATCCCAAGTGGTGCAAGATTTGAAGATTATATTCTGGCCTAGCAAAGCTTTACAGTTGTAACAAAACCCACGTATTGTTAGGACCATAGTTAACCAGGCTTGGTAGGATAACATTTAGACAGTGGCGATTTTAGCATGTAAATCTTTGTGGAGCAAAAACATAAAAAAGTGGGATGCATGCCAGCAAAGCCACCTCACTACACAACACAACACTAAACAATACATTAATTGCACTATACCACTGCTACACCTGGCTATCAGTGGAGCCTTGTCTGGCAGCAAAACAGTTAATTCAGCCTCATTTACTGCCTTTAAAAAAAACATAGCTGATATGGCTGACTTGCTCAAACGAATGTGATTTTTACTGACAATTGAGATGTACAAACTATGGCATAAAGGGACGACAAGTGGATAAGAGGCAATCTGTAATTCCGATTAAGACATTACTGAGCGAGCTAGGATGTACGTAGTCAATATAACTATATGTTCAGCACTTTTGAAATGTACAGCCGACAGAATTCAGGACATGGGCCGTTCTTACAGTGTTCTCCCTGTACACCAAGTCAGAACCGTAGGATAAATAAAGGGGGCGTATGAGCAAACAATGAAAGCTCCTACATTATTCAATGATTACATTTCTCAAAAACACATTATAGGCTACATGTGCACCACCAAGTCAGAACAGTAGGGAAAATATACCAAATTATTAGGGTGAGGCTCATGGGCTACTAACAGCTAACTACACAACATACACTTGTATTACTTTCTTAGCTACAGTATACATATCTCCCTGGTATATTACATAATTTATGCAGCAGCATACAGGACATTTTTGGACTCACCTTGTTGTGCTGTGCTCACTTAAACAGGAAGGTGGCGCGGTGGTCCTTCATGAGCAAAGTCTGGCATTCTCTGGATTTATGGTGCGTTCAAAGCAACTGGGAACTCTGAAAAAAACCAGGTTGAATCATGATGACGTCATTGATCTTCAAGTTATAGCTCTAGAAAGACGACGGATTTATAATTTTGAGTTGGATGAAAGTTCAAAACGTATTTTACCAGTTGTAGCTCGTTTATTCCCGATTTCCCAGTTGTCTTGAACTCACTGAAGTCAATTTTTCGCAGTTCATTTTTATTAATTTTTTATTTCACCTTTATTTAACCAGGTAGGCTAGCTAAGAACAAGTTCTCATTTGCAGCTGCGACCTGGCCAAGATAAAGCAAAGCAGTTTGACACATACAACAACACAGAGTTACACAAGGAATAAACAAACATACAATCAATGATACAGTAGAAAAGTCTATATACAGCACGTGCAAATGATGTAGGATAAGGGAGGTAATGTTCCGAGTTAACAGTTTAGTTAACAGTTGTTTTGAGCACGGCACAAATCAAGCTTCATTGACAGCATGGCCAATGTTGAATGTTTAATTTTATCTACATTTTATCTATAATTGATTTTCATTACTTCTCTTCATATGACAAGGATTGAAAAGGATTTGCGACTTGATTCATGATGATGACTACTAGTTACGATTTAGAAAGTATGATGTTGACATGATCAGTCCAATCAAAGCTACTGTACATATAACGTGATTTGACGTAATTTTATCTGTGGCCAATGACCTTGAGCCTTCTTGGATGGGCACTTCTAATGTAACTCTATGGCAGCACCCAAGGGGCTAGAATTTTCTAGCTCTACCCTTAGACTTGGCGGTGACGTAGTGTCCCCATGAGTAACAGAACACTGAGCCAATCACGGCGCAACACTCTGTATTTTCTGCTGGCTTGCCCCACCACCACCGAAAGCACTGAGCTAGGCTGAAACACCTGTATTTTGGAGCTGCCTTACTCAAGAAAATGAAAAAGAGACCATGTTTGTATGTGGCTTTATTCTCAATTATGTATATATATATTTTTTACATTGTTTACAAACTGATATGTGACACGTATTAATGCCAAAATAACAACCAAAACAGGCAAGCTCCCCCCTAAAAAATGTGGGGCTCACCATGACGGGTCGCCACTGCATTTAGATATGTTTTTATAGTGAGAGTAGAGCACCAAAGAGAAGGGCAAAGTCGGACTAGATCTTGCTTAGCTGGTCTAGGCTTGGCAGGCGTTTATTTGACCTCAAGCCTGGTTGGTTTATACCTCAAAGGAAAGATAAGTAGCGATACAAAAATACAGATTTAAAATGACTGTTGAAGGATCTTGTAAATATTGTTTGGAATAATCCATCTCTTACAGAGACATTACTCAAGGTGAGAGATGGATTGGCTCATCCTCCTCTCTGATAAACCACTGAGATAAGATGCTGAATGTAAAAAAAGGGTTTGTTTGAACCCTATAACATTCTGTATTTCTCCTTGTGTCTCTCCAGGCGTTCCTAATTCTCTCCAGGGGTCCTCTATCTCTCCAGGGGGTTCCTCTGTCTCTCCGGGGTGCCTCTGTCTCTCCAGGGGGTGCCTCTATCTATCCAGGGGGTTCATCTATCTATCCAGGGGGTTCCTCTTTCTCTCCAGGGGTGGTTCCTCTATCTCGCCATGGGGGTTCCTCTATCTCTATCTCTGCAGGGGGTCCCTCTATCTCTCCAGGGGGTTCCTCTATCTCTCCAGGGGGTTCATCTATCTCTATCTCTCCAGGGGGTTTATCTATCTCTCCATGGGGTTCCTCTATCTCTCCAGGGGGTCCCTCTATCTCTCTAGGGGGTCCCTCTATCTCTCCAGGGGGTTTATCTATCTCTCCAGGGGGTTCCTCTATCTCTCCAGGGGGTCCCTCTATCTCTCCAGGGGGCTCATCTATCTCTCCAGGGGGTTCCTCTATCTCTCCAGGGGGTTTATCTATCTCTCCAGGGGGTTCCTCTATCTCTCCAGGGGGTTCCTCTATCTCTCCAGGGGGTCCCTCTATCTCTCCAGGGGGCTCATCTATCTCTCCAGGGGGTCCTCTATCTCTCCAGGGGGTTTATCTATCTCTCCAGGGGGTTCCTCTATCTCTCCAGGGGGTTCCTCTATCTCTCCAGGGGGTCCCTCTATCTCTCTAGGGGGTCCCTCCATCTCTCCAGGGGGTTTATCTATCTCTCCAGGGGGTTCCTCTATCTCTCCAGGGGGTCCCTCTATCTCTCCAGGGGGCTCATCTATCTCTCCAGGGGGTTCCTCTATCTCTCCAGGGGGTTTATCTATCTCTCCAGGGGGTTCCTCTATCTCAACAGGGGGTTTATCTATTTCTCCAGGGGGTTCATCTATCTCTCCAGGGGGTTCCTCTATCTCTCCAGGGGGTTCCTCTATCTCTCCAGGGGGTCCCTCTATCTCTCCAGGGGGTTCCTCTTTTATAGTACATATCCGTTGTGATATGATCTGATCATGGTATTTCAGACGGTTGCATAATGCTTCTTTATTGTCAGCTCCAGCTCATTCATCAGAGCTGAATGATGGTGAAATGGATCAATAGAAGCTGTCATGGAGCCTTAGGCAGGCCTGAACTGCTTTTGGTGTGTTTCTCTGAGAAACAAAGGAAACATACACTTGTTATGGTGCTTATGTTTGCCATACAGTTTGCTCTGTGTGACATGGATGGTGATTGAAGATGGCTGTCCGAGTGCTGTTGAAGGGTTTGGCTTTGAAACAGAGTGATATAAGGCTGCTGCACTGTATTCTGTCTGTGTGCTGCGTCATCACCCTCATACTTCACAGGCCTTGGTAACTGAACTGGCATCTACTGGGCCAGTTTAAATAGAATATATGGTCCTGTGTTCTTCACGTATCCTGAATACAGCGGTTTAACAGTGCTGTTGACTGTTGGGGCCAGTGTACTGATCTTGTCCACTTAACTTGTTCTGTATGCTCATAGAAGATTTGAATGATAAGTAATAAGTACAGCCCCATTGATATCCTGTGGGTACTGTGGTTGGAAAATTGCACAGCTCTCACAGCCTGCAGTGAAATGCACTTATCCTGTTTCAAGTCAAATTTAACACCCAAGCTAATGGCCCTTTGCCAGCTAGTGAAATATTTCATTGCTTGTACTCTGGGCTCACTACATCATTTGTAACAATAATATACTCTTCTATTTAAAGAAATAGAATTTATAGCTCATTAAATTTACATTAGATTCTGCTTAATAGGCCCCACCCTAATTGCTATAGATAATGCTAGATAATGCTAGATAATGCAGGATATTACTTGATATGGTGGCAGCAAACAATTTTACTCTTAGGGAAGGGAAGGCTGAGACATGGCAGCTCTTCTCAGTACAACTTGAGAAATAGAGAAGATCCGGTAGACACTGTTGACATCCATAAGAAAATCAGCTACTGCAGTTTTGTTAGTCATTAGTGTCTGATGGAAGACAGCACATTTCAAGCTGTGTGGGTAGTTCTGTCTGCTTCAGACTCAAATTCCGTACGTGTCCACACACTTTCTTAAGTGAGCTCTTGCTGACCTGTCCTCTGTACAGGGTTGTAGGTAGCCTAGTGTTTAAGTTTTGGGCCAGTAACTGAAAGGTTGCTGGTTCAAATCACCAAGCTGACTAGGTGAAAAATCTGTTGATGTACTCTTGAGCAAGGCACTAACCCTAATTGCACATGGATAAGCAAGTCTGCTAAAATGTGAAGGGAAGCAGAGGATTTAGCTGAACTTATTAGGGACTTGGTTCCTGTGGTGGGATCAAATCAGCGGAAGTTTTAGAGCGCCACCTATAGTTTTCGATAAAACTCAAACTTTCATTAAAACACACATGCAAGGTACTGAATTAAAGCTACACTCGTTGTGAATCTAGCCACCAAGTCAGATTTGTAAGATGCTTTTCGGCGAAAGCATGAGAAGCTATTATCTGATAGCATGCACCCCCCAAAATACTGGAACGTCACCTAAAACAACAGATTTTGCGGTAGCCGGCGCTACCCAAAACGCAGAAATAAAATATAAAACATTCATTACCTTTGACGAGCTTCTTTCTTGGCACTCCTATATATCCCATAAACATCACAATTGGGTCTTTTTCCCGATTAAATCCGTCATTGTATAGCCAAAATGTCGTTTTCCTTAGACCGGTCTGATCCAGGAATATTCCATTTTACAAGACGCAACGTCACTTTTTAAAATTACAAAAGTTGCCTATAAACTTTTACAAATCACTTCAAACTACTTTTCTAAACCAACTTTAGGTATTAATAAACGTTAATAATCTATCAAATTGATCACGGGGTGATCTGTATTCGATAGCAGCAAGTCTTGAAATCACCGTCCATTGTTTTCAATTTCACAACATCCTGTGGTGAGACTAAAACAGGAAGGGCCAAAACGTCATAGAACCAAGGATAAAGCTGACTGGAGATGCCAGTACTGGCGACATCGTGTGGAAGCTGTAGGCGTTTACAGGGCATCCTCATTTATTTTCGGTCGCCTTAGACAATACATTGACTGGCGGATTAATATATTTTTTGTGTTTTTGGTGAACAGTTTTTCGAGGGATTTTTACTTCTAAACACGTTATGTTATAGCCACAGACACAATTTAACCAGTTTTAGAGACTTCAGAGTGTTTTCTATACACACATACTTATCATTTGCATATACTATATTCCTGGCATGAGTAGCAGGACTTTGAAATGTTGCGCGATTTTTTACATGATGATGATGATCCCTAACAGGTTTTAAGGGCTGCAGTGAGGTTCCGCTGTTGTATTTGTCTTCAAGTCAAACTGGGTGAAGGCATGCAGCTAAAGAGGGGTGAGAGGTCAGAAGAGATGGCCTTTGGCTATGTCTGGTGGTGCCTGCAGAATGTCTCTCCATCACTGACCTTGTATAGTTTTTCAACCTTTCAAGACTACTAAATGCATCCCAAAAGTCACCCTATTCCCTTTATATTGGACTACTTTTCAAATAGTGCGCTATATAGAGAATAGGGTGCCATTTGGGACAAACACATAGTCCTCCCTTCAAGCCCTCAGCAGGGGAACACAATACAGCTTTGCTGTCTGTGTAAAATAGTATTTTGCTAAATAAACATGTGTTAGGCCAAGGTCAAAGGGCAGGGAGAGGGGAATTGTTGACATCCTATTGACTTTAGAGTTATTTGTGGATGGAATACGAATCAGACCTCCCACCTTTTCGTCAAAGGCATTTTCACTATAGAGAACGCTGAGTTGTCAATGAATGAAGAATGCTGAAGATAGTGCTGAAACAACAATGTTGGCTGTTGAACTTAAGTGTAGTAAACAGTCAAATAGCAGTAAAGGACTGGTGGCGGGCCCTTTGATGAGTGTGAGGACAGAGTGCTTCATTCATGCCAGTGTTGTGATAATGAGGAGGAGGAGTGGTGTCTGCTGGTATGAATATGACATTGTTCTCTCTGTGCCCTGGATCTGAGGGTCCTCACTGCATTGTTCACATTGCCTGGCTATGACTGTGCGAATCATTTCCATGATAAGAAAAGGAAGAAGCAATATTGTTGTTTAGGAAGGCATAGAGTGCACATTAGCATGCCTCATGGAGCAATCACAGCACACCATTAAGAGAGACTGTGGACCAGTCGCCGGCTCACAGCACAGCACCTCGTGAATGGAGACATGGGACAGTTTTAATGCAGAACAGAACCGAGTCTATCAACAGACATGGCACAGTCCTTAGCATGCACAGAACTAGGGCTGACCCCACATATTCGACTGGATGATGGTTTGGTCGATAGGCTGTTGGTCGACCAAGATTTTATTTAGTCGAGCATCAGCAAATATATACATGTTTTTATGGCACTGAAGACACCTGTCTTATTTACGTCCATCTCAATGAACTAATCCATTGCAGAGGCCACTGGGAAGGCACAGTTCAAGAAGAAGGGGAGTGTCACTGAGATGCAGAATGCACATCTCTCTCCAGAATGTGCTCTTTCCCACCAATTTGTGCACATTCATTGTTTCATAACTTCATTCTGTGAATTGTTTGCATTTGATTGTTAGTGTCTATCAATTCCCCATTATATACACTACATGGCCAAACGTATGTGGACACCCCTTCAAATTAGTGGATTCGGCTATTTCAGTCACACCCGTTGCTGACAGATATATAAAATCTAATCAAAACAGCTATGCAATCTCCATAGACAAACATTGGCAGTAGAATGGCCCTTACTGAAGAGCTTAATGACTTTCAACGTGGCACCGTCTAGGATGCCACCTTTCCAACAAGTCAGTTCGTCAAATTTCTGCCCTGCTAGAGCTGCCCCAGTCAAATGTAAGTGCTATTATTGTGAAGTGGAAACATCTAGGAACAACAACGGCTCAGCTGCGAAGTGGTAGGCCACACAAGCTCACAGAATGGGACAGCTGTGTGCTAAAGCGTGTAGCGTGTAAAAATCGTCTGTCCTCGTTTGCAACACTCACTACCAAGTTCTAAACTGCCTCTGGTAGCAAAGTCAGCAGAAGAACTGTTCGTTGGGAGCTTCATGAAATGGATTTCCATGGCCGAGCAGCCGTGCACAAGCCTAAGTGGTGTAAAGCTCGCTGCCATTGGAATCTGGAGCAGTGGAAACATGTTCTCTGGAGTGATGAATCACGCTTCACCATCTGGCAGTCCGACGAATATAGGTTTGGCAGATGCCAGGAGAACGCTACCTGTCCGAATACATAGTGCCAACTGTACAGTTTGGTGGAGGAGGAATAATGGTATCTGGGCTGTTTTTCATGGTTCGGGCTTGGTCCCTTAGTTCCAGTGAAGGGAAATCTTAACACTGCAGCATACAATGACATTCTAGACGATTCTGGCAACATTTTGGGGAAGGCACATTCCTGTTTCAACATGACAATGGCCCTGTACACAAAGTGAGGTCCATTCATAAATGGTTTGTCGAGATCGGTGTGAAAGAACTTGACTGGCCTGCACAGAGCCCTGACCTCAATCCCATAGAACGCCTTTGGGATGAATTGGAGTGCCGACTGCAAGCCAGGCCTAACTGCCCAACATCAGTGCCCGACCTCAGTAATGCTCTTGTGACTGAATGGAAGCAAGAACCCGCAGCAATATTCCAACTTCTAGTGGAAAGCCTTCTCAGAAGAGTGGAGGCTGTTATAGTAGCAAAGGAGGGACCAACTCCATATTAATACCCATGATTTTGTAATGAAATGTTCGATGAGCAGATGTCCACATACTTTGGGCCATGAAGTGTATATCACCAGTAGTACATTTACCATTAATTCCTATCATTTCTAATCTACAATGTTTGTTTGGTTACTGTAATGTCTGTTTATGCATTCAATATACAGTAACTGCAGAATCTGCTAAAGCCTGTAGGAGCAGGAGGATGATGGTCGGGGCAGGTGAAGTTTTTTATTCTTCTGGTTATGTTGATCTCTGGCTCCTTCGAGTCATTTGTGTCTTATTTCATTCAACCGTGAAAAGCATCAGACAAGCTCAATATATATATATAGTTGATTTTTTATTAAAACACATATGGTGTGTCTATATATGGAAAAATACACATTTAAAAATGTAGACCAATCGATTGGCCGACCAAGATTTTTTTAAATCTGAGTACTGTCCAGAGTTTCCAAAAAGGTACATTTTAGCTAGTTGCAGGTGGAAATGTTGATATTTTTCAAACAAATGTTCTTGGAAACTTCACAGCTTGCATGCAGTTTATTTAACCAGCCTCACGGAGAGAAAGTGGAACAATTCAGAAACCATGACAACAGCTGAGAAGCATCCCCATCTCTAAGACTACATAACTGTTGATCAGTGTGGTGGATAGAAGACCTTCAGCTTTCTGTGCGGGAGAGAGTTACTAATCGATAATCTATACAGATCTAGCTTTCTGAATGAGAGACTCAGCCGATCAATAAATGTACAGATGCTGCCAAAGGAGAGGAGAGTAGGGCTGGCTGGGTAACTGAGAATAGGGCTGGCTGGGTAACTGAGAATACTGTATTCAACTGATCTGATAAATAGTCAAGAATGCCAGGTCATCAGATTGCCTCAACTTAATCTAATTGGAGGAAGTAAATGGGTGAGACTCATCAACATCTGTTTGCTCTGCCCTCTCCGCATCAACAGTCACGCTGCAGTCACTCCCCATCGGCCATGGTTAAGTGATGTGGTTTGCTTAGCAGATGCTTTCGCCCAGATTGACTCAAATGGCAGCCACATTATCCACTTAACACAGCTGGATGCGACTGGACGTTTTGTAGGGCAACGGAGGGATGTCCCACCTGCCATCAGAATCAGTGGCCCTCTGGAAACCTGCCCAATCCACTGAACTAGTCGACTGGTTGACTGAGTCAGTAAGACGAGGGTGTTCAGTAATGGCTGCCTGTTGCCTACTGACTTCATAATCTGACATCTGCATGGTGTTAGTTCACCCTATTGACAGTCATTTAGCAACAGTCTGTTAACAACTTAGTCAAACACCTGATTTTCTGATCACATACACTACATGACCAGAAGTATGTGGACATTTGCTCATCCAAGATCTCATTCCAAAATCATGGGTATTAATATGGAGTTGGACCCCCCTTTGCTGCTATAACAGCGTCCACTCTTCTGGGAAGGCTTTCCACAAGATGTTGGAACTAGAGGTCGACCGATTAATCGGAATGGCCGATTAATTAGGGCCGATTTCAAGTTTTCATAACAATCGGAAATCGGTATTTTTGGACACAGATTTGGCCTATATTTTTTTTTACACCTTTATTTAATCTTTATTTAACTAGGCAAGTCAGTTAGGAACACATTCTTATTTTCAATGACGGTCTAGGAACGGTGGGTTAACTGCCAGAACGACAGATTTTCACCATGTCAGCTCGGGGGATTCAATCTTGCAACCTTACAGTTAACTAGTCCAACGCTCTAACCACCTGCCTCTCATTGCACTCCCCAAGGAGACTGCCGGTTACGTGAATGCAGTAAGCCAAGGTAAGTTGCTAGCTAGCATTAAACTTATCTTATAAAAAACAATCAATCAATCATAAGTTAACTACACATGGTTGATGATATTACTAGTTTATCTAGCGTGTCCTGCATTGCATATAATCGATGCGGTGCGTATCGTTGCTCCAATGTGTACCTAACCATGAACATCAATGCCTTTCTTAAAATCAATACACAGAAGTATATCTTTTTAAACCTGCATATTTAGCTAAAAGAAATCCAGGTTAGCAGGTAATATAAACCAGGTGAAATTGTGTCACTTCTCTTGCGTTCATTGCACGCAGAGTCAGTGTATATGCAACAGTTTGGCCCGCCTAATTTGCCAGAATTGTACGTAATTATGACATAACATTGAAGGTTGTGCAATGTAACAGTAATATTTAGACTTATGGATGCCACCCGTTAGATAAAATACGGAACGGTTTCGTATTTCACTGAAAGAATAAACGTCTTGTTTCCGAGATGATAGTTTCCGGATTCGACCATATTAATGACATAAGGCTCGTATTTCTGTGTGTTATTATGTTATAATTAAGTCTATGATTTGATAGAGCAGTCTGACTGAGCAGTGGTAGGCAGCAGCAGGCTCGTAAGCATTCATTCGAACAGCACTTTTGTGCGTTTTGCCACCAGCTCTTCGTTGTGCGTCAAGCATTGCGCTGTTTATGACTTCAAGCCTATCAACTCCCGAGATTAGGCTTGTGTAACCGATGTGAAATGGCTAGCTAGTTAGTGAGGTGCGCGCTAATAGCGTTTCAAACATCACTCGCTCTGAGACTTGGAGTGGTTGTTCCCCTTGCTCTTCATGGGTAGCACTGCTTCGAGGGTGGCTGTTGTCGATGTGTTCCTGGTTCGAGCCCAGGTAGGGGCGAGGAGAGGGATGGAAGCTATACTGTTACACTGGCAATACTGAAGTGCCTATAAGAACATCCAATAGTTAAAGGTTAATGAAATACAAATGGTATAGAGAGAAATAGTACTATAATTCCTATAATAACTACAACCGAAAAAACTTCTTACCTGGGAATATTGAAGACTCATGTTAAAAGGAACCACCAGCTTTCATATGTTCTCATGTTCTGAGCAAGGAACTTAAACGGTATCTTTTGTACATGTTTCATGACGTTGGCCTGGGTATAGCAACCCCATCCCCCTCTCCCTGCCTCCCCCCCTTTCCTCCTTCAACTAGGCTGCTGTGGTCAGAGGTTGTAAATTCCTGAGAAGACCCTGCCACATGGCCACATAGTAGAGAGAGTAAACTTTCATAGAGGACAAAGGAAATCCTTCCACCTCACAGAACTTGAGGTACGAACAAATTTCATGTTCCGGAGAAAGTGTAAAAGATTGGTGAAGAATCCAGCTACGAACTGGTCCGTTTGTCACAACTTGGGGAAGCTCATGGGAGACGGTGTGGCCACATTACCATAACGCTGTTTATATAATAGCCTCAGATATGAGGTTTACATCTAATTGTTGAATGAGATGAATGAGTGAGTATGATACTGTTTGTATAATTGTGTAATATGATTGTGGACTATTTAATGAAGAAAAATACAATACAAAAAAGTATTTAGTCAGCCACCAATTATGCAAGTTCTCCCACTTAAAAAGATGAGAGAGGCCTGTAATTTTCATCATAGGTACACTTCATCTATGACAGACAAAATGAGAAAAAAAATCCAGAAAATCACATTTTTTATGAATTTATTTGCAAATTGTGGTGGAAAATAAGTATTTGGTCACCTACAAACAATCAAGATTTCTGGCTCTCACAGACCTGTAACTTCTTCTTTAAGAGGCTCCTCTGTCCTCCACTCGTTACCTGTATTAATTGCACCTGTTTGAGCTTGTTATCAGTATAAAATACACCTGTCCACAACCTCAAACAGTCACACTCCAAACTCCACTATGGCCAAGAACAAAGAGCTGTTAAAGGACACCAGAAACACAATTGTAGACCTGCACCAGGCTGGTAAGACTGAATCTGCAATAGGTAAGCAGCTTGGTTTGAAGAAATCAACTGTGGGAGCAATTATTAGGAAATGGAAGACATACAAGACCACTGATAATCTCCCTTGATCTGGGGTTCCACGCAAGATCTCACCCCGTGGGGTCAAAATGATCACATGAACGGTGAGCAAAAGTCCCAGAACCACACAGGGGGACCTAGTGAATGACCTGCAGAGAGCTGGGACCAAAGTAACAAAGCCTACCATCAGTAACACACTACACCGCCAGGTTCTCAAATCCTGCAGTGCCAGACGTGTCCCCCTGCTTAAGCCAGTACATGTCGAGGCCTGTCTGAAGTTTGCTAGAGAGCATTTGGATGATCCAGAAGAAGATTGGGAGAATGTCATATGGTCAGATGAAACCAAAATATAACTTTTTGGTAACAATTCAACTCGTCGTATTTGGAGGACAAAGAATACTGAGTTGCATCCAAAGAACACCATACCTACTGTGAAGCATGGGGGTGGAAACATCATGCTTTGGGGCTGTTTTTCTCCGTCTCCAGATCTCAACCCCATAGAAAATCTTTGGAGGGAGTTGAAAGTCTGTGTTGCCCAGCAACAGCCCCAAAACATCACTGCTCTAGATGGAGGAATGGGCCAAAATACCAGCAACAGTGTGTGAAAACCCTGTGAAGACTTACAGAAAACGTTTGACCTCTGTCATTGCCAACAAAGGGTATATAACAAAGTATTGAGATAAACTTTTGTTATTGACCAAATACTTATTTGTGTCTCGCTTTGTGCACGGGGCCATTGTCATGCTGAAACAGAAAAGGGCCTTCCCAAACTGTTTTCTCAAAGTTGGAAGCACAAAATCGTCTAGAATGTCATTGTATGCTGTAGCGTTAAGATTTCCCTTCACTGGAACTAAGGGGCCTAGTATGAACCATGAAAAACAGCCCCAGACAATTATTCCTCCACCACCAAATGTTACAGGTGGCACTATGCATTGGAGCAGTTAGCGTTGTCCTGGCACTCGCCAAACCCAGATTTGCCTGTTGGACTGCCAGATGGTGAAGCGTGACTCATCACTCCAGAGAACGCGTTTCCACTGCTTAGGTTTGTGTGTGGCTGCTCGGCCATGGAAACCCATTTCATGAAGCTCCCGACGAACAGTTCTTGTGCTTCCAGAGGTAGTTTGGAGCTCAGTAGTGAGTGTTGCAACCAAGGACATTGTTGCTCCTAGACGTTTCCACTTCGCAATAACAACACTTACAGTTGACTGGAGCAGCTCTAGCGGGGCGGAAATTTGAAGAACTGACTTGTTGGAAAGGTGGCATCCTATTTTTTATTTTATTTCACCTTTATTTAACCAGGTAGGCTAGTTGAGAACAAGTTCTCATTTACAACTGCTACCTGGCCAAGATAAAGAAAACACAAACAACGACACCACAGAGTTACACATGGAATAAACAAACATACAGTCAATAATACCATATAAAAAGTCTATATACAGTGTGTGCAAATGAGGTAGGATAAGGGAAGGTAAGGCAATGAATAAGCCATAGTGGCAAAATAATTACAATACAGCAATGTAACACTGGAGTGATAGATGAGCAGAAAATGAGTGTGCAAGTAGAGATACTGGGGTGCAAAGGAGCTAAATAAATCAAATAAATAATAGTATGGGGATGAGGATGAGGAGTTGGATGGGCTACTTAAAGATGGGCTATGTACAGGTGCAGTGATCTGTGAGCTGCTCTGACAGCTGGTGCTTAAAGTTAGTGAGGGAGATATGAGTCTCCAGCTTCAGTGATTTTTGCAGTTCGTTCCAGTCATTGGCAGCAGAGAACTGGAAGGAGAGGCGGCCAAAGGAGGAATTGGCTTTGTGGGTAACCAGTGAAATATACCTGCTGGAGCACGTGCTACGGGTGGGTGCTGCTATGGTGACCAGTGAGCTGAGACAAGAAAGGGCTTTACCTAGCAAAGACTTATAGATGACCTGGAGCCAGTGGCTTTGGCGACGAATATGAAGCGAGGGCCAGTCAATGAGAGCATACAGGTCACAGAGGTGGGTAGTATATGGGGCTTTGGTGACAAAATGGATGGCACTGTGATAGACTGCATCCAATTTGTTGAGTAGGGTGTTGGATGCTATTTTGTAAATGACATCGCCGAAGTCAAGGATCGGTAGGATGGTCAGTTTTATGAGGGTACGTTTGGCAGCATAAGTGAAGGATGCTTTGTTGCGAAACAGGAAGCCGATTCTAGATTTAATTTTGGATTGGAGATGCTTAATGTGAGTCTGGAAGGAGAGTTTACAGTCTATCCAGACACCTAGGTATTTGTAGTTGTCCATATATTCTAAGTCAGAACCGTCCAGAGTAGTGATGTTGGATGGGCCGGCAGGTGTGGGCAGTAATCGCTTGAAGAGCATACATTTAGTTTTACTTGCATTTAAGAGTAGTTGGAGGCCACGGACGGAGAGTTGTATGGCATTGAAGCTCGTCTGGAGGTTAGTTAACGCAGTGTCCAAAGAAGGGCCAGATGTATACAGAATGGTGTCGTCTGCCTAGAGGTGGATCAGAGAATCACCAGCAGCAAGAGCGACATCATTGATGTATACAGAGAAAAGAATCGGCCTAAGGATTGAACCCTGTGGCACCCCCATAGACTGCCAGAGGTCCGGACAACAGGCCCTCCGATTTGACACACTGAACTCTGTCTGAGAAGTAGTTGGTGAACCTGGCGAGGCAGTCATTTGAGAAGCCAAGGCTGTTGAGTCTGCTGATAAGAATGTGGTGATTAACAGAGTCGAAAGCCTTGGCCAGGTCGATGAATACGGCTGCACAGTATTGTTTCTTCTCGATAGAGGTTATGATATCATTTAGGACCTTGAGCGTGGCTGAGGTGCACCCATGACCAGCTCGGAATCCAGATTGCATAGCGGAGTAGATACTGTGGGATTCTAAATGGTCGGTGATTTGTTTGTTAACATGGCTTTCGAAGACCTTAGAAAGGCAGGGTAGGATGGATATCGGTCTGTAGCAGTTTGGGTCTAAAGTGTCTCCCCCTTTGAAGAGGGGGATGACCGTAGCATCTTTCCAATCTTTGTGGATCTCAGACGATATGAAAGAGAGGCTGAACAGTCTAGTAATAGAGGTTGCAACAATTTTGGCAGATAATTTCAGAAAGAGAGGGTCCAGATTGTCTAGCCCGACTGATTAGTAGGGGTCCAGATTTTGCAGCTCTTTCAGAACATCAGCTATCTGGATTTGGGTGAAGGAGAAATGGGGGTGGCTTAGGCAAGTTGCTGTGGGGGGTGCAGGGCTGTTGACCGGGGTAGTGGTAGCCATGTGGAAAGCATTGCCAGCCATAGAAAAATGCTTATTGAAATTCTCAATTATCGTGGATTTATCGGTGGTGACATTGTTTCCTAGCCTCAGTGCAGTGGGCAGCTAGGAGGAGGTGCTCTTATTCTCCATGGATTTTACAGTGTCCCAGAACTTTTTGGAGTTTGTGCTACAGGATGCAAATTTATGTTTGAAAAAGCTAGCCTATGCTTTCCTAACTCTCTGTGTATATTGGTTCCTAACTTCCCTGAAAAGTTGCATATTGCGGGGGCTATTCGAGGCTAGTGCAGTACGCCACAGGATGTTTTTGTGCTGGTCAAGGGCAATCAGGTCTGGAGTGAACCAAGGGCTATATCTGTTCCTGGTTCTACATTTTTTGAATGGGGCATGCTTATTTATTATGGTAAGGAAGCACTCTTAAAGAATAACCAGGCGTCCTCTACTGACGGAATGAGGCCAATATCCTTCCAGGATACCCGGGCACGGTTGATTAGAAAGACCTGCTCGCTGAACTGTTTTAGAGAGCGTTTGACAGTGATGAGGCGTGGTTGTTTGACCGCAGACCCATTACGGATGCAGGCAACGAGGCAGTGATCACTGAGATCCTGGTTGAAGACAGCAGAGATGTATTTGGAGGGCAGGTTGGTGTTTTAGGATTTGGGGTTGTACCTGGTAGGTTCATTGATCATTTGTGTGAGATTGAGGGCATAAAGCTTAGATTGTAGGATGGCCGGGGTGTTAAGCATGTCCCAGTTTAGGTCACCTAACAGTACGAGCTCTGAAGATAGATGGGGGGCAATCAATTCACATATGGTGTCCAGGGAACAGCTGGGGGCAGAAAGTGGTCTATAGTAAGCGGCAATGGTGAGAGACTTGTTTCTGGAAAGGTGGATTTTTAAAAGTAGAAGCTCAAATTGTTTGGGCACAGACCTGGATAGTAAGACAGAACACTGCAGGCTCTCTCTGCAGTAGATTGCAACTCCTCCCCCTTTGGCAGTTCTATCTTATTAGAAAATGTTATAGTTAGGGATGGAAATTTCAGGGTTTTTGGTTGTCTTCCTAAGCCAGGATTCAGACGTGGCTATGACATCCGGGTTGGCAGAGTATGCTAAAGCAGTGAATAAAACAAACTTAGGGAGGAGGCTTCAAATGTTAACATGCATTAAACCAAGGCTACCAAGGCTTTTACGGTTATAGAAGTCAACAAATGAGAGCGTCTGGGGAATGGGAGTGGAGCTAGGCACTGCATGGCCTGGATTAACCTCTACAAAACCAGAGGAACAGGAGGGGGAGTAGGATAAGGGTACGGCTAAAAGCTATAAGAACTGGCCGTCTAGTACGTTCGGAACAGAGAGTAGAAGGAGCAGGTTTCTGGGCACGGTAGAATCAATTCAAGGCATAATGTACAGACAAAGGTATGGTAGGATGTGAATACAGTTGAGGTAAACCTATGCATTGAGTGACGATGAGAGAGATATTGTCTTTAGAAACATTTTTTAAACCAGGTGAGGTCACCACATGTGTGGGAGGTGGAACTAAAGGGTTAGCTGAGGCACATTGAGCAGGGCTAGAGGCTCTACAGTGAAATAAGGCAATAATCACTAACCAAAACAGCAATGGACAAGTCATATTGACATTAGATAAAGGCATGCGTAGCCGAGTGATCATAGGGGTCCAGTGAGTAGCTGGAGACATGGCGATTCAGACAGTTAGCAGGCCGGGGCTAGCAAGCTAGCAGAAGGCCTTAGAGGGACGTCGCGAAGGAAGAAGTCTGTTGTAGCCCCTTCGTGCTGTTACGTCGGCAGACCGGTCGTGATGGATCAGCAGGGCTCTGTGTGGTAAAAGGATCCAGGCCATTTGGCAAAATAGGTGTAGTGGCCAAATAATTTGTCCGATGGGCCTCTTCAGCTTACAGTCTGATATGCTCTAGACAGCTAGCGGGCCGCGGCTAGCAGGCTATCAGATGGGCATTCAGGGGACGTTGTGACGGAGGAGCCAGTTGAAAAACCCCCCCGTGCAATTACGTTGGTAGTCCAGTCTTGATGGGTCGGTGGGGCTCCGTGTTGGCAGTAAAAGGGGTCCAGGCCAATTGGCAAAATAGGCATTGTAGCCCAAGGAGTGGCTGATGATCCTCTTCGGCTAGCCAGGAGATGGACGTAGCAAAGGCTAGCTCCAGGCTAATTGGTTCTTGCTTCGGGACAGAGTCATTAGCCAGGAGTGGCCACTCGGATAGCAGCTAGCTGCGATGATCCAGGTGAAAAGGTTCAGAGCTTGTGGTAGGAATCCCGAGATATGGAGAAAGATAAGTTCGATTTGCTCTGGTTTGAGTCACGCTGTGCAGATTGGCGAGATTTGTCCGGGCTAAAGTTTAGCTGATGACCGCTAGCAGTGGCTACCTGACTACTAGATAGTAGCTAGTTAGCTGGCTAGCTGCTGTTGGGGGTTCCGGTTCAAAAGTAAAGAAAATATCAGATCCATACCACATTGGGTGAGTTGAGGTTAGGAAAAATATTTTTTTAAATATATGCGAAGAAAAAAATATATAAAAAGATTATATACACACGGGACACGACAAGACGAGGACAAAGACGTCTGACTGCTACGCCATCTTGGATAACCTATGACGGTGCCACGTTGAAAGTCACTGAGCTCTTCAGTTCAGGCCATTCTACTGCCATTGTTTCTATATGGCGATTGCATGGCTGTGTGCTTGATTTTATACACCTGTCACCATACTTTTGTATATATACTGTTTTACTAATTATTTCTAATATCCTTTATGTTCTTCCATGATCATTGAGCAAGGAATTGGTCAATGAAAATTATTGTGAAGAATGTGGAAAGCCTTTTCACAAAGCCTTTTCAGGTAAATAGTATCTGAAGTAACATATGCCACTGATCTCTGAAGAATGTTGTCTGGTTGAGTGCCTGCAACATGGTTCAGGTTATCAAGCAACCTACCAGGGTAGTTACAAACAGCACAGGAATGAAATCATCAACATGTATTGATCACATCTTTACTAATGCTGCAGAAATGTGCTTTAAAGCAGTATCCAAATCCATAGGATGTAGTGATCACAATCTAGTAGCCATAACTAGGAAAACCAAAGTTCCAAAGGTTGAGCCTAATATAGTGTACAAGAGGTCATAGACGTTTTGTAGTTATTCTTATGTTGATGAGGTAAAGAATATTTGCAGGTCTGTGGTGTGTATTGAGGAGCAAACAAATTGCTTATTCCAGTTACTAATAAGCATGCACCCATTAAGAAAATGATTGTAAAAAAAGGTTAAATCCCCTTAGATTGATGAGGAATTGAAACATTGAATGGTTGAGAGGGATGAGGCAAAAGGTATGGCAAATAAGTCTGACAGCACAACCGATTGGTAAAACGTACTACAAATTGAGAAATCATGTGACTTAACTAAATAAAAAGAAGATACTAGACTATGAAGCACACATAAATGATATATTGAATGATACTAAGGAGCTTTGGAGCACCTTAAATGAAATTCTGGCCAAAAAGGCAAACTCGGCATCAACATTCATTGAATCAGATGGCTCATTCATCACATCACATCCCACTGATATTGCCAACTATTTTCATGATTTTTTCATTGGCAAGATTAGCAAACTTAAGCATGACATGCCAACAACAAACCCTGACACTACACATCCAAGTATAACTGATAAAATTATGAAAGACAAGCATTGTACTTTTGAATTCCGTAAAGTGAGCGAGGAAGAGGTGAAAAAGTTATTGTTGTCTATTAGAGCTCAACCGATTATGATTTTTCAACGCCGATACCGATTATTGGAGGACCATAAAAGCCGATGCCGATTAATCGGCTGATTTATTTATTTATTTATTTGTAATAATTACAATTACAACAATACTGAATTAAACTTATTTTAACTTAATATAATAAATCAATAAAATCAATTTAGCCTCAAGTAAATAATGAATCATGTTCAATTTGGTTTAAATAATGCAAAAACAAAGTGTTGGAGAAGAAAGTAAAAGTGCATTATGTTCCATGTAAAATATGTGCCATGTAAGAAAGCTAACGTTTCAGTTCCTTGCTCAGAGCATGAGAACATATGAAAGCTGGTGGTTCCTTTTAACATAAGTCTTCAATATTCCCAGGTAAGAAGTTTTAGGTTGTAGTTATTATAGGAATTATAGGACTATTTCCCTCTATTCCATTTGCATTTCATTAACCTTTGACTATTGGACATTCTTATAGGCACTTTAGTATTGCCAGTGTAACAGTATAGCTTCCGTCCCTCTCCTCGCTCCTCCCTGGGCTCGAACCAGCAACACAACAACAATTAGCATGCGCTAACTAGCTAGCCATTTCACTTCGGTTACACGAGCTTCATCTCGGGAGTTGATAGGCTTGAAGTCATAAACAGCGCAATGCTTGACGCACAACGAAGAGCTGCTGGCAAAATGCACGAAAGTGCTGTTTGAATGACTGTTTACGTGCCTGCTTCTGCCTACCACCGCTCAGTCAGATACTTGTATGCTCAGTCAGATTATATGCAATGCAGGACACGCTAGATAATATTTAGTAATATCATCAAACATGTGTAGTTAACTAGTGATTATGATTGATTGTTTTATATAAGATATGTTTAATGCTAGCTAGCAACTTACCTTGGCTTACTGCATTCGCATAACAGGCAGCCTCCTTGTGGAGTGCAACGAGAAAGAGGCAGGTCATTATTGCGTTGGACTAGTTAAGGTTGCAAGATTGGATCCCCCGAGCTGACAAGGTGAAAATCTGTCGTTCTGCCCCTGAACAAGGCAGTTAACCCACTGTTCCTAGGCCGTCATTGAAAATAAGAATGTGTTCTTAACTGACTTGCGTAGTTAAATAAAGATTAAATAAAGGTGTAAAAATATATATTTTTATAAAACGGCAAATCGGCGCCCAAAAATACAGATTGCCGATTCTTATGAAAACTTGAAATCGGCCCTAATTAGTCGGCCATTCCGATGAATTGGTCGACCTCTATTGTCTATCAACAATGACAAGCCATCGGGGTCTGACAAATTGGATGAAAAATCACTGAGGATAATTGCAGATGATTTTGCCACTCCTATTTGCCTATTTGGGCTCCCGAGTGGCGCAGCAGTTTAAGGCACTGCATCTCAGTACAAGAGGCGTCCCTACAGTCCCTGGTTCGAAAACAGTCTGAATCACATCATGCTATGAGAGTCCCATAAGGCAGCGCACAATTGGCCCAGCATTGTCTGGGTTTGCTGGGGTAGGCAGTCATTGTAAATAAGAATTTGTTCTTGACTGACTTTCCTAGTTAAATAAAGGTTCAATAAAATAAATGTATTTCATTTAAGCCTACTAGAAAGTGTGTCCGCTCAGGCCTGGATGGAAGCAAAAGTCACCTAGGAATAGTAAAGCCCTTTTTAGTGGCTCAAATAGCCGACCAATCAGCCTGTCACCAACCCTTAGTAAACTTTTGGAAGGAATTGTGTTTGACCAGATACAATGCTATTTTACAGTAAACAAATTGACAACAGACTTGCAGCATGCTTATAGGGAAGATCATTCAACATGCACAGCACTTTCTCAAATGACTGATGAATGGCTGAGAGATATTGACGATAAAAAGTTTGTGGAGCTATTTGGTTATACTTCAGTGCGGCTTTTGACATTGTCGATCATAGTCTGCTGCCTGAAAAACATATGTGTTATGGCTTTACACCCCCTGCTATATTGTGGATAAAGAGTTACCTGTCTAACAGAACACAGAGGGTCTTCTTTATTGGAAGCCTCTCCAACATAATCCAGGTAGAATGGAATTCCCCAGGGCAGCTGTCTAGGTGCCTTACTTTTTCAATTATTTACTCACATGATTAAAGCCAGTGTGTCTATGTATGTGGATGACTCAACACTATACACGTCAGCTGCTACAGTGACTGAGATTACTGCAACACTTAACAAAGAGCTGCAGTTAGTTTCAGAATGGATGGCAAGGAATTGGTTTGTCCTAAATATTTCAAAAACTCAATGTATTGTTTTCAGGACAGATCTTCCACTAAACCCTAAATCTCAACTGAATCTTGTAATGAATGATGTAGAAATTTAGCAAGTGGAGGTGACTAAACTGCTTGGAGTAACCCTGTATTGTAAACTGTCATGGTCAAGACATATTGATACAACAGTGGCTAAGATGGGGAGAAGCCTGTCCTTAATAAAGCACTGCTCTGCGTTCTTAACAACACTATCAACAAGGCAGGTCCTACCTTGACTTGACTACTTGACTTGTGTGTAGATTGAAGAGGAAAAACAATATTGAATCCATTTTAGAATAAGGCTGTAACGTAACAAAATGTTGAAAAGTCAAGGGGTCCGAATACTTTCTGAATGCACTGTATGGTGGTATTATATGGGGATCCCTAATAAATACAAATACAAACAGTTATTTTCCGTCGTTATTTTAATACAATATAGAATTTATTAGAATAGATTATATGCTGTCAATAGTAAACAGCTACTGAGCTACTTGTTGTAAGCCTATTTTGACCTTTTTATTTAACTAGGCAAGTCAGTTAAAAACAAGTTCGTATTTACAATGACAGCCTACGAACAGTGGGTTAACTGCCTTGTTCAGGGGCAGAACGACAGATTTGGAACTTGGGGATTCAATCTAGTAACTTTTCGGTTACTGGTCCAACGCTCTAACCACTAGGCTTGGCTACTATGCCATAACCCTTTCCCTTTGAATTGTTTTCCAGTGGTAAAGGGCTAAAAAACTTAGCTATAGCTATTTAAAGAAAAAAATTGTGTTGGAATATTATGTATTTCATAGACAAATGTATTTTGTAGAATTGCCCTCAAGAGTTGTCACACACAACAGCATGGGGCCTTGTATGTCAATGCAGCAAATTGTGCATGATGTGCCTGTATGAAATCTTATTAAGATAGGGTCATATAGGACCACATCAACAGTGTACACAACTACTGTAGAACTTATAATTTCTCAAGGTTGTATACTGTGTGGTATAAGATCATATTTCTGATGTTTACATGATAGAGGGTTTACAGTCTGCAGGTAGTGTGCTACTAGCCTGGGGCGTCAGCCTCTTTGAGTTATCAGCCTGACTTAAGAACCATCTTAATTACTCTCCCACACACACCTCTAATCTGTCATTGTCAGTTGAATCAGGACTGTGCAACCCAAGCAATAATATGAATTGACCCAAACCAGCAGCCCATTGATTACTTCTCACTCTTGGTCCAGTGCTATGTCTGTCAAGGGACAGCGAGACAGGAAGGCAATATAGTTAATGGAAGGCAAAAACTCAAAGTCACATTGTTTACCTCTAAGATGACAGGTAAATGTATTAAAGAGGAAATATGGGCTTCGTCCATGGGCTGCCAAATGACAGTCTGTTTGTACTTAACAAGGAAAGCAAGCCCACTGTCAAACTATCTAATCTGTTCAGGTGTTACAGGTGTCATATACCTGCCACTTTATGAACACTCCATACCATAGCCTTACCAGTCCTCTTATAATGAATTCTCCTCCCATGCTGCTCTGTGGTTCTGCCGCTGCAGCTCAGTCTTTCACCTTATTGTCACTCATTGCAATTTTTGATTGGCTAACAAACTCGATTGGCCACAGTATAGGCTAAATAAAGGCATGTTTAGTATTCTTTTGAAGGTTTCATCATGATGACTAAGCGTTTATAACAACGCATAATATAGACCCACCACTTGCACTGTCAGTAAATGAAATAGTTATGTAAAAAAAACTGTCACATTAAACCACATTTAAGTGTAATTAATTGAATTGATTAAAAACAAAACAAAAACATTTGAATTGCAGGATAGATTTTTGTTGTACAGTAGCAATTAGCTTTGTCTGCAGTGGGGGTTTGATTGAATGTCTACATCAAAACACTTTGCTGCAAACTCTTCTTACTCATATCACCATCCCTCTTGAAGTTTATCCCTTTGCAACTCTTGTCACAGGGAAGGAGGACTCTCTATCCTCTTTTCCTCCATCCTCATCTTCCCCAGACCTGACGTGTCCTTTATTCACCCAGAACACTGAGGCCTCTCCACATTGTTTATTTAATTTCACCAAGTGAAGCCCATTGATTTCTCCTCACAGAAGCCTGAAACAGAATGAATGGAAAATAGTTTTCACTAACAGGGTTATTTGGACTCATTTGTTGTCTCATTGATGACAGTGGCTGTCATTTACATTTACGACATTTTGGAAGGGTAGGCAGTCGAAGGCCAATGTGGGACATCTCTGGTATCTGAAAACACACATTACATACTCAGTGTTAACTAAAAACACCTTACAAAAAGTCGCAAGTCATGTAAGGTCAGAGAGTTTGTGTTTGTGTAATATTTACATGATGCATTATGCTTGTTTATGCTCAGTGGTCCGACACGGACCCATCCCAAAGCATCTATGTCTGCTCCTTGTACAGTCAAAGTCTACACTTAAATGAGAATTGACTTTACTTCACCTCAAAAGCCGGATCCTCAAATGCATGTGTATACAACATGCCTCAGAGGAAGGCTAACTGCTGCTGTTTAAATAGATATCAATAAAGGAAAACAGGACAGGCTTAGGGATGGTGTGGGAAAGAATAGCATGTCTAGACCTAATAACAGCACAACACCGTGTTATTAGAAAGCAGCATGAGTTATGACCTGTGAGCACTAAGATGACATCCATCAATTTAGGAGTTTTATTGGAAAATGTAGATAAGCTATGCTGCTGCAGTGGGAGATGTAAATGGTTTATTTAGCATAGTAGTTGTGGTTGAGCAGGCAGGAGAGGGGAGGAGGATAGTTGAGTTAGGAAGGGAAAGGATGGGCCTGTTTGACAAAGGCACTGTTGGAGGATCTATGGCTGATTTCCCCAGCCTGAGAGCAGGCCTGTCTTAACTCTGGTAATTGGGTTGGTATTGGGGAAGTTGGATTAGCTTGTTCACATGTTATTAGTCTTCAGGTGGACAAGCAGACAGTCACATGTTATGTTACAAGAGTTCAGTTGGTAGAGGAAGGAGTCTATTGAGTTGAGAGAATAATGTGTTTTTTGGTGGACTTGTTTGGTCATATTGTTAAAGTTTGATGTGAATAGTTATGACTTTGGAACTGTGAGTGATTTGTGTTGCCCTGCTGTCATGAATCTATTAGTTTGACTAAGCAATAAGTAGTATTTAAATTCAAGGGGGGTATTTTTTTTCTCCACATGTTTTAATTGGCTGTTTTCCATTAAATTAATTTGAACCACTTCACATTTAGGCTTTTCTTTCTCCAATAAATGTTTGGTGACATGGTGACAAGCAAACATGACTGAACGTCTTATCACAGCATCACATATTCCATTAAAAACAACACTGACAGGATAAGAATGTATTTAGTATTTCAGTAGGTTGTTTCATATTTTTCCACAGTTGCTAGAACTTTCTAATTGGACTTTTTTTCAGAGTGAATTTCAACAAAGTTTTGAAAGCTTTGCATAATCTAAATAGGTCTGAAGTAGTGTGGAGGGAAATGGTTCAGAAACCATATCATGGATCCCAGAGAACAAGCAAATAACTCTGTTCCTTCAAGCCTTTTAGATGGTAAAAGGTATGTTAATAATTATTGATCTACAGTACATTTCACAATAAACAATATAACGACAAAAACACCTGAAAGACTTTTGAAGCAGAAGTTCAAACTAGACACAAAAATGTTTTACTCCAAAGCTGTGAAATATCGTTCATTTGAATGTAATTGTGAATCACTATGACAGACATGTTGGTTTCATCTTAAATCCCAAATCTGCATTCATTTAAATGTGTTCAGTGCAGTGAGGATTGTCACTGTATAATACATCAGGATGTGCCGGCTTCAAGTATTAGACTACTGTTACTGTCTGCTGCCTCCCTCCTCTCAAGAGTCTGTTTGCAAAAAAAGCTTTTCCAGTTTTTAGCGGGTGCAGCCAAAATGCCTGGCTATCTTCCCAATCTGGCCTCATCAAATATACAGTATCTAGGACACCTAATCACCCAGCAGTTATGTAAACTCAGGAAATTATTTGTTCCAAATTGACCTTCGTTCTCTTTCATTCCCACACTATCTCAACAAGATTTTAACAGTTTATTTTATTCATGTTTCAAAAAAGATGCGCCACCACAAAGGATCTTCGAAAGGACAAAGATGCTTTGGTTGTCATGTCTTCCGTCTGTCTGATAAAAATGATAATAATGTTAAAATGTGATCTGTATTGCCATTTTGTTTTGATCTTTTTTTGTTTGGAGAACTGAGGCTACCATTTAGCCTTTTATGTGCTACAAATGTGCCATTTTCCAGCTCCCTACCAATGTGCACTGTCTTCTAATGAGGGCTTAAGACACAGAGCCATCACCAGACTGGTAATTAAATCATTTCACAGCACATAACAGACTGTGGGCTGGAATGGCTGGCTCGCCATACGGAGGTGATGACTTGTGAGAGAGGACGAGGCGTTAGTGTTGCTATGTTGTGGTGTCAGATAATATCCCACACTCTTACAAGTACCAGAGATACAGGCTTGATTTACCTGTTCAGACATCAACATCTTGTTGTTTTCATTGATACAATTGAAATGATGTTACTGACATCACATGCTAGATTAGATACATTTCTGTCACTTAAACCAGATGAAATCAGTTAACTATATCCTGTCTGGTTTTGTATGTCATTTCAGAGCATGTCAAATCGCTCACAACTCCAGTAGTTCTAGGTTTGTCCAGAACCTACCAATTTGGAGATTGAGGTCTTGTATCACCAGAGTAGTCGACCCCCATAGATACTGGTAACTAACCCAAGATAGTTAATCCGCGTCAATGGGAGCAAATAAGCACAGTGGGCAGAACATGCAAGGAGGTGGGCAGAGCCAAGCACGAGCTGGCGAGATCTAATTGCCGTGTTTTAGTATGTATTTTCATACTTCTGTGAGGGAACGCCTACTCTGTGAAGTGTGCGTGTGCAATAAATAAATTTGCCCTTGCAATCCTTCTAAACAACGCCATTTAAAAAAAACTTTGGCAAAGGGCCAAGTTTACAAAATGTAGTACACTCTATTCATGACATATTCTTTTCATACCCCATTTGAACTACCTGGGTTTCCCCTTTTATCTATGCTATTCCTTTCATAACTCAAAGTGAAGTATTTTATTTAAATAACAAACATGAACTATGGTTGAAGGCTCCAGTACTAGGTTTAAGACAGATCTCCAGCTCCAGGTGGCCTTAATTAGGCAGAGATTATGTTAACTTCACTATATCACTCACAGCCCTTTGTGGTCAAACATCTGCAGGAGGAACATTTATGTTACAGTTCTGAGGGAAATGTGACCCGGGGAGGGATTTGGTGAACACACCCACCACACCCCACTGGGTTAGGATGAAGATAGGATTTGGTGAACACACACACCACACCCTACTGGGTTAGGATGAGGATAGGATCAGCTACAGGGAGAAAAGTTCAAGCTAAGGTAACTGGTAGAAGGAATGGATGACTGGCTGTCATTTACAGGGACATAAGCCTGCCATAGAACTTCTCTATGGCATATGAAGGGCTTTGTGTCACTTACTGTATGTAGACTAGGTTTGGGGTCAATCAAATTCTAAATCAATCCTTGAATTGACTCATGAAGTGGAGAATTTATGTTGAATTCAATTCAAATTTCAACCATCAAGTTATGGAATTGGAATTGAATTGGAATTATAAAGACATTTAATCTTTGGAATTAAAAAAACAACAACTCCAGGATTATTTTTCCATAATTTCAATTTGTATTTCTTTATTTCCAATACAGCTAGGCTGACTGAAGAATGACATGATCAGCCTGAGGGAATTGAATTGGAATTTGTGGAATTTTAGGGGATAATATTGAATTTGGAATATAATTCTTAGAATGTACAGTTGAAGTCGGAAGTTTAAATACAGTTAGGTTGGAGTTATTAAAACTCGTTTTTCAACCACTCCACAAATTTCTTGTTAACAAACTATAGCTTTGGCGAGTCGGTAAGGACATCTACTTTGTGCATGACACAAGTCATTTTTCCAACAGTTGTTTACAGACAGATGATTTCACTTATAATTCACTGTATCACAATTCCAGTGGGTCAGAAGTTTGCATACACTAAGTTGACTGGCACAGTCAACCAGCTTGGAAAATTCCCTAAAATTTTGTCATGAAGCTCAGAAGCTTTTGATAGGCTAATTGACATAACTTGAGTCAATTGGAGGTGTAACTGTGGATGTATTTCAAGGCCTACCTTCAAACTCAGTGCCTCTTTGCTTGACATCATTGGAAAATCAAAAGAAATCAGCTAAGACCTCAGAAAAAAGATTGTAGACCTCCACAAGTCTGGTTTATCCTTGGGAGAAATGTCCAAATGCCTGAAGGAACCAAGTTCATCTGTACAAACAATAGTATGCAAGTATAAACACCATGAGTGTAAGGAGTCTAGGTATAGCAGGTAAGGCGGAGTCAGGCGCAGGACACAGAGATGAGTAATAAATGTAACTTTACTCAAAAAAACAAATATTCCAAGAAGGAACATAATCAAGCTCACAAACGAGACCAACTTACAATGAACAAACACGCACAAAACCATGGGGGACACAGAGGGTTAAATAAGGAACATATAATTATGGGAATGGAAACCAGGTGTGTACAAAGAAGACAAAACAAATGGAAAATGAAAAGTGGATCGGTGGCGGCTAGAAAACCAGTGACCTCAACCGCCGAACAAGGAGAGGGACCAACTTCGGTGGAAGTCGTGACACTACCCCCCCTTGACGCTCGGCTCCAGCAGCGCAGGGCGATCCGCGTGGAGGCGGTGAAACTCCCGCAGCAACTACGGGTTCAGGATGTCCTCCACCGGCACCCAGCATCTCTCCTCCAGACCGTACCCCTCATACTCCACGAGGTACTGAAGGCCTCTCGCCCGATGCCTTGAGTCCATGATGGCTCGAACAGCATACACCCCCCCCCTCAATGTCTAGAGGAGGCGGAGGAACCTCCCGCACCTCAGATTCCTGGAGTGGACCAGCCACCACCAGCCTGAGGAGAGACACATGGAACGAGTGGTTAATACGATAATCAGGGGGAGCTGTAACCTGTAACAAACCTTGTTCAGTCTCCTCAGGACTTTAAATGGCCCCACAAACCGCGGACCCAGCTTCCGGCAGGGCAGGTGGAGGGGCAGGTTTCGGGTCAAGAGCCAGACCCGGTCCCCCGGTGCGAACACTGAGGCCTCACTGCGGTGGCGGTCAGCGCTCGCCTTCTGCCGCCTTATGGCCTGTTGCAGGTGCACATGGGCGGCGTCCCATGTCTCCTCCGAGCTCCTAAACCATTCATCCACCGCAGGTGCCTCGATCTGGCTCTGATGCCACGGTGCCAGAACTGGCTGATAACCAAGAACGCACTGGAAAGGAGATAGGTTAGTGGCGGAGTGAATTTTGGGCCATCTCTGCCCAGGGGATGAAAGCTGCTCACTCCCCTGGCCGGTCCTGCAATAGGACCGCAGAGACCTACCTACATCCTGGTTAACTCTTTCCACCTGCCCGTTACTCCCGGGGTGAAAACCTGAGGTGAGGCTGACCGAGACCCCCAGACGTTCCATAAACTCCCTCCAGACCCTGGACGTGAACTGGGGTCCCCGATCAGAAATGTCCTCAGGCACTCCGTAGTGCCGGACTACGTGGGTGAACAGGGCCTCCACAGTCTGTAGGGCCGTAGGGAGACCAGGCAAAGGAAGGAGATGGCAGGACTTAGAAAACCGATCCACAACGACCAGGATTGTGGTGTTTCCCTGTGACGGAGGAAGATCCGTCAAGAAATCCACCGACAGGTGTGACCACGGCCGTTGTGGAACGGGTAGGGGTTGTAATTTCCCTCTGGGCAGGTGTCTAGGTGCCTTGCACTGGGAGCACACCGAGCAGGAGGATAAATATACCCTCACGTCCTTAGCCAAGGTGGACCATCAGTACTTCCCACTAAGACAGCGCACTGTCCGACCAATGCCAGGATGACCAGAGGAGGGTGACGTGTGGGCCCAATAGATCAAACGGTCACGGACAGCAGACGGAACATACAGACACCCAGCTGGGTGGGAGTGGGCTCTGTATGTAACGCCCGCTCTATGTCCGCGTCCAGCTCCCACACCACCGGTGCCACCAGGCAAGAAGCCGGAAGTATGGGAGTGGGATCCATGGGCCGCTCCTCTGTGTCATACATCCAGGACAGTGCGTCTGCCTTAGCGTTTTGGGAACCTGGTCTGTAGGACAGGGTGAAAACAAAATGGGTGAAAAACATGGCCCACCTTGCCTGGCGAGGGTTCAGTCTCCTCGCCGCCCGGATGTACTGGAGATTGCGGTGGTCAGTCCAGATGAGAAAAGGGTGTTTAGCCCCCTCAAGCCAATGCCTCCACGCCTTCAGAGCCTTTACAGCCAACAGCCCCTGGTCCCCCACATCATAGTTTCGCTCCGCCGAGCTGAGCTTCTTTGAAAAGAAGGCACAGGGGCGGAGCTCTGGTGGCGTACCCGAGTGCTGAGACAGCACAGCTCCTATCCCAGCCTCGGATGCGTCCACCTCCACTATGAATGCCAAGGAGGGATCCGGATGAGCCAGCATGGGAGCCGAGGTAAACAGAGCCCTCAGATGACATATAGCCCTGTCCGCCTCAGCTGACCACTGCGGTCGCACTGGTTCCCCCTTCAGCAGTGAGGTAATGGGAGCCGCTACCTGACCAAAGCCCCGGATAAACCTCCGGTAGTAGTTGGCAAACCCTAAGAACCGCTGCACTTCCTTTACCGTGGTGGGAGTCGGCCAGTTTACCCACGGCTGAAATGCGGTCACTTCCCATCTCCACCCCAGACATGGAAAATCGGTACCCTAGGAAGGAGACGGACTGTTGGAAGAACAGACATTTCTCAGCCTTGACGTACAGGTCATGCTTCAACAGTCGACCAAGCACCTTGCGCACCAGGGACACATGCTCGGCGCGTGTAGCGGAGTATATCAGAATGTAGTTGATATACACCACTACACCCTGCCCATGCAGGTCCAGGAAAATCTCATCTACAAATGCCTGGAAGACTGATGGAGCATTCATCAACCCGTACGGCATGACGAGGTACTCATAGTGCCCAGAGGTGGTACTAAATGCTGTCTTCCACTCATCCCCCTCCCGGATACTCACCAGATTGTAAGCACTCCTGAGATCCTATTTTGTAAAGAAGCGCGCCCCGTGCATTGACTCGATCGCACTGGCTATGAGAGGCAGCGGGTAGCTGTACCTCACTGTGATCTGATTGACACCTCGATAGTCAATACACGGCCCCAGACCTCCATCCTTCTTCTTCACAAGAAATAAACTTGAGGACGCAGGTGAAGTTGAAGGCCGAATGTATCCCTGCCCCAGAGATTCCGAGACATATGTTTCCATAGCCGCCGTCTCCTCCTGTGACAGAGGATACATGTGACTCCTGGGAAGTGCTGCGTCTACCTGGAAATTTATCGCACAATCGCCCCGTCGATGGGGTGGTAGTTGATTCGCCTTCTTCTTACAGAAGGCGAGAGCCAAATCGGCATATTCTGAGGGGATGTGCACGGTGGAGACCTGGTCTGGACTCTCCACCGTAGTCGCACTGATGGACACACCTACACACGTCCCTGAGCACTTACGTGACCATCCCTTGAGAGCCCTCCATTACCACAAATTAGTGGGGTCATGATGGGCCAACCAGGGTAGGCCCAGCACCACGGGAAACGCAGGAGAATCTTTAAGGAAGAGACTAATTCTCTCCTCATGACCCTCCTGCGTAACCATGCATAGTGGAGCGGTGGCCTCCCTAATCAGCCCTGACCCTAATGGTCGACTATCTAAGGCGTGCACAGGGAAGGGCATATCAACAGGAACAATAGGGATCCCAAACTATGTGCAAATGAACGGTCAATAAAGTTCCCAGCTGCGCCTGAATCTACTAGCGCCTTGTGCTGGGAATGAAGAGAAAACTCAGGAAATTCTATAAACACAAACATGTGAGCAACAGGGAGCTCTGGATGAGTCTGGTGCCTACTCACCTGGGGTGACACGACAGTGCCCTGCCTGCTGCCTCGACTCCCTAAAGAACCTCCCCAGCACCGACCAGCAGTGTGCCCTCTGCGGCCACAGATGGTGCAGGGAATGGACAGGTCCACCAGCTGGTTGAATGTAATGGTGGTGTCCCTGCAGGCCAGCTCCAGACGGATGCCCTTGCGCAAACTGCACCGGTAATGGTCAAACAAGTCCCTGTCATTCTATCCCGCACAGGTGTCCCGGGTTCGGATGTCCAAAGCAAAGTCCTGTGCACTCCTCGTCCCCTGTCTTCGGTGAAACGATCGTTCCCCAGCCGCTCTACCCTCAGGTGGATGCTCGAAAACCGCCCTGAAGCAGCAGGTGAAATCCTCATAGTGGTCCAAGCGTCGTCCTCTCCCCATACGGTGTTGGCTCACACAAGAGCTTTCCCGGATAGACAGGAGACGAGGGCCGACACGCTCTCGCGTCCCGAAGGAGCCGGGTGGATGGTCGCCAGGTAGAGCTCCAGCTGGAGTAGGAACCCCTGGCACCCGGCAGCCGTCCCATCATATTCCCTCGGAAGCGCGAGCCGAATCCTACTGGGACCAGGTGAAGGAGGGGTTGACAGCGGTGTGGGTTGATGTGATGATGATGGGGATGCTGGAAAACCTCCTCTCTCCTATCGCTCCATTGTTTGCAGCAGGCGATCCATGACTGTGCCGAGACTTTGCAGCATTGTCGCGTGCTGCTGGACGCGCTCTACTAGCAAAGGAGGGCTGTGTGCACCTGCTGACTCCATTTCATGGTGCATGTTTCTGTAAGGCGTCTAGGTGTAGCAGGTAAGGTGGAGTCAGGCGCAGGACACAGAGATGAGTAATAAACGTAACTTTACCTAAAAAAACAAATATTCCAAGAAGGAACATAATCAGGATCACAAACAACTTACAATGAACAAACACGCACAAAACCATGGGGGACACAGAGGGTTAAATAAGGAACATATTATTAGGGGAATGCAACCAGCTGTGTACAAAGAAGGCAAAACATTTGGAAAATGAAAAGTGGATCGGTGGCGGCTAGAAAACCGGTGACGTCGACCTCCGAACGCTGCCCGAATAAGGAGAGGGACCAACTTCGGCGGAAGTCATGAAAATGGGACCACGCAGCCGTCATACCGCTCAGGAAGGAGACGCGTTCTGTCTCCTAGAGATTAATGTACTTTGGTGCAAAAAGTGCAAATCAATCCCAGAACAACAGCAAAGGACCTTGTGAAGATGCTGGAGGAAACAGGTACAAAAGTATCTATATCCACAGTAAAACGAGACCTATATCGACATAACCTGAAAGGCCACTCAGCAACTAAGAAGCCACTGCTCCAAAACCGACATGAAAAAGCCAGACTACGGTTTGCAACTGCACATGGGGACAAAGATAGTACTTTTTGGAGAAATGTCCTCTGGTCTGATGAAACAAAAATAGAACTGTTTGGCCATAATGACCATCGTTATGTTTGGAGGAAAAACGGGGAGGCTTGCAAGCCGAAGAATACCATCCCAACCCGTGAAGCACGTGGGTGGCAGCATCATGTTGTGAGGGTGCTTTGCTGCAGGAGGGACTGGTGCACTTCACAACATAGATGGCATCATGAGGGAGGGAAATTATTTGGATATATTGAAGCAACATCTCAAGACATCAGTCAGGAAGTTAAAGCTTGGTTGCAAATGGGTCTTCTAATGGACAATGACCCCAAGCATACTTCCAAAGTTGTGGCAAAATGGCTTAAGGCCAACAAAGTTAAGGTATTGGAGTGGCCATCACAAAGCCCTGACCTCAGTCCCATAGCACATTTGTTGGTAGAACTGAAAAAGCATGTGCGAGCAAGGAGGCCTACAAACCTGACTCAGTTACACCAGCTCTGTCAGGAGGAATGGGCCAAAATTCATCCAACCTATTGTGGGAAGCTTGTGGAAGGCTATCCGAAATGTTTGACCCAAGTTAAACAATTTAAAGGCAAAGCTACCAAATACTAATTGGGTGTATGTAAACTTCTGACCCACTGGGAATGTAATGAAATAAATAAAAGCTGAAATTAATAATTCTCTCTACTATTATTCTGACATTTCACATTCTTAAAATAAAGTGGTGATCCTGACTGACCTAAAACAGGGAATTTTTACTAGGATTGAATGTCAGGAATTGTGAAAAATGTAGTTGGCTAAGGTTTATGTAAACTTCTGACTTCAACTGTACCTAACATTGGAATTGAAATATTTCTGAATTCATAGATTGACCTTGAATTGGAATGAAATTAAAAGGAATTTAGAGGGATAGGGAATTGAATTATAATTGAATTTGTGGAATTAACTCTACTGTAGAGATGCTTGTTGAATTAAGTTATGTTAAATGGATCTTTAATATTGTCAAAAAGAACCTGAGACACATTTCCCTCAATGACTGACTGCATGTTTAATGACACCCTGCATCTCCGGGGAAGCCACCTGCTGCCTGTCAGTCAGTCCAACTGTTGAACATCTAACTGACATTATTATGCAAACCCTCAAACCTTGATCCTATGTACAGTAGGCTTACTGGGCTATTTATGTATGTACATATTCAAATAAGGAATTCTGTATAAACATACTATTAGTGTGATGGATGGTATGGATGGTATTCCTTGTCCAGCCATTATGCATAATCATGTCTAATGATTCCCCAGATTGTGGCAGACACCAGACACAGACTAAATGCATGTTTGTTTTTTGTCTCCTGCCATTGTTCTTTGTGTGGGTAGGTCACCTCTGAATATTCATCACTTCTCATGTCATCAACACCGCCACTGAAATCTGCAGCAAAACATCTCAGACGGTCGTCCTCTTCAGACTCTCTACACATTACTGTACATTCTCAGCCCCAGGCCAGCCCAGCTATCAGACATTTACAATGGCATAATTATGGTGCATTAAGCCATCACTTTGACATATCAGCCAGACACGGTATGCATAACGGCCGCGGAGGCCTGGTTCATTTACTCTGTCTTCAGATTGTCAGAATGGCCTCTAAGAGAACGTTGTGTTTCTCTCTGGATGTAATTAGAATCTGTATTTATGGAACCAATCAAACCTTCAGTCAGAGGAAGAGGGGCCCATTTGAAGGTGACACCAGGATGCATCAGGCCCATATTGCAGACATTTACTGTCAGCAGCCTTTTAGACGGGCCATCTACTCCTCTCACAGCCTTTTAAATCATCATCAATCCAGCCAATTGCCTGTTAGTTCACATGACATGTAGCCTTTATGGATCCCACTAATACAGCAGCACTTACAGACCCCCAGAGTGACATTGACTCTGCCAGGGTGTCTGTGGTTTCTTCTAAACCCACAGCAGAGCAGTGACGTCAATGTCTGTGGTGCTGCTTGTTATATTGACTGGGACTCTTGTGTGTTAGCTTGGTCGTGATGCTGCTTAGTGCCTACTGTGTTACATTTTGGTATGTTTCCTCTTCACCTTGTCAGAGGAACTCTCTGTTACCTGCTAGTTGATTGGTCTGTGAGTCTACAGTATTCTGTCAGCCTGTCTGAGTGGCTGCTTGTTAGCCTGTGTTTGCCACTGCGCTCTGGCTGCTCCACCTCTTATTGTGATTGTTCACTCTTCTTCACTTTCCATGGCAGGGTGTGTATTTATGGATGCCAACAGAAGCCAGGCTTCCCTAAAAAAATGACTAAAAATAAAGAAATAAAATCATATAAAATATAATTTATCTTTCATCTCTGTGTGTTTTCATAATTGTCCTTCAATTCACAAGAGGCTGAATGTATCTCACCGGAGAAAGCATCTGAGCAAGCGAAACAGCACCCCTCTGTCTCTGTATGTATAAGCCATGATGCTGTCTGGTCAAAAAGAGTATGACATTGTTGCCGCCCATAAGATTGAGTGCAAGGGAATCCAGCAATCATTTGGCCTCCCTTGATCAAATTATAGCCAATCAGTGATGAGCTAAACTGAGTGAGCTCAACTGTGAATGGTCCTGGCGCACGAAAAAAAAGTGTAAAAGGAAGCCAGTCTGGTTTTGGCTTCACTCCTATCACATCGCATCGAGAGAAATACCTTATTGACAGAAACAACTTGAATTGTTGCATCTTGTTGTGTTGTTTTCATCCAGTGGCTAGCTAGCTAAAATTACTCATGGATGGAGATTATTATGGCAAGAACAGCTCAAATAAGCAAAGAGAAACAACAGCCCATCATTGCTTTAAGACATGAAGATGAGTCAATATGGAAAATTTCAAGAACTTTGAAAGTTTCTTCAAGTGCAGTTGCAAAGACCATAAAGCGCTATGATGAAACTGGCTCTCTTGAGGACCGCCCCAGGAATGGAAGACACAGAGTTACCTCTGCTGCAGAGGATAAGTTCAGCCTCAGGAATTGCAGCCCGAATAAATGCTTCACGGAGTTCAAGTAACAGACACATCTCAACATCAACTATTCAGAGAAGACTGCGTGAACTAGGCCTTCATGGTAAAATTGCTGCAAAGAAACCACTACTAAAGGACTCCAAAAATAAGGAGTGACTTGCTTGGGCCAAGAAACAAGAGCAAAGAACATTCAACCGGTGAAAATCTGTCCTTTGGTCTGATGAGTCCAAATTTGAGATGTTGGGTTTGAACTGCCATGTCTTTGTGAGATGCAGATTAGGTGAACGGATGATCTCTGCATGTGTGGTTCCCATCGTGAAGCATGGAGGAGGAGGTGGGATGTTTTGGGGGTGCTTTGCTGGGGACACTGTGATTTATTTAGAATTCAAGGCACACTTAACCAGCATGGCTACCACACCATTCTGCAGCAATATGCCATCCCATCTGGTTTGCACTTAGTGGGACTATCATTTGTTTTTCAACAGGACAATGACCCAACACACCTCCAGGCTGTGCAAGGGCCATTTGACCAAGAAGGAGAGTGATGGAGTGCTGCATCAGATGGCCTGGCCTCCATAATAACCTAACCTCAACCCAATTGAGATGGTTTGGGATGAGTTGGACCACAGAGTGAAGAAAAAGCAGCCAACAAGTGTTCAGCATATGTGGGAACTCTTTCAAGACTGTTGGAAAATCCTTCCAGGTGAAGATAATGTCAAGAGTGTGCAAAGCTGTCATCAAGGCAAAGGGTGGCTACTTTGAAGAATCTAAAATTGATTCCATATGTGTTATTTCATAGTTGTGATGTCTTCACTATTATTCTACAATTTAGAAAACTGTAAAAATAAAGAAAAACCCTTGAATGAGTAGGTGTATCCATACTTTTGACTGGTACTGTAGAAGGTTAATGTAAACTAGCTAATGTTGCCCATGAAAGGAAGTTAGACTAGCAAGCAAGCATTTCAGCCAGGTAGCCTAGGACCTAAAAAATGTAAGCGTGCATTGTATGACGGAGTGATAGACCATTTTGTGAACATGAGAGGAGGATATCGTTGGCGTTTCTCTACAAGTAGGGTAGGTCAAAAAAAAATTATACTTGCACAAATGCACGCACACACAAGTTTGTATCATTCACAACTAAAGTTGCCAAATAACTCTAAATTTAGCATATAGGACATGTTTCAAATGTTCACTTTTATGTTCAACATAACCACTTCATAGCCACTTCACTCGCTCCTTAATGGGAATCTTCCTATTTTATGCAGCTAAGATCAATTCTTATTGCATGGGACTTATAAGCATATCTTGTCAGCTAAATGAACAAGCCTACAGCCTATGGCAGGGAGCATCGCCAGATAGCCTACTGTAGGCCTATGTTAACTCATTATGTTCTTCTAAAATACTTTTTCTTCATATCACAATGTTTCTTTAGACCTGACTCTTTTGCATGACAATAACTGGCTCACAAAATGTAATGACCACCACAGCCCTAGGGTTAACCTGCAGAGCCTTTCTCTAACACACACACGCACGCATGCATGCACACACACACACACACACACACACACACGCACGAACGCACGCACACGCACACAAAATCTGAACCATGGACAGCCACATCATATTTAGCTTACTTTGATTGAACTAAATTGTTTTTGGTATCTTTTAATTGTCACTGTATTAGACTAAGCATAGGTGATTTGATGATGTTGAAATGTTGAAGTTGAAATGGTGCTGGAGTAGTGGAGGCAGCTCCTGTTTTGTTAGCTACTTGCGGTAACTCTCCATGGTTCTAAATCAATAGTTGTTTAGTAATCCCAAAATGTCGGAAACATTAACTTGCTTGACCATGCTGTAGGTCATGTAACTATTTGTTTACATGCAATATGCTTTGTGGACATCACCAGACAGAGGTTGCTCTCCAGATTTGTGATGAAACAAAGGTGTGGCTGAATTTATTTTGCCACTGTGTCTTCTTATTGTCTCGTCCTTGGGCCTATATATCACGGTGTTAAGGCATACGAACTAACAGGTTATAGAGCAAACAACACAATTATCACAACATGTAGGTTGTAATATGGTTTTTTTCTGGCTTGTCTTCCCCAGTGATTTTACCCACACACTGCTACTGCTCTATGGGTGGTGCCCTGCCATGCCAAAGGGGGAAGATTATACACTCTAATTATACACTCTTCTAAATCACTGTAAATGGATTAACAGAACCCCCCTTATCCCCTTCTTTCTCCTTCACTCCACTTCCTGGTGTGGCTTGGCCCTGGCCAATGTGGCACCTATGGGGCAGATGGGGGTCTGGTCCCAGTGGGTCTTATATCTTACCTGGGCTGGATGGTCCTGGATGATCCTCAGCCCCCCACCCCCTGCATGTCCTTCCCCCTGGCTGCTAACCCACAGACCAACCCCATGTATCATTTACAGGCTATTCTTAAAGCCCATCTCTTTCTAATGATTAATCCACTTCAGTTAGATTTAGAAATGATCAAAGGCAAGGCATCAAAGCACTTTATGAAGGTAATTACTCACTCATTAGCCATATGTTTGACAAGTAAACCCTCCCTGGCATTGGATAGCACTCTATTAATCAGAAAGAGATCTGACAAAAGGTGAGGTTAGCTATGATGAAATATACATCCTGTCCTTTCTGCCTGTCAGAGAATCTGTGAAATTACGGTACATAGCTGATGAATTATTGAGCAAGCTGTCATGCAATAGCATGGTTTCCACTTGATATATGATGCGCTTGGACTATATTTTGGGTCAACTTCAGACTGGTTAAAATCTTTGTCACCATATTTCATCCACAGCCTCATGTGTGAGGGTCATCGGAATCAATCTACGACATGCTAAGGGAAATATTTTTCCTGGTGAAAGTCCCCAGGTGTCAACTTCCACAGCTTGTCATCACCAAATAACAATCTAAATAGATGATGTTAGCCGGCATCTAAACATGAACCTGATATCTTCTGTGTTTTACGAAGACAGCCAGTCCCCCTCTCCTCCCACTCTCCATCTACGACACCACCGCCCCATATTGCAGGCAGATCACCCCAGGCAGCGAGGACAAGACAGGACAGAGGAGGATAAATTACACCCACAAAGCCCAGCCTCTCTCCCATGCCTTCATTTGCACCAGCAATTAATCAGCCATCACTAGAGAGCTCCTATGTCAGGCCCAGGATTTTATTAGGGATGTCCTTTATGGGTCTTAATGAGACTTATGTCTTCCTTGAGTATTTCATTTGCAGCACACTGGCTGGCTGCTGTAACCTTGAGGTGAAGAGCTTTTCCACTAAAGTAAAGCAGCTCAGCCTTCCTTTCCTTCAGGATATTCCTTTCAAGATGTTCTGACTGCTGGCTTTTCTTCTTTCATTCACTGCATGGCTGGTTGGGTGTTTTCATTAGAGAAAGTCTTGTGTCTCCGAGGTGGCTAATTATAGCTGCAATTAGTCAGACTCTCTTTTCATTTTGTGTATTTCCACATTCATCCACATTTCAATTAAATCTAACATTTAAACTTTGCCACATAATTATTTTTGTGCGCTGAGAAAATCTCCGAAATAAACTGTCATGTACAGTATGTTTAATGAGTACGTGAAGGGGTGGAATCAGTCAGAGATGACAGCTGTGCTGCTCGCCTGTCAAGGCTGTAGGTTTCTGAACTAAACTGCTCAAGGCCCCAAACAGAACAGACTTTAAACCTTGTACTAAAGCTGAATAACAGATGAGCAGGTATCTTATCGCTGCTCACAGCTCGTTTCTCTCTGTAGAACAGATCTGCTAGCTCTCTTTAATTACTTCTAGCTCCTAGCGGCTCCTGTTAACTCACAGACAGACCAGACCGGACACCAGACATTTTTGAAGAAAATCCTTGGAGAGGAAATGAAAATCTTTGTTCCCCCGTTGGCTATTTTCTTCTTCATTCATGAACTTCTCTTTATTACCGTTTGTATATATATTGTAAATTATTACATGGTAAATTGTAACAAGACATAAAATACTGGAAATACTGTCATTTTTATAAGCACCTGCTAATACACTGGCTCTTCAATTTCAGAAGTAAAACATTTTCGCTGTCTCTCTATTCGATTTCCAAAGTATACCATTTCTGTTGAATTTGTGTAAACCATTAAACCAACATATTGTACCTCTTCAAGCCACTCTAATAATTTTTTTAAATGGCCTCCCTTTTTTCTTCCACTTAATTATCCCCACTCTAGATTTGAGTCTCCCCTCCCCTCCCCTGCCCTTGCCATAAAGTCAGATAGTTAATGTTGAGCTAATATGTACATACCCTGTGCTACCCTGATCATTAAACACAAGTCTCACTGTAGATGTAAGGGTTTTCCTCCTCCTCCTTGTCTGAGGAGGAGAAGCGAGAAGGATCGGAGGACCAATACCGTTTAATAAAACATAAACTGAACACTCAATGAATACAAAACAATGATCATTAAACACAAGTCTCATTGAGAACTGTAAACACAAAACATTGATGCCCACCCAACTCACGTCCTGACCAACTAAAACAAACAAATAACACAAGGGTCAGAGGGTCTGAACCCTGAACCTATAGGGGAGGGTCTGGTTGGGCACCATAGTCTTAGTCCGCCTCTGTGGCCTCCTAGGAACGGCGACCCTTGCCGCCAATACTGACCTGGGAACCCTAATAAATAGGCCCACAGGACTGAGGGACACCTCTGGACTTAACAAATTCCTCCAGACTGAGGGGCAGCTCAGGACTGAGGGGTAGCTCAGGACTGAGGGGTAGCTCAGGACTGAGGGGTAGCTCAGGACTGAAAGGTAGCTCAGGAGTGAGGGGTAGCTCAGGACTGAGGGGTAGCTCAGGACTGAAAGGTAGCTCAGGAGTGAGGGGTAGCTCAGGACTGAGGGGTAGCTCAGGACTGAGAGGTAGCTCAGGACTGAGAGGTAGCTCAGGACTGAGAGGTAGCTCAGACTGGTTGACGGCTCTGGCAGCTCCTGGCTGACTGACGGCTCTGGAAGCTCCTGGCTGGCTGACGGCTCTGGCAGCTCCTGGCTGGCTGACGGCTCTGGCAGCTCCTGGCTGGCTGACGGCTCTGGCAGATCCTGGCTGACTGACGGCTCCTGGCTGACTGGCGGCTCTGGCGGCTCCTGGCTGGCTGACGGCTCTGGCGGCTCCTGGCTGACTGGTGGCTCTGGCGGCTCCAAGCTGACTGGCGGCTCCATGCTGACTGGCGGCTCTGGCGGCTCATGACAGACTGGCGGCTCTGGCGGCTCATGACAGACTGGCAGCTCTGGCGGCTCTGGCGGCTCAGGACAGGCGGGAGACTCTAACAGCTCTGGACAGGCGGGAGACTCTAGCAGCTCTGGACAGACGGGAGACTCTAGCAGCTCTAGACAGGCGGGAGACTCTAGCAGCTCTGGACAGGCGGGAGACTCTAGCAGCTCTGGACAGGCGGGAGACTCTAGCAGCTCTGGACAGGCGGGAGACTCTGTAGACAAAGGACGGAGAGACAGCCTGGTGCTGGGAGCTGCCACCGGAGGGCTGGTGCGTGGAGGTTTCACTGGATGGACCGGACCGTGAAGGCGTACTGGAGATCTTGAGAGCAGGGCTGGCACCATCCGCCCTGGCTGGATCTTCAGTCTAGCCCGGCAGATGTGGGGAGCTGGGATGTAGCACACCGGGCTGAGCATGCGTACTGGGGATACCGTGCGTTCCACCTTATAACACGGTGCCTGACCAGTACCATGCCCGCCACGGTTAGCACGGCTAGGAGCACTGTAGCGCTGAGCTGGCACAGGACGTGCAGGCCTAGGAAGGTGCACAGGAGGCCTGGTGCGTGAGGCTATCACAGTCTTCACCAGACGACTAGCACGCACCTCAGGACCAGTGCCGTGCATACTGCGCCAAACCAACAGCTCTCTCTCCTCACTCTCCTCCAATTTCATCAACAACTCCTCGAATGTCTCATAATCTCCCCTCCGTTCACTCTCCTCCAATCTGTCCAACAACTCCTCGACAATCTCAGCCTCACCCCTCAACTTCGCCGACTGCTCCATTTCCACCCTGACCGGCTCTACGTTCCTCCTTGGCTTCTTATGGAAAACAGGGGGAGTTGGCTCAGGTCTGACTCCTGACTCTGCCACACTCTCCCTGTGCCCCCCTAATGCATTTTTGGGGCTGCCTCTCGGGCTTCCAGCCGGGCTTCCAAACACAGACACGGAAACAATCACCCACCAAACAACAGTGAAACCCAGGCTACCTAAGTATGATTCTCAATCAGAGACAACTAACGACACCTGCCTCTGATTGAGAACCATACTAGGCCGAACACAGAAAACCAACCTAGAAACACAAAACATAGAATGCCCACCCAACTCACGTCCTGACCAACTAAAACAAACAAATAATACAAGAACTAGGGTCAGAACGTGACAGTAGAGTTGTTACTGACTTTATTCTGGGCAGGCAGTGAGTGTTTTGCTTCACACAATTAACACAACACTCTCTGGAATCCTATGTATATATACAGACTGTTGTTCATTCAAAACGTAAAGTGTGAGTTTCACAGTCAACACTTAAAACCTTTAAAGCCATTTACAACTTAAATAACACAGGCAACCTTATGAAACTGAAACAAACAATGTGTTATGAGATTCGGGGGGCAAATAAAGCAGAGTGTGTTTGCAGCAGAGCAGCCAACCAGCTGCCAGAGCAGAAATAGCAGGCTATCATTATGGTTGTGCGAAAGGGAACCACCCTGTGTTTTAGTTCATAGTGGAGGTTGTGTAGTGATAAGTGGGTGTGTCTTAGTTTTTCTAACGGAAAGCCATAGACTAAATTAAGCCTTTATGATACAACCATACAAACCCTTCTGAAAGCTTCTACTTCAGACATGAAAATCTTCAAACATAAAAAAAATTAAAAATCTGTCTCAAAGAAAATTACGTTTTTTGACACTGTTAATTGCATTGACATAAGATGATGAAATTCACAGACAAATCCATTTGCTTTGTACATTGCTCATTTGTTTCTAGAGAATTTTAAGGACAAGCTCTCTTAACAGAGGTGATAGTGGTTGACAAGATCAGTGGAGCTGAAACCTTTGTTGTCTCTCAGCTTATGCTCAGATGTAGGTTAGTCTGGAACGGGTTTCACAGCAGATGATTCAGTGGTGTCCTCACATGATGCAATGCTCTGCAATTCAATATTCCTTTGAACTTGGCCTTTTATGTTAGTCTACCAAGTGTTCCTTTTGTTATTGTGTTAATACAGCTCTTTGGTTCATTACTAGTGATGGTTGTCATCAAAGTTAATGATCGGCAGCTCAGAGGAAGAGAAAAAGAGGTCATTTTATAAAACTTTAGTTTCAAATCCATCATTATATTTAGCCAATAACAGAAGTTATGGTTGAAGCTTTCAGTATAATTGCCTCATGTTCCATGAGCTGAATGGTCTATGAATGATCTAAAAATATGATTTGTTTTGTTGCCTGTAAAAAAAAACTCCCTTATATCGCTTCTTGTATGATTTACTCTCCCTTCTATGAAACCTGATCCCAATCGCCAATACATCCTCCAGTGTGTCATCCCCACAGTTTGGTCTCTGCTTAATCAGTGCCAGCATGATCCTTATCCCCACAGAGGGAAACTTGGCTGCCATGTTCTCTGACAGAGTGTTGATACATTCCTGGAACGACTTCCACAAGTGCCGCGTTTCCAAATGTGAGAGCTATAGTGAAATATTTATGGCTGTGATAAATGAAAAGCCTTATCAGAGGAAATGTTGATGAAATCTCTATGAATGAGTTATGTTCCTTGTGCTTTTGGGTCTGTTAGGGATTTGGGATTGAGCCCTGACCCCCTCTAACCTATGTTGTCTCATGTCTGTCAACGGCCTGCTCTTCATTCATGTGTTGTATCAGTGCTATAGAGGGGAAGCTCCCAGAGGATAAACCACATTGAGATGGGTGTGATATAATCTCCTGCTTCCTTAGGGCTGTCTGTGTGCTAGACATTGGCAGTGTTTATCTATGGACTTGTCCTGTCGATGAGCATCCATAGAGCTGTTGAGTGTTCATCTGTAAGAGTCCTTAGAGGTCTGAATGGACTAGACTAGCCGACAGTGTGGCTCCCTTAACCCCAGTCAGTCAGTCTGGTTCCAGCCAGGTGATTTACTTCCTCATTCTTCTCCCCTGGTTGTATCCAGCCATCCCCTTTAACAGCCTTAGCCCTTTAATGGCCTTTAGAGCCCCATTCTCAACAAGGCCTTAAATCTGACTGCTGTCCACTACAGCTTCATATCGACCCCACTGGACCTGGAATGAGCATGTCCATAGTATGTGCTTTATCTCCACTGGCTTTATGTTTAAACCAATATCAATCCGTCCCTTCGCTTCATGAGTCCTGTCTCATGGTGGCCATTCTATTTACCACATGTTAGGAGGTTATCACTGGGCTAACATGACAAGGACTATTTTCAGTTATGATGATGATACTCATTTGCCTTTGGAGGGGAGAGGGGGTGGAGATGGTCAATTATTAGGCTAGTGAAGTGAGACAAGATTTGAAAAACAACAGCCATTTTATTAAAGCTGCCCTTGGTAGCCTCTTTGGCTTTCCTCCCCATTGGTAGCTTTAACAAATTGCATACAAAACCGTGGCTGATACAACACGAGCATACAAAATCTGTAATCTGTCGTGTGATTACTGTAATGCCCAAAAAGTCTAGTGCCTGTCTTCTTTTGTGTAGATTTTGCGCTTGTAAATCCTGCGTCCATCATAAAGAGTTCCTACAATTTTCTTTTGCAACACTCAAGTTTTGATGCTCAAACTTTTCCAGTTCACACTTTTACTCGAGGCAGAGTTCACACATCCAAGGCTTTTATCATTTTTCAAAAGCTTTATAATGTACACTCTGTACAGCACACACGTCTCAATTCCCACTCCTTTCACACCTCCTTGGATATGTCTTGTATTATACCACAAGAGAGAGTTATGATGCCCATAGCTTTGTAAAGTATTCCCTTACGCTCCACTCCTTCTGAATCATCTCATGTCATATTCAGCCTGCGCCTCCCTTTGGATTCTAAATAAAAGAATCACATCGTTTGCACAATGACATTTCTACCTCACTTCTCACCGCCTATGATTATCTTGTTTAAAGTATATCATCTGGAAAATATACTCCGCTTTTTCAATAGTAATGATTCCACCAAATATGTTTGGTAGCGAGACAATTTTATATTCTTTTATAGCTTTTTTATCTTTCGAAATGCCGCTTTTAGATTGTATGAAATGATCCCTCCACCTGTGAATATGACCTTTATTATGGATATAAATTGTAACTGTGTGTATGTACATATGACATCATTGTCCTCCGATGTTAATGTGTTTCAGTGTGTGTGTGTGTGTGTGTGTGTGTGTGTGTGTGTGTGTGTGTGTGTGTGTGTGTGTGTGTGTGTGTGTGTGTGTGTGTGTGTGTGTGTGTGTGTGTTAGAGAAAGGCTCTGCAGGTTAACCCTAGGGCTGTGGTGGTCATTACATTACATTTTGTGAGCCAGTTATTGTCATGCAAAAGAGTCAGGTCTAAAGAAACATTGTGATATGAAGAAAAAGTATTTTAGAGGAACATAATGAGTTAACATAGGCCTACAGTAGGCTATCTGGCGATGCTCCCTGCCATAGGCTGTAGGCTTGTTCATTTAGCTGACAAGATATGCTTATAAGTCCAATGCAATAAGAATTGATCTTAGCTGAATAAAATAGGAAGATTCCCATTAAGGAGCGAGTGCGCATATGAAGTGGTTATGTTGAGCGTAAAAGTGAACATTTGAAACAGGTCCTATATGCTAGATTTAGAGTTATTTGGCAACTTTAGTTGTGAATGATACAAACCTCAGAATGTCTTAGAAATCAAAACATATATGGGCTGCATGGTGCGACTACAGGCTACTGATGATTTGAGAAAGTAGCAAAAAAGTTTGCCCTCTGTTCCTTGCCTCAGGCTGCACAGCTGTTCTCTCATCAAGTGATCATATTTTCACCCATCAGACTTTTAATCAATTTAGTCTTGTCTTTACTAATATGTAACACATATTAGTCATGTCTAGATTTAGAATGGCCCATTATGAAATGGGCAGGAACAGGGCCAAGGGGAAAAAGACACAATCTGTACGCACTCGAGTAGCAAATGGAGGCCGCACACTTTCCCACCTGTCCGTTTTGTAGGCTACTTCGAGTTTTTAGCAGAGCATGTGCTTAATATGAGCGGCTAAGAAATAAATATAAGAACACTTATTTCACACCATGCATCAACCACTGTTTGAGGAGCATGCTCTCGCTCCCTGACAGTGTAAGGACAGATGCTGTCCTTACTAAACAATGGACATGAAACAGAACACGGACATTAATGCTGACTCATGGGAGCCTGACTAGACAGCTGAGACGTGGGTGCCTGATGAGCCGGTTGAGGCGTGGAAGCCTGACGAACCGGCTGAGGCATGACATGGGGTGGGAGCCTGCCGAGCCAACCGAGGCAAGGAAACCTCTCGAGCCAGCTAAGGCGTGGAAGCCTGACGAACCGGCTGAGGCATGACGTGGGGTGGGAGCCTGCCGAGCCAACTGAGGCAAGGAAACCTCTCGAGCCAGCTAAGGCGTGGAAGCCTGACGAACCGGCTGAGGCACCCCCGGTTCCTTCGGCAGCGGTCCCCGGACCGACTTCACCATCCAAACAAAAAACAAAACTATTCAAAAACCAAAACTAGGCTACTCAAAATCAAATACAAATTCAATCATACAAATGTTCTCTCCCAGACTAATGCATTGACATTTTGTAGTGTCGCATAAGGTAACCAGTCCATCCAGTATGCATAATAATACAGTCCACACAAAGGCGATTACTCAAATTTGTATAATTTTGGAGTATTTATTTTAATTTTATTTCACCTTTATTTAACCAGGTAGGCCAGTTGAGAACAAGTTCTCATTTACAACTGCGACCTGGCCAAGATAAAGCAAAGCAGTGTGACAAAAACAACAACACAGAGTTACACATTAACAAACGTATAGTCAATAGCACAATAAAAAAATAAATGTACAGTGTGTGCAAATGTAGAGGTCTAGGGAGGTAAGGCAATAAATAGGCCATGGAGGCAAAAATAATTACAATTTAGCATTAACACTGGAGTGATAGATGTGCAGATGATGATGTGCATGTAGAGATACTTGTGTGCAAAAGAGCAAGAGGATAAGTAACAATATGGGGATGAGGTAGTTGAGTGTGCTATTTACAGATTGGCTGTGTACAGGAACAGTGATCAGTAAGCTGCTCTGGCAGCTGATGCTTAAATTTAGAGAGGGAGATATAAGACTCCAGCTTCAGTGATTTTTGCCATTTGTTTCAGTCATTGGCAGCAGAGAACTGTAAGGAAAGGCGGCCAAAGGAAGTGTTGGCTTAAGGGGTGACCAGTGAAATATACCTACTGGAGCGTGTTCCTATAGTGAGCAGTGAGCTGAGATAAGGCGGGGCTTTACCTAGCATAGACTTATAGATGACCTGGAGCCAGTGGGTTTGGCGACAAATATGTTGTGAGGGCCAGCCAATGAGAGCATACAGGTTGCAGTGGTGGGTAGTATATGGGACTTTGGTGACAAAACGGATGGCACTGTGATAGACTACATCCAGTTTGCTGAGTAGAGTGTTGGAGGCTATTTTGTAAATGACATCGCCGAAGTCAAGGATCGGTAGGCAGCATGAGTGAAGCAGGCTTTGTTGCGAAATAGGAAACTGTGAGTCTGGAAGAAGACTTTACAGTCTAACCAGACACCTAGATATGTGTAGTTGTCCACATATTCTAAGTCAGAACCGTCCAGAGTAGTGATGCTAGTCGGGCGGGAGGGTGCGGGCAGCAATCGGTTGAAGAGCATGCACTTAGTTTTACTTGCATTTAAAAGCAGTTGGAGGCCTCGGAAGGAGTGTTGTATGGCATTGAAGCTCATTTGGAGGGTTGTTAGCACAGCGTCCAAAGAAAGGCCAGATGTATACAGAGTGGTGTTGTCTGCGTAGAGGTGGATCAGAGAATCACCAAAAGCAAGAGCGACATCATTGATATATACAGAGAAAAGAGTCGGCCTGAGAATTGAACCCTGTGGCACCCCCATAGAGACTGCCAGAGGTCCGGACAACAGGCCCTCCGATTTGACACACTGAACTCTATCTGAGAAATAGTTGGTTAACCACGTGAGGCAGTCATTTGAGAAGCCAAGGCTACTGAGTCTGCCGATAAGAATGCGGTGATTGACAGAGTCGAAAGCCTTGGCCAGGTCGATGAAGACGGCTGCACAGTACTGACTTTTATCGATGGCGATTATGATTTTGTTTAGGACCTTGAGCATGGCTGAGGTGCACCCATGACCAGCTCGGAAACCAGATTGCATAGTGGAGAAGGTATGGTGGGATTCGAAATGGTCGGTGATCTGTTTGTTAACTTAGCTTTCGAATATTTTAGAAATGCAGGACAGGATGGATATAGGTCTATAACAGTTTGTCTATAACAGTTTGGGTCTAGAGTGTCTCTTCCTTTGGAGAGGGGGATGACCGTGGCAGCTTTCCAATCTTTGGAGATCTCAGATGATACGAAAGAGAGGTTGAATAGGCTAGTAATAGGGATTGCAACAATTTCGGCAGATAGGCTAGACCAATTACAGTGTGTACCAAAAACATCTTAAATCAGTTTTGTTTTGTGTTTTTCTGCCTTGGGTAATATGCGGTAGGCTATGTATTGTATAACGGCACAATCATAATTTTAATTCCGTTTTTTTTTGGGGGGGGGGGGGGTCTTGGGCTCATAAGCCTATACATTTGCATAAGCTCTAATATGTGTATGGGTGTTTTTAATTAATCATCACTTTTGAAAACGCTGTCCGTTTCATTGTGTTAGGCTTTGAAACAACATCCACAACAACCTTGTTTTACACTGGTTCAACCTGCTTTTGAACTTCGTTCTTCAAATGTATCACAGTGAGGTGAGTTTTAAAAGTACTATAGGCCTACTGTTTTGATGATCAGTGTTTGATGTGATTTTCCATGGCATTTGCATTAATGTCAGAGTGGTTAGAGGAACAATATAGTCCTGAGTACCAGGCCATTAGGACCTGATGGAGGGACAATAGAGTCCTGAGTACCAGGCCATTACAACCTTATGGAGGAAAAATAGAGTCCTGAGTACCAGGCCATTAGGACCTGATGGAGGAACAATAGAGTTCTGAGTACCAGGCTCATTACAACCTGATGGAGGAACAATAGAGTCCTGAGTACCAGGCCATTAGGACCTGATGAAGGGACAATAGAGCCCTGAGTATCAGGCCACTAGAACCTGATGGATGGACTATATTGTCCCTGATTGAGGGACAATAGAGCCCCTAGTACCAGGCCATTAGGACCTGATGGATGGACAATTGAGCCCTGAGTACCAAGTGATTAGGACCTGATGGAGGGACAATAGAGCCCTGAGTACCAGGCCATTAGGACCTGGTGGTCGTTAGCAAGTAGGGTACTACCAAAGCATGTCCAGAGTGCATAAGAGGAGATCAACAGTCACACAGAACTTTACTGCTGTCATGACAGCCGGTGTGGCGGTAATATGGTCACTGTAACAGCCCTAGTTAACCCTCCCCTGCTACTATAATGGCCTGAAGCTCCTGTTACTCTCTCCCAGGCTGTGATAAAGATGGCCAAGTGTAGGTCAGCCACCCTCTCTTCTGTGACCACAAAAAGCTTTCCACAGCCATTGTGTTCCTTTAGGGCTCTTTATAAAACACAACATGTCTGTGTGTCCTCCCTCTAAGTGAAGTTAAATGTACTTCTGAGTGAGTTTCAAGTCTCTGACTCTTGTCTTCCCTGCTTGCTTAACTATGATGCTGGTTCAAACTTGAACCACAGACAAAGTTAACCATGATTTTAACATAATTCGAATTATTGTACGAACAGTAAAACAGGCTAGCAATAACTCTGCCTCTTCACCTCAGTTTTACACCCATTATGGGAGAGTGGTTAAAGTAGTCATCAGCAGAAATGTACTACCACCAACACTGTGTTGACTGATCTCCACTGACAGGTTCATTTGGTGATATTAATATGCAATTAAGATTATTTTGCTGTGCATGACGCCTTACTGCTGCAAAGATAAGTGGTACCACCACCGTCCTCCTCAGTGATGTGTCAAAATAAATAATATATTCTCTCCCCGCTCTCTGTATCTTTTTCTGCTGGCTCGAATTGCCTGAGCGCGTCAGACAGATGGTTATCGCTCTGTTTCAAAGTCAGGGAGTAAAACTAGCTATCGCTGCCGCCAACTCCAGTCTTTTGTCCCACTGAGTCGTGCTGTTTCGAAAGCAGTCCCATGTTAATTGCCTTAATGAAAGAGTACAATAAAAGGGATGTGCTTACTGCTTACTGCTCAGCGCATCAGGCTGCCTCTGCGCTGCTCCTCTCCGTATCCTCTCCGGCCCCAGCCTTCTGCACTCCACTGCTGCTGCCTGCAGGCTGCTAGAGACCAGAGCCCTGAGAGGTAGAGGGATGAATGAGGCCTTTATGGAGATGAAGAAGTGTAATGGCACACTCTCCTCTGGAACAGTAGCTCTCTCTTCGTCTTTTATCAGAGACATGAAAGGCAGACAATAAGCCTCTCTGCTATCAACAATATGGTGCCATTTGAAGCAGATTATCCCTCTGTTTAAAGTGGAGAAAACAAAAGAGAAAAAGACAAAGGATGCGGCTGAGAGTTGAGAGCCAAGGTTTCTACTCCCCTGAGGAAGTCTTTCCAAGCTGCTTTATCTTATTTCCTGACTCTCATCTGCAGAAGTGCCCGCTCATATTTTTCTGAGGGTACAATTAGCGCCCCTCCTCTGCTCAATGCCCAATTATGGTTATTTCAAGGCCCTCTTACAAGTACCTTAATGCACACTCCTACTGTAGTTACACTACCTAGATGTTACACTAACTTAATGTCCTCCATAATGCCCACTGAAACGATCTGAGGCCCCACTCTCAGTAAAGAGGCCTCTCCTGTTGCTAAACTGTTTTGATGCAGATAGATGTATTATGTCAGAGACAGAGAGTCAGTGGCATGGTGCCATGCTGATGTCATATAGACGCTTAGTGTGTAGCAGATAGGCTCATGTTAGAGAGTATGGAGAGTAGTGCCATGGTGTTCTATGATACAGACACAATGGGGGACACCAGCGAGGACAATAGAGAGAACGTACTGTACACACACAGAGAAAGAGAACAGTCATATGAAGTGGTGATGTGGCATGAGAAGGATGATGATGATGATGATGATGATATTAGTAACATGACAAACAATTAATAATTTGTTAGTCAAGGAATCATGTGTACAGTTGGCATGATTGAACACTGGTGCATGAGAGAGAGGGAAAAAGAGAGGGAGAGAGAAAAATAGAGAGAGAGAGAGAGAGAGAGAGAGAATAAAAAATAAAGAAGCGAGAGAACTGGGACACAGCCAGATGCTTCATGTCTCCATATTAACTCCCCACACTTCTCCTCTATTTTTCTACCATTTCTTTCTTTCTTTTGTTGTCAGCACTTGCAGAATAAGTTAATTAAAGCTGTGACAGGCTAACATGCTGTGTGAGATGACAGGAGGCCCGAGATGATTTGTGATGGATAACTGCACGTTCTCTTCTCTTTATTTGCTCAGTCAAAAGGCACTAGAGCTTGATGTACTGCCTAAATGAATGTGCACTAAACAGTGATTTTGTGTTTCGTCATAATGACTTAACAACAGTGTATCTGCATGCAATTTGAATAGGGATTTTTTTTTTTTTTAAAAACTTTTATGAATATAATGCCACGTTGTGGTTTTGAATGGATTGTCAATGTGCTCTCCCACCGGGCAGGAGTGGTCTGAGCAACGGTATGTACCTGTTAAAGGCTTACTACAGTATGCCATAGATAAACACAACATGTCATGGGACATTATGGATGGAGTGAAAAACACATCTAAACCACAACGTGATTATCTATTTTCTCTCAAACTAACACAGATGTTGTGTTCAAGGTCATTGGTATAACAGAATACATACACATGTTAAGTACATGTTTTTTCCATCCTCAATAACATTGTGGTATATCTGACCTGCAGTTCTCCAGACCCATCTGTTTCAGGGCATCTCATACTAGGCTATGTGATTCAGCTCTTTCTCTGAGAGCAGAAGGGGCTGGTGATTGTTCTGTCTTCAGGTCAGTAATGAACCACTCAGTGGAGAGTCATCCTGTGTGAGTGGGCATTCAGCCCAGAGCTGGAGCTCTACACAGCCCTTATCTCTAAGCCTAGGACTATCTCAGGCCATGTGGACTACTGGAAAGAATGGTTAACAGGAGTGTACTTTTGTTCCAAAACATTGGCTTTGCTTTGGGAATGTAGTATACAGACCTGCCAGGTAGCCAGCCCCTCAGTAAATCACTTTGGACAGTGTAGCTAGTGGTAGCTACAGCTAGGTAGGCAGGGTATAGGCTATGTGGTGCGCGCTCGCTCTCTCTCTCTCTCTCTCTCTCTCTCTCTCTCTCTCTCTCTCTCTCCTAATGGACTGTCCTCAGGCAGGGTGCTATCCATCACATGTACTACCTGAGGTCTGGATCCTCCATAAAGATTAGGACTGTTAAGACAAGACGGATGGCCCTTGTCATCGCTAAGCATCATCCCCAAATGCCTAAATTAATTATAGGAATCCTCGCAAGGGGCTTAAATTACCACAGTAATAACAGCAGCTAACAGCAACGCAGCAGGTCCTGCACTCAGTTCAAGGATGGTTAGTATGGTGTATCCTCAAGTATTTATGAAAATGGTAAACATGACGATGACATAGAAGCTGGTTTAGGGGTATTTTAGAGGGACAAGGAGAGGCACTTAGTGGCGTGAGAATGCTTTTCCTTGTTAAACTCTTAATGGTTACTTAGTGGCGTGAGAATGCTTTGTCTTGTTAAACTGTTAATGGTTACTTTGTGGTGTGTGGAGTATTTTCGACAGGGATACCAAAGCATTGGAGACTGAGCTAGCACTAGCAGTACTGACTATCCCCTACTCCCCCTGTCCCCTCCCCTGACCTCTGGGAATTAGTGAGAGAGGAAAGCAATCGTTAAAGGAGTCCATATTTGATTGACCTTTGTTTCTCAGCTTACCCTCCTTCTGGCCTTTTAAAAGCTCCTATTTCACGGTGGCCTTATAAAAGCAGTGGTTATGGATCTGTTTCCCCTGATTGACACAGCTAGTCAAAGCTTTTAACTCCCAGTTGGAAACCATTCATAAAAGATGTGTTTCTATTGTGTTTTTCTGAACCACAGCATTTCCATCAGAAAGTGCTGTGAGAAATGACCACCACACACTTTGTTTTGGTTTGTTTACTGTGCATTGATGAGTCATCTTGTTATTGATAGCTATGTATAGACATTACAGCTTACCTCAGTCAACAACAGCACTGGTGGAAATACAGTCATTAACCCCTGTGTTGTCGCTGCCAAGTTTGTCCAAGAAGTGCCAAAAGATGTCAGTCTTAACTGACAAAACCCTCAGATCCAAACCTATCCAAATAATGTAGATCTCAACAGGGGATAGCCTTAATGGTATATTGAGTTGTCACAACTCTTTTTAAAAATAGGATCACGGCTTAGGTCGTGGACTCCTCCGCTCGTGTTTTTGCCATAATGCCAGTAGGGTTGTCAGGTCTCACTCTGTCACTCATGATGTAAAATACTTCATTTTTTTCCTCTTGGGGGAGACTGGCTGTCAATCAGCCATATTAAGCTTGAAGTACTCTGTACTGACAGGCAGCAAGACTCCCTCTCCTCAGTAACTTATATAGCATTTAAAGCTAGCATCAAGAATGCCCCACTCTTTCCGCACCAGGCAGTAAGTGCCTTTGCTCAAATGTCAATGTATCATGCATGGTTTTAGAGTTTTATCTGGGCTAGCTGTTAGACCCTTGTGTGTCATATGTCTGAGCGCTGAGATGAAGAAAAGATGAGCTCTGAGTCTCTTTCTCTCCTCTTATCTGGCTCTTTTGGAACTGAAACACATTACCACGTTGACAGGCCTAGGCAGAGGTACTGAACTTTAAAGCATCCTGCCCTGCCTGCCTCTGTCTTAGTGAGAGATAGTGCTAGTCACTGCAGGTGTCTGCTATTAGCTATATTGGCTAGCTGTATGCTAAAGCAGAAATATGACAATATATCTGCTCAATCTTAGAATTCCTGTTTCGCCTTTTTTACTTAGCTAGTTAGATCATGAGATATGTTGTTAGTCCCATTAACAGGAGGCCTGCACTCATTGTATCTCAATCAGTATCTGTCAGTAAAACTAACCCCGTCCAAATAGGGCACGACAGGGCCTGACCTATAGCATATCATAATCACGTCAACAAATTGGTTATAACGAACTCTGAACACCGTAACACATGTGACAGCAAAATGGATACAGAGGATGTGACAAATAAACTCGAAATGGGGGAAGGTTTACTGGTTGCTCAGGAGGTAAAGGAAAAGTCAGGTGTGTGGAATAAATGTGACTAGTGGAAAATACTGGAGATCAAGAAAAATAAGGTAAGGAGCAAGCGCAGCATGGATATTATGTCTCTGCCAAACAGGTCTCTACAATATAATTTTCCTGACCGTTTGGAACGTAAACAACACTAAGTAAATTATAAGCGTACCAGAGCGTCTGTTGTAACTTTTTTGTTGTTGTCAAGCCTTTATCAAAGCAAAGACTAAAAACAGTAGCATCCATTCATGAATGCAATTTCCGAAATAGAACAGTTTATTGATTGTTTAAGCTAATTATTTAATGCTCGCATTGTTTTATTTTAAAAGTAAAATGCTTGATTGCATTTCAAATCAGGAATGACTCCTATGCTGTGTGATGACATGAATGAATGAATGAATGATTGATTGATACAGTAGCCTATTGAAATATATGCCTAACTAATTTATGTTATTAAGACTAAACAGGATGCGCTCTTAGGCCTACAGCTCAATGGTGGTTATACAAAGCTGCTATAGTAAGCCTACTAATGATTATGACATTACTTATGATCATAATAGTAATAATAACAATTAGAAGGAGATCAAGAAAAAGGAGCGTTATTATTATTATAAATATTAATGGATGATTTATAAAGCCAGGCACATTTAACAGTTAGGCTATAGATGATAGACCTAATTAAGTTGGGGTTTCCTATCTCCTCACTTTTCTTAGACAATAAGGCAAGGACTGTTTTCTCATCTCCTAATTCTGCTGTTGCCTCCACCGCATTATTCTCAACACTAATATGCTGGTTAACTTTGCTATTATGCACATAGCAACATGGTTTAGGAAAAGTTGCAAATTCACAGCACACTGATGTGTTTCTGAACCCCAGAGAGTGACCACTATCCAAAGCAGGAGAAAGCGCATTTGTTATAAAATAACGTAATTTTTATTAGTGTTGCACAATTCTTCTTAAGTGATATAACCATATTCAATAGCACATCTTAGACGGATATTTTTTATTTAACTAGTCAAGTCAGTTAAGAACAAGTTCTTATGTTTAATGATGGCCTAGGAATAGTGGGTTAACTGCGTTGTTCAGGGGAAGAATGACAGATTTTTACCTTGTCGGCTCAGGGACTCAATCTTGTAACCTTTTGGTTACTAGTCCAACACTCTAACCACTAGGCTACCTGCCTCCCCTATACTTTGCCATCCCCACGGCCTCCACAATGGAGCAGTCCACTCAGACAGGCGCCAATCAGACAGGTGTCTTGTACACCATGATCAATATATATTTATTTTTATTGCTACTGCTTGGCTAAAGAAATCTCGGTCGACCAGCATCGACCAAACAATCGAACAGTCGACTAAATGGGGTCAGCCCTAATGGACATACCATGCCAATTGGGAGTAGCAGGCCAAGACGTGTCAAGGCGGCAGACTGTTATTATCTCAGATGAAAATCTGTGCTAACCTGATGGCTACAATTAGTGTCAGCTGGTTATTGAGTCTTTAAAGAGGTCTCCTGGCCTTTTGGCTCCCAGCCTGTCTGGCTATAGAAGTCTCTAATGAGTCATTAGCCGCATGGCCTCTCCTCTCAGGAGTCCACCCCATAATGGCACACTTTTCATCTATTTTACAGAGAGGCTGTCGTTGGTTATTAGCAGTGCTCTGAAGTCCTATTACCTTTACGTCTATGATAAATGGATGAAATACGGTTGCCAAGTGCACTGTCCCTCCCTTTCTATCTTCTGGTCAGTCTCTCCACTCTCTCCTATCATTGAGCGTAATGGGTAATTGATATACGTTTACTTCATTGTTTGATCTGTTTCATCATTTATAGTTATTGAAGTTTATGATTGATGGCATTTATGGCCATGTATTGATGGCCTTTCCATATCACCTGGCAGGTACTTAAACCATGTCTTTAGAACTGAGCATTTGACCGTTATTTGAGCAATGCAACAGACTTCCGTGTTTTTGCCATTTGTTATCAAGCTACTGTAAGTAAGTTATGAAGGTACAGTTTCTATGTGGTGATGAAGAGAGCAATCAGTATGATTACACAATAAGCATCACCCTGAGCTGAATGGCCAGGTTTGAGTGCTATTGAAGCAAATTACTTATAGTTGCAGAGTTAAGTAAAACGGAAGTTTCCCACAGTGACTTAAAGTTGCACTATGCAGGAATCGCTCCACCATTTCCTGGTTGCTAAAACTCTAATAATTTGCCTAATTTCAGTTTATGTGACCAAATAAGCTAGTATAGTGTAGAGAATCATTGTACCATCTGTGAAATATATTTTCCATCACTAAAATTGTTTGTTTCAGCTGGCGTAAAAAAACAAAAACAAAGTAAAAGACTTAAGAATGGGAAGCAGAAATAGCGCACAAAGAACAGATCTACCGCTTCTTAGACTTGCTTTCAAGTAGAATGATAGATCTATAAAAGTTACATATTGCCACATTAAAGAGAAAACTCTAAGAAGTTTCTGAGTGGTTTTAAATGTCAGACTTTCTAGTCCAAATGTAGAATTTCATTTCACTTTGCTAATGCTGTGCCTCCCACCTTTGTTTCTTTGCTGAAATGATTCAATATCGTATTGCTGTCCCCTATCTGTCTCTTTGTATGTCACAGGTACAGTATCTCAGTATGCAGGGGAGCGACATCCCTTGGCAAGAAAAGAGCCTCTTGTTGAAAGAGGAGGGCAGATGCAATAGAGGGGGTTCAAAGGCATGCTTTACATATTGCAGTGGGATACATCTAAACAAGCTTTCTTGAACCAGACTGAAGTCTGTCTGAACTCAGCCATCTGTGTCCCCTGGTCTCCTTAGTTTGGCTCGTTCGTGTTATTTCACAAGATATCATCATACAGAACAGTAATTGGAATAAGAGTTGGCGCATGTATTAATAAAAAAAATAATCAGAGGAAATATGTAATTTATTTGAATCTGGTCAGGCTTAACTGTATTTTCAGCTAATTTACAGTAACTTCTCTGTCTGTGTTATGTTTAAAGACTATTGACAACACCCCAGCTCCCTCCCTGTAGCTCCCTATTTTATATCCCCCATTAATGCACTGCAACCTTCCATAACTCTTACTCTTTGTCAATCTTGATCTCTCACTGAAGCAGAGAGTTGCTCTACAGAGACAAAGCTCCCAACCTCTCTCTCTCCCCTAACCTTTCTCCCTCCCTCTCTCACCCTCTCTCCATCTCCCCCACCTCTCTGTCCCTCTCCTCCTTTTTCTTCACCTCTCTCTCTTTCTGTCTCTCTCTCTCCCCATTTATCTTTCTCTTTTTTTCTCTCTCCCTGTTACTCCTCCCATCTTCCCTCTCACACACTCCCTTTCTCTCCCTCCATCCCCCCGCACCTCTTTCTTTCTTTCTATTCCACCTCTAACTATCTGTGGCATTCTTTGTGTGGGCTGGTCTGTCTAGGTTCTTCACTGGCTGTCACAGCTCAGCTCATTTTTGATTAAACGGCCTGCAGAACTATTGGAGGCCTCTCCAACGATGAACCTGTATCACTGGTCTGTGAGACACCACGGGATATTCTTCTTCTTCTTCTGGACCCTGTTTTCATTTACACCGTAGCTTACAGCTATGTTTTACTCTTGCTTTGAATGCCTCTGCTCCTGGAATAAAATGCCCCCGCCCTTTGCTTATTATGATTATGATGGATGCTCTTCATCTTCCTCCCTGTGTAGTTGGTGGCTCATTGTTTCACCCTTGAATTCAGTCATTTCTTTGCTTTGGCACCCGTGTCAACATCATGAATAATTTATGAAATCGGATGCGTAAATCTTGTTCCACGTCATCTGTTGTCTGATAAGCACACGAGAAACTCAGCCTGGTCTCAGACTACATTTTACATTTTAATTATTTAGCAGACGCTCTTATTCAGAATGAGTGCATATATATAAAAAAAAAAATTGGACTGGTCCCCTGTGGAAATTCAAACCCACAACCCTGGTGCTGCAAGCGCCACACTCTACCAACTACCAACACAGTAAACATAAATTCAGGACACTCACATTAGTATAATATGTTACATTTGGAATGGTTACACAAGACAGATAATTACTTAAGGCAAAAAATGAAAGTAGGGTGGTTGGTCAGGGTGGATTGTTAGTTCTATAACGCGAATGTCTAGCAACCCAAAGGTTGCAAGTTCAAATGTCATCTAGGACAACTTTAGCGTTTTAGCTAATTAGTAACTTTTCAACTACTTAATACTTTTTTGGAACTACTTAGCATGTTAGCTAACCCTAACCTTAACCCTTTTAGCTAACCCTTCCCCTAACCCTAACCTTAACTCTTTAACCTTACTCCTAAACTTAACCCTAACCTTAACCACAATCACTGACCCTATCCCCTAGCCTAGCTAACATTAGCCAGCTAGCTAACTTTAGCTACCTAGCTAGAATTTGTAACATATATCATAAGTTTAGAAAATTCATAACATATAGTATGTTTTGCAAATGTGTAACATATTGTACATCCAGCAATATGACATTCAGCATCATAACATATAATATTAATTGTAATTCATAACATAGGATACGAATTGGGTGATGGATATCCACAAATGAATACATACCATACGATATGTAACATATCATACTAAATGGAGTGTCTCGGATGTATATACAGAATAATACCAAATGCTCTGAGACTAGGATGAGAAACTGAACACTTTTCTTCTGGCTTCGTCAGTGTCTGAAGGTTTTTCATGTATTCTAGTATGACAAAAGAGGGTATTTTGTTCTGACTAGATTAAAGAGTTCATACATGCATGGGTGTATTCGTTCTCAGGTTGTGGCAGGGTCTTCCTTGTTTTTCTTTTCCACGTTGACCTTGTTTTTGTGTCTGCCTTCATGGCCTCTTGGTTTGAGCCTGAGAGGCTCTCGGGGCATTGAGAAAGTAGAGAATGGCCTGAGAAATAACAGAGAGTGAGGTAGTCAGAACCAAGCTGTGTTGATGTACTGGCCTGGCTGGAAGACGTCCTTGTCTTTTGATGGAACCACTCTCATTGAGCCGAGCACAAAACACACTTCACACATAGCTTGAGTCTGAATGCAGTGCAGTATCTCCCTCTCTCAGGCAAGGCTGAAGGACAGAGCCCACCTCTCAGCTAGCTCAATACTGTTGTCCTCTTCCTCCCAGTTAGGTTGTTGGGCAGACTAACACTATCTAGTCTGTTCTGTGAAGATCCAGAGAACTGAAGAAGCAGAATATTTTTGCTAACGTATTCCTAGTAAAATGTAAGCTTTCCCTCGCACTACGGTAGGCTATGTTCTCCCTCCACATCACAAATTCTAACTCCCACACAAATATTTTATTGTGGCTCGAAGAAAGTTCGTGAAATTAGTTTTTTTGTGTGAGAGAGTTTACTTTTTTACCCCATGCAATACTTTGTCATTATTCTCTCGATTCAATCATACTGTTACTGTGAGACGCTCCAATGTGCATTGACCTCCCTCATTTTCTGTACTTAGTCACATTAGAAAATGCTGAGCACCAGAATGTATGGGATAACCTACTCTCTCTCCATTTCAATTCAAGCTAAGAGAAGAAAAAAAAACTCACTCTGGCAGTATGCTATGTTGAAGAGAGATTGGCTAATCTGTGAAAGCGAGTCTGCCGCTCACTGGGATGTTATGCTCACTGATTTAATGCCCTCTCTGTATTTTTCACTTAGGTAAGCACTTTCTGGCCTCACTGTCGAGGATGGGGGTTTGTGCACTGGTGGTGATCACTCCCTATGAGGGGTTGGACGACTGATTGAGGTGATGTACTGCAGCATGGCTCTGCCCATTCACAGCAGATGGGCTTGTAGCCCTGCTGTTTCAATACACAGACAAGCATAGAGTCAGTGCAGCTATCACACACTGTTACTATAGAAATGTAATCTTGTAGTACTGCTGTGTACTGAAAAAGGCCAATGTATTATTGCAACCATGCCATATTGATATATAGGAATACTTAAATAGGCCTTCAGTATTAATGTATAGCAGATAGTAGTATAACCATGGCATATGATTACATACATGTAGCCTTGCAGTATTAATACTCAGATCAACTTACAGTATTACTATTCATGCGTATAGCAGTATTACTGCTCAGCAGATAGTCAGGTAGCTGTAACTCCTGCTGACTCTGTCTTCAATATGCATAATATCCATCACCAGCTTTCTCAGAGCTGACCATTGAATTACATCTAACCTCCCATCACCAGCTGTCACAGAGCTGACCACTGAATCACATCTGTACTCCCAGGGAGAGGAGGAGAGGTGAGAGGGAGGAGGGGAGAGGGGGAGGAGTGGAGGAGAAGACGGGAAGGAGTGGAAGAGAGGGAAGGAAAGGAGAGGATAAGAAAAAGGAGGAGAGAGTAGGGGGAAGAGTAGGGTAGAGGAGAGAGTAGGGGGAAGAGTAGGGTAGAGGAGAGAGCAGGGTAGAGAAGAGGAGAGAGGAGAGAGTAGGGGGAAGAGTAGGGTAGAGAAGGGGAGAGGAGGGGGAAGAGTAGGGTAGAGAAGAGGAGAGAGTAGGGGGAAGAGTAGGGTAGAGAAGGGGAGAGAGTAGGGGGAAGAGTAGGGTAGAGAAGAGAGTAGGGGGAAGAGTAGGATAGAGGAGAGAGTAGGGGAAGAGTAGGGTAGAGAAGAGAGGAGAGGAGGGGGAAGAGTAGGGTAGAGAAGAGGAGAGAGTAGGGGAAGAGTAGGGTAGAGGAGAGAGCAGGGTAGAGAAGAGGAGAGAGGAGAGAGTAGGGGGAAGAGTAGGGTAGAGAAGGGGAGAGGAGGGGGAAGAGTAGGGTAGAGAAGAGGAGAGAGTAGGGGGAAGAGTAGGGTAGAGAAGGGGAGAGAGTAGGGGGAAGAGTAGGGTAGAGAAGAGAGTAGGGGGAAGAGTAGGATAGAGGAGAGAGTAGGGGGAAGAGTAGGGTAGAGAAGAAGAGGAGAAGATAGTAGGGAGAGGTGGGGGAAGAGTAGGGTAGAGAAGAGAGGAGAGGAGGGGGAAGAGTAGGGTAGAGAAGAGAGGAGGGGAAGAGTAGGGTAGAGAAGAGGAGAGAGTATGGTAGAGAAGAGGAGAGAGTAGAGGGAAGAGTAGGGTAGAGCAGATGAGAGAGTAGGGGGAGAGTAGGGTAGAGAATAGGAGAGGAGGGGAAGAGTAGGGTAGAGAAGAGGAGAGAGTAGGGGGAAGAGTAGGGTAGAGAAGGGGAGAGAGTAGGGTAGAGAAGAGAGTAGGGGGAAGAGTAGGATAGAGGAGAGAGTAGGGGGAAGAGTAGGGTAGAGAAGAGAGGAGAGGAGGGGGAGAGTAGGGTAGAGAAGAGAGGAGGGGAAGAGTAGGGTAGAGAAGAGGAGAGAGTATGGTAGAGAAGAGGAGAGAGTAGAGGGAAGAGTAGGGTAGAGCAGAGGAGAGAGTAGGGGGAGAGTAGGGTAGAGAATAGGAGAGAGTAGGGGGAAGAGTAGGGTAGAGAAGAGGAGATAGTAGGGGGAAGAGTAGGGTAGAGAAGAGAGGTGGGGGGGGAAGAGTAGGGTAGAGAAGAGAAGAGGAGAGAGGCGGGGAAGAGTAGGGTAGAGAAGAGGAGATAGTAAGGTGAAGAGTAGGGTAGAGAAGAGAGTAGGGGGAAGAGTAGGATAGAGGAGAGAGTAGGGGGAAGAGTAGGGTAGAGAAGAGAGGAGAGGAGGGGGAAGAGTAGGGTAGAGAAGAGGAGAGAGTAGGGGGAAGAGTAGGGTAGAGGAGAGAGCAGGGTAGAGAAGAGGAGAGAGGAGAGAGTAGGGGGAAGAGTAGGGTAGAGAAGGGGAGAGGAGGGGGAAGAGTAGGGTAGAGAAGAGGAGAGAGTAGGGGGAAGAGTATGGTAGAGAAGGGGAGAGAGTAGGGGGAAGAGTAGGGTAGAGAAGAGAGTAGGGGGAAGAGTAGGATAGAGGAGAGAGTAGGGGGAAGAGAAGGGTAGAGAAGAGGAGATAGTAGGGGAAGAGTAGGGTAGAGAAGAGAGGTGGGGGGGAAGAGTAGGGTAGAGAAGAGAGGAGAGGAGGGGGAAGAGTAGGGTAGAGAAGAGAGGAGGGAAGAGTAGGGTAGAGAAGAGGAGAGAGTATGGTAGAGAAGAGGAGAGTAGAGGGAAGAGTAGGGTAGAGCAGATGAGAGAGTAGGGGGAGAGTAGGGTAGAGAATAGGAGAGGAGGGGGAAGAGTAGGGTAGAGAAGAGGAGAGAGTAGGGGGAAGAGTAGGGTAGAGAAGGGGAGAGAGTAGGGGGAAGAGTAGGGTAGAGAAGAGAGTAGGGGGAAGAGTAGGATAGAGGAGAGAGTAGGGGGAAGAGTAGGGTAGAGAAGAGAGGAGAGGAGGGGGAGAGTAGGGTAGAGAAGAGAGGAGGGAAGAGTAGGGTAGAGAAGAGGAGAGAGTATGGTAGAGAAGAGGAGAGAGTAGAGGGAAGAGTAGGGTAGAGCAGAGGAGAGAGTAGGGGGAGAGTAGGGTAGAGAATAGGAGAGAGTAGGGGAAGAGTAGGGTAGAGAAGAGGAGATAGTAGGGGGAAGAGTAGGGTAGAGAAGAGAGGTGGGGGGAAGAGTAGGGTAGAGAAGAGAAGAGGAGAGAGGCGGGGAAGAGTAGGGTAGAGAAGAGGAGATAGTAAGGTGAAGAGTAGGGTAGAGAAGGGGAGAGGAGGGTAGAGAAGGGGAGAGGAGGGGGAGAGTCGGGGAGAGAGTAGGGGGAAGAGTAGGGTAGAGAAGAAAGGAGGGAGAGAAGGGGAGAGAGAGGAAGGGAAGAGGAGGCTAGAGGAGGTGAGATGAGAGGAGGGGGAAGAGTATGGTAGAGAAGAGGAGAGAGTAGGGGAAAGAGTAGGGTATAGAAGGGAGAGGAGAGGAGGGGGAAGAGTAAGGTAGAGAAGGGGAAAGAGTAGGGGAAGAGTAGGATAGAGAAGATGAGAGAGTAGGGGGAAGAGTAGGATAGAGAAGATGAGAGAGTAGGGGGAAGAGTAGGGTAGAGAAGGGGAGAGAGTAGGGGGAAGAGTAGGGCAGAGAAGAAAGGAGGGGAGAGAAGGGGAGAGAGAGGAAGGGGAAGAGGAGACTAGAGGAGGTGAGATGTGAGGAGGGGGAAGAGTAGGGTAGAGGAGGGGAGAGGGGAGGGGAAGAGTAGGGCAGAGAAGAAAGGAGGGGAGAGAAGGGGAGAGAGAGGAAGGGGAAGAGGAAGAGGGAAGATGAGAGGAGGGGAAGAGGGTAGAGGAGGGGAGGGGGAAGAGTAGGGTTGAGAACAGGAGGGAGAGAGGGAGGGAGAAGAGGCGTGCTTTCGATGAGCGAGGCTTTAAGATGAGCCCACTGACATACAGTAGAAACACTCTCTTCAGCTTTACTTCTGGGCTGCTTTCCTTTCCTGTTCCTGCCTGGTCCAGAGGGATCAGTGAAATATCACAGTCATCTCACTCACTGGCACACCTTGATATTACCTTCAACTACACGTCTTGAAATGGAACCTATGCTATCGTTTGAGGAAATAAAACGTTGTACCAATGTGCATAAACTGTAATAATTAGTGTGGAATGATAGAGATGGGTGATTGATCTGTTAATCCATAATCCACTGTTTATATGTACCTTCAGGGGGCTCTCTCTCTCTCCCTCTCTCCCTCTCTCTCTCTCTCTCTCTCTCTCTCTCTCTCTCTCTCTCTCTCAATTCAATTCAATTCAATTCAAGGGCTTTATTGGCATGGGAAACATGTGTTAACATTGCCAAAGCAAGTGAGGTAGACAACATACAAAGTGAATATATAAAGTGAAAAACAACCAAAATTAACAGTAAACATTACACATACTCTCGCTCTCTCTCTCTGCCTCTGCTTCTGCCTCTTCCTCTGCCTCTGCCTCTGCCTCTCCATTGATGAAGCAGTTGCGCTGATAATCACAAAGTGCATCTACATTACTCTCTATTCAGCATGTCTAAAAGCAGCCCTATGGAGCAGATGGTGCTGGAGGCATGAGACTAAACCCTCATCTCACCCCAATCTGGAGAGCAGGCCTCAACAGACAGTCACTGCCTGAATGGGATGTGAAAGAGTTGACTCAGAGCAAACTAAAAGCTGACTAGCATATCGGTACAAGAAATTGAATGTAATATTATTGTAGTGAGAAAAAGCTCCCATGCTTTCATATACACAAAGCCCTCTGCAGTAGGGTTGAAAAGCGGGAACCACCAAAACCCACTCCCTTTTCACCGGGATAAATAACTGCGAGAAACAGGTAAATGATTATAAATTATTTCTATGAACAGCATGACGTGAAATGGAACTATAAAATGATATATCTAAATCTGGTTTCTCGCTGCTATCTGCATGATCAATCATCAACGCTCAGGGTGGGGACAGACAGCGCACCTCAGTAGGCTGTGGAGCGCAGTTCACAATGCATGTATCATCTCATTATGGGAACTTTTTTTCTTGTGACAATTAGACCTACATTTGCTGGAGCATAGCCTTTGCTACAGTAGGATAATATAAGGACTGAATGCATGTCTAATTTACACAATTCCATCTAGCTTTAGGGGGTCACCTTACTTTTTAATTGCAAATTGATATATATTTTTATTTGCAGCCACAAATAAATATGTTTTAAAACAGCATATCACTCGAATATCATTGCTTTAAATCAGTGCGCACTTGAGCACTCTGTTATACATATTCAACCCTACTCTGCTGGCACTGTTTTCACTGCGATAACTGTACAGTCATAAGGCTTTAGGCCAGGGGTTCCCAAACTTCTTTGGCCACGACCCCATTTTGATATCTTAAATTTCTCGCAACCATATGAAAATAATTATGTAATTAACAGACAATATTTACTTTTTTATTTGGGGCAATGGCAGTCAATTGAAAGATGTTCTAACAGTATTTCTGATTGTCTTCTCACCATCACATGCTTTTAATGTGGGGCTTTGACAGTCAATTGCAAATGAGTCTGACATAATATCTCTTACCTCACCGCCACTAATGAGATGGGTGTGGCTTGATGCATGTCGCGTCAGAGCTTGTCAAAGTCAGGGAGCGTGGTCGACAGAGCGCACCTCATCTCTGCTGTCACATCCAACCTGGATCGATATTAGGTTTTAATGCAGACGAGAGCACTGAATCCAGCTTCACATAGATATGAGCTGGTAAAGAGTACCATGACTTTTAATGCTCAGGGGGAGACGGCAGGGTGTTCCCTTTGAGTCAGAAACCTCCGTAGAGACCCGTGAATGCGTTGTCTACAGCATTCGGTGACATGACAGCATGATCAGATGTTCCATTTCACTTACCGGCATGTCAACTGAGCCAGGATCACAGTTAAACGGATTGGGAAGTAGATTCCAATGTGCTCTTCCAAGTGTTGGAGATGAGAAGTCATCACTTGTGTGGGACACTTACTGATGCTGTTTTCTGTTAGAAACATGCACAGCCAAGGGAAGGGGGCATGGTTCGCTTTTAAAAGACACTCTCTCCAAAAATATTTTTTTCCTCTGAATCCACTGATTTGGTCTCTCATCTGTAGAATGTTTTTGTATTTCCCCTACACATTTGCGTTCAGTTTGTTCAGTTTCCCAAATACGTCTGTTACATAGGCAATGAGACATTTTCTTTTCATTACACAGAAAGTCATCCAAGCCTGTTTTTTGTTTTTTACATCCATTGTGAATGACTACAGTTCCTCTCTCAATGTGGAAAATCTTTCCAACACTCCACCTCAATAACCACCAAATAGAACATTGTCCTGCTCTGATCCCATATCTCCAATTCATTTTGCAAACAGGCGTATGTACAGTAGATGTGGTTTGATGTAGTTTACAATCGAAATTACCTGTTGCAGTATCTCAGAGTTCTGTACTCAGCTCTTTTGCTGCCAGTTGCTCTCGGTGTATCATACAATGCGTCCATATAACAGAGCGAGACATATTCATAACCAGAGTGCAGAGACTGCCCGCCATCCCGCCATAGATGGAGCCCCATCTGTGCAAAAGCCCACCATTCGATCCCATGGAATTAGTTTTTTTGTCAAAGTAGCCTTGCAGCACACTGAACATCTCCTGTGCCGTTTCATTCTCGGGAATCGTGAGACAGAACAATATGTCCTCGTGAATAGCCTCCTCCGACATATAGCGAACAAAAGTCAATGCATGGGCGTCTCGGCCCTCACAGCTAATGTCCATTTGGAGAGCATAAGCTGGGGAGTTTTTGAATCGTTCAGTCAGAGTTCACTTTTGATTGCTAGCAATAGCATACATTCTTCATTTAACAGTGTTATCTGACAAAGGTATTGACGTGAGTTTCTTTGACTCTGCCTCCCCACACATTGTTTTCACCATATCAATTGTGACCAGTAATGTCAAAGCCTCTGCAATAGTGTGTGGTTTCATATCATAGCAGGCCTAGCCATTCACCGTGGGAATGATTCAGCCTTTTCCCCTGATATAAGGGAGCTCTGGTTGAATTTGATCTTTTAGATTTCAATCATTTTCATTTAGATTAAGGTTAACCACATTACAATGGTTTTGAGATACAAAAACAATATTATAATACATATATATATATTTAGGATATATATATATTTTCTTCTTATATATACATTTTCATATCAGGTGATCCCACAGGTGACCCTGTAATTTAGGAACCGCTGCTTTAGGCTGTGGGCCTGGTTATTCAGAAAGCAGGTTATTTTAGAATTAAGTGAATGACTCTCAGGTTTGTGGTTGTACTGTGTAATATGTTTAAATGATAGTGCATCCAAAGGCGTGTTTGATGTGTATTTAGATTACACTGCAGGCAGGGAGTATTATTGTCGTTAATAGTTTAGGGTGGTATGACACTCTTGCATGGCTTAATTATGCCAATACCATTAAGTGAGATAATGAGTTGCCTGACACAATTATTGTACCAGTAATATTGCCATGGGCCTTATCATTGTGTGTGTGTGTAAAAAAAAAAAAAAAACTAGGCAAGTCAGTTAAGAACAAATTCTTATTTACAATGACGGCCTAGGAACAATGGGTTAACTGCCTTGTTCGGGGGCAGAACGACAGATTTTTACCTTGTCAGCTCGGGGAATCGATCTAGCAACCTTTCAGTTACTGGCCCAACTCTCTAACCACTAGGCTTCCTGCCGCCCCACGTGTGCGTGCTAGTGTGTGTGTGTGTGTATCCTCACGACACTGAGGGAATAGTCTTATGAATTTATTACAAAGTGTATCTGTTAGTATCGGAGTCATGATTAACATTCCATTGTCTGTGGAGTGTGTGTTCAGTTCAGGTGAGTGAGTGCGTGAGTGTGTTTTTAGGTATGGAAGAGAGTTATGTGTGCGTGTTCATGTGAGAGAGAGTGTATTGTATGGAACAGTGCTATGGAGTCAGTGTGGTGATGTGTGGAACAGAGATATCCCTCATCTCAGACCTATATAACATAGCACCACCATACACTACTAGCGTCCTGTCATCTCCCAGTGTCTTATTGAGGATCAGTGGCTGGGAGTTCCACTGTCTGATAAAGGAAATTGAAGGCATTTTTATCAGTGTTCATTTGTATCGCTGAGCTCTCTGCAGGTAATTGGATATGTGACACATGTTCCTCTTGGCCAAAGTCTCTGTTGCATTTCATTTTAGGATATTGGGGGAATAGTCTTTTGCCACAAAAAAACATATTTTGAGTTATTGTGGAATCTGGTTGCAAGGTCAGAGACAATGTCCAGTTTATGTTTTCAATGTCTTTCTACTACAATTGAGAATTTGATGTTGACCAGAGAAATGGCCTATTATGCATAAACTAGTGTCTGTCTCACATCATCAAATCAGTCAAATCCTTGTGCAGGCAGCATTATCAACCCAATACAATGTTTGTCTAGCGTTGTTAAATCCACTGACATGTTTGTATTTTATAGCACTAAACTAGTCTGACTTCAATTAATATACATAGACATTGCTGTAGGTCCCTGTCAAATGAGCAAATGTGTTTCATGCCTGACAGCTATTGAATTCAAATCTCGTTCATAATGTTGTATTTATATTAAAGGTCACATTAGCATTTGTGTTGATAATAATTGGTATTTTGGCCCAATAGCAGGATTTGCTGTGGTGCTGCTGTTGCTGCTGGGTGGGAGAGGAAAGGTGGTGCTGTAGAGGGAATCATTGTGTTCTCCGGAAACTATACACAATTACAATACAATTATGAATCGTAAGAATTGCTAAATGTTTTGGTATATGGGTGGATGATTATATAGATCCTTAATCATTAATTCAAAATAATTGAAATGCTTTTTTTTTTTTAACTGTAATTCCATATGTATTGAGCAGCTGTCTTTTTGTTGTTCTGTTATGGTTTGACCCTCCATATTGACTGCAGTCATGTATTCAGAGGAGATCTTAGTCTGTGTGGGTTGTCATGTAAACACTGTCTCAGTCTGGGACTGCTGCTGCCAAAATATATACCTTAGAAACAGCGACAGACAGTCAAACATATCATTTATCTTAGAACCGCAGTCTCGTTGTTATTTAGTTAGGTGTACTATTCCTTATGTGTCTGTGCTTCCGTGTGTGTGTGTACGCATTGTTTGTGTGCATAATTTCAGTGTTTTCTTCACCAACCCATTTCCATCAGTTGTCAACAGAACCAACGCCACTGTCAGAAGCCATTGATGTAGCTCCACTCTGCTGTGGGCCTCTCTCTCTCGGATCTATCAACTGTGATGTAATGCTCTCCTCAATCAACAGCACTGCCCTGGCTGGGGAACACTAAATCACAGCTAGCCTATCAAGCGCTGCCTGCTACTCTGCATGTAACATCCCTCCCGTCCCCTCCACGGGCTGCTCTGCTCTCCCTGCTCTCCCTCCAGTCAGCTCATCTACAGTCCAAACACTCAAAGAGCACTGGGATGATAGCTGAAGATTGTAATCAGTGCTAATGACCCCACTAATCAATACCACATTAAAACACTTACAGTCAAGCCCTGCTAATACAGAACTGATGCTCTGAGAAAAGTTTGTGTGGAAGATGTTTTTAAATTACTCTCTTATCCGTCCTAATTTCTTAATGTTTCACATATCTCTGATCATATACTGTATGAGATTCTCCTTTTACTTTAGAAAGCAGCATCTGTGTGGCATACACTGCTGTTGCAATATAGAGATACATGATTTGATGCAGACTTATTCACATTCTTGCTCACGTTGGATTCGGGGTAAACTTTGAACATTGATATACTAGAGACATGATAGATCAGAAGCATAGTATATTAAGGAGAGTAAGATACTGTTTTTTTACATCAGAAGTCAATGGTTCTGTGTAGAAAGACAGATGTCTTGGAATGTGTTGGGTGGACAGGAGGAAGTCACAGGATTATTATAAGGGAAGCGGATGGACTGTGGATTAGGCGAAGGAGGGGTTGAGGTCAGGTAAGATCCCCTGAAGGGAGAAATGATGGTTTATTATCCTATTACCCTCTTCCTGTGGAACCATAAGATGTAAGGATTTTAGAGAACTAGGAGTGTCTAAAGTGGAGTATATATACTTGTAGTGGTGGAAACATGTCTTTATTTGAATACAGCTGTGTCGACCCTTTGGGAAGAATTCAACTTGGTTAAGCTTCTCTAGTGTCCGTGAGTCATTTACTCTGAAAAATTAACACTACAGATGCATGCTACAGTAGCCTAATTTGAAATCCTGTGAAACAGTATGCCCAAGTATGCAAGTAAAGCAAAGACATACTGTATATCTTTTTTTTTAAAGCCACAGGGCCTCCCGAGTGGCGCAAGCGGTCTAAGGCACTGCGTTGCAGTGTTTGAGGCGACACTACAGACCTGGGTTTGATCCCAGGTTGTGTCACAACTGGCCGTGACCAAGAGTCCCATAGGGCGGCGCACAATTGGCCCAGCGTCGTGAGAGTTTGGCCAGGTTTTTTTGACTTTGCTCCTTTCTGTCTAGTGACTCCTTCTGACAGGCCAGGCGACTGCAGGCTGACCTCGGTCGCCAGTTGGATGGTGTTTCCTCCGACACATTGGTGCGGCTGGCTTCCGGGTTAAGCGGGCGGGTTGACCCATGACTCACCCTTCGCCTATCCCGAGCCCATCAGGGGGTTGCAGCAATAAGACAAGATCACAATTGGATATCACAAAATTAAAAATAAAAATGCCACAGTTCGGCGCTCAGTATAGTTGTCTGTTATGTCTAGATGAATCCCTCAGAGGATTCCATGCTATTACAGAATAGAACTATCCACAAAAGCCCCAAAAAGAGAAAATTCATCAATTGTTTGCTACTAACGTTACCATAATTCTCCAGTCAGGTCCAAACCTGTATTTTACTGCTATATCAACACAACATTTCCTCAAGGCCAACAGGTCAAGTATATTCCTTCTTCACAACTCAAAAGGACTGGATCAATTTGCTATCACACCACATAGTTCTGGGCAAAACCCTCTGTCATCCACATAAACACCGGTTTTCAGCCTAAAACACAGGGTGCTGGAAGCATGTCTGGAGCTTGTCACAACAGAAAGGCCCCTAAGCAAAGAGATGCTTTGACATGATCAATAGAGACAGAGAGGAAAACTAGCTGAGATCCTCATGCTTAACATAGCATAGAAAAAGTATGTTTAGAGTAATATTAAAATGTGTGTACTTAAATGAGCTTATAAAGCAAAACAATTATTTTTATATTATATGCATTTGTTTCCAGAGGAGTTACCATTCATAATCATATCGATGTGCTTCTAGGTAGAAAAATGCTGTTTTTTAGAAATCTGTTTGCATTCACCGGATGGCTTGACTTGTATAAAGATTTCCACATCAAGGAACGACTTAAAAGGGGGGATATTATATAGCTTCATTTTCTCCCCGTGGTTCTAAAAGGATATTGGCAGGTGAATACTCCATGTTTCTGCATCCATTTGAGTTGTTATTACAACAGGTGTCTCTGACAGATAAAATGTGGAGTCTGAAAAAGGATTTCAGGTGAAGGATAAGCATTTCTTATCTCAGATAACCACTTTACTCCTGTCATAGCTCTCTCTCTCTCTGAGTTGAGCAGATGTGTTTTGTGTGTTTTGTGTGTGTGTTTTAACCATGGATGTGTGTGTTTACTGTATATGTTTATACTAAATCATCGGGTCATGTTCAAGATATACTCTTCCGATCTCTAATTGTTGAGCGTGAGGGAAAATATGCCTCAAAGTAGGACCTCCCTTGGGACCTGGTGTTTCACAGTTTAAATATTATTACAGATATGTAGCTATCCATTTGGTCTGGAATGAAGGTGTCCATACAATACTAACTTCTGTTTCTTGTGTGTTGCTCCTTGCATGTACATTTGTCTAAAGCATTTATCCGGGTCATTTTAATCCTTAGGCTTCCCAAACCCACCTAGCCCTCTTAACCAGTAGCCTTCCTAACCAGTAGCCCTCCTAACCAGTAGCCCTCCAGGCCAGTAGCCCTCTTAAGCAGTAGCCCTCCTAACCAGTAGCCCTCCTAACCAGTAGCCCTCCCCTCTTAACCAGTAGTCCTCCTAACCAGTAGTCCTCCTAACCAGTAGCCCTCCTAACCAGTAGCCCTCCTGGCCAGTAGGCCTCCAGGCCAGTAGCCCTCCTAACCAGTAGCCCTCCTAACCAGTAGCCCTCCTAAACAGTAGCCCTCCAGGCCGGTAGCCCTCCAGGCCAGTAGCCCTCCAAGCCCTCCAGGCCAGTAGCCCTCTTAACCAGTAGCCCTCTTAACCAGTAGTCCTCCTAACCAGTAGCCCTCCAGGCCAGTAGCCCTCTTGACCAGTAGCCCTCCTAACCAGTAGCCCTCCTGGCCAGTAGGCCTCCAGGCCAGTAGCCCTCCTAACCAGTAGCCCTCCAGGCCGGTAGCCCTCCAGGCCTATAGCCCTCTAGGCCCTCCAGGCCAGTAGCCCTCCTAACCAGTAGCCCTCTTAACCAGTAGTCCTCCTAACCGGTAGCCCTCCAGGCCAGTAGCCCTCCAAACCAGTAGCCCTCCTAACCAGTAGCCCTCCTAACCAGTAGCCCTCCTAACCAGTAGCCCTCCCCTCTTAACCAGTAGTCCTCCTAACCAGTAGCCCTCCAGACCAGTAGCCCACCTGGCCAGTAGCCATCCAGGCCAGTAGCCCTCCTAACCAGTAGCCCTCCAGGCCAGTAGCCCTCCTAACCAGTAGCCCTCCAGGCCGGTAGCCCTCCAGGCCGGTAGCCCTCCTAACCAGTAGCCCTCCTAACCAGTAGCCCTCCTAACCAGTAGCCCTCCAGGCCGGTAGCCCTCCAGGCCAGTAGCCCTCCAAGCCCTCCAGGCCAGTAGCCCTCTTAACCAGTAGCCCTCTTAACCAGTAGTCCTCCTAACCAGTAGCCTTCCAGGCCAGTAGCCCTCTTGACCAGTAGCCCTCCTAACCAGTAGCCCTCCCCTCTTAACCAGTAGTCCTCCTAACCAGTAGTCCTCCTAACCAGTAGCCCTCCTAACCAGTAGCCCTCCTAACCAGTAGCCCTCCTGGCCAGTAGGCCTCCAGGCCAGTAGCCCTCCTAACCAGTAGCCCTCCTAACCAGTAGCCCTCCAGGCCAGTAGCCCTCCAAGCCCTCCAGGCCAGTAGCCCTCCTAACCAGTAGCCCTCCTAACCAGTAGCCCTCTTAACCAGTAGTCCTCCTAACCAGTAGCCCTCCAGGCCAGTAGCCCTCCTAACCAGTAGCCCTCCAGGCCGGTAGCCCTCCAGGCCAGTAGCCCTCCAAGCCCTCCAGGCCAGTAGCCCTCCTAACCAGTAGCCCTCCTAACCGGTAGCCCTCCAGGCCGGTAGCCCTCCAAACCAGTAGCCCTCCAAACCAGTAGCCCTCCTAACCAGTAGCCCTCCTAACCAGTAGCCCTCTTAACCAGTAGTCCTCCTAACCAGTAGCCCTCCAGGCCAGTAGCCCTCCTAACCAGTAGCCCTCCAGGCCGGTAGCCCTCCAGGCCAGTAGCCCTCCAAGCCCTCCAGGCCAGTAGCCCTCCTAACCAGTAGCCCTCCAGGCCGGTAGCCCTCCAGGCCAGTAGCCCTCCTAACCAGTAGCCCTCCTAACCAGTAGCCCTCCTAACCAGTAGCCCTCCAGGCCGGTAGCCCTCCAGGCCAGTAGCCCTCCAAGCCCTCCAGGCCAGTAGCCCTCTTAACCAGTAGCCCTCTTAACCAGTAGTCCTCCTAACCAGTAGCCTTCCAGGCCAGTAGCCCTCTTGACCAGTAGCCCTCCTAACCAGTAGCCCTCCCCTCTTAACCAGTAGTCCTCCTAACCAGTAGTCCTCCTAACCAGTAGCCCTCCTAACCAGTAGCCCTCCTAACCAGTAGCCCTCCTGGCCAGTAGGCCTCCAGGCCAGTAGCCCTCCTAACCAGTAGCCCTCCTAACCAGTAGCCCTCCAGGCCAGTAGCCCTCCAAGCCCTCCAGGCCAGTAGCCCTCCTAACCAGTAGCCCTCCTAACCAGTAGCCCTCTTAACCAGTAGTCCTCCTAACCAGTAGCCCTCCAGGCCAGTAGCCCTCCTAACCAGTAGCCCTCCAGGCCGGTAGCCCTCCAGGCCAGTAGCCCTCCAAGCCCTCCAGGCCAGTAGCCCTCCTAACCAGTAGCCCTCCTAACCGGTAGCCCTCCAGGCCGGTAGCCCTCCAAACCAGTAGCCCTCCAAACCAGTAGCCCTCCTAACCAGTAGCCCTCCTAACCAGTAGCCCTCTTAACCAGTAGTCCTCCTAACCAGTAGCCCTCCAGGCCAGTAGCCCTCCTAACCAGTAGCCCTCCAGGCCGGTAGCCCTCCAGGCCAGTAGCCCTCCAAGCCCTCCAGGCCAGTAGCCCTCCTAACCAGTAGCCCTCCAGGCCGGTAGCCCTCCAGGCCAGTAGCCCTCCTAACCAGTAGCCCTCCTAACCAGTAGCCCTCCTAACCAGTAGCCCTCCAGGCCGGTAGCCCTCCAGGCCAGTAGCCCTCCAAGCCCTCCAGGCCAGTAGCCCTCTTAACCAGTAGCCCTCTTAACCAGTAGTCCTCCTAACCAGTAGCCCTCCAGGCCGGTAGCCCTCCTAACCAGTAGCCCTCCTAACCAGTAGCCCTCCCCTCTTAACCAGTAGCCCTCCTGGCCAGTGGGCCTCCAGGCCAGTAGCCCTCCTAACCAGTAGCCCTCCAGGCCGGTAGCCCTCCAGGCCAGTAGCCCTCCAAGCCCTCCAGGCCAGTAGCCCTCCTAAACAGTAGCCCTCTTAACCAGTAGTCCTCCAAACCAGTAGCCCTCCAGGCCAGTAGCCCTCCTAACCAGTAGCCCTCCAGGCCGGTAGCCCTCTAAGCCCTCCAGGCCAGTAGCCCTCCAAGCCCTCCAGGCCAGTAGCCCTCCTAACCAGTAGCCCTCTTAACCAGTAGCCCTCCTAACCAGTAGCCCTCCAGGCCAGTAGCCCTCCAGGCCAGTAGCCCTCCAGGCCCTCCAGGCCAGTAGCCCTCCTAACCAGTAGCCCTCTTAACCAGTAGTCCTCCTAACCAGTAGCCCTCCAGGCCGGTAGCCCTCCAAACGAGTAGCCCTCCTAACCAGTAGCCCTCCTAACCAGTAGCCCTCCCCTATTAACCAGTAGTCCTCCTAACCAGTAGCCCTCCAGACCAGTAGCCCTCCTGGCCAGTAGCCCTCCAGGCCAGTAGCCCTCCTAACCAGTAGCCCTCCTAACCAGTAGCCCTCCTAACCAGTAGCCCTCCAGGCCGGTAGCCCTCCAGACCAGTAGCCCTCCAAGCCCTCCAGGCCAGTAGCCCTCTTAACCAGTAGCCCTCTTAACCAGTAGTCCTCCTAACCAGTAGCCCTCCAGGCCAGTAGCCCTCTTGACCAGTAGCCCTCCTAACCAGTAGCCCTCCCCTCTTAACCAGTAGTCCTCCTAACCAGTAGTCCTCCTAACCAGTAGCCCTCCTAACCAGTAGCCCTCCTGGCCAGTAGGCCTCCAGGCCAGTAGCCCTCCTAACCAGTAGCCCTCCAGGCCGGTAGCCCTCCAGGCCAGTAGCCCTCCAAGCCCTCCAGGCCAGTAGCCCTCCTAACCAGTAGCCCTCTTAACCAGTAGTCCTCCTAACCAGTAGCCCTCCAGGCCGGTAGCCCTCCAAGCCCTCCAGGCCAGTAGCCCTCCAAGCCCTCCAGGTCAGTAGCCCTCCTATCCAGTAGCCCTCTTAACCAGTAGACCTCTTAACCAGTAGCCCTCCAGGCCGGTAGCCCTCCAGGCCAGTAGCCCTCCAGGCCCTCCAGGCCAGTAGCCCTCCTAACCAGTAGCCCTCTTAACCAGTAGTCCTCCTAACCAGTAGCCCTCCAGGCCGGTAGCCTTCCAAACCAGTAGCCCTCCTAACCAGTAGCCCTCCTAACCAGTAGCCCTCCTAACCAGTAGCCCTCCCCTCTTAACCAGTAGTCCTCCTAACCATTCTTCCTCCAGACCAGTAGCCCTCCTGGCCAGTAGCCCTCCAGGCCAGTAGCCCTCCTAACCAGTAGCCCTCCTAACCAGTAGCCCTCCAGGCCGGTAGCCCTCCAGGCCAGTAGCCCTCCAGGCCAGTAGCCCTCCACGCCCTCCAGGCCAGTAGCCCTCTTAACCAGTAGCCCTCTTAACCAGTAGTCCTCCTAACCAGTAGCCCTCCAGGCCAGTAGCCCTCTTGACCAGTTGCCCTCCTAACCAGTAGCCCTCCTAACCAGTAGCCCTCCCCTCTTAACCAGTAGTCCTCCTAACCAGTAGTCCTCCTAACCAGTAGCCCTCCTAACCAGTAGCCCTCCAGGCCAGTAGGCCTCCAGGCCAGTAGCCCTCCTAACCAGTAGCCCTCCAGGCCGGTAGCCCTCCAGGCCAGTAGCCCTCCAAGCCCTCCAGACCAGTAGCCCTCCTAACCAGTAGCCCTCTTAACCAGTAGTCCTCCTAACCAGTAGCCCTCCAGGCCAGTAGCCCTCCTAACCAGTAGCCCTCCAAGCCCTCCAGGCCAGTAGCCCTCCAAGCCCTCCAGGCCAGTAGCCCTCCTAACCAGTAGCCCTCTTAACCAGTAGTCCTCCTAACCAGTAGCCCTCCAGGCCGGTAGCCCTCCAAACCAGTAGCCCTCCTAACCAGTAGCCCTCCTAACCAGTAGCCCTCCCCTCTTAACCAGTAGTCCTCCTAACCAGTAGCCCTCCAGACCAGTAGCCCTCCTTGCCAGTAGACCTCCAGGCCAGTAGCCCTCCTAACCAGTAGCCCTCCAGGCCAGTAGCCCTCCAGGCCAGTAGCCCTCCTAACCAGTAGCCCTCCAGGCCGTTAGCCCTCCTAAACAGTAGCCCTCCTAAACAGTAGCCCTCCTAACCAGTAGCCCTCCTAACCAGTAGCCCTCCAGGCCGGTAGCCCTCCAGGCCAGTAGCCCTCCAAGCCCTCCAGGCCAGTAGCCCTCTTAACCAGTAGCCCTCTTAACCAGTAGTCCTCCTAACCAGTAGCCCTCCAGGCCGGTAGCCCTCCTAACCAGTAGCCCTCCTAACCAGTAGCCCTCCCCTCTTAACCAGTAGTCCTCCTAGCCAGTAGCCCTCTGGACCAGTAGCCCTCCTGGCCAGTAGCCCTCCAGGCCAGTAGACCCTCCAGGCCGGTAGCCCTCCAGGCCAGTAGCCCTCCTAAACAGTAGCCCTCCTAACCAGTAGCCCTCCTAACCAGTAGCCCTCCCCTCTTAACCAGTAGTCCTCCTAACCAGTAGTCCTCCAGACCAGTAGCCCTCCTGGCCAGTAGCCCTCCAGGCCAGTAGCCCTCCAGGCCAGTAGCCCTCCAGGCCAGTAGCCCTCCTAACCAGTAGCCCTCCAGGCCGGTAGCCCTCCAGGCCAGGAGCCATCCTAACCAGTAGCCCTCCTAACCAGTAGCCCTCCTAACCAGTAGCCCTCCTGGCCGGTAGCCCTCCAGGCCAGTAGCCCTCCAAGCCCTCCAGGCCAGTAGCCCTCTTAACCAGTAGCCCTCTTAACCAGTAGTCCTCCTAACCAGTAGCCCTCCAGGCCGGTAGCCCTCCTAACCAGTAGCCCTCCCCTCTTAACCAGTAGTCCTCCTAGCCAGTAGCCCTCTAGACCAGTAGCCCTCCTGGCCAGTAGCCCTCCAGGCCAGTAGACCCTCCAGGCCGGTAGCCCTCCAGGCCAGTAGCCCTCCTAACCAGTAGCCCTCCTAACCAGTAGCCCTCCTAACCAGTAGCCCTCCCCTCTTAACCAGTAGTCCTCCTAACCAGTAGTCCTCCAGACCAGTAGCCCTCCTGGCCAGTAGCCCTCCAGGCCAGTAGCCCTCCTAACCAGCAGCCCTCCAGGCCAGTAGCCCTCCAGGCCAGTAGCCCTCCTAACCAGTAGCCCTCCAGGCCGGTAGCCCTCCAGGCCAGGAGCCATCCTAACCAGTAGCCCTCCTAACCAGTAGCCCTCCTAACCAGTAGCCCTCCTGGCCAGTAGGCCTCCAGGCCAGTAGCCCTCCTAACCAGTAGCCCTCCAGGCCGGTAGCCCTCCAGGCCAGTAGCCCTCCAGGCCAGTAGCCCTCCAAGCCCTCCAGGCCAGTAGCCCTCCTAACCAGTAGCCCTCTTAACCAGTAGTCCTCCTAACCAGTAGCCCTCCAGGCCAGTAGCCCTCCTAAGCAGTAGCCCTCCAGGCCGGTAGCCCTCCAGGCCAGTAGCCCTCCAAACCCTCCAGGCCAGTAGCCCTCCTAACCAGTAGCCCTCTTAACCAGTAGTCCTCCTAACCAGTAGCCCTCCAGGCCGGTAGCCCTCCAAACCAGTAGCCCTCCTAACCAGTAGCCCTCCTAACCAGTAGCCCTCCCTAACCAGTAGCCCTCCCCTCTTAACCAGTAGTCCTCCTAACCAGTAGCCCTCCCCTCTTAACCAGTAGTCCTCCTAACCAGTAGCCCTCCAGACCAATAGCCCTCCTGGCCAGTAGCCCTCCAGGCCAGTAGCCCTCCTAACCAGTAGCCCTCCAGGCCAGTAGCCCTCCAGGCCAGTAGCCCTCCTAACCAGTAGCCCTCCAGGCCGGTAGCCCTCCAGGCCAGTAGCCCTCCTAACCAGTAGCCCTCCTAACCAGTAGCCCTCCAGGCCGGTAGCCCTCCAGGCCAGTAGCCCTCCAAGCCCTCCAGGCCAGTAGCCCTCTTAACCAGTAGCCCTCTTAACCAGTAGTCCTCCTAACCAGTAGCCCTCCAGGCCGGTAGCCATCCGAACCAGTAGCCCTCCTAACCAGTAGCCCTCCCCTCTTAACCAGTAGTCCTCCTAGCCAGTAGCCCTCCAAACCAGTAGCCCTCCTGGCCAGTAGCCCTCCAGGCCAGTAGCCCTCCAGGCCAGTAGCCCTCCAGGCCGGTAGCCCTCCAGGCCAATAGCCCTCCTAACCAGTAGCCCTCTTAACCAGTAGTCCTCCTAACCAGTTGTCCTCCTAACCAGTAGCCCTCCTAACCAGTAGCCCTCCAGGCCGGTAGCCCTCCAGGCCAGTAGCCCTCCAAGCCCTCCAGGCCAGTAGCCCTCCTAACCAATAGCCCTCTTAACCAGTAGTCCTCCTAACCAGTAGCCCTCCAGGCCAGTAGCCCTCCTAACCAGTAGCCCTCCAGGCCGGTAGCCCTCCAAGCCCTCCAGGCCAGTAGCCCTCCTAACCAGTAGCCCTCCAGGCCGGTAGCCCTCCAGGCCAGTAGCCCTCCTAACCAGTAGCCCTCCTAACCAGTAGCCCTCCTAACCAGTAGCCCTCCAGGCCGGTAGCCCTCCAGGCCAGTAGCCCTCTTAACCAGTAGTCCTCCTAACCAGTAGCCCTCTTGACCAGTAGCCCTCTTGACCAGTAGCCCTCCTAACCAGTAGCCCTCCTAACCAGTAGCCCTCCCCTCTTAACCAGTAGTCCTCCTAACCAGTAGTCCTCCTAACCAGTAGCCCTCCTAACCAGTAGCCCTCCTGGCCAGTAGGCCTCCAGGCCAGTAGCCCTCCTAACCAGTAGCCCTCCAGGCCGGTAGCCCTCCAGGCCTATAGCCCTCTAGGCCCTCCTGGCCAGTAGCCCTCCTAACCAGTAGCCCTCTTAACCAGTAGTCCTCCTAACCAGTAGCCCTCCAGGCCGGTAGCCCTCCAAACCAGTAGCCCTCCTAACCAGTAGCCCTCCTAACCAGTAGCCCTCCTAACCAGTAGCCCTCCCCTCTTAACCAGTAGTCCTCCTAACCAGTAGCCCTCCAGACCAGTAGCCCTCCTGGCCAGTAGCCCTCCAGGCCAGTAGCCCTCCAGGCCAGTAGCCCTCCTAACCAGTAGCCCTCCAGGCCGGTAGCCCTCCAGGCCAGTAGCCCTCCTAACCAGTAGCCCTCCTAACCAGTAGCCCTCCAGGCCGGTAGCCCTCCAGGCCAGTAGCCCTCCAAGCCCTCCAGGCCAGTAGCCCTCCTAACCAGTAGCGCTCTTAACCAGTAGTCCTCCTAACCAGTAGCCCTCCAGGCCAGTAGCCCTCCTAACCAGTAGCCCTCCTGGCCGGTAGCCCTCCAAGCCCTCCAGGCCAGTAGCCCTCCAAGCCCTCCAGGCCAGTAGCCCTCCTAACCAGTAGCCCTCTTAACCAGTAGCCCTCCTAACCAGTAGCCCTCCAGGCCAGTAGCCCTCCAGGCCAGTAGCCCTCCTAACCAGTAGCCCTCTTAACCAGTAGTCCTCCTAACCAGTAGCCCTCCAGGCCGGTAGCCCTCCAAACCAGTAGCCCTCCTAACCAGTAGCCCTCCTAACCAGTAGCCCTCCTAACCAGTAGCCCTCCCCTCTTAACCAGTAGTCCTCCTAACCAGTAGCCCTCCAGACCAGTAGCCCTCCTGGCCAGTAGCCCTCCTAACCAGTAGCCCTCCTAACCAGTAGCCCTCCAGGCCAGTAGCCCTCCAGGCCAGTAGCCCTCCTAACCAGTAGCCCTCCAGGCCGGTAGCCCTCCAGGCCAGGAGCCATCCTAACCAGTAGGCCTCCTAACCAGTAGCCCTCCTAACCAGTAGCCCTCCTGGCCAGTAGGCCTCCAGGCCAGTAGCCCTCCTAACCAGTAGCCCTCCAGGCCGGTAGCCCTCCAGGCCAGTAGCCCTCCAAGCCCTCCAGGCCAGTAGCCCTCCAACCAGTAGCCCTCTTAACCAGTAGTCCTCCTAACCAGTAGCCCTCCAGGCCAGTAGCCCTCCTAACCAGTAGCCCTACAGGCAGGTAGCCCTCCAGGCCAGTAGCCCTCCAAGCCCTCCAGGCCAGTAGCCCTCCTAACCAGTAGCCCTCTTAACCAGTAGTCCTCCTAACCAGTAGCCCTCCAGGCCGGTAGCCCTCCAAACCAGTAGCCCTCCTAACCAGTAGCCCTCCTAACCAGTAGCCCTCCCCTCTTAACCAGTAGTCCTCCTAACCAGTAGCCCTCCAGACCAGTAGTCCTCCTGGCCAGTAGCCCTCCAGGCCAGTAGCCCTCCTAACCAGTAGCCCTCCAGGCCAGTAGCCCTCCAGGCCAGTAGCCCTCCAGGCCGGTAGCCCTCCAGGCCGGTAGCCCTCCAGGCCAGTAGCCCTCCTAACCAGTAGCCCTCCTAACCGGTAGCCCTCCAGGCCGGTAGCCTTCCAGGCCAGTAGCCCTCCAAGCCCTCCAGGCCAGTAGCCCTCTTAACCAGTAGCCCTCTTAACCAGTAGTCCTCCTAACCAGTAGCCCTCCAGGCCGGTAGCCCTCCTAACCAGTAGCCCTCCTAACCAGTAGCCCTCCCCTCTTAACCAGTAGTCCTCCTAGCCAGTAGCCCTCCAAACCAGTAGCCCTCCTGGCCAGTAGCCCTCCAGGCCAGTAGCCCTCCAGGCCAGTAGCCCTCCTAACCAGTAGCCCTCTTAACCAGTAGTCCTCCTAACCAGTAGTCCTCCTAACCAGTAGCCCTCCTAACCAGTAGCCCTCCTGGCCAGTGGGCCTCCAGGCCAGTAGCCCTCCTAACCAGTAGCCCTCCAGGCCGGTAGCCCTCCAGGCCAGTAGCCCTCCAAGCCCTCCAGGCCAGTAGCCCTCCTAACCAGTAGCCCTCTTAACCAGTAGTCCTCCTAACCAGTAGCCCTCCAGGCCAGTAGCCCTCCTAACCAGTAGCCCTCCAGGCCGGTAGCCCTCCAAGCCCTCCAGGCCAGTAGCCCTCCTAACCAGTAGCCCTCCAGGCCGGTAGCCCTCCAGGCCAGTAGCCCTCCTAACCAGTAGCCCTCCTAACCAGTAGCCCTCCTAACCAGTAGCCCTCCAGGCCGGTAGCCCTCCAAGCCAGTAGCCCTCCAAGCCCTCCAGGCCAGTAGCCCTCTTAACCAGTAGCCCTCTTAACCAGTAGTCCTCCTAACCAGTAGCCCTCTTGACCAGTAGCCCTCCTAACCAGTAGCCCTCCTAACCAGTAGCCCTCCCCTCTTAACCAGTAGTCCTCCTAACCAGTAGTCCTCCTAACCAGTAGCCCTCCTAACCAGTAGCCCTCCTGGCCAGTAGGCCTCCAGGCCAGTAGCCCTCCTAACCAGTAGCCCTCCAGGCCGGTAGCCCTCCAGGCCTATAGCCCTCTAGGCCCTCCAGGCCAGTAGCCCTCCTAACCAGTAGCCCTCCCCTCTTAACCAGTAGTCCTCCTAACCAGTAGCCCTCCAGACCAGTAGCCCTCCTGGCCAGTAGCCCTCCATGCCAGTAGCCCTCCTAACCAGTAGCCCTCCAGGCCAGTAGCCCTCCAGGCCAGTAGCCCTCCTAACCAGTAGCCCTCCAGGCCGGTAGCCCTCCAGGCCAGTAGCCCTCCTAACCAGTAGCCCTCCTAACCAGTAGCCCTCCTAACCAGTAGCCCTCCAGGCCGGTAGCCCTCCAGGCCAGTAGCCCTCCAAGCCCTCCAGGCCAGTAGCCCTCCTAACCAGTAGCCCTCTTAACCAGTAGTCCTCCTAACCAGTAGCCCTCCAGGCCAGTAGCCCTCCTAACCAGTAGCCCTCCAGGCCGGTAGCCCTCCAAGCCCTCCAGGCCAGTAGCCCTCCAAGCCCTCCAGGCCAGTAGCCCTCCTAACCAGTAGCCCTCTTAACCAGTAGCCCTCCTAACCAGTAGCCCTCCAGGCCAGTAGCCCTCCAGGCCCTCCAGGCCAGTAGCCCTCCTAACCAGTAGCCCTCTTAACCAGTAGTCCTCCTAACCAGTAGCCCTCCAGGCCAGTAGCCCTCCAAACCAGTAGCCCTCCTAACCAGTAGCCCTCCTAACCAGTAGCCCTCCTAACCAGTAGCCCTCCCCTCTTAACCAGTAGTCCTCCTAACCAGTAGCCCTCCAGACCAGTAGCCCTCCTGGCCAGTAGCCCTCCTAACCAGTAGCCCTCCTAACCAGTAGCCCTCCAGGCCAGTAGCCCTCCTAACCAGTAGCCCTCCAGGCCGGTAGCCCTCCAGGCCAGGAGCCATCCTAACCAGTAGGCCTCCTAACCAGTAGCCCTCCTAACCAGTAGCCCTCCTGGCCAGTAGGCCTCCAGGCCAGTAGCCCTCCTAACCAGTAGCCCTCCAGGCCGGTAGCCCTCCAGGCCAGTAGCCCTCCAAGCCCTCCAGGCCAGTAGCCCTCCTAACCAGTAGCCCTCTTAACCAGTAGTCCTCCTAACCAGTAGCCCTCCAGGCCAGTAGCCCTCCTAACCAGTAGCCCTACAGGCAGGTAGCCCTCCAGGCCAGTAGCCCTCCAAGCCCTCCAGGCCAGTAACCCTCCTAACCAGTAGCCCTCTTAACCAGTAGTCCTCCTAACCAGTAGCCCTCCAGGCCGGTAGCCCTCTTGACCAGTAGCCCTCCTAACCAGTAGCCCTCCTAACCAGTAGCCCTCCCCTCTTAACCAGTAGTCCTCCTAACCAGTAGCCCTCCAGACCAGTAGCCCTCCTGGCCAGTAGCCCTCCAGGCCAGTAGCCCTCCTAACCAGTAGCCCTCCAGGCCAGTAGCCCTCCAGGCCAGTAGCCCTCCAGGCCGGTAGCCCTCCAGGCCAGTAGCCCTCCAGGCCAGTAGCCCTCCCTAACCAGTAGCCCTCCTAACCCCTCCTAACCGGTAGCCCTCCAGGCCGGTAGCCCTCCAGGCCAGTAGCCCTCCAAGCCCTCCAGGCCAGTAGCCCTCTTAACCAGTAGCCCTCTTAACCAGTAGTCCTCCTAACCAGTAGCCCTCCAGGCCGGTAGCCCTCCTAACCAGTAGCCCTCCTAACCAGTAGCCCTCCCCTCTTAACCTGTAGTCCTCCTAGCCAGTAGCCCTCCAAACCAGTAGCCCTCCTGGCCAGTAGCCCTCCAGGCCAGTAGCCCTCCAGGCCAGTAGCCCTCCAGGCCGGTAGCCCTCCAGGCCAGTAGCCCTCCTAACCAGTAGCCCTCTTAACCAGTAGTCCTCCTAACCAGTAGTCCTCCTAACCAGTAGCCCTCCTAACCAGTAGCCCTCCTGGCCAGTGGGCCTCCAGGCCAGTAGCCCTCCTAACCAGTAGCCCTCCAGGCCGGTAGCCCTCCAGGCCAGTAGCCCTCCAAGCCCTCCAGGCCAGTAGCCCTCCTAACCAGTAGCCCTCTTAACCAGTAGTCCTCCTAACCAGTAGCCCTCCAGGCCAGTAGCCCTCCTAACCAGTAGCCCTCCAGGCCGGTAGCCCTCCAAGCCCTCCAGGCCAGTAGCCCTCCTAACCAGTAGCCCTCCAGGCCAGTAGCCCTCCAGGCCAGTAGCCCTCCTAACCAGTAGCCCTCCTAACCAGTAGCCCTCCAACCAGTAGCCCTCCAGGCCGGTAGCCCTCCAAGCCAGTAGCCCTCCAAGCCCTCCAGGCCAGTAGCCCTCTTAACCAGTAGCCCTCTTAACCAGTAGTCCTCCTGACCAGTAGCCCTCTTGACCAGTAGCCCTCTTGACCAGTAGCCCTCCTAACCAGTAGCCCTCCTAACCAGTAGCCCTCCCCTCTTAACCAGTAGTCCTCCTAACCAGTAGCCCTCCTAACCAGTAGCCCTCCTGGCCAGTAGGCCTCCAGGCCAGTAGCCCTCCTAACCAGTAGCCCTCCAGGCCGGTAGCCCTCCAGGCCTATAGCCCTCTAGGCCCTCCAGGCCAGTAGCCCTCCTAACCAGTAGCCCTCCTAACCAGTAGCCCTCCCCTCTTAACCAGTAGTCCTCCTAACCAGTAGCCCTCCAGACCAGTAGCCCTCCTGGCCAGTAGCCCTCCAGGCCAGTAGCCCTCCCCTCTTAACCAGTAGTCCTCCTAACCAGTAGCCCTCCAGACCAGTAGCCCTCCTGGCCAGTAGCCCTCCAGGCCAGTAGCCCTCCTAACCAGTAGCCCTCCAGGCCAGTAGCCCTCCTAACCAGTAGCCCTCCAGGCCGGTAGCCCTCCAGGCCAGTAGCCCTCCTAACCAGTAGCCCTCCTAACCAGTAGCCCTCCTAACCAGTAGCCCTCCAGGCCGGTAGCCCTCCAGGCCAGTAGCCCTCCAAGCCCTCCAGGCCAGTAGCCCTCCTAACCAGTAGCCCTCTTAACCAGTAGTCCTCCTAACCAGTAGCCCTCCAGGCCAGTAGCCCTCCAAACCAGTAGCCCCCCTAACCAGTAGCCCTCCAGGCCGGTAGCCCTCCAAGCCCTCCAGGCCAGTAGCCCTCCAAGCCCTCCAGGCCAGTAGCCCTCCTAACCAGTAGCCCTCTTAACCAGTAGCCCTCCTAACCAGTAGCCCTCCAGGCCAGTAGCCCTCCAGGCCCTCCAGGCCAGTAGCCCTCCTAACCAGTAGCCCTCTTAACCAGTAGTCCTCCTAACCAGTAGCCCTCCAGGCCGGTAGCCCTCCAAACCAGTAGCCCTCCTAACCAGTAGCCCTCCTAACCAGTAGCCCTCCTAACCAGTAGCCCTCCCCTCTTAACCAGTAGTCCTCCTAACCAGTAGCCCTCCAGACCAGTAGCCCTCCTGGCCAGTAGCCCTCCTAACCAGTAGCCCTCCTAACCAGTAGCCCTCCAGGCCAGTAGCCCTCCAGGCCAGTAGCCCTCCTAACCAGTAGCCCTCCAGGCCGGTAGCCCTCCAGGCCAGGAGCCATCCTAACCAGTAGGCCTCCTAACCAGTAGCCCTCCTAACCAGTAGCCCTCCTGGCCAGTAGGCCTCCAGGCCAGTAGCCCTCCTAACCAGTAGCCCTCCAGGCCGGTAGCCCTCCAGGCCAGTAGCCCTCCAAGCCCTCCAGGCCAGTAGCCCTCCTAACCAGTAGCCCTCTTAACCAGTAGTCCTCCTAACCAGTAGCCCTCCAGGCCAGTAGCCCTCCTAACCAGTAGCCCTACAGGCAGGTAGCCCTCCAGGCCAGTAGCCCTCCAAGCCCTCCAGGCCAGTAGCCCTCCTAACCAGTAGCCCTCTTAACCAGTAGTCCTCCTAACCAGTAGCCCTCCAGGCCGGTAGCCCTCCAAACCAGTAGCCCTCCTAACCAGTAGCCCTCCTAACCAGTAGCCCTCCCCTCTTAACCAGTAGTCCTCCTAACCAGTAGCCCTCCAGACCAGTAGCCCTCCTGGCCAGTAGCCCTCCAGGCCAGTAGCCCTCCTAACCAGTAGCCCTCCAGGCCAGTAGCCCTCCAGGCCGGTAGCCCTCCAGGCCGGTAGCCCTCCAAGCCAGTAGCCCTCCTAACCGGTAGCCCTCCAGGCCGGTAGCCCTCCAGGCCAGTAGCCCTCCAAGCCCTCCAGGCCAGTAGCCCTCTTAACCAGTAGCCCTCTTAACCAGTAGTCCTCCTAACCAGTAGCCCTCCAGGCCGGTAGCCCTCCTAACCAGTAGCCCTCCTAACCAGTAGCCCTCCCCTCTTAACGAGTAGTCTTCCTAGCCAGTAGCCCTCCAAACCAGTAGCCCTCCTGGCCAGTAGCCCTCCAGGCCAGTAGCCCTCCAGGCCAGTAGCCCTCCAGGCCAGTAGCCCTCCAGGCCAGTAGCCCTCCTAACCAGTAGCCCTCTTAACCAGTAGTCCTCCTAACCAGTAGTCCTCCTAACCAGTAGCCCTCCTAACCAGTAGCCCTCCTAACCAGTAGCCCTCCTGGCCAGTGGGCCTCCAGGCCAGTAGCCCTCCTAACCGGTAGCCCTCCAGGCCGGTAGCCCTCCAGGCCAGTAGCCCTCCAAGCCCTCCAGGCCAGTAGCCCTCCTAACCAGTAGCCCTCTTAACCAGTAGTCCTCCTAACCAGTAGCCATCCAGGCCAGTAGCCCTCCTAACCAGTAGCCATCCAGGCCAGTAGCCCTCCTAACCAGTAGCCCTCCTAACCAGTAGCCCTCCCCTCTTAACCAGTAGTCCTCCTAACCAGTAGCCCTCCAGACCAGTAGCCCTCCTGGCCAGTAGCCCTCCAGGCCGGTAGCCCTCCAGGCCAGTAGCCCTCCTAACCAGTAGCCCTCTTAACCAGTAGTCCTCCTAACCAGTAGCCCTCCAGGCCAGTAGCCCTCCTAACCAGTAGCCCTCCAGACCAGTAGCCCTCCTGGCCAGTAGCCCTCCAGGCCAGTAGCCCTCCTAACCAGTAGCCCTCCAGGCCGGTAGCCCTCCAGGCCAGTAGCCCTCCAAGCCCTCCAGGCCAGTAGCCCTCCTAACCAGTAGCCCTCTTAACCAGTAGTCCTCCTAACCAGTAGCCCTCCAGAACGGTAGCCCTCCTAACCAGTAGCCCTCCTAACCAGTAGCCCTCCCCTCTTAACCAGTAGTCCTCCTAACCAGTAGCCCTCCTGGCCAGTAGCCCTCCAGAACGGTAGCCCTCCTAACCAGTAGCCCTCCTAACCAGTAGCCCTCCCCTCTTAACCAGTAGTCCTCCTAACCAGTAGCCCTCCTGGCCAGTAGCCCTCCAGGCCAGTAGCCCTCCTAACCAGTAGCCCTCCAGGCCGGTAGCCCTCCTAACCAGTAGCCCTCTTAACCAGTAGTCCTCCTAACCAGTAGCCCTCCAGGCCAGTAGCCCTCCTAACCAGTAGCCCTCCAGGCCGGTAGCCCTTCAGGCCAGTAGCCCTCCTGACCAGTAGCCCTCCAGGCCAGTAGCTCTCCAGGCCAGTAGCCCTCCTAACCAGTAGCCCTCCAGGCCGGTAGCCCTCCAGGCCGGTAGCCCTCCTAACCAGTAGCCCTCCAGGCCATGCTAAGGTCCTCTAGCTAACCAGTAGCCCTCCTAACCAGTAGCCCTCCCCTCTTAACCAGTAGTCCTCCTAACCAGTAGCCCTCCAGGCCAGTAGCCCTCCTAACCAGTAGCCCTCCAGGCCGGTAGCCCTCCAGGCCAGTAGCCCTCCAAGCCCTCCAGGCCAGTAGCCCTCCAAACCAGTAGCCCCCCTAACCAGTAGCCCTCCTAACCAGTAGCCCTCCCCTCTTAACCAGTAGTCCTCCTAACTAGTAGCCCTCCAGACCAGTAGCCCTCCTGGCCAGTAGCCCTCCAGGACAGTAGCCCTCCTAACCAGTAGCCCTCCTAACCAGTAGCCCTCCAGGCCAGTAGCCCTCCAGGCCTGTAGCCCTCCTAACCAGTAGCCCTCCAGGCCCGTAGCCCTCCAGGCCAGTAGCCCTCCTAACCAGTAGCCCTCCTAACCAGTAGCCCTCCAGGCCGGTAGCCCTCCAGGCCGGTAGCCCTCCAAGCCCTCCAGACCAGTAGCCCTCCTAACCAGTAGCCCTCTTAACCAGTAGTCCTCCTAACCAGTAGCCCTCCAGGCCGGTAGCCCTCCTAACCAGTAGCCCTCCTAACCAGTAGCCCTCCCCTCTTAACCAGTTGTCCTCCTAACCAGTAGCCCTCCTGGCCAGTAGCCCTCCAGGCCAGTAGCCCTCCTAACCAGTAGCCCTCCAGGCCAGTAGCCCTCCAGGCCGGTAGCCCTCCTAACCAGTAGCCCTCTTAACCAGTAGTCCTCCTAACCAGTAGCCCTCCAGGCCAGTAGCCCTCCTAACCAGTAGCCCTCCAGGCCGGTAGCCCTCCAGGCCAGTAGCCCTCCTGACCAGTAGCCCTCCAGGCCAGTAGCTCTCCAGGCCAGTAGCCCTCCTAACCAGTAGCCCTCCAGGCCGGTAGCCCTCCAGGCCGGTAGCCCTCCTAACCAGTAGCCCTCCAGGCCATGCTAAGGTCCTCTAGCTAACCAGGAGCCCTCCTAACCAGTAGCCCTCCCCTCTTAACCAGTAGTCCTCCTAACCAGTAGCCCTCCAGACCAGTAGCCCTCCTGGCCAGTAGCCCTCCAGGCCAGTAGCCCTCCAGGCCGGTAAGCCCTCCAGGCCGGTAGCCCTCCAGGCCAGTAGCCCTCCTAACCAGTAGCCCTCCAGGCCAGTAGCCCTCCAGGCCAGTAGCCCTCCTAACCAGTAGCCCTCCAGGCCAGTAGCCCTCCTGACCAGTAGCCCTCCTAACCAGTAGCCCTCCAGGCCAGTAGCCCTCCTAACCAGTAGCCCTCCAGGCCGGTAGCCCTCCAGGCCAGTAGCCCTCCTAACCGGTAGCCCTCCAGGCCAGTAGCTCTCCTAACCAGTAGCCCTCCAGGCCATGCTAAGGTCCTCTAGTTAAGCAGTAGCAGAGATGAAATGACCTTTCAGCCAGGCAGTTAGAACAGCATTGTTCCACAGGCTGTAGCCATCATTGGTCTGTTGGTGCTCCTTATTTGCAAAGTTTTGGCAGCTCTCCCCTTCTGTTTATTAGGCTGGCAGGCTGGGAACAGGAGGTGGGGACTATGGAAAGCTCTGATATTTGGCCAAGTAAACAATGCTTAGTGGAAGACTCTTCATCATGGTCACAGCCCCTGTCAGATACCTGTGCCGCTGCCAGTTTTTCAATTTCTCCTGGCTTCCCGTGTAATTTGCCAAGCGGAGAAATTGCAATCGTATTGCAATCTGTGTGTAATATTATTTGTTTAACACGGTCGAAAGAGTGACCTGAATGGAAATGAAGGACACCTGGGGAGGGAGGAATCACAAATGATTTGAGACACCATCACACAGGGCTGCTCTGGGGAAGAAATGTCTCCGTGTCTCATTTAAGAGGTCACCAGATGGCAGGAAAGTCACCAGTCTTTTTACCTGAAAAATATGACCCTTTTTAGCCTGAGCTGGTGTTAGTTTTGTACATTGTATTAGCAGGTCTAACCACGCAGCTAGTAACCAGATACCATTCTGTTACCTGTGTCTGTCATATTGTGTCAATAATATGTCCATTTTGAGGCTCTAGCTACCTGTAGATAGTTTTGAACATTACTACATTACTACATACTGCAAATTATATTGTATATCAAGTCATGTTTCTGTAATAGAGAGGTATTGACATGTTTTTTGGCTGCTTACTTGGTAATTCCCAGTGAGTTAGCTCCACGCCACCGCGGGCCGGCCTCAGCCTCAGATGGCATTGTGTCAGGATGAGTACAATTCACTTGGAGCGTGTCAAACGGCAGCTTTGGGCTAATGGATATCCTGTGTAACCCTTGTGATGTGTCACTGCTGATAGGAGAGTGGCTGAAGTCCTGCCTGCCATTCACAGACTGTGGAATAGATAACACAGGGACAGACAGAGAGAGACATCATTTAAAGAAAATGTCATTTAGCTTGCAGTTAGTGCATTCATCTTAAAGGATAGCTAGGTGGGACAACCACATATCACAGGCACAGAAAGTACATTTTTCCTCAATAATGTAGCTATCAGTAGAGTCAAGTGCAAGTGCTTTTTTGGGGGGGGGGTCGAGGTGAGAAGAAGGATTATTTACGATACTGTTTGAAGAGGTGGGGTTTTAGATGTTTTAGGAGGATGGGCAGGGACTCTTCTGTCGTAACTTCAGGGGGAAGCTGGTAACACCATTGGGGTGCCAGGACAGAGAAGTGCTTGGACTGGGCTGAGCGGGAGCTGCCCTTCCCGTAGGGGTGGGAGGGCAAAGACACCTGAGGTGGGCCAAGAGAGCGGAGTGCTCGGGTTGGTGTGTAGATTTTGAGCATAGCCTGAAGATAGTGAAGGGCAGTTCCTTTTGCTGTTCCGTAGGTACAGTAGCCATCATGGTCTTGTAATGAATGTGAAGCCAGTGGAGTGTGTGGAGGAGTGGGGTGACATGAGAGAACTTGGGAAGGTTGTAAACTAGGTGGGCTGCTGCGTTCTGGATAAATTGCAGGAGTTTGATGGCACAAGCTGGGCGCAGCCCAGCCAACAGCGAGTTGCAGTAGTTCAGACGACAGAGGGCAAGTGCCTGGATTAGGACCTGTGCCGCTTCCTGTGTGAGATTAATTTATTTTTTATTATTTTAAAAAATGTATTTAACCTTTATTAGGCAGTAGCTAGGCAATCCTACCCTCGCCAAACCCGGACAATGCTGGGCCAATTGTGCGCCGCCCTATGGGACTCCCAATCACAGCCAGATGTGATTCAGCCTGGATTTGACCAGGGACTGTAGTGACGCCTCTTGCACTGAGATGCAGTGCCTTAGACCGCTGTGTCTATTAGAGGTTGACCGATTAATCGAAATGGCCGATTAATTAGGGCCGATTTCAAGTTTTCATAACAATCAGCAATCTGCATTTTTGGACACCGATTGTGGCCCGATTACATTGCACTTAATGAGGAGACTGCGTGGCAGGCTAACTACCTGTTATGCGATTGCAGCAAGGAGCCAAGGTAAGGCCCTAGCTAGCATTAAACTTATCTTGTAAAAAACAATCAATCTTAACATAATCAATAGTTAACTACACATGGTTGATGATATTACTAGTTTATCTAGCTTGTCCTGCGTTGCATATAATCGATGCGGTGCCTGTTAATTTATCATTGAATCATAGCCTACTTCGCCAAACGGGTGATTTAACAAGCGCATTCGCGAAAAAATCACTGTCGTTGCAGCAATGTGTACCTAACCATAAACATCAACGCCTTTCTGAAAAATCAATACACAAGTATATATTTTTAAACCTGCATATTTAGTTATTATTGCCTGCTAACATGAATTTCTTTTAACTAGGGAAATTGTGTCACTTCTCTTGTGTTCTGTGCAACAGAGTCAGGGTATACGCAACAGTTTGGGCCGCAAGGCTTGTTGTGAAATGTGAAAACTATTTCTTCCTAACAAAGACAGCCAACTTCGTCAAACGGGGGATGATTTAACAAAAGCGCATTTGCGAAAAAAGCATAATCGTTGCACGAATGTACCTAACCATAAACATCAATGCCTTTCTTAAAATCAATACACAGAAGTTTATATTTTTAAACCTGCATATTTAATTAAAAGAAATTCATGTTAGCAGGCAATATTTAACTAGGGAAATTGTGTCACTTCTCTTGCGTTCATTGCATGCAGAGTCAGGGTATATGCAACAGTTTGGGCCGCATGGCATGTTACGAACTAATTTGCCAGAATTTTATGTAATTATGACATAACATTGAAGGTTGTGCAATGTAACAGGAGTATTTAGACTTATCGATGCCACCCATTAGATAAAATACGGAACGGTTCCGTATTTCACTAACAGAATAAACATTTTATTTTCGAAATGATAGTTTCCGGATTTGACCATATTAATGACTTAAGGCTCGTATTTCTGTGTGTTATTATGTTATAATTAAGTCTATGATTTGATATTTGATAGAGCAGTAGGCTCTTAGTAGGCAGCAGCAGGCTCTTAAGCATTCATTCAAACAGCACTTTTGTGCATTTGCCAGCAGCTCTTCGCAATGCTTCAAACATTGCGCTGTTTATGACTTCAAGCCTATCAACTCCCGATATTAGGCTGGTGTAACCGATGTGAATTGGCTAGCTAGTTAGCGGGGTGCGCGCTAATAACATTTTAAACGTCACTCGCTCTGAGACGTGGAGTAGTTGTTCCCCTCGCAGCTTTTGTGGAGCGATGGGTAACGATGCTTCGAGGGTGGCTGTTGTCGATGTGTTCCTGGTCCGAGCCCAGGTAGGGGTGAGGAGAGGGACGGAAGCTATACTGTTACACTGGCAATACTAAAGTGCCTATAAGAACATCCAATAGTCAAAAGTATATGAAATACAAATGGTATAGAGAGAAATAGTCGTATAATTCCCATAATAACCTCAACCTAAAACTTCTTACCTGGGAATATTGAAGACTCATGTTAAAAGGAACCACCAGCTTTCATATGTTCTCATGTTCTGAGCAAGGAACTTAAACGTTAGCTTTTTTACATGGCACATATTGCACTTTTACTTTCTTCTCCAACACTTTGTTTTTGCATTATTTAAACCAAATTGAACATGTTTCATTATTTATTTGAGGCTAAATTGATTTGATTGATGTATTATATTAAGTTAAAATAAAAGTGTTCATTCAGTATTGTTGTAATTGTCATTATTTCAAATAAATGTAATTTAATGTAAAAAAAAATGGCCGATTAATCGGCATCGGCTTTTTTTGTTCCTCCAATAATCGGTATCGGTATCCACGTTGAAAAATCATAATCGGTCGACCTCTAGTTTCTATCTCGGTAGATAGGGTCGTACTCTACGGATGTTGTAGAGCATGAACCTGCAGGAGCGGGTTACTGCTTTGATGTTTGCAGAGAATGACAGTGTGTTGTCCAGGGTCACGCGAAGGTTCTTTGCACTCTGGGAGGGCGACACTATGGAGTTGTCAACCGTGTTTTAGAGGTCTTTGAGCGGGGAGGAAAAGCAGTTCAGTCTTATCGACCATGGTGCTTGCCTACGGAGCTGTGAGGTGAACGGCACCTCAGTACCTCCAGGCTCTGATCAGGCCCTACACCCAAACAAGGGCACTGCGTTCATCCACCTCTGGCCTGCTCGCCTCCCTACCACTGAGGAAGTACAGTTCCCGCTCAGCCCAGTCAAAACTGTTCGCTGCTCTGGCCCCCCAATGGTGGAACAAACTCCCTCACGACGCCAGGACAGCGGAGTCAATCACCACCTTCCGGAGACACCTGAAACCCCACCTCTTTACGGAATACCTAGGATAGGATAAAGTAATCCTTCTCACCCCCTTAAAAGACCTAGATGCACTATTGTAAAGTGGCTGTTCCACTGGATGTCATAAGGTGAAAGCACCAATTTGTATGTCGCTCTGGATAAGAGCGTCTGCTAAATGACTTAAATGTAAAAAATGTAAATGCTTGAGGTGGTGGGCCGACATCCATGTTGAGATATCTGCAAGTCATGCAGAGATGCGTGTTGCCACCTGGGTGTCAGAAGGGGGAAGGAGAAAAGTAGTTGAGTGGCACCTGCATAGCAATGATAGGAGAGACCGTCTGCCAGAGCCGAGTGACTTGGTGTATAGAGAGAAGAGGAGAGGGCCTAGAACTGAGCCCTGGGGGACACCAGTAGTGAGAGTATGTGGTGCAGACACCGATCCTCTCTACGTCACTAGGTAGGAGCGATCTGCCAGGTAGGATGGAATACAAGAGTGTGCAGAGCCTGAGACGCTCAGCCCTCAGAGGGTGGAGAGGAGGATCTGATGGCTCATTGTGTCAAAAACAGCGGATAGATCTAGGAGGATGAGAACAGAGGAGAGAGAGTCAACTTTGGCAGTGCTGAGAGCCTCCATAACACAGAGAAGAGCAGTCTCGGTTGAGTGACCCGTCTTGAAGCTTGACTGGTTAGGGTCAAGAAGATTATTCTGAGAGAGATGATGAGAAAGTTGATCAGAGACAGCACGCTCAAGTGTTTTGAAAATAAAAAAAGGGATAAGGGTGTATAGTTTCTGACGTCAGATGAGTCAAGTGTTGATTTCTTGGAGAGGGGACCAACTCAGGCCATTTTGAAGTCAGAGGGGACGTAGCCAGTGGTCAGGGATGAGTTGATGAGGGAAGTGAGGAATGGGAGAAGGTCTCCAGAGATGGTCTGGAGAAGGGAGGATGGGATGGGTTGAGCAGGCAGGTTGTCGGGCAACCAGACCTCAATAGTTGTAGGATGTCATCTGGAGAGAGAGGGGAGAAAGAGGTCAAGGCGTAGGGTAGTTGTGTGTGAGTGAGACCAGTGGACTTGATAGGCTGAGTGAGTAACGGATGTCTTCAACCTTTTTTCCAAAGTGGTTGACAAAGTCGTCCGCAGAGAGGGAGGAGGAAGGGGGGGAGCATTAAGGAGGGAGGAGAAGGTGGAAAATAGTTTCCTAGCGTTAGAGGCAGAAGCTTGAAATGTAGAGTGGTAGAAAGTGGCTTTAGTGGATACAGAGGACGATACAGGGGATACAGCGGATACAGCAGATACAGAGGAAGAGAAGGTAGAGAAGAGGGAGTGAAAGGATGATAGGTCCTCCGGAAGTTTAGTTCTGCTCCATTTTCGCTCGGCTGCCCGCAGCCCTGTTCTGTAAGATCGCAATGAGTCACTCAGCCACGGAGCAGGACGGGAAGGCCAAGCCGACCGGGAGGAAAGGGGACAGTGTGAGTCATAGAATGAGGAAAGGGAGGAGAGGAGGGTCGAAGAGGCAGAATCAGGAGACAGAAGGTAGGATTTAGCAGAAAGGAGAGATGTTAGGATAGAAGAGGAGAGAGTAGTGGGAGAGAGAGTGAAGATTGCGACAGTGCATTACCATCTGGGTAGGGGCTGAGTGGTTAGGTTTGGAGGAAAGGGAGACAGAAAAGGAAACAAAGTAGTAATCAGAGACCTGGAGGGGGTTGCAGTGAGATTAGTAGGCGAGCAGACTCTAGTAAAGATGAGGTCAAGCGTATTGCCTGCCTTGTGAGTTGGAGGGGCTTGTGAAAGGGTGAGGTCAAAAAAGGCACGGAGGGAGAGTTGTAAAGAAATGAATCGAATGCAGGCGTCAGGAGGTTGAAGTCACCAAGTACGAAGAGCGGTGAGCCATCGTCAGGAAATTAGCTTATCAAGGTGTCAAGCTTATTGAGGAACTCTCCAAGGGCACCTGGTGGGCGATAGATGCCTTTAATGTTAAGCTTGAGTGGACAAGTGACAGTGACAGCATGGAATTCAAATGAGGAGTTGGACAGATGAGGGACAGGTGAGACAGAGAAAAGAGAAAATCTCAATTTTGGAGAAATGAGTAGACCTGTGCCACCACTGTGACGACCAGATGCTCTCGGACTATGAGAGAAAACATAGTCAGATGAAGAAAGAGCAACTGGAGTAGCAGTGTTCTCTGGGGTGATCCATGTCACCGTCAGGGCCAAAAAGTCAAGGGACTGAAGGGCAGCATAGGCTGAGATGAACTCAGCATTCTTCACCGCGGATCAGCATTTCCAAACGCTGCCAGAGTACCGGAATTCCACATGGGTTGTGCACGCAGGGTACACTAAATTAGAAGGGTTGAAGGCAAGGGGTGGGGAGTGTCTGTAAAGCCTACAGGGAGAAGTGTGAGCAGGTATAGAAAACACACACATAGTTGACAAAGCTACAAAATAGCAATGTTTGATAATCTGTAAATAACTAGGTAAGATACTCAAGTGAATGAGTTATGTGGAGTCTCCCTCTCTTTCCTTCCTCTAACAACTCTTGCAGAACAGTCTTTGTTTCGGCGATGGTCTTAGTTTTGTGACACAACCGCCACTGACACAGCCACTGCTGATAAACCAGGGGAGACTGAATAACTAACAATATATGCTAATTTCCTAGCAGAGGTGGAGAGCACACCTCGATGTACTAATTGCTAATTGCCTAGGAGTGGTGAAACCCCTCCCCCCAATACAGTAACTGATTACCAAAACAAGTCACAAATTGCCCTGCCCCTTGATCCTGGTTGATGTGTCAACAACTATCTGCAAATTATGAGAAGTCAGCAGTTCACACACCAAGTAGGCCACTGGGAAAACAGACAGCACTTAAAGGAGATGGCCCTAGCTAGAAAAAAGACTACTAGACCACAACAGATAAAGACAAACAAATAAGAATTATCACTCCTAGAGTTATCAGGAATACTCTAGCTATAGAATGACAGACAGACAGACAGACAGACAGACAGACAGACAGACAGACAGACAGACAGACAGACAGACAGTGAGACAGACAGACAGACAGACAGACAGACAGACAGACAGACAGACAGACAGACAGACAGACAGACAGACAGACAGACAGACAGCAGATTAAACAGCAATGCACCGCACCTGTCTCTCTGAAGCTCCACTTCCCAACACAGCCTGTTGATTTAGCTGATTGGAGACAGGGCCACTTAAACAAAACACACAGAGTACAGGAACCCTTGGGGAGTGTGTTTCCAGACATGATGGGTTAGTGGCAGTGTTATTGTTAGTGTAACAGACCTCTGTTGGCTTCAGCATGGCAGACGTGACCTTTTGAGAACCATTGGAATAACTGCTGGGCTAAGAGCATTAGGTGGGCTGGGAGATGAGTGGAAACAAGCTGACATTACTGACCATCTGCTTCAGTGGGCAGAGAGGGTCATGGCAGTGCCCACTACCTGCATAGCATCAGGCAGCCTCAACAGTAAGCTAGTCCAGTTGACCTGGGGACCAATAATACAGTACCAATGCCATAGACCAACCTGGCATGACGCGCACCAGACCACACTGCATCAGTTGATCCATAGCAAACACAAGGTTGTTGTGTTGACCTCCAAGCAAAGGACAGCTTTGAAGTTGCTTCGGTTTTTCTTTGAGTTCCCTTGAAATGTCATTGCACAATTCAACTGTAGGCCTATAGCAAGTTCTGGTATTGCATTAAATCTGTCCTTGGGAGATGTCATTGTTCAACCACCTATTTGCAGTGTATGCATAGAGAGCACATTGTGTTTGTATCCTTCATGGTTTTGTTGTGATTCATTCAGAGAGCATGCAGGCCAGTGGTGTTATCAGGATACTGCGCTCCTCTGGCTTAGTAATGGCAGCGCTTTAAACTTGGTACTAGCCTCCAGTACTGTATCAGCGTGGCCCTGTTCCAGCATGTCATTTGGTCAAAGAGCCTGAACCAGCCAGCAGCAGAATTAATGACTGCATATCCCATTACCTCCAGTGCTGGGGTTAGCATTTTGTTCTCTCGCAGCAAGGAAAGATGGAGGGCTGCTGGAGTTTCAAAACTCTAGCTAGCTGCTTTAGTGGGCAGGACAAGCAAACAATACAAGAGCTTGTTGTGTACTGTGTGTTTCCGTCCTCAAATAAGAATGAAGCTTCATAAGAAGACCTGGTAAGTCTCTGTTTGTTCCACAGTAACAGGGATAAGAAGCTAATGGTGTGTTCTGATGCTGAGTCGTCCAGCCAGCGCTGACCAGCAGAGTAGTTGCAGCGTGACTCTTCCCACTCTTTCTGGTGGTTAGCTAACACTCCTCCTCCTTGGACCTTCTCCCCAGGACGATTCCATGATGGATGGTGGGATTGTTATTCAGCATTCCTGCGCTCCGCTCTGCTGCCAAACTCCTGTCTTCTCCGATGGCCATTGTTCTCCGGTCGACTGAAAGAGTCACCTTTAGCCGATTGAAATAAATGAGAGATGACCAAACTGAGACATTAATTACAAAGTTTATCTCCCGGCTGAAGTACACCAATAAAGGACTCTAATAAGGCATCCATCATAGCACCCATTCTGTATCTGGCTAAGGGTAGCGACCAGGGGTCAGGCCATGTGATGAATGAAAGTCAGTGGAGAAACCAGAGAGAGTAAGCAGAGATGCTGCTGTATACAAGCCTTCCAAGGCTACTCTCTGCCTTAGACCTCCCATTTTAAGAATACAATTTGGAAGCTGGAACAGCAGAATACAATTTATTTTGTTCTTGTATCTCTGGGGCTGATAGAGCAACTTTAGTGATAGACGGCGGGGAAATGTGTTTTCCCTGGAGCAGCGCAGAGTAACATTTCGTACTGCAACTGTCTTACAATAGCTATTGCTTGGAAAATAAAACACCCCTGGTTATGTCTTTTGCTAATTGTGAGTCATTGTGCAATGTACACACTTGTACTGTGCTGTCAGGTGTGTATCTATATAAGGTTAGTTTTCATTCAGAAGTTGTGTGAAGTATAAGACCCGTGTTAGCATTTTAGAATGTTTCTAGTTCAATCATTTTAATTCGCTGGTCAGGTGTTCAGACCAAGTGGTTCATGTCTCTCTCTATGCCTGTTTGGCTTAGCTAAACTGAGCTCAAGAGTACCCAGATCTGACAAGTTCAGTAAAGCTCAATAAAATCCTCTCTGCTCCTATAACTTCTCCATAAAAGTCAGAAAGGAGATAACTTCACCCAAATAAATTGAGTTTCCGAAGATGCTGCAATGAGCTGACAGCCAGTATTCCTTTTGCCTCTTTATTTCTATGAGCTGCAGACCATTTTTTGGGGTTATTTTCGTATTGGCTCACTGGTAGCACAAGCGCGTCTAAGAAAGAAGGTTATTACTGTACATGTAAAAGACTGCACAAACACTGTGGTCAAATACCTGTACTAACATACTGTAAGCAACATACTTAATGAGTATACATTACATACTAAACTTAGCAAAAAAAGAAACATCCTCTCACTGTCAACTGCATTTATTGTCAGTAAACTTAACATGTGTAAATATTTGTATGAACATAACAAGATTCAACAACTGAGACATAAACTGAACAAGTTCCACGGACATGTGACTAACAGAATTTGAATAATGTGTCCCTGAACAAAGGGGGGGTCAAAATCAGAAGTAACAGTCAGTATCTGGTGTGGCCACCAGCTGCATCAAGTACTGTAGTGCATCTCCTCCTCATGGACTGCACCAGATTTGCCAGTTCTTGCTGGAAGATGTTACCCCACTCTTCTACCAAGGCCCCTGCAAGTTCCCAGACATTTCGGGGGGGAACCGCCCTAGCCCTCACCTTCCGATCCAGGTCCCAGACGTGCTCAATGGGATTGAGATCCGGGCTTTTCGCTGGCCATGACAAAAAACTGACATTCCTGTCTGCAGGAAATCATGCACAGAACAAGCAGTATGGCTGGTGGTATTGTCATGCTGGAGGGTCATGTCAGGATGAGCCTGCAGGAAGGGTACCACATGAGGGAGGAGGATGTCTTCCCTGTAACGCACAGCGTTGAGATTTCCTGCAATGACAACAAGCTCAGTCCGATGATGCTGTAACACACCGCCCCAGACCATGACGGACCCTCCACCTGGTGAGACAAAACCGTGACTCATCAGTGAAGAGCACTTTTTGCCAGTCCTGTCTGGTCCAGCGATGGTGGGTTTGCAAAATGCCTCTTTGCCATGCAAATGAACTGAATTCCCCAAAAACATTTCCACTGCATTTCAGCCCTGCCACAAAAGGACCAGCTGACATCATGTCAGTGATTCTCTCGTTAACACAGGTGTGAGTGTTGACGAGGACAAGGCTGGAGATCACTCTGTCATGCTGATTGAGTTCGAATAACAGACTGGAAGCTTCAAAAGGAGGGGGGTTCTTGGAATCATTGTTCTTCCTCTGTCATCCATTGGTTCCCTGCAAGGAAACACGTGCCGTCATCATTGCTTTGCACAAAAAGGGCTTCACAGGCAAGGATATTGCTGCCAGTAAGATTGCACCTAAATCAACCATTTATCAGATCATCAAGAACTTCAAGGAGAGCGGTTAAATTGTTGTGAAGAAGGCTTCAGGGCACCCAAGAAACTCCAGCAAGCGCCAGGACCGTCTCCTAAAGTTGATTCAGCTGCGGGATCGGGGCACCACTAGTACAGGATCGGGGCACCACTTGCTTAGGAATGGCAGCAGGCAGGTGTGAGAGCAAAGACTTTTGGAGGATGGCCTGGTGTCAAGAAGGGCAGCAAAGAAGCCACTTCTCTCCAGGAAAAACATCAGGGACAAACTGATATTCTGCAAAAGGTACAGAGATTGGACTGCTGAGGACTGGGGTAAAGTCATTTTCTCTGATGAAACACCTTTCCGATTGTTTGGGGCATCCGTAAAAAAGCTTGTCCGGAGAAGACAAGGTGAGCGCTACCATCAGTCCTGTGTCGTGCCAACAGTAAAGCATCCTGAGACCATTCATGTGTGGGGTTGCTTCTCAGCCAAGGGAGTGGGCTCACTCACAATTTTGCCTAAGAACACAGCCATGAATAAAGAATGGTACCAACACATCCTCCGAGAACAACTTCTCCCAACCATCCAGGAACAGTTTGGTGACGAACAATGCTATTTCCAGCACGATGGAGCACCTTGCCATAAGGCAAAAGTGATAACTAAGTGGCTCGGGGAACAAAACATCGATATTTTGGGTCCATGGCCAGGAAACTCCCCAGACCTTAATCCCACTGAGAACTTGTGGTCAATCCTAAAGAGGCAGGTGGACAAACAAAACCCCCCAAATTCTGACCAACTCCAAGCATTGATTATGCAAGAATGGGCTGCCATCAGTCAGGATGTGGCCCAGAAGTGAATTGACAGCATGCCAGGGCGGATTGCAGAGGTCTTGAAAAAGAAAAACTGAAAGCGTGAACCACTGCTTTTAATCAGGGTAAGGCGACCGGTAACATGACCTGAATACAAACAGTGTAGCTATTCCCTCCGCAAGGCAATCAAACAAGCTAAGCATCAGTATAGAGACAAAGTAGAGTCACATATAAACGGCTCAGACACGAGAGGTATATGGCAGGGTCTACAGTCAATCACGGACTACAAAAAGAAAACCATCCTCGACACGGACCACGATGTCCTTCTCCCAGACAAACTAAACAACTTCTTTGCTTGCTTTGAGGTCAATACAGTGCCAACGACACGGCCCGCTACCAAAACCTGCGGGCTCTCCTTCACCGCAGCCAACGTGAATAAAGCATTTAAACATGTAAACCCTCGCAAGGCTGCAGGCCCAGAAGCAATGCGCAGACCAGCTGGCTGGTGTGTTTACGGACATATTCAATCAGTCCTTATCCCAGTCTGCTGTTCCCACATGCTTCAAGAGGGCCAGTTCCCAAGAAAGCTAAGGTACCTGAGCTAAATGATTATCGCCCCGTAGCACTCACCTCTGTCATCATGAAGTGCTTTGAGAGACTAGTCAAGGATCATATCACCTCCACCCTACCTGACACCCTAGACCCACTCCAATTTGCTTACCGCCCCAATAGGTCCACAGACGCAATCGCAATCATACTGCACACTGCCCTAACCCACCTGGACAAGAGGAATACCTATGTATTTAACATCATAGTACCCTCCAAACTCATTAAGCTCAAGACTCTGGGTCTCAATCCCTCCCTGTGTAACTGGGTCCTGGACTTCCTGACGGCCCGCCCCCAGGTGGTGAGGGTAGGAAACAACATCTCCACCCCGTTCATCCTCAACACTGGGGCCCCACAAGGGTGCGTTCTCAGCCCTCTCCTGTACTCCTGTACTGCGTGGGCATGCACGCCTCCAACTCAATCATCAAGTTTGCAGGCGACATTACAGTGGTAGGCTTGATTACCAACAATGACGAGACGGCCTACAGGGAGGAGGTGAGGGCCCTCGGAGTGTGGTGTCAGGAAAACAACCTCACACTCAACGCCAACAAAACAATGGAGATGATTGTGGACTTCAGGAAACAGCAGAGGGTGCACGACGGGACAGTAGTGGAGAAGGTGGAAAGTTCCTCGGCGTACACATCACGGACAAACTGAAATGGTCCACCCACACAGACAGCGTGGTGAAGAAGGCGCAACAGCACCTCAGGAGGCTGAAGAAATTTGGCTTGTCACCAAAAACACTCACAAGCTTCTACAGATGCACAATCGAGAGCATCCTGTCGGGCTGTATCACCACCTGGTACGGCAACTGTTCCGCCCACAACCATAAGGCTCTCCAGAGGGTAGTGAGGTCTGCACAATGCATCACTGGGGGAAAACTACCTGCTCTCCAGGACACCTACACCACCCGATGTCACAGGAAGGCCATAAAGATCATCAAGGACAACAACCACCCGAGCCACTGCCTGTTCACCCCGCTATAATCCAGAAGGTTAGGTCAGTACAGGTGCATCAAAGCAGGGACCGAGAGACTGAAAAATAGCTTCTATCACAAGGTCATCAGACTGTTAAACAGCCATCACTAACATTGAGTGGCTGCTGCCATACATGTAAAACATTTATCACTAGCAACTTTAAACAATGCCACTTAATATAATGTTTACATACCCTACATTACTCATCTCATATGTATATACTGTACTCTATACCATCTACTGCATCTTGTCTATGCTGTTCTGTACCATCACTCATTCATATATATTTAGGTACATATTCTTCATCCCTTTACACTTGTGTGTATAAGGTAGCTGTTGTGAAATTGTTAGGTTAGATTACTCGTTGGTTATTACTGCATTGTCTGAACTAGAAGCACAAGCATTTCGCTACCCTCGCATTAACATCTACTAACCATGTGTATGTGACAAATAACATTTGATTTGATTCGATTTTGACATCTCCTCGGCTGCACCAGTAAGATTGCATCAGCTGTCTCCCGTTTGCTTTCTCATGTCTTCTTTCTTTGTTAACATTTGATCATCTGTCTGATTGCAGCGTAACCTGGGGCCATGCTCTGAGCTGTGAGCTCTGAGTCCAGCCGTGGAGGCACTATTGGCCTATGTTGCCAGCAACAGAGAGATTTGCCAGTACTTTAAAGTTACAGGAATCCTTTTTGTATATTGCCAGATGATAAATGAAGTAACTTTATTTATGACAAAGTAATATCATAGGAACAATATAGAAGTACTCTGCTTTATTAGACTCTTGCTAAGAGTGTATTAAGTGCAACTTATTGAGTGTTGTTTGAGCTGAGAAGTTTAAGAGGATAGCTAGAGAAGCTCTTATTTTCTTCATGCTCTCCAAGACTCAATAACCTGCCTAATACCATGATCTTATTTGTGAGGTATGAGAGCTATGTGTTGAGTGTAGTTCTATCTGAAAAAAAAGTAATTAATATTGAAAGTCTATATTGTGATCACTCTTTGGTTGGGGGCTGATTAAATGGATGAGGAAGGAATCTGTGCCATACATCTTCTGAAGTTAAAGGGATACTTCAGAATTTTGGGAATGTGGCCCCTTATCCACTTCCACAGAGTCAGATGAACTTGTGGATACCATTTTAATGTCTCTGCACTTGAAGGAAGTTGCTAACTAGAGCTAGCGCAATTGCTAATTAATCTGCTGGAACATACCCATAGACTTCCGGTCATTGTGCTAATGCTAGATAGCATTGGCTCGCAAAACTACTTCTAACTTCCTTCGTATTGAGCACAGAGACATACAAATTGTATCCATGAGTTAATCTGACTCTGCAGAAGTAGATAATTATCATTGCCAAAATCCCGAAGTATCCCTTTAAGTCAAGGCTATGGGCTGTGCAGAAGAAATAAAATGCAATCCCATTAGAGCTGATTAAAGCAAATGTTTCTGATATAAAACTGCTCCTTTTAATCACATCCCGGGGTGTTCTCATGCACACTGTGTATCGCACAAGCCGGAAAACACATTTATCAGTTTAAAAAATGGCCACCACACCACCACACATTATGCAAAACAACAGCTTTCCCTATCATATGCAAAACAGGCTTTTTACTCATAAAGATCCATTATTCACTTACTTGATTGCATATCCAATTACAAAATGCACTTCCCTCATTCGGACAATCATAGGCCCTAATGAAAAATCTCAGAGGTTTAAATTAGTAACAGCAGAGGGTAACATAACTTATCTTTTCATGTTACTTTAATGTTTGTCATCGATTACTTTCTGTGTAGTACACCGCATCTGAAAACTTCCTGTGATCTGAGATATGGGTCGTGATCACTTCCTGTTTTGTGCTCTGACTCTGTGCTGTGACTTATCTGGGATCCACTGTTCCCCGTCCCTGGGCCCGGCACCAAGGGCATCATGTACCTACACACCGAGATGTCTGCGATAACTTTCTGGGGAGTGAGCTATGTCTCTGACTACTTCCTGTGGAGTGAGATATGTCTGTGACAACTTCCTGTAGTGTGAGCTATGTCTGTGACAACTTCCTGTAGAGCTGAATGTGAATGTGATACAGTAACAGATGCCAATTCTGCTCTTCCCTGGCTCTCACCTTGGTATGGTTCTTTTCAGAACACTGGCAAAAGAGATAGATAAATCTGTACTGTTGATCAGGATAACATAAGCTTAGAGTGGAGCTTTTTAACTTGACTACACTATCAGAATAGCTCAAATCTCTTCACCAATGCACACGGCTAAGTTTCCATATGACCCTTCCACATATTAATGTATGTATTGAAGGAAACCTGAATAGTGGGAGGCCCTACATGTTAGGACATAAATCAATGTTGGCCGTCCTTCCCTGCCAGTGCAGTGGTACTGTAGGTAATACTGTGGCCTAGCCTAAGCTGTGTGTCTGTCTGCCCAGGGCAAGGTGTCATGTTGTAGCCTTAGCTGAGGAAACTTCCCCAGCTCATCAGTCATGGAGCAGAGCTAAAGTTAAACCTCTGGATTTTTTGCTGAAGACTTTAAGAATGCTCAGGTGAAAGGTCATACGTAGAATCAGAAAGCCTGTGGGGAAAATCTCATTTGATTTTGAGTTAATCTCAGAGAAAGGCTGTGTGTGTTTCTGTGGAAACAGTGCCTGAAGCCTTGGTTTCCTGCCAGTTTGAACCTGGCATTGCATGTGCGCTCAGCGTGCAGTTCATTTCTAGGCTAGCAGATTTAAATATCCACCTCAAGTTCACACTTCACTCAGCTGTGATGGCATTATTTTATGGGGATTAGAAGTAAAAATGTAGCTGTGCATTTTGTTTGGTTACATTTTTCATACATTTCTTTGGGATGATGCCAAAAAAACAAAAGCAGAATTTAGATGCAATTACTGCTCTAGTATTTTCCAAAGTAATGAATGGACTGTGTACACTTTCGATTGTGTTTGTGCTTTTCCGTTTGTTGAATAATGCATATTGGAATGACTGTGTGACGTGAAAAAAATGCATTCAGTTAAAATTCTAAACAGGATTGCAATCATGAGGAAGTATTTGATGGTGGAGATGTTGACAAGACAAGTGTTTGTTCATTGGGTTGTAATAATCTGTAATCAGAGCACAGTAAATGTGTTTTCCATCAGTCTGTTTTCTAGCGCAGATAGATTTGAAAAATTGCTCCAGGACTCCGATCAAACACCGGACTCAATTGTATTAGCACAGTTTGTAAACAGTGTTTAACTGTGTAATCAAAATCCTTTTCAGACACAATAAAAGCAAAACGTATTATCCTGTTTGGATTTGGAGGTAATGGGGCTTGTAGCTTCAAGCCACATCACTGCTACACCTGTAGGTTCATATGTACTATACTCTATGTCCACTCACATCCACTCACAGAGGTGGGAGTGTGTTACAAGGACAGCTCCGAAGTTCACGTCACTGGCTGTTGTCCTTTACTGTTGTCTTAGAAAAGGGGTCAACCTGAGTGACACGTTGTCATGTTGTGGATCAAATGCTGCGATGTGTTCCAAATGCCGCTCTATTCTCTAATGGACAACGTGGTGCACATAGTGGACACATACCAAAAGAAGTTCACTATATAAGAAAAGGGTGCCATTTGGGATGCAGCCCTGGTCTAGGCCCTGAAGAGTCTCAACCGGTAGTATCCACTCAAACAATGTACTGTAGGTCATCTTTGGCAGTGTAGAGGGTAGTAGAGCCAATTCAAGCCAAGATGCCTAAAACAGAAAGCACCTGAGGCTGAGGTTGGCTGGGGGATGAGATGATTCACAGTCTAAGATCCAGCTCTCATCTTCAGGGAACAAATTAGGAAATTAAGTCCATTTGCTATTGTTTCAATCCTATTGTATAGCCTATCTACTATAGAGTACAGACATGGATCAGACATCAGTGGAAAAATCAATTACAAAGGCACTTTATGTGTACATCTACACACTCCATTTAAACTCTTTGGAGGTGTACTGTAACGTAGCCTATAGGTGCAAAACAATGGTGAGTGTATTACACATGCTCTACAACATCCGTAGAGTATGACCCTACCTCACACAGGAAGTGGCGCAGCTCCTACTCCAGGCTCTTGTCATCTCCCATCTGGACTACTGCAACTCGCTGTTGGCTGGGCTCCCCGCTACTGCCATCAAACCACTGAAAATAATAAATTAAATAAACTAAAGTTAAAAAAATATATATAATAATAAAATACAATAAATATACAAGTGGAACCAGCTTCCTCCTAAAGCTAGGACAGTAAAGTCCCTGCCCATCTTCCAAAAACATCTAAAACCCTACCCCTTCATAGAGTATCTTAAATAATCCCATGGCACCTCCCCTCGCAACCCCTCCTAATAAATGCTTATCGTGAACTAATGCTCGCACTTGAGAGTTCACTCTCTGTCTGGATTATAGAAGACTTCAGTCTGGACCAGCAAGTCAGTTGTAAACCCATGTTTTGTGTCCTGAATGGCAGGGCTCTGGTCAAAAGTCATGCACTTTGTAGGGAATAGGGTGCCATTTGGGATACTGCCATGCTCTGCCCACTCACAGATGGTCCTGAAAAGAATACTAATACTGAGGCAGGACTTTTCTCTGTGGGTTTCTGGTGCATGGGGGCTATTACAGTTAGACAAGGCTAGTTTGATGAGTAGAATTGTTTTAATTTGGCACTGTACTGAAACTGTAAGAACTGTCAGATACATTTACATATGTGTGTGGAATATGTAACGACAACTTCCAATTTAATTAAATGCCTAAGATCTGCTAATTTTTCATATTAGATTGATTGCGAATGCATTGTAAGAGCCATTTGTTGTGGCGAACTAGTGCACTTGAACTTTCCATGGAGAGTGTTTTATTTACACAGGAGCGTGGTGGCCACTTTGCAAGCACACCAGCTCTGCTGAGAGGAGAGAGTACATTACATTCATCTGAATAATGAGCTATCACATCAAATAAATACATCTACAAGAACAATCATGTATTTTAATAAGAAATGCTTAAGGCTGTTGGAATGAAAAATTACCTCTCAGAAGTCCTACACTATAAAATAAATCTGAAGTTGATTTTAATAATTGATCAGTGAGAAAGTTCTTGGAGAGAAGAGAGCTTTGCTGATAAGCAGCATAATTGGTTTTTAGGGTTTGAATCGCAAAATCCTATTGATCGTCTTTGAATAACGCTTAGTGGAAGAGTCTCAGACTTAGGGATTGTTTATGGATCGTTGTTGACCTTAGCATTGCCCTTGGATATTGTGTTTAAGACTGAAATTGGCTGCCAAATCTGCACATGATAAACCCAAAGAGACAGCAAACTATAGAGTGGAGAGATTTAGCTGCTCTCAGCTTTATTTTAAGCCAACAAACACATACATCATCATCAGGAACAAGTAGCCTAGCACTAGGCAGCTTCACCCTCAGGAGGGTCTCATGTTCTCATTCGTCACTGTTGATTGAACATGAACGCTTCAAATCACACGAGAGAGAAAATGAAAGTGGGAATTTAGCTGAAAGATTTGGTGAATGGAGTGTGTGTCAACAAATAACGTATCTATTTTAGAAATAATGTTTTAGATGGTATTTGATCCCTCTATGAGGTCTGGAATGCTCAGACTCAATCTCCTTGCCATTATGCTCTCATATGTTGATGCAGAAGAGATCTGCCAGCAGAATTATAGAGGTTTGGGTAAAAAAAAAAAAAGCTAACTGAAAGCCGACCAGTTATTGAACAGCTGTGGCTCTTGAACACAACACATGGAATACTCAATGCCCTCCCCTCACCATTAACCCCAAGGGAGAACTTCTGTTATGGTACAGACATCAAATCATCAAGTAGTCATCTCTCCTTTAGATACTATGCTGTCCCTCTCTAGTATAATCTATCCTAACAATCTGCTTTCTGCTTATTTGCTGAGGACAAGATGTCCAGAAAGAGCCAGAATGCTTTATGAAGTGGACTCTTTTCGCTCCACTGCCAAACCGACGTACAACACTCTGAGATTCCAATCAAACGGAAATGGAAATTTGAGCAGCTTAAGATGAAGCACTCCCCCCCCCCCCCCCCCAAGAGCTTGTTAGTACTCTGCCAAATGAGTGTTTCTCATTTCCATTGCAACTGCATCATGGGTATACTGGCATATGATTATAGTGTCACTGCGATATAGTGTCACTGAGTAGTTTCACTCCTACATGATATACTTTTAAATTGTTAAAACTGTCTGTTTGAACAATTTAACATCCCGTCAAAATGAGGTGGGCATACTGTAGATGCTGACACAAGTGACTCTTCACAATAAGTTCCATCTTGCATTTTCAAAGCTTTTTTCCTCTATTTATTGATGTGTTTCCATCCTCAGAAGACATGTTGCTTTTCTTTCTACTGCACCTGGAAGACTAATGGAGATTTTACCTCCACTGCAAGTCAATCGTTTTTGATGTAGCTGTATTCAGTTTATTTATGGGTAAAGCAGTTCACTGTCAGAGAGATGCACCTTTCAAAACCCGCTGTGAGAAGAAACTCAAAGAGTTTGAAGGCAAAGACAAAGGAGGGAAGTGATGAAAGAGTGAGACATTCAGTGGAACAGCATAAAAACAACAAGGTAGAAAACATGGTAGATTTCAGTTTATGGAGGAGTTGTAACTTTAAAACGGCTGCCGATGCTTAATGATAATGATATATTCATGAGCAGTGTTCATGAGCAGAGTTCTTCCTTCTCTTGGTTTAGGCCATATCAACATATAGGTGCTACCCGGTTCTCTACATACATATCAGTATTTAATCAGTGTGCAGCACACAAATGTACAGTGTGGCTGAAGAGTTATGCAGTCAGCGTATATTTGAATCATATGTTCCTGAATGATCCTAACATCCATGTGTCCCCAAGTACTCACCAGTTCCTGGGTGAGTGGGCATGCATTTTAAGGTGTGATTTAAGGGACCTAGAATTAACAGTGGATTACAGGTGACTAGGAGGCTTGTGTGCATCTCTTTCCTGTGTCTCTCTTTGGGTCTGCAGCACACACACTGCCTTTGAAGTGGTGTCACTTTTAAAATATCTCAGTTCTCTCATGTTTAACCATGGGGGTTAGAGTCGTTCCGGGATTTGGGAAAAATGTAAGGAGATGAAAGCTAACACAATGTGAGCACCCCTTTGGAAAGAGTTTTCCAAATAATTAATCATGACTTGTTAGAACAAGAGATGAACAGCAGTTCAGACTGTAAGGACTGATCTTAGTTCAGTCTCTGTATGATCAATGTACAGAGGTAATGAACTGAATGAGAGGCAGAGCCAGATAGATGCTGCTCTGTCTTTGCTGTATAGTACCACAGTGCTCGCTACACTAGACTGACTAACTGTATAGTACCACAGTGCTCGCTACACTAGACTGACTAACTGTATAGTACCACAGTGCTCGCTACAGTAGACTGACTAACTGTATAGTACCACAGTGCTCGCTACAGTAGACTGACTAACTGTATAGTACCACAGTGCTCGCTACACTAGACTGACTAACTGTATAGTACCACAGTGCTCGCTACAGTAGACTGACTAACTGTATAGTACCACAGTGCTCGCTACAGTAGACTGACTGACTGTATAGTACCACAGTGCTCGCTACACTAGACTGACTAACTGTATAGTACCACAGTGCTCGCTACACTAGACTGACTAACTATATAGTACCACAGTGCTCGCTACACTAGACTGACTAACTGTATAGTACCACAGTGCTAGATACAGTAGACTGACTAACTGTATAGTACCACAGTGCTAGCTACACTAGACTGACTAACTGTATAGTACCACAGTGCTCGCTACAGTAGACTGACTAACTGTATAGTACCACAGTGCTCGCTACACTAGACTGACTAACTGTATAGTATTACAGTGCTCGCTACAGTAGACTGACTAACTGTATAGTACCACAGTGCTCGCTACACTAGACTGACTAACTGTATAGTATTACAGTGCTCGCTACAGTAGACTGACTAACTGTATCGTACCACAGTGCTCGCTACACTAGACTGACTAACTGTATACTACCACAGTACTCGCTACAGTAGATTGACTAACTGTGTAGTACCACAGTGCTCGCTACAGTAGACTGACTAACTGTATAGTACCACAGTGCTAGATGCACGAGACTGACTGACTGTATAGTACCACAGTGCTAGATACACGAGACTGACTGACTGTATAGTACCCAAGTACTAGCTACATTAGATTGACTGACTGTATAGTACCACAGTACCAGCTACTCTAGATTGACTGACTGTATAGTACACAGGGCTAGTTACACTAGATTGACTGACTGTATAGTACCACAGGGATAGTTAAACTAGATTGACAGACTGTATACTACCACAGTACTAGCTACACTAGATTGACTGACTGTATAGTATCACAGTACTAGCTACACTTGATTGACTGACTGTATAGTAATATAGTGCTCGCTACTCTAGATTGACTGACTGTATAGCACCACAGGACTAGTTACACTAGATTGACTGACTGTATAGTAATATAGTGCACGTTACTCTAGATTTACTGACTGTATAGTACACAGTGCTAGTTACACTAGATTGACTGACAGTATAGTACCACAGTACCAGCTAATCTAGATTGACTGACTGTATAGTACACAGGGCTAGTTACACTAGATTGACTGACTGTATAGTACACAGTGCTCGCTACACTAGACTGACTAACTGTATAGTACCACAGTGCTCGCTACAGTAGACTGACTAACTGTATAGTAATATAGTGCTCGCTACTCTAGATTGACTGACTGTATAGTAATATAGTTCTCACTGCACTAGATTGACTGACTGTATACTACCACAGTACTAGCTACACTAGATTGACTGACTGTATAGTACCACAGTGCTCGCTACACTCGACTGACTAACTGTATAGTACAACAGTGCTAGTTACACTAGATTGACTGACTGTATAGTACCACAGTGCTAGTTACACTAGATTGACTGACTGTATAGTACCACAGTGCTAGTTACACTAGATTGACTGACTGTGTGCTTTGCTGCCTTAATGAGATTTACAGTATGTGAATAGTGTGGCTGATTCTGTATTCTGGATGAGTTGGCTAATTGTGCACAGTTCACATTCCCCCAATCCCCTGGCTCCACTGATAGGGATTCATTTAGCCTTTATTTTACCTCATTATATTGCCCTGTGTTATTGCCATGCTGTATGTGGGGTATGTTCATCGTTGAAATTGACTCTGGTAATCTCATTAGATAATGAAGGCTGTTGCTCTATACCTCATTCATGAGAGAGAGAGAGAGAGAGAGAGAGAGAGAGAGAGAGAGAGAGAGAGAGAGAGAGAGAGAGAGAGAACAGCACAAACTGGGAAATTTGGAACAATGAGATTAAGAGAGAGAACAGCACAAACTGGGCAATTTGGAACAATGAAATTAGTTTTCGAAAATTAACTCAGTCTGAGTGTTATTGTTTTTGCAAGTGTTAATTTCAGACGTGTAGATCTGTGTGTGATAAGTTCATTTACATTACGACACAGTATTTTGCATATATAATTTTTCTATCACAACCCCTTCCACCTAACTTTTGCTAAAATTCACTTACAAAATAAATGCAAATGTGACATTTGGCCACCATAGCAACTAGGTGGGTCATATTGAGGAGGAGGGGGAGTAGGGCAACATACAGACCTGTAGCTCAGAGGGTAATATTACCTACGTCTGTGCCTCTATCATACCCCATTCAGTTTACCCCAGGAAATCACAGTCTCTATTGCCTTCATGCAACGTTTCGTTTAACCTTGTGCACAAATCAAAGGTGAGCAATGGCTCCTGGGGATGTGGTTTCATTGTTGGGGCTGACTCACTGACTCATAGCCCAGCGAGCAGTGCACGGAGAGGAGAATCACAGAGAGAGCCACATCTCTGCCAAGAGCCAGGCAGGGCTTTCCAATACTGACTGTGGGGGCCGTGATGGGTCCAACACTTCAGTACAGAGCACTGATATAGCACCGCTGGCTGTTCACACTCTCATTCCCATGCCAGCCTCTGTCAGGTGCAAACAAACTGTGTCCTCCTAACCGTGACCTTGGTCCTCCTGTAATTGTCCCTCTCCCCCCTGAGCTTCTAAGAACAGTACAGCACAGCCTCTCTCAAACATAAAATAGCACAACAGGTTAAACAACATTAGTCTCTATTTGTGACCTACTGGCTCGATTTGGTCTTATGTTGCAAAATTTGAAATTGTGTTTTTTACATTGGATAAAAGGAGAGACTCAGAGCCAAAAAAGTTGAGGAACGATTGGAAAGTAATTTTGCTTTGAAAGTTGATCAACTTGTCAACCTATTTTTGAGAAAATGGCCCTTGAATATTTTGGTACACCTACCGGAGAGTTCTTCTTTGTCTACACCCATTCAGCATTGTTCACACCCTTTTAAGCCTTAGCCACACCCATCTCATTAAATATTCACAAGTGAGACTATGTGCTAAACAGAGTGAGTATGGTAGTATACTAAACAACCAAAGACTTCAAGACTAAAGACTATTTATACTATGTCTTTCGACATGTCTGTAGACAGTTGTCGCAGTGACATCATGAACATTCTATTGTCGTTCTAAATCAATCTTGTCATTGTCGCTATGAAAACGTATAAACACAAAAACTACAGGCTGCATGACATCAGCAGTCTGGTGGTCCAAAATAGCATAACTGGTATATTTTAAAACCAATAAACCCATCTGTTTAAAAATGTATTTAGTATATGTCAATCTAGCAAACCAGGCAATTAAAAGCAACTTTCTAAACAATGTTTTGGTTTCTAGCTTGTTAGCTAGCTAGCTAATGTTAAGTTAGCTGGCTAGCCAGTTCAAATAATCAAACGTCTTAACTTTAGCTAATTTGTGAAATGTTTACTTACATAGTGGAGTCTTTTGTTTAGACATGTAGCTAGCTAGTTAGCTAAACAATTAACCATAATCCCAACTCTTTTCAATACTACCCTGCATGAATCTGCAGGTAGCTAACCAACTAGGTTCAATGTTAGCTAGCTAGCTAAAATTAGGCTATAACTAGCAATGCAAATGTCTCTGAGATACGAATAATATTACTACACATATCCTACACGTAATGTTAGCTAGCGAGCCAGCCAGCTAACATTAGCTAGCTAGCTAACAGTACACTTTAACTTGCAATGAAAATGACTTTCTCACCAAATTAGAAACACATACAATCTGAAAATGTAGCTAGCTAATCTCTCTTGCCTGTATACATGGATGAACGCTTCACCCTCTCTATCACGGATGCCATGGTTGCCCTTAGTTTGAAGATGTAATCCGTAGACAGGTGTTTTATACAACAGTGTGTTCTCTTTTCAACTCCCTCCGTAAATGTATTTGTATGCCTAGGATCTGTACTGTGTTCAGTTGTATGTTGAGGTTTATATTTTCATATTGGTACTTATTTGAAGATGATAATGTGCATATGCACAGTAATAGATGTTATCATCGGGCAGTGTGTCTGTAAAGACAAAATAAGTTCCAGTGAGGGAATGTAGAGCTAACAGGCTCTGAGTCACAGAGGAGCATCTCTGCCGATGCTGTTTGTTTAATGGCGACTGTTTGATGATGTGTGCTTATGTCTGATGCCTCCTGTCTGATGACTAATGCTGGGAGTCTGATAAAATCTGTGTGATGCATTCTATATCTCTGCTGGAAGATCTATGTGATGGCTATTTCACGAATGACCTCTCTGAGCAAACAATAAAATGAGTTCACCTGAAATCCAGTTCAGTTGTGCCAATAACCTGCAGCTCTCGTATCATCCATCCCATCAACAGAGCAAACACAGTTTGTGGCTGGTCCTCACCCCCCTGGTGCAGGTTGATGGAGCTAAACCACATCAAGGAGATAGACTATTGGTCGTGTTGTGGGGAGGGGGCGTGGGGGGGATACATGACATTGTCAGCTAATGAGACTCTCATAGTAGTCTGTGAGTGATATGTTTTCCAGTTACCCCTCTCACCCTGTAGGTGAGAACAGAAGTGAGAAGTGCTTCTATACTGCCTGTGTACCACCTATATCGCCCTCTAGACAGAGAGAAAAAAACTGAGTAGCTTACATACAGTATATCCACCAAAGCAATCAATACCTGTAAATGCATTCATCTAAACCTATTCTATATGTGTCTTTGGGGGACAGGTTTGAATGACGACAACACTAGTTTGAGTGATAGTTGTGAATGTGAGTAGTGTTGTTCTGTCTGTGTGTGTGTCTGTGTGTGTGTGTGTGTGTGTGTGTGTGTGTGTGTGTGTGTGTGTGTGTGTGTGTGTGTGTGTGTGTGTGTGTGTGTGTGTGTGTGGCTTGTCAGAGCAGCACATCAGCAGTGGTAATGGGCGGTCCCTGTGGAGGGCAGACTAGCAGACAGGTAATGATCAAAGAGCCTGTTTCCTGTGCCTCATGTTGGGCTCAGAGAGAGGTGCATCTGTCCTCCTGTGTCTCCACTTTTTAATGGGCTCAGTCTGACTGTAGGCAGCGCTCACTCATCACACACATGCACACACCCACACGCGCGTGTGCGCGGACTCACATACAAATATACGCCATCTCTGTTCTGTCTCAGCATCCCACCATACATTCACACATGGGGGTAGACTCGTGCAAACCCACACAGACACTGTTTCTTCACACAGTCACACATCCATAGACAGACACACACACACACACACACACACACACACACACACACACACACACACACGCACACGCACACGCACACGCACATGCACACGCACACACACACACACGCATACGCACACACATACCTGAAATAAACTTACCCACATGCCAGACATGCAACTACACAATAAATCACTGAACTCTTCCTGCCTGCACACTGCCTCTCACTTCATCTCAGCCTCTCCATGTCATCTGTACCACATCGTACACCATAAAATATCAATCTGGTGGGGGAGTGAACAGTTATAGTCAGTCCCATGCATCTCTCTATATATGTCTCTCTATGTGTCTCTTTCTCTTTCTCCCTGCCAGTCTTTCTCTCTAACTCAGAAGCCAAGACACTCAGTGGTCTCGTTCTCTCAATCAAGTCTGCTGTTTTTCAATGGACATCCAAATGGAAGAGCTCCTGCTTTGCTCAGCTTGGCATAGCAGTTACTGTTTATCACATGGGGATCATTTAGGAGTTGATTATCTGCTCTCTTGCTGGAGATTGGCCAAATCTCATTTTAGATCATAGCTATGTTGTTATAAGTGAATTTTGTAGTTGTGGGTTATGTATAGTTATTTGTCATTATATTTAATTATGGAGACGAATTAAGCTGCAGGGCTGTAGTATGTGCGTAGTACATACATGTGTCCATGTGTATGCATACTCTCTGAGCAAGTCCCCATGTGCACCATGTGTAAACTGCTGATTGGCAGACTTGTCGTGAGTTGGATGTGGTCGCCATCAGGGGCAAATTCATTAACAAGCAATTAACCAGCGTTCAGGTAATTACCCAGCCAATCAAATGAAACCCACTCCACACAGGTAGTAGTGGGAGCATGATGAGCAGATTGAATCATTCATTAGCAACTCTACCTTTATGCACACTCAGATGTCATCACTGCGATCTACTTTTTTAGGCAGAAATCCTGAAAAACGAATGTAATTCTTAATTCTATGTTTCATTGATTTTAAATTTACATTTTACATTTACATTTAAGTCATTTAGCAGACGCTCTTATCCAGAGCGACTTACAAATTGGTGCGTTCACCTTAAGACATCCAGTGGAACAGCCACTTTACAATAGATCATCTAAATCTTTTAAGGGGGGGGGGTGAGAAGGATTACTTTATCCTATCCTAGGTATTCCTGAAAGAGGTGGGGTTTCAGGTGTCTCCGGAAGGTGGTGATTGACTCCGCTGTCCTGGCGTCGTGAGGGAGTTTGTTCCACCATTGGGGGGCCAGAGCAGCGAACAGTTTTGACTGGGCTGCGCGGGAACTGTACTTCCTCAGTGGTAGGGAGGCGAGCAGGCCAGAGGTGGATGAACGCAGTGCCCTTGTTTGGGTGTAGGGCCTGATCAGAGCCTGGAGGTACTGAGGTGCCGTTCCCCTCACAGCTCCGTAGGCAAGCACCATGGTCTTGTAGCGGATGCGAGCTTCAACTGGAAGCCAGTGGAGAGAGCGGAGGAGCGGGGTGACGTGAGAGAACTTGGGAAGGTTGAACACCAGACGGGCTGCGGCGTTCTGGATGAGTTGTAGGGGTTTAATGGCACAGGCAGGGAGCCCAGCCAACAGCGAGTTGCAGTAATCCAGACGGGAGATGACAAGTGCCTGGATTAGGACCTGCGCCGCTTCCTGTGTGAGGCAGGGTCGTACTCTGCGGATGTTGTAGAGCATGAACCTACAGGAACGGGCCACCGCCTTGATGTTAGTTGAGAACGACAGGGTGTTGTCCAGGATCACGCCAAGGTTCTTAGCGCTCTGGGAGGAGGACACAATGGAGTTGTCAACCGTGATGGCGAGATCATGGAACGGGCAGTCCTTCCCCGGGAGGAAGAGCAGCTCCGTCTTGCCGAGGTTCAGCTTGAGGTGGTGGTCCGTCATCCACACTGATATGTCTGCCAGACATGCAGAGATGCGATTCGCCACCTGGTCATCAGAAGGGGAAAGGAGAAGATTAATTGTGTGTCGTCTGCATAGCAATGATAGGAGAGACCATGTGAGGTTATGACAGAGCCAAGTGACTTGGTGTATAGCGAGAATAGGAGAGGGCCTAGAACAGAGCCCTGGGGACGCCAGTGGTGAGAGCGCGTGGTGAGGAGACAGATTCTCGCCACGCCACCTGGTAGGAGCGACCTGTCAGGTAGGACGCAATCCAAGCGTGGGCCGCGCCGGAGATGCCCAACTCGGAGAGGGTGGAGAGGAGGATCTGATGGTTCACAGTATCGAAGGCAGCCGATAGGTCTAGAAGGATGAGAGCAGAGGAGAGAGAGTTAGATTTAGCAGTGCGGAGCGCCTCCGTGATACAGAGAAGAGCAGTCTCAGTTGAATGACTAGTCTTAAAACCTGACTGATTTGGATCAAGAAGGTCATTCTGAGAGAGATAGCGGGAGAGCTGGCCAAGGACGGCACGTTCAAGAGTTTTGGAGAGGAAAGAAAGAAGGGATACTGGTCTGTAGTTGTTGACATCGGAGGGATCGAGTGTAGGTTTTTTTCAGAAGGGGGTGCAACTCTCGCTCTCTTGAAGACGGAAGGGACGTAGCCAGCGGTCAGGGATGAGTTGATGAGCGAGGTGAGGTAAGGGAGAAGGTCTCCGGAAATGGTCTGGAGAAGAGAGGAGGGGATAGGGTCAAGCGGGCAGGTTGTTGGGCGGCCGGCCGTCACAAGACGCGAGATTTCATCTGGAGAGAGAGGGAGAAAGAGGTCAGAGCACAGGGTAGGGCAGTGTGAGCAGAACCAGCGGTGTCGTTTGACTTAGCAAACGAGGATCGGATGTCGTCGACCTTCTTTTCAAAATGGTTGACGAAGTCATCTGCAGAGAGGGAGGAGGGGGGGAGGATTCAGGAGGGAGGAGAAGGTGGCAAAGAGCTTCCTAGGGTTAGAGGCAGATGCTTGGAATTTAGAGTGGTAGAAAGTGGCTTTAGCAGCAGAGACAGAAGAGGAAAATGTAGAGAGGAGGGAGTGAAAGGATGCCAGGTCCGCAGGGAGGCGAGTTTTCCTCCATTTCCGCTCGGCTGCCCGGACATTCATAGTTGGATTCTATTTCCTCCTTTATTTGAAACCATTAGTATGCTCTTAAAGCAGTTGGTGTTACCTAACATGCGTTTCCTAAATTAACTAGAGGGTTCAACTCCAGGTTAGAGCCTACTATTGTGTCTATTGAAAGTTAATGCATTACAAAAATTGCCGTCTTTGGTAACCCATATTTTATAGTAACCAATATTTTGCTTTCTCTTTCAGAGTAGGCTTGTCTAATAGTGAACTCCAAGCGGACCTGTTCTGTAGAGCGCAGGATTTGATTTGATTTGCTTTGGCAGCTGATCTAGCAGAATACCACAGAAAGGGAATTTCAGAAATGGGAGGGGTTAAGCATATAGCTGCTGTCATGTCAACGTCCGATGATTGATAGTCATTTGTTTTGCACTTTTAATACAACATAAACTATCCAGCCATTCATCAAAAGTGTGAGGGATTTCCTGGCTGTCTCTGCAAAGCTCACTAAAACTAATCCATTTTCTGGAAGCCACGAGCCAGCTAGGCGCTAATATGAAATATTCATGTGAGTCCGGACTAAATCATATGGCCATTGGCACACAGCTAGAGAGCGCTTCGTGTGGAGGGGAGGAAATGTCAAGCTGTGAAGTCGTATATTAGCCTGCCATTGTGAATTTACTATAGTTGCCATTTGGCGCGGTCACTTCAAATAGATCTCTGTTTTAATCAATACACTCTGTAAAACACTGGCGCATATCGCCGACTCTGCATAATCCTGGAGTTAGTCCTCACTAATAGTCTTTCCTTCCATTTGCCTTTTTTCTTTATACATATACATTACCGTTCAGAAGTTTGGGGTCATTTAGAAATGTCCTTGTATTTTAAAGAACATTTATTTTTTGTCCATTAAAATAACATCAAATTGATCAGAAATACAGTGTAAACATTGATCATGTTGTAAATGACTATTGTAGCTGGAAATGGCAGATTTTTTATGGAATATCTACATAGGCCCATTATCAGCAACCATCACTCCTGTGTTCCAATGGCACGTTGTGTTAGTTAATCCAAGTTTATCCTTTTAAAATGGTAATTGATGATTAGAAAACCCTTTTGCAATTCTGTTAGCAAAGCTGAAAACTGTTGTTCTGATTAAAGAAGCAATAAAACTGGCCTTATTTAGACTAGTTGAGTATCTGGAGCATCAGCATTTGTGGGTTCGATTACAGGCTCAAAATGGCCAGGAACAAAGACCTTTCTTCTGAAACTTGTCAGTCTATTCTTGTTCTGAGAAATGATGGCTACTCCATGCGAGAAATTGCCAAGAAACTTCAAATCTGGTCCAACGCTGTGTACTACTCCTTTCACAGAACAGCGCAAACTGGTTCTAAACAGAATGGAAAGAGGAGTGGGAAGCCCCAGTGTACAACTGAGCAAGAGGACAAGTACATTAGAGTGTCTAGTTAGAGAAACAGACGCCTCACAAGTCCTCAACTGGCAGCTTCATTAAATAGTAACCGCAAAACACCAGTCTCATGCATCCCGGAGTCGCCTCTTCACTGTTGACGTTGAGACTGGTGTTTTGCCGGTACTATTTAATGAAGCTGCCAGTTGAATACCTCTTTTTCCTGCTGACACTATGTATTTGCTGCCACATGCTATCGATTTGACGTTAGATTGCAATATTCCTATGGTTTGAACATGCAGGTGTTTGACTTGATATCTACTGAGCCAATTATTTTATTCACCGTAGCGTATTTGTGTTCTTCATTGTGTTGTGTAGGCCGAGCCATAGAGGCGTAGGATCTTAATTATATCACCCTGTTGCAGGAGAACATTCCTGCAATTAAATACATTTAAAATGTGCAGTGTTTTTGAGATTTAAAAAGGTTTCTGAAGTTTGTAATTTCCACAGAAATTTAGACTTGATTTTTACCTTTAAAAAAAAATGTATCAACCCCTACAAAAATGTAATTAAATATAATCCACATTATAATTCACATTTCCTGTTACTGCGGGATTATTTTCTTGCTAAGCAAACTGTTTCAAATAAAGATCCTATATCTGTATACATACATTGTATAATGTGTTAAAATGTGTTATCTGTAGTTACAGGAACACCAGACAGGAAACCCGAGTATTTGGTCAGCTAATATTGTGGCAATTAGATTCACTCTACCTTAATATGGCAGCCTATTTAGTCAACCGGTGCTTCACCCTCCAACCCTGATGGCTGCCACGTGCACGCTATGTGCTGGTGTTCATGGTGACATGCTATTGCTGTAACATGCATTACTCTCCATGTCTGTTTGGGCTGTGATTTTGCTTCGTTGATATAGCATACCTTGCTCACTCTCTGTTACTATTATGATCTTATCCTTATGCATGCTCTGGCAGTGAGCTACCCCGAAAGAGCAGAGCCTAACGCCAAGACTAACATATTGCAAATATTGTAATCTTTTCTAATAAATGGTTAAATGAATACATGGTATTTCCTGTCTGAACCACTGTAAAAGAACAGTGTGTAAAATAGATCCATTTACTCAAATAGAGAGGGTAATTTCAACGGTGTACATTGTGAATCATTTGGAGACGGGCAGGGAGACAGCCTTGTATTGACAGCGATTTATAATGGTAAGCATGTTCACACCACCACACACACGCACACGCGCACACACACACGCACACACACACGCACGCACACACACACACACACACACACACACACACACACACACACACACGCACACATTTCCCACCAATCTCTGACTAATGGAGCTGGTGTTGAAGATGGTTCACGGCCTCGGTTTACCTCCTACACTCACACACTCATACACTACACACACACACACACACACACACACACACACACACACACACACACACACACACACACACACACACACACACACACACACACACGAACTCACACACAGACACACACACCTGATTGATAGCTGTGATTTGACTGTGAAAAAGGAATAGGAAATTGAAAAATGGTGGAAGAAGATTGGGAACAGTGTGCTCATTATAAACCCACAGAAGAAACAAAAGGCTTCCTCTCCTCTTTTATTATTTTTTGAGTTCCACACACACACAGGCAACAGGTGTGTGTGACAGGTGTCTGATTGAGGCACACAAAATAAATTACACCTGCAAACAAATGGATGCATTTAGCGGTCCTGGATGCAGTTAGAGCTGTGGGCTGATGGATGTGATTATGAGAGTATGAGCACCAGGGCCAGACACAGACAGAATGGGCACAGGTGCAACGCACGCACACACACACAGAGAGAGAGAGAGAGAGAGAGAGAGAGAGACATGTTGTTGTGGGAATAAATAATCATCCATACATAGAATTAATGATATGCCATAACCAAGGTCACCAGAAGTGCCCAACTATGGAGATTATATTTAATGTATCTGTCTCTTTGTAATACAGATCCTCAATGTCATAGCATGCTCAGTGGTTAGACTCACAATAGCTGACTGGATTTGTCATTATGTCATAACCAGGGGATTTTTAAAACAGTTAGAAAACACATTTTGTCAAGTTGTCTCAAAACTCAAATCTCATGGCTCATGGCCATACTCCATCACAATGCAGACAGAGTAATCAAATAGCAATACCCTTTGAGATGGCTTTGTGTTTTCCATAAATGAGGCGAGGGAGCGTCTTGCCTGAGGCCCCAGTGGTTTAATATTCTGTGAGAGATTCCAGACAGTGAGCGGTGGTGCAGCAGCTGCCTCCTGACCCATCTCCAGCCCCTCTTACATCCCTGACCCCTCTCTCCTTGCTGGACAGGCTGTCAGACGCTTCTACTGAAGTCCTAATTTCCCCCCACACACATTCACATACACATGCATGTACACACATGAACCCACGCAAGCATATGCACATGTGCACACACGCATGCATATACACACACACACACATGCACGCAAGCACACACACACATCCCAACCTGTCCCGTCAGGTGTCAGCACAGCATTGGTATGCCCCTTGCATGGCACCACAATATATGAAGGGGAACAATGTACCCAAAACTAAAAGAAAATAGGCAATGAAGACTCTTTCCAAGTTTTGATTTAAAGAAGCTGCATGTGAGCACAATGCAATCAGAGGCGAGCTGTGCATTGAGTCAGAGCTTTGTGTTCTCTCCAGCGGCATTAACACTAACGCTCCTGCTGCCGCCTCGCCTCCACCTGAGACCGGGTTGAAAAGAATCAAGGCTCTGTGTGATCTCTCCCTCTGGAGCAAGATGGAAGACAGGGCTTTAGCTGAACAGACACCGTGAATAAGATGTGATGTGTCTCACAGCCAGGGTTTACGCATTCACTATGATCTGTTCCTCTCTAAACCTGTGTGGTTTTGTGGGTGCGTACATTGCCTATTGTAACGGCAGCCTTGAAGTCAGTGCTTACCCAACCATTCGTGCTAGCATAACACAACGCAAAATCATGATTATACTGATATTGGTTGTTTTGTTCAAAACCTTTGAACCCCTATTGGATGACTGTGGGAGGCTGAGATGTCACTGTTGTTGTATAATGGTTTGGTTCCATTTTCTTGGGTGAAAAATGCTGTTCTGTGGTCATTTATATTTTGCTATGTCAAACATCAGAGTGACTTTAAAGTGTCATGGTGCCATAGCGATAGTTCGTTGCTTTATTGGTTTCTTTGTTCATTTTTTAAAATTAATAAAGGATGCCGGTATTCTGCACAGATATATAGCACAGGTCTTTACAACTAGCAGGGAAAGCTTTGTATATGTGACGTGTTTAGAGTGAGAGATGGCAGTTGGCGGGGCTGCTGGGCATCCAGTCAGAGGTGTGTATCTCTAACACAACCACGGACAGTGAGTGGCACCTGAGACAGGCAGGGGCAGAGTTCTCTGTCAGCTTCTATGTTTTCTGTTTCATTTCTGCTCTTAGAATGAAGACATTACTTTCGTGTTACAGAGAGGACTTGAAGTTCCAATTGAAGAACTTATAAACACGTATTGCAAATGCTTTCAGACAAACATGATGCAATCTTTGCAAGATCCTCACATACATCAGCCTCCTTACCAACTAGCCCTTGAATACCAGAAAATCACACTATGAACTCACCATGGGAGCGTACTGTTCAATCCCTCTGAACGTGTCAGGCTTCAACTTTGTGTGTGTGTGTGTGTGTGTGTGTGTGTGTGTGTGTGTGTGTGTGTGTGTGTGTGTGTGTGTGTGTGTGTGTGTGTGTGTGTGTGTGTGTGTGTGAGCCACATCTGCTCGGGTGTGTGTGTGTACGTGCCTGCATACATGTGTGTGTGTGTGCTTGTACTCAGGGGTGCAAAAGGCCCATGTTAATATTCTGAGCATGGAATCAGCCATATCCAGGGAGAGGTTGTCATATCTGACCTTCAGTGTCTGTTTGTATGTTCCATCAATAGGGTGCAGTTAAACCTCCTTTGGCCATGGGAAAACTGTTTAAGTGGGGATACATATTGAATCCTCTTTGACTACAGTATATTGAAGGAACAGCCTGTAGATGTATTAATATGTTTCTGTCTGCCACTGAGAGGAATTAGCCTGAGCATTCCCTCTGGTGCTATAGGTAAGTGTTTTCACAGATATTCCACTGGCAAGCAGATACCTGGATTAAGCCATATCTGAGAAAAAGGTGGGGTACCAGAGCAGCTCTCTATGTTTAGCTATAGCTGCTCTTGACACCTCTCTCTACACCTCCCTCTAAAGCGCTCTGCTGCAGGCAACTATACAGATAGCTGGAGTGTTACATTTTCTCCAGGGTTTGCACAGTGTACTACACTGAGTATACAAAACATTAAGAACACCTTCCCAATATTGAGTTGCACACCCCCCTTTTGCCCTCAGAACAGTCTCAATTCGTCGGGGCATGGACTCTACAAGGTGTCAAAAGCATTCCCCAGGCATGCTGGCCCATGTTGACTCCAATGCTTCCCACAGTTGTGTCAAGTTGGATCTCCCGATTCCAGGCTGTATCACAACCGGCCGTGATTGGGAGTCCCATAGGGCGGCGCACAATTGGCCCAGCGTCGTCCGGGTTAGGGTTTGGCTGTCATTTTAAATACGAATTTGTTCTTAACTGACTTGCCTAGTTAAATAAAGGTTTAATAAAAAATAAAAAAAAGTTGGCTGGATCTCCTTTGGATGGTGGACAATTCTTGATACACATCGGAAACTGTTGAGTGTGTAAAACCCAGCCTGGTTGCAGTTCTTGATACAAACTGGTGCATCTGGCACTTTCTACCATACCCCGTTCAAAGGCACTTAAATCTTTTGTCTAGCCCATTCACCCTCAGAATGGCACACATACACAATCCATGTCTCAATTGTCTCAAGGCTTAGAAAATCTTATTTAGCCTGTCTCCTCTCCTTCATCTACACTGATTGAAGTGGATTTAGCAGGTGACATAAACAAGGGATCATAGCGTTCTTCTGGATTTACCTGATCAGTCTATGTCCTGGAAAGAGCAGTTGTCCATAATGTTTTGTACACTCAGTGTATATTGATACGTTTGGCTTTTGAGCCTGAACTTTTATTAATCATTAGTTATAAAAGAGACATGAAGGGAGCCATAATGAAGCTTGGTAGGGGCTGAGTGAGGGAAAAGGATCACATGTGGCGGTACTGATAAGGGGAGGAACCGTTTAAGGCCCATATCACTCAGCTCCTTGCCTAGCAATAAGGATGCAATGTGTAGCGATAACGAGGAGGCTCCATCCAAGGTGGGGTCTGTATACTACCACGGGAGAAACCATGTCTTTGTCTAATGCAGCTGTATTGACTCTCTGGGAAGAATAAACTTGGTTTAAAGCTTTCATGGTGTCTGTTGAGTTTGTACTTTGAAAATTAGAACCTAACAATATTTTGGTATTTGACTTGAGGCTGAGACAAAGATGACATGAACTAAGCATGAGTGAGAGTGGTTACTACAGTAATATCACATTCAAATCCCAGATTGAATGTACAGTATTTCAATGTTTTAAAGCTGTTTATTTGTAAAATGTAAACACAGGAGATTGTGAGCAGTAATTGTGGCTAGACATGGGCTAGAACACACATCTTAGACATCACTGAAGGGAACTGGACAGTGTTCTTACTTTTGAGAAGAGCTCTTAAACCATCTGATGGCTTGCTGTTTGGAAAATGATGACCACAGCGGCCAATCTGTGTTCCTTGGGTCTACTCAGCAGGTGCTGGCTTTTCCACCAAATGTCCTTTAAGAAAAAGGTCTGCATCCCTCCTCCCAGCCTTTTAATTAAATGAAAGCACAGTGGGACATACACTCACACACACACACACACACACGCGCGCGCCAGAAGCTGAGTCACTGAGGAGAGGAGACTGCCTGGGCCGCACAGCATCCCAGCATCCTCCTCCTGCTGTTGCCACACATGCGTTGTGAACACACACACAGATAACATGCGATAAGCTGCAGATCATGGCCAGAAATAAGAAGGAAAAATGTTTCCTTGACAGCATAGAGAGGGAATGTTACCTTTCCCCAAATGCTATTATACCCAGCAGCCTGGAAAGAGAGGCTGCTCTCTTCCACCTTCAGCAAGAGAGACCGTCTCCAGAGATATCAGTCTGGCTGACAGAGTGTACTGCAGCTCTGTGGATTCACCCAGATGACAGCCTGCTGAACACTGCTAGTATTGTCTGAAAGCATGCACATACTATCTAATGCTCAGATAGTTTGTAGATTTTACTATCTGTCAGGTAATACATTCATACAACAGCATATCAGACATTTGAAGATTCTGTCTAAGTCTAAGGAATATGTGTAGAAGAGGAGGAGAGCAGGCCCAGACAAGGACAGGCTTTATTTGGAGGACGGTGGGCCTGTCTGGCCTCATCCTCTATGATTGACAGATTGCGGTGGAGGCTGCCACTTGCAGGGAATAGCATCACACGCATTTCCCCTGAAATCTGTCTATCAGTGCTGTCTAAGCAGAGAGACAGCCATGACATCTAATCACAGCCTGGCTGGCACCTCATAACTCCTGCCTAAAGTGCTCCAGGTACAGGGGAGTATTGGGGATGGGGGTAGCAGGGGGAGCAGTGGACAAGAAACAGCACCAGCGGGTATTTATAGTAGTCCTGTCTGTGGCTGTACACTTTGACACATTAATATAGTTTTAAACTAGGCTGAGAATACAGATTTTTTTTTTTCAGTCAACTTTCTGTATGATTTGTAATCTGACATGTACCTTTATTATTATGTGCTGGTTTGTGATTTGTCTCCTGTGGGGTTTCAGGCTGAGAGAGTATAACAAGGACATGCCTTCCATTCAGGTTAGGTCAAAGATGATACCTCAGGCAAGAACACTAGTGTGTGCCTGCTTGCTCTTTACGAAATTGTCCAATTAGATGTTAGCCTGCATCAATAGGCTTACTATAACAAGCTGTGATGTTAGAAATAGGATGCCGATAAGACTATGCATTCAGTGGAGTTGTTTTATGAATGGCAGTTGGTCTGTGTGTGTGAATGATGGTAGCTATCCCCAGGGTAGGGCCCCATGGAGCTGCTCTGAGCCCACTCAGAGCGGTGCTATGAGTCCAGGATGCCCAGGGTGGTGCCGTGGGGAGTTGAGAACATGCCAGTCTCCCTTGGCCTGCTGGTGTGAGATACCAGTCTCTGGTGGCTGGCCACTGTTCCGAGCGTGCGAATTCCGGTGTGCCCCAGGGCTCCCAGGGGACCTTCACTAGGCTGAGGCTGCTCTACCCCTGGGCTGGCAGGAATCTCAAACAGAGAGAGGTGGGAAAAACAAGTCCACAGATAGCTAACTAGCTACCCCTGAGCTGTTCCATATTAATATCCCCCAAACGACTGAAACTTTACAGTAGTTGTAAAAGAGGTGCTGAAAAGTTTAGATTTTTTTTGTGTGGAGTTGTAAAGCTATACACTCTAAAATACATTGGAATTTTCAGTATTTCAGTTGACACATATTCGGGATTTATGCCAGTCTCTAAAATTAAAAAGAGGAAGCGCTTAAACCAGTGGATTATGACTCATCCAAAATGAGATGAGTTTTGACAGAGTTACCTTCCGTGTGGGAATTATGAATGAATGTGTCCGTCTTATCATGAATATGGGCCTCTGCTTACAATTGTTCTGTCTTTCTTTTTTCCTTTCCTCTCCTCCTCCTTCTCTACTGCTGCAACAGGAGCCGCTGAGACCTTGTCAGGTACAAGATTTTCCTCTAATGTTCATCTGACGATGTCTGATGCCATTTGCTCCACTTGCTCTTTATTTATTTGTGAAAAGCATCGAGTTGTGTGTTCATGTGCTGTGCAATCTCGACAATCGTATGTCAATCTACTGCCAAAGTGATTGTATTTGTATAGCACAGCTATTGTGCATAGAGACCATTTCAGCTAAGACTATGTCAGATGGTGGCAGAGTACATTCTACATTCCCTGTTGTTAATGGCTACTGTCACTATGTTTACTGTTTGTGCATTCTAATTTTGTCTATGTCTAGTGTTCTATTGGTTGACCCATGACTGGTATGTACTGTACAAAGTGACTATGGTAGCCTACACTAAACCAAAGCTAAACATTCTGTATTGTGAAAGCCCATGTCTACCACCACTATACCTCCCCTAGTCTCTCTGTCACACTTAAGAAGACACAACGAGCACAAAGAGCCTCTAACCTGCCAGTACAGTGGAACATGAGATTGAGCAGTCCCCAACATTGATCTGCAGTGAACATGGCACAATCTGCATAAGATAATAGAGTACAGGAGAGATGCTTTTCCGAGGGGAAATGTCTCTGTACATCTCTATTCAGTCAAAGCCTTGTCAAAGCAGCATCAGACATCTGACATCAGATCAGAAACATGATGAAACTTGAGTGAGAGATTGTCTTCAGAGATAAAAGAGATTACATTAGAAGGTCTAAAACTTTAGAAGCCCTGCTACGATGCAGAGGAGCCTTGAAACAGAGAAGCACTAATAATGCCCAATGATATGATTGCTTTTTACTCACAGATGTCCTTGAAAGAGCTTCCCTTCTTAGAGAGCAGGGCTTAATGACCGAGCTGGACATGTATGTAGCTCATAAGGCATTGAATGGGAGTGTGAGAAAGAGAGCTATTTTCATTCTTAATGACTGGTTCCTCTTTGAAAAGGACAGGGCCGCTCCAGACATCGGTGACTCAGGGGAGAGGAATCAGGGGCCTGGCGCTGTCCTGCTTTCCACTGCCCCTTTCATGTCTTTCGGTGAGAAAATAAAAAGAGAGAGAGAAGTTCAAAGAAAAAAGGAATTTGAATCAAATGGTGCCCTTTCCTAACTTCTTGGAAGGAATGAAGAAAGGAACTTAGATTATATTTCTTGATTTCAACCCCCAACTACTAAATGTTAGCGGCAGAGTTTCTTCTCGGTGTCTTGCGTTATGAGCTGCTTGTTGATGGGGCCCATCTCAGGCCGCTGCTGTAACATCCCGGCATTTGAGTTCACAGACCTCTGAAGGCCCTGTAATTAATTATCTTTGACTGTGTCATTCAGTGTGTTCTGACGTAGGAACAGGAGGACAGCCATTTGTGGCAATACTGGCGCTTTGCACTCTGAGACAGCTGCTAGAATGAGGGTGAATTTATCAGCCAGTCGTCTGCACCACATATCTCTCTCTCCTCCTGCCACCAGAAATGAATGACTGCCTCTGCTCATTTGCACCGAATCATGACCAGGATGCTGAGGCAATTGAAAATGTTTACTAGAATTGCAAAAAACCCTCCATGTTCCGCAAAGTGGCCTGTTTTCCCTCTGATGGGATTACTAATCACAGTGCCGTTATTTATGTGTGTTTGAATTGGAGATGAGCCATGGATATTGGAGAGGACCCAACCCTGCTAAGGGCTGCTGAGGTGCTTCTACACCTGCATTGCTTGCTGTTTGAGGTTTTAGGCTGGGTTTCTGTACAGCACTTTGACATATCAGCTGATGTAAGAAGGGCTGTATAAATACATTTGATTTGATTTATGGATATTTTCTCTAGCAGTCCCTTTCCTCTCAGTCCAACAGATTGGGAACAGAATAACCTTTCTTTGAGGCTTCTTCGTGTTGCTGTTTTGACTGCCTGCTAGATTACTAAAAACAACACTTGAAACGGTTTTGGGCTCCTCTGCTGGGGTAGGCCTACTTACTATAAGTATGTCAGAGCAGCCTTTCGGGTTTCAGTCAGACACACTCAAATTAATTACACACTTCCACATTCCAACATTGGAGCACACTTAATAAACAAGAATTTGATTGTGTTATAATGAGTTAATTATGGACCAATTCGCCTTTAGAGTATTTCGCTATGCTCTAGTAGTCCACTATACATTCACACTTCAGAGGTAGTTGAAAACAGAGGCTTGTAATAAGAAAACAAATACGGATTCCTAAAACATCACAGATACTCAATTAAGACAGTTTAAAAAGAGTAGAAGTAGAGTAGAAAAAAATGATTTCCGTACAATAGGATAACACTCACATACCTCAAGATACTACCCATTTAGTACAGAATGTACTGTACTCTGGTCAAATCAAAATCAAATCAAATCAAAATCAAATCAAATGTATTTGTCACATACACATGGTTAGCAGATGTTAATGCGAGTGTAGCGAAATGCTTGTGCTTCTAGTTCCGACAATGCAGTAATAACCAACAAATAATCTAACTTAACAATTCCAAAACTACTACCTTATACACACAAGTGTAAAGGGATAAAGAATATGTACATAAAGATGTATGAATGAGTGATGGAACAGAACGGCATAGGCAATATGCAGTAGATGGTATTGAGTACAGTATATACATATGAGATGAGTAATGTAGGGTATGTAAACAAAGTGGCATAGTTTAAAGTGACTAGTGATACATGTATTACATAAAGATGCAGTAGATGATATAGAGTACAGTATATACATATACATATGAGTAATGTAGGGAATGTAAACATTATATTAAGTAGCATTGTTTAAAGTGGCTAGGGATATATTTTACATGAATTTCCATCAATTCCCATTATTAAAGTGGCTGGAGTTGAGTCAGTGTGTTGGCAGCAGCCACTCAAGGTTAGTGGTGACTGTTTAACAGTCTGACGGCCTTGAGATAGAAGCTGTTTTTCAGTCTCTCTGTCCCTGCTTTGATGCACCTGTACTGACCTCGCCTTCTAGATGATAGCGGGGTGAACAGGCAGTGGCTCGGGTGGTTGTTGTCCTTGATGATCTTTATGGCCTTCCTGTGACATCGGGTGGTGTAGGTGTCCTGGAGGGCAGGTAGTTTGCTCCCGGTGAGGCGTTGTGCAGACCTCACTATCCTCTGGAGAACCTTACGGTTGTGGGCGGAGCAGTTTCCGTACCAGGCGGTGATACAGCCCGACAGGATGCTCTCGATTGTGCATCGGTAGAAGTTTGTGAGTACTTTAGGTGACAAGCCAAATTTTTTCAGCCTCCTGAGGTTGAAGAGGCGCTGCGCCTTCTTCACGACGCTGTCTGTGTGGGTGGACCAATTCAGTTTGTACGTGATGTGTACGCCGAGGAACTTAAAACCCCTTAAAACTACCCTCTCCACTACTGTCCCATCGATGTGGATAGGGGGGTGCTCACTCTGCTGTTTCCTGAAGTCCACAATCATCTCCTTTGTTTTGTTGGCGTTGAGTGTGAGGTTATTTTCCTGACACCACACTCCGAGGGCCCTCACCACCTCCCTGTAGGCCAATATCAATATCAACATCAATATCAATGTCCATTTTCAGTCATCACCATCCTGTGTTGTGTGTGTGCTTGATGAACCAATATCTATGATGTGGAATGAAATGAAAAGTTCATTGCTACAGACAGGTCTGAGGTGTATTTATCCACAGGAGGTTCATGTCTTGCTGCTCGCTGCATTCTCTCAGCTCATTTGAATCCTGTTAGTTTGGCTGTCTATTCCCATTATCACTATCTGAAAACGCAGGGGCTTTTTTCCACTTTGTAAATGTCAGCCCGGTTTGGAGGTGTCTGACGACTCAGGCATGCAAATGTGCTTTGGATGTTTTCTTCAGGCTGTTGCTGGGAGTCTTGTTCCTCTCCTGGTGCTAATCCGAGACATTTAAAAGCATTCTCCATTCTTCTTCTTATGCCTTTTGGCTCCTGCCGGATAGCACAAGGTGACTTTTGATGTATCCCCTCCCTCACCTGGAAGGCTGAAAACAAACCAAATGGATGCTTGGTTTCTGGCTTTAATGATGAGGACATGACCAGGTAGGCACAGATGTGGCAATACTCAGTCACTGGCTGACTCAGTGGGTGACTCGGTGGCTGACTCAGTGGCTGACTCAGTGGGTGACTCAGTGGTGGACTCAGTGGCTGACTCAGTGCTGACTCAGTGGGTGACTCAGTGGTGGACTCAGTGGTGGACTCAGTGGTGGACTCAGTGGGTGACTCGGTGGCTGACTCAGTGGCTGACTCAGTGGCTGACTCAGTGGGTGACTCAGTGGCTGACTCAGTGGCTGACTCAGTGGGTGACAAGACTGTTGTTCCTAAGAGATGGAGAATAAAGCCCAGTGCTCATAGACTCAGATGGAGAGCTGTAATTCAACTCTGTCTGTCTGTCTCTCTCTCTCTCTTTCAGTCTCTCTCTCTTTCACCTCTCTCTCTCTTCCACCTTCCCTCACTTCCCTCTCTTCCACTATCCCCCTTTCCTTCTGTGTCTCTCCGTCCTTCCCTGTCTCCTTTCTTCTCATTTTCTCTCAGATGGAGAGCTATAATTCAGATCCGTCTGTCTCTCTCCCTCTCTCTCCTTCTCTCTTTCTCTCTCTAACTCTCCTTCTTTCTCTTTGTGTGTGAGAGGTAGTGCTTACAGCCCATCTGGCAGAGAGTCACAGGACCCACTCTGAACTGAGAGATCAATAACGTCAACCAGTGCAAATCACATCAAATCAAATTTGATTTGTCACATGTGCCGAATACTACAGGTGCTTACTTACAAGTCCTTAACCAACAATGCTTTAAGAAGTTAAAAAGAAAAATGTGTTAGGTAAATATAGATAAGTAGAAAAATTGAAAATAAAAGTAACAAATAATTAAACAGCAGCAGTAAAATAACAATAGCGAGGCTATATACAGGGGGTACAGAGTCAATGTGGAGGCTATATACAGGGGGTACCAGTACAGAGTCTATGTGGAGGCTATATACAGGGGGTACCAGTACAGAGTCTATGTGGAGGCTATATACAGGGGTACCAGTACAGAGTGAATGTGGAGACTATATACAGGGGTCACCAGTACAGAGTCAATGTGGAGGCTATATACAGGGGTACCCATACAGAGTCAATGTGGAGGCTATATACAGGGGTACCAGTACAGAGTCAATGTGGAGGCTATATACAGGGGTACCAGTACAGAGTCAATGTGGAGGCTATATACAGGGGTACCAGTACAGAGTCAATGTGGAGGCTATATACAGGGGTACCAGTACAGAGTCAATGTGGAGGCTATATACAGGGGGTACCCAGTACAGAGTCAATGTGGAGGCTATATACAGGGGTACCAGTACAGAGTCAATGTGGAGGCTATATACAGGGGTACCCATACAGAGTCAATGTGGAGACTATATACAGGGGTACCCATACAGAGTCAATGTGGAGACTATATACAGGGGTACCCATACAGAGTCAATGTGGAGACTATATACAGGGGTACCAGTACAGAGTCAATGTGGAGGCTATATACAGGGGGTACCAGTACAGAGTCAATGTGGAGGCTATATACAGGGGTACCAGTACAGAGTCAATGTGGAGGCTATATACAGGGGTACCAGTACAGAGTCAATGTGGAGGCTATATACAGGGGTACCAGTACAGAGTCAATGTGGAGGCTATATACAGGGGGTACCAGTACAGAGTCAATGTGGAGGCTATATACAGGGGTACCAGTACAGAGTCAATGTGGAGGCTATATACAGGGGTACCAGTACAGAGTCAATGTGGAGGCTATATACAGGGGGTACCAGTACAGAGTGAATGTGGAGGCTATATACAGGGGGTACCAGTACAGAGTGAATGTGGAGGCTATATACAGGGGGTACCAGTACAGAGTCAATGTGGAGGCTATATACAGGGGGTACCAGTACAGAGTCAATGCACCAGTTAGTCGAGGTATTTGAGGTAATATGTACATGTGGGTAGAGTTAAAGTGATAAACAGAGAGCAGCAGCAGTGTAAAAAGAGGGGTCTGGGTAGCCCTTTGATTAGCTGTTCAGGAGTCTTATGGCTTGGGGGTATAAGCAGTTAAGAAGCCTTTTGGACGTAAACTTGGTGCTCCGGTACCGCTTGCCGTGCGGTAGCAGAGAGAACAGTCTATGACTAGGGTGGCTGGCGTCTTTGACAATTTTTGGGTCTTCCTCTGACACCGCCTGGTATAGAGGTCCTGGATGGCGGAAAGCTTGGCCCCAGAGATGTACTGGGCCGTACGCACTACCCTCTGTAGTGGCTTGCGGACGGAGGCTGAGCCGTTGCCATACCAGGCAGTGATGCAACCAGTCAGGATGCTCTCGATGGTGCAGCTGTAGAACCTTTTAAGGATCTGAGGACCCATGCCAAACATTTAGGCTTTGTCATGCCCTCTTCACGACTGTCTTAGTGTGTTTGGACCATGGTAGTTTGTTGGTGATAAGGACACCAAGGAACTTGGAAATTGAACTCAAGGAACTTGAACTCAACCTGCTCCACTGCAGCTCCATCGATGAGAATGGGGGAGTGCTCGGTCCTCCTTTTCCTGTAGTCCACAATCATCTCCTTTGTCTTGATTATGTTGACGGAGAGGTTGTTGTCCTGGCACCACACGACCAGGTCTCTGACCTCCCCCCTATAGGCTGTCTCATCGTTGTTGGTGATCAGGCCTACCACAGTTGTGTCATCGGCAAACTTGATGAGGGTGTTGGAGTAGTGCCTGGCCATGCAGTCATGAGTGAACAGTGAGTACAGGAGGGGACTGAGCACGCACCCTTGAGGGGTCCCCTTGTTAAGGATCAGCGTGGCGGCTGTGTTGTTACCTACCCTTACCACCTGGGGGCGGTCTGTCAGGAAGTCCAGGATCCAGTTGCAGAGGGAGGTGTTTCTTCCCAGGGTCCTTAGCTTAGTGATGAGCTTTGAGGGCACTATGGTGTTGAATGCTGAGCTGTAGTCAATGAATAGCATTCTCACATATGTGTTCCTTTTGTCCAGGTGGGAAGGGCAGTGTTGAGTGCAATAGATATTGCATCATCTGTTGGGGCAGTATGCAAATTGGAGTGGGTTTAGGGTTTCTGGGATAATGGTGTTGATGTGAGCCATGACCAGCATTTCAAGGCACTTCATGGCTACAGACGTGAGTGCTACGGGTCAGTAGTCATTTAGGCAGATCACCTTAGTCTTCTTGGGCACAGGGACTATGTTGGTCTGTTTGAAACATGTTGGTATTATAGACTCAGTCAGGGACTGTAATTGTGGCAATAACATTTAAATAAATCCATTATTATTATTCCAAATCTTCCTCACTTGGGGCCATGGATTGTAGAATCCTTGTTTTCAGAGGTAGGATCATGGACACAGACGGTGCAGTTTCAGTGCTCAATAGGGTTGTAACCGTTTTGAGGGGTTTGAGTACCTGGAGGACCTCCTCTGCCACTTTCACATCATCATCAGCCAAGATGATGATGTCTTTATTTTTTTTCAGGGTCTGTCAGTGCAGAGTATACAGCTGCCTGCTGCTCAAGATAGTGCTCCAACATCTCAAGTGGAGTTCCATCTTGTTGTGACATTGTGTATGAGCTAGTGGGTCGGTAGCTGTAGCATTTCTTGCTTGGTCTTAAGCACATGAGCGGCTGTTGTCCTTTGGTGGAAAAAGGAAACCACCTTCCTGATCCTCCCAAGGAGGTGGTCCATCTTGTTCACTGAGATTCCCCTTTAGGATGCACATTGATCACATGTGCAAAGTAAGCTATGTGTGGCCCCAGTCCAGCTTATATCACTGCATTTACTTGGGTCTTGGCATTATCTGTGGTGGTTGGGATATTGCTATTGGGCCTCTCTAGCTTCCACTTTGCTACTGCTCCTAGCAGTACCTGCGCCAGATTTGTGCCTGTGTGACTCTCAAAGTCGGGGGCGTGTCTGTAGCGCCGGACTTAGCATCTCCCACTCCTCTGTGGTGTAGTGAGCAGTCACAGTCACGGATCTTTCCATTGCCCTGGAGGGTCCACCTGTCTGTGGTGAGGGCAACAGAGGATGCCTTGGATAATTTGTCGACATATTTGATATTTTGAAGGGATTTCGTAGCCTGGCTCAAGCACTTACACCATAGTTTTAAACCCTTTGTTTTCCACAACAGAGTATGGTCTCATCTCTGCAGCGTTAAACATCCCAATAGATTTGGTGATGGCTTTAACCCGGTCTGATTCTGCAGCAAAGGGCTGCTTATATACCGCTGTGAGAAGTTGTTGTCTCTTGGCTGAGTTGGCTCCCGTCACTGACACACCAGGGTGATGACGCTTTAATGTGTGGTCATGAACAATGTATTTCCATGATCATACGGCTTTCTTGTGGCACAATGCCTACACAACGTAATGGTGTTGTCCACCACCCTTCTTTCGTCATCATATTTGACAGGGAAGCCAAAATACTCCGGTACATGAGACTTAAATGAAGCGGGAGGCTTTTCTAGTTCTTCAGCTCCTCCCACTAGCCATGGCTGTCACTGCTATTTTTTCTTCTTTGCTTTTTGCAACGTGAGCATCCAGGATTGATTCGTTGGGATTCAACACTCCCCGTTCACGTGACCAGTACACACATCTTTTCACTGCAGCTCTGCATCGAGATTTAGGGAATTATTACTTTTAAAAGCAACAGTGGCAGTAAAACTGTATTTCACACTATGATGGTTAAACTTTGCAATTGATCCGTGGTTCCCATGTGTGTCCCGAACGATGGGGGGTGATCTGTACGAATCACGGATCAACTACCGTGCGTTACACCACTACTATAAGGGCACAAGGCGAGACCCAAATGCAGACACAGGAGGCAGATGGTTGAGCTCCGATATTTATTACAACAAAAGGGGTAGGCAGAAGGCAGGTCAGGGACAAGTGAGAGTTCATAAACCAGGTCAGAGTCCAAACAGTACCAGGGGATAGGCAGGCTCGAGGTCAGGACAGGCAGGGGTTCAGTGATCAGGTCAGAGTCCAAACAGTACAAGGGGATAGGCAGGCTTGAGGTCAGAACAGGCAGAGTGGTCAGACAGGTGGATTAGGCGTCAGGACAGGCAAGGGTCAAAACCAGGAGGGTAAGGAAAAAACTGAGACAGGGAAAAATAGGAGCTAGGAAATACGCTGGTTGACTTGGCAAAACAAGACGAACTGGCACAGAGAGACAAGAAACACAGGGATAAATACACCGGGGACTAATGGAGAAAACAGGTGAAACCTGGATGTGGGTGGAGACCATCACAAAGACAGGTGAACCAGATCAGGGTGTGACAGATACTCTACCTCAGGCGAGCAAAACCTAGAGAATTCCCTTAGATTTCGTGCACCAGTTGTTGTTTACAAATATGCATAGACCGCCACCCCTTGTCTTACCAGAGGCCGCTGTTCTATCCTGTTGAAAAAGCGTAAAACCCGCCAGCTGCATGTTATTCATGTTGTTGTTCAGCCACGACTCGGTGAAACATAAGATATTACAGTTTTTAATGTCCCGTTGGTAGGACATACATGATCGTAGTTTGTTTATTTTATTATCGACTGATTGTACGTTGGCTAATAAGACCGATGGTAAAGGTAGATATTCGTCCACGGTACCTTCGTCTCTTTCTCCTGCAAATTATTGGGATGAGGGCCTTGTCAGGCGTCTGAAGTAAATCCTTCCCATCCGACTCGTTGAAGAAAAAGGTATTCCTCCAGTGCTCCACGGGACCTAAATCACTCTCCTGATATCTAGATGTCACGCCCTGACCTTAGAGATCCTTTTATTTCTCTATTTGGTTAGGTCAGGGTGTGACTAGGATGGGCATTCTAGTTTTTCGTTTCTAGGTTGGCCTAGTATGGTTCCCAGTCCGAGTCAGCTGTCTATCGTTGTCTCTGATTGGGGATTATATTTAGGCAGCCTTTTTCCACCTATTGTGTGTGGGATATTGTTTTTGTATTGTAGCCTTTTTGCACTACAAAGCTGCACGTTTGTTTTGTAACTCTTTATTGTTTTGTTGCTGGTTCACATTAAATAACACCTTCCACGCTGCACATTGGTCCAATCCTTCCAACAACGATCGTTACACTAGAAGCTATTTTCGGGCATAAGACTCGGTGGCGGAAACATTATGTACAAAATAACTTACAAAATAACTTACAAATAACGTGAAAGGCCACAATAGCACAATTGGTTACAGGATCGTAAAACAGCAGCCATCTCCTTCGGCGCTATTATTCTAGGCCCTTCTACTGTATTAGGAGGATTAGGAATGTGGCTGCAAGTACAGCCAACATATGTCTATAGCAGTCAGGCTGTGTTCATGTCTCTGTGGGTGTGCTGAAGTATTATGCTGTTCAAATCCGTGGTCTGTTTTTGTGCCAATGCTTTTTTGTGTGTCTCAATCCCCAAATTATTAACATTACACAATGAAAAAAAATCTGAATGGCAGTAATTCTAGACCTTTAATGTGTTGTCCTCCTCCTCTTGTCCATCTGTCTGTGTCCAGTTGAAGGTCAAAACCTGGGGACTGATAATGTGTCAGTGATCGAGGGGGAGATGGCGACCATCAGCTGCAGGGTGAAGAACAATGATGACTCAGTCATCCAGCTCCTTAACCCCAACAGACAGACCATCTACTTCAGAGACGTCAGACGTAAGTGCTTCTCATAGAGGTCCTATTAAATTATTAGAGGGGTTATGTCATAAACCCTCAAAGTTCCATAATGGGGCAAAAATGGCAGCCATCTTGGTCAGTGATAAATCTAAAAAACGGTCTATTTGGAATTATTGGAAGTAGAGGCATACAGTAGGTGATGCATTTCCTGCTTTTACTTATTGCGGAAAATCCAAGTAAGGCATGTGATGTATCAGAAATTGTGTAATGGAATTATTATTGTCATATAATTATAAATAAAGTTTATTCAGGTTTTATATCAATTTTCTGCATAAATAGCCTCTAAAATATATGTAAACAGATCATAAATGTCTCAGATTTGTTTTAATTGAAAAGCTGTGAGTGCTATTATGTTATACAATTCTAGTACTTGTTGCATTTACAGCTTGTCTAAATCTTATTATCAACTGATTGGTGCCAGTGTATGGCTGTGGAATGACTGCATTGTTTGAATGGAATGTTGGCATATTGACAGTTAAAGGAGATGTTTCCTTTTCACAAACAAATCTGAAATTGTATGTAATGGCATGTTATAGAAGGTTCCAGACAACTATTTTGTGATTTCACATGTTTTTGAGAGACTTACCCCAAACAGAAAATCACTTCCTCATCCTCATTGTGCAGTATAAGGGTCTTGAGAAAACATCAACAAATTCTTCAAAAACACCCAACTACATCCTTTTAGATACGGCAAAGCTCTCAGTATAGTGATGCCGGTCTTTAGATGTTGTACACGTGAAATTGTGTAGTTCTGAACTTTATCCTCAATATTATATTCCCTTTTGCTCAACTCAAGCCATTCCCCTATCGAGCTGTTGTTCCATTTTCCATGTAGCCTGCTACTGCATGTAACTGCCAAAATAAAGGAAACACCATCATAAAGTGTTTAAATAGGGCATTGGGCCACCATTAGCCGCCAGAACAGCTTCATTGTGCCTTGGCATATATTCTACAAGTGTCTGGATCGTCCTGTATGGAAGCACCCCATGCTTTCACTTCATATCCGTCATTTACTCTAGTGTTTCCTATATTTTGGCAGTTTTTTAATTTTAATTTTTTAAATTTGTACCTTTATTTAACTAGGCAAGTCAGTTAAGAACAAATTCTTATTTTCAATGATGGCCTAGGAACAGTGGGTTAACTGCCTTTAATTGGCCATTGAGTTGATTTATTCATCATTTTGTTCATGCAGATAATCTCTTAGATTAGGAATCTAAAGAGAATCTAAGATTAGGACAATGTTTATGCATGAGCATATGGCTTCCTCTAGGTTCAACCTCAGTTTGCATGAGTTTCACTTGTTTGTGTCTTGGAATGGAGCCAACCTTCAAGGTGATATGAGAAACACTTCTTCTTGTTTTCATATTTCATCTCCATCCAAAATGATTTCACAAGTCTGAGTGGTATCCAGATTGGTGTTCTAATTTTCCACTGTATGGCAGAACATTACAGAAGGCTGAGTGAACATCTCTGTCATGTTTGTATTGCTAATGTAATTTATGTGTTTTACCGCGTTAAAGGAGAGATTCAAATAAAGATAACACAATGTCACCCGTGACAGCCTTGAATGCAACACAAATAGAATGGTGTGTGAAAGAATGGTGTTTGAAAGAGCTCTGGTCTCACATCTTTTCTCTATTTAGTCACATATTCCACACAGCCTCTTTAACAGTTTGTCATTTTACCACTTATCCCATTTTAAAACCAACTCACACTGGCAGCAAGGAAAATGGCTGAAGTGCAATAGTCAAGTGTAATTACAGAAACAGTTGGGTATCAGTAAATTGGCTGGAGTTAGTATCAGATATGAGTCAGAGCTCTGATCATATCTAACTGCTGCTCCCGGTTGAACATTACACCCGCAGTGGAGCCTGGTAAATCCCAGGGCAGCAGGTCTATTCTGGGCTGGGCTCCCAGAAGGCTGTGTTCTGTGGTGACCCCCCTCTGACTAGTGGCATTGTTACCTGTTACCAGGCCTCTCTCTACAGTGTCAGCCCTTTGTGTATGAGGAGGAAAACAAACATGACACACAGTCACGCAGGCAAAACCACAGACACAAACAGAAACAGACACTTACACAAAACACTCTACCAGGACAATAATACCCAACATTTACCGTAGGGCTACACATCCCCCATCAAATCTACAAATGCACTAGCTTTCTCCGTCTGCTTCTTTTGGTTTAAATACCATAGAGTTGCTCAACAGAGCTATCAAGTCCACTCACTGTCAACCACCTGGGAAGTTACTATTCCAGCAATACTAACACAGTAACACTGTCCCTGAACCTGACGCTAGAGACCCAATGTCAAGGCTTTTGCTGATGCTTTATATTTTTGGCCTAGTGCTCCAATAATTAGGGATCGAGGAAACAAACCAACTTTATGGATGTCATCATCAATTCAACCTTTATAGCTCACATACAGTACATCAAATCAAATCTAATCCAATTGTATTTGTCACATGTGCCGAATACAACAGGTGTAGAGCTTATACAAGCCATTAACCAACAATGCTTTAAGAAGTTAAGAGAAAATCATGTTAAATAAAAAATAGTTAAGTAAAAAAAATAGAAGATAAAAGTAACAAATAATTTAACAGTAGCAATAAAATAACAATAGCGAGGCTATATACAGGGGGTACCGGTACAGAGTCAATGTGCGGGGGCACCGGTTGTCTAGGTAATTGAGGTAATATGTACATGTAGGTAGAGTTAAAGTACATTACACCTGATGTAGAGGGCAATGATCCAACTTTACTTATTGATTGTATTTTTTGTTGTTTTACAGTGCAACCCTGATGTTGGCCACAGCCTCTTTATAATCTCAACACACTTGAGTAATCACCTGTCAATGAACAAACTGCTTCATGCCAGCTAATTCCTCCCTAGCAAGGCCTTTGACTCTCAAAGCTATGCCAAGGCTCATCGCTATCCTTTGAGGAGAGACTTCCAAAGACTCCTCAAATTATGAGACAGGATTGGGAATGAGGTCTCATATAGGAAGATGCTCAAAGGCCTCTGTAATGATCAAGATGCTGCCTGACATGGAGCTCTGACAGGAACGAACACTCCCCATGTTTTAAAGATAGGCTGAATAGATTGAGTTCTTTAGCTCTGCGCTAATAGAAGACCTGATAAGGAATGGGTAGGTCAAAACATCATTACACCCTCCAAAGAACCATCTGGGGGTATTTATGTAAAACAGTGTTCAAGTGGGGGGTTAACTGACGTGGAAAAAGATGTCGCTAAATGTAAAATGTAGGATGTTAAGCTAGGTTGCCACACTCAAAGCTAACTCGAGTAACACCACACGTATATGGCACGCCAGTCCAAACTACAGATTTTTGTTCAAAACAGCTACTTTTTTTATTTAGTATGGACCTCAAGTTCTTGTGATTGAATACATAATGTATGTTACAGTACTTCTCCTTTTCCAGAATATGTGAGGTCTTCATGGGCACTTCTCCTATTTTCCTGCCCAGGAAGTGCTCTGTAGACTGGAGAGATTAAACTGTTTATAAATCAACTTTTATGAATCATTCTGAAACTCACTTTTCTTTTTAGAGACCTGGGTTGTAAAATGCTGAGGCTTTTTACCATTTAGGAGGCTTTTTTCAGCATAACTACTAGCTATATGAATACAGACCAAATACTTTTACTGTACTATTTCAGTATGTCTCTCTGTTCTCTCTGTTCCCTCTCGCTCTCTTTCTGTTTCTCTCTCTATCTCTGTTTCTCTCTCTGTTTCTTTCTCTCTCTGTTTCTCTCTAACTGTTTCTCTCTCTCTGTTTCTCTCTCTTTGTTTCTCTCTCTGTTCGCTCTCTTTCTTTCTCTCTCTCTGTTTCTCTCTGTTTCTCTCTTTCTGTTTCTCTCTCTTTCTCTCTTCCTGTTTCTCTCTCTGTTTCTCTCTCTTTATGTTTCTCTCTTTGTCTCTCTTTTGTTTCTCTCTCTTTTGATTCACTCTCTCTGTTTCTCTTTGTTTCTGTTTCTCTTTCTGTTTCTCTCTCTCTGTTTCTCTCTCGTTCTGTTTCTCTCTCTCACAGACACGCACACATACCACAAACACACACACGTGTGTGTGTCTCCCAGTCCTAACTGTCTGTCTGGTATCTGTTTCTCCTCAGCCCTGAAGGACAGCCGGTTCCAGCTGGTGAATTTCTCCGACAATGAACTGCGGGTGTCTCTGTCCAACGTGTCTCTCTCAGATGAGGGACGCTATGTGTGCCAGCTCTACACAGACCCTCCTCAGGAGGCCTACGCAGACATCACTGTGCTGGGTAGGTTTACACACACATGCCTAAACTCACATGCATGAGTGTACGCCTGCATGTATACACAAGTAACGTACACACACACGACACTATGTATGAACACAACATGTTATGTATGCACATTACATGGTGCCAAATTCATAACTTAGACATTGCTTTCTACCACACTCTCATACATCCTATATAAACGGTGAATATACAATTATTTGAATTTATGTATTTTATTAATTAATCTTGTTATATTGAGTCCCACTGTCCCACTGTCAGCCAATTAGGCACTTACAGTGCTCAATAGCATGGTAATGAATAGGAACAGATGCTGCTATGGATAACAAAATATATCTATCTCAGACTGGCTTTGATGACTGACTGTTGAGTGTGTGAATCCTACTGAATGTTAACTTGGATGCTCTAGGTAGTTCCCTATTGAGAGTCATTTGTGACAAACAGTGGAGCTATGGCGTGAAATTACACTAATACTACAGCTGTATTATACTTGCCGACATCCTAGGGTATTGAAAAGGAATTAAGTACACTTCAAAGTAATTACTCTGCTTTTAGAAATGAAATCTAATAGCAAAAAGTGAGAACTACAGGTGATTTTTAGGAGCTCTTGACGTGACACATCTTTCTGATTTTTCCACAAGTGTCTCAGGCTGGTTTCCCTATGTGAGAGACAGCGGAATAAGTAATCAAGGTTGGACATGCTTAGCTTGTATTCATTGGTCATGCTACTATATATGATTGTATTATGTAAGGGGAAATTGTAGCCTATAGCATATAGCATAGTGGAACAGGACATTATAGCCTATAGCATAGTGGAACAGGACATTATAGCCTATAGCATAGTGGAACAGGACATTATAGACTATAGCATAGTGGAACAGGCCATTATAGCCTATAGCATAGTGGAACAGGACATTATAGCCTATAACATAGTGGAACAGGACATTATAGCCTATAGCATAGTGGAACAGGACATTATTGTCTGTAGCATAGTGTAACAGGACATTTTAGCCTATAGCATAGTGGAACAGGACATTATTGTCTATAGCATAGTGGAACAGGACATTATAGCCTATAGCATAGTGGAACAGGATATTATAGCCTATAGCATAGTGGAACAGGACATTAATGTCTATAGCATAGGGTCATTATAGCCTATAACATAGTGGAACAGGACATTATAGCCTATAGCATAGTGGAACAGGACATTATTGTTTATAGCATAGTGGAACAGGACATTATTGTCTATAGGATAGTGGAACAGGACATTATAGCCTATAGCATAGTGGAACAGGACATTATAGCCTATAGCATACCGAAACAAGACATTGTAGCCTATAAAATAGTGGAACAGGACATTATAGCCTATAGCATAGTGAAACAGGACATTATAGCTTATAGCATAGTGAAACAGGCCATTATAGCCTATAGCATAGTGGAACAGGACATTATAGCCTATAGCATAGTGAAACAGGACATTATAGCTTATAGCATAGTGAAACAGGCCATTATAGCCTATAGCATACCGAAACAGGACATTGTAGCCTATAAAATAGTGGAACAGGACATTATAGCCTATAAAATAGTGGAACAGGACATTATAGACTATAGCATAGGGTCATTATAGCCTATAGCATAGTGGAACAGGACATTATAGCCTATAGCATAGTGGAACAGGCCATTATAGCCTATAGCATAGTGGAACAGGACATTATAGCATATAGCATAGTGAAACAGGCCATTATAGCCTATAGCATACCGAAACAGGACATTGTAGCCTATAAAATAGTGGAACAGGACATTATAGCCTATAAAATAGTGGAACAGGACATTATAGCCTATAGCATAGTGGAACAGGACATTATAGCCTATAGCATAGTGGAACAGGACATTATAGCCTATAGCATAGTGGAACAGGACATTATAGCCTATAAAATAGTGGAACAGGACATTATAGCCTATAGCATAGTGGAACAGGACATTATAGTCTATAAAATAGTGGAACAGGACATTATAGCCTATAGCATAGTGGAACAGGACATTATAGCCTATAGCATAGTGGAACAGGACATTATAGCCTATAGCATAGTGGAACAGGACATTATAGCCTATAAAATAGTGGAACAGGACATTATAGCTTATAGCATAGGGGAACAGGACATTATAGCCTATAGCATAGTGGAACAGGACATTATTGTGTATAGCATAGTGGAACAGGACATTATAGCCTATAACATAGTGGAACAGGACATTATAGCCTATAGCATAGTGGAACAGGACATTATTGTCTGTAGCATAGTGTAACAGGACATTTTAGCCTATAGCATAGTGGAACAGGACATTATTGTCTATAGCATAGTGGAACAGGACATTATAGCCTATAGCATAGTGGAACAGGACATTATAGCCTATAGCATAGTGGAACAGGACATTATAGCCTATAGCATAGTGAAACAGGACATTATAGCTTATAGCATAGTGAAACAGGCCATTATAGCCTATAGCATACCGAAACAGGACATTGTAGCCTATAAAATAGTGGAACAGGACATTATAGCCTATAAAATAGTGGAACAGGACATTATAGCCTATAGCATAGGGTCATTATAGCCTATAGCATAGTGGAACAGGACATTATAGCCTATAGCATAGTGGAACAGGCCATTATAGCCTATAGCATAGTGGAACAGGACATTATAGCATATAGCATAGTGAAACAGGCCATTATAGCCTATAGCATACCGAAACAGGACATTGTAGCCTATAAAATAGTGGAACAGGACATTATAGCCTATAAAATAGTGGAACAGGACATTATAGCCTATAGCATAGTGGAACAGGACATTATAGCCTATAGCATAGTGAAACAGGCCATTATAGCCTATAGCATACCGAAACAAGACATTGTAGCCTATAAAATAGTGGAACAGGACATTATAGCCTATAAAATAGTGGAACAGGACATTATAGCCTATAGCATAGTGGAACAGGACATTATAGCCTATAGCATAGTGGAACAGGACATTATAGCCTATAAAATAGTGGAACAGGACATTATAGCCTATAGCATAGTGGAACAGGACATTATAGCCTATAACATAGTGGAACAGGACATTATAGCCTATAGCATAGTGGAACAGGACATTATAGCCTATAGCAGAGTGAAACAGTACATTATTTTATTTTAATTTTTAATTTAATTTGTATTTATTTTATTTAACCTTTATTTAACTAGGCAAGTCAGTCAAGAACAAATTCTTATTTACAATTAAAGTTTTGTGTGCATTCCTTTGTGGACACACAAACATGTGTGTGTGCGTCTGTGTATACTGTATGTGGGTCCGTCTGTACATATATATCTGAGGCTCTTGCTGTTTGTCTGTCAGTCCCACCAGGCAGTCCAATCATGGATTCCCGAGAGGATGTGGTCAGTGAGGGGAACGAGACAGAGCTCACCTGTACAGCCATGGGCAGCAAGCCTGCCGCCTCCATCAGATGGATGAAAGGAGAGCAGGAGCTGACAGGTCAGAGGAATATCTTTCCCTCAGATATCTTTCAGATATAACTCCAGCCAGGCAGCTTTAACTCTCCACAGCATCCTACTGGAAACTGCAAATGCTCCTTTTACATTCAGGACTTGGTTTCACACTCGTCACAATATGCTATATCTACTGATCTGTTCAAGGACTAAAGAGTGAGTATGGATATGAGTATTTCAGTTGTTCAACTGAACGAGGTATAGTGTTGACTTTGAGTATGACCTATTCATAAAGCACTGCGTTGGCGAACTGTCTCCTCAGCAATAGCCACATTACAACAGTTACCAAAGAAGCAGAGCATTTTAGTGCTGGGCTGAACGTGTAGTGGGCCTTTTCCAGTGACCAGATAAGTGGCTTCAAATGAACTCCCAACTGTTCACCATCCACTCACTACAGCCTCCCCCATCGCCCAGCCAGCAGCCTAGCTGTAACAGAACAGTGTGTAGGCCAAAGTACATCCCTATAGTACATCACTGAGGCACCCAGTGTCTTTACTGGTTTAATACACTCATAAACTTGTGTCATCGCCAGACACCAGGGAGTTGATGTGGAATCAACACTCTCTCTGAGGAATCCGCCCGGCAACAGCCTGTAAATCTGGTCACAGCCCCACCTACTGAGAGCATGTGTTAGCTGCTGCTGAAGGACCGCAACTCACACACCAGCAACACGTTTGTTTCTGTTGATCACATGTTGTCTTTTGGTTGATCAGACTTCTGATTCAACGGTTTGAAAGCCTTGAACCTCACTTATTACCTTTAATTGCTAAGTCCTTTTATGAAAGTACTTTATTTGAATGCCTCAAGTTCACTGTAGGCTCCTGGAGAGAGGTGCAGTAGTGTATGGTACTATGGTGTGGTGCCTTATTGCCTCACATATGATCAAGGAGACTCATCTATTATTCAGCCTATCCATACACTACAGCACGAGGGAGAATTCATTTCACAGCCTAGTCCTGTTTACATAAGGACTGAATATCTCTGTCGTCAAATGATATACATGTATGTATTAGAATAGAGAGGACATATTTGGCTTGTTGAGAGGATGAAATATTTAGAAGGAGCGAATATCAGCTAAATGCCATCTGCGCCTCCAGTGTTAGAGAAGTGGAAGTCAATTTGTGTTTATGAGATGTCAGGCCCTCTGGGGAAGGCTGGGCTGGTGTGGTGTGGGTACGTTAGACAGGCAGGCAAGCAGACAGGCTCGTTAGATTAGTGAAATGCCACCATGTTGAACAGGGGCTAATCCAGACTGGCAGAGGAGGACGTGGACGGACCAGGAAGTCACGTCCTTTAGCACCTCTGGAAACACAGCTCACTTCTCATAAGCAATTCATTAGCTCCCCACTGGGCACACACTGGTTGAATCAACGCTGTTTCCATGTCATTTCAATGAAATTATGTTAAACCAACGTGGAATAGATGTTGAATTGACGTCTGTGCCCACATTGAGATCCAAGTCACAAATTGGTGATATACTTAGAGAATTGTCAACGATTAAAAACAGGGGCCTAATCCATGTTTGTTCTGCTACGATTATTACTGTATATCTGCAGAGCAAAACCACTAGAAAGAAACTTTCTCTAAGGTTGTTTTTCAACGCCTATCTCTCAGGATGTTTCCCTATGTAAGTGTCATTGGGTTAAAAGCTATAGCAATGTGCATGTTAGTGTATGTGGTCAGTGTGTATTGGAGCAGCAGTGTGATGCCTTCTCTGAGCCCTAAGCGTGCCCCCCTGTGACTGGCTGGTCGGCTGGCGGAGATGGAAGTGTGCTGCAGGTCACAGAAGGCCCTGTAATTATTTCCTCACTTCATTAAGTGCAAGTAAACCATCACACTCAGCACTGCGGCTAATGCAATGGCCCTGTGGCATTGTAATGCTCTCTAAATGAATGCCCCTCTGACAGCCAGACACATGTAGGAGCCTGGAGGGCAGCTGATTACTGTAGGGGTTAGCCTGGACACAACAGAACAGAACCCCACTCAGCATCCAGGATGCTGCATAGACACACACTCGTTAACAAACCACAACCACATCGTCCCTACCTCACGTTGGACTCAATGAGAATCTGTGGGTTCTAAAACCACATCAAGTAGGCTTAAGTAAATGTAATGATTTTAAGGTGTAAAGGGTGGTCAAAGTTACCTTGTTTTTAGCTTGACTGCAAAAATTGTGCAGTGTGAAATAGGATACATCCGTTATGTTAGTTGTGTCCATGTGAATAACCAGGTGATGCTAGTCACATTGTTTTAAGCTGACTCAGTAACCCCATGCTCTGTATGATAGTCTGTTGTGAGTTGAGACATCTCTATAGACTTTGGTTCCTAGGCGAGATGACGGTGGATGAGACCTATGACAAGATGTTCACGGTCACCAGTCGGCTGAGACTCACTGTGTCCAAGGAGGACGACGGAGAGCCAGTCAGCTGCATCATCGACCACCCAGCCGTGAAGGACCTCCGGGCACAGAGATACCTGGAAGTGCTATGTGAGTGACCCGGAAGTGAAACAGGCATGACCTGGAAATAGAATGATATTGACTCTCGTAGTCCCTATGAGGTCTATCACAGAGATAAGGGATACAGTGCCTCAGAAAGTATACAAACTCTTTGACTTATTCCACATGTTGTTGTGTTACAGCCTGAATTCCAAATAGAATTCCACACATCTATACAAAATCCCCATAATGATAAAGTGACACACTTTTAATTAATTAATTTTTTGCAAATTCATTGAAAATGAAATACAAAAATATCAACTTTGCATACATATTCACACCCCTTTGCTATGGCACTTCAAATTGAGCTCAGGTGCATCCAATTTCCTTTGATCATCTTGAGATGGAGTCCACCTTTGGCCAATTAAATTGTTTGGACATGATTTAGAAAGAAACACACCTGTCTATATAAGGTTGCACAGTTGACAGTGAATGTCAAAGCAGAAACTATACCATGATGTCCAAGGAACTGTCTGTAGATCTCCGAGATAGAATTGTGATGAGGCATATATAAAACCATTTCTAGAGCACAGTGGTCTCCATCATTGGGAAAAGGAAAAAATATGGAACTACCCAGACTCTGCCTAGAGCTGGCCGTCCGACCAAACTGAGCAACCGGGAAAATTAGGATCTTGGTGACCAAGAACTCTTACAGAACTACAAAGTTCCTTGGCTGAAATGGTAGAACCTGCTAGTCTCTATAGCACTTCACCAATTTGGGCTTTATGGGAGAGTGGCTAGACGGAAGCCACTTCTGAGAAAAAGGCACATGATAGACTGCTATGAGTTTGCAAAAGGGCACGTGAAAGACTCTGAGATCATAAGGCCAAAGATTCTGTGATCTGATAAGACAAAAATGTAACTCTTTGGCCTGAATGCAAAGTGGTATGTCTGGAAAACCAGGCATAGCTCATCGCCTGTCTAACACCATCCCTACCGTGAAGCATGGTGGTGGCAGTATCTTGCTATGGGAATGCTTTTCATCGGCAGGGACTGGGAGGCTGGTAAGTGTAAAGGGAACAATGAATGGTGCTTTAGAGTGCAAACGACTTTAGACTGGGGCGAAAATGTACGTTCCAACAGGACAATGTTCCCAAGTATACAGCCAAAGCAATGTCGGAAGGGCTTCAGAACAAGAATGTGAAAGTCCTCGAGTTCAGCTAAATCCCAAACTTGAATCCCATTGTAAATCTATGGAAAGACTTAATGATTTCTGTTCACAGCCGCTCGCTTTCTAACTTAACAAAGCTTGAGAAAATCTGTGCAAAGCTGATATAGACATACCCAAGACGACTCAAATCTGTAATCGCCAGCAAAGGTGCTTATACAAAGTATTGATTCAGGGGTGTAAATAATTACAGTTGAAGTCGGAAGTTTACATACACCTTAGTCAAATACATTTAAACTCAGTTTTTCACAATTCCTGACATTTAATTCTCGTAAAAATGTCCTGTCTTAGGTCAGTTAGGATCACCACTTTATTTTAAGAATGTGAAATTTCAGCTTGTATTTCTTTCATCATGTTCCCAGTGGCTCAAAAGTTTACATACACTCAATTACTATTTGGTAGCATTGCCTTTAAATTGTTTAACTTGGGTCAAATGTTTCGGGTAGCCTTCCACAAGCTTCCCACAATAAGTTGGGTGAATTTTGGCCCATTCCTCCTGACAGAGTTGGTGTAACTGAGTCAGGTTTGTAGGCCTCCTTGCTCGCACATGCTTTTTCAGTTCTGCCCACAAATTTTCTATGGGATTGAGGTCAGGGCTTTGTGATGGCCACTCCAATACCTTGACTTTGTTGTCCTTAAACCATTTTGCCACAACTTTGGAAGTATGCTTGGGGTCATTGTCCATTTGGAAGACCCATTTGCGACCAAGCTTTAACTTCCTGACTGATGTCTTGAGATGTTGCTTCAATAGATCCACATAATTTCCCTCCCTCATGATGCCATCTATGTTGTGAAGTGCACCAGTCCCTCCTGCAGCAAAGAACCTGCACAACATGATGCTGCCACCCCGTGATTCACGGATGGGATGGTGTTCTTTGGCTTGCAAGCATCCCCCTTTTTCCTCCAAACATAATGATGGTCATTATGGCCAAATAGTTTTATTTTTGTTTCATCAGACCAGAGGACATTTCTCCAAAAAGTACAATCTTTGTCCACATGTGCAGTTGCAAACTGTAGTCTGGCGTTTTTATGGTGGTTTTGGAGCAGTGGCTTCTTCCTTGCTGAGCGGCCTTTCAGGTTATGTCGATATAGGACTTGTTTACTGTGGCTATAGATACTTTTGTATCTGTTTCCTTCAGCATCTTCACAAGGTCCTTTGCTGTTGTTCTGGGATTGATTAGCACTTTTCGCACCAAAGTACGTTCATCTCTAGAAGACAGAACGCTTCTCCTTCCTGAGCGGTATGACGGCTGCGTGGTCCCATGGTGTTTATACTTGCGTACTATTGTTTGTACAGATGAACATGGTCCCTTCAGGCGTGTGGAAATTGCTCCCAAGGATGAACCAGACTTGTGGAGGTCTACAATTTTTTTCTGAGGTCTTGGCTTATTTCTTTTGCTTTTCCTATGATGTCAAGCAAGGAGTCACTGAGTTTGAAGGTAGGCCTTGAAATACATCCACAGGTACACCTCCAGTTGACTCAAATTGTTTAAAAGCACATTCAACTTTGTGTATTTAAACTTCTGACCAACTGGAATTGTGATAAGTGAAATAATCTGTCTGTAAACAATTGTTGGAAAAATTACTTGTGTCATGCACGAAGTAGATGTCCTAACCGACTTGCCAAAACTATAGTTTGTTAACAAGAAATTTTTGGAGTGGTTGAAAAACAAGTTTTGATGACTCCAACCTAAGGGTATGTAAACTTCCAACTTCAACTGTATGTAAGTGAGATATTTGTGTATTTAATTTTCTAAAAACATGTTTTCACTTTGTAATTATGGGGTATTGTGGTTAGATGAATGAGATTTTTAATATATATATTTTTTTAGTTCAGGCTGTAACAAAATGTGGAATAAGTCAAGGGGTATGAATAGTTTCTGAAGGCACTGTACCGTATTTGAATGAATTAGATCATCAATTCTGTATCTAGTTAAAATACCTGGCAGTCCAGATTTAGAGATTCACTTTACAATACGTCTCCTGGAATGTAATAGAATCACCTCCAGGGAAAAGTAACTTTTGCTGTAGTGTTGTGTAACATGAAAGAAGAGAAACCTGCACCTCTAGTCTTGTGTCAAATGTGATTTTCTGTTTCCTCCAATGGTTTATTGATTGAAGAGGTAAAACAGCCGTCCTTACACACTGTAGAACATCAGAGAAAGGTTAAGCTAACCTTTGGTAGTCTGTGTAGAATATTCATTTGTTAACAGAGACGAGTGCTTTGCCTAACCTTTCTAGGCAAAAGGGAAAGCTCAACTTGAACCACTTGACATTTTGACAATCTTTTACTAACATAGATAAGAGAAAAAATATATATATATTTTACTTTATAGTTAGACTGTCTGAACACATAGTCCTTTTCTCTATATGTTTAACCAAAGGGCTATGTTCAAATGAAATGTATTGGTCACATACACGTGTTTAGCAGATGCTATTGCGGGTGGAGCGAAATGCTTGTGCTTCTAGCTCCGACAGTGCAGTAATATCTAAGTGATATCTAACAGTTTCACAACATATACCCAAAATACACGTAAATCTAAGTAAGGAATGGATTAAGAATATATATACATATATGTCAGAGCGACATTGGACTAAGAGACAGCGCTTTCTTCACCACACTGTCTGTGTGGGTGGACCATTTCAGTTTGTCAGTGATGTGTACCCCGAGGAACTTGAAGCTTTCCACCTTCTCCACTCCGGTCCCATCGATGTGGATAGGGGGGTGCTCCCTCTGCTGTTTCCTGAAGTCCACAATCATCTCTTTAGTTTTGTTGATGTTGAGTGAGAGGTTATTTCCTGGCACCACACTCCCAGAGCCCTGCACTCCTCCCTGTAGGCTGTCTCCTCATTGTTGGTAATCAAGCCTACTACTGTTGTGTCGTCTGCAAATTTGATGACTAAGTTGGAGGCGTGCTTGGCCACGCAGTCATGGGTGAACAGGGAGTACAGGAGGGGGCTGAGCACCCACCCTTGTGGGGCACCAGTGTTGAGGATCAGCGAGGAGGTGTTGTTTCCTACATTCAACACCTGGGGGCTACCCATCATGAAGTCCAGGACACAGTTGCACAGGGCGGAGTTCAGACCCAGGGCCTCGAGCTTGATGATGAGCTTGGAGGGTATCATGGTGTTGAATGCTGAGCTATAGTCAATGAACAGCATTCTTACATACATCTTGTCCAGATAGGACAGGGCAGTGTGCAGTGTGGTGGTGATTGCATCGTCTGTGGATCTATTGGTGAGGTAAGCAAATTTATGTGGGTCTATTGTGGGAGGTAAGGTGGAGGTGATATGATCCTTGCCTAGTCTCTCAAAGCACTTCATGATGACAGAAGTGAGTGCTACTGGGCGAAAGTCATTTAGTTCAACAACCTTTGCTTTTTTAGGTACAGGGACAATGGTGGTCATCTTGAAGCATGTGGGGACAACAGACTGGGATAGGGAGAGATTGAATATATCTGTAAAAATAACAGCCAGCTGGTCTGCGCATGCTCTGAGGATACGGCTAGGGATACTATCTGGGTCGGCAGCCTTGCGAGGGTTAACGCACTTAAATGACTTACTCGCGAGAAGGAGAGCCCACAGTCCTTGATAGCGGGCCGTGTCGGTGGCACTGTATTATCCTCAAAGCGTGTGAAGAAGATGTTCAGCCTGTCCAGAAGCAAGACGTCGGTGGCCGCCATGTGGCTGGTTTTCCTTTTATAATCCGTGATTGTTTGTAGACCCTGCCACATACTGGGACTCAACTTTGTCCCTATACCGACGTTTAGCCTGCTTGATTCCTTTGTGGAGGGAATAACTACACTGTTAGTATTCTTCCATACTCCCAGTTTTCTTGCCCTGGTTAAATGCGGTGCTTCACGCTTTCAGTTTTGTGTGAATGCTCCCATCTAGCTGCGGTTTCTGGTTGGGGTAGGTTTTAATGGAGGGCGGGAAGGGCCTTATATGCATTCTGGAAGGTAGTATAACAATGGTCGAGAGTTTTAGCAGCGCGAGTACAACAATCAATATGTTGATAGAATTTCAGGAGCCTTTTCCTCAAATTTGCTTTGTTAAAATTTCCATTTACAATAAATGCAGCCTCAGGATATGTGGTTTTCAATTTGTATAAAGTCCAGCGAAGTTCTTTGAGGGCCGTCGTGGTATCGGCTTGAGGGGGGATATAGACCGGTTGGCATTTGATTGTGAGATGTCCTAGGTCGGGTGAACAGAAGGACTTGAGTTCCTGTATGTTATCATAGTTACACCATAGGTCATTAATCATAAAACATATCCCTCCACCCTTCTACTTCCTGGAGAGATGTTTGTTCCTGTCGGCACGATGTACTGGCTTTAATAGCCAGGTTTATGCAGTCCTATAACACTGAAAGCCTTAGTCGGTGGAGTTGAGTTGACAATATACTGGTCATACAAGAGTAATAATATAAGCAATGGAGTAATGGCACTGTCGTAGCCAGCCAAAGCACTCTCCTAACCTTCCCAATGCATTGCAGCATGGTCCTTTGTAGCTCAGTTGGTAAAACATTGCGCTTATTACAGCAGGGTAGTGGGTTTGATTCTCAGGACCACCCATATGTAAAATGCACGCATGACTAAGTTTCTTTGGATAAAAGTGTCTGCTAAATGACATTGGTTGTTATATTATAGCGCACCGACAAATGGCTCTTTCACTGGTTTGAACATACAATAACGCTTTTTTTATAGTGACTGAAAGCATGAGTCAGGTTGAGATACAGTGCCTTGCGAAAGTATTCGGCCCCCTTGAACTTTGCGACCTTTTGCCACATTTCAGGCTTCAAACATAAAGATATAAAACTGTATTTTTTTGTGAAGAATCAACAACAAGTGGGACACAATCATGAAGTGGAACGACATTTATTGGATATTTCAAACTTTTTTAACAAATCAAAAACTGAAAAATTTGGCGTGCAAAATTATTCAGCCCCCTTAAATTAATACTTTGTAGCGCCACCTTTTGCTGCGATTACAGCTGTAAGTCGCTTGGGGTATGTCTCTATCAGTTTTGCACATCGAGAGACTGACATTTTTTCCCATTCCTCCTTGCAAAACAGCTCGAGCTCAGTGAGGTTGGATGGAAAGCATTTGTGAACAGCAGTTTTCAGTTCTTTCCACAGATTCTCGATTGGATTCAGGTCTGGACTTTGACTTGGCCATTCTAACACCTGGATATGTTTATTTTTGAACCATTCCATTGTAGATTTTGCTTTATGTTTTGGATCATTGTCTTGTTGGAAGACAAATCTCCGTCCCAGTCTCAGGTCTTTTGCAGACTCCATCAGGTTTTCTTCCAGAATGGTCCTGTATTTGGCTCCATCCATCTTCCCATCAATTTGAACCATCTTCCCTGTCCCTGCTGAAGAAAAGCAGGCCCAAACCATGATGCTGCCACCACCATGTTTGACAGTGGGGATGGTGTGTTCAGGGTGATGAGCTGTGTTGCTTTTACGCCAAACATAACGTTTTGCATTGTTGCCAAAAAGTTACATTTTGGTTTCATCTGACCAGAGCACCTTCTTCCACATGTTTGGTGTGTCTCCCAGGTGGCTTGTGGCAAACTTTAAACGACACTTTTTATGGATATCTTTAAGAAATGGCTTTCTTCTTGCCACTCTTCCATAAAGGCCAAATTTGTGCAATATACGACTGATTGTTGTCCTATGGACAGAGTCTCCCACCTCAGCTGTAGATCTCTGCAGTTCATCCAGAGTGATCATGGGCCCTGTAGGTTGACATTGCTAGAGCTGTGAATATAATATGAATTAGAAAGTGTGTACTGTTTCTATACAATGTGTATTGTGAAAATACCATCTGTCTCCTTTCAGATCAACCAGAAGTGAAGATCGTTCAGGCATTCCCTGAAGGTTTAACGAGAGAGGGAGAGAATCTAGAGCTGACGTGCATAGCAAAAGGCAAACCACAGTGAGTATCCATCCATCCACACAGATCATTTAATACTAGTTAACAGTACAGCACTCCACTCTGTCCTTACAAATGCCAACATAGACAGCTACATGACACTTCCAGGCTTCCTATATCCCTTTTCTGCCAGCCAAAGGACTCCCCTAACCTTTCCAATGCATTGTAGCATTTATATGTTACCAATTGCTAGTGTGTTTTGTGTCAAATGCATCATTAGCAGGAACCTGCCAATGGCTCTCCCACACTGATCAGAGTTCAGACCTTTAGAGTGAGATTTGGTCTATTGACGGGCGTCGTACAGGGACTTTCTGATGTGGCTGGTATTTGTGTCATCCAGGCCCCATCAGATCAGCTGGCTCAGAGTGGATGATGATGTGCCATCTCACACCGTGATCACCGGCTCTGACCTCTTCATCGAAAACCTCAACAAGTCGTACAACGGCACGTACCGCTGTGTTGCCTCCAACACCGTGGGAGATGCCTACGATGACTATATCCTCTTTGTATACGGTAGGTACTGTCATGGCTACTGTCGCCTGTAGTTTGTTTTGCGATTCTATCTATATTTGGAGATGAGTCCAGGCCAGCTGGTCTGTATTGCTGATTCAGGGTGTGTCGAGTAGGCAATCGTGGCCTCTCACTAGAATTTGCTAAATTTTCCATTGAAACTTCTCATGTGTCAGTTCACTGATTACAGGTTTCTCTGGGTGAATCTGTCACAGAAACATGTCACTGACGCACTGTAACATAGTAACAGATGTCTCTGACTTACTGATTTATTCTGACTGACACCTCACAGACTATCCTCAATCTAACTTGTAGCTTACGTATGAGTCTCTGACTTAGGGTACTATGGCACTTATAGCAATGCCACTCTGAGATTGTATTTCTGTAAGTGCTCTTAGGCAGATGGTGACATTTGTTTGTCCCTCTTAGTCCTCTACTGATCATCACCTGAACAAAAGTATGGAACGTGCTATTAAGTAACAATTCAGGCCTATTCAGGGTTTGATCCTATGGCTGAAGTCATAATTGGCGCCCCATCCACTCTCATCCATTAGATGCATGATTCACTTTCCCTCTGTAATGTAACTGTCATACAGTTACTGTATCTACAGGAAGAGGTTTGAGGTTTGGGAAGCAGGCTGTAGTCTTGCTTCCATATGGATCCTTTGTTAGGAATATGATTACTTTTGGCTTTGAACAACACACATCTTGCATTTCCAAATAGTTTTTGCTTCATAAAAGCGCTTGTGAGAAATGAAACCTGCCAGAACAGGAAACATTTTCCATACACACCATCTTTTGATTTATGTTGTTTTGTCTTTTACTTTCATACTTGTTTTGGCACATTGGTTTGATTGGGATTGTGAGCTGACCATTTGTTTTGGAGATAGACCCCTCTCCCATGCATAATCAGGTTCTATAGTATGCGTCTCTTCATATAGGCCCTCCTCACGTCTCCATATTTCAGTTTCCTACATGTCTCTGAAGGAACAACCTGCTCCCTACTCAACAGAGATAAACTAGACAAACTGTGGTACACTAAAAGACTCTTGAATGAATATCCATGGTGAAAATGTGTGTTTGCCGGTGCAGCAAACATGCTAGCATATGTGAGCTGTACATGTTTTGTAGTAGAATTACCTATTTGTATGCCTTTGGCACAATGAAATATCCCATCTTACAGAAATAGCTTCCCACCACAAGTCTTTTTCAGTCTTTTACCACCTCAACATTAGAGACGGCATATCTCTGGTGTTATCAGTGCAGTCTCTATTCTTTTAGTTAGAGCATTAATGAGACACTGGAGATTTGTAAAAGGTGTTGATAACGCTTTGAGTAATTAAGTTTGAGATTCCCAGTTCTGTTATTCCACAGGATTAGATGCTAGACATGTTGTTGGTGCATAAGATGATTGTTTTCCCTGACTAATCATACTAGTTACTGTACACTAGCATAATGAGTGTGTGTTTCTGAACATGGTTACGTCTAGGGGTAAACATGATGAGAACCACAGATGTGTCAGCTTAGCAGGTGGGTCTCTAGGTGAAGAGACGGCTGGGTGGGTTTTTCTGTGTACAGTATCCTGTTTTCTACTTGTATTAGGCCCAGGAGGAGCCCATTAGTGTCTAGTGTTGGAATCCACAGCTGCTATCTCTTAGTATGTCCCTGATGTTCATTAATGTGGATCTGTCAGAGGACTGTGTGCAGTACCATGTCAAAGCTAGATGACCAGGAACCTAGCTAATGTAGTGCAACAGGAGAGCACAGTATGTGTACCAATGGTCTGTGCTATTATAGATATATTAGATATTCATATGTGTGCTACTTTCAGAGAGTTGGAATATACAGTCTGCTACTCTCATCTTGCCTCTGCCTACCGCTGCACTAAAACACTTTATCCCTGACACTAGAAATGTTGTGTGTACTCTGTGTACTCTCCTACGGTAAGTAAATAAACATACAGTAAGTAACAAAGCATGTTTAGTTGTCAGTTCTATTCTGGTCTAAGGGTGAGAGAGAAGGTAGTTAGGCTGGTTGGCCTCCTCTGCTGGTTCTGGGTTGTTTTCAGTAGACTGTGAGTGCTGGTCTGTGGTTGGTTGACGTCCGGTCCGGTGTGGGAATAAACTGGTCCAAAGCAACTAGGCTCCCAGCTACTGTAGGCTCCCACCCAACTCTGTTCACTGTACAAAGCTGACCTGGTATAACTCACACATACTGGCTGTTGGCAGGAGAACAATTATGTATTTTGCTCAAGGGTTTGTTCTGCAGTTGACTCTCTGACCCAGAGATTTCCTACACGGCCATGAAGTCAAAGATTCCCATGCAGCCATCTGGGCGTCAAGCCCAGTCAGAAAGTATGCTCAAATATGGCTCTGTTGACCCTAACTTGGATGAAGCGCTGTTGTGAAAACAAATGTGTTGAATCACAAGGATTGTGAACCATCACCCATCTCTGCACCATAGAACAGAATAACTAATGAAACATCAGGCTGCAAATTAATAACCAAATCATACAGACACAAGAGAAAACATAGTTTTATGTGTTTTAAAAAATGCATCTGAGGACATTGTTGTGCTGTATTACTTTATGGAATATTTGTTTGAGTCAGAAATCTCCATTGCTATGTTATGAAGACAATGTGCATATAAAACAATGTACTCAGAATTGCTAACAAACTGAAGAAAAATAAAGTTTTTTGGCTGCCAGGTTTAAGAGGGCATAACTAAACAATTTCTCCCGCATTGTTTCAGTTTGTGCTTAGAATTTCTCATATCAAATGTTCTTACAAATAGAAATGTACCCTGAAAATATGGCACCTCCAAATACATTCATATTTCAGCTCTCATAATGTGGAGCCAAGAGTAATCCAGCCTGCAAATTGCCCATGGAGAATGCTTGTTTGCTAGACTATTATATGTGCCACATCCCATCCAGGCCTTTGTGGCAGCCTCTTATCCCTGGCCTGCATGCCCAATTTCCCAGACTCTGACATTTCAGCTATCAGACCGCCTTCGGTCACAGGGAAAGAAGAAATCCCCTATAAATATTGTTTGCGGAGAATCTGTTCCTGATATCCCCTCACCTCTCCCCCTGCCCCCTCCTCCCCCAGAAGCGACATTATGCCACCATTGATGTTTTATCATTAGTTTGGAAGTGTGTGGTCCCCTACTGTGGGCTTCTGATGGGCACAGACAGTAAAGGCATGAAGACAGCCAGACAAATTTCTCCCGCTGTGACTTGTCTCCAGCAAGGGGCCGGCGCTATCTCTCTGTGCCAGAAACAGGAAGATATTCCTAGTGGCAGGGAAGCTTTCCAGTCTCTTAGCACCGCTGCATACCTGTATTGGCCTCCATTTTGTAATTCTCATCATTTTGTTTTTGGTGTTATGAAAGGCCTTGTCAGTACACTATCAGTCTGGTGTTGCAAGGGGTGCAGAAGAACTGCAGGGGAGAGCTCCAGAGTTGCTTAATGCACTGCTTAACTTAATTACTGGAAATAATCACTTAATATTTTCATTTATATCTTCCCAACTACCCATTGAATGTTTATGAAGAATATTGGGCACATTAAGTTCATTTTTCAAACTACAGTATGAGTATACAAAATAGTAAATTAGATGTGTTCATTCCAACCTTTTGGCCTACTGTTAATGAGTAGAGGTTTAAGTAAGATTGGAATGACCTGATATCAAACACTGTGCATTGTCAAAGCTCTGATATTACATTCACTATCACCAGACAGTAGAAAAGACATCAATGATGCGTTGACACAGGTTACAGATGAAGAATGCAATATGGGAAAGTAACATCCTTCCTGTGGGAAAAACAGCCATCGTCTTATTGAGACCATACAGAACCCAAAACATTATCTCGCTCTATAGTAATACTACAGTAGTTAATGAGAGATTCGATACTTTCCCAATTCTGCTACAGTACTTCCATACTTGCATGACCCCATCCTTAATGGCTTCTCACACTTTCTTTATTTCTTATACATTTCTTCTTTATTTTGTATGTTTTCCATCTAGATGCTCCTACCACGATCCCCACACCCACCACCTTGAACCTAGACAACACCCAAGGTACTGTATGTCCCCACTTTGTTAATTCTCAACCCTCGCCTGTGTGTACACGTGTGCATGCTTGTGAGTGTGTTTGCAGTAGTGTAGTACAGTGAGAAAGAGAGAGTTTGGGAGAGAGAAAGAGAGAGGTTGAGACTGCGGGCGGGCAGTCTCAATCAGATCGTTCTACTGATAGATGCCATAGCGGACACCCTGCGCTGTGCTTTTAGTGACACCTGTCACAGCCCTTTCCTGTCACGTTTGATCTGTGAGGATGGAGGAGACATGTCGGTCGCTCGGCACTCTGCTATCTTATCAGCATCGCCATGCAGCCGTATCTCAACCTGCCCACACTCACATCACAGTCACATTACAATGCCCTTTACATCTCCCCCATCAAATCACAATCACATCCATCTTTGTAGGTCTGGAAACATTGACCGATTTTTTTTTCTTTCTCTTTGACTTATGATATGGATGAAGGACAGTTTATTTACAGTGTCAGCTGGCCCACCTCTACATACGGTTTAGTGTTGGATCTTCTACGGTACTATATGTAGTTCTTATTCTTTTCACTTTTGTGGTGGAAGAAGTGTGTTGACTATTGGGAAGACTTCTTTGTGTATAATATGGTTGTTCAAATAAACTGAAAAACAAAACAAAAATCTGTCTCTCCTCCATTCTAGATAGTTCAGGTTTGTTCGTATACAGACACATGGAGACCATTTATTAGGATCGGCAAATGCATTCATCAGTGAGAGAAAGTCCATTTAGAAGATAATACATTTCTGATAAACTGGCAGTGAGAGAAATAGAATGGGAGTACTGGGATGGACTAGAGCTTTTAACATATCTATTAAAGCCTAATGTTGGCCAAATGTACTTGGCAGCATCAGGAGGTGACATTTAGAGATAACTAAATATGGCATTTATATTGCAGAGTAACTGCAGCACTGACAACTGCCATTAATTATATTCTCTGTTTGCCAGCTAAACGCAGACCTCGTAATTGATTTCTATCAATATTTGCAAGCAGAGTTCCCTCAAACGTTTGGATGAAATCCTGCGCTGTGGAAGTACTCCATATGTCCTGCTGTGATTCTCTACTAACACACAGGGGAGGGGCAAATGCACGTTCATAGCTGACAATGTACTTCCAGAGCTAACATGAAGTCATCCCGAGTCATTCAAAGCCAGCCCACCGAGATGTACCATACGTACATGTCCCATGGCATGTCACACAGAGGAGGTGGTGGTGGTGGGTGGTGGTACAGTATGGCTCTTTGATTTCCACTCAGGCACTAGAGAAGTAATCAGGTCCCTTTCATGCTGGTGCTGGAAACCTCCGGAGGCCATTTTGTGTGTCTGAGTAGAGGGAGTAGAGAGCCTGAGTGTCTCATCAACTGCACAATCAGGTCTACAAGGTGAATGAGTGGTCTGGGACATGAAGAAGCTCTAGCTCCTATTTCTACGTTTTTTTGAATAGTCCATTTGGAATATTTTACTCCAAAAAAGAGGGGTGAACTTTTATATATAGGATCTTCTGTATCAATGACAATCCTACTATACTGTGTCCCGGTAGTTCTACTTTTATTCAGATGTAGGATCTTAATTTGATCACCCTGTTGCAGGAGAACTTTCCTGCAATGCAGGACATTTTAATCCTGTACTGTATTTGAAGTTTAAAAAGGCTTCTGAAGTTGGGAATTTCCACTGAAATATATTTTTTATATTAATTAGAACCTGTATAATAATTCACATTTCATCTTGATGCAGGATTGTTTTCCTGCTGTAGAAAACTGTCTCAAAAGATCCTACATGTGTACATCTAATGTTCTTTGATTGTCCTTGGACTAGGACAAAACTCTGAGGAGACTGTTTATCTCATATGGTCTCTACAGAGAATCAACAGATGACTCCTCCCATGGGCGTCAGCCAATTTACTGTGAAAATGCAATTCGTAAACAGGTGGTTGTTAAAATTGTGTGTTGTGTTTTTCATTGTAAACCAATTACTCTTCACTTACAGTTTAATGAATGCGGCAGCGGAGACGTTTTCATAAGTCCTCAGTGATTTCCGAGAGACAGGACTAAAACGAGGGTTTGACATGATTTCTGCAGTGCATGACGGTAGGATGTAATAGAGCTTTCTTGCTGTTCACTACTTTTCTGAATATTATGTCTCAGGGGCCTTGTTAACCTGACATGCAATGCATCACATTGTGTTACTATATAAGCTGCAGAACCGCACCTTCTGTTGGCCTTTTACTCTGTTCAAGCACAAACTTATATTCGCAACAGAGGGTAGGTAATGAGTGTCATGACCAGAATATTCTTGTAAACCTGAGGCCCATAGAGATTGAAATATCATGTAATGTACCATAGCTTTACATTGTACTTAGATAACTCTGTATTGGCCTTCATAGGAATTCCTGTCGTCGAGGACAACTTGAGCTAGTTCCTCCCAGCCCTGAGTGCCACAGTGCGCTCCTGTGATGTGTGTGAATGGTGTTATCCAAATGAATGTGTAAACATACAGCTCTCAAGCTGCCATTTTCCATTGATCCACACAAGCAACCGTCCCTCCATGTGGCCTCTCCACTTCCCTTTTATAAGCTAAGGGAAACATTCTGTGGGGTTCCATTCTGAACAAGTTGTTTATGCACCATTTCCTCTTTGTGTGGCTCCTAGTTCATGTGGAATGTAGCTTTTCATTTCCACAGTGTAATGCTTTCATGCCCTGGTAGATTTTTCTCTCCTCTGATAAGTGTTTTATTTTTTTCTCTCGATTTCCTTGGTGTAGCCTAGCAACAGGCAAGAGCAGCAGCGGTTCAAGGCCTAAATATGGTTTTGTGTTGAGGAGGAGCAAATGCCATGGTAAAGCATGAAACCACAGAGCCGTTTGTACATCTCTGTTGTAGAGCTGGCCAGTCCTCCACGTTTTGTATCTACTGCTCAAATAATCTCAAAGAAAGAAAGAAAGAAAGAAAGAAAGAAAGAAAGAAAGAAAGAAAGAAAGAAAGAAAGAGAGAAAGAGAGAAAGAGAGAAAGAAAGAGGCTGCCTGGAGAGTTCACATTGTCAAGCTTTTCAGCGTTCCTATATAAAATACTGTATGTAGGACTAAGGGGCTTTAAGTCCCTTTAGAGTTTGGCGAGAAATTAGTCACTATCAGTCTATGAAAGCGTTGTCATGGGTTTTATAAAACCTATTTTCAATGCTGTACTGTCAACTATACATACACCAATAGTTACTTAACCAAAGGTTATTGTAAAGTGCATTGAAAGTAGCTTTTAAATGAGCTGTATTCACTTTTTTAAGTAAAGAGGCCGAGAGAACAGGGGTTCCCAAACCTTCTTCCACTTCACAAATGTATGGGGAAGTTATTTTAAAATCATTTTTACTATTATAAAATGGCATACAAACAAGTACAGTGCCCATCCTAATTCATAAGTGCTGCCTCTCTGATTGGTTTGCTAACCTAATGCAATGCTCCAGGCACCATGGTTTATATGAGGGGCTGGCGTGAATAGATTTCAGCCAGCATTATTAAACAGAGTGGTTTCTGGTATTGTGCTGGCAGGCTGGTTTCTATTGTTGAGAGGGTAGTAGTCGTTCTGATTCTACAGCTCAGGGTTTATAAAGGCAGTCTGCGGAGGTGAAGCCCTCGCTCGTCAAACATTCAGAGATGATCCCAGGGAGGGACATCATATCCCGGGTAATCTCCTGCTAACACCCTCCTTACCTCGCCTTGGCTGGAGAAAGTAGAGAGTATAGAAGAATCTGCACAGAAACACTTCTCACCATTCACAATGATCTCTATGGAAAACTCAAACCACTTGACAGGGCTTCTGTACATTGTTCTGGTGTGCATGTTGAATAAATGAACTGTAAGAAGAAATAGGGTAAATGTTGACAATCCTGTTCAATTGAATGAGATCTCCAGAGCCCCATGGTTTAACAACTGGTCCAGGTGTACAGGCTCAGTGGCTAGAGGAGCACCAAGTCCTCCCCATGCAGGGTTCCCACAGTTCCACGTTCACCGGCAGGCTATATATTGTCTCAAAGGATATCATGTATACAGAGCCAAAGATAGGCCACCGGTCATGCTGCCTGCTACCACACAGAACTTTGTCAAGCCTGTGTTTGTACGCTGCAAGGATGCTAGCTCTGGAACTCTTGACCTCGACTTTTCTCTCCCCTGATTTGTTTTGTGAGGCAATTTGTTTGTCAATGACTAAAGCTGAAATGTATTGGAGTGAAACTAGAGAAAGTATGCTGTCTTACTCTAAGTGCACATTGATATTTTCGCTGTTTTTATTCATGTGTTCTCATATGTTTCATTGCTGTCTTATGGAGTGGTTTGGCTTCTTCATCTTCCAAAAGTATGTGGGCGGTGTCTTCAAGCTGTGCATGTAATCTTCAGCACAAACAAACATTAGCAAATGTTCTACAAAATATCAAACTGTCTTTACTGTCACAACAATGTGTAACAGGATTATAAACAGTAATACATGCTAGTTTGAGAAAATAATTGTTAACAGTATCTTATGAGCTAAGTCCTATCTGTTAGATAATATAGCCATGTAAAGTGTTACCAACCACACCAAGGTGAGGCTAAATGGTGTCACTAAATAGTGTTGAAGCCTATGTCAGTGAGTTAATGGGCTAGTTAATGTCAGTGAGTTAATGGGCTAGTTAATGTCAGTGAGTTAATGGGCTAGTTAATGTCAGTGAGTTAATGGGCTAGTTAATGTCAGTGAGTTAATGGGCTAGTTAATGTCAGTGAGTTAATAGGCTAGTTAATGTCAGTGAGTTAATGGGCTAGTTAATGTCAGTGAGTTAATGGGCTAGTTAATGTCAGTGAGTTAATGGGCTAGTTAATGTCAGTGAGTTAATGGGCTAGTTAATGTCAGTGAGTTAATGGGCTAGTTAATGTCAGTGAGTTAATGGGCTAGTTAATGTCAGTGAGTTAATGGGCTAGTTAATGTCAGTGAGTTAATGGGCTAGTTAATGTCAGTGAGTTAATGGACTAGTTAATGTCAGTGAGTTAATGGGCTAGTTAATGTCAGTGAGTTAATGGGCTAGTTAATGTCAGTGAGTTAATGGGCTAGTTAATGTCAGTGAGTTAATGGGCTAGTTAATGTCAGTGAGTTAATGGGCTAGTTAATGTCAGTGAGTTAATGGGCTACAGTGGAAGTGAGAAGTCTTCCACGTTCTGATGTTGAAACGGTACAGTGCCTAACTTTGGCACTCCTAGTTGTGCTGCTGAAGCACTGCCAAAGATGGCTCAGACAGACAGACAGACAGACAGACAGACAGACAGACAGACAGACAGACAGACAGACAGACAGACAGACAGACAGACAGACATGTGACTTTATTATGCTGATTCTCCTGGTGCTGAGACAGAAGCAAAAAGACGTGAATGATTCAGCTGTTCACGGCTTTGACTGAGTGACTCCTCCAAATACATACACCCACTTGGTTTAGCACCTTGGAAATTAGATGGCACCTTATGATAATGTATGCATTTAGAACTGAAATAAAGTCATACTAGTGTATTATGAAATATACTATATATGAAAGAGGTGAAAGGTAGAGGCAATAGGTCGGTTTCACTGCATAGTAATTAACAATGAATTAACGCACACTAACTGTCTGAGTCAATAGTGTTAGAGCCAGGCCTGAATCAGAATGCACAAACGTGTGTTCATTCATTGTTCATCAAACATTATAGCATTTGTTAAACATTTAATGCAAACACCTAACACTTGTATATCATTAGCCTTTGAGGCTCAACATTAAATACTTATTTAATATGCAAATGAGTTTTGGCTCAGATTAGCAGATTGGTTCCCTTTGTAATGGGTGTGCTTTGCTTCCTTGATTTATCAACAAAAAATAAATGATATTTATACGTGGAGAAAATTAGCCACTGGCTCCATTCTAGTCTGTAGAATAGTCCATTATAATTGGTCCCCAGGGGTATATGGGTTTTACTGTGCCAGGATGGGGATGTTCAAAGAGTATCATACTAAATGAAGATAGTTTTCTCATAGGGCCTGATTTTAACTTGAAATGTGGATACTTAACTTTAAAACTTTAACTTTTCTCAGCTCTTGAGGAACTGACGTTGTGATGTTAGAAGAGCATATTTGGGAATATTCGAGGTAAAAAAAGGAAAACAGGCACAGATTCAATATTCCTCAAAACCCATGATGAACCCTTTCAACATTCTTAGGTTGACATGCGCCACAGTAGAATGTCTAACCAGAAGTGGTTTGTTAGTTTGTCTACCTGCTGACCCTGAAAAGGGTAACAATATTTGGCATTGGAAGTTCAGGGAACTCCGTTCCTTGAATATTTTTTCTGAGGAGGTTAGAGTTGGTTATGTTGTGATGCAGTAGCTAATGTGAAAGCAGAGCAGAGCACTGGAATATCTTTTCCATTAGCTTGTCAATCACTTTTCTTAGCAATGACCTCCAGAAAAACAGCTTTAAAAAAACTAGGAAGCAGGCAGCATTCACAATGTTCTTTTTTGTGTAGTCAAGAAGCTTGTTTTGTCAATCCAAAGTTTTCCCAACTACATGTTTGCTAACATCCCAAGGTACAGAGTTCAGTCAACTCTCCATTCACAGATTTGATGTGTTGCCAATAATAGTTCATCTGTATTTTCGCACCTCCATAAAATGTCACGGTTGAGTCTGCAAATTTTCACTGCTTTGTTCAGAATTGACAAAGCAAGTCTGTCTCAGAATCTCTATTGTGCTGAAGAAGGTTGAGGCATTGCAATTGTATTGAGGACAATGCTCATATTTTTCAGCAGTGCAGTTGGAGATTTTTAGATGACCCTGTCTAGAATAAGATGTTTTTTTTAAATGAAAACATAAATTATAACTTTTTTTTTTTTTTCCTTCCAAAGAACACATAAAGGATTGACCTCACACCCCTAAGTGATGCCTGCACTCTGAACTGACCTCAACAAAGACTCTTTCAAATCTTTTTGGATTTGTTTTATTTGACCTTTATTTAACTAGGCAATCTAAGGCTCATTTGAATTCAGTCCAACCTGAATTGCCATATTTATCCTGTACAGATGTAGGATCTTAATTTTAGCCAGTTTGCTACAGCAGGAAAATAATCCTGCAGCAACAGGAACTGTTAATTATTATGTGCATTATATTTAATGGACTTTTTTGTAGGTTGATAAATCAAGTCTGAAATTTCAAAGTGGAAATTACAAACTTCAGAAACCATTTTTAATCACTGGGTGATAAAATTAAGATTCTACATCTGTAGCTCTTTTTCACAAAACCAACAGGCTTAAAAAGCTTTTGCTAAAAGCTCTTCTACTAATAAGTACACTCTGCTACTACCAAGTAGACTCTGCTACTAATAAGTACACTCTGCTACTACCAAGTAGCCTATGCTACTATCAAGTCGACTCTGCTACTACTAAGTACACTCTGCTACTACCAAGTCGACTCAGCTACTACTAAGTACACTCTGCTATTACCAAGTTGACTCTGCTACTACCAAGTCGACTCAGCTACTACTAAGTAGACTCTGCTACAAAGTAGATGCTTCCAGTCTTCTTCGGGAGTGTGTGAGAGCAGGCCAGATACTCCACAAACATATTGCAATGGAGGGTGAGATTGAATTTGGCCCCTTGCCTAATATGTTATGAGCTTTTTCCAGCAATTCACAAGAGTCATCATTGCAATTAAATGTGTGTAATTACATCTGTAAATCCACAGTGTGCATACAAGTGAGTTCCAGTATGACTAATGAAATCAATATTCCATGTAATCAGCCAGGGGACAGATACACACAACTGATCCCCAGTTTCTAAATCAGTCATTCAGTTACTAAGTCAGTCAATCAGTCAGTTACTAAGTCAGTCAATACGTCAGTCAGTCAGTTACTAAGTCAGTCATTCAGTCAGTTACTAAGTCAGTCAATACGTCAATCAGTCAGTTACTAAGTCAGTCAATACGTCAATCAGCCAATACCTCAGTCAGTCAGTCAGTCATTTACTAAGTCAGTCAGTCAGTCAGTTACTAAGTCAATCAGTCCTGTTACTAAGTCAGTCAATACGTTAGTCAGGTAGTCGATCAGTCAGTTACTAAGTCAGTCAATCCGTCAGTCAGTCAGTTACTAAGTCAGGCATTCAGTCAGTTACTAAGTCAGGCATTCAGTCAATACGTCAGTCAATCAGTCAATACCTCAGTCAGTCAATCAGTCAATACCTCAGTCAGTCAATCAGTCAGTCAATACGTTAGTCAGGCAGTCATTCAGTCAGTCACTAAGTCAGTCATTCAGGTAGTCAGTCAATAAGTCAGCCAGGCAGTCAGTCAGTCACTCATTCAGTCAGTCACTAAGCTAGTCAGCCAGTCAGTTAGTCAGTCAGCCAGTCAGTTAGTCAGTCAGTCATTCAGTCACTAAGTCAGTCAGTCAATCAGTTCGAGGCTGCTAGTTAGTGACCTGGCTATGTATAATTTGTCATTCCAGAACAGACACAGAGAGCGAGGGAACCATAAAGCATGTAGCCCCTTCACTCCAGCAGAGCACATTTCAGTGCTGGGCCGAACGATGTGGGCATCGGCCACAAATCCTTTTTATTCCCCCATAAATCCACCTGGCTGTGCTCATCCAGCCAGGACTGAGGTGTGGGCATGTCACAGCTCCCTCAGCCACATCCCGTCAGGACTGAGGTGTGGGCATGTCACAGCTCCCCCAGCTACGTCCTGGCAGGACCGAGGTGTGGGCATGTCACAACTCCCCAGCCACATCCTGTCAGGACCAAGGTGTGGGCATGTCACATTCCCAGCCAACAGCAGGACTATGTGGGAGGTAATGGCCGACTGTTAGAGCACTTCCACATTTGAAACATAATCAAAATTCTGTTTAGTTTGTGTGCAATGCCATAAAGGACCTCTAATGTGGTTCTGAACTAAAAGGCAGAACCATTGAATGACTCCAGACAGGGCAACAGCATGGGACGGTTCCAATACAGATCTGTCATTCATCTAGCCATTAGACGTTAGTGACGGGTTATAGATTTTACAATCCCCCTGCTGATACTTTGTAATACCTTTTAGATGCGTTCAATGATATAGATGGGCCCACTTCTTTGTGTGAAAGAAACCCGCTCCATTTTTCCCTCTGTGCGCTGTGGCAGGTTGGTTGTGCTCGCAGACGTTTGGCTGGTTCAGGTGTTAAATGGAAGGCGGTGGGGAGCAAGGTGAGGGTGAGGTGGGGCGGGCTGGGGCAAGTGAGGGGAGGTGACAGGGCTCCTCGGCTCAGTCCATTTAGCGGGTTGATGTCGATTAGCATGGAGCACGGTCCCTTCCCTCTCCTCAGGGAGCGTACTGTGCTGTGCTACAAGACGTCCCTGATACTGGAAACAAACAGCTCTGCTCTGCTCTGCTCTGCTCATCCTGCCTGAGATACAACCAACAGCAGCAGCAAATGAGACTCTAGTCTGTGTCAACAGTATGTGAGCTCTGCCCCTGCTTGGTGGAGGTAAGTCCGTTTTGAAGAGGAAATGGCATTGAAGCGTGTCTTTACTCTCTATTCAAGTTAAGTAGGTGTCAGATATTTTAGGCTTTTCCCATTCGCATTCAGAAAGAAAGTCATTTCTCCTAATCATAATCTTTATTCAAAACCATCCAATTTCAGTTCATGATTAGAGGGGACTGATGGGAAATGGAGTCTCTCCTTCAGGCAGTAAAGTAACACCCTTCTCTCACCTCTCCTCTTCACCCCTCCATCAGTCTCAACTGATACAGGTCCCCACACTTAATCTGTAGACCTCAAGTGCCGAAAATGTGGAATGTTTGGAGATTTAATGCCTTGCCTTGTTCTTTTGTAGCCAGTAGACATATAAATCTCCCTAAACAGTGGATTCCCGTGGGTGAAATGTATTTCTGTGAGAGGGGACAGCACATTGCAGCCAGATTTATCTATGTGCTTGTGTCTAGTCCCTATGATTGAGGTTTATAACTTCCTGATATTACCTCTTAAATCAGAGTGTATTTTACAGTTCCCTGGACTGTTTCTGTTGAAATTGTGGGGTATGTCAAGTATATGATTTTTATGTAACAGTCTCAGAACATTTTACACAAATACTTTTTGGAGATGAAAAGCTCTAGTCTCCCAGAATAAGTGGTATTTTGGAAATATGATGCAGTGTCATAGAGTTCTCCAGATTTCATTCTATCTGAAAGCACAGAGAACAAATGTTGTAGATATCCTGTTGTGAATGTCCATCGCCACATACAGACAATGACTAATCACTTATGAATGACATACTGTAGATACAGATGACGATTGAGGCCTCATTCACGGCAGTACATTATCAGTTTGAATGGCCATGGGGTCTTCATTACGTAATACATACATATACTGTACATTAGACTTGCATTTGGTAGTTTGAATAACATCATCCAGAAGTGCCCTTCAACTGTATGCAGGAAAAGTAATGAAACCGAAATGAAGTGGGCTATTCTGTTCTACAGCCCATACAGCCACAGTAGGAAGGGAAGAGAAGGTGTGACTGAGTGGGAGGAGGTTAATCATACATTTCAATGTTGATTTGAACTGCAAACACTGTTTTCACTCCACTGCTTCATGTTGTACAATGCGTCATTGTCCTTCATTGTTGAACAACACACCCTGTAACAGAATAGCTCTAATAGAATTTCATTGAGTCGCAGCTACCTCCCTGAATAGGTCAGTCGTTGACCATGGACGTCTATGGTAGCTTCTATGTATAAGTTGCCAAATATAGTCTTGCTACATCCCTGTATTTCTGGTAGCATATGTTACCTGATTTCTTAAAGTATTTGTAATTTTGAATACACTGTTATTTACTATGCTACTTCCAGTCTCCTGCTCTGTGATTTAATCAGAAGTCCGTCACTGCTCTAATACAGTTGAAGTCGGAAGTTTACATACACCTCAACCAAATACATTTAAACTCAGTTTTTCACAATTCCTGACATTTAATCCTAGTAAAGATTCCCTGTCTTAGGTCAGTTAGGATCACCACTTTATTTTAAGAATGTGAAATGTCAGAATAATAGTAGAGAGAATAATTCATTTCAGCTTTTATTTCTTTCATCACATTCCCAGTGGCTCAGAAGTTTACATACACTCAATTAGTATTTGGTAGCATTGCCTTTAGATTGTTTAACTTGGGTCAAACATTTCAGGTAGCCTTCCACAAGCTTCCCACAATAAGTTGAAGGTGAATTTTGGCCCATTCCTCCTGACAGAGCTGGTGTAACTGAGTCAGGTTTGTAGGCCCCCTTGCTCGCACATGCTTTTTCAGTTCTGCCCACAGATTTTCTATAGGATTGAGGTCAGGGCTTTGTGATGGCCACTACCTTGGCTTTGTGATGGCCACTACCTTGACTTTGTTGTCCTTAAACCATTTTGCCACAACTTTGGAAGTATGCTTGGGGGCATTGTCCATTTGGAAGAACCATTTGCGACCAAGCTTTAACTTCCTGAATGATGTCTTGAGAAGTTGCTTCAATATATCCAAATAATTTCCCTCCCTCATGATGCCATCTATGTTGTGAAGTGCACCAGTTCCTCCTGCAGCAAAGCAAGCCCATAACATGATGCTGCCACCCCCGTGCTTCACGGTTGGGATGGTGTTCTTCGGCTTGCAAGCATCCCCCTTTTTCCTCCAAACATAACGATGGTCATTATGGCCAAACTGTTCTATTTTTGTTTCATCAGACCAGAGGACATTTCTCCAAAAAGTACGATCTTTGTCCCCATTGTGCAGTTGCAAACCGTAGTCTGGCTTATTTAATGGCGGTTTTGGAGCAGTGGCTTTTTCCTTGCTGAACGGCCTTTCAGGTTATTTCGATATAGGACTCGTTTTACTGTGGATATAGATACTTTTGTACCTGTTTCCTCCAGCATCTTCGCAAGGTTCTTTGCTGTTGTTCTGGGATTGATTTGCACTTTTAACACCAAAGTACATTCATATCTAGGAGACAGAACGCGTCTCCTTTCTGAGCGGTATGACTGCTGCGTGGTCCCATGGTGTTTATACTACTATTGTTTGTACAGATGAATATGGTACCTTCAGACATTTGGAAATAGCTCCCAAGGATTAACCAGATTTGTGAAAGTTACAATTATTTAACTGAGGTCTTGGCTGATTTATTTCAATTTTCCCATGATGTCAAGCAAAGAGGCACTGAGTTTGAAGGTAGGCCTTGAAATACATCCACAGGTACACCTCCAATTGACTCAAATGATGTCAATTAACCTATCAGAAGCTTCTAAAGCCATGACATAATTTTCTGGAATTTTCCAAGCTGTTTAAAGGCACAGTCAACTGAGTGTATGTAAACTTCTGACCAACTGGAATTGTGATACAGTGAATTATAAGTGAAATAATCTGTCTGGAAACAATTGTTGGAAAATTACTTGTGTCATGCACAAAGTAGATGGCCTAACCGACTTGCCAAAACTATAGTTTGTTATAACTTCTTAGGGCTGCAAACCCGTTAACGGGATGATATGACAACAGTCAGTGACAGTGCAGGGCACCAAATTCAAAACAACAGAAATCTCATAATTAATATTCCTCAAACATACATGTATTTTATAGCATTTTAAAGGTAATCTTGTTGTTAATCCCACCACAGTGTCCAATTTCAAATAGGCTTTACAGCGAAAGCACCACAAACGATTATGTTAGGTCACCACCAACTCACAGAAAAATTCAGCCATTTTTCCAGCCAAAGAGAGGAGTCACAAAAAGCACAAGTAGAGATAAAATGAATCACTAACCTTTGATGATCTTCATCAGATGACACTCATAAGACTTCATGTTACACAATACATGTATGTTTTGTTTGATACAGTTAATAAAAAAAATCTCAGTATACTGTCATGACTGTCTTGATCAGGTCAGGTTACAGGAGACCACAACCCTACAGATTATCTCTCAACCCAACAGCGGTGGAGAGATCTAGGGGTCTGAAGACGTGGGGGCTTTTATGGCCCTCACGCCCCTGGTAAATCTCAGGCCACAGGCAAATTCCTTTGTCGTGTCACTATGGAGAACCAGCCTCCGAACATTAAACATGAACTAAAGGGACTTTGGAACAATGGTTTTCGTCAGCCACAATGGTGGTCATGACAATAGATGGAATATGAAAATGTATTTTTGTTCTGTTATTAAAGGTTAATAGATGACGTTATTACGAAAACATTGTAATTTGAAGGGTGTTCCTAGTATATGTTTGATGTTTATATGTTGTACGTTGTATGGAAAATATCCAAATCAAAGAGAATGTTTTGGGGAAGATGAGATGTTAAGTTAGTTGTCTAAAATGGGATTTGAGAAAAACCTAGCCCTTGCCTCATTAACTTGGTACGCCCAGAGAATTGCCCTAAAGGCGGCTACGCCCACTTCTGACCCAAGGGCATAAAACCTATGAGTATAGAATTTACAACAGGACTATGTGACCCCAGCTGCAGCAGGGTCTGAAAAAGTCAACCAACCCAGAACGCAACACACGTTTGAGGACAAAGAAATCCTTTTCTACCCAAGCTACGGATGAGTAGCTGTATCTAAGCGGGTGAATTCAAGTCGAACCACCTAGCCTCCATCTCCCATCGAATCGTGGTATCTAAAGGGTTTCATTCCTATGCCGTGAGCTCTGAGCTACAGAGCTGTCTGTCCTCAGAAGACCCCTTCCAGAGAAAGGGGTGAGGGAACAGACTCCTAAGCCAAAAAGAACACTGACACCGGGAGGACGAGCAGGGAGGTGTGCAGGAGAAGTGCGTCATCGAACAGCGGAACGGTCCACTCAGAGAATCCCCGGAGATCATCCCCACGTAATTACATCATTATGTTCTGACCCATAAGAGCAGCAGTTTGAGGCAAGGCTAGGGTTAGAATAGCATAGTTGACAAATTCACCCAAATGTATATTTCTCTTGTGTACTTATTTTTCTCTCTCTTTTGAAATTCCCATTGTGGGTAACACGCGCCATAATGTGTTTGCCCGTTATACTAAGTTCTAATCAATAGCCTATGATGTGTTTTGTCTATGTGTATCTTTTATCATAATTTTAGCTTTTTAGTAAATAAATATTCAACTAGGATTGGTGTGGTACGAATTTATTGGTGGGACCCGGGTCAGTGCAGATTCACGGGCTATACGACGTTCAGAACGAGATTGGTAGAGGCAACTGGTTAATTAGCGGCTGTTGTAAAATCAATATTCTGATATTCTTTGAGTTAATTTTATTAAATAGAAACTCAATAAAAACTAGTTTTCCCATGGTGCCCCAGGTTAATGAGTTAATAATGGCTTGATTCAGTTAATCACGTAATTAGAAACTTGTAATCATTCGATGAGCAACAGTCATCACATACCTTAAGGGAACATTTCGGCAGTTGCTGTATGGTTAGTGAGAAAGTCCATATTGCAAATGTACGGTCCCTTACTAGACGTCCGAAAACGTTTGTAAAATTTGCGGATGGCGTCGGGCCGAGCGGCAGGGCCGGACCTACCGGGAAGTCATCAAATGAACTTTGTCGGACATTCGGTTTCCGTTTTTACAAAAATAATAAGATTTTGGTCATTTCTCCGCTGTCCCGGAATATCCCACAAGAAGGCATGAGCAATCATATTGCTATTGGACAAAACATCACGATTCACGACGGAGCCTTATCTCGAAAACGGAAAATATTTCGAAGCCGAAACTCGGTGAGCGTAGGTTTGGCATAATGGGCAGTTGGCCCCGAACAAGATGGCGTCTAGGCCTCAACGGTTTTTGAGTTATGGCCATTTATCTGGGATTAAAGGTCCAAAATGAAAATAAAGAAATTATTTTTCCACTTCACGTCAAAGTCAAGGAGCCTCCGGTGTCAATAAAAAAAGAACCAGCCATTTATCTATCGTCATTTAAGAGAAATCGTACAACGACAGATTGGTGATGTTCACGGATAGGTGTTTTTTTCCCAACGGTTACAGATCCAGTTGCAGGGTGTTCTTACGAATCTTTTTAAAGTGTGCTGCGGAGCTCTGCGAGATTTCTGTGATTTTCTATGATTTTCTGAAATAACACACACTCACTAAACCCTCCGTAAATAACTCAGTTCTTAACGTAAAGACTTAAAACTCAGGATTATGTAAAGGCATACCCCAATCATGATATGAGTTTATTTATAGCTTCCTGTGCCAACCGGAAGTGCCTTAAATGGTGTCACAGTGGCAGTTTCCAAGGGTTAAAAAGGTCAGATCTTTTCAAAACTTCATATGTGTGATTAGGCAACCCCCATAAACTGTAAGTCAGTCATTTCTCCCAACAGATGTCAAAGAAAAGCTCTCTCTCACACACACACACACAGAAACACACACACAGCAAGGATGGAGTGACAAAGTGCGGTGCTTAAAGACACACAAAGCCTACAATGGCATTTCCATATTCTCTAGGCCGTGCCGAGTTCAAGAAGATGCCCCGCTTGACCGTAGCTCGCTCGGTCTAAGCACAGCGACCATTAGAAAAGTAGGCCCAAAATGAAGGCTGGCCCTCAATGTCATTTGCTTTGGGGTGACAGTGAGAGAACCGTTAAGGTGAGAAGCACAATTCGACCTCAGGAACGTACCTGAGGTCCTCCCGATCCGTGCAAGCCTAATCTTGACCGTGTGGCATTAACCCTTACCAGTTAAAAGAAGGTGTTTACATCAAACAGTTTGCATTGACTTCTCTCCCCATAGGAATACATTGCCTGCACCTCTAAATTCAACCTGAAGCCTATGTGGGTTATGAATGCCTTATGAACCTGTCTTCTATGACAGTCCATCAGACCACTATGAGGTCTACCTGTGTCGATTCTAAGCTTCCTGGAGCAACCGGAAGTGGTTAAATTGACCCAAAAGGTGTTTTGATGTACATAACCTTCAAAGGTGAAAATGACTACATTCAACCCTGTGTATATCAGTCAATTCTTAACTTAAAGACTTAAAACTCAGGATTCTGTAAGAGGCTACCTCAGTCAAGACATGTGTTTACCTATAGCTTCCTGTGTCAACCGGAAGTGCCTTTAATTGGGTCACACTGTCTGTTTTGAAGGGTTAAAAAAGTCACATCTTTCCAAAACTTCATATGTGTGGCTAGGTAAACCTCATGAACTGTAAATCAGTCATTTCTCCCAACAGATGTCAAAGAAAAGTTCTCAAACACACACACAGCAAGGATGGAGTGAAAAAGTGCGGTGCTCAAAGACACAGAGAGCAGGCAATGGCATAAACAATCTCTAGGCCGTGCCGAAGTTCAACGAGATATCCCGCATGACCGTAGCTCGCTCGGTCTGAGCGCAGCGACCACGAGAAAAGTAGGCCCAAAATGAAGCCTGCCCCACAACGTCATTTGCTTTTGGGTGACAGTGAGAGAACCGTTAGGGTGAGAAGCACAATTCGACCTCAGGTATGTTCCTAAGGTCCTTCCGATCCGTGCAAGCCTAACCTTGACCGTGTGGCATTAACCCTTAATAGTTAAAAGAAGGTGTTTACTTCAAAGAGTTTGCATTCTCTCCCCATAGGAATACATTGCCTGCACCCCTAAATTCAACCTGAAGCCTATGTGGGTTATGAATGTCGTATGAACCTGTCTTCAATGACAGTCCATCAGGCCACTACGAGGTCTACCTGTGTTGATTCTAAGCTTCCTTGACCAACCGGAAGTGGTTAAAATCACCCTAAAAGTGTTTATCCATACCCTGCCTGCAGTTTGATAGACATAGTGCATTCAACCCTGTGTAAATCAGTCAGTTCTTAACGTAAGGACTTAAAACTCAGGATTCTGTAAAAGCATACCCCAGTGAGGATATGTGTTGACTTATAGCTTCCTGTGCCAACCGGAAGTGCCATAATTGGTGTCTCTTGGGCTGTTTCGAGGGGTTAAAAAAGTCAGATCTTTCCAAAACTTCATATATGTGATTAGTCAACCCCCATGAACTGTAAATCAGTCATTTTTCCCATAAAATGTCAAAGGAAAACTAAATCACACACACACACAGCTTGGAAGTGGGGACCCATTGGGGTGCGTAGAGACATACACTGCCTGCATTAGTTAACCTTGTTGGAACTTTTAAAGAACCGTCGGACCTAGAGTTCCGAAACTTTAGAATCCTGTTCTAGACCTCCGGTCGATAGTGCGTGGTGAGTTACGTGGCTCTAGAAGGTTCTCGGACCGAGAAACAGCCTCGTACATTTGCAATGACTTCAATTCATTTTGTATCAGTTTGGTGTCAGAATGATATCTAATTGACTGATGGACGGTGACTTGCTGGTGACTCTTGTCCAGTTGCAATATGTTTAAACAGTGAGGTACCATCACCAAAGTGACATTCTGAAATCAACCCTAACGAACCATTGAGATGAACCAGAATCACTGCCCAGCCATCCCGAGTTCATCAGGCCAGTCAATTTCACATTCCTGCAGGATTTTTATAGCATGACAAATTTGTGATGGTACCTGCCCATTGAACTATATTGCAAATGCACAGTGACTTTGCAAAAGTAAGAAAACATAAACAAATGGACATGATGAAATCAACACAACGAGTGATGGAAAGGTACAGCTATCACTGCTCGGCCATCCTGTGTTCATCAGGCCAGTCAATCTTGCATTTTTGAGCATGTCAAATTTCATATGGTAAATGCCCATTGAAACATATTGCAAATGCACGTGCATTTGCAATATGATTCTATAGTGAAAAAAAACATCACAAAATGGACATGATGAAGTCAACACAACGAGCCATGGAAAGGAGCAACTATCACTGCCAGGCCATCCCGAGTTCATCTGGCCAGTCAATTTTGCATTTCTGCAGGATTTTTGAGCATGTCAAATTTCATATGGTAAATGCCCATTGAACCATATTGCAAATGCACGTGCACTTGCAATATGATTCAACAGTGAAAAAACATCACAAAATGGACATGATGAAGTCAACACAACAAGCCATGGAAAGGAGCAACGATCACTGCCAGGCCATCCCGAGTTCATCAGGCCAGTCAATTTTGCATTTCTGCAGGATTTTTGAGCATGTCAAATTTCATATGGTAAATGCCCATTGAACCATATTGCAAATGCACGTGCACTTGCAATATGATTCAACAGTGAAAAAACATCACAAAATGGACATGATGAAGTCAACACAACGAGCGATGGAAAGGAGCAACTATCACTGCCAGGCCATCCCGAGTTCATCTGGCCAGTCAATTTTGCATTTCTGCAGGATTTTTGAGCATGCCAAATTCGTGATGGTAAATGCCCATTGAACCATATTGCAAATGCACGTGCACTTGCAATATGATTGTATAGTGAAAAAACATCACCAAATGGACATGATGAAATCAACACAACGAGTGATGGAAAGGAACAACTATCACTGCCCGGCCATCCTGTGTTCCCATAGCGAGCATTAATATCAGAATGACCGGTAAATGCATTTACAACCATATTTTTATTTTTGGCTTACCAGGTGCCTATTTTCAATCACCAGTTGCACAACAATGCGTATCCATCAGAATATTTTAAACAGTCCATAAAGCACTCAGGTCGGCCCCCATAGATAGAGGGCCGTAGTAGGGTACTCCCATAGCGGGCATGGACAATAGGAGTCCCGGTAAATGCATTTACAACCATATTTTTATTTTTGGGTTACCAGTTGCACAACAATGCACGTGCATTTGCAATATGATTCTATAGTGAAAAAACATCACCAAATGGACATGATGAAATCAACACAACGAGTGATGGAAAGGAACAACTATCACTGCCAGGCCATCCTGTGTTCATCAGGCCAGTCAATTTTGCATTCCTGCAGGATTTTTATAGCCTGACAAAATCGTGATGGTACATGCCCATTGAACCATATTGCAAATGCACAGTGACTTTGCAAAAGTGAGAAAACATAAACAAATGGACACGATGAAATCAACACAACGAGTGATGGAAAGGTATAACTATCACTGCTCGGCCATCCTGTGTTCATCAGGCCAGTCAATTTTGCATTTTTGAGCATGTCAAATTTCATATGGTAAATGCCCATTGAAACATATTGCAAATGCACGTGCATTTGCAATATGATTCTATAGTGAAAAAAACATCACCAAATGGACATGATGAAATCAACACAACGAGTGATGGAAAGGAACAACTATCACTGCCCGGCCATCCCGAGTTCATCAGGCCAGTCAATTTTGCATTTCTGCAGGATTTTTGAGCATGCCAAATTTCTTATGGCATTTGGCCCCCAAAAAAAGTGACTTTTGACTTCCTATGAAATCATATTGAAAATGGACAAAACATATTCCTTATGCGCATGTAAAAAAAGAAAAAAAAATGATAATAAAATTGGACAAAAGTATATTCATACAATTCTTACACATGTGTAATTGACAAAACAATAATTTTTTCAAAATGTTGCTTTTGGACGTTGACTTGGGTTACATTTCCAATATGAAAAACCAAGGTGGAGCGGATTCGCCACCTGTTGGATTTTTAAAGTGTTACAACTGGCAATTGCCATATGGCATTTGCAATACACTTTGGATGAATCAACGCCGAATTGGGTGGTATTGGACAATGTGTATATGGTTTGTCCGATGCCAATGACATCCCATTCATTTTTGTCCAATACAGGGGGGTAATCCCTTACATTAACTAATACAACGTCATGACAATACATTGGCGCGTTACATTCACTAGTTCCAAAAACATCCGGTGATATTGCAGAGAGCCACATAATTTTACAGAAATACTCATAAATGTCGATAAATACAATTGTTAGACATGGAAATATAGATATACCTCTCCTTAATGCAAACGCTGTGTCAGATTTCAAAAGAACTTTACGGAAAAGCATACCATGCAATAATCTGAGACGGCGCTCAGAAAATAAACACAATTATCCGCCATGTTGGAGTCAACAAAAATCAGAAAAATGCACTCCCAGGAATCCTAGTTCCACAATAAATGCTTGATTTAAAGTAATGTCCATTATTTATGTCCAAGTAGCTACTTTTGTTAGCGCGTTTAGTACACAAATCCAAATGTTCGTGCAGGTCCATCTGAACGTCGGACGAAAACTTCAAAGTTATATTACAGGTCGAAGAAACTTGTCAAACTAAGTATAGAATCAATCTTTAGGATGTTGTTATCATAAATCTTCAATTACGTTCAAACTGGAGAATTCCCTATGTCTGTAGAGAAGCCATGGGACGCTATCAGGTGAAATGCGCGTGACCAGGACCTGGCTCTCTGCCAGACCATTGACTCAAAGAGCTCCCATCCGGCTCCACAACACAGAAGCCTCATTCAACTTTCTAAAGACGGTTTACATCTAGTTGAAGCCCTAGGAAGTGCAACTTTATCCATATCCCACTGTGTATTCAATAGGGGATGGGTTGAAAATCGACCAACCTCAGATTTTCCACTTCCTGTTTGGATTTCTTCCATATGAGTTCTATTATACTCACAGGCATCATTCAAACAGTTTTAGAAACTTCAGAGTGTTTTCTATCCAATACTACTAATAATATGCATATATTAGCAACTGGGACTGAGGAGCAGGCCGTTGACTCTGGGCACCTCTGGGCACCTTTCATCCAAGCTACTCAATACTGCCCCTGCAGCCATATTAACAATAAATTTGTGGAGTGGTTGAAATAGGAGTTTTAATGACTCCAACCTAAGTGTATGTAAACTTCTGACTTTAACTGTAGCTGTGATTGGCTCAAAGAAGGGGTCTGGGGATCATTGTTTTAAGAGGCTGTGTTTGGCTTGTTTCCAGACTCCAGAGCTGATGAGGGGGCGCCACAGAAGATAGACCACGCTGTCATCGGAGGTGTGGTTGCCGTGGTGATGTTCGCTATCCTCTGTGCACTCATCGTCCTGGGGCGCTACTTCGCCAGACACAAAGGTATAACGGCTCACCTGGGTTCCCTGGCTGTTACAATGCTTCCACTGGCTTGAGATGAACTGGTGTACACTATCATTGATCATTCGTAGACCTAGAAGTGTACTAGCTGTAGAGATTCATTACCATTAATTTGAGTCCAACAGGGGTGTTCATGAATTTGTTTATTCGTTGCAGGCACCTACTTCACACATGAAGCCAAAGGGGCAGACGACGCAGCAGATGCAGACACGGCCATCATTAATGCAGAGGGGGGACACAACAACACGGAAGAGAAGAAGGAGTACTACATCTAATGATGAGAGGCCAGGGGGTGCTGGGGGAGGGGGGCGTCCTGTAAGAGCACTATATCTAACTCTGAGTGGGCCAGAGGGTGTGGGGGGGGGGGGGGGTAACGAGGGATGTCGAACTGGTGCAGCTGAGAAGGAAAGATGAGAGGTGGAGAAAGGAGAAGAGAAGATGAGAAGAATGATGAGAACTCTAGAGGAGAGGAGGATTAGAGTGGATGAGTAGTTGGAGGCTTCATTGCTTTGTCGTGGATTTGTCCATCCAACCTCTCCTGGACTGCTGGGACCCATTCTGTACAGTTCAATTATTTTACAGACAATTTTGTGCCTTGTTCTATTTCTTTCGTAATTGTTGTTTTCTTTTTTCCCCTCAAGCCTGTCGACTCCACCAGATCCTTTTTGCTGCAGTTAGCTTTCAGAGGAGATTGAATGACACAGCGCTTCTTCTCTAGTTGTCCTGCAGCTCTATTTTAGCTTGTGTACCAGGCTTTTAGAAGCACTCTCTCTGCTGTGTACTGTAGAAGCAGCCAACAACACATATGAGTCATTTCCAGACTATCTAAAATCTATTGTAAACAGCTCTCATCAATATCAAACTATACTGTCCCTCTTAACTCATGCATAAATATGACCTCTCCTGCTCTATCAGACATACTGAAACATCCCTTTTATGTTTGTTCTGTGGCTAAAAGACTGACTGGAGTTGCTGCCATGGTCATACGCATTGTTGGTTTGTCTGTCAAATGTTGGTCGGGGCAACAGGCTGTTGTGTTGTTTCAACATCATGATATTATAGTGAATTCGGGGGGTAGTCCCAACCAGGGGACTACCCTGGTCCAGCAACTGTTAAGCCAACACCTTAACTGTTATACCAAGAGGTCCGATCCCCTTGATGAGGTCCCTAGGTGTTGGGCTAAGGTCGCTACAAAAATGGTTTACTCTGGGTCCTCATACTCATACCCTCAATGGTCAGTGAAGGACCAATGTAATAGTAATGTTTGTACGTGTTCAAATACAGTGCATATATTACCCAGTGTTTTCAGCAAAGGGTCAAATCCAGTTCAAATAATTATCTTCTACAGAGAAAACCAGTTTGATTTTGTTCTTGAATAATATACTGACTTTAATATATTGAATATATATTTAGTAACCTTACAAGGACCTTCAAACACGATTTTATTGTTGTCTTAGGCCTTTATCTAATCTGTTGACTCGGGTTGCTATTGAGAGGAATATATCTCAATATGAAAGGGAAGAACATATGTTACTTATACTTTAGATTGAAGACGTTTTAATTGTAATGATGTTTAAAACATTTGAATTTTTCAAACAGTAGCCAGTACACAAGGAATTCTGTATGTATTATTTTGACTACCATTGTATATCTTACGGATATTATGATACACTTTGAATATAATTTTTGCATGACTTACTGTTTTGTTAAAATGTTTTGTTTTCAAATGAGAAAAAGTAACACACAACTAATGGTCATTGCTCAATGAGCATTCCTAATCGTGTCTGTGAATAATAAGTTATTGAAGATCCCCTAGAAGTTTTGAATGGGGAAAGACTAGCACGGTTTCCATTTCTGCCATGTTTCAGCTTTTGAAGTAAATGTACAGATTGCTGTGGAATCCCTGTAATGCATATTGAAGTTCCTGCTTTTGTCTTTCCATGGTGCATTAGTCAATGGATGTATTGGATATAACAGTGTGATAGACAAAACAACTCCAAATACATGAATTAAAAGGACAGCCACTGCCTTAAAGCAATATGATTCAACTTTGCATTGGAATATATCATAATAATGAAGAAAAAAAGAGTGAAGGACTAAATGCAGTGCCTTCCTTTATTTAAAGGGTATAACAGTACGATGTCAACAGTGTCATACTATATCTTAGTATATGAATCTCTCTGTACCTTACACTAGTAGTGGTGGTCTTACTCTCTACTCACATGTAACTCATAAATCAGACAGTACTAAGAACTGGAATAACAAGTTAAAGTTATTTTCAGGTTGGATAAATAATTGGAATCATAACTGAATGATATGGCTGCTTCTATTTAAAAAACAGCTCCTTATAACAAACAAGCTAAGTAGTATTAATGATTTTATTTACGGACAATCTATTTCTGTCCAATAAGAATTTACAAGGTAGGCAAAGTGTATTTAATTTATTTGCTAAATCAATTTTAGTTGTATTTATAAGGTTATGTGCTGCAATTGTGGCTAAGGCTTGCCACACTTTGGGAAAGGTAAAACAAGCAAAACGGCACTGGAAATCTGATGTTTATTTAATTGAATTGCTTGAGGGTGATGCAGAACATAACCGATACCAGTATAACAAATTAAAATGTGCAAATCAATATTAATCTCAAAGTGTATTGATTAGTTCTGAACTTGCTTTTGTTTTTGTTAATCTTCAATGTTTTATTCTGGATACAATTGAAATGATCGCTGTAGGGACTCAAATTAAGTGTTGTTTTTGTTTTCAGTATACACTCAGTGGAAGGTTTATTATGTACACCATCCCATTCTTGAAAATGGTTTGCGCCTACAGACAGAGTCACATGACCGTGGCTTGCTACAGTATATACAGTTGGCAGACAGACATTGAGGCATTCAGTTACTGCTCAATTGAACGTTAGAGTGGGAAAAGGAAGTGACCTAAGCAACTTTGAGCGTGGTATGATCGTCGGTGCCAGACGCCATTCCAGTTTCTCAGAAACGGCCAGCTTCCTGTTTTTTTTTTAAAGCACGACACTGTCTAGGGTTTAAGGAGAATGGTGCGACAAACAAAAAACATAAAGATAGCGGCAGTCCTGTTGGCGAAAACCGCTTGTTGAAGGAGAATGGCAAGAATCGTGCAAGGCCACAAACAGGCAAGTAACGGCCCAGTACAACAGTGGTTTGCAGAACGGCATATCGGGATGCACAACACGTCGGTACTTGTCACGGATGGGCTATTGCAGCAGATGACCACACTGGGTTCCTATCAGAAGAGGCTCCAGTGGGCAAGCGATCACCAACACTGGACAATTGAGGAGTGGAAAAACATTGCCTGGTTTGACGAATCCCGGTTTCTGTTGCGTCATGCTGATGGCAGAGTCATGATTAGGTGTAAGCAGCATGAGTCCACGGCCCCATCCTGCCTGGCGTCAACGGTACATGCTGGTGGCAGTGGTGTGATGGTGTGGAGAATGTTTTCCTGGCTCAAATTATGGCCCTTGATAGCAATTGAGCAATGTTTCCATGCCCTGAAGAATTCAGGCTGTTCTGGAGGCAAAGGGGGTTCGACCCAGTACTAGATGGCTGTACCTATTAAAACTGGCCACTGAGTGCTATTTGACATGTAGTCCATGTGTTTCCACTTTCTCAGGTTCATGTTGAATCTTGTGTTTTGCATCTCAGGTGAAATGCAAAGTGAAAGCCCCCCAAGAATACTACACATTTCAGAAAGTTATCAAATCAAAATATATATATTTTTTCTCAGTTGTATATGTTTGTGTTCTTAATATATGGTGCACTGTTAAATGTTACATATTATTTTGTATAGACCTAGTTCACAAATAAAGAACTAGATTTGTTAATCAGACAATATCACTTGTACAGTCAGTGTCCAGCAAAATACAAGGGTGGTTATTGATAAATCCTTATATCCACAGTAAAACGTATCATCTGTTTTTTCCCCAGACATAAAGAACAAGTAATCACACAAAAAAATGGAGACTAAAGGCTCTATTGAATCTGTATCGCTGATCGCGTTACAGATTGTGCGCTAGACATTTTAAGGTAATTTCCGTTTGAGCTGACATATACAGTGTTTACCGTGAATGCGGTCTTCTCTAACGCAGGAACGTCGCCTTTAAATTTGAATCACGTTGTACAGCTGAACTTCAGCGATACGGATTGTGTAGAGACATAAATAGCATCTATTTACTTTCTAATGGTGTATTAGCATCCTGAATATGATGCATGTCATTCACATTTTCAGATGTTTTCAAAAAAACAGGTGGTATAATTGCAGTGGTTAAGTTTTCAGATTAACCCCCAACATTTCTTGGCTGTTTGGATGGAGAACATGTTTGATGCCTAGAACGTTTGGATGTTCATTGCTCCAGTTAGTTGTTTTGAGGTCAAATCTTTAGTCTCTCTGTACCTGGGCAACATTTCTGTGTAGTAAAGAATGGTTTCCTCATGTTCTCATACATATTTTGTATTGGTTCATAAAACATTTTTACAAAAAATATTCTGAAGAGTACTTGTCTTAATAAAAAGATATCAATGTGAAATGGCCTGTATTGTCTTTTACCTGATATTCCTATTGTCAAGAACTTCTAATGCGGTTCAAGCCAAAAGGTGGTTACCATCCAATCTGCTCTGTGACAGCAATCATTCTCTTGGTCCTGCACTGTTACCCCTGGTGTGGATATAGATTTTGTGTTTGTATTTGCTTCAAAACCCTCTATTCAACTCAGCCTCTAGATCCAGAGCTTTTGATATTTCTAAAATATTTTACTACCCATTTTGGCCTCAATTGAAACTGGGCAGTGTATTTCATCTCCATTAGATGTGATGTGGTGAGTGATGTACTGTATTTAGTGTTCCTGATTGAAGGGGTCTTTTTTTCATATAGTAGCTTAACTCCACACACGTTAAGATATCAGTAACAGCCTTTGGATGTTAACATTGATTTGACAAATTGATAAGCATTTTCAAGAACAGGACCTAATTTATTAGCATGAACCATTCTTTTCCCATTATTTGAAGTGATCCCAGCTAAAGGTCAGCAGCATTATTCAAGCTTTAATGGAAATGTTTTATTCTTAGAAACCAGAAATTTCTCTCCACTATCCACAGGATCATGAAAAAGTTATACCCCCCTTGTTGGTCCCCCCTTTGCTGCTGTAACAGCCTCCACTCTTTTTGGCAGGCTTTCCACTAGATGTTGGAACATTGTTTTGAGGACTTGCTTCCATTCAGCCACAAGGGAATTAGTGAGGTTGGGCACTGATGTTGGGAAATTAGGTCTGGCTTGCAGTCGGCGCTCCAATTCATGCCAAAGGTGTTCAATCAGGTTGAGGTCAGAGCTCTGTGCAGGCCGGTCAAGTTCTTCCACACCGATCTCGACAAACCATTTCTGTATGGACCTCACTTTGTGCACAGGGGCATTGTCATGCTAAAATCGGAAAGGGCTTACCCCAAACTGTTGCCACAAAGTTGAAAGCACAGAATCGTCTAGAATGTCACTGTATGCTGTAGCATTAAGATTTCCCTTTACTGGAACTAAGGGGTCTAGCCGGAACTATGAAAAACCGTCCTAGACCATTATTCCTCCTCCACTAAACTTTACAGTTGGCACTGGGGCAGGTAGCGTTCTCCAGGCATCTGCCAAATCCAGACTCATTCATCGAACTGCCAGATGGTTACTCGTGATTTATCGCTCCAGAGAATGCGTTTCCACCGCTCCAGAGTCCAATGGCGGTGAGCTTTACACCCCTCCAGCCGACTCTTGCGCATTGTGATATTAGACTTGCATGTGGTTGCCTGGCCATGGAAACCCATTTCATGAAAGTCCTGACGAACAGTTATTGTGCTGACATTGCTTCCAGAGGCAGTGTTGAAACCGAGGACATACGATTTTTACGTGCTCAAGCACTCGGAGGTCCCATTCTGCGAGTTTGTGTGGTCTACCACTTCACGGCTGAGCTGTTGTTGCTCCTAGAGGTTTCCACTTCACTATAACAGCACTTACAGGAAGCTCTGGCAGGGCAAAATGAACTGACTTGTTGGAAAGGCGAACTGACTTGTTGGAAAGGTGGCATCCTATGAAGGTGCCACGTTGAAAGTCACTGAGCTCTTCAGTAAGGCTATTCTATTGTCAATGTTTGTCTATGGAGATTGCATGGCTTTGTGCTCGATTCTATACACCTGTGTGTGGCTGAAATAGCCAAATCTACTCATTTGAAGGGGTGTCCACATACTGTTGTATGTATAGTGTGTTTCATCATTTCTACTCTACACCTCTAAGTTCTATATACAGTTGTAAAGAGTTCGCTTCTGCAAACTACCCTAATGTGAAAATGACTGAAACAATCTGATCTAAACATGGATATGAATATGAATAATGCAAATGCTGACATTTTAATGAACATTATGCACACTGTATGCATACACACCTATAACATGAAACAGTACACAAGTACATGAATTGATGAACTTTACGGTATGATGTTTCATTAAGATGTTCTATTTAAACGTTCCATTTGAATCTGCAATGCCATGTTTAAGTGTAATTAGCACAGTGGGGGAATGGAGAGTGAATGAGTGTCAGTGCATGGCTTGTTTAGTTGACTAATTTATTGATTAAGATTGATGGCATGTATCACTCGCTTGGCTGCTGCCTAATTAAAGGATATAAGTATAAATAGATGCATGTGTGTGAGCATAGACAGCGACAGCTAGGGGTGACGGGTTCTGCCTGCTAATGTAATTCCAGGTACTGTGTAACCACACGCACGCACGGACGCACTCACGCACGCACGCACGCACGCACGCACGCACGCACACACACACACACACACCTTGGCTGATTCAGAAGTGGACAATGACTGGGAGGGACAAACAAACATTTACTCCAGTTGCCTAACATCCTTCTGTACAAAGCTCTGATTCTCAGTGTTCAAAAGAGGATATGTACTCTACTTTTTCCACAGAGATGCTTTTGTTACAACATATTCAGTGGAAATACACACAACAGCCAACAAGAAAACATATAATTATTTCAGGGACTTGCTTTGTACAAGAGATCTACACTACCGACAGTGGAGGTAATTGATTGTTGAGGGACAGCGGCTGCTTCACTAGAATAAGAATAGCATTTGACCAGAAGTGCTGTGGAGGATGTCAGGGCTTGGTCATAAAGCATAGGCACACATTGGAGTATATTGAGTTAAAACTTTTAATGGGAAACAAATGCTCAAAACAGACCTCATTAAAATGTAGAAAACTAAAAACCAAAGCCCCATATATGAACAAACAAAATAGATGAGGTTAGCCCCAACTTTATAAATAAATCTAAATACTGAATCTCAATTGCAAACACCTGAATCGTATGATCAGTCCGAAAGACAGGCCGTTATCTCAGCCTTTTATGAAGAAGAGAGACGTTGGTTAATTAAAACACATAGCCAAGCCCTGCTTATCCTGTGTGTGAGTGGCAGACAGAGGAGTCTTGTGTTTGGGAGGTGATTAACTCTAAGCCTGAAGATGCTGTGAACAGCACTACAGGCTCATAAGTCAGAGATGCTATTGCTTGATGTTCGGTTTAATACTCGTTGCCTAGTACTTAATCAGACACTGATGTTTACCAGGGGGAAATGTGCTGGATTCGATGTTCAGTTTGCATATGGCTGATAATGCAAAAACAGCACGATTATAATAACACCTTACTATTCTTACTATTCTATGAAAATAGATTAAATTAAAGAATGTCAAAGAAAACAATATAATGTTCTGTTTTAGCACTCTTGAGATGTTTCCCTCAAGCATCTCTCAAACTTATTTTCAAGGCGACTCCAATTTCTCTCAGATTGTTTTTAATATGCAATTTATCACATTGTTGCACAGTTACCAAGAGCCAATTGAAACCGGAGAACAAATTATCTCACAATCCTAACTGTATTTAAATCTTCCCAGCCCAGTTACGTTATCTACTCCTGTTCTGCATCTTATTTCGTTTTCTTCAGATGTAATTCATTTTCTAAACTTTTAATTTGAATGTAGTGGTTAGAGATCAGTTAACATTTCACTCTATGGCCTTGAATAGCTTGAAGATACCATTGTTGCAAGTACAGTAAGAAATGTGATGTTTCCTACCTACTTCTCACTTCAACTACTTTCAGTATTTCTGTCATTTCTGTCTTTGTGTGCAATTAGTTATATTCTTATTGTCAGCTGACATATGTTTAATTTGTTTTCCTTTGGAACTTGTCCAATTAGGCGACCACAAGACACAGTACTTATTAGTATCAGTTTAAAAAAAACAGAGGAAATACTTTTAGAACTTTTCTGTGGCAGGTTTATTTAATTGTGAATGTTGTTTTTCTCTGCCAGTCTAAAAGCCAGAGAGGTTTCCTTCTAATTACTTTGTTGACTGAATGAGCGTTATGTTAATGTTATACAGACAGACAGCTACCTAACCTCAGTATAGTTGACATCTCATCTGCTACCTGAACTCACATCTCTCCCACTAGTGCCCTCTAGCTCCTCTGGGGTCCTGGAGAAAAACACAAGAGAAAACATGACCCCTAGTCTTCCTGCTTCATCTACCATGAGGAGAGCAGCTGCTCAGCAACACTACAAATGACTGTATAAAACTGTCTCAACCTTTAACACTATCTGTCCAGTCAACCTCATAAAGGGCTGTCTAGACTATTAACAGTGTGTAAAGTATCATCTGTTTTGTTGATTGACCAGTGAGTGAAATAACAGTAAACAATATGATAGATCAGGCTTATTGATGACACTAATAGAAGCCATAAGAAATAGGCTTTGTTGATGCAGGGAGGGAGTGGCTAAAGACGAACACTGCCCGCTTCCTCCCCAATCATTTATCTGTGTGACGCATTTGCCTCGTTAAATTAATTAGTTTGGTAATTAAGTGTGACATGAATGAATTAAATAGACATGAATTCAAACACTATAGGGCTCCATCCGAAAACAAAAGGTTAGTGGCACATTGTTCATTAGCGTTTAAACTTAAATGGAATTTTCTTTGTGTGGGTGTGGAAAAGCATCTTAGAGAGACAGAATCTTGTGTTTGTATGCACTACTAGACTGTGAAGTGTAATGTATTACATCAAGTCGTACATTCAATGCTCTTGAATGCTAAAATGTTGCATAGCTCATCAATACGGTACACCATATTATTGTTCAGTTTCTTGCAGAATCAATCAAATGTATTTATAAAGCCCTTCTTACATAAGCTGATGTCACAAAGTGCTGTACAGAAACGCAGCCTAAAACCCCAAACAGCAAGCAATGCAGGTGTAGAAGCACGGTGGCTAGGAAAAACTCCCTAGAAAGGCCAGAACCTAGGAAGAAACCTAGAGAGGAACCAGGCTCTGAGGGGTGGCCAGTCCTTTTCTAGCTGTGCCGGGTGGAGATTATAACAGAACATGGCCAAGATGTTCAAATGTTCATAGATGACCAGCAGGGTCAAATAATAATAATCACAGTGGTTGTCGAGGGTGCAACAGGTCAGCACCTCAGGAGTAAATGTCAGTTGGCTTTTCATAGCCAATCATTCAGACTATCTCTACCGCTCCTGCTGTCTCTTGAGAGTTGAAAACAGCAGGTCTGGGACAGGTAGCACGTCCGGTGAACAGGTCAGGGTTTCATAGCCGCAGGCAGAACAGATGACACTGGAGCAGCAGCACGGCCAGGTGGACTGGGGACAGCAAGGAGTCATCAGGCTAGGTAGTCCTGAGGCATGGTCCTAGGGCTTAGGTCCTCCGAGAGAGAGAGAGAGAGAGAGAGAGAGAGAGAGAGAGAGAGAGAGAGAAAGAAAGAAGAGAATTAGAGAGAGCATACTTAAATTCACACAGGACACCGGATAAAACAGGAGAAATACTCCAGATATAACAGACTGACACTAGCCCCCCAACACATAAACTACTGCAGCATAAATACTGGAGGCTGAGACAGGAGGGGTCGGGAGACACTGTGGCCCCATCCGATACCCCCGGACAGGGCCGAACAGGCAGGATATAATCCCACCCACTTTGCCAAAGCACAGCCCCCACACCAGTAGAGGGATATCTTCAGCCATCAACTTACCATCCTGAGACAAAGCCGAGTATAGCCCACAAAGATCTCCGCCACGGCACAACCCAAGGGGGGACGCCAACTCGTACAGGAAGATCACATCAGTGACTCAACCCACTCAAGTGACGCACCCCTCCTAGGGACGGCATGGAAGAGCACCAGTAAGCCAGTGACTCAGCCCCTGTAATAGGTGGAGAGAGGGGATAGAGACAGGTAGAGACAGTAGGGGCGGTTCGTTGCTCCAGTGCCTTCATGTTCACCTTCACACTCCTGGGCCAGACTACACTCAATCATGGACCTACTGAAGAGATGAGTCTTCAATAAAGACTTAAAGGTTGAGACCGAGTCTGCGTCTCTCACATGGGTAGGCAGACCATTCCATAAAAATGGAGCTCTATAGGAGAAAGCCCTGCCTCCAGCTGTTTGCTTAGAAATTCTAGGGACAGTAAGGAGGCCTGCGTCTTGTGACCGTAGCGTATGTATAGGTATGTACGGCAGGACCAAATCGGAAAGATAGGTAGGAGTAAGCCCATGTAATGCTTTGTAGGTTAGCAGTACAACCTTGAAATCAGCCCTTGCCTTAACAGGAAGCCAGTGTAGGGAGGCTAGCACTGGAGTAATATGATCAAATTTTTTGGTTCCAGTCAGGATTCTAACCGCCATATTTAGCACTAACTGAAGTTCATTTAGTGCTTTATCCGGGTAGACGGAAAGTAGAGCATTGCAGTAGTCTAACCTAGAAGTGTCAAAAGCCTGGATACATTTTTCTGCCACATTTGTGGACAGAAAGTTTCTGATTTTTGCAATGTTACGTAGATGGAAAAAAGCTGTCCTTAAAACAGTCTTGATATGTTCGTCAAAAGAGAGATTAGGGTCCAGAGTAACGCTGAGGTCCTTCACAGTTTTATTTGAGACGACTGTACAACCATCAAGATTAATTGTCAGATTCAACAGAAGATCTCTTTGTTTCTTGGGACCTAGAACAGGCATCTCTGTTTTGTCCGAGTTTAAAAGTTGATCATCTGCAGCCATCAACTTCCTTATGTATGAAACACAGGCTTCCAGGGAGGGCAGTTTTTGGGCTTCACCATGTTTCATCGAAATGTACAGCTGTGTCCTCAACATAGCAGGAAAGTTCACATTATGTCTCCGAATAACATCACTAAGAGGTAAAATATATAGGCGCAGTGGAATGGGATTTCACTCTGGGTGGATGAGCAAAGTCATCACCAAGAGCAGAATTCAACAGCTATCAAAGGCTATTCATCCTCCAACGGCATGAAAGGCAGAGCAGAGCACAGCTAAGTATCTGAAGTTAGAGAGTAGAACTCCCACTATCTCGCCCAGCAGATTATCAATAGGCTGTGTCCATCAGTAGAACCACTGATGTGAACAGAGGAAAATTGGTTCTGTATAAAAAAGGAGAAAATGTATTAGAGGCCAAATGGGCCTATTGTCTGAGGCCAAAGTGTTAAATGACTCCTATTTTTTTTCTCAAAAAAGTTAATCAATTCTGTAAAATACCTCTTATCAAGACGGACAAAGTCTTATGTCTCATTTTGAATGTAAAACGATTAGAGCCAAGCCCAATCTGTCTGATACAGCTGCAGGACAAGGCAGCACTAATTGCTCTTTACATTGTTTACCTCCTAATTTGTGTTTCCATTTGATTAATGAGTGTGCCAATCAGCTGATTTATAATAATGACACATCCTCAGCTCCTTCATGTCGTAAAGCACGTTATTGAAATCCAAATCAAATTATTCTAATAGAGATAACGGACTAACTGTTTATTATTGAGTGTGTGTAGTTGCTGTAGTGCACACATGGCTGCCTCTGGGGAGATGGCTGCTGTCCAGTGACCCATTTGACGCTGGTGGCCAGTGGCTCGCCTCAGAAGCCATAAGCTAGTTAAATTTTCTTCCCTCTACAGAACCTGCAGCGATCATCAAGATTACGTCTTAATCACGCTACCCTGAGCTCCGACTCCAAGAGGTAACGTATTTCAGATCATTTTAGCATCGTATCTTGACTCGACCATGTGTGGCTTCTCAGGGGGAGAACCACAAACCATGTGATTCAATACACTCAGGTTCTCTCCGTCAAAGAATGCAATGACAGAAAAGGCCTTGATACTGTACTGTCTTCACTCAGTCATGGAAGACTGGCATCCGTTGAGTGTTTTGACTATTAGCATAGTGTGTGTGTGTGTGTGTGTGTGTGTGTGTGTGTGTGTGTGCATATGTTTTGGTATGTCATTTGATGGGGAACAAGTGACTCAAGCTCATAACATTTATGACTGATCCATAAAGGTTAAGTGATCCGAGGCAGAAAACAAACAGCCATTTATGGAATAAACCCTTTAACCCTCTCCTTACATCTTATAAAGACAATAAACCCTTTAACCCTCTCCTTACATCTTATAAAGACAATAAACCATTTAACCCTCTCCTTACATCTTATAAAGACAATAATCCCTTTAACCCTAAAGACAAACCCTTTAACCCTCTCCTTACACCTTATAAAGACAATAAACCCTTTAACAACCTTAAAGACCCTTTAACCCTCTCCTTACACCTTATAAAGACAATAAACCCTCTCCTTACACCTTATAAAGACAATAAACCCTTTAACCCTCTCCTTACATCTTATAAAGACAATAAACCCTTTAACCCTCTCCTTACATCTTATAAAGACAATAAACCATTTAACCCTCTCCTTACACCTTATAAAGACAATAATCCCTCTCCTTACATCTTATAAAGACAAAAACCCTTTAACCCTCTCCTTACACCTTATAAAGACAAACCCTTTAACCCTCTCCTTACACCTTATAAAGACAATAAACCCTTTAACCCTCTCCTCACACCTTATAAAGACAATCACCCAATAACAGCTGTATTATAAGAAACTGACTAATCTCACACGAACCTAGGGACAAGGTTAGGTACTGACTAGTGGCAAGTACAGCAGATAATTAGTGATACACAACTAATTCATATCAAAAGTCTAACAATTACCCTTTGTACCAACAGTATTTCCTGAATAATTGCCTACTTCGCTAAGGTGACAGGTAGGGCATTATCATTTAGGATCGGTCACCTACAGGGAAAGGTCAAGCGCTTCATCATCAGTCTGGGACAGTGACACCTGGCATTTGGCATCAGAACACAGTCCAACTACGCCTTCTTCTCAACCACAATCAACTCCACTAGAATAGAATCCAGAATCCACATGAGAATATCAGAATAGAAGAGTGGCCGTGTAAGGGTTGATGCTCAGTGAAGAGCTGTTGCCTAATGTAATTGTGAGGTCTAATCAGGCACTTAATCAGCCCATATTGTTTCTCTGCCTTCCTCTATCCCATCAACCCCTATTCCTCCAATCCATCAGCAAGAAGGTGAACGCCACTGATTGCCTCCTTTCTTCAATCTGAATCCAAGGTTACAGCATTAGAAACCTCAAGCACTAACAGGGTTATGTTGATTGGGGTTGTTGCTAATTCATTTAGCACCCTATTGCTGAGGTGATTATGAGGGATGCAAATACTTTTTAAAGCTTTCTATTTGCCTTGGTAATGGCAACTACCCCTTTGACAGAACAAGCAATTGAAAGGATTCCAATAGGGTCAAGCGTGAGCTGCTGAAAGCAGAATATGCCACATGCTAAACAGACTCAAAAGTGCATATCCCCATGGCCTTTTTCCTTAGCGTCTACATGACACCCCATAAAGATGCTTTCCCCCTGGTATTATCCCCAAGGACAGTGTCTCTGTACAGGGGTCTATAGTGTTGAGCCACACACGATCTTTCTCAGACAACATTCACACCCATAGGGCAGATTACAGACCACTCCCCCCTGAGAGGCGTCCTACCGCCAGGCACCTGCTGTCTCCACCAAACTGGCACAGCTTGACACCAAACTCCCCCCACACAGTACATTTTAGCTGTCTCTGCATCTGGACAAGCACAGCTGTTCAGGAATAATTCTCCAAGCAACCAGGTGAAGAGGATTCAGACTTTCCCTTCACAGTTGAACTCAACTTAACCCTCGCTTCCCCTTAACTTAAACTACTTTGGTTAGGGGGAGAGGGCGGCCAACTTTGAGAAAAGGACATTGGACATTATCACAGGAATCCATAACCCCTTCATTTAATTTGTCCCCACTGAACTATGAGGCGTAAACCTGAAGCTGAAAGGCAGCATGTTCCAAAAACATCACAATGTCCACCGAGCAGATGGCCATCTAGCTGGGGACCAGACCCACCACAGTAAATCTGAATAATGCATGCACACCTTGCTGTGAAACAGCACATCCAAGAAACAAATGGATCGCTCTGTGTCTGGATGCAGCGCAAAACGCTTTGCTAAAAGCTCACTTTACCCAAGTCGTCTCCAATAAGTAATTTCCCCTCCAATGTTCACATGCATAAAAATTGCAACTTGTTGGTTATGAGAGGACACGGTATTGGTGCACATTGAATGTCAATGCAGCAATGGCTCTGTGGGGTGGCTGCACCCGGAGCAACGCTGAGCTGCCAGGAGGGATGTCTCGACCTCCTCAGGTCTCAGTAATTGTTTCTGCCACAGTGCAGGAAACCTCAGTCAGCTGTGATTTGATGGAGGCTCGTTTTCTCTTCATTTACAACAAAACACCCAGCAAACCAAAATTGATTCTGTGAATGTTCCCAGAATATTTGTTAGGTTGCGGAAAATGTTCTCATAACATAAAAACTGTCCAGTTGTCTAAAATTGGTTAAATAAATAAAAAATACACCATAATGATAAAGCAAAAACTGTTTTTTAGAAATACCTTATTTACTTAAGTGTTCAGACCCTTTGCTATGAGACTCCAAAATGAGGTGCATCCTGTTTCCATTGATCATCTTTGAGATGTTTCTACAACATGATTGGAGTCCACCTGTGGTAAACTCAATTGATTGGACATGATTTGGAAAGGCACACAACTGTCTATATAAGGTCCCACAGTTGACAGTGCATGTCAGAGCAAAAGCCAAGACATGAGGTCGAAGTAATTTTGCGTAGAGCTCAGAGACAGGATTGTGTCGAGGCACAGATCTGGGGAAGGGTAGCAAAAAAATTCTGCAGCATTGAACGTCCCCAAGAACACAGTTGGTTCCATCATTCTAAAACATAAGTTTGGAACCACCAATACTTTTCCTTGAGCTGGCAGCCCGGCCAAACTGAGCAATCGGGAGAGAAGGGTTTTGGTCAGGGAGGTGACCAAGAATCCGATCCAGAGGTCTAGAGTTCCTCTGTGGAGATAGGAGAACCTTTCAGAAGGACAACGATCTCTGCAGCACTCCACCAATCAGGCCTTTATGGTAGAGTGACCAGACGGAAGCCACTCCTCAGTAAAAAGGCACGACAGCCCACTTGGAGCTTGCCAAAAGGCACCTAAAGACTCTCAGACCATGATAAACAAGATTCTCTGGTCTGATGAGAAACCAAGATTGAACTGTTTGGCCTGAATGCCAAGCGTCACGTCTGGAGGAAACCTGGCACCATCCCTACGGTGAAGCATGGTGGCGACAGCATTATGCTGTGGGGATGTTTTTTAGTGGCAGGGATTGGCTAGTCTAGTCAGGATCGAAGCAAAGATGAACAGAGAAAAGTACAGAGGGATCCTTGATGCTCCAGAGCGCTCAGGACCTCAGACTGGGGCAAAGGTTCACCTTCCAACAGGACAACAACCCTAAGCACACAGCCAAGACAACGCAGGAATGGGACAAATCTCTTATTGTCCTTGAGTGGCCCAGCCAGAGCCCGGACTTGAACCCGATCGACCATCCCTGGAGAGACGCTCCCCATCCAACCGGAAAGACCTTGAGATGATCTGCAGAGAATAGGAGAAACTCCCCAAATACAGGTGTGCCAAGCTTGTAGCTTCATACCCAAGACTCGAGGCTGTAATCACTGCCAAAAGTGTTTCAACAAAGTACTGAGCAAAGGGTCTGAATACTTATGTAAATGTAATTTTTACGTTTATTTTTAATTTTTAATACATTTAAATGTAATAAAAACCTGTTTTCACTTTGTCATTATGGGGTATTTTTTTAAATTTAATCCATTACAGAATAAGGCTGTAACATAACAAAATGTGGAAGAAGTCAAGGAGTCTGAATACTTTCCCAATGCACTGTAGGTGTTAATAGTAATAGTTCCATCAGCAACAATATTCCAGGATTTTTTTTTGAACAAATTATATTGCTCCAACATTTTATTGAAGTATGTTCAGGCAACATTATTAGAACCATCATGTCAATGTCACACTCTTTTTATGAGACCATTGTAGGAATATTATTGTGGGTGTTTTGAATAACATGAACGTTCATGTACCTGTAATGTTTCCTCAGAACCACTTCTATTGCTCCCACATTTTGCTGTGGCATTATGTTCTAAGAACATTACCAGAACATTGTTTTATTACATTCCCTGGCAACCAAATGAGAACCTTGGGGGAATGTTCTGTGGTAGATTTTACAGATGTTGTGAACAACATTTGAATGTTAGAAATTCTTGTAAAAAAATGATTTGATGGTGAAAAACATTCTTTGAATGTTTGTGGGATGTTATCATCCTGTGAATTTTTATTTCTACCTTTTTTGTAAGTACAAACCGGGCGTAACGGCAGTAAATGATGATAGTTGATGGGCAGGCCAGGCATATTTGGTGAGTACCAAACTTATTTTGACATAACGCTTGCAGAGCTGGTGAATGGTAGCTTTCTGGGCAGAGGAGATCTCGTCAGTCATCGTCTCCTCTGCCCAGATACTGGTTCAAACCCTAACTAGAACTTAATTGGAATGTTAGCTAATGTTCTGGGAATATTCCCGATTTGCTCGGCAGACTACAGATAAATTATCCTGAATGATTTGTTCCTAAATTTGCACTGGCAGTTTCCTTGGATATGGATGACAGATCAAGGGGAGAGGATGCATGAACAAAAATACTAGATTTTCGGAAGTTGTCAGATTTGTCTATGCTAATGAGATACTATTGGGAAACAACTACAGTCACTGTTGTGTGTGTAGTAATACACCACATCTAAGGAATGAGAGAGACTTTAGGACAAAAATGGATTCATAAAGAAAAATTTAGTTCCATCCTCACTAAAGATTCAGAGGCATTGTTAGGGAACCACTTTTTCTGCAATACTGCAGTGCCCTCTGCAGTCTAATGCTTAAACTTCTAAATCTGCACGGTAGCAAATGCAAGGCCCAGTGAGTATGCATTGTTGCTCCAACCAATTACTTAATCAGATGTGCATTCCCATTAACAAAATATCAAATAAACCCAGCCACAATGTCATAGTATGTTTTAGAATTTTATTTAGATTTATCTCATGAAAAAAAACAAAATGTCTTAGCAATATCTCATTTACAGAGGGTGGTTTTAAATAATATCGTTAATGAATAAAAAACTATAACAATAGAGTAAAGCAACAGTTAAAACATAACATACCATTAAAATATGCCTACAGAGAAAGGAATGTCCTCATAATACAACCTCATAGCTTCCTGTTAATGTGAGGAGTGCATTGACATTCTGTACACTTCTTTCACATCTGCAGCACACATACGTGTTTGGAAGTTATTTATCCTGGTAACATGACGTTAGATGGACCCCAACTGTGGTCACAATCCTCCATGCTCCTTAATCTTTCCATGTCTGAGTGTCTTGTTTTGTGAAGGTGGGAGACGTGCAGGTGAAGAAATGACCTCAGTGTCTTCCATTATTGTATGAACTAAATAACACCACAAGTGCCAATGTTACCAAACACCTTCAGTGAAGAATCAGTGAAATTGCAAACCATAAAAAGTCAAGGATCTATGCATGGTTCTCAGATGCTAGAATTCTTAAAAAGTGCGTGTTTCTTCAGTTAGGGCATAAATGATCTAGGCAAACAATATCACGCTGGCAGTAGGCCCAGTAAGACATATCTTAGATTATTATTGCTCATAAGATTAATAATATTTGGCAGACATTTCAAATGGCATTTTCTGTTTGTTGGACAATATTATCTCACGGACATTAAATGAAAATTGTACAACACCTTCATAAACAATTTCCTAAAACAAGCTTTCAAAATCTCACCTCTTAGTTTATGAGAAAATAATTTCCCTCTTTCTTTGCTATCTACATGTTACCAACGGTATGACCCACCCATTCGTGTCAATTCAACATTTTCTTAAAAACAGTTTGAAGGGATATGTCTATGAATTTCTTACATTTTTATAAACAACATTAATCTGTTGAGTTGGAGATGTATGCCAAGCTGGCCTCTTTTAGCTGCTGGTGTGATTTGAGGACTGAATCACTCAGCATAGACTCCAGCTTCCGGCCTGAGGCCTGTCTGCAGAAAGGCCCCGTGGCCCCCTAGGCCATGTGACAGCAGTCTGTGGCTGTGTGGGGGCATGCAGCCGTGGCCAGGGAAAGGCCCTGGCATGGCCTTACCAGATCCTGAGGGTTTGGGCTTGGGAGCTGGGTAGTACCCCTCCAGGTTATTATAATGAGAGGGCATGGCCTTGGTGCTCTGAGTTCTCCTGTGGGGCTGAGTGGAGAAGGATCCAGGGTGATCTGGTTCCACAGGTGATTTGACATGGTGGTAGTAACGAGGCTCTTTGATGCTCTGTGATCGTGGTCTCCTGGGGATGCTTGGTTTTAATCGGGCAGAGTAGCTGTTAGCAGCGTTGCCCATAATTACCTTGTCCTTGTCACAACCTCTACTATGACCACCCTCACCCTGCTCCACGTTCTTAGCATCTAGGAGCATGGGGACGTTGCAATGCTGTGGCTGATATCGTTGGGGGGTGCCCTGCTTGGGCTGGGTTCTCCTGGAGACGCTCTCTCTCCTGGGAGGGACTGGCTCCTCTCCTGGCCAATGAACCCTCTGGTGCCTGATGTAATCACTAGGGTCTGAAAGCTGCTGACCAGGCGAGATTGGAGACATGGCAGGTACTTCACGTTGGCTGTCCACTCTGTCGGTGGCCAGCAGCCAGGCATTACCTGGGTCTGACCTGCTTCTGGTGTGACTGATATCTCTGCCCCTGATGTCACTCTGTGGGAGGGGAGGATTCAGGTTCTCATAAGGAGACATGATAGGGCCCTGGGGCCTCTGCCTGGCTCTATTCTCTTGCCTGATTGGCTGATAGATGGGTCTGTCACAACCCTCTGGGTGGTCCCAGGACTTGTAAATGACTCGCTCTGGATCCCTGCTCTCTAAGAAGAGTTCTCTTTTTGCGGGTGGGATGTTGTGTGAGGGACGGTAGTGGTAACCAGGATGTCCACAATCCTTGGTAGAGCGCATGGTGTATGACTGACTGTGTCGGATGCGGCTCGTCCTGTAAGGGTCCACATAGTAGTAAGACTCCTCTAGAGGCGCTGTGTCTGAATAGGGACTGTAGCGGTACTGAACACAGCCATTCTCAAAGTACGGCTGCAGAGGTTGGACATCTGACTGGACTAGCCTTTTGTACTCCTTTTCCTGGACAGCTGGACGTTGGACGTAGAACAGGGTGTCTGCCAGTTCAATACGAATAGGTTGCTGGGCATGGAAGGAGCGTGCCCTGCGGATGCCGGGGTAGCCCAGGGCTCTATCCTCAGTCCTCTGCCATTGTCCCCTGGATCTGTGGTGGCCACTGGAGCTGTACTCTTCCCTGGGTTGGGGTTGACCACTGTACTGGGGGGAGTTAGAGGGGTATTTCCGTAGGCCTAAAGTATTGTAGCAGCTGTCAGACGTGGGTTTGTACATGCTCTTGGGCCCTGCCTGGTGGGGAAGGAAATAGTCAGGCCTAGGAGGTCCAGATACCTGTCCTGCTGGATTGACCCGATGATGTCTGTACACATCTTCAGCCTCCCTCATAGCTCTCTCTCCATCAGAGCTGTACTGATTGACTAAGGACGGCAAAGGACGATGTGGAGGGATCTCCCCCACAGACCCTGGCATGGACGCCTCAGCAAGAACAGTCTGATAGTTATAGGCATTGACTGAGTCAGTGTTAGCAAGGACAGCAGCAGCTAACGGGCTCTGAATGGAGCAGACTGATTGAATGGGAGGGGAGGCCCCACCACTGAGATACGAGGAGGACACAGTCTGAAGATGTACAGTCTTTACAGCTCCCAGGGGCCGGTCTCTCCCTTCCCTCTGGTCCCTCACCTCTGTGCTGCCCAGCAGTAGAGCTCCAGCCTCTAAGGAACTGACAGTGGGAGTGAAGTTACTCATGGCCACTTGTCCTTCAGGGGCCTGTTTTCTCTCATAGCCAGGGAAACGGTCACAAGGACTCTCAACTGGTGTGCCAGCCATGGGTAAGAGGGTGGCTGGAGAAGAGACCTTGAGGTCACCGTAATCCTGAGAGCAGGGTTGGAGGTGGAGAACAGAGGGTCGTGGGGGTCTGTCCAGGGGGTGGGGGGTGTCCTGTCTCTGGAGAGGGTAGGGGGGCTGGGTGCCCCTCCTCTGGGAGGTCAGAGTGGCCTTCTGGGCAGACTCAGCCAGGGCCAGGGCCAGCCTGCGGGCAGCACTCGTCAACGGAGGGTGAGGAGGGAGGACAGACACTGAATTCACAAGCCCATCTGTTCCTGGGGAGGCATAAGACAAACAATGCTGCTACAGTATGACAGGACAAACAACGCTGTGATCAGACATGAGGGGACAACACATAGAATAATACCATAAGAACTTAAGTGATTAAGGAAACGCATTAATAACTGTACATATGCATGTTAAACATTGTTGCACATTAATGATACTGTCGATTGAAAAGGCTTTACAAAGACTCAATCATGGACACTCTTACTGACAGTTACAGTTGCTTTGTATTGTTGTCTCTACCTTCTTGCCCTTTGTGCGGTTGTCTGTGCCCAATAATGTGTGTACCATGTTTTGTGCTGCTACCATGTTGTGCTGTCATATGTTGCTGCCTTGCTATGTTGTTGTCTTAGGTCTCTTTATGTAGTGTTGTCTCTTGTCGTGATGAATTGTCTCTTTTTTTTTTTATATCCCAGCCCCTGTCCCGCAGGCCTCCTTTTGTTAGGCAGTCATTGTAAATAAGAATTTGTTCTTAACCGACTTGCCTAGTTAAATAAATCAAATTAAAAAATGAACTAAAATGTATTTTTAATGTGCCACTGACCTGCATCCGGAGGGTTTTGTGAAGCCAGGCTGTCTGTGACAGTTGAGGTGAAGCTTGGTGGGCTGGGGGGCTGGCAGGGTGCCCTAGCCTCACTCCCCTCCTCACTCACTAGTTGGGCCTCACACAGATCCAGAGGTGGAGGGGAGGAGGATTCACCCCTCTGGGTATCTGAGACACAGTGTGGGGCAGACACACACACAGTGTGCACATCTGTTTCGACCACAGGGGAAACGACCCGAGCCACTTTCTTTTTCTCCCCTCTTTTCCTATGGACTGGGCTGATGTCAGGGGACTGGGAGTCACTGAGGACTTTATTGAGGGACGAGGAGATGGGCTTTGATTCACTGGAACCCCTGACATGCTTCCTACAGTTGATGCTTGCTTTGCGTTGAGGAGCGGATTTAGCTGTTGGTGGGCTCACTGGGCTGCACTGGAAGGACATGGGGTCAAAGTCCAGAAAGGCCATGCCAGGGGCTGGAAGACAGAGGTCAAGGTCGTCCTCCTGATGTGGAGGGAACACGCCAGCTGGGTCAAAGGCTGGACCATCAGCACCACTATGGACCTCCTTGACCTGGTTATTGTAGTGGTCAACTTTGACCCTAGCATCACACAGGTCATCCCTGAATGCGGTGGAGAGGGCATCGCTGGTGGAGTGTGGTCTAGGGAGGCGGTACATCTGGGGCTCCCCTATGGCAGACAGACAGTATGCATTACCATTCAGCGGCAGACTTCAACATTAGACATCAAAATAAATGTAACAAATTATCCATCCAAATTAGTTTATCGCATATTATGAAAAACAGGTACTGACAGGATTGAAGGTATGACGGAGCATATTTACTTTCCAAATTGTGCAAAGAGGTGAGAGATTCTTCACTTTTGGTGGAGCGCAGTGTCCCACTATCACCTCTACCACCTGAATAACATGGAAGTACAAACTGAAGTTGAAATATACTTCTTTTTGAAAAAACATGACTTCATCACATCACCCAAGTGGAATAAACAGCCATACATTTAACCACAGAGACATGACTGGAGGTATTTTATAACATGGCTTTGAAGACGGTTCTTATGGTTGTGTACAGTCCTGGATGGTGACAGTGTAGTGCTGGTTAAGGCCTGACCTGGTAGCGCGATGCTCTTGATCTCATTGGGTTCGCTGGGGTGACGTTTCAGCTTGCGTTTGGAGGTCATGGAGGATGACTTGCCCAGGTGGAAGAATGAACGCCAGCTTCCCACTGGGGACTTTTTCACCTTCCCAGGAGCCCTCTTACTATAACACAACACAACATCCCCAGTGAAAACAGTGGACTGTACAGGGTGTCAAAGACAAACTCAGCAAAAAAAGAAACATCCCCTTTTCAGGACCCTGTCTTTCAAAGAGAATTCGTAAAAATCCAAATAATTTCACAGATCTTCATTGTAAAGGGTTTAAACACTGTTTCCCATGCTTGTTCAATGAATCAAAAACAATTAATGAGCATGCATCTGTGGAACCGTCGTTAAGACACTAACAGCTTACAGACAGTAGGCAATTAAAAAGTCACAGTTATGAAAACTTAGGACACTAAAGATGCCTTTCTACTGACTCTGAAAAACACCAAAACAAATATGCCCAGGGTCCCTGCTCATCTGCATGAACGTGCCTTAGGCATGCTGCAAGGAAGCATGAGGACTGCAGATGTGGCCAGGGCAATACATTGCAATATCCGTACTGTGAGATGCCTAAGACGGCGCTACACGGAGACAGGACGGGCAGCTGAATGTCCTCGCAGTGGCAGACCACGTGTAACACCTGATCGGTACAGCCGAACATCACACCTGCAGGACAGGTACAGGATGGCAACAACAACTGCCCGAGTTACACCAGGAACACACAATCCCTCCATCAGTGCTCAGACTGTCCGCAATAGGCTGAGAGAGGCTGGACTGAGGGCTTGTAGGCCTGTTGTAAGGCAGGTCCTCACCAGACATCACCGGCAACAACGTTGCCTATGGGTACAAACCCACCGTCGCTGAACCAGACAGGACTGGCAAAAAGTGCTCTTCACTGACGAGTCGCGCTTTTGTCTCACCAGGGGTGATGGTCGGATTCGTGTTTATCGTCGAAGGAATGAGCATTACACTGAGGCCTGTACTCTGGAGCGGGATCAATTTGGAGGTGGAGGGTCCGTCATGGTCTGGGGCTGTGTGTTACAGCATCATCGGACTGAGCTTCTTGTCATTGCAGGCAATCTCAGCGCTATGCGTTACAGGGAAGACGTCCTCCTCCCTCATGTGGTACCCTTCCTGCAGGCTCCTGACATGCCCCTCCAGCATAACAATACCACCAGCCATACTGCTCGTTCGGTGCGTGATTTCCTGCAAGACAAGAATGACAGTGTTCTGCCAAGGCCAGTGAAGAGCCCGGATCTCGATTCCATTGAGCATGTCTGGGACCTGTTTGATCGGAGGGAGGGGGCTAGGGCCATTCCCCTGAAAATTTCTGGGAACTAGCAGGTGCCTTGGTGGAAGAGTGGGGTAATATCTCACAGCAAGAACGGGCAAATCTGATGCAGTACATGAGGAGGAGATGCACTGCAGTATTTAATGCAGCTGGTGGCCACACCATATACTGACTGTTACTTTTGATTTTGACCCCCCTTTGTTCAGGGACAGATTATTCAATTTATGTTAGTCACATGTCTGTGGAATTTGTTCAGTTTATGTCTCAGTTGTTGAATCTTGTTATGTTCATACAAATATTTACACATCTTAAATTTGCTGAAAATAAACGCAGTTGACAGTGAGAGGACGCTTCATTATTTGCTGAGTTTACAACAGCCTATGAAACAAATACATCCTTCATACGGTCGCACACATTTTGTTTTAATATACTGTTCAATAGTTATGTCAAATCAGTAGTGATGTTTGGAACGGATGAATGGTCTCTAAACGGAATTGGCTATTGTCTCCTGTCAGACTGACCAGATTATTATTTTTTGATGAGTTTATATGGTTTATAAAACTACAATGTACTGTAGGCTATTAGTTTCTAGAAGCACCAACAACCTACCTCTCAGTGGGGAGCGCGATGACTGTGTGGAACTTGCCCATAAGTGCCCCGGGTCCCTCCCCCACCTCGATGTACTCGCTGTGGGACAGAACGGGGGTAGGAACAGGGGAGCCCAACTGGGCCTGGGTACGGGCCTGGGCTTCCTCCAGAGATAGGAGCTTAGTGGAGGGAGAGCACACCAGCAGAGACTTGGGCCTGGATAGGGTACTGGTACCTGGGAGCAGAGAGAGAAATGTTTTTGAAGTTCCCATAATGTCCCCATAATGACTCCCTATGCCAGGGTAATGCTGTACCTGTGCTCTCCCGGTTGTGGGCGTTGACCTTGCGGCTGAAGAGTGACTCTGTATTGTTCAGTATGAACTCCACCACCACTGACTGGATACGCACCTCCATAAAGGCTGCGGTTCCACTAAAACAGGCCGACTCAATCTGCTTGGACCTGAAACACAGTTATGTCCTAATCAACAGCATTGCCAGTCATAGCCAGTTACAAAACAACAGTGTACATTTAAGCAATACGGCACAGCTAAGGGCTGTTCTTAGCAGTGGTATATTGGTCATATACCACAAACCCCGAGGTGCCTTATTGCTGTAATAAACTGGTTACCAACGTGATTAGAGCAGTAAAAATAAATGATTTGTCATACCCGTGGTATATGGTCTGATATACCACGGCTTTCAGACAACCAGCATTCAGGGCTCCAACCACCCAATTTATAAATCACAGTTAATACTAATGACAGTGTTGGTGGTTGGAATGTTACAATATACCTGAGCAAGTTTGGAGCCCAGACGATGGCCAGGTTCTTGGTGTGCATGTTGGTAATAGGGCTGAAGGTGGCTAGTTGGGACAAATGTCTCATGAGGAATTCCAGAGTCCTGCAGTGCAGACCAGGGACTATTACAGATCAGGTAGAACACAGACATGTGCAATACACCCTTCTTTACTGTCAGCCTACAAAGCCAAGACTGTGGCTTCAATGCTCTCTTTTAGCCAACAGATGGCGCCTAAGCACCTACAGTTCAGTGGTGACTTTATACACTACTGTAGTGAATATAGAAGATGCCGCATTGCAGGAGCCACTAGGGTGTGCTGTGAACTCCTCTCCCACTGACCTGTAGTGAGGAGGAGGAAGCTGCTGGATGACGTTGTGGATCTTCACCAGCCTCTCCTCATCAGTAGCTGCAGACACAGCCTCCTGTGGAGGGAGGGAACACCAGAGTTCCACACTGAGAGAGAGCCTGATAACTAGGCCAGCAGGAGCTTTCTGACCTTTACTGTCGTTCCCCCCTTTACGTTTATCTTCAATACACCCCACCGTGCTACGAGGAGATTTCTGATTAAGAATTCTAAGTTCATTGCAGTGATAAGACCTTTCTATTTCACATATTTTGAAATGGGAAAGACAAGCTTATTTGTTAGTACAGTATCTCCCTTGGTTTATTCCAAGATGACTAGATTATTCATCTATTCCCCAATCAGCGTCCACCTTTCCCCTCTATGTCAGTTCAGTGTTCTGCTCCTTACTGAGAATCTCTCATAGAGCTGGTAGGTGAGCAGAGGGTTGGGCAGCTCTCTAAAGTACAGTTTACAGAGGGACCCTACGGAGTGGATATCCTGTTTGAAAACATCTCTACTGAGGTCTGGGATCTCCTCCGAGTCAAACTCATGTCTGGGGAAACAGATGAGAGAAGACACTGGTTAACACTCAACATCAGACCATCACATACAATTAACACTGTATACGTCTGTAAGCAGTACTGACATGATGTTTGAATTTCTTTATTGTTTTCCAGGATGTTGTACATTATTTGATGTTAAAAAGTGAAGCAGGGACTTACCTCAGTTTCTGGATGTTGGAGGAGATCCCAGAGAGTCTGTACATCCCGTCCACGACACCATGTCTCTCAATGAACTCAGTACAGCATTTTATCACCTGGGGGACTGGAGAAAGGAGAGGAGAAAGGAGAGGAGAAAGGAGAGGAGAAAGGGCCGTCAACAAAGTAACATCCAGGAGATTTTAACAACAAAGACCCGAGAAGACTACCTTTCTCTATACAGTGCTAACTATAGAGAGAAAAGGCTGCTGGGAGACTGACCATCATGTTCTGAGTTGAGGAGGTGTTCCCCCAGGTCACAGCCAAACACCCTCTCCCTGAGGATCCCACGCTGCCTCAGCTTCTGGGGGGGTGGACGTGACTTCATGAAGCTCCTCAGGAATGTCACCAGCTTCCCATGCTTCTTACACACTGATGGACACACTGAATGAATATACATTTTGTTTTTGGGTTGTAAATAAAAACATACAATAGATGTGCATTTGAATCCCAGTGGATAACACTTGAAAGCAAAGAATAAAAACACTTATTCCCAAAGAGTCAACCAATACAACGCCGTTACACACACGCCAGACTCACCTCATTCTTTCAGTACATATTTTAAGAGTCAACTCCAGTCAGCTATACATTAAATCAGAGGGAAGAGGGAGGACAGAGTACTGTTGCTGTAAAACAGGTCACAGTACCTGGTTTTGGCACAGAGCTGGACACACAGGTGGGAATCCTATCACTGATCAGCTCCACACAGTCACAGGGGAAGAAGCCAACCTGCACAGAGAGAAACAGAAGGAGGAATAGTAACACTCTCCTGCGCTCTATAATGCACCAGATATGATCTAATGAAGAGTAAGTGATAGTAACCTCCATGTACAGTAGGGAGTGGGATGCAGAAAACAGATCACTAGTAATGAAGGGACAGACAAAGCTGTTTGAGTCAGACTTATTTGAGGTGTTTTACCTGAAAACCATGTTTCCCTCTCCACCAGCCAGTGTCCTCTTTAGGAGGCATGTCAATGACTGACACAATGTCCCCTACCTAGAACAGGTTCAACACAGAAAAGACAAATGAGAGTATAGCAGTTTGAGTGAGTTTAAAATTCACAACCATGGCAGAATGTATCCCCATATCTCCCCGCTGTTCCCTAAACGCCTCCCCTTTCCTGTCCAATGACAAGATGCACAGAGGTGTCACCTCAAAGGTCAGCTCGTCTGTGGCCTGGGCAATGTAGCGTTTGATAACGTGGGCCGCGGCGATGGCAGGAACATTGATGGAGGACTCCTCAGCTACCAGCATGCGGTTGCCCTTGTTATCAATCTGAGAGACAAAACACAGGTTGACAAAGTCTACAAAATACACAACATTATGGAGTTCAGCATAGATATCATATCAATTACTAGAATGGAACATTTAATTGTGCATGAAGTCTAATTGAATAAACAAGTTGTCCTGTTGATCTGAGGAGTGAGTAAGAGAAACATGAGTAGCTCACCTCCATCCATGTCAGCACTGGACCACAGTTGATCTTGTTATCAGCGATGGCTGAGAGATGGGACAGGTAGGCTGCCAACATCTTGGTTATTTCCTACAGAGAATAGAATCAGCAGCAATGAGTTGAATGCAAAGCCAGGGGAGATAATGTCATGTAACTATGGCTGTGTAAGTGTCCCTAATGGCACCCTATTCTCTATTTAGTCCACTAGTTTAGACCAGTTTCCTTCGCACAGGTCAAACGTAGCGTACTACTTAGGGAATGGGGTGTCATTTGGGATACAGATGGTCTCAATCACAGCAGATAGTAAAAATATTCCCAGTTAGTCCTGTTGACTGACTCCTACCTCTACTGTGTCCTTCAGATAGTCAAAGCGAGGCAGCTCATTGAGTTTGGAGAAGCGTCGGTCATAGATACAAAGGTGGAGGTGTTTGTCTAGCACACGGAAGTCTTCATAGGAGCGCTTCACCAACCAGCTCCGACTCTGAGACACAGAGACAAGAGTGAGCCTGAAATGAGACCAGACTGGAGAAAAACATTGAAGGAATCTAGGACAAAGATACTGTACACAAAGGCATCAGCCTGTCTCAAACCTCTTCTCCTGGACCCCCAGACATTCCATGTATTTGATCTAGTCCAGAGCTAGCACACCTGATTCCACTTGTTAACTAATGGTCAAGCCCATGACTACTTGAATCAGTTGTGCTAGTTCAGGGCTACAACAACATTTGTTAAATGTCTGGGGGTCCCTGAGGAAAGGGTTGAGAAGCACTGGATTATCTTACCCTCTTAGATATGAATATCATGCTTCAGTTAAATGTTCCAGATTTTTCTATGGGTCAGAAACTAGGGCCTAGCCCTCAAGCTCCATTATACCTGGCAGCAGATCTGAACCAGGAAGAGTGGCTCCTTGGAGTCCAGACAAGCCTTCTGCCCCTCAGTTTGCTCCTCTGCAAAGGACAGCTGCAGGGGAATGGGTACAGAGAGATTAAAATAGTGAGGGACACCACACTCTAAATAATGTAGGAGTTTAATACAGCAACCTCTTTCTGTAACTGAACTACTGTGAAAGTAGAACATATATCATGTCCGGGCACTTAGCCAACTCTCCAAACTATCAATAATGGACAGTAAACCAAACTGGGTAATACTACCATGGTAAGAAATGGGTATGGTTTGTCATGAAGGGAAACATCTAGGTTGTTTTTATTATGTACTATCATGGTCTTAACAACAACAAAAAAGAACAGAGGCCCCTTAAATAAATGGGTTGTAGGAGGTCCTTTGGTCTTGAGAGTTGCTGACTTCACACTCAATAAGGATAGAACTCTTTGGAGGTTAAGAAAGTGTGAATGTGCCCAAAATATAAGCAGTATATGAATAATGCATAAGCAATTGAAAACCCCTTCAGCGTTTGAGAGGCTATTGAAATGTACCAAAAATCATTGTCAAATTCCCTCCATCCCTCCCATAGAACTCCATAACATCCTATACCAAGAGGAGATCAAAGCCTCAGGAATAGTTAGGGGAATAAATTGATATCAAATACAGGCAAAACTTCAAAGTGCTGTGAGGCAGGGGAGGTTTTGGTTATTTATAACTAATCTAGATACTCAACACAATATGACCTAGTTACCCATCATTGCTCAGTAACATGGTAAACCACAGCGTATGGTAAATCATATCATACACATAGCGATACAGAGAGGATTTTTAAAAAATAAGCATGAGTCAATGAGTGAATTAAACAATATGGTCATGCGGATGGAAAGATGGACTGTTAGCATGATAAGACAACAAACATGAATCAATGATTACTAACAATATGTCAAGAGGATGTCTGGACAGAAAAACAGTCACATGGAGCAGAGTCATGTAACACTGAAAACTAAACTGAGTAAATATAGTGCATGTCTTACATCTGTTTTGTTTAATCTCTTTCCATCCCCTAACTCTTTTTACCAGCGCATTTTAGCCAAGCAACTAATACTGACAACCTCACACGGCGCAGCACAAATCCCTAAATAGAAACATGCCTGCAGTCATTAACTATTAATACACACATCTGGACCCAGAGACAGAAATGAAGACAACCGCATACTGGTACCTGCCAGTGCAGGCTCTTAACAGGTCGTCAGCTATTAAGTCAGGTTACAACACAGCTGGATGTCTCCCAGACAGCGTTCAACTGCAGTCCTGTGTCTCCAGATAGAAGTCACTGGGCTGAACCCATAGCTGCCTACCACAGATGCTGGTTGCTTTCATCTGTCCCGGAGGTTAAATCCCCTTCAGCCTGTCCTTCGCCGCAAGGTGGAACCACAACATGTTTTCACTGTTCAATTAGACCACAAGAGCAGAGAATAGAAGTAGGGAAAGCTTCCCGCTGTTTCTCTCTCCCTCTGTCCCTCCCATCCCTTCCTCAATCTCCCTCCCATCCCTTCCTCAATCTCCCTCCCACTCTCCCTCCCATCCCTTCCTCAATCTCCCTCCCATCCCTTCCTCAATCTCCCCCCCACTCTCCCTCCCATCCCTTCCTCAATCTCCCTCTATCTTTCGTCATCCTCTCGTGACAAGAGCTCTACATTATATAGGCTAAACCAGAGCAGTTAGCACACGCCCATATGTAACCCTGAGGAGGTGCAGGAGAACACAGACAACCCAGGCATCTCCATTTCAAAATTGTGCTTCTGGAGAGAATGGAAGTAATCTTGGGCAGAATCAGCCCAGTACGCTGTATGTGTTTCAGAGGCTGCTGTCCTCATGTTGCCATTCGGTCTGAGACCTGATCTGTCATATTCCTGATGGTCCTGTGTGTGTTCTAGGACAAGCATATGAGTCATGAGACCCACCACAGGGATAATGTTATGACACTCCCTCTAATCTGTCAGCCCACTTCCTCTCTGTGTGAAGTCAGCACATCAATTATATCATGACAGCTGTTTAAGGTCCAATGCAGCTGTTTTTATCTCAATATCAAATCATTTCTGGGTAACAATTAAGCAGTGTTGTAGTACTCGGGTCCAGGACTTGTGACTCGACCATTGGTGGCTCTAACTCTCCGTCCCGTGACTTGTATTTGCACTTTGACTGGATAGGCTACTTGATAAGCAACAATGGGTGCGCAGAGCAGCGAGGGTTCTGTTCTCTAGCAATGGAAGGACTCGCTACACCAGCAAGCGGTGAGTGTGGACAGGCAGGCAGGCTCCACTCTGGTTCCGCCTCCGATCATACACATCACGCAAGCGACTCTTGCTTCCCCGTAACCACCAGTTAAAAAACTGTTTTACAATATTGAAAACAATGGTTTTGAGTTTAAAAGTAAAACAGTAAAGCTATTGTCTCCCTCACTCTCCCCTTCAGTATTGAAAAGTAAAAAAAGTTCCACTTTCTCCAGTCTCCCTTTAGTTTTCACTCAAGAATGAAATCACCTACACAAATATCAGTGGGTGGGCATCCCGAGTGGCACAGTGGTCTAAATCACTGCATTGCTAGCTGCGCCACTACAGATCCTGGTTCAATCCCAGGCTGTGTCGCAGCCAGGTGCGACCAGGAGACCCATGAAGCGGCACACAATTGGTCCAGCATCGTCCAGGTTAGGGGGAAAGTTTGGCCGGCCAGGTTGTCCCATCGCGCTCTAGCGACTCCTGTGGTGGGCAGGGCGCAACGCACGCTGACACGGGAGTCCGTATGGGAGTTGCAGCGATAGGACAAGACTAACTACCAATTGGGGAGAAAAAAAGGCAAAAAAATTATTATAAAAAAAAAAAATATCAGTGGGTGATTACAAAAAAGTAGCAAATAATAATCCGGTCAATCTGACAGGAGACAATTCCGTTAGAGACCATTCATCTGTTCCAAACATCTCTACTGATTTGACATAACTATTGAACATTATATTAAAACAAAAATGTGTGAGACTGTATGAAGGACCCATTTGTTTCATAGTCTATTTTAAACTCAGCAAAAAACTCATTGTCAACTGCATTTATTTTCTGCAAACTTAACATGTGTAAATATTTGTATGAACATAGCACGATTCAACAGCTGAGACAAACTGAACAAGTTCCACAGACATGTGACTAACATAAATTTAATAATGTATCCCTGAACAAAGGGGGGGGGGGGTCAAAATAAAAAGTAACAGTCATTATCTGGTGTGGCCACCAGCTGCATTAAGTACTGCAGTGCATCTCCTCCTCGTGGACTGCACCAGATTTGCCAGTTCTTGCTGTGAGATGTTACCCCACTCTTACCAAGGCACCTGCAAGTTCCCGCACATTTCTGGGGGGAATGGCCCTAGCCCTCACCCTCCAATTCAACAGGTCCCAGAAGTGCTCAATGGGATTGAGATCCAGGTTCTTCGCTGGCAAACACTGACATTCCTGTCTTGCAGGAAATAAGCCATACTGCTCGTTCTGGCATTGACCTGCTGGAGGGTCATGTCAGGATGAGCATGCAGGAAGAGTACCACATGAGGGAGGAGGATGTCTTCCCTGTAACGCACAGCATTGAGATTGCCTGCAATGACAACAAGCTCAGTCTGATGCCGCTGTGACACTCCGCCCCAGACCATGACGGACCGCTCCACCTCCAAATCGATCCCGCTCCAGAGTACAGGCCTCGGTGTAACGCTCATTCCTTCGACGATAAACGCGAATCCGACCATCACCCCTGGTGAGACAAAACACTTTTTGCCAGTCCTGTCTAGTCCAGCGACGGTGGGTTTGTACCCATAGGTGACGTTGTTGCCGATGATGTCTGGTGAGGATCTGCCTTACAACAGCCTCTCTCAGCCTATTGCGGATGGTCTGAGCACTGATTGAGGGATTGTGCATTCCTGGTGTAACTCAGGCAGTTGCTTTTGCCATCCTGTACCTGTCCCACAGGTGTGATGTTCGGATGTACCGATCCTGTGCAGGTGTTGTTACACATGGTCTGCCACTGCGAGAACGATCAGCTGTCCATCCTGCCTCCCTGTAGAGCAGTCTTAGGCATCTCACAGTACGGACATTGCAATTTATTGCCCTGGCCACATCTGCAGGCCTCATGCCTCCTTGCAGCAAGGCACGTTCACGCAGATGAGCAGGGACCCTATGTATCTTTCTTTTGGTGTTTTTCAGAGTCAGTAGAAAGGCCTCTTTAATGTCCTAGGTTTTCATAACTATGACCTAACTGCCTACCGTCTGTAAGAGGTTAGTGTCTTAACGACTGTTCCATAGGTGCATGCTCATTAATTGTTTATGGTTCATTGAACAAGCATGGGAAACAGTGTGTAAACCCTTTACAATGAAGATCTGTGAAGTTATTTGGATTTTTTTACGAATGATCTCTGAGTTTATATTGCAGGCAATTATGACCATTGCGCAACAGGAGGAAAATATTTGCGTTACTTCAATGCTCACATTCAAATCTTCCCGCCAGCCCGCCACTAGTTGATGCTGGGCAGATATCTTCAACTAAATCCGAGCCAAATCAATACAGACACGAATCTAGCAACAAACGAGCATTAAGCCATAAAATTAAAAATAAAAATAAAAGCAGTAACCAAAATATCAAATTTGTCTAAAGAACCCTGAATAATTATTTTGGCTTTCAAAAGTTTTTTTATGTGCACATTAACCAATATTACAAAATGTAGTATTTTTTGTTAAACTCAGACCCACTGACGCAGACTTGAGCACTTGGACCAGGACTCGCCCACTAGGACTACTCATAGACTGGTGACTTTACCATTGGTGATTCAGACTCCACTCGAACTTAGACATAAGGTCTCGCGACTCGACCTCAGGGGACTGGTGACTCGACTGAGACAAGAGGTTTAGTGACTCGACTACAAAACAGATAAGTAACATTACTTTTAATTATTTTAATTAAAAACAAAATCAGTAACAAAAATAACTACTTTGCAAAGAGCAATTTCTCAAGCAAGAATTTTGCTAGGACTGTCAGAGTGGTCTCAGTGGGGAGGGGAAAACTGAAAACTAGCTGTTATTGGCAGAGGTTTGTAACTCTTTCTTATTGGTCTATTAACTAATTTACCGCATGGTGATATCACCATGGAAAGGCCCCACCAAAACAGGAAAATATTTCAGGAAGTCTTTTCAAACAGCCTTACACTAAAAAGGGAATAATAATTGTTTACAGTTTTACAGTAATATTCCAACCTCAAAGATTACGCACTTTTGACTGCACTGGGCCTTGAAGAAAACAGTTAAGCATGGGAAAGGGATACCTAGTCAGTTGTACAACTTAATTCATTCAACTGAAATGTGTCTTGCGCATTTAACTCAACCCCTCTGAAACAGAGAGGTCTGGCGGGCTGCCTTAAATCGAAATCCACGTCTTTGGCGCCCGGGGAAGAGTGTTAACTGCCTCGATCAGGGGCAGAACATGTTTAACTTGTCAGGGATTCGATCCAGTAAACCTTTTGGTTACTGGGTCAACGCTCCTACACGCCAGGCTACTTGCCGGCCCCCAGGCTACCTGTGTGTGTGTATGTACAGTGCATTCGGAAAGTATTCAGACCCCTTGACCTTTTCCACATTTTGTTACGTTACAGCCTTATTCTTATTCTTTCCCCTCATTAAATCTACACCCAATAACTCATAATGACAAAGCAAAAACAGCTATTTAGAACATTTTGAACAACTTAAAATAACATTTACATAAGTATTGAGACCCTTTACTCAGTTCTAAGTTGCTGCCAAAGGTTACAGCCTTGAGTTTTCTTGGGTATGACACTACAAGCTTGGCTATACCTGTATTTGGGGAGTATCTCCCATTCTTCTCTGCAGATCCTCTCAAGCCCTGTCAGGTTGGATGGAGAGCGTCACTGCACAGCTATTTTCAGGTCTCTCCAGAGATGTTCGATCGGGTTCAAGTCCGGGCTCTGGCTGGGCCACTCAAGGACATTCAAAGACTTGTCCCGAAGCCACTCCTGCGCTGTCTTGTCTGTGTGCTTCAGGAAGGTGAAACTTTGCCCCAGTCTGAGATCCTGAGCAGGTTTCCATCAAGGATCTTTTTTTTTTTGCTCCGTTCATCTTTCCCTGACGCTAAAAACATCCCCGCAGCATGTTGCCACCACCATGCTTCACCGTAGGAATGGTACAAAGGTTTCCTCCAGACGTGACACTTGGCATTCAGGCCAAAGAGCTCAATGTTGGTTTCAACATACCAGAAGATCTTGTTTCTCATGGTCTGAGGGTATTTTAGGTGCATTTTGGCAAACTCCAAGCAGGCTGTCATGTGCCTTTTACTGAGGAGTGGCTTCTGTCTGGCCACTCGACCATAAAAGGCATGATTGGTGGAGTGCTGCAGAGATGGGAGAACCTTCCAGAAGGACAACCATCTCCACAGAGGAACTCTGGAGCTTTGTCCGAGTGACCATCAGGTTCTTGGTCAGCTCCCTGACCAGCTCCCTCCTCTGATTGCTCAGTTTGGCCGGGCGGCAAGCTCTAGGAAGAGTCTTGGTGGTTCCAAACATCTTCCAATTAAGGATGGAGGATACTGTGTTATTGGGGACCTTTAATGATGCAGGATTTTTTTTGGTACCCTTCCCCAGATCTGTGCCTCGACACAATCCTGTCTTGGAGCTCTACGGACAATTCCTTCGACCTCATGACTTGGTTTTTGCTCTGACATGCACAGTCACTATGGGACCTTATATATATATATATATACACACACACACACACACACACACACGTGTGTGCCTTTCCAAATCATGACCAAACTTTTGTATTTACCACAGGTGGACACCAACAAAGTCGTAGAAACATCAAGGATGAACAATGGAACTAGGATTCAACTTAGCTAAATTTCAAGTCTCATAGCAAAGGGTCTGAATACTTACGTAAATATGTTTTCTTTGCAAACATTTCTAAAACCCTGTTTTCACTTTGTCATTATGGGGTACTGTGTGTAGATTGATGAGAAAGATACAGTTGAAGTTGGAAGTTTACATACGCCTTAGCTAAATACATTTAAACTCAGTTTTTCACAATTCCTGACATTTAATCCTAGCAAAAAATCCCTGTCTTAGGATCACCGCTTTTATTTCAAGAATATGAAATGTCAGAATAAGAGAGCGAATGATTTACTTCAGCTTTTATTTCTTTCAACACATTCCCAGTGGCTCAGAAGTTTACATACACTCAATTAGTATTTGATAGCATTGCCTTTCAATCGTTTAACTTGGGTCAAAAGTTTCGGGTAGCCTTCCACAATAAATTGGGTGAATTTTGGAGCATTCTTCCTGACAGAGCTGGTGTAACTGAGTCACGTTTGTAGGCCTCCTTGCTCGCACACACGTTTTCAGTTCTGCCCACACATTTTCTATAGGATTGAGGTCAGGGCTTTGTGAAGGCAATTCCAATACCTTGACTTTGTTGTCCTTAAGCCATTTCGTCACAACTTTGGAAGTATGCTTGGGGTCATTGTCCATTTGGAAAACCCATTTGTGACCAAGCTCTTACTTCCTGACTGATGTCTTGAGATGTTGCTTCAATATATCCACATATTTTCGCTCCTCATGGTGCCATCTATTTTGTGAAGTGCACCAGTCCCTCCTGCAGCAAAGCACCCCCACAACATGATTTCGGCCCCCCCTGTGCTTCATGTTTGGGATGGTGTTCTGTGGCTTGTAAGCCTCCCCCTTTTTCCTCCAAACATAATGATGGTCATTATGGCCAAACAGTTATATTTTTGTTTCATCAGACCAGAGGACATTTCTCCAAAAAGTACTATCTTTGTCCCCATGTGCACTTGCAAACCGTAGTCTAGCTTTTTTATGGTAGTTTAGATCAGTGGCTTCTTCTTTGCTCAGTGGCCTTTCAGGTTGCATCGATATAGGACTCGTTTTACTATGGATATGGATACTTTTGTAACTGTTTCGTCCATCTTCACAAGGTTGTTCTTGGATTGATTTGCACTTTTCGCACCAAAGTGCATTCATCTCTAGGAGACAGAACACGTCTTCTTCCTGAGCGGTATGACGGCTGCATGGTCCCATGGTGTTTATACTTGCGTACTATTGTTTGTACAGATGAACATGGTACCTACAGGCATTTGGAAATTGCTCCCAAGGATGAACAAGACTTGTGGAGGTCTACAATTTATTTGAGGCACTGAGTTTGAAGGTAGGCCTTGAAATACATCCACAAGTACACCTCCAATTGACTCAAATGATGTCAATTAGCCTATCAGAAGCTTCTAAAGCCATGACATCATTTTCTGGAATTGTCCAAGCTGTTTAAAGGCACAGTCCACTTAGTGTATGTAAACTTCTGACCCACTGGAATTTTGAAACAGTGAATTAATTATAAGTGAAATAATCTGTCTGTAAACAATTGTTGGAAAAATTACTTGTGTCATGAACAAAGTAGATGTCCTAATCGACATTTTACAGGAAATGTGTGAAGTGGTTGAAAAACAAGTTTTAATGACTAACATAAATGTATGTAAACTTCCGACTTCAACTGTATATATTTTTAATCCATTTTAGAATAAGGCTGTAACATAAAATGTGGAGAAAGTCAAGGGGTCTGAATACTTTCCGAATGCACTGTGTGTATGTTTGGTCTGTACTATAAGTGTCAGAGTGAGGCATGCTGGTCTCTCCCTAGAGTGATATTTCTCTCTTAGCACATCTCATCTCCCCCTGTAGGAAGACCAAGGTCACAGACAGATTTCTGTTCAGCAGCTATGCCCCAGTCACACAGCTAATGTATCACAGCTGCCACAGCTACAGTAGGTCAGCTATTAGATAGCTGCAAATTACTGTGCTAGAGCTCCCATCAGCTCACACACGTCCCTTAGCATACATGTAATAGCTTGCTGGTTATGTTATACCACGCTGCGAACATGGCGGTTCACTGAGACTCTCTCAACAGTAAAAGCAAAGATGGTTTAGTATGATGACATGTAGAAACTGCTTCCCCAATAAAAATCCCAGATCACGCTTGTTGGCGATGTCATGGCAACTGTAACGTAGACGCTGGGAGTCGAGAAGCAGGTGGTAAGTTTAATATAACAAAGAACATGGAACAATGCAAAGTGCACGTAATGATGGTTGCCAGGACCGGTCGTTAGTAATCCGGCTCCAGCTGCAGGACGACGCAGGCACAGAGGGACGGCCCCGAAGATGAGTAGCTGGCCGGACGGCGAAGATGAAATCCCAGATTATGTTGGGATCCAGAATGTCCTCCACCGTAACCCAATACCGCTCCTCTGGGCCGTACCCCTCCCAGTTCACTAGTTGCTGGAGCCGACCCCAATGACTTCGGGAGTCCAGTAGGGATCTGACGGCATAGGCGGGACCGTCCTCAACGTCTAGGAGGGGGGCCGAGGCGTGCCGTGGGGCCGGCTTCAGCCAAGGGACCAGGAACCACCAGCCTGAGAAGGAAAACATGAAAAAGTGAGATCCTCCAGACCACTGCGGTGGTAGTCTGCCTGCTCCTTCTGACGGTGGACGGTGCGCTGGAGTCTCAGATGAGTCTCGCTCCACACTTCTTCTGCGGGGCTGAACCAATTATCCACTGCAGAGGTTTTGATCTAGCCCAAGGTCCACAGAGCCAGGGTAAGCTGAAAACCCAGAACACACTGGAACGAACGGAGTCAGCCCGGTGGAGGAGTGACTTAACGAATTCTGGGTCCACTCTCCCTGCCGGTCCTGGCAGTAACTCCTCAGGAACATCCCCAGCTCCTGGTTCATCCTCTCCACCTGCCCGTTAGACTGAGGGCTATACCTGGAAGTGGAGGCTGACCGTGACCCCGAGCTTCTCCATAAAGGCTCTCCATACTCGTGATGTGAATTCGGGGCCACAGTCGGAAATGATGTCCTCCGGAAGGCCATAATGCCGGAAGACCTGATTGAATACTGCCTCAGCGACCTAGAGAGCAGTAGGAAGACCAGAATGGATGAAACAACATGATTTGGAAGATCTATCCACAACCACACAAGATGGCGCTGACAGAGATGGTCGCAACGCTTCAGGTCCTTAGAAAACTATGTACGGTTGTTTGTTTATGTATTATTTCTTACATTGTTAGCCCAGAAAATCTCAAGTGTTTTTACATACAGCCGGGAAGAACTATAGGATATAAAAGCGATGACAACTTACCATCATTACAACCAGGAATACGTCTTACCCGAAGCGGATCCTTTGATCGGACCTCCACCCTGGACATACGATCTTATCCCAGAGGCCGACCCAAAACAACGCGGTCGCCGCAGGAGAGGCAGACGGAGCGGCCTACTGGTCAGACTCAGAAGGCGAGCACACCATCCACCGCTTCTGAGCATATTACTCGCCAACGTCCAATCTCTAGATAACAAGGTGGGTGAAATTAGGGCACAAGTTGCCTTCCAGAGAGACATCAGAGATTGTAACTGTCTCTGATTCACGAAAACATGGCTCACTCAGGATATGTTGTCAGAGTCGGTACAGCCACACGGTTTCTTCACGCATCGCACTGACAGAAACAAACATCTCTCTGGTAAGGGCGGGGGTGTATGACTTATGATTAACGACTCATGGTGTAATCACAACAACATACAGGAACTCAAGTCCTTTTGTTCACCTGATAATTATTTTCGATTATTGTCACAGCCGTGTGACAATATCCCCCCCCAAGCAGATCCCTCGTCAGACCTGAAAGAACTTCACTGGACTCTATGTAAACCATACATCCTGTGGCTGCATTTAGGTAGCTGGAGATTTTAACAAAGCTAACCTAAGAACCATACTTCCTAAATTCTATCAGCATATCGAATGCGCAACAAGAGCTGGTAGCTTTCTGGATCATTGCTACTCGAATTTCCGCAATGCATACAAAGCCCTCCCCCGCCTTTGGCAAATCTGACCATGACTCCATTTTGCTGCTCCCAGCCTATAGACAGAAACTAAAACAGGAAACACCCGTGCTCTGGTCAATAGAAAGCTGGTCTGACCAATCGGATTAGAGACAAAGTAGTCGCAAATCAACGGCGCAAACACGAGACGTATGTGGCAGGGTCTACAGTCAATCACTGATTACAAAAAGAAAACCAGCCACGTCACGGACACCGATGTCATGCTCCTAGACAAATTAAAACAAACTTCTTTGCGCACTTTGAGGACAAAAGTGCCACTGCCACGGCCTGCTACCAAAGCCTGTGGGCTCTCCTCTTCCGTGGCCAATGTGAGTAAAACATTTAAATGTTTTCAAACCTCGCAAGGCTGTCGGCCCAGACGGCATCCCTAGCCGCGTCCTCAGAGCTTGTGCAGACCAGCTGGCTGGTATGTTTACGGACATATTCAAGCAATCCCTATCCCATTCTGTTGTCCCCACATGGGTCAAGATGGCAACCATTGTTCCTGTTCCCAAGAAAGCTAAGGTAACTGATCTAAATTACTATCGCCCCATTGCACTCACTTCTGTCATCATGCAGTGCTTTGAGAGACTAGTCAAGGACCATATCACCTCCACCCTAAACCAACTCCAATTTGCTTACTGCCCCAAAAGGTCCACTGACAATGCAATCGCCATCACACTGCCCTATTCCATCTGGACAAGAGGAATACCTCTGTAAGAATGCTGTTCATTGATGACAGCTCAGCATTTAACACCATAGTACCCTCCAAACTCGTCATTAAGCTCGATACCCTGGGTCTTGACCCCGCCCTATTCAACTGGGTCCTGGACTTTGACGGACCATCCCCAGGTGGTGAAGGTAGGAAACAACATCTCCACCCCACTGATCCTCAACACTGGGGCCCCACAAGGGTGCGTTTTCAGCCCTCTCCTGTACTCCCTGTTCACCCATGACTGCGTGGCCACGCTCGCTTGCAACTCAATTGTCAAGTTTGCAGACAACACTGCAGTGGTAGGCCTGATTACCAACAACGACGAGAGCCTACAGGGAGGAGGTGAGAGCCCTTGGAGTGTGGTGTCAGGAAAATAACCTCTCACTCAACGGCAACAAAACAAAGGAGATGATCATGGACTTCAGGAAACAGCAGAACCCTAAAATTTGATTTGAAATCAATGGATAGATGAGACCAAGAACGCTGAGGCACGAGAAGGAGTTTCCCTGCAGGAGCATGCCGGGGGGTGATTTGGTTTGAGCACATACGGAACTGGATTTGACTCTCCAAGGTAGCCACCGATATTTCTCAGAGATAGATTGAGTAGTGCGATAAATACCTGGATGTTCAGCAACAACAGCTGTGTGCGCTCAGGTCGGCAGCCGATACCATATCCCTGTGGGAACATAGATGGGCTCAGGAGGACAGGTAGTGGGTGCGGGCTCCCTCTCCAGAGCCTGGTGAATGTCCACATCTACGTCCCAGATCACGGGGGGCTACGACTCAAGAGGAAGGGATTATGGGTGCATTCTGGACAGGACCCTCTCCCAAATCGTAAAGACAGGACAGGGCATTGGCTTTGGTGTTCTTTATACCTGGGCGATAGGCCAGTGTGGAGTCAAATCTCGTAAAGAAAAGGGCCCACCTTGCTTGTCGCGGATACAGCCTCCTCGCTGTCTGTATGCACTCCAGGTTCTGATGGTCGGTGAGGATGATGAAGGGGTCCTTCTCGCCCTCCAACCAGTGTCTAATGCCAACTTCCGCTACAAGACCATGGTGCTTGCCTACGGAGCTGTGAGGGGAACGGCACCTCAGTACCTCCAGGCTCTGATCAGGCCCTACACCCAAACAAGGGCACTGCGTTCATCCACCTCTGGCCTGCTCGCCTCCCTACCACTGAGGAAGTACAGTTCCCGCTCAGCCCAGTCAAAACTGTTCGCTGCTCTGGCCCCCCAATGGTGGAACAAACTCCCTCACGACGCCAGGACAGCGGAGTCAATCACCACCTTCCGGAGACACCTGAAACCCCACCTCTTTAAGGAATACCTAGGATAGGATAAAGTAATCCTTCTCACCCCCCTTAAAAGACCTAGATGCACTATTGTAAAGTGGCTGTTCCACTGGATGTCATAAGGTGAAAGCACCAATTTGTAAGTCGCTCTGGATAAGAGCGTCTGCTAAATGACTTAAATGTAAATGTAAATGTTCACCGCCAGGAGCTTTCGATCGCCAATGTCGTAATTCCTCTCTGAAGGGGACAGTTTCATTAAGAGTAACATTTTTGTAGATTACCTTGTCGTTGAGACAGGACAACCCCCACGCCCACCTATGAAGTGTCCACCTCCACCACATAGGGTATTGTGAAACATTCAGTAGGTGGATGGCCTCGTCAGCTGCTGGACTCCACACCAACCTACGGGGACCACAATTGAGGTGAGAGGAGTGGCAATGGAGCTAAAGTTCCCGATGAAACGGCAGTAGAAGTTGGCAAACCGCAAAAACCATTGTAACCCCTTTATGGTGGTTGGGACTGGGCATGACCTCACAGCATCTACCTTCTTGACGTCCATCTTCACTCCTTGCGGGCTGATTTGGTAGCCTAGAAAGGAGACAGCCTCCCGATGAAACTGGCACTTCTCATCCTTGACAAACAAACAGTTGGTTAGCCAGGAGGCGTTCCAGGACTACTTGGATGTGAGCGATGTGATCCTCCAAGGTAGCCGAGTAGACCTGATTGTTATCAATATACACAACAACCTGGCCTCCGAACATGTCCGGGAACACCTCGTTGACGAATGCCTAGAACACCGACAGAGAATTGTCTAAGTCAAATGGCATCACAAAGTACTCGTAGTGACTAGACATCGTGCTAAAAGCTGCCTTCCATTCATCCCCCTCCCGGATGTGGATGAGATTGTATGCACTCCACAGGTCCAATTTGGTAAAGAACCAGGCCCCGTGGAGCTGTTCGATGGCTGCCGGCACCAACGGGAGGGTAACGGTACTTGTTGGTGATCTCACTCACTCCTCTGTAATCAATACATGGACGTAACCCTGCATCCTTCTTGGCCACGAAGAAGAAGCCTGCAGACGCAGGAGAAGTGGACGTACGGATGAAACCTTGTTGAGCGCCTCATGGATGTACTCCTCGATGGCCTTGGTTTCAGCCACCGACAGAGGGTAGAGGCATCTACAAAGGGGCACAGTGCCTGCAAGCAGGTTGATGGCACAGTCCCAGGGGCGATGAGGAGGGGGACCGGTGGTGTGGGTTTTGGAAAATATCTCCCGCAGGTCCTGGTATACCTCCGGGATATTGGGCTGAAGGACAACCACATCACACTCAACCAATGTGCAACCACAGGGGACAGGAAAGCAGGTCCTCCAGCTCTCTTTCCTCTCGCCTCTATCTCTTTGCCCTTTCTACCACAGTGTAACAGCCAGGGAGGGAGAGAAGCGATGAGTGACGGCGCTCCCGAAGTAGGTTATCCAGAAGGATGGCCATCTCGAGGAGTGAGTCCAAGGAGAGGTTGTCGTCTCGACAGGTCAGTCCCGTCTGGACCTTCTCTCACAGTACTCTTCTGAATAGCGTATGAAGGCCCGGCTCATTCCATCCGCTGGATGCTGCTACTGTCTGGAAGGTGAGCGCGTACTCAGCAGCAGTCTGGTCCTCCTGCCATAGTTGGAGTAGGCGCTCACTCCCCTCTCTGTACTCCGGTGGATGATCGAAGATAACACTGAACAGAGCCATGAACCCCTCATACGAATCCAGACGGCCGTGGCCCATTCCAACGCCCGCCCAGTAGGCAGAGAAATAACCTTGGCAACCATGGACCTCTCGATGGTGGGGGCTCTCATCTGGTGCGAAATAGAGGGAGCACTGTAGTAGGATGCCACGGCATTTAGATGGGGTGCCGTCATATTAGCCGGGAAGGACAAACAGGCGTCGCTTGCCTAGGCGGGTTACTGAATGGGCTGGTGTGATGGCTCGACTGATGGTAGAGTATCCTCCGCTAGTTGAAGGCAACGCTTCTCGGGTATGTTCAAGACGTTGAACATGGCAAAGAACCTCTTCCATAGCCGTCCCCAGTTGCACCAGCTGGTCGTGGTGTTGACGAAGTAGGTATCCCTGCTCGTCAATCGTCTAGGAGATGTTCTGGTTTTCTGCTGCTTCCATTTTGTGAGGCAGTATTCTGTAAAGTAGACGCTGGGAGTTGAGAAGCAGGTGGTAAATTTAATACACCAAAAAAAAGATAAAATATAGGAGTAGCGTACTGACATGAAACACATAAATAATGCCTGGGGAAAGAACCTAAGGGAGTGCCAGATAAAGGGGAGGTAATGAGTGAGGTAATGGAGTCCAGGTGTGCCTCATGATGAAGCGCAGGTGCGCGTAATGATTGATGCCAGGACCGGTGGTTAGTAAACCGGCGACGTCGAACGCCGGAGGGGAGTGGTGGGAGTGGACGTGACCACGAGGTTGGCTAGCTAAACTCATGCGCATAAATATGTAAATCAGGTCTAACAGTCATCTCGCGCTGAACTGCACATGTGCATGTCTTCAAATAAAAAGGCACTTTAAAAAAAAGACGTTTTTTTTCACATAAATGAAAACGTGTTAGTATGTCACTTTCACTAGGTTGGAGTAATAACATGTTCAGCTACTAAGATTTTGGCTCAAATCTAGGTTGTGCCTTTAGATTGTGAAAAAATGACCAACTTCGGAGTAATTTTTTACTTTTCTAACTCCAAACCCCGGTCTGGTCTGCTGTGTCTGCTTCCTATTTCTTCCCGTAAGTCTCGCAATGCTCGGCCTCTGGGTTTAGAAACTGTGGTAAAAGCATCAGTGTGCGAATGAGTAGATGACTACTGCTCTCTGCAAGCAAGCCAACAAAATTACATAGGAATTATGCAGGCAATAAACAGCCACTTTCACAAATGAGTGAGTAACCACTTCCGCTTGACTGATTCTAATTATCACCACAGGCACACACACAATTTTTTTATATTTTTTAAATAACCCTCAACCATCTGAAATCTGTGCTGACTGTAATGGCGATGAAACTTCAATTAAAGTGTCAACAAAAATTACCCTTAGGGCCATCCTAAAATGACCACCTGATGAGGCTATGGGATGATATCACAGGTGCAAGCTAAGCAAACAAAGCAACATCTTAAACAATTAAATGTTCTCTTACATTCTCCAGTGATGCACATAACTCCTCTCTCCTGCCACCTCCTGGATGTTGAAAGCTGCCACAGTTCATGCTCTGTACTACAGTAGTACTGACCGGCTGTGGATGCTCCCACAGTAACGCTGTCTGCCCAGAAAACCCCTATTTCTCTGGTTGATATCATCACTTTAATCCAACTAGTACTGAGGATTACAGGTTTATCCTGAGCTGAGCGGATCAGAGAGGAATGAATGCTACTTAGTGGATTAACACACACATGGATTCCATGTTGCTGACTGCTGTATCACTTATTCAATTGTATTTACAAATTAAAGGGATACTTCGGGATTTTGGCAATGAGGCCCTTTATCTACTTCCCCAGGGTCAGATGAATTAGTGGATAACATTTTTATGTCACTGTGTCCAGCATGAAGGAAGTTTATTTTTGCAAGCCAATGCTTACTAGCGTTAGTGCAATGACTGGAAGTCTATGGGTATCTGCAAGCATGCCAAAATTCCAACGCATCCCTTTAAGTACATAATGAATGAGAATTTAAATTCCATCTGTACTTTTTCCAAATATGGGAAATTGGAATGGGTGGGTGGGGCAGGATGACCTAAAATAATTAGAACAAACTGCTGATGCAATGGCTTGGTTCCATTAAGGAAATTAGGTCTTTTGTGGAACAATTCACCATGATGTCCACTGAGCTACACATGAACTTGAGCCAAGGACACAATTACCAAACTACCAGCAACAAATGACTTCTGTTCTCCATTGAATGCATGAGTGTTCAGTTCTGGGCCGGGTCTCACCTGAACAGTGCCAAAGTCAACGGTCTCATAGTGGAAGTGGGCACACTCAGCCAGCCTGGGAAAATGACCTCTGGGGAACGTCAGCCTGTAATACAGCAGCATCACCTCATCAGTATTCTACTGGCTGATACACTGAGGTGCAGAGAGAGTGAAAGAGAGAGAAGGAGAGAAAGAGCAGAGAGAGAGAGAAAGAGCAGAGAGAGAGAGAAAGAGCAGAGAGAGAGAGAGAAAGAGCAGAGAGAGAGAGAGAAAGAGCAGAGAGAGAGAGAGAAAGAGCAGAGAGAGAGAGAAAGAGCAGAGAGAGAGAGAAAGAAGAAAAATAGGAAAGAAGGAGAGAAGAAAAAGGAGAAAGGAAGAACAAAGAAAGAGAGCAAAGAGAGTGAGAAGGAGAGAAAGAGAGAGAAAGTAGAAAAGAGAAAAAGAGCAAAGAAATAGCGCGAGAAGAGAAGAGAGAAAGAGCATAGAGAAAGCGGAGAAAAAGAGCGAAAGGAAAGAGAAAGGAGAGAGAGAAGGAAAGAAGAAAGAGAGAAAGGAAATAACAGAGAAAGAGGGGAGGAGAGAAAAGAGCAGAGAAAAAGAGGAGAGAAGGAGCGAGAGAGGAGAAAGGAGAGAAAAAGCGAAAGAGAAGAGAAAGAGGAGAGAGAAAGAGCGGAGAGCGAGAAAGAGTGAAAGAGAAGGAAAGATGAAAAAGAGAAGAGAAAGAAAGAAAGAAGAAAGAAAGAAGAAGAGAGAAGTGGAGAAAGAGCGAAAGGAGAGAGCGAAGGAGCGAGAAAGGAGGAGCGAGCAAAAGAGAAAGAGGGAAAAAAAAAAGAGGAGAGAAGAGATAGAGTAGAGAAAGGAGAGAGCAGAGAGAAAGGAGAGGAGAGAAAGAGAAGAGAGAAAGAAGAGGGGATAGTAGTGTGAAAGAGAGAGAGTGGATAGAGAGAGTGAGATAGCAAGTTGACCAGTCGGTCTCTGCCCGGCCCATCAATTTACTGCACTTTATTTTACTGCCCTGGTTTAGAGGCCCATTTTACAGCCCATAATAGCCTGTTTCCGTGGGGACGGGAGCACCTACTTCTTCACGTTTTTGACCTTCATGCTGGCTGTGCTGATGCAGGAACGCAGGGTGGGCTCAGGCTCGACAGGAAGCTCTGTGAGCTCATCATTCCGTACCTGCCAATCAACACACACGATACTCAACATTCCTGAAGTGTAAACAAATTACATGATGGTCAAACCCATACTAGCAGTATCTATAAGACTACATAGTAGTAGAGTTAAGAGACTGCTGATCCCAGGTTACAGTGCTCTCATCAGACCTCATCTAGCGATAAAAGACTGTACCATGGCCATCGTGCTCCCTTGTGGGGACTTATCTGTTGGAGTAGTGCTCTTGTATGGATCGGGCTGGTTCTTGTCTTCATCTGGTGTAATACACAGTGACATGGCCCTACAGAGGCAGAGGGAGGGAAGGACTGAGAGACAGGAAGAATCCGAATCCATAAATATATTACATTTGACATACTTTAAATAAATATAAATGTCCATGTGTTCCACCAGTGGGAGCCAGTGAGAGAGACCGATGTATTCACATTATGTTTGGGGATCGAATCAAATCAAATCATGACATTGCACCAGCGGCCCAGAAAACTGTGGTATTTACATCCTTGTTATTCTGGTGGTAACAAATAACTTCACACAGTCTCAAATGGCTACTGACTGGTACAGAAAGCTCCAGAGAGGAGTATAGCCTAGCTTACATACAGTAAAACACATCCTGGGCCCACCAGGGATTGCCTCACAAAACCTGCAGCTGAAATCTGAGTCAGTGTGCTAGGCAGAGGAAGACAAGTCCTTTCAGCCCAACTTTTCTCAGGTACAATGAAGAAGAGTGGATCCTTGAGATTTCTCATTCCTTCCTGGGCTCAGACATGAGATCTGCTGATAATAAGGACAAGAACACTGGCACTGAAAGAATGAGCTCATCTCATCTGCTGGAGATCTGTGAGTAAATTAGAGCCATCCTATCCTATCTAGGCCTGGTTGTTTTGCAGAATATTTACAGTTGATTGAGAAGATATCATGTGTGTCATCACAACCCTTTACAATGGGATGATATAGTATAGCCATCTCTAATGTCTTTAGAATTCCTCTCGCTATCGCTCTCTTCCTCCCTTTCAATCTCTCACACACACATAACACATGCCCGTACAATCACCCACACACACACACCCTCAACACGGCTTCGTTATATTTATGGGTGTGATATCTGCAGAGTGCTGGTCAGCTGACATAGCACCGGTTCAGTGTGGCGCGTGAGAGAGTAGCTCACCCCTCAAGGACGTCACCACTTCCTGGTTTTCGCTGTGGTCCTGAGGCAGCATTCCCGATCACCGCGGCAACCCCACAGCCAGCCTCCATCATACTGCAACAGTCGAGAGAGACAGAGAGACTTAGCTGGGAAGCTGCCAGACATTAACCCACTCTTAGCTGCAGCTGGTTCTCTCTAGAATCATTCCACACCTTTAACAAATTAATGGTTAATGAGTCTACAGTAAGAAAGGCATTCAGTAAACAAGTAAATACCCACTTCTTACACGTTCAAATTGTTTCATTCAAACAGGTCAAATTGAAAAAAAAAATGTTTTAAACAATATGGAATCGATCCATACTGCAGGCAGAGGAAAGCACTGGGACTTGTATGACTGTGTTTGGAATGGTCCTGAAAGGCAGAAACAAACCCTTCATGATGAGTGTTGTTGTGAAGAGAGTGTTGTGACAGCCCCCATGGGGAGTGTTGTGACAGCACCCATGATCAATCATCCCTAATACAGCTCTTTATATACAGTCAACAAATAAAAGGAATGCTCTGACAGAGCAAAACAAAACACCTCCACACAGCCTTCCAAATCTTTCCATAACTCGCCCTCATGAAAGGCAACACTGGGAGCTGAACTCACATCTGGTAGGATGCTGGGCAAACACAGTGCAGTGGTAACCAACCAACCCTGGTCCTGGAGTGCTACAGTATGTGCCTTGTGCACTCAAAGTACCTCGGTTCTACACCTCAGCATGAAAAAAACTCCCCAGCCAACCAATACTGAGGTAGTAAAGCAGGAGTTTTCCTCTTCTCCAATCAGAAGCTGTAATGATGACCATAGAAAGATATTTGGAGTAAGGAATAGTAGCTAAATAGATACATCAGACCAGCCATTACAGGGTAGTATTTTCCCCAATAGAGGGAGGCAGCCCATTGGCCCATAGACACAGAGTTGTGCTCACTGATGACAGAGTTCCACACAGCCCTCTGATTCAGAAATGGGACCAGCCAGAGACCCAGGCCAAACCAGACCTACAGATCTATTATATTCCACTGTACTCTCACTTCATCTTTCCAATGGCGGCTGTAGCCTTGCTATAGGATCTCCTATCAAACATTATGTGACAATTCTCTTCAAGATTAGGAGAGTTTGTACACAAATTAAGTGGGAAACCGACACAAAATCACACCAGAGAGAGTTATTTCCAACAGGACAGCACCTGAATGTTTGTTTCTCCATCCTGGACCGTTCCGGGATGCAGGCGTGTTCGAGGATAGCAGGGTTCGGTACACAAATCAGGTTCTCGATAGATCAAGGTCCAAAACAGACAACAGGTAAGTCCAGACAGTCCAGGTCATACACAGTAAATCCAGCAGATATATTATCACTTTCTCTTTTCAATGTTTCACAGGTCCACAGCTCCATGCTCTCCTTTCTTCCTGGTGTGGCTTGACCCCTTATATACGAGGGTCGGCCCCACCTTGCAAGCGTTCCCCTTGCTTCTGTGGACTGTAGTTTCTCTCTCTTTTGGGTCAGACATTTTGTGCTTTGTAGTTCCTTATCTGGCCAACCCTTAGTGAGAGGGCAGAGCCCGTTTATTAGTTCTGCCCTCATATCTGCCATGTATCACTCGGCCCCCTTCTTTGCCACAATTATTACAACAAATATTTATGTAATGAAAGAGGACAGCATGATGACACACAAAAAAACAATCAACAATTTATGTGAAGTCCCAAAGCTGTCCTGAATCTCTCCAGGGATAGGCTCCATGATGAACAAAGTAATACAACAGTTTGCATGTACAGAATATTTTTGCCATTCAGTATAGTCTGTGGGCGACTGCATTGCATTTATTCTATGATCAAATGTAACATGCCTGACCTTGATGATTGTTCAGAATGGAGAATGTTCTCAGATAAGGGCACCCTGTGCTTCACATTGCTGCGTTGCAGATACACTCAGCACTGCCGTATGGCAACATGACAAGGTACATCCATTCATTTATCCATTAAATATCGATAACATGGCAAAGCTATATGATTTAATGAGGACACAGATGTTTCCTGACATGTTAGCCAATGCCTTACATTTTGTATGTCCCAAATGGCACCCTATTCCCTACATAATGCACTTATTTTGACCAGAGCCCTATGGGCCCAGGTAAAATAAAAAAGTAGTGCACTATATAGGGATAATTTGGGACATTATCTTCACCCCACTTATCTGTCAGTCATGACAGACTAGCCATAGTAAAACCATCATCCTGCAATGTACAGTAGCGGTAGCTATAAGATATCTTGTTCACCACTTGAAGGAAGTTCTCCATTTCTGCTGCAAGGAGACAAAACAGCTCTGATCTGGCTTTGACAGCTCTGGCCTACATGGGATTCTAGGAAAACTAGGGCAGCCTACGCAATTCTGCATGCCATTTATGAAACCTGTATTAGAAATCATGGGCTGGTGTGATGAATTGATGCCCACACATCATCTCTAAGAGAAGAATTTCATGCCATAAGCCTCTGAAGCGTCACACTAGACACACTCACATGTTAAGCTAAAGCATTTGCTACAGTGCTGTATGCAATTAGGCCAAAAGCTTTAAGACACACATATATATATACATATATATATATATATATATATATATATATATATATATATATATATATACACACACACACGTATGGACACTCCTTCAAATAGACTCTTTCAGGCACATCCAATACCGACAGATGTATTAAAAATCGAGCACACAGCCATGCATTGGCAGTAGAATGGCCTTACTGAAGAGCTCAGTTACTTTCAACATAGCAACGTCATAGGATGCCACCTTTCCAACAAGTCAGTCAGTAAAATTTCTGCCATTAAGTGGAAACATCTAGGAGCAACAACAGCTCAGCCGTGAAGTGGTAGGCCACGCAAGCTCATAGAACGGGATCGCCGAGTGCTGAAGCGCATAGAAATCGTGTACTCTGTTGCAACACTCAATACCGAGTTCCAAACTGCCTCTGGAAGCAACATCGGCACAATAACTGTTCGTCTGGAGCTTCATGAAATGGGTTTCCATAACCGAGCAGCCACACACACGCTTATAGTGGTGTAAAGCTTGACACCATTGGACTCTGGAGCAGTGGAACGGCATTCTCTAGAGTGATGAATCACGCTTCACCATCTGGCAGTCCAACGGACGAATCTGGGGTTGGCGGCTGCTAGGAGAACGCTACCTGCCCCAATGCGTAGTGCCAACTGTAAAGTGTTGGAGGAGGAATAATGATCTGGACTGTTTTTCATGGTTCATACTAGGCCCCTTTGTTCCAGTGAAGGGAAATCTTAACGCTACAGCATACAATGACATTCGAGACGATTCTATGATTCCAACTTTGTGGCAACAGTTTGGGGAAGGCCCTTTTCTGTTGTTTCACCATGACCCTTCCCCTTACAATACCACCGTGCACAAATCGAGGTCCATATAGAAATTGTATTTCAGGGCCTCCCGAGTGGCGCAGTGGTCTAAGGCACTGCATCGCAGGGCTATCTGTGCCCCTAGAGATTCTGGGTTCGAGTCCAGGCTGTCGCAGTTGGCCGAGAAAGGGGGGCCCATGGGGCTGCGCATAATTGGCCCAGAACCATCTGGATTAGGGGAGGGTTTGGCAGACAGCGATGTCCTTGTCCCATCGCACACTAGCGACTACTATGGCGGGTGGGGCACAGTGCACGCTGACACAGTCACCAGGTGTACGGTGTTTCTCCGACACATTGGTGCGGCTGGCTTTCAACTTAAGTGGGCATTGTGTCAAGAAGCAGTGCGCCTTGGTTGGGTCGTGTTTCGGAGAACGCACGGCTCTTGGCCTTTGCCTCTCCCGAGTCCGTACAGGAGTTGCAGCGATAAGACAAGACTAACTACCAATTGGATACCATGACATTGGGGAGAAAAAAAAGAAAACGGTATTTTGAGATTGGTGTGGAAGAACTTGACTGGCCTGCACAGAGCACTGACCTCAACCCCATCGAACACCTTTGGGATGAATTGGAACGACGACTGCGAGCCAGGCCTAATCGCCCAACATAGTGCCTCACGAATGCTCTTGTGGCTGAATGGGAGCAAGTCCCCGCAGCAATGTTCCAACATCTAGTGAAAAGCCTTCCCAGGAGAGTAGAGGCTGTTATAGCAGCAATGGGGTGGACCAACTCCATATTAATGCCCATGATTTTGGAATGAGATGTTCGACAAGCAGGGGCCCACATACTTTTGGTCATGATGTGTATGTAGTGTTTTATATCTAAAGTGAGAGGCTAAGGGAGCCACTGGGAAGAGAGAAATTACTATTGTTTCACCTCATACTGTTATGTTATTGAGTGTCTCTGGGGTCACTGAGCAGCCCCCACCCAGACAACTGAGCCACACACACACACACACACACACACACACACACACACACACACACACACACACACACACACACACACACACACACACACACACACACACACACAGGTGTAGGCAGTACTGTATTCGTCAACATCTTCATGGGTTTTGATAAAGGCGCTCCCCAGTGTAATGTTTCCATCTGACTGTTGAGGGGAAAGTTTAACGCTCTCATGCAGTTAATAAAGCTAGTCAAAGTGGAGAAGGCCTGGGTTGCTATGGAAACCTGCAGGTTGTGAGTCAATCATCTGCTCTGCTCGACTAATGAGGTAGCAGGAAGAGAAAATGAAACTATGACAAAACTGTACACTACAATACAAGAGATTGAACAATATGACAGATATTTCACCAGATGTATAAATGTGACGCATTCGCTTGGCGTTTCCACTCACTACCAAATATGATAGTGAGAGGAAGCCCACTGTCTGGCAGTGGGAGAAGATGGAACTAAATTGATTTATTTTTAATTGCTTTGTTAGGATGGAGTGCAAAAGCGAATTGAGTTATTGCACATGCACATTTCACAGATGAGGCGTTCCCCAGCGGAAATATGCAGACGTTGCTAGATCGCGCCAATAGGATCTCACAAGCTCATGCTTGGCTCTGCCCACCTCCTTGCCTGTACTGCCCAATTTTACTCATTTGTTCCGATTGGAAACGGCAGGCTGTGGTCTGTCTTGGTTTAGTTATAAAAAAATATTTTACAATACTGTACCATAACGACAATACTTTATACAGTGCAGTGGTGATTGTTTTTATGGGATTAAAAACCTGATTAATGATTTTTTCAGGGGGAGAATCATACAATTCTATAACCTGATTTACATTTACTACAGTGGGATTCATTTCGTTTCATCTCATGATGAATTCCATAGCTGTATAAATCATGGGGCGGCAGGGTAGCCTAGTGGTTAGAGCGTTGGACTAGTAACCGAAAGGTTGCCAGTTCGAATCCCCGAGCTGACAAGGTACAAATCTGTCGTTCTGCCTGTTCCTAGGCAGTCATTGAAAATAAGAATTTGTTCTTAACTGACTTGCCTAGTAAAATAAAGGTTAAAATAAAAAAAATGTGTCCCATTCCACACACACAAAATGAGGCTTAGACATAGTAAAGTTAATAGACTATACACTGTCCAGAAATACAGGCAGATGCAATAAATGAGAATAACAAAGTGAAATGAATTCATTTACATACACTTTTCACTGTAAGCCGATTTTAAATGTAATCAGTTAGGTACGTGAGAAGAATTCTTTAAGCTTAGATGACATACACTACCGTTCAAAAGTTTAGGGTCACTTAGAAATGTCCTTGTTTTTGAAAGAAAAGCACGTTTTTTGTCCATTAAAATAACATCAAATTGATCAGAAATACAGTGTAGACATTCTTCATGTTGTAAATGCCTATTGTAGCTGGAAAAGGCTGATTTCTTATGGAATATCTACATAAGCGTACAGAGGCCCATTATCAGCATTACAGAGGCCCATTTACTCCTGTGTTCCAATGACGCGTTGTGTTAGCTAATCTAAGTTTATCATTTTAAAAAGGCTAATTGATCATTAGAAAAACCTTTTGCAATTATGTTAGTACAGCTGAAGACTGTTGTTCTGATTAAAGAAGCAATAAAACTGCCCATCTTTAGACTAGTTGAGTATCTGGAGCATCAACATTCTATTACAGGCTCAAAATGGTCAGAAACATGACTTTCTTCTGAAACTCGTCAGTCTATTCTTGTTCAGAGAAATAAAGGCTATTCCATGCGAGAAACTGCCAAGAAACTGAAGATCTCATACAATGCTGTGTACTACTCCCTTCACAGAACAGCGCAAACTGGCTTTAACCAGAATAGAAAGAGTGGGAGGCCCCGGTGCACAACTGAGCAAGAGGACAAGTACATTAGTGTGTCTAGTTTGAGAAACAGACGTCTCACAAGTCCTCAACTGGCAGCTTCATTAAATAGTACCCGCAAAACACCAGTCTAAATGTCAACAGTGAAGATGCGACTCTGGGATGCTGGCCTTCTAGGCAGAGTTCCTCTGTCCAGTGTCTGTTCTCTTGCCCATCATAATATTTTCTTGTTATTGGCCAGTCTGAGATATGGATTTTTCTTTGCAACTCTGCCTAGATATAAATAGCAAAGTTTCTACCTTTTTATTTTTTCAAAATGATTGTTTTTTATAAATTTGTATATTTGAGTTTAACCATAATAGTTTGGTGTAATAATTTTTCAGTTTTTTTTTCTGGTGGATTAAACAGTAATTGCAACCAACGTTCTATGGCTTGTTCTAAAAATAGCGATATTTTTTTTAGATTATTTCATTTTCAAATAACCAAAAGTAAGAGGTTGTAATCTGATTAAAGGGAAAAGGACCATTCTTGAACAGGGGGTGAGACATTCTTACTAATCTGCTAGTTCGTATTTAAGTATAACTTTTGTATGACTGTAGCCTTTAGTGAGAGGTCTAATGCATTAATATTTAATCATTTCTGCCCTCCAAATTCATATTCATTATATAAAATGGGCTCATTTCATTTTGTCAGGTTTACCAATCCAAATAAAATGTCATATTTTGTTCATATAATTTTAAAAAACAAGTCGCTAGGTGTAGGCAAGGCCATAAGCAAATAAGTAAACTGGGATATGACTAAAGGGGTGATTTTTACACAAATAGACAGGTATTTCCTTTCCACGGTAGCAAGATCTTATCTATTTTTGCTAACTTTCTATGAAAATGTATTGAAATGAGATGATTTCTTTCTTTTGAGATATGAATATCGAGTATGTCCTTATCACCGTCAGACCATTTTATTGGTCAACTGTACGGTAATGGAAAAGTTATATATTTTAGTGATCCAATACGTAATATAGTAAATTCAGCATAATTTGGTTGTAATTTAGAGAGGGTAGAAAAAGTAGATCTATGAGGCATGAATCATCAGCATACAACCACACCTTTGTTTTAATTAAGCCCTGGATTTCTAGGCCCTTGATATAAATTGTTGGATCTGATTTTAATAGCTGACATTTCGATGGCCATAATAAATAGATATGCAGACAGTGGACAACCTTATTTTACTCCAACAGTTTAATACTTTGAGAAGTAGACATTATTTACTATTTTAAAATCTAGGTTTACTATACATAACTTTAACACATTGAAAAAGAGATTATCCAAAATGTAACTATTCCAGGCATTTATATATAAATTCCTGTTGTACTTTATCAAAAGCCTTTTCAAAGTCAGCTACGAATACCAGGCCTTGTTTCCCCGATTTTTCATAGTGTTTTGTTTCCAGTACTTGACTTATTTTCTCCAATGTATTGTCCATGTAAACAAAAACTGTCTGATTAGGATTAATAATATCCAACAATACTTTAATTGTTTCCCGGATTTAAAAGGCTTTAATTGCATCAAGAAGTCTCTCCTCTAATTTTAGCTTCACGACATACAGTGGGTCAAAAAAGTATTTAGTCAGCCACCAATTGTGCAAGTTCTCCCACTTAAAAAGATGAGGCCTGTAATTTTCATCATAGGTACACTTCAACTATGACAGACAAAATGAGAAAAAAATATTCCAGAAAATCACATTGTAGGATTTTTAATGAATTTATTTGCAATTTATGGTGTAAAAAAAGTATATGGTCAATAACAAAAGATTCAATACTTTGTTATATACCCTTTGTTGGCAATGACAGAGGTCAAACATTTTCTGTAAGTCTTCACAAGGTTTTCACACACTGTTGCTGGTATTTTGGCCCATTCCTCCATGCAGATCTCCTCTAGAGCAGTGATGTTTTGGGGCTGTTGCTGGGCAACACAGCCTTTCAATTCCCTCCAAAGATTTTCTATGGGGTTGAGATCTGGAGACTGGCTAGGCCACTCCAGGACCTTGAAATGCTTCTTACGAAGCCAATCCTTCGCTGCCCGGGCGGTGTGTTTGGGATCATTGTCATACTGAAAGACCCAGCCACATTTCATCTTCAATGCCCTTGCTGATGGAAGGAGGTTTTCACTCAAAATCTCACGATACATGGCCCCATTCATTCTTTCCTTTACACGGATCAGGTGTCCTGGTCCCTCTGCAGAAAAACAGCCCCAAAGCATGATGTTTCCACCCCCATGCTTCACAGTAGGTATGGTGTTCTTTGGATGCAACTCCGCATTCTTTGTCCTCCAAACACGACGAGTTGAGTTTTTACCAAAAAGTTATATTTTGGTTTCATCTGACCATATGACATTCTCCCAATCTTCTTCTGGATCATCCAAATACTCTCTAGCAAACTTCAGACGGGCCTGGACATGTACTGGCTTAAGCAGGGGGACACGTCTGGCACTGCAGGATTTGAGTCCCTGGCGGCGTAGTGTGTTACTGATGGTAGGCTTTGTTACTTTGGTTCCAGCTCTCTGCAGGTCATTCACTAGGTCCCCCCGTGTTTGTGATCATTTTGACCCCACGGGGTGAGATCTTGCGTGGAGCCCCAGATCGAGGGAGATTATTAGTGGTCTTGTATGTCTTCCATTTCCTAATAATTGCTCCGACAGTTGATTTCTTCAAACCAAGCTGCTTACCTATTGCAGATTCAGTCTTCCCAGCCTGGTGCAGGTCTACAATTTTGTTTCTGGTGTCCTTTGACAGCTCTTTGGTCTTGGCCATAGTGGAGTTTGGAGTGTGACTGTTTGAGGTTGTGGACAGGTGTCTTTTATACTGATAACAAGTTCAAACAGGTGCCATTAATACAGGTAACAAGTGGAGGACAGAGGCGACTCTTAAAGAAGAAGTTACAGGTCTGTGAGAGCCAGAAATCTTGCTTGTTTGTAGGTGACCAAATACTTATTTTCCACCATAATTTGCCAATAAATTCATTAAAAATCCTACAATGTGATTTTCTGGATTTTTTTTCCCTCATTCTGTCTGTCATAGTTGAAGTGTACCTATGATGAAAATTACAGGCCTCATCATTTTAAGTGGGAGAACTTGCACAATTGGTGGCTGACTAAATACTTTTTTGCCCCACTGTACATGACATAGATAGAATACATACCGTCTTTGCGTGTCAAAAAAGATACAGTAGCACTGTCAAAGCTGTACAAAAAAAGTCTACAAACAAGCAAACACCTGCCACAAACGATGTGTTTGCAATACCGCATTGGTAATAAAGCATCATATGTTCGACCGCAACTTCTGGGGTAGCTAGCTTTAGCTTGGTACCTAGCTAGCACCAATATAACCAGCCGGAAAACAATGACCAGTAGAAACTGCAGTCATTTTCATTATTCTTAGCAATGATTTAGGAATCCTTGTGAGTAAGTATTAGCTAGGTTGCCACTTGTTGTTCGCCTACTGAAATTGCCCTAGCAGCCAGCTGGCTTCATCTGGCTAGTGAGGCGCGACCGGACCGTGTTGTGGATTAGGCACAATAATGTAAGGATTAGGATTAGGCACAATAATTTAATTTGCAGTTTGGCTTCAAAATAAAAGTAGGTAATTGACAGTGATGCAAATTAATACAAAGAGTAGAATTATCCCATACTTGTATTTTGAAGGCTAACCCTTATTGTGGCTAGCTTCATATAGATGGGACCAACAACCAATAATCAAATAAGAACCGTCTTGTAAATTAGGGATATTTTAGATGTTGACACCTAGCTATATAGTTAGCTAACAATAGCTACTGAAACAGACTGTCGTTTTGCTATGTTTTTGGGGAAGAACATTGTTTGCTTCCATGAGCTAGCTAGCTTTTTTTTAATGACCAGCACTGTAGGTGTGCAAGATAACTTTACCGGCATCATAGTGTAACGGATGTGAAACGGCTAGCTTAGTTAGCGGTGGAATAGTGTGCGCTAAATAGCGTTTCAATCGGTGACGCCACTTGCTCTGAGACCTTGAAGTAGTGGTTCCCCTTGCTCTGCAAGGGCCGCGGCTTTTGTGGAGCGATGGGTAACGATGCTTCGTGGGTGACTGTTGTGTGCAGAGGGTCCCTGGTTCGCGCCCGGGTATGGGCGAGGGGACGGTCTAAAGTTATACTGTTACAATCGCATATGTATCGATGAACCGTTGTGACATATGAAATACAAGTGTAAATGTAATAACTACGTAAAAATGTAATGACCTCGTTAAATTATTATGTGAAGTGCAGTCATATTCAGGTCCTGATTGGTCAAATAGCGTTATTTGATACGTCAAAAAGCGTTATTTGGCGTGTATCGTTTCGGACCCTCAAAGATCCAAACGGCGTTCCATAGAAATTCTGGTTGAGAATGAAGTGATTGAACAAATTAACAACGAAACAGCACAGCAAGTAAGTGAAATACATTTTTTGATTATGTTTTACTGGTAATGGGAACATACGTAAATTCCAAAAAAATAACCTTTTGGTCAGTGTGGCGTGTGAGTGTAACCTTTATTTAATGAGGCAAGTCAGTTAAGAACAAATTCTTATTTACAATTGTGCGCCGCCCTATGGGACTCACAATCATGTCCGGATGTGATACAGCCTGGATTCGAACCAGGAACTGTAGTGACGCCCCTTGCACTGAGATGCAGTGCCTTTGACCGCTAAGTCCATGTGTGTGTTTTAACTATACTATAATGCTTAAAAAGGCCACTTATAAAGTAGTTTTTTTCGGCAAGGAAAATATTGGAGATCGGTATCAGACAAAAAATGTCATATGGGTGCATCACTAGTTATTACATTGGATTTGGAAAGTACTCAGACTCCATCCCCTTTTCCACATTTTGTTACGTTACAGCCTTATTCAAAATGTATTAAATTGTTTTACTCAGCCTACACACAATACCTCATAATGACAAAGCGAAAACAGGGTTTTAGAAATGTTTGCACATTTTTATTAATACCTTATTGTACATAGGTATTCAGACCCATTGCTATGAGACTCGAAATTGAGCTCAGGTGCATCCTGTTTCTAACAACTTGGAGTCCACCTGTGGTCAATTATATTGACTGGACATTATATTGACTGGACATGCAAAAACAGGTTTAGAAAAAACTGAAATATTAAATTTACATAAGTATTCAGATCCTTTACTCAGTACTTTGCTGAAGCACCTTCGGCAGCTATTACAGCCTCGAGTCCTCTCGGATATGACGAACACCTGTATTTGGGGATTTCTCCCATTCTTCTCTGCAGATCCTCTCAAGTGCTGTCAGGTTGGATGGGGAGCGTCGCTGCACAGCTATTTTCAGGTCTTTCCAGAGATATTCGATTGGGTTCAAGTCCGGGCTCTGGACATTGAGACTTGTCCCGAAGCCACTCCTGCGTTGTCTTGACTGTGTGCTTAGGGTCGTTGTCCTGTTGGAAGGTGAACCTTCACCCCAGTCTGAGGTCCTGAGCACTCTGGAGCAGGTTTTCATCAAGGATCTCTGTACTTTGCTCCGTTCATCTTTTCCTTGATCCTGACTAGTCTCCCAGTCCCTGCCACTGAAAAACATCCCCACAGCATGATGCTGCCACCATGCTTCACCGTAGGGATGGTGCCAGGTTTCCTCCAGACGTGATGCTTGGCATTCAAGCCAAAGTGTTCAATCAGACCAGAGAATCTTGTTTCTCATTCTCAGAGTCCTTCAGGTATCTTTTGGCAAACTTTGCGGGCTGTCATGTACCTTTTACTGAGGAGTGCCTTCCATCTGGCCACTCTACCATAAAGGCCTGATTGGTGAAGTGCCTCAGAGATTGTTGTCCTTCTGGAAAGTTCTCCCATCTCCATAGAAGCACTCTTGAGCTCTGTCAAAGTGACCATCTGGTTCTTGGTCACCTCACTGACCCTTCTCTCCCGATTGCTCAGTGTGGCCGGGCGGCCAGCTCTAGGATGAGTCTTGGTGGTTCCAAACTTCTTCCATTTAAGAATGATTTTATTACCCTTCCCCAGATCTGAGCCTCGACACAATCCTGTCTTGGAGTTCTAAGGAGAATTCCTTGGACCTCACGGTTTGTTTTTATGCTCTGACATGCACTGTCAACTGTGGAACCTTATATAGACAGATATGCCTTTTCAAATCATGTCCAATCAATTTAATTTACCACAGGTGGACTCCAAGTTGTAGAAACATCTCAAGGATGATCAATTGAAACAGGATGCACCGGAGTTCAATTTCAAGTCTCATAGCAAAGTGTCTGAATACTTATGTAAATAAGGTATGTTTTTTTTATATACATTTGCAAACATTTCTATAAACTTGTTTTTGATTTGACATTATGGGGTAATGCTTTATTGAATCCATTTTAGAATAAGGTTGTAACGTAAAAAAATGTGGAAAACGTCAAGGGGTCTATATACTTTGCACTGTATATCAATATCTGCACATAAAGGAGTTTCCAATTATACAATTTTTTTCACCTTTAATTAACCAGATAGGCCAGTTGAGAACAAGTTCTCATTTACAACTGCGACCTGGCCAAGATAAAGCAAAGCAGTGCGACACAAACAACAGAGTTACACATGGAATAAACAAACGTACAGTCAATAAGACAATATAGTGTCTATATACAGTGTGCAAATGAAGTAAAATTAGGGAGGTAAGGCAATAAATAGGCCATAGTGTCGAAATAATTACAATTTAGCAATTAAACACTGGAGTGATAGATGAGCAGAAGATGAATGTGCAAATAGAGATACTGGGTTACAAAGGAGCAACAATTAAAAATAAATAAAGAAATTAGGTAGTTGGGTGGGCTATTTACAGATGGGCTATGTACAGGTGCATATACTACCCACTACCCATATACTACCCGCTGCGACCTGTATGCTCTCGTTGGCTGGCCCTCGCTTCATATTCGTCGCCAAAACCACTTGTTCCAGGTCATCTACAAGTCTTTGCTAGGTAAAGCTCTGCCTTATCTCAGCTCACTGGTCACCATAGCAGCACCTACTCGTAGCACGTGCTCCAGCAGGTATATTTCACTGGTCACCCCCAAAGGCAACTCTTCCTTTGGCCGCCTTTCCTTCCAGTTCTCTGCTGCCAATGACTGGAACGAATTGCAAGAATCACTGAAGCTGGAGACATATCTCCCTCACTAACTTTAAGCATCAGCTGTCAGAGCAGCGGGTAGTATAAGGGGCATTGGTGACAAAACGGATGGCACTGTGGTAGACTGCATACAATTTGCTGAGTAGAGTGTTGGAGGTTATTTTGTAAATAACATCGCCGAAGTCAAGGATCGGTAGGATAGTCCGTTTTACGAGGGTATGTTTGGCAGCATGAGTGAAGGAGGCTTTGTTGTGAAATAGGAACACAATTCTAGATTTAATTTTGGAATGGAGATGGTTAATTAGTCTGGAAGGAGAGTTTACAATCTAACCAGACACCTAGGTACTTGTAGTTGTCCACATATTCTAAGTCAGAACCGTCCAGAGTAGTGATGTTAATTAAAACTTCTTGTAACTACCCATCCCGGATCCGGGAGTGTTGTCATCAACTACAGTAATTAGCATAACGCAACAGACAAAAAATGGACAAAAAATATTTTCTAGAAAATATTCATATTCATGAAATATAGTGAAACACAGCTTAGCCTTTTGTTAATCACCCTGTCATCTCAGATTTTGAAATTATGCTTTACAGCCAAAGCAAGACAAGCATGTGTAAGTTTATCGATAGCCTAGCATAGCATTATGCCTTGCTAGCAGCAGGCAACCTGGTCACGAAAATCAGAAAAGCAATCAAATTAAATTGTTTACCTTTGATGAGCTTCAGATGTTTTCACTCACGAGACTCCCAGTTAGATAGCAAATGTTCCTTTTTCCCAAAAATATTATTTTTGTAGCCAAAATAACTCCGTTACTTCTTCACGTTTGGCTGAGAATTCAACCGGAAATTGCGGTCACGACAATGCCGAAAAATATTCCAAATTACCTCCATAATATCGACAGAAACATGGCAAACGTTGTTTATAATCAATCCTCAAGGTGTTTTTCAAATATCTATTCGATAATATATCCACCGGGACAGCTGTATTTTCAGTAAGCCCGGGAGGAAAAATAGCTACCTCCGTCTATTACGCAAGAATTACTCTGAGAGCCCTCAGCTGGATACTTACGCAATGTAGTCGCTCATTCTTCATCATAAAGGCGTGAAACTACATCAAAATGCTGTAGACACCTTGGGGAATACTTAGAAAAATGAATCTGGTTGATAGCCCATTCACTGATCAATAGGGACGCATCGGAACGCAGAGCTTTCAAAACATGAGTCACTTCCTGATTGGATTTTTCTCAGGCTTTCGCCTGCAATATCAGTTCTGTTATACTCAGACAATATTTTTACAGTTTTTGAAACTTTAGAGTGTTTTCTATCCTAAGCTGTCAATTATATGCATATTTTAGCATCTTATCCTGACAAAATAGCCGGTTTACTTTGGGAACGTTATTTTTCCAAAAATGAAAATAGTGCCCCCTAGTTACAACAGGCTAGACGGACGGGCAGGTGCGGGCAGCGATCGGTTGAAGAGCATGCATTTAGTTTTACTTGCATTTAAGAGCAGTTGGAGGACACGGAATGAGAGTTGTATGGCATTGAAGCTCGTCTGGAGGTTTGTTAACACAATGTCCAAAGAAGGGCCAGAAGTATACAGAATGGTGTCGTCTACGTAGAGGGTGGATCAAATAATCACCAGCAGCAAGAGCAACATCATTGCGACACCCCCATAGAGACTGCCAGCGGTCCGTACAACAGGCCCTCCGATTTGACACACTGATCTCTGTCTGAGAAGTAGTTGGTGAACCAGGCGAGGCAGTCATTTGAGAAACCAAGGCTGTCAAGTCTGCCGATAAGAATGTGGCGAGTGACAGAGTCGAAAGCCTTGGCCAGGTCGATTCATACGGCTGCACAGTATTGTCTTTTATCGATGGTGGTTATGATATCATTTAGGACCTTGAGCGTGGCTGAGGTGCACCCATGACCAGCTCGGAAACCAGATTGCATAGCGGAGAAGGTACGGTGGGATTTCAAATGATCGGTGATCTGTTTGTTCACTTGGCTTTCGAAGACTTTAGAAAGGCAGGGTAGGATAGATATAGGTCTGTAACAGTTTGGGTCTAGGGTGTCTCCCCCTTTGAAGAGGGGGATGACCGCTGCAACATTCCATTCTTTAGGGATCTCAAACATTATCAAATAGAGGTTTAACAGGCTAGTAATAGGGGTTGCAACGATTGGGGCAGATAATTTTAGAAAGAGAGGGTTCCGATTGTCTAGCCCAGCTGATATGTAGGGGTCCAGATTTTGCAGCTCTTTCAGAACATCAGCTATCTGGATTTGGGTGAAAGAGAAATGGGGGGCTTGAGCAAGTTGCTGCGGGGGATGAAGAGCTGTTGACTGGGGCAGTGGTAGCCAGGTGGAAAGCATGGCCAGCCGTAGAAAAATACTTATTGAAATTCTCTATTATCGTAGTTTTATCAGTGGTGAATGTTTCCTAGCCTCAGTGTAGTGGGCAGCTGGGAGGAGGTGCTCTTATTCTCCATGGACTTTACAGTGTCCCAGGACTTTTTGGAGTTTATGCTACAGGATGCAAATTTCTGTTTGAAAAAGCTAGCCTATGCTTTCCTAACTGCCTGTGTATATTGGTTCCTAACGTCCCTAAAAAGTTGCATATCGTGGGGGCTATTTGTTGCTAATGCGGTATGCCACTGGATGTTTTTGTGCTGGTCAAGGGCAATCAGGTCAAAATTGAATGGGCATGCTTATTTAAGATGGTGAGGAAAGTACTTTTAAAGAATAACCAGGCATCTTCTACTGACTGAATTAGGTCAATATCCTTCAAGAATACCCGGGCCAGGTCGATTAGAAAGGCCTGTTCGCTTTAGTGTTTTATGGAGCGTTTAACAGTGATGAGGGGTGGTCGTTTGACCCCGGACACATTACGGACGAAGGCAATGAGGCAGTGATCGCTGAGATCCTAGTTGAAGACAGCAGAGGTGTATTTAGAAGGCAGGTTGGTCAGGATGATATCTATGAGGGTGCCCGTGTTTACAGATTTAGGGTTGTACCTGGTAGGTTCCATGATCATTTGTGTGAGATTGAGGGCATCTAGCTTAGATTGTAGGACTGCCAGGGTGTTAAGCATATTCCAGTTTGCTCACATTATTAATTTTCTCAACACAAAGAGATTCCACCATGTTGAACAAACAAATTATCTGTCTGCATTTATCAAATTGATTACAGCTGGGGGGGGGGGGGTTAATACGGTATGACTTTACTCGCATAGAAACTGTGGATGGAAATGTGGTTATTGTTTAAAAAAAAGTTTGGTCCACTATTTTTACCATATAATATATGAATCCTTTAAATTAAAATGGCAAATTTAGGTGCAATCAATTATCTTAATAAATTACAGAAACAATTTCAGAACAATGTGAGATGGTGGGTGTCATGGCTTGCTGAAATGACATGGAAAGACCCTGTATTTATAATTATATGACAATATTCTAGGTTGACTATAAATCTGCTACACAATTTCTGATACACCACATCTTACTTTTATTTTCCTTCTTAAGGAAAAGCTGGGAATGTATCATCTACTCCTCTATGCCATTAATTCCAATCAGACTGGTTTTAGATTTCTCCCTGACCAAGATGGCTGCTATTTTCTCCCATAAATGGAATTGAGGGTTTATGACACAGCTCCTCTAGTAAGTTAACAGGATCTCTATGTAGTCAACATGTTGTCATTCCATACACAACAGACATATGTCATAACCTTCAAAAGCCACAACATTCATTCACATCCTATCTTTCTCGCTCACCTAAAACCGAGTTCAATACAAAGCACAAGAATGACGACGATGGTAACACTTGGAGATGGTCTTTTAAACATACCTGTAACCGCAGGACAAACCACCACACCAAGGGTCTCTTCTCTATATCCTCTTAGCCGCAGTGTGCCGCGCACTTTACTACTGTTGAGGTTTTCGACAGCAATGACTTGTATTTTTCAGCATCCCACTACGAAGCCCAGTTCGCACTGCTTCAGTGAGAATAAAACAAATATGGGATTCGTCAGTGAACATGTCCTACAGAAGAGACAGCGAGATAGAACCCGTAGCCTCGTATGTTCTGCACCCAACGCTGCGAACGCGCACAACTCGGCTGGGCGCGTACGCGCCAGCAAGGTAAATAAATGATTCCTGAAATTGCTCTAGTCCTAGTGCCCTCAACTGTCCCTGTACATCAGAAAACCGGTTTCAATCGCTCTTGCACTCCTAACAAAGAAACAAATCTATGTGTACTATGTCATGGGTGATTTATGAGATGAAAGATGTTTGCTATTGGCATACAAAAAGGAGCCTTGTCAACTATTTCAACAGTGGATTGCAGTAGTATATACTGTAGGTTATGTGCACACACACACACACACACCCATGTTGTAACCTGGATTCAGGGTTAGACATAACATAGTAAATGTTCATCCGGGACACTCCAATTAATATGACATGTTACATTTCCTATGGTATGGTATGTATGGTATGTATTAATTTGTGAATGTCCATCATCCATTTTGTTTGATATGTAACGATTTACAATTTATATGATATGTTACGAATTCAAATTCGTACAATATGTTACGAATTTTAAAAATGTACTAAACTGTATGTTAACAATTCCAATTTGTTGTGGCTAATGTTAGCTAAGTGGCTAATGCTAACGTTAGCTAGGTGGCTAAAGTTAGTTAGGCTTGGGGGGGCATTGTTTTCCAGACCCGGTCCTGGGGAACCCAAGGGTTGCACGTTTTGGTTTTTGCCCTAACACTACACAGCTGATTCAAATAATCAACTAATCATCAACACTGCTGTTCTACTATATATACACAATTCATTATAAACTGGGTGGGTCGAGCCCTGAATGTTGATTGGCTGAAGGCCGTGGTATATTAGACCGTATACCATGGGAATGACAAAACATGTATTTGTCTTGCTCTAATTACATTGGTAACCAGTTCATAATAGCAATAAGGCACCTGGGGTGTTTGTGGTGTCTTGCCAATATACCATGACTAAGGGCTGTTTCCAGGCACTCCGAGTAGCGTTGTGCTTAAGAACAGCCCTTAGCCATGGTATATTGGCCATATACTACAACCCATCGGGCCTTATTGCTTAATTCTACTGAGTGCCATTACCCACTTCATATTTGTAAATACAGTCCATTATTACTATGCATATTACTGCTTCTGTTATACTGAACAACAATATAAACGCAACATGTAAAGTGTTTGTAATCCATTCACCTGACAGGTGTGGCATATCAAGAAACTGATTAAACAGCATGATCATTACACAGGTGCACTTTGTTCTGGGGGCAATAAAAGGCCACTCTAAAATGTGCCTTTTTGTCACACAGCACAATGCCACAGAAGTTTTGAGGGTACATGCAATTGCCATGCTGAATGCAGGAAGGTCCACCAGAGCTGTTGCCAGAGAATTGAATGTCCATTTCTGTCACGGCTGTTGAATGAAGTATACCAAAGTGCAGCGTGGTGAGCGTACATATTCCTTTTTATTAGGATTACGCCGACAAAAACAATAAACAATACAAAAACAACCATGAAGCTTAAGGGCTAAGTGCCACAAACAAAGTTAACTTCCCACAAAGAAAGGAGGGAAAGGGCTACCTAAGTATGGTTCCCAATCAGAGACAACGATAGACAGCTGTCCCTGATTGAGAACCATACCCAGCCAAAACATAGAAATACAAAATCATAGAAAAACAAAACATAGAATGCCCACCCCAAATCACACCCTGACCAACCCAAATAGAGACATAAAAAGGCTCTCTAAGGTCAGGGCGTGACAATTTCTCTACCATAATCCACCTCCAACCGGCCTCACATCAGCAGACCACGTGTAACCACATCAGCTCAAGACCTCCACATCCAGCTTCTTCCCCTGCAAGATCATCTGAGACCAGTCATGTGGACAGCTGATGAAACTGAGGAGTAGTTCTGACCGTAATAAAGCCCTTTTGTGGGGAAGAACTCATTCTGCATGGCTAGGTCTTGCTTCCCAGTGTGTGGGCCAGTCTCCCAAGTGGATGGGCCTATGCCCTCCCAGGCCCACCCATGTCTTCGCCCCTGCCCTGTTATGTGAAATCCATAGATTCGTGTCAAATTAATTCATTTCAATTGACTGATTTCCTTATAGGAACTGCAACTCAGTAAAATCTTGGAAATTGCTTATTTGAAAGTACTGATTTTATATGTCAGTATGAATAAACTACATGTACAGTACATTCAAAAAGTATTCAGACCCCTTCCTTTTTCCCACATTTTGTTACATTACAGCCTTATTCTAAAATACCCATAATGGCAAAGTGAAAACAGGTTTTTAGAAGTTTTTGCAAATGTATTAAAAAAAACTAGATATTCTTTGTTGAAGTACCTTTGGCAGCGATTACAGCCTCAAGACTTCTTGGGTATGATGCTACAAGCTTGGCACACCTGTATTTGGGGAGTTTCCCCTATTCTTCTCTGCAGATCCTCTCAAGCTCTGTCAAGTTGGATGGGGAGCGTCGCTGCGCAGCTATTTTCAGGTCTCTCCAGAGATGTTCGATCGTGTTCAACTCCGGGCTTTGGCTGGGCCACTCAAGGACATTCAGAGATTTGTACCGAAGCCACTCCTGCGTTGTCTTGGCTGTGTGTTTAGGGTCGTTGTCCTGTAGGATGGTGAACATTCACCCCAGTCTGAGGTCCTGAGCGTTCCCCATCTCACCTGACAGAGCTTGAGATGATCTCAAAGCCCTGAAGCAAGCAAGCTTCTATAGAAATTGTGCTACACCAAACTGGAAGTCTTGCGACAAGCTTGGAAAGACAGTACCGTACAATATCGAAGAGCCCTCACTGCTGCGTGATCATCCTATTTTTATAATCCAATTGAGGAGAATGAATAAACCAAAATCTATTTTTGATACTGTTGCAAAGCTAACTAAACAGCAGCATTCCCCAAGAGCGGATGGCTTTCACTTTAGCAGTGATGAATTCATGAACTTTTTCGAAGAATGAAAATAGTAATGGCCTCTAAACCTTCAAGCTGCATATTCAAGCTCCTATTCCAACTAAACTGCTGAAAGAGCTACTTCCTGTGTTTGGCCCTCCTATGTTGAACATAATAGATGGCTCCCTTTCCACCGGATATGTACCAAACTCCACTAAAGTGGCAGTAATAAAGCCTCTCTTGAAAAAGCCCAACCTTGTACCGGAAAAAGTAAAAAACTATTGGCCTGTATCGAATCTCCCATTCCTCAAAAAACAAAATAGAAAAAGCTGTTGTGCAGCATCTTACTGGCTTCCTGAAGAAAAATGTATTTGAAATGCTTCACTCTGGTTGTATACCCCACCGTAGCACCTAGACTGCACTTGACCAAATTCTGTCCTCGAGCTCCTAGACCTTAGTGCTGGACGACACACACGTGTACATTTTGTTTAAACATGATGAAGCCCCAAAACTGCCTATTATGGAAGCCTGTGTTTCAGAGATAAGGAAGTGGATGTTGGCAATAAAATAAAATAAAATTAATCAAAACAGATATGCTAGTTCTAGGTCCCAAGAAAGAAAGAGATCTGCTGTTGGATCTGACAATTCATCTTGATGGTTGTACAGTCATCTCAAATAAAACTGTGAAGGACCTGGACTCTGGACCCTGCTCTCTTTTGACGAACATATCAAGAATATTTCAAGGACAGCCTTATTCCATCTTCGTAACATTGCAAAAATCATAAATGTTTTGTCCAAAAATCATGCAGAAAATCCAATCCGTGCATTTGTCACTTCTAGAATAGACTACTGCAATGCTCTACTCTCCGGCTACCCGGATAAAGGACTAAATAAACTTTAGTTAGTGCTAAACATGGCTGCTACAATCTTGACAAGAACCAAAAACATTTGATCATATTACTCCAGTACTAGCCTCTCTACACTGGCTTCCTGTTAAGGCTAGGGCTGATTTCAAGGTTTTACTGCGAATCTACAAAGCATTACATGGGCTTGCTCCTACCTATCTCTCCAATTTGGTACCGCTGTACATACCTACACATACGCTACAGTCACAAGACTCAGGCCTCCGTATTGTCCCTAGTTTCTAAGCAAACAGCTGGAGGCAGGGCTTTCTCCTATAGAGTTACATTTTTGTGGAATGGTCTGCCTACCCATGTGAGAGATGCAGACTCGGTGTCGACCTTTAAGTCTTTAATGAAGACTCATCTCTTCAGTAGGTCCTATGATTGAGTGTAGACTGGCGCAGGGGTGTGAAGGTGAATGGCAATGCCCTGGAGCGACGAACCGGTATTGCTGTCTCTGTCTAGTCGGCTCCCCTCTCCACTGGGATTTTTTGCTTCTGACCCTATTACGGGGGCTGAGTCACTGGCTTACTAGTGCTCTTCCATGCCGTCCCTAGGAGGGGTGCGTCACTTGAGTCAGATTTTGAAAAAACTGTTTTTGCTTTCTCATTATGGGGTATTGTGTGTAGATTAATCTATTTTAGAATAAGGCTGTAACGTAACAAAATGTGGAAAAAGTCAAGGGGTCTGAATACTTTCTGAAGGCATTGTATATGAACTTAAAGTCAATGATGTCTATAAGGTCTATATAATACATTTACAAACATACATTCTCAACTTAACTTGTAAAATAAAGATAAACACACCGAACACAGGTGATATACTAATGACATCATCTGTGTGTACCTATTACCAACAATAAGGCCTAAGAGACCAAACGTCTTTTGCTTAATTTAAATTGCCTTAAAAACATATGCTCTTTCCATGAAATAGACTGACCAGGTGAATCCAGGTGAATGCTATGATTCCTTATTGTTAAATCCACTTCAATCAGTGTAGATGAAAGGGAGGAGACCGATTAAAAATATATTTTTAAGCAAGAAGGTGTTCCTAATGTCAGGAAGGTGTTCCTAATATTTGGTATATTCTGTGTATATGCAGACTCAAAGGGATAATTTTTTGCAAAGCCAGAAAGGAATTTGAACATTACTGCAAAGGCCAATCATTCACTGTCAGTATCTCTCCACAGTTTGGTCATTGGGTGGTGGAGTTATCTTAACACTAGACTCATGACTGACCTTCCAGTAATGACTGACCTTCACACAGTAATTGAAAAATACTTTGTTATATACTATAAATGGAAATAATCCCACTTAGCAACTTGTGGAAGTGATTTCAATTTAACATCATCTTAATTTGATATAGGCGTACAGTACCTTGTATGGTCAGACTTTTCTATAACTCACTATATACCAATTGTATGAACTGTATACATCCGACTAGATAGCCTCACGATAATATATATAAATACTCAAAATAAATACTTTTTCCTGACCTGATAAATTATCCAGCACCCAGTCATGGTGTCTGGCTCTCTTACACTCACACCTTGTGTCCAGTAGTTGAAACTACAACTCTGCAGTTCAGACAGAAGGTCAGACAGAAAATCCATTTTAGTTTGTTAATCCAAAATTAACACAAACACATACATAAGCATGTTTTAGATTTTTATTATATCAAAATACAAAAATTTGAGAGGAAAATATTACATTGGACTAAGCGTTGGAAATGGACATATGATGGACATGAACGCAACGCTGCTTTCCACCTCTCACGGACATGCCATGGATCATCATAGAACATGCTGTATGTCTATGTCAAACCGCTCATGAGCCAATGTTACAAAAAATTTGCCAATGCCTTTTTTAATAAACCTATGTCACTTTGTCTTGAGCCTATGCCACAGGTCATAAGCTTCTGTCACCTATCATCTAGAAGCCACTGGTGGTATCAGGGTTTATTCTGAAGAAAAACGTTCCATGGCAGTTGAACATGAAGTGAGTAACATGTGATCCCAGGCAATATTGAATTCCCTGGACAACAGTGGCAAAAGAGAAAATCAACACAGACTAGTATTTTACATAAGGCTTTGGTACAGCACCATACAGTAGATGAGTTAATTGCTCACATAAAAGTTAAGTGGAAAATAATTCCTGATGTCAATCCAAAAGAACTGAATGATGAAGCTCCAAATTATCAGCAGGTTATCATTCTAAAACAGACAAAAAGTCAAAGGTATTTTATGTTTTTGCTTCGGAATATTTACACATGAACAGTCTGATATCAATCAATTGTTTCAGTTAAAAAGGCATATTGAAACAGATTATGCGCAGAAGACAACATAAAATATAGAAACGTGTGATATACAGCACGCACACGGCTCAAAGGATGAAATATGCTATGACATGACTACATATTCTTCCTTTAACCACTACTGGCTTGAGGATGAGGAGCATTAGTTAAAACAGTCAAAGATGTAGCGCTTATTGTACTGTAATAATACATTCTATTTCCTCAGTGATGGTACACATGGAAAAACAGAGAACATAGACAATTCTACATATTCCATTTTCTGTCTGATCACAACCAGGTTGAACGTTTATGACTGATTGCTGAATAGGCTTTTTTGTATTGTCTCTACATGCAAGATAAATATAGTTAAATCAAATTGGCTCTAAGTATAATCATACCAGCTCCTGCACTAAAAGCATTAGGGCAGAAAAACACAAAACAAAAGTCGATCTAACAGAACAGGATCTTAATTTGATCGCCCTGTTGCAGGAGAACTTTCCTTCAATGCAGGATATTTCAGACTTGTAGTGTATTTGAGGTTTAAAAAGGCTTCTGAAGTTTGTAATTTCCACTTTGATATTTCAGACTTTATTTTCTCTTTAAGAACATTTTTGCAACCCCTAAAAAATGTCCATTAAATATAATCGTTATAATAATTCACATTTTCTCTTGCTGGGTTTATTTTCCTGCAGTAGCAAACTGGCTCAAATTAAGATCCTACATCTGTACCTCCAAAGTAGCCCTCTTACATACTATGTTTTTTTTAAGCAAAAGAGCCCGGAAGACTACATACATTAGTAAAATTCTACATGGAGAATGTGTCAGAAATACCTTTACCAAAACATACGAGAAGAATCAGCTTTACCAAAACATACGAGAAGAATCAGCTTAAATACAAACGCTGTTTGATGAATACTCTTATTGGCTATACTGTACAATACTGTCCCCCAATAGGAGACTTTGCGACAACAGTGGAGAGATATCACATAAGAAGGTTATGCCCCTGCAGTAGTGTGCTTGAAAACAGTGCTGTCAATCAAAAATAGTTTTGACCTGTAGGAAGTGTGTAGTGTAGAACAACCTTATCATGCCCTGACCACAGGCTCAGATTCCCTCCCCTGTCTGCTGTTACATATTTAATACTGATCCAAAGTACTGATCAATACCTTCACACCAAGTAGGTTTCCCCATCTAATCTGGATATTATATCTCCCCTTCAACACAAGTACAACACTTTGGAGAGGGTACCCTGGAAGCACAGACAGAGGATGTAACAGAGACGGAAACTAACTATTGTTCCATTGCTACATTGTTCTAAGTCTCGTTGATGTATTTTTTGAATGTCACCACACTATCTATTGCCACTATCTGATTCCACAATCAATACAATTTGCTCATTGCCAATCACACTAGTTTACTAATAGGACCTACAACGATGGAACTAGTTGAGTTAGTAAAACACAGAGGACTTCAAGAGATTAGGCCTCTGATCTACAGCACCACAGAGTTAAACATAGCACCAAGTCATAATGTTGAAAGCAACTACGTCCTAGTATCACGTACGTCATCTCTAGCTAATGTAAACACGACTTCGGTTGCAGCACATACAGTACCCCATAACTATGACATTGTTTGTGGCTCAATGAAAAATGTGGCCTCTCTTTTGTTTCTCATACTTGGGACATCTGAAGGCAAGTGATCATAAGTGAATCTACCTGTGTGCTCGTGAGAAAAGAAACGTTGTTTTCTGTTCCAGATAAGGTTTAGTCCAGCGACAACACGTTGATGCTTCTAAAGCTTTTCAAATTGGTATTCATTCACATACTATACAACAGAAGAAATACTACTGAACTTGTGCAGCCAACAGACCCAAATGACAATAACACATTGGTTCTGTGCTAACATTTACTTCTCCATAAATGTAAAACAATGTCTCCGAAAATATGACAAAAGAGGCACCTTAAGATGTTTTATAAATATTGTCCACTTCATACCTTAAAGCAAATACTTTCATCACATCTAATATAATTTGCTTTAAATCTGCATCTAGAGTTTTGTCCTCAAGCATAATTGACATGGACAGCAAATCTTTCTGTTTAGTTTCATCTTTACAAATACAGTACACACCATGTATACATTATAAATATAGATTTTCCTCATATCTTACATATAACCAATTCTTAGAATATGCATGTTGATGTATCAATTTCAAACAACTATTTCACTAATTCAAAAGAAAATATGTTGGAAAGTGAGTGAAGAGGGCAGATAAAGTTGATGATTTGATCACTGAATTGTATTCTATAGTAAGCAGAGAGGGTATTAATTAACATACATTCAGAGAGTTGTTATGGCTAGTTCAACTCCTGAATTGCTATCAGTAGAGATAAAAGTGACTCCAAGTCAGACAAATGGGTTTAAAACATCAATGTCTTCCAGTGATTCATCTTGTCAGTGTGTAAGCGTAAAGCTCTCTAATAGGTCTAGTCTTTTATTTATTTATTTGAACCTTTATTTAACTAGGCAAGTCAGTTAAGAACAAATTCTTATTTTCAATGACGGCCTAGTCTACAGGGTGAGAAGAAAATGCTAACAGTAACCATCAGTGTAAAGGAAAGCATTCTTCCTTGGCTAACCAGCTAGTACCTTGAGATAAATCAAATCAATATATTGTGCCAACTAGCCAATTAAACCTAAACTTAATACCACCACATGTGAATGGTCATCCATTGTACTGTGACATCAGGACATTCATTTCCTGTACAGCAAAACATACATTCATTATCGGTTAGTGTTAAAATGAATAAACATACAGAGAAATAGCTAGCAGGTAATATTATACCGTTGTTAGAGAGATAAACAGTCGAGAGTCGAGACAGCCACCCCACCTTGAGTTTCACCTTAGTTATTGTAACACAAATGTTGTCACTTGTCATCTAACAAGCCCATTGGTTAAAATCGCATAATAAATCAACAGCAATCAGATCTTTCAATACAGTATTAAGTATTACAGTTGTTTTGAAATATGAACATCAATGGCAAGTTTCACTTTCTGCATAATAACTACTTCTGTACCATTTACAATTAAATGTTGATTTAATTGTGATTTTTTTTTTAATCTATGTTATAACATTACCACAATTTGAAACCTGAAATGAATAACACTTATCATAATCACTAATTGTTATTATAGGTCTGTTCTATTAGTAGAATATACACAGTCAAGATATTTTTTTTAATAAAAGAATCAGAGTAATGCACCTTCAGTACCACTTCCTCACAGCTAGGTGTCCTTGGCAGAAAAAGTTGAGTCTGCACCAGGTCAGACTGGAGTTTATAATGAGTCCCAACAGAGAGAGAGAGAATGCGTGAAGGCGAAGGAAAAGGCAGTTAATTCACTTTTCAAAAACAAGAGAGAAAAGGCAAACAAGGCACCTAGAGATGTGCCATATTCCACAAGTGACTCGAGGTTTCCTCCATATTAATGAAAAACACTGAATAGACATCACATTTCCTCACCCCTTTTCTGTCCTCACCCTATCAAGTGTATATTTGGCCTCTTTTGAACACAAGGTTACTGTATGTCTTAGCAAGAAGAACATAGGCTCAACTTTACTGGATGTGATCACATGGTCAAAGGCTTTGAGCCAACATGCAAGAGAGTGAGGATATGTCTTTTAGTGGTTTGAAATGTACCAATATCATATCACGCCTTGTATTGGATGATAATATCATTTTGGGATTAAGCAAAATATGCAGATTGGGATCGATCGATGCGGATCAAAATCAGATTTCAGGCCATAGCATCCATTTCATATGGGAAGTGTATGATACTATATACACCATTTATTTCATTTGAAAAATAATGTAAAATACGTACAGTATATACCACTAGAATTACAGCAATTCTACGCTTACTCTGAGGTATATTTTGTGATAAGAACCCTGTGTTAGATACTGACACTATTTGAATTGTAGGAAAGGTAGACCTAGGTCCTTGTTTAAGGAACGCACCAGGTTTTATAGTCCACGGCGTCACTGTAACACCTCAGATAGACTCCTCCTGACCAGTGACTTTTAAGGTGTTGTGAATTATTTAGATCAAATGCACTTTCCTACAATATAAGAGATTCTCCCCCTTTTCATTATTTAATTTATTTACATTACAGATGTTTTATCTGGTGACCCTCACTACATTATCCTCAGGGAGACATGGAAAACATCTGTATTTTGTTTCTAAATGATTAGAAAAATGCTAGAGACAGGTTATCCACTACCAAAGGCTAAATGGAATTAATCATATGATTATCATCATCAGTGTTTGGGAGTTCTAGGGAGATCTAGGTTGGTGGGTCAATGTAGTCACGTCCCATGGCGTGGGCCATCTGTGAGTGACAGCAGTGGACATACTGGTCAGTGGTCAGTGTAGGGTCCCGTAGTTGGGCCCGTCTGAGTCTGTACTGGCCAGGATGGCCGCCTGGTCCTCCTCAGAGCGTCTGCTGCGGCGCAGGAGGGAGGACAAAAAGAGATACGGGCTCTTCCTGTTCTGCCTTTTCCTCTTCCTGTGCAGGTAGAGATCTTCTCTGTGAGCCGGGGTAGTCTGGGATTGCTGCTGGGTCTGAGAGGGAGACACACCTAGTGAGGGAGAGGTGGTGTTATTGAGGATACAACACAGAAGCATTTCGTATGGCCCCTGACTTGTCTAAGTGCTGTAAAGCCAACAAGTATACATAAGCATGACAATGATTGGATTTGGCTTTACAGCACAAACGGATTTGGGACAAGGCTACAATGAACTCACTAAATGTTATTCTTATTGGTACTTCTAACAGTTGTGTGTCGGTGTGGCCTATTCTTTAGTTCAGAGACTGACCTGTTCTTCTCCTGGAAGTGGAGTTGTTATTGGTGTTGGCAGCCACTCTCTTGGCTTTAGTAATACAGTGGTGTAGCAGTGTTTGTAAGCTCTCAGACCCGGCAGGATCACAAGACGCACCTAGAGGTTCCCTAGAAAGAGGAGAAGACAGGCACAACACACATGCTTTACTTTAACTCACCACTGGGGAGCGCTATCCTCTCAGTGATTAGTCAGATGGGGAGTCAGGAGGACATTGATTCCGAAAGGCTCTGTAATATTGAACCATAAATAAACTGATGATTTGTTGAGAAATTCATTGGCTTTAGATTGTGAGGAATTAATAAAGTACTATGGGACGAACTGTGTTAATTCTCAAAAAGATTATGAAGGAATATTTGTCACCTTCAGATACCCATAAATGAAAATAATCTCTATACTGTATTTGTAATAACAGTTTACATAAGAAAGGCTTCCGTTTCTATAGTTACTGAGTTGCTCCTCTTGCTCTACAGTGAGAATCATTGGCTTGTCTGTTTTGTTGAGTACATTTACATTTAAGTCATTTAGCAGACGCTCTTATCCAGAGCGACTTACAAATTGGTGCATTCACCTTATGACATCGAGTAGGGCAACAAAGAGGATTCTCATCTTTTAATAGAATTACAGTATGTGGATTATTTTCATTTAATGAATGACATATCAATCAAAATCACCCTAATACTGAATATATTTTAATGTGTTAAAGATGAGCAGTATCTATCATTGGCTAATTGTAAATCCGTGTTAAATTGAAGGACGTTGATGAGCTTTACACAGAAAGGTATCTGTTTTGAAAAAGACTTTTACCTCATAATGAATACTCTTGTTTTGCAGTCCATCATAGAAAGATGCAAGTAATGATACTAAGACCCCAAATAACCTCATCAACACCAAACATTTACGTTCAGGTTCATGAGATTAAATGTTTGTTGCCATTTAATGGATTGAATACACCTGCTTCAAAACCTAACTTGACGATATCTAAAGTCAAGTGATTCTACCAAAACATATAGTTTCAAAAGGCATACTGTAGGAACACAAAGCTTTAGAGGTGTTGTCCATCATCACTGTAGAGAGAGAGAGATTGAGAGCCATTAGCAGAGGGGAGACAAATATGAGAATTAAAGCATTCCTCGTTAGATAAATAGGAGATATTCATAATCACAAATACTGTGTGCAGGGGCCACAGTGAGTTAGCTACAGTACATTTCCAAAAAACATGAACACTGTACAGCACACTTTCATCAACATGAACACTGTGTACAGAGGCTTCACCATGCTGACGGGAGGAGATGGCAGGAAGAGGAAATGGCCGTTAAAGAACAGTCACATGACAGGAAGAGGAAATGGCCATTAAAAACAGTCACATGACAGAAACGAAAGCACTTAAGACGACGAATGTGACGAAGAATTTAGTCTTGAGAATTATTGTTATACGTTTGAGTCAAAAGAGAGATATTTAGAGAAGGCATGCATGGCATTTTGCACATGGAACAAAACTTTAAAGGGGAATACTCCAGTCTATCAGTAATCTGGGTCCTTTATTGATTCAAGGCTTTTTTGAGTGCAGGGAAACCGTGCCTGTATTTCAAATACTGCTCCACAGTCCAAAACAGCTCCTAATACTGCTCACCAGCCTAATCACTGTGCGCGACAGCAGGCATGTTGTGCCAAGGAACTGTAGGAAATGTAACCTGTATGTTAGCAGTTAGCATTAGAGCTAGCAAACTTGAATCCAGTAAAGAGGCTCAACCCAAAGTCAGCGATTCCCCTTTAAAGGAGAGAGTGATTAGAGCCCTCCCCTGCTGACGCCTCCCCTCTCCGACATGGGTCCGACCCTTACCTATTGCGGCGTAGGGGACCGTCTCACAACAACGCTGCCCAGATAGCTGAGATCAATCAAAAACAGATGAGGTAAGACCCCTGAGCTCTCATACTGTACAAACCAGCATCCCTACACTATACTTGCCCATATGACCACAACACTGTAAAGGGGTGGAAAAAGAGCATGACCTCTTACGCTAACCTGGCAATCCCTGGGATTCAGAAAGGTAGGAGGTGGGTGTGAGGGGGAAGGGGGGAAGCATGTAGGTATACAGACAAAAGGGGAGGATTATATGCGCCTCAGGTATATTGCTCTCTTGTATGTCTTCTATTGTCCTGCAGAGCATGTACTGTATGACTATGTGGGCGTAACAGATAATAATTATAAATTATCAAGTTGTCCAAATGGTCTCAAGTTTAAAAAAAAAATTAAAACAGGTGTTTGGTCATAAATCTCAGATTTTCAAATGTTCAAATGTGTGAAGATAATTCCTGAAATAGAAGGCTTATGTGGGCAATAATGATGCTGAATATCATTAAAATAACTTTGCTATCTTGTACATTTCACATTTTGTTTGAGGGGTGGAAGGCACTCAAAGTGTAGGTCTCACTCAATCATAATTTTTTTGTTTAGCTACAGTGTCATTTACCACCAGTTAAAAAACAGTAGCAGTCAAGGAAAGCCTCTACTAAGATGTCATAGGTGGGCAATAATACAAGGAAATCCACTAAATATGTAAGAATAAATATTGCCTCACTACACTAGTATTCAGAGTTTTCAATCAATAAAAAAAACACTGTATATGCTAGATAATTATTTAGTGAAGCATTCGCTCAAAGGTCCCATAAGTCTGCCACCTGAAATCCTATGTTGCAGATTGCATTTTAATGCAATTGTAACGTTTTACACATTCTAGGTTAGGCTTCCTGCCAACATTTTCTTTAGCAAACAGTATTTTCCGTGAACTATGGCAGTTAAAAATCACATTTTCTTCTGAAAATGGGTCGCCATACAGAGAAAAACACAAATATCTTATAAATAATAATTACAGAATTCAAAGATCAATATCAATCAGATGTGACTTTGTTCTAGGGTTCAATTTAAAAATGTGTCATAAGGACACACTTTAAAAGTGAGTATGAATTATATAATTTGCCTTGATTCAGATGGGTATATTGCCAATTTTTTTATTAATAACTTGTTTATGACTGATCAGATGTGTGCCAGATGCAAATACATGCTTTCTGCATATAAGCCTAAATATGCATTATTGGTATGCCAAAAGTAAAACATTAGGTCATATTCTATAAACTGGGGATACATTAAGAATTGAGTGCCCAGGTTGGAGAAGTTTGTTATGTGCGTTAGTTAATGCGTTGCTGTCCCTGCCGGACCGGTGTAGGTCACCTACCCTGAGGCGGATATCTGGAGCTGGGAGGGCTCTGAGGGCAGCATCTCCTCCTCTGTCCTTCTCTGGGACGGCCACTGCCCGAACACATCCCTGCCTTCCAAAGGGGGAGAGGGGGACTGGGAGGGATAACTGGCTGCGGTGGAGGCATAGGACATGTGGGCACGGTAACTGGGGCTGGGCCTGCGGCTTCCCTGCTGGCCCTGGGTGGGGGAGGTGGCCAGGGAGGACCTTCGGGAGAAACTGACAGTGGCTTGGGGGTGCAGGGTGATCTCAGGCATCTCCAGAGAGTGGGATGTGCGGAGGATGCTGGGGCGGGGCGGGGGGCGGACTAGAATATCTGGAGAACCTGGCTGGGTGCTAAGAGGGCTCTGGGAGAGGGGGGAGAGGCGGGAGGGCTGGAGGACCAGCGGGGGCAGGGAGGGGTCTGTCCTACGCCCTGACCTCGGGCTGAGCCAGGACTGGGGGCTGCTGCTACGGGCTGTGCTTGGGCTCCCTTCACGGGCTGCCGGGTCAGGGTAAGGCAACACTGGTACACCCACACCATGGGACGTGTGTCTGAGCTGGCCGAGACTCTGGGCCTGTTGCATAGCTAAGTGCCTAGCTGGGGGACCTGGGGGTCGGTCCCTGCTCTGTGGAGCCATTGGGACCTCCAGCTGCAGGAGCCGAGGGCTGGGGAGGTGCAGGCGGCTGGGGGGGAGAGAGTGGAGAGGGGGGTACGGTGGAGGATCGGGAAGGTCCTGGTGATGATGTAAGGGGTGGTGAGGTGGATAAATGAAGTGGGGCCCCTCCAGACCCAGGAAGGGGAACTCGTGAGGCTGCCAGCTGTCAGGTGAGCGAGGGGAGCGAGGGGGAGTACTGTGTGTATGTGGTAGGGAATGGCCAGAGGCAGTGTACTGATGATGGAGTTCCATCTCTTCCCTCTCCTCTGGGATGGAGGGATAGCCGTAGGGCCCCCCGTCAGCAGTGCCTGGGGGGAGGATAGAGTGGAACTACGGGGACTGATGTCAGGCATGTAAAAAGGTGGTGGTATACCCGATTCCCCGCGGCTGCCTAGATACCCATAGAAAGGGACCTGTGGAAAATCCCTGTAGCGGGAGGCTGGGGCCTGCCCTGCAGCATGATGCCCACTGCCCTCCACAAAGCTCATACCTTCCATGGGCCTGTGGAGGCGGGGGCTGTAGTTGGGGGGCTGCGTGGACTCCAGACTGGAGGATGTTGGGGAGAGCTGTGGTCGGAGCGTGGCCATGATCGGGGGCAGGGGCCCGGGGTCAAAGTCATTCTCCTCGTCCGACTGCCGGAACTCAGGATACATGTCGGACTCCTCGGCGAATGGGAAGCCCTGGATGCGGCGGTGGGCTGATGGCGGGCTGGCCATGCTGAAACGACCATCGGGACCGCGGCTGATCAGCTCGATGGGGCTGGTGACCTCTGACTCGTGCTTGGACACGCTGTACTTCTTGCTGGCTATGGCACGCTTGGTTTTCTTGTAGAAGGAGAGCTCTTTGTCCTTGTCTCTCTGAGGGCTTGGCAGCCTCCTGACGTACAGGCCCGGGCCGTGGGCCCCATCTGAGGACAGGGATTGGGGCCGCGAGGCGGGAGGGGAGCTCTCTGGACTGATCTTCCCAGAGGACAGCCTGTCAGACACAACCAACACAGAGGCAGACACTCAAACATGATGTCTTCATAATGAACCCCTTAAACAGTAGTTATTCATCAATAAACTGCCTAATTGTACACAGTAAAATAGCATGTTAATCACAGTAGGCATCACTACTATGCTAGATAGATAAAATCCAAAGCCATGGCACCATGTCAAAAGCAAATACACCTGTTTCATTTGTATTCAACCTGATAGTATCCCGTGCATTCTGCTAGCATTGAAGCTAATGACTGTAGCCCCAGCGAAAGTTTGAGAAAGGAACCGTTACCAAGCAGCCATGAAAACCGTCTCATATAACTTTTTTTACTTGCTCTTGGGTAAAAACCGAGGGCCATTTGTCTTGTTGGGAACATATGCTGCGCCAAATGCTTTTATGTCATAAAAATAAAGCAGATGACATCCAACTAGCCCTTTTTTTCTATTTGCCACACACCAGGAGCAGCATTGTAAACAACACAGTCAACTATAGAGTGCATATACACAGTCCAGTGCATGCAGCTGAGCCAACGCAAACACAAATCCCTATACGGTGCATATAATGTATACTGTGCATGCGGTTAGGCCAGCAGAGCACTAAGTAAATCAAATCTATAAAATTCATTTATTATCCATGCAGCCAAGCCAGCATAGCGTAGTGCAGCACAACACACACTGTGGCATGGTGCAAGGAGCTAAGCACTCACAGGGAGCTGGCTGGTGGGGGCATGTAGCTGCTCCTGGCTGGCGCGTCCCAGCAGGGCTCTACCCCGGGCAAGGGGGTGAGAGGAGGCCTGCGGTGGGAGACACACAAATGACATGGGCCACGGTCATTTGTCAACTAAGCCAAACCTCCACACAACACAGGAGGGACCATCACGGAGTCACAAGAGGACTAGACTTCACTATTCTGATATAAACAACTGGAACATGCATTATAATGCAAGTCAACACATCCAATTCCTTTTAACATAGACCTCTCTCCAAACCTTTGACATACACACAATATACATCCAAACCATACTCTTGTCCTAGCAAAGATACCCTGCCCTGACAGTTGGTACTGAACAGGAGTGAAGTGAACAGAGGCCATAACAATAACTCTTAAGACAGGTAAAGAGGAGTTTATTGTTGCATCTAAATTCAATCCAGTGACTACTGCATTGTGAATCGGCATATGAGCTCAAAAGGTTGGCTCCTGTTTTTTAATCTCTCTGGGTTTGTTTTTAGTACTTACGGTGAGTCAATGCTTTTCCTGAAGTGTGTTACAGACAGGGGAGGGTCTTAGAAGAGACAAAACAGAGATTTAGAGATTACAACCAAGACCAGTGAATGGACAGTAGAAGTTAGACACTTAGATGAATTGGAGGCATACCTGGTTTGCGTTTGAGTTTTCGTCGGTGCTGTTTGTTGACGAAGCAGGCTGCTAGAGTACTGAAGAGCACCGCAGCCGCTAGAAAGCAGATGGTTGCCACGACGCCCGCTACCACGGGCCTTGCCAACCCCTCTTCAGTCACCTCCGTAGGGGGGAAGGGATCTAAAGTGGAAAAGGTACCCAGGGGTTCAGAAATGGGGGGTGGGGGGGGGTGGAAATGGACTTCAAATCATGAACTTCACCAATCTCATTGAGGTAAATGGATTTAATGGAGTGACATATCAGCAGCATTTAAAAATATTTCATTCCATTGTAGTTATTTGGGAATATTATTTGAATTGACTCTTAATCTAATTCTGAATTGTAGTGTAATATATTTGGTGTAACACTTACCTGTGCTGGACACTCCCACCACATTACTGCTGTCACTGATGAGGTCATCCATGACGGCCATGACTCTGAACTCATACCAGGACTCCTGCCAGGGACACAAGACAACACACTCCTCCACTGTCCATTCCACACACATAACACATCCACAGTCCAATTCCCCTCAGCATAACCCCTGTCTCAAAATAACGGTGTCATTACCCCAAAACAACTGCCATTAGCAAAGTAATAGCAATAACAGTTTGAGTATACATGAAGGTATACCTTAAATGATTTATATAGGATTTACAAGTAATTTGTAAAGTGTTCATTATTATCTTGTAGACAGCTGAGCCATGACACTAATTACACGTTGGCAGTTGTCACTATAAACAGACAGCATTGTTTATACATCGAGGTATGTACGGCCCTTTACCTGGACTAGGTCCCTGGCCATCAGCTCAGTCTCACCGGCAGGGATTAGATCGTCGAGGACCTCCCACCTCTCTCCGAGACGGAACTCCATGATGTAGCGGTCGACAGGCGAGGAGTGATTGGCTGGCGGGAGCCATGTGAGCAGGACGCCGTGCTGTGTGCGATTGGCTGTGAGGCACCGTGGTGGAGTAAGAAGCACCTGTGGTTCAGGGGTACTCAGGGGAGACACTAAGGGGACAAGAGAACAGAGCAGTTTTGGAAGGAAGTTAAGCAATTCATATGATTCAAACAGCCATAACAAACCCATACATTCACATGTGATCAATCAGAGATAAACAGAAGATGGTGAGAGCAATTACAAACTGCATTCTAGAAGATAGCTCTAGAGAGCAGTGGTTTCAATGATATTGTGAGCATACAGAATCAACATGACATGTCTGAAATGGACACACTGATGTATGAACCTTTAAATACAAATATTTTATATTTCAAGTTAACTCTATAGCTTATGATATATGCCTTGTCTAAAAAAACATGCATTACAAATAGTAAATTCTAGGTATCTAAATCCACACATACACATGGATTTTGTATTGTAGATATATGATAGCAGAGTAGTGGCCTGTGGGAACAGAATGTGTTATGAAATGTAATGTCATGTAATACTTTAAATTGTATATAGCTGCCTTAATGTTGCTGGACCCCAGGAAGAGTAGCTGCTGCCTTGGCACGAACTAATGGGGGTCCTTAATAAATACAGTGCCTTGCGAAAGTATTCGGCCCCCTTGAACTTTGCGACCTTTTGCCACATTTCAGGCTTCAAACATAAAGATATAAAACTGTATTTTTTTTGTGAAGAATCAACAACAAGTGGGACACAATCATGAAGTGGAACGACATTTATTGGATATTTCAAACTTTTTTAACAAATCAAAAACTGAAAAATTGGGCGTGCAAAATTATTCAGCCCCCTTAAGTTAATACTTTGTAGCGCCACCTTTTGCTGCGATTACAGCTGTAAGTCGCTTGGGGTGTCTCTATCAGTTTTGCACATCGAGAGACTGACATTTTTTCCCATTCCTCCTTGCAAAACAGCTCGAGCTCAGTGAGGTTGGATGGAGAGCATTTGTGAACAGCAGTTTTCAGTTCTTTCCACAGATTCTCGATTGGATTCAGGTCTGGACTTTGACTTGGCCATTCTAACACCTGGATATGTTTATTTTTGAACCATTCAATTGTAGATTTTGCTTTATGTTTTGGATCATTGTCTTGTTGGAAGACAAATCTCCGTCCCAGTCTCAGGTCTTTTGCAGACTCCATCAGGTTTTCTTCCAGAATGGTCCTGTATTTGGCTCCATCCATCTTCCCATCAATTTTAACCATCTTCCCTGTCCCTGCTGAAGAAAAGCAGGCCCAAACCATGATGCTGCCACCACCATGTTTGACAGTGGGGATGGTGTGTTCAGGTGATGAGCTGTGTTGCTTTTTTACGCCAAACATAACGTTTTGCATTGTTGCCAAAAAGTTCAATTTTGGTTTCATCTGACCAGAGCACCTTCTTCCACATGTTTGGTGTGTCTCCCAGGTGGCTTGTGGCAAACTTTAAACAACACTTTTTATGGATATCTTTAAGAAATGGCTTTCTTCTTGCCACTCTTCCATAAAGGCCAGATTTGTGCAATATACGACTGATTGTTGTCCTATGGACAGAGTCTCCCACCTCAGCTGTAGATCTCTGCAGTTCATCCAGAGTGATCATGGGCCTCTTGGCTGCATCTCTGATCAGTCTTCTCCTTGTATGAGCTGAAAGTTTAGAGGGACGGCCAGGTCTTGGTAGATTTGCAGTGGTCTGATACTCCTTCCATTTCAATATTATCGCTTGCACAGTGCTCCTTTGGGATGTTTAAAGCTTGGGAAATCTTTTTGTATCCAAATCCGGCTTTAAACTTCTTCACAACAGTATCTCGGACCTGCCTGGTGTGTTCCTTGTTCTTCATGATGCTCTCTGCACTTTTAACAGACCTCTGAGACTATCACAGTGCAGGTGCATTTATACGGAGACTTGATTACACACAGGTGGATTGTATTTATCATCATTAGTCATTTAGGTCAACATTGGATCATTCAGAGATCCTCACTGAACTTCTGGAGAGAGTTTGCTGCACTGAAAGTAAAGGGGCTGAATAATTTTGCACGCCCAATTTTTCAGTTTTTGATTTGTTAAAAAAGTTTGAAATATCCAATAAATGTCGCTCCACTTCATGATTGTGTCCCACTTGTTGTTGATTCTTCACAAAAAAATACAGTTTTATATCTTTATGTTTGAAGCCTGAAATGTGGCAAAAGGTCGCAAAGTTCAAGGGGGCCGAATACTTTCGCAAGGCACTGTACAAAATACAAGTATAGGCATACAGTATCAGTCCAGTGTAGGCAGTTGTTCTGGCGCTGGTGCCACCTACCTACTGTGTTAACCGTCACGACCTCGCTGAAAGGGCCTGTGCCCAGCTTGTTCTGTGCCAGGACGCTGAACTGATACTCTGTCCTGGGCTCCAGCCCCGGCACCACCAACCACGTCTGAGACCCCGACACCGGCATGGAGTGCCAGTCATGGGGGCCAAAATTATCCTTTTTCAACCTTGGAGGACAGAAACACAGAGAGAGGTATCAATACTAACTAACCTGCACCCCGACTATAAGGTCAACGGGCCATCCTGGTAACACTCAGATAGCATATATGGTGTACATTAGATAGACAGTCTTATGTAGTGTGCCTCTGTCAAACTACACAGGCAATGGGCCACAGTGTTGCAATACAATACTGTTGCTAGGCTATATTTCACTCTGTTTAATGTCCTCTTCACATTCACGTCACCATCTCTGTAATCTAAACTAAAGGTAATTAGATCACTTTGACTCGTCCATTTGTAGTAACAGCTCTCTGTACAAAGTAATTCATTATGTAAATACACAAGAGATGTCTCCATGTAAATGCAATGTTCCTCAAAGCACATGGTTTAATATTACTGTCAAAAAAATGTCCATTAAGGTGTCATCAGGCCATGACAGAGAGATGGATGAGAATGGCTGTTAATATTAGACTGCCAAAAGCACCACTTCTATCAGATTATTATTCACACGCAGCCACCATTCAACACAGTATGGCTCCGTATGACTGCTGACATGTACATCAAATGATAATGGTGATTTTATGGCACCTCGTGGATGTTGCCTAATAGAATGTTGCTGCAATGTCTTTCCATTACGCCTTTAATAAATGAATGAACACATGAATTATGCATCTTCTGTGAGTTACTGTATGCCCAACTCTTCAACAATGCAAATAATGTAAATACAAATACTGAGTAACTGAGTGATATTACTGAAGGACTGAGTAATAAACCATTAGCATTGTGCTGTCAAAATGGTGTTGTAGTACCTGTCTGTTGATGATAGTATGTTTCCCCCTGTATACCGTTATATGCTTCCCCCTGGATACCATTCTATGCTTCCCCCTGGATACCGTTGTATGCTTCCCCCTGGATACCGTTGTATGCTTCCCCCTGGATACGGTTTTATGCTTCCCCCTGGATACGGTTTTATGCTTCCCCCTGGATACGGTTGTATGCTTCCCCCTGGATACGGTTGTATGCTTCCCCCTGGATACGGTTGTATGCTTCCCCCTGGATACCATTATATGCTTCCCCCTGGATACTGTTGTATGCTTCCCCCTGGATACCGTTGTATGCTTCCCCCTGGATACCGTTGTATGCTTCCCCCTGGATACCGTTGTATGCTTCCCCCTAGATACCGTTGTATGCTTACCCCTGGATACGGTTGTATGCTTCCCCCTAGATACCGTTATATGCTTCCCCCTAGATACCGTTATATGCTTCCCCCTGGATACCGTTGTATGCTTCCCCCTGGATACTGTTATATGTTTCCCCCTGGATACCGTTGTAATAATTAAAGTAATTAAATTATCAATATTTCCTTATTGATAACTAGGGCTGTAGCGGTCACAACATTTTGTCAGTCGGTGATTGTCAAGCAAAAAACTGTCGGTCTCACGGTAATTGACCGATTATAATTAACATAGGCACATTTATTGACCGATTATAATTAACATAGGCACATATAGCATCTCCTGGGTTCCACACATAGACTTTTTCAAATGGAATGTAGGCTAATAAATCCATGTAATTTAGCCTACACCTTCACAATAAATCCACGATTTATTTCAGAAGAACAGAATAGCATACTTGTCCTTATTTTGTTTGGGATAGGGGGCAGCATTTTCACTTTTGGATGAATAGCGTGCCCAGAGTGAACTGCCTCCTACTCAGTCCCAGATGCTAATATTTGTATATTATTAGTAGTATTGGATAGAAAACACTCTGACACTCTCCCAAGTGGTCATTCTCTCTTTCTCCCCTTACCCATCTGTCTATCGCCTCCTTTGAATTCCATGCTGTCACAGTTACCAGCCCTTTCAAGCTTAACATCCTTATCATTTATCGCCCTCCAGGTTCCCTCTGAGAGTTCATCAATGAGCTTGATGCCTTGATAAGCTCCTTTCCTGAGGACGGCTCACCTCTCACAGTTCTGGGCGACTTTAACCTCCCCACGTCTACCTTTGACTCATTCCTCTCTGCCTCCTTCTTTCCACTCCTCTCCTCTTTTGACCTCTCCCTCTCACCTTCCCCCCCTACTCACAAGGCAGGCAATACGCTCGACCTCATCTTTACTAGATGCTGTTCTTCCACTAACCTCATTGCAACTCCCCTCCAAGTCTCCGACCACTACCTTGTATCCTTTTCCCTCTCGCTCTCATCCAACACTTCCCACACTGCCCCTACTCGGATGGTATCGCGCCGTCCCAACCTTCGCTCTCTCTCCCCGCTACTCTCTCCTCTTCCATCCTATCATCTCTTCCCTCTGCTCAAACCTTCTCAACCTATCTCCTGATTCTGCCTCCTCAACCCTCCTCTCTCCCTTTCTGCATCCTTTGACTCTCTATGTCCCCTATCCTCCAGGCCGGCTCGGTCCTCCCCTCCCGCTCCGTGGCTCGACGACTCATTGCGAGCTCACAGAACAGGGCTCCGGGCAGCCGGCGGAAATGGAGGAAAACTCGCCTCCCTGCGGACCTGGCATCCTTTCACTCCCTCCTCTCTACATTTTCCTCTTCTGTCGCTGCTGCTAAAGCCACTTTCTACCACTCTAAATTCCAAGCATCTGCCTCTAACCCTAGGAAGCTCTTTGCCACCTTCTCCTCCCTCCTGAATCCCCTCCCCCTCCCCCTCCTCCCTCTCTGCAGATGACTTCGTCAACCATTTTGAAAAGAAGGTCGACGACATCCGATCCTCGTTTGCTAAGTCAAACGACACCGCTGGTTCTGCTCACACTGCCCTATCCTGTGCTCTGACCTCTTTCTCCCCTCTCTCTCCAGATGAAATCTCGCGTCTTGTGACGGCCGGCCGCCCAACAACCTGCCCGCTTGACCCTATCCCTCCTCTCTTCTCCAGACCATTTCCGAAGACCTTCTCCCTTACCTCACCTCGCTCATCAACTCATCCCTGACCGCTGGCTACGTCCTTCCGTCTTCAAGAGAGCGAGAGTTGCACCCCTTCTGAAAAAACCTACACTCGATCCCTCCGATGTCAACAACTACAGACCAGTATCCCTTCTTTCTTTTCTCTCCAAAACCCTTGAACGTGCCGTCCTTGGCCAGCTCTCCCCTATCTCTCTCAGAATGACCTTCTTGATCCAAATCAGTCAGGTTTCAAGACTAGTCATTCAACTGAGACTGCTCTTCTCTGTATCACGGAGGCGCTCCGCACTGCTAAAGCTAACTCTGTCTCCTCTGCTCTCATCCTTCTAGACCTATCGGCTGCCTTCGATACTGTGAACCATCAGATCCTCCTCTCCACCCTCTCCGAGTTGGGCATCTCCGGCGCGGCCCACGCTGATTGCGTCCTACCTGACAGGTCGCTCCTACCAGGTGGCGTGGCGAGAATCCGTCTCCTCACCACGTGCTCTCACCACTGGTGTCCCCCAGGGCTCTGTTCTATGCCCTCTCCTATTCTCGCTATACACCAAGTCACTTGGCTCTGTCATAACCTCACATGGTCTCTCCTATCATTGCTATGCAGACGACACACAATTAATCTTCTCCTTTCCCCCTTCTGATGACCAGGTGGCGAATCGCATCTCTGCATGTCTGGCAGACATATCAGTGTGGATGACGGATCACCACCTCAAGCTGAACCTCGGCAAGACGGAGCTGCTCTTCCTCCCGGGGAAGGACTGCCCGTTCCATGATCTCGCCATCACGGTTGACAACTCCACTGTGTCCTCCTCCCAGAGCGCTAAGAACCTTGGCGTGATCCTGGACAACACCCTGTCGTTCTCAACTAACATCAAGGCGGTGGCCCGTTCCTGTAGGTTCATGCTCTACAACATCCGCAGAGTACGACCCTGCCTCACACAGGAAGCGGCGCAGGTCCTAATCCAGGCACTTGTCATCTCCCGTCTGGATTACTGCAACTCGATGTTGGCTGGGCTCCCTGCCTGTGCCATTAAACCCCTACAACTCATCCAGAACGCCGCAGCCCGTCTGGTGTTCAACCTTCCCAAGTTCTCTCACGTCACCCCGCTCCTCCGCTCTCCACTGGCTTCCAGTTGAAGCTCGCATGCGCTACAAGACCATGGTGCTTGCCTACGGAGCTGTGAGGGGAACGGCACCTCAGTACCTCCAGGCTCTGATCAGGCCCTACACCCAAACAAGGGCACTGCGTTCATCCACCTCTGGCCTGCTCGCCTCCCTACCACTGAGGAAGTACAGTTCCCGCTCAGCCCAGTCAAAACTGTTCGCTGCTCTGGCCCCCCAATGGTGGAACAAACTCCCTCACGACGCCAGGACAGCGGAGTCAATCACCACCTTCCGGAGACACCTGAAACCCCACCTCTTTAAGGAATACCTAGGATAGGATAAAGTAATCCTTCTCACCCCCTTAAAAGATTTAGATGCACTATTGTAAAGTGGCTGCTCCACTGGATGTCATAAGGTGAATGCACCAATTTGTAAGTCGCTCTGGATAAGAGCGTCTGCTAAATGACTTAAATGTAAATGTAAATAACAGAACTCATATGGCAGGCAAAAACCTGAGAAAAAATCCAAACAGGAAGTGGGAAATCTGAGGTTTGTAGTTTTTGAACTCAGCCACTATCGAATTCACAGTGGGATATGGGTTATTTTGCACGTCCTAAGGCTTCCACTAGATGTCAACTGTCTTTAAAACGTTGTTTCAGGCTTCTCGTGTGAAGGGGGGCCGGATGGGAGCTGTTTGACTAAGGGGTCTGCCTACAGTCTCATTCTCAGTCCTGCGCTTTCACTTGAGAGGTAGCTCTCGTTCCATTGCTTTTCTACAGACAATGGAATTCTCCGGTTGGAACATTATTTAACTTTTATGATAAAAACATCCTAAAGATTGATTATATACTTAGTTTGACAAGTTTCTTTGACCTGTAATATAACTTTTTGAACATTTCATCCGAATGGACCAGATCGCGCTTTTGGATTAGTTTACCAAACGCCCTAACAAAAGAAGCTATTGGACATAAATGGACATAAATGATGGACATTATCGAACAAAACAAGCATTTATTGTGGAACTGCGATTCCTGGGAGTGCATTCTGATGAAGATCATCAAAGGTAAGTGAATTTTTATAATGCTATTTATGAATAATCTTGACTACCCAACATAGCGGATATTTCTCTGGCTTGTTTGGGCTCTGAGCGCCGTTCTCAGATTATGCTTTTTCCGGAAAGTTTTTTGAAATCCGACACAGCGGTTGCATTAAGGAGAAGTGCATCTTAAAGATTAATGTATAATAGTTGTATTTTCATCAACATTTATTATGAGTATTTCTGTGAATTCATGTGGCTCTCTGCATGTTTTGGAACTACTGAACGTAACACGCCAATGTAAAATACGATTTTTGGATATAAATATGAACTTTACCGAGCAAAACATACACGCATTGTGTAACATGAAGTCCTATGAGTGTCATCTGATGAAGATCATCAAAGGTTAGTAATTCATTTTATCTCTATTTGTGCTTTTTGTGCCTCCTCTCTTTGGCTGTTGGTGGTGACCTAACATAATCGTGTGTGGAGCATTCGCTGTAAAGCATTTTTTAAATCAGACACTGTGGCTGGATTAACAAGAATTGTATCTTTAAAATGGTGCCTAATACTTGTATGTTTGAGAAATTTGATTTATGAGATTTCTGTTGATTTGTATTTGGCGCCCTGCAATTTCATTGGCTGTTGGCGAGGGGTTCCGCTAGCGGAAAGGGGTTCCGCCAGTCCTAGTCAGGTTATGTTAGGTCCTGATGTGGCTATGCCAAATGGCTGTGGGAGATTTGCTTATAATTCTGTGGCATTATTTTATATTATTTTATAGTATGAAGAATAATCAATCAATCAAATGTATTTATAAAGCCAGAACCTAGGAAGAAGCCTAGAGAGGAACCAGGCTATGAGGGGTGGCCAGTCCTCTTCTGGCTGTGCCGGGTGGAGATTATAACAGAACATGGCCAAGATGTTCAAATGTTCGGCGGGGTCCAATAATAATAGTCACAGTGGTTGCCGAGGGTGCAACAGGTCAGCACCTCAGGAGTAAATGTCAGTTGGAGTTTCATAGCCAATCATTCAGAGTATCTCTACCGCTCCTGCTGTCTCTAGAGAGTTGAAAACAGCAGGTCTACAATACAATCGAACAAAGCTGAACAAATTATAAATATCGTCTCCAAACGATTTGGGGGAGTGCGCACAGGCGGCTATTCTGTGTTGAGCAGTTAACAAATAAATAGGTACTCCTATATGCTTAATTTAGAGTTATTAATGTAACTTTAGTTGTTCTACAAACGTTGGGCTATATGTTATGATTTGAATACATTGTAACGCTGGATGATGAGACTCTAATGATGATTTGAAAAAAGTAACTTGAAAGGCATGAGCTCTGCTTTGTTTTTTTGCGCAGGTTGTACACACTCCAGTATTCTGTCATTCACAATTTGACAAGCACTTGATAATTACATTTACATTTACATTTAAGTCATTTAGCAGACGCTCTTATCCAGAGCGACTTACAAATTGGATGCCTCGAATTTCACCGCGGCATCCCCTTTGTGGCCGTCATGCACCCTAGAAAAATCCATGCCTTTTGCGGCCCGGAGTGCTGCATTGTGCCCTTCTCCCTGAGTGTGCTGCGCAATCCGAAGCGCCTCTCACTCACACTGCTCTCTGTCAGTGATTGGGTCTGTCTTTCTGTTAAGACAGACACAATGGGGACACAACTGCGTGCGTCCTTATCCAATTCCGAGGAGCATATTGAAGATATTGGATGAACTGTCCACATTTACTTTTCGTCAGCCAACAAGATGAGTAGGCCTAACGTACAGCAAAAGTACTAGCCTATGTCAATCTAAACTCAGCAAAAAAAGAAACGTCCTCTCACTGTCAACTGCGTTTATTTTGTATGTAAATATTTGTATGAAGATAAGATTCAACAACTGAGACATAAATTTAACAAGTTTCACAGACATTTGACTACCAGAAATGGAATAATGTGTCCCTGAATAAAGGGGGGGGTCAAAATCAAAAGTAACAGCCAGTATCTGGTGTGGCCACCAGCTGCATTAAGTACTGCAGTGCATCTCCTCCTCATGGACTGCACCAGATTAGCCAGTTCTTGCTGTGAGATGTTACCCCACTCTTCCACCAAGGCACCTGCAAGTTCCCGGACATTTCTGGGAGGAATGGCCCTAGCCCTCACCCTTGATTCAACAGGTCCTAGATGTGCTCAATGGGATTGAGATCTGGGCTCTTCGCTGGCCATGGCAGAACACTGACATTCCTGTCTTGCAGGAAATCACGCACAGGACGAGCAGTATGACTGGTGGCATTGTCATGCTGGAGGGTCATGTCAGGATGAGCCTGGAGGAAGGGTACCACATGAGGGAAGAGGATGTCTTCCCTGTAATGCACAGCGTTGAAATTGTCTGCAATGACAACAAGCTCAGTCCGATGATGCTGTGACACACCGCCCCAGACCATGACAGACCCTCCACCTGCAAATCAATCCCGCTCCAGAGTACAAGCCTCGGTGTAACACTCATTCCTTCGACGATAAACGCGAATCCGACCATCACCCCTGGTGAGACAAAACCGTGAGTCATCAGTGAAGAGCACTTTTTGCCAGTCCTGTCTGGTCCAGTTTGGTGGGTTTGTGCCCATAGGCGACATTGTTGCCGGTGATGTCTGGTGAGGACCTGCCTCACAACAGGCCTACAAGCCCTCAGTCCAGTCTCTCTCCGCCTATTGAGGACAGTATGAGCACTGATGGAGGGATTGTGCATTCCTGGTGTAACTCAGGCAGTTGTTGTTGCCATCCTGTACCTGTCCCGCAGGTGTGATGTTCGGATGTATCAATCCTGTGCAGGTGTTGTTACACATGGTCTGCCACTGTGAGGACAATCAGCTGTCCGTTCTGTCTCCCTGTAGCGCTGTCTTAGGCGTCTCACAGTACAGACATTGCAATTTATTGCCCTAGCCACATCTGCAGTCCTCATGCCTCCTTGCAGCATGCCTAAGGCATGTTCACGCAGATGAGCATGGACCCTGGGCATCTTTCTTTTGGTGTTTTTCAGAGTCAGTAGAAAGGCCTCTTTAGTGTCCTAAGTTTTCATAACTGTGACCTTAATTGCCTACCGTCTGTAAGCTGTTAGTGTCTTAACGACCGTTCCACATGTGCCTGTTCATTAATTGTTTATGGTTCATTGAACAAGCATGGGAAACAGTGTTTAAACCCTTTACAATGAAGATCTGTGAAGTTATTTAGATTTGACTAATTATCTTTCAAAGATAGGGTCCTGAAAACGGTACAAGTGACAGGCTAATATTGTCACCCATCAGACTATTCTTGATTTCATCTTGTCTTTACATATACTAAATAATATATGTGACATTTGTTTTGATTTAGAATGGACCATTATCATGCACCTGTATCGAAACATGTAATCTATGCATTTAAATAGCGAATGGAGGACACTTGTCACGCCCTGACCTTAGAGAGCCTTTTTATGTCTCTTTTTGGTTTGGTCAGGGTGTGATTTGGGTGGGCATTCTATGTGTTGTATTTCTTTGTGTTTGGCAGAGTGTGGTCCCCAATCAGAGGCAGCTGTCTATCGTTGTCTCTGATTGGGAATCATACTTAGGTAGCCTTTTTTCCCATCTATGTTGTGGGATCTTGTCCTTGTATTGTTGCTGTTGAGCCCGACAAGGCTGTATGTTTAATTGGTTCTCTCTTTCTTGGTTTTCTGGTTATCATTAAAGAGTATGATTAACCTACCCCACGCTGCATCTTGGTCTAATTCCACCAACGACGATCATTACAACTCTTTTCCCCGTGGTTTATTTTCATGCCAGCCAGGTAAGCTATACTACTGTTGTAAAGATAAGCAATGTGCTTAATATTAGGAAGGTTGAGAAATAGATATATTAGGCCTAGCCTATAGAAAGCTGATGGGGTCCTCCTCTTTTTAATAGAGGCCATCACTCTGTTTTCTCACGCAATTGCATAGCCTATAGAAATGTTGGCAACAGGAGCTCATGGGCTCTCATGAAGTGTTTGATTAGATTTTTGATGACATTTGCATTGATGTCAGTGATTAGAGGGACAATAGAGTGCTGAGTACCAGGCAGTAAGCAAGTTTGGTAAACTAGTAACGACTAGCAGCAGCATCAGAGCTCGGAGAAGCCTAATTACCGTGACTAAATGTTCATGTGGAATTTTACTGGCTTCATGACTTGTGACCACCAGTGTGGCGGTAATACGGTCACCACAACAGCCCTGTTGATAACAAATCAGATCCCTACAAATCATATCTATTGAAGATCAATCCCCAAAGTCTCTGTCCCTCCACCTCTATTAGCGGAATCAACTGCAATCTGCGTATAAGATCTGATGGTAGACTAGAGCATGCTGGGAGTACTCACACTGGGCCGTACCACACTGAGAATGTCTGATCAAAGCCTCCGTCATAACCCGGCTCCCAGGACACGTTGGCCGAGGTCACCGAGGGCAACACACGAATGCTGCCTGGAGCATGTGGGCTGGTGCCTGAGGGTCAAAGAGAAGAGACCGTCATATTTAATACCAGAGCCATCTACAGTATACCTCTATCTCTACTGTATATTGCTCTGGCCCACACTAAAGAGTGATAGCGCAATCTGTTAGGTCTATATGTACTGTACAGTGAAGGTTAGGATGACCATTCTTCAATAACCACAGTATGAGTCAAGTGTGTTATTCCCATAACAGCTGTTTTGTCAATGTATAAAAAGCTTTCTCACTCAGAATGACTAACATTGTCAAAAAATGTGTCCTATTAAGTCAAACAATGTACATTGTGCTGTCATTACCATTCACAGTCCTCTACAGTATATAACTGTCTACAATGGCTGCGAATGGCCTATCTGTACTTTGAGGTGTTGACCAATGGTGAGGTAAAGGTGAGTGAAGGTCTATGGCTTGGCCAGACCATCATCATCCCTAGCCCCAGTTGTGTGGCCAAGACCCAGCACCTTTGTACTGGGATTAAATGGAGACCTGCTGCCCTGACCACTATGGTCAGAAACGTCAAAGCTGTCCTCTCCACACTCAGCACCTCTGACATGTCAGCTGTCACTCCAGTGAGGGGACACTTGGGAAGGTGCCAGCTAGGGTGTATGACTGTGAGAAGTCCTGAGGCATGCTTATTACTCATATGTACTGTAAACACACAAGCAAGTCACTTGTCTAAGCAGTACTTCAGTATACATATAGTCCAGCTGGGACTAGGGTCATCATGAATGTCTAAGCAGTACTTCAGTACACATACAGTACAGCTGGGACTAGGGTCATCATGAATGTCTAAGCAGTACTTCAGTAAACATACAGTACAGCTGGGACTAGGGTCATCATGAATGTCTAAGCAGTACTTCAGTAAACATACAGTACAGCTGGGACTAGGGTCATCATGAATGTCTAAGCAGTACTTCAGTAAACATACAGTACAGCTGGGACTAGGGTCATCATGAATGTCTAAGCAGTACTTCATCAGATCATCAGACATGCATGGGGACAGAGGGTTATGAGGTCACAGGGGACGGTACCAATGACGAGGAGGCGCGTGCTGGCAGTGATGCTGGTGACCACATTGGTGGCCACACACTCCCATTCCCCATGATCCTCCTTGCTGAGGGACAGGAACTGTAAGCTGCCGCTGGAAAGGATGTTGTGCTTACTCTTGCTGGGCTTCCCCACCTTGAACACATGCACACACATGCGCACACACACAAGCACACACACAGTTCCCTGGTTGTTATATCAAAAAAGCAGTTTGAGTTTTCCATGTTTCTCTTCCCAGACTAGTCCCAGCTGCTGTAGCGTGGTGTCATACCTTCCTCCAGGTGATGGTTGGTATCTCAGGGTCTCCTGAGGCAGCACAGGGGATGACCAGCTCTCTACCAGCCTCTTGGCGGTACTCCCCACCAGGCCTCACGTTAAAGTAGGGGGGATCCTGTGGGCCGGGCCAACACACACACAATGTCACAGACCAAGTCTCACCAAAAGGGGGGAGAGAAGACAACACATATCATTTTTGGTCAGATGTTTCTTCCAGTACCAGTACCTTTAGCACCAGAATGGCCGGGTCAGACTGGCCCTTAGTACCCAGGGCGTTGAAAGGCATACAGGTGTAGGTGCCGAGGGAGTCTTCTGTGGCCTCCGCCACCCGGATACTCCCATCCGGTGCCTGGCTCCATCCAGGGTACTGGGACAGGAGAGAGGAGGTACACTCAACATCACAGGGATGTAATATTCTCTAAAACATGTCAGGACCTGTATTCAAAGAGCGTTAAAGGACTGCTGATCTAGGATTCGTGTCCATATAAATCGCATTCATTATGGTCTAAAAGGGAAAGATCTGCAATTCTACTCTGGGATACTTTGTGAACAGCTGTTTTGGTGAATGAGGTGTTATCAGCATCAGTCCAGACAGACAGAGGCCCCCACAGATGGCAGACTGAAACTGACCTTCTCCACTCTGAGAGGGTAGCCATCTTTCTCCCACTTCACTGATATCACCGGCGGGTTGGCGTCTGCTGGGCAGCGGATGATCCCTGGCAGTTTCCGTGGGACGTATATGATGGAGGGCATGTTGAGCACGCGAGCAGGGTCTGAGGGTCAGAGGTTAGAGGTCAGAGAGGACAGAGCACGAGGTTTTGTATAGATGGACGGGAGATGTTTTCAGTGAAATTAGAAAGGAGCATAAAGTCTGAAACTGTTAAATCACAATTACAACTGTCAGGTACTTCTGTAATAAGTTGGTCGGTATGGAAACCATGTAAGAAATAGTATTTTATAAGTGACTTTATGGTGGCCCAAGCTAGCTGCTAACTAATTGTCTTTAGCTATCAACTTGGATAGTACATAACAGGAAAAAGGACTGCTGAATTTGGTTTATTGTTTCAGCGAGGGGCTCTGGTCACCCTCTGAAGCCAATCACAAAGACAGTCATGGTCGGCTGGTAGTGTATCTAGATCTCTCTCTCTCTCTAAGAACACAGAAATCAATGACCAGCGACTCCAGAGGGAATTAGCATAGTAGCAAACACACTTAGACATCCGGCCTGGTGGCATTTCCCCCCCACATACCAGATGAACTAAAAGGTCACCATTTCAATTCAGTCCAGCACATTGAGGAGACCAAGACTCTTTCTCTAAGGGGAGAAGGATAGACTGAGCAGCATGCTATTGGGTGAGACTAGCAGCAATATGGAAGATAAACAACTCTACAGAGACTGGAATCATAGACTGGGAAAAATTGCAAAGAATATGGTGATGAGAGAGAACCTGCCAAGATGATGAGCAGTAGGAATATCTAATCATTCCCTCGTCCCGACCTTTGACTCTGAAATTCAGCCAAGGGTGGAAAAGTTTCAGCAGAGCGATATGTATGGTACTGCATCACCAATGACAATACATCAGCAGTGTTCTGGCTGCCATTATGCAGGTTGTGATACTGTTATTTCTCCTCCTGTTCCAGTACTGCCAGCCAGCCTTGTCTGCCCCTCCCCCTTACCCTCCCCCCATCGCCATGGTAACACTCACACTGAACAGAGAGCTGTGCCGATGCTGACGGTGGAGTTCCGAGGCTGTTGCTTGGGCTGCAGGTGTATTTCCCAGCATCCTCTGGTTTCACCCGGAAGATGTGGAGGGTTCCGTCGATGAGGATGCGTACTCGGTTTTTCAGGTCACTGCAGAGAGGAAGCAGAAGTTATCGAATATGCCATAGCATAGAGACACACTCGCACACTTCGGGCTGCATTAATGTAATTGCACAAGCTTGCCATGAGAGGGGAGCATTTGGTCAAATCCAACCAGGCTGAATAGCTTCCAAAAGATGAAGCAGTTGAATGTCAAATAAAGCCTTAGTGTTTTCTCTCGCACTGCCACTTTAAATGAAGTACCCTCATGAAGAGTACACTGGCAGATATTCTATTCCCGCTGTGTTTCAAACAAAGAACAAACAAACGTCACACCATGTTCATTTGAGTAATATTTGAGAGGACATTATGCAAAATAAATAGCAGAGGGAATATTTTAATCTAAACTATGAATATTTTTGAGTAAATAAATCGTATGATTAGACCAAAAATACCCTTTCGTGATAGACTGTTGCCTCCAAGGATAGACCAAACATTGTAAGCAGCCCAACTAGGACAGTAGTGTCTTATCCTAGGGTTGATTATGCACAGCCTTTTTCTAGGCCTTTAGAAACCTATTTGAGATGGGCCTCTTTCTAAGGGACTTGCTGAAAGGTTGATTCTCCCAGACAGACACTTGGTCTCCCAGTCACTTGTTCTTTCTAAAACGTCTCCATCACTAAACTAAAGCGGTGCTTGGGGCGAGTATGACAGCTCCTGGCTACACTTCAGATCATTACTACAGTATAAGAGGCATGTGGAATTGTCATCAGAGCGTGCTAACCCGGCTGGCGTGCTCCAGACAGCCCCTACTAGGCCCTCTCTTGCTGCTGCCGGACCACAGCAGAACAGGGCACCAGCACAGACACACACATTCAAAGTCACTGAATCAAGACAGGGTCTGGAAGTCTCACATAATAATTATGCCAAGACACAGTACAAAATACTTTAAGGTCACAGGAGAGGACACAAGATTCAAAAGCCTTTAGATGACAGGGTGAAATAGACTCAAATACCAAAGGGAAGGCACACAGACAATCAGACACACAATCTCGATTATAACTTTACTTCTTAGTGAAGTAGACGTTATCTTCCTCCCAAAACCAGGTGTAGGTCAGGTTGCCTGGATACGCCTCTGCTTGACAGGTGAAGCGTGCATTCTGGGATATGTTGACAGTGATGTTCTCTGGCGGTGACTTAATATACGGTGGCCCTAGAGGAAACAAACAAAGGCTTTTAGTGCACAAGAAAACATGCACTGAAAAATTATATAAACTCAACATGCAACAATTTCAAAGATTTTACTGATTTAAAGTTCAAATAAGGAAATCAGTCAATTAAAATAAATTCATTAGGCCTTAATCTATGGATTTCATGTGACTGGGAATACCGATATGCATGTTTGTCACAGGAACTTTATAAAAAGTTAGAGGCGTGGATCAGAAAACCAGTCAGTATTGGTGTGGCCACCTTTTGCCTCATGCAGCGCGACACATCTCCTTCACATAGAGTTGATCAGACTGTTGCTTATTGCCTGTGGAATGTTGTCTCACTCCTCTTCAATGGCTGTGCGAATTTGCTGGATATTGACGGAAACTGGAACATGCTGTCATACATGTCAATCCAGAGCATCCCAAACATGCTCAATGGGTGACATGTCTGGTGGGTATGCAGGCCATGGAAGAACTGGGGCACTTTCAGCTTACATGGAATTGTGTAGAGCCTTGCGGTGATAGAGGTGGATGTATGGCACAATGGGCCTCAGGATCTCGGTATCTCTGTGCATTGAAATTGCCATCAATAAAATGCAATTGTGTTCATTGTCCATAGCTTATGCCTGCCCATCCCATAACCTCACCGCCACCATGGGGCACAACGCTGACATCAGAAAACCGCTTGCCCACGACGCCATACACGTTGTCTACCATCAGCCCGGTACAGTTGAAACCGGGATTCATCTGTGAAGAGCACACTTCTCCAGCATGCCAGTGGCCATCGAAGTTGAGCATTTGCTCTCTGAAGTCAGTTATGACGCCAAACTGCAGTCAGGTCAAGACCCTGGTAAGGACAACAAGCTTCCCTGAGATGGTTTCTGACAGTTTGTGCATAAATTCTTCAGTTGTGCAAACTCAGTTTCATCAGCTGTCCGGATGATTGGTCTCGAACGAACCCACAGGTGAAGAAGCCAGATGTGGAGGTCCTGGGCTGTTGTGGTTACACGTGGTCTGCAGTTGTGTGGCCATTCGGACGTACTGCCAAATTCCCTACAATTATGTTGGAGGCGGCTTATGGTAGAGAAATGAACATTTTATTCTCTGGCAACAGCCATGGTGGTCATTCCTGCAGTCAGCATGCCAATTGCACACTCCCTCAAAACTGACATCTGTGGCATTGTGTTGTTTGACAAAACTGCAAATTTTATAGTGGCCCCAGAAAAAGGTGCACCCGTGTAATGATCATGCTGTTTAATCAGCTTCTTGATATGCCACACCTGTCAGGTGGATGGATTAAATTGGCAAAGTAGAAATGCTCACTACCATGGTTGTAAACAAATTTGTGCACAAAATTTGAGAGAAATTAGATTTTTGTGTGTATGGAACATTTCTGGGAACTTTTATTTCAGCTCATGAAACATGGGACCAACGCCTTACATGTTGCGTTTATATTTTTAGTCAGTGTAGATATGGATGCTGAAATATTATCTTATGACCCATTCAGCATCTGTTTATTGTTAAATAGGTACAGTAGACCTGTCATGCCCTGACCATAGAGAGCCTTTTTAATTTTCTATTTATGTTAGGTCGGGGTGTGACTAGGGTGGGTAATCTAGGTTGTTTTATTTCTATGTTGGCCTGGTATGGTTCCCAATCAGAGGCAGCTGTTTATCGTTGTCTCTGATTGGGGATCATATTTAGGCAGCCATTTCCCCACTGTGTTTTGTGGGATCTTGTATTGAGTTAGTGCACAGCTTATGTTACGGGTTCGTTGTTTGTAAGTTTTACAAAAAATAAAGATGTGGAACTCCGAGCACGCTGCGCCTTGGTCCGTATCTCCACACAGCCGTGACAAGACCCCTGGCACAAGCTTCTCTCTAGTAGCCTATGAGATACAGTAAGCATACATATTGTAACTTGAACCACACACTTGGTTGCCAGACTTGCAGATGCCTCCACAACATGAGCCCTCAGTGCCCTGAGGTTGCTGCTCTGCTCTCTGTACTATATTACAGACAGTGAAACGTAAGCTGTCTTTTTAAGTGGGCCCAGCTACAAGCCTCCTGGTTACTTCCTTAATACACATGGAATAGCTTTATACATCAGGAGGGACTACTGAAAGAGTGGTTAAGTCACAGAACAAATAAAAACAGATCACTTTAGTGAGAATCACGACTCCTCCGATAGCTGCTTGTAATTGCTCAGAGAGCCTTAGACAACTTCACTGGCACATTTCCACAGAGCCTGCTTATGGATGGATACTCCTTAGTGAAAAACAAAAACAGGCTGCAATATTGCTTGTTTACAAAACTAATATGTATCATTATATCTCAGATTTATTCCAATTCACTCTGGATTTGCAAAAGCCTTATTCAAACCATCTAAGACATGTATGAGGTTTATGAGGATGCTTCAGTCAGACCAATGAATTGAAACCTTTCCCCTCACCTGTCAACTGTTCTAGACAACCCTCCCCTTCCTGTACTGTCAGGCATGTGCATGCAGTGTGTGAGTGTGTTTAGAGGGGTCAGTAGAGTAAACCTTCCTCAAAATCCAAGATGTAACCAATGACTTCTTGCCCATCCTCCTTTTAGACATTGGCTAAAATTGACACATCTTTACCCCACCATTAAACCTAACAAGCCTACCATAAAACCAACCTGCTCCATCGTCTAATGTACAGCCTCTTAACTCATCCAGTGCTTGTTTTGATAGAGAGAGAGAATGTGTGTGCGTGTGCACGTGTGTGCGCGTGTTTGACGTAGACATAGAGGAAAAGGCAGGAAGTGGAGGAAGCCTGTATCAGATCCATCTATCTGAGCAGAGCAGAGCCCAGTTCTGTGTCTGTCTAGCCGAGAGAGAGCCTGGTTAATGGACCGAAGACAGACAGTGATGTATGCCTCAGACAGACAGTGATATGCACACACACCAGCAGCAGCAGTAGCCACAGACTAGGTCAGGAGAGGATTTAAGATTATTGACTGATACCGACTAAACCATATTACCACACTGATAAAACCAAACACTAACCCTGCATACTGTGACAAAGGCAGGAAACGGAGACTGTTTAAGTAGAGAGAGGCAGGACTTAATTTCTCCATCTTAAACACAATCTAGACACAGTACTGCATAGCTGTAGGCATGTAATAGATGTTTAAAAGCAGGTGTGAGGTAAAAATAGCATAAAGATGAACTGATAAGGGAATTTTCAGGAAGTCAGGACAAACTGTTATTTCAGTATTCAGCCAGCAATTGTCCTAGGAATCTTCTCCTCAAAACTCATCCTCAATAATCAGTGTGCACCTCAGTAGAGAAAAGTCATGATTTCTCCCTCACACCACCATAACAACCTTTCAAGTTACACCCATCTGTGACGTTACAGTGTGACCGTTGCCCTCTTACCTTGGACCAGCAGACGGGTGGTGTGGAGCACCTCTCCCTGGTCGCTGAAGGCTCGACACGTATACGCCCCTCTGTCGTCCCGAGTGATCCCCAGCACCGTCAGACTTCCATCATGCACCTGGGGTGGACATGTTTGTGCGAGACAGAGCAAACATACAGACATGGTATTTATAAGCATAACCTAGTGAAATGGCACACCAAAATCAAGGCAGGGTTGAGGTTCTGTCTTTGGTAGGAATGTATGTTTTATAGAGAGCATACAACCAATACTCTAAAGTCTAAACTCTGACCTTTTACGAGGCTGTGGTATGGGAGCCTGAGAGGGGTGAGAGAGAGGGATGATAAAGGGGTGAGAGAGGGATGAGAGGGAAGAGAGGGGTTAGCAAGAGGGATAAGAAAGGGGTTGAGGAAAGGAATGAGAGAGGGGTGAGAGAGAGAAAGAGAGAGGGGCAAGAGAGTGAGGGGCGAGAGAGAGAGGGGTGAGAGAGAGTGAGGGATGAGCGATGGATAAGAGGGGGTGAGAGAGATTGATGAAAGAAAGGTGTGAGAGAGAGGGGTAAGGTAGAGAGGGTGAGAGTGAAGGATGAGAGTGAAGGATGAGAGAGATGGATGAAAAGAGGGGTGAAAGAGAGGGTGAAAGAAAGGGGTGAGAGAGAGTGAGGTGAGAGAGAGGGGTGAAAGAAAGGGGTGAGAGAGAGTGAGGTGAGAGAGAGGGGTGAGAATGGATAAGAGAGAGGTGAGAGAGATGGATGAAAGAGAAGAGTTAAAGAGATGGATGAAAGAGATGGGTGAAAGAAGGATGAGAGAAGGGTGACTGGCTAAGAGAAGGATGACAAAGGGATGAGAGAGGGGTGAGAGAGGGACAAGACAGAGCGCCAGCTCGCTGAGTGACATAAACTATGACACAGGAATGAGGATAGCTGTCACTTCCTGTACATCACACATCATTTCCAAATGTTAGGTGCAGCCTTCAGCAAGCTCAGGGATTTACTCCATCTGAAATATGGAGGGGGGCTGAGAGAGGGATGAGAGAGGGGGTTGTCCATGGTTCACAGGGTTCCTTAAAGAGAACTGGAACACTAACGCAAAACATGACAAATGAGAGAGGGGGTGCAGCCGAGGCTTGACACGCCTGGACTGTTCTTCCTCCACTCAGGGACCCGCCCTCTGCAGGATTCTGCAGCCTGACTGACAGATGCTCCTGGCCAATCACAGACATGCAAGACAGTCCAATTAAGGGCTTCTCGATCTGCAATCTGGGTGCAGTGAAAAGTGCACAGACAGACAGCAGTCTCACATATACTCAGGCAGATGGTGGTGTGTGCTGAAGATTTCCTCCAGCACACACAACCACACCTATAGACTGCCTTCCTTGCTTGAACATGACTTATGAAACAGACTGTATAGACTTGTCTACAGCCAGTCTGAGTACCAAGATAGAGGAACATGCATATTTTTTTTTTCTTCATATATTTTCACAAGTGTGTAGCATTCACAACTGTAAATTGTTGTCATTCGACTTGCCTAAACTGATCAATTCAAATCGTATTTGTCACATGAGCCGAATACAACCTTACCTCGAAATGCTTATTTTACCAACAATGCAGTTTTAAGAAAAATAAGACTTAAGAACATTTTTACTAAATAAACTATAGAGAAAAAAAGAAGAAGTTACACAATAACATAATAATAACAAGGCTGTGCAGGGGTACAGGTTAGTCTAGGTAATTGAGGTAATATGCACATGTAGGTAAAGTGACTACACATAGATAATAAACAGTGAGTAGCAGCAGCATAATTATCATTTTTTAAATGGGGGGGGGGGGGGGTCAATGCAAATAGTCCGGTTGCCATTTGATTAATTGTTCAGCAGTCTTCTGACTTGTGGGTAGACGCTGTTAAGGAGCCCTTTTCACTGGTGCAGCTGTAGAACTTTTGTAGGATCTGAGTACCCATGCCAAATGTGTCCTTTTCAGTCTCCTGAGGGGGAATCGGTGTTGTAGTGCCCTCTTCACGACAGTCTTGGTGTGTTTGGACCATGATATGACAGCCCGATGTGAATGAGGGTGTGTTCGGCCCTACTTTTTCTGTAGTCCACGATCAGCTCCTTTGTCTAGATCACGTTGAGGGAGAGGTTGTTGTTCTGGCACCACACATTGTTTTGGAGTCTGTGGAAGCTTGTCTGTGAAAGGATATAGCCTAGCCATACTGTTCCGTTGTTCTGATTATTTCCATACTGTTCCGTTGTTCTGATTATTTCCATACTGTTCAGTTGTTCTGAGTGTTTCCATACTGTTCAGTTGTTCTGAGTGTTTCCATACTGTTCAGTTGTTCTGATTATTTCCATACTGTTCAGTTGTTCTGATTATTTCCATACTGTTCAGTTGTTCTGAATATTTCCATACTGTTCAGTTGTTCTGATTATTTCCATACTGTTCAGTTGTTCTGAATATTTCCATACTGTTCAGTTGTTCTGAATATTTCCATACTGTTCAGTTGTTCTGATTATTTCCATACTGTTCAGTTGTTCTGAATATTTCCATACTGTTCAGTTGTTCTAAATATTTCCATACTGTTCAGTTGTTCTGAATATTTCCATACTGTTCAGTTGTTCTGATTATTTCCATACTGTTCAGTTGTTCTGAGTGTTTCCATACAATTCAGTGCTTACTGTACTTTGTTCCATAGCAACAACAAAAAACTTCAGGAGCAGTGACATCCTCAGAAGTGCTGGGGTGGGGCTGGTGTTAAGCATGCAAGACATGTATAATATCTAAGATTTCAACTTCACATCTGAATGACTCCAAGACCTTAAAGGGCTAAATGATCTGGAATCCATATACCTTCAAGGCTCATTTCCCTAAATATCAAAGAATGTCATGGCAGCCCAGAAAATGGACAAATCTGCATGTTTTATTTCTACTGACCTAAAATAGAGTCACTTTCACAGGCCATTTCACTGCTAATTCAAGGTTTAAAGGGCATGTATTTCTAGCCCGAGGTACAGTCAATTTGTTGCCCAGTTTGTCTTACCTTGTATTTTCCACTGGTTGCAAGCTCCTCCCCCTCCCTCAGCCAGCTGATCATGGGTTTGGGGTTTCCCTGGGCGGAGCAAGTCAGCAGTGTGCTGCCCCCCTCCTTGGCCTCCACATACTGTGGGGGCGTGGTCGTAAAAGTGGGAGGGGCTTTGGGAAAGAAAAAACAGCATTAGCATATTTTCTATCCACTGAGAATATCTTAATTTCTTGAAGGTATTAAAAAGTAGGGAATTTCAGGGATGTGGCATAGTCTTTAAATTAACAGCCTATCAAATGTCTTCATGCCCATGTATCTCTAACCAGCATTACACAGGGATGAGGAATGTCTGTTAAAATTTTAAAACACAATTTTTTAAATTTTTGATGTATTTATTTAACCTTTATTTAACTAGGCAAGTCAGTTAAGAACAAATTCTTATTTACAATGATGGCCTAGGAACAGTGGCTTAACTTCCTTGTTCAGGGGCAGAACCACAGCTTTTTACCGTCAGCTCGGAGGTTCAATCTAGCAACCTTTCGGTTACTGGCCCAACGGTCTAACTACTAGGCTACCTGCAGCCCCACATTGATAAATTCCTCAAATGTACTCTATGAAATGTGTTCCCTATTCAATTTAGGCAAAGATGACCTAATCTGCTCTATATGAACCCAGCAAAGAGCATAATATCACAACCATCGAACATAATACAGCCACTAATAAAACCAATCAGTACAGCATACTGCACAGCTGTTACTGGGTGTCACTAGTATCCTTTATCATCTATTTCTAGCTAACTAGCTGCTACACTACAGTACCAATCAAAAGCTGTGACAATGCCTACTCATTCCAGGGTTTGTCTTTATTCTTATTTTTATTTGTACATTGTAGAATAGTAGTGAAGACATCAAAACTATGAAATAACACACATGGAATCATGTAGTAACCAAAAAAGTGTTTAAACCAATCAAAATATATTTTATATTTGAGATTCTTCAAAGTAGCAACCCTTTGCCTTGATGACAGCTTTGCACACTCTTGGCATTCTCTGCATTTGATATCTCAAGGTAACTCTGGTTCTAAACAGCAGCAGCAGTATTGTGCCATCCAGGATGTACATGCCAGGCGGTGTCTGAGAAAGGCCCCACAAATTGCCAAAGACTCCAGCCACCGGGAACATGGACTGTTCTCCTTGCTCCCGTCCAGCAGACGGTATCGGTGCTCAGACAAACAGACTCCTAAAACAGCTTCTATCCCCTGGCCATAAGACTGTTAAATGGCTAATAACTACTGCTCCCCCTCACACCTCCGCTGCTGCTAAAATGATTATTGATTAGATTTACTAGTACCACTACGTTGCCGTTCATTGATTGCCGTTACCATTAGTATATATCTATTTATCCTACTACTAGTACTACTGTTTACATGTACAGTGCCTTCAGAAAGAATTCACACCCCTTGACTTTTTCCACATTTTGTTGTGTTACAGCCTGAATTTAAAATTGATTAAATTGAGATTTTTTGGGTCACTGGCCTACACACAATACCCCACAATGTCAAAGTGGAATTATGTTTTTTGAAATTTTTGCCAATTAATAAAAAATTAAAAGCTGAAATGTCTTGGGTCAGTAAGTATTCAACCCATTTGTTATGGCAAGCCTAAATAAGTTCAGGACAAACATTTACTTTACAAGTCACATAATAAGTTGCATGGAGTCACTCCGTGTGCAATAATAGTATTTAACATGATTTTTGAATGACCACCTTATCTCTGTACCCCACATATACAGGTCCCTCAGTTCTGCAGTGCATTTCAAACACAGATTCAACCACAAAGACCAGGGAGGTTTTAAAATGCCTCGAAAAGAAGGGCACCTATTGGTAGATGGGTAAAATGTTTAAAAAGCAGACATTAAATATCCCTTTGAGCATGGTGAAGTTATTAATTACACTTTGGATGGTGTATCAATACACCTAGTCACTACAAAGGTACAGGCGTCCTTCCTAACTCAGTTGCCGGAAAGGAAAGAAACCGCTCAGGGATTTCACCATGAGGCCAATGGTGACATTAAAACAGTTACAGAGTTTAATGGCTGTGATTGGAGAAAACTGATGATGGATCACCAACGCTGTAGTTACTAACCTAATTGACAGAGTGAAAAGAAGGAAGCCTGTACACAATAAATATATTCCAACTCATGCATCCTGTTTGCAACAAGGCACTAAAGTAATACTGAAAAACGTGTAGTAAAGTAATATACTTTTTGTCCTAAATACAGTGTTATGTTTGGTGCAAATACAATACTGATAAATGGAATGGAGCGAAGCGAAGCACAGGCAAAATCCAAGTGGAAAACCTGATTCAGTCTGCTTCCTACCAGACACTGGGAGATTAATTCCCCTTTCAGCAGGACAATAACCTAAAACACATAGCCAAATCTACATTGGAGTTGCTTACCAAGAAGACATGTTCCTGAGCGGCTGAGTTACAGTTTTGACTTAAATCTACTTGAAAATCTATGGCTTGAAGAATTTTGAAAATAATAATTGGCTAATGTTGCACAATTCAGGTGTGGAAAGCTCTTAGAGACGTATCGAGAAAGACACACAGCTATAATCGCTGCCAAATGTGATTTTACAAAGTATTGACTCAGGGGTATGAATAGTTATGCAAATGAGATATTTCTGCACTTCACTTTCAATAAGTTATCAAAAAGAAAAAAACATATTTTTACTTTGTCATTATTGGGTATTGTGTGTAGATTGGTGAGGGAAAAAATATATTTAATCCATTTTGAATTCAGGCTGTAACACAACAAAATCACTGTATATATTACCACTAGTTATTACCATAAGTATTTATATATTCCTGTTAACAGCCACATTTACATGTATATCCACCTATCACGCCTAATACTGACACTCTCACACACTCAAACACTTACACACACACAAACACAAACACACACCCACCTACCTACCACTTATGCTGCTGTCATACTGTTGACTATTAGAATTATGTATCCTGCTACCAGTCACTTTCTCCTAATCCCCGCCTACATGTACATATCTACCTCAAATTACTCCATTATCCCTGCACATTGTAAATGTGGTATTGGCATTGACCCTCTATATAGCTTCTTCTCTTATTTCTCATGTTTTCTTTATTATATACAGTATACTTTTGTATTTTACAGAATTTTAGTATTTTATAAGCATTGATTACTGTACTGTTGGGTTGAGCTGGCAAGTTAAGTATTTCACTGTACTTGTGCATGTTACAATAAAACTTGAACTAAACTTAGCTGAAGAGAGGATCACACTCTCTCTACCCAAGTGGGTCATGGCTAGCCGATGGGAGTCTTGTCTTGACTTCTAACTGCACACACACATGGTGGGGAGTAAACAAACACACCAATTAGCATTTCTAGACATCTGCCTCTCCATCTTGGCCGCTCACTGCACAATGCTCCTGTATAGAGACTACCGGTGACTGTCACGCCCTGACCTTAGAGCTTTCTATGTCTCTATTTTGGTTTGGTCAGGGTGTGATTTGGGTGGGCATTCTATGTTCCTTTATCTATGTTTTTGTATTTCTTTGTTTTGGCCGGGTTGGTTCTCAATCAGGGACAGCTGTCTATCGTTGTCTCTGATTGGGAACCATACTTAGGTAGCTTTTTCCCACAGGTTTTTGTGGGTAGTTAATTTCTGTTTAGTGTTTGCACCTTACAGGACTGTTCTGGTTATTCTCTTGTTTACTTTTGTTTTAGTGTTCGGTTTTAATAAAACAAGCATGAACACTTACTACGCTGCGCTTTGGTCCGATGATTCCTCATCTTCAGACAACGAATAGCGTTGCAGAACTACCCACCACAAAAACGGACCAAGCAGCGTGGTAACGAGGAGCAGAGGGTTCAGGACTCCTGGATTTGGGAGGAGATATTGGACGGACAGGGACCCTGGACACAGGCTGGGGAAAATTGCCACCCGAAGGAAGAACTAGAGGCAGCTAAAGCTGAGAGGCGGTGATATGAGGCAAGGCAGCGCAGCAGGCACGAGAGGCAGCCCCAAAAATATTTTGGGGAAGCACATGGGGAGATTGGCAGAGTCAGGCGATAGACCTGAGCCAACTCCCCGTGCTTACCGGAAGCAGCGTGTTACTGGTCAGGCACCGTGTTATGCGGTGAAGCACACGGTGTCTCCAGTGCGCGCTCATAGCCCGGAGCGCTATATGCCAGCCCCCCGCAAGTGCCATGCGAGAGTGGGCATCCAGCCAGGGCGGATTGTGCCAGCTCAGCTCGTTTTGTCTCCGGTGTGCCGTTTCGGACCAGGTTATCCTGCGCTGGCTCTGCGTACTGTGTCTCCGTTGCGCTGGGAGGGTTCAGTTCGTCCTATGCCTGCGCTCTGCCCGTGCCGGGCGAAAGTGGGCATTGAGCCTAATGGAGAGGTGCGAGTGTTAAGCACCAGATCTCCAGTGCTCCCCCACAGCCCGGTTCGACCTGCTCCTGCACTCTGGAGAGCCGGGCTAAAGTGGGCATTCAGCCTGGAGGAGTGGTGCCAAGGCTGCGCACCAGAGTTCCAGTGCTCCCCCACAGCCCGGGTCATCCGATGCCTCCTCTACGCACCAGGCTTCCTGTAGGTCTTCCCCAGCCTGGTGGGCCCTGTGGCAGCCCCACGCACCAGACTGTCTCTGCGTCTCCTCCCTCCAGAGGCGCCCTTCAGTCCGGAGCTTCCAAAAGCGCCCTTCAGTCCGGGGCCCACCCAGACCCTCTCCTATAGGTTCAGGTTTTGCAGCCGGAGTCTGCACCTTTGGGGGGGGGGTACCTTGGGGGTGGTACTGTCACGTCCTCCATTTCCACTGATATGTTACGTCCTACTGAATCGTATAATATGATATGAATGTGCTTAAGATCCCATTCAATCTCTTTATTAACAGCTGTTCCAGGCATTCTCTCAATGGGTATTGTCATTCTGCAAGTATACTAGAATACATTCCTTTCTGAACATTTGTAAGCAACCCCTCTGGTTTTTGTAGTGATTTACAATGCAAGAGTGCTTTATCGGCAACCATTTTGTGGATTGTGGTGTAGATTATTTTCACTGAACAGGTCTACATCTTTGATTCACATCTATAATGTGGTTTAGATGACCTAACATTAATTTACACTAAGTAGGTGGCAAGCAGGAGGTGGCATTTACTGTGAGCGGAATGGTTGACAGGGGAGTTCTTTCCGCCCATCAGGTACAACACATCAGTACGTAAGTGTCATCAAGTGGGGAACTTGGGAGATGTTCTACAAAAAGCCAAGTTGAGCATCACAATCTCGCCTTGCTTTCCTAATTTTCAAGTCTCCTATATTCCTGGATTCAGATGCTTCTGTTTTCACACCACTACCATCTGTAGACCTTTCCACACGAGCAGATAGGCCTCCTTAGAGCTCCATACCTGCTCACCGACATCTCTCCTTCTCTCTCCTCTCCTCCTCACTCTGATTCTCCTCCTTCCTCTCTTTCTCCCTCATTCTCGCCATCTCTCTTTCTCCTGCCCCCTGGAAGACTGCTCTTTGGGGATGCACAGTTTTTTATACCGTTTTCTTTGATTTCCCTTTATGAGTAGATTTCAGACAAAATTAACATTTACAGTACAGAGCCAGCCAGAGTGGGTGAGAGAGCGTCTTTTCCCTGAGGACTACTACTTACAGCACGAAAGGATCATGATGCATTTTTATTGAATTGCAGCATATATTTAGCCCTTTACTGTTTACTGTACTCTACTTTCCATCCGCAACCCAACAACCATTTTCCCTCAAGGCAACAAGGGATCCCCTTCAGACTATTTGTCTCTGAAGTTACTGCAGCTGTGTGAGTTGACACTCACAATCTCTCACTCACTGTTTCTCTAACTGACGTATTCTCTCACTCTATCCAAAAGCTGCTGATTTATTAGCATACTGTTAACTGATACTAAACTAAGAAGGGAGGAGAGGGTGAGAGGAGGAGAGGAGAGGCACCACAGTGGCCTCTCTGTCTTTCGGGCACAAGTTCTTGCCATCTGACACCTGCCACTGAGTGGGCATGAATCCTCTCTCCGTTTGGCAGGAAGTAGAGGGCTGCAAACAGGAAGTCAAAGCAAGGAGTGTATCATATGTAGATTCCACTGGCCCCAGGAAATGGCTGCCTTTAGTATCTGTGATGAAGCCTGGCCAGGAGAGCACCTGCCTTCCCAACAGAGGTCCTTTGAGGGGACATACAGCCACGATGAAGCCTCTGAATGTCAATTCAACACACAGATGTCTCAAAACAAGCACAAACACTGCCAGCCATTTTGCTCTGGCTCTTTCAGTATACATGAGAGCTTGGCTTCAGGTTCAGCCCCAACAGTCCCCAATTGGGAAAACAGGGCATTACCCTTATGTCCTGCACCTTTGCTCTTACACTGCTGTAAACAAAGTATGGACAAACAAAATATTTTAGACTTGTTTTATATGAACTCAGACACCAAAAACGGGTTCCAACACACAGGATAAAGACACATTAAACATATTATTCAGACAACTCACTGATAGTGTAAGGGACTGGGAGTAGGAGAGGTGGAGAGCATAGGCGAGTGAGTGAGCGAGTGAGTTGAGCGTGAACACTGATGTGGCCGGCCATAGAGATGCAGTGTGCCCGCCCGACTTTCACAGAAAGCCATTCAAACCAAACACACACAGATGTTCACACACTCCCTCCCTCCCCCCTAGAGGCTCCGCAGGTGACACTCCCTGGCAGGGCAACCGCGAGTGTAACTCAGCAGATAGAGAACTCATTTAGCCACAGCCAAACGCAAACGTACCCTTACACACATGCAATGATCTCACACACAAATACACAGTGTGTAGGTGCAAGCTGACACATTGGTAGTCTCCCTCTTCTTAATCACTACCTTTTCAGTTTCGTAGTGACCATTAGGTTTACAGTGAACATATGTTAAACCTCGTCCAATGTCAAGTATACTGTATATGCATATACAATCAGTTACAGATTAGAAAGTTCATGATGAGAATATGAATGAGCCTCACACAGACAGTGAGCATAAGTTCACACACCAAAAATATATTTTGAGTGTGTGAACCTGACAGTATAAACTGCAAACTGTCACACTAATAATATCTTCAGTCCTTGTGAGGTGTCTATCTGGAGGGGGAAAAAACTGTTAAAAAAATGTTAAAAAATGACAAAGGAAACCACTGCATTTGATCGTATGGAGAAATAACTACCCACCTCTATCCATCCGGAGGGCGGCCAAATGGGAGATGTATTGTATCTCAATAACACCAGCAGAGACCAAAATAATTGGAATGGACAGATATGCTGCAGCTACAATTTAGCATCCGCGGCCCTGCAAACTGAATTAAATATGGCAGCGTGGAATTCAATTCCATTACATTTCTCCAAGACAAGTATTTTTTATTGTCTATTATAAGATCTGACAAAATTAATAAAATCAGAACACATCAGAAAATACGAATATAAAACCGATTTGGTTTTCAGAAGATAAAATAGTAAAGATCATGGGCATCATTGTAACTTGACTCTAGATGGTCTTGAACAGAGCCATGCATTTAGAGAGTTGGGACATTGAAGTTTCGGTATGATACTTCAACATTCTATGACAGCCATGTTAGCACCCCATTAACATTACATGGAGAATATTTGAATAATGCTATGTAACTGAATGTCTACAATTAGAACATTATTCAACATTCTAAAAGTCCCAACTCTATAAATACATGGTTCTGGTCTTGAACAATGTACTGGAACACATTACATAGATAGAAACAGCTAGCTGCTAACCCAATGGGACCTTTCTGGGAAGTGCAAACATGCAGATTATTTTCCCGTCTGGTCATCAATTTGATTGCTCCCAAACTATCCCAGACGTTCCCTGCTGGAACTGTGTCAAACAGGCCACAATCAATTCCCCTTCTCACTAGTTTTTCATCCCCTTATCCCCAAGGCAATCTGAAATATGTCTGTCTGTGTGATGTTCTTGAAAAGGCATTATCTAAAAGAATACCTAATTGCCACTCATCATAGCTTTGGCATCTCAGAATAAACATAGACAGATTGACTACAGGGAAATGGCCTTAAAATCAGACAAATGATTGTACAGTACCACATACAATTAGTAAAAAGCCAAACATCGGACTGGACAAGTGATAAAACAAATCAGTAGTCACACAGTAAATCTGAAATCTCAGACAGACAAGTCATTGTCACCTCTACTGTATCTGACTGTCGAGTCAGAGAGAAGGAATGTTCTGACAAAATATTCAGAATGTAGTTAGCTATAGTAAAGCTATCTGAGGTAAAACAATGAAAACCGTGGCGGCTTAGAATGTTAGCAAGCTATGAGGTGAACATTGTCATGAATCACTCGAGCACACACATCTGATGAGATTACACTGTAGAAACCCATTCTCCATATTTGGTCATTCTCCATATTGGGCACCCTATTCCCTATATAGTGCACTACTTTTGACCAGAGCCCTATGGGCCCTGCTATTTGGGATGCAGGCAGCAACTCACCATTGACTGTGAGCTGCACCCAGCTGCCATTGTGGAAGGTGTTGTACTGCTGCTCCAACATGAGGACCCTACACTCGTACCAGCCCTGGTCTTCTGAGCGCACTGGGTCGATCTGAAGAGACGCCTTCCCATGTAGGCTGGCTCTACCTGGGGTGGGAGAGAAGAACACAGGTAGGGTCAGGAGTCAGGACCATAGAATTTGAGTTGATCCGAATGGTACACCCAACATTGCCACCAGTGTACCCAAAGAGCACCATGAATCAGTGTGATGCGCATATCTAAACATGGATGACGCTTACACAGCTCTTTCATTACTCCACTGACTGTTCAATTAATTAATGACACTAGAGTATCACACCCCCAACACACACCAGCATACTGACATTGCGCTGACACAGACATCACACAGCTGGCAAATACGTAGCTGCTCTGCCAACAGCATCTTCTCTGTGTCTCTGAGCAGGTTCATTTGGTAAGACAGTGGCCTTAGATTGTGCTGTTAGATACCCCCTAACCTATCCAGTTTGATTACAGATGGCTTCAATATAAAGAACGCTAATGCGAATGACCAAGGTCAGGGGGATTTGATTAGACCCAAAATTAAAATGATTGGATTTGAATTTGAGCTGTTCCCAATCCATACTACTTCACAACCTCTCACAATAAACAAACTACCAACAGAACCTGGCCAGAAGAGAGCTGCCTTCCAGTATTAGGATTAATAGATAACATTACCTGGAGGGCAATATCTCTTGCTCTCTCTCATCTAGAAGCTTCCCAGCTAAGGTTCTCCTCTCCTCTCCATCTCTTACTCTCTCTATATATATTTTTTTCCTTTCTTTCTCTTGCCCCCCACCTCTGTCTCTCCCCAGCCAGTGTTGTCATGTTTGCAGTTTTCCCACCAAATTGGGATACCTTGAAAACGATGTTGTGGGTGAAAATGTATTGGTCATGGGTTGCGGGTTTTTGGGCTATTTCTAACATGCTGACTAGACCGGGCCATTTTGCACATGTTGATTGTGTCCATCCACACCAGACGCGATCAGGACACGCAGGTTGAAATATCAAAACGAACTCTGAACTAACTATATTAATTTGGGGACAGATTATGGCAATTTAGATAGTTTGCTTGCTAATTTGTCCTGGGATATAAACATTGGGTTGTTATTTTACCTGAAATGCGTTATATGGAGCTTGACAGGGTTGGGGAGTAACAGATTACATGTAATCTGTTACATATAATGCATTACAAAAACAATAACTGTAAGCCATTACAATACCAGCAAAAACATTTTTTAAAGTAGATAATTCATTCAGGATTACTTTCAAATATAGAAGGGATCATTTCAGAATATTTTTTTTCCTTTCATATTAACGTCAATCATATAATTAACTGAAAAAGTACCTCTTTGATCTTACCGCCTGAGCAACATACACGGTCACAAAAGAAAAAGGTATGGCGCGCCAAAACAGTGCATTACCCTAACCCAACGCAGTGCATTACCCTAACCCAACGCAGTGCATTACCCTAACACAGCGCAGTGCATTACCCTAACCCGACGCGGTGCATTACCCTAACACAACGCAGTGCATTACCCTAACCCAGCGTGGTGCATTACCCTAACCCAAACGTTGTGCATTACCCTAACCCGATGCGGTGCGTTACCCTAGCCCAATGCAGTGCATTACCCTACCCCAACGCAGTGCATTACCCTAACCCAACGCAGCGTATTACCCTAACCCAGCGCAGTGCATTACCCTAACCCAGCGCAGTGCATTACCCTAACCCACCGCAGTACATTTCCCTGACCCGACGCAGTGCATTACCCTAACCCAACGAAGTGCATTACCCTAACCCGACGCAGTGCATTGCCCTAACCCAACGCAGTGCATTACCCTAACCCAACGCAGTGCATTGCCCTAACCCAATGCAGTGCATTACCCTAGCCCAACACAGTGCATTATCCTAACCCGGCACCGTGCATTACCCTAACCCAACACAGTGCATTACCCTAACCTGGCGCAGCGCATTACCCTAACCCGACGCGGTGCATTACCCTAACCCAATGCAGTGCATTACCCTAACCCAACGCAGTGCATTACCCTAACCTGGTGCAGTGCATTACCCTAGCCCAATGCAGTGCATTACCCTAACCTGGCGCAGTGCATTACCCTAACCCAATGCAGTGCATTACCCTAACCTGGCGCAGTGCATTACCCTAACCCAACGCGGTGCATTACCCTAACCCAATGCAGTGCATTACCCTAACCCAACGCAGTAAAAAAAAATGGAAGGCATTCCAAAGAACAATGTGTTTAGAGAAGAAAAGGGCAGTAATGTAACAGTTCAATGTTTGCCCACGATAAAGCTTCTGTCGACATCCAGAGACTCGACTTCGAACCTGAAGAAACACTTGGACGTAAGGATGATGATTGGCAGGTGTGGATCATTATCTTGCTTAGCTAGCTAGTCTCTAGAGACAGACAGGTTTTCTTCACAATGTTACCAATCTTCCGGTATAGGTCGGAGATTTCAGAGAGTACTAGCTAGCTACTTAGTCCAATTTCTAGCTAGCTAGCCTGTTTAGTTAGCTAATTTGCTTGCCAACTCTCCTACACTATGTAGGTGTTATGCTGCTCACTTAAGGTTGCTCTGTCAGTTGCTAGCTACTGTAGTTAACAAGATATCATAGCAAGTATGATATTGTGCTAATTTGTTAACAATTTAATTAAATCTATTTTAACTAAGACAAATCAGTTGTAGATAGTTAGGTGAAATTCACTGGTCTACATAGCCTAGCTAGCTCGCTAAATCAAAAGTACAAAAAAAAACATTTTGAAAGCTAACGTTAGTTGCACTCTGTAACCCAACATTACAAGATGCTCACTGTCAGGGTTGTTGCTAACTTAGTTAGCTAGCTAGCTATGGTTTCAGAGTACCATGCTACCCTAATCAATAAAGCCACACTGCAGTTTTCCTGCTGTTCAATTGTTTTTCAACCCAAATAAATATTTGAGTATTTCTATACAAACAATATAAACCACCATAGACATCATTGCATTCACAGCTTTGTCCATGTGTGAGTGGTTACATGTTCCAACCCCAGCCCTGTGTTTATCAGACAGGGGCAGGCTATAGAGAGTGAAACATAAGTTTCAAAAGGGTGGACAAAAGTTAGGTAAAGCTACAATCCTTAATTGAAACAATAACAAGATTCTCACTCCACTGTATTGTCATAATTAAGTGATTGCATTTAGTTTTTTCATAGGATGCATAACAATCAATGGAAGAACCTGAGCAGGAAAAGGCAACCAGATGACATGGAGGAGTGGAGAGATGCACAGCCATCTACAGATGGCCAAAAAGGGACATATTGTACACCATTGAAACAAGCAAAACTATAACCAGGAGGACCACACACCTAACAAAGCCAGGTTAATCACCGGGTATTTGACTTCATCATAGAGGATGTGAAACCCTTTTCACTAGAAGAGGTGCCTTCATTCCCCCAAGCTAGTAGAATGAATTCAGTGGTGGGAGAAGAGTTGTGTAGAGAGACTTTGATGCATCAGATAGAAAGGGAATTTGAGTCCATGAAAGAAGCTCTCTCCACCAAACTCCAGAGTATAAAGTTAGTCTGCACCAAAGCAGCAGTGATGTAAAGTAAAACATCTTTGAAGTACTACTTGAGTAGTTTTGTGGGTATCTGTACTTGACTTTACTATTTATATTTTTGCCAACTTTTACTAAAATTCATTCCTAAAGAAAATAATGTACTTTTACTCCATACATTTTCTCCGACAACCAAAAGTACTCATTACATTTTGACAAGAAAATGGTCCAATTCACACACTTATCAAAAGAACATCCCTGGTCACCCCCTACTGCCTCTGATCTGGCAGACTCACTAAACACAAATGCTTCGTAAGTCAATTGTCTGAGTGTTGGAGTGTGTCCCTGGTTATGCGTCAATAAATAAAAAATGTATGCTGTCTGGTTTGCTTAATATAAGGAATTTTAAATGGATTATACTTTACTTTTGATATTTAAGTGCAGAACATTTGACCAATTCCATTTACTTCTTATACTTAAATATATTTAAAACCAAATACTTTTAGACTTTTACTCAAGTAGTATTTTACTGGGTCACTTTTACTTGAGTCATTTTCTATGAAGGTATCTTTACTTTTACTCAAGTATGACAATTGAGTACTTTTTCCACCCCTGCACAGCAGACATCTGATCTGGCCATAACAGATGCTTCTTCGGCCTGACATGCCACTGGATCGAGGAGGACACCTTGGAGAGGGAGTCAGCTGCTTTGGCTTGTGCAAGACTGAGAGGACGTCATACCTACAGTATGATGTGATTACTGCCAAGTTAAGTGAAATACATGAAGACTTTAAAATTGAGCACAAAGTGAGGGCCATGTCTGACATGTGGGTTTATTGCACCTAGCTGCACTTTTTGTTTTCTTAAACTAAAAAAAAACTACTTGGTGGACTAAATGTGTGATTATACTGTAAAAATGATTTCTTCATATTTTTATATATTTATATTATATTTCATTTTAGTTATTTAGCAGACACTCTTATCCAGAGCGACTTACAGTAGTGAGTGCATACATTTTCATACTTTTTTGTACTGGTGTCCTGTGGGATAAGTGTTTAGCACCATCCATGTTGCTGTGTTATTTAAGCCCTTACTTATACCTGGTTTTAACATGTATCCTTTGTCCTGCACATTGTGTTTTAGCCCACATTTTTAGACGGGTGTACATGATTAAAAGACGCATTGGGGTCTGACCGTGATCAGATCTTATAGGTGTAAATGGACAAGATCAGGATGCAGGACACATGTTAGAAGCAGGTATACAGGGCTTAAATCAAACCAAATCAAATTTTATTTGTCACATGCACATGGTTAGCAGATGTTAATGCGAGTTTAGCGAAAAGCTTGTGCTTATAGTTCCGACAATGCAGTAATATCTAACATGTAATCTAACAATTTCACAACTACCTTATACACACAAGTGTAAAGGAATGAATAAGAATATGTACATAAAAATATATGGATGAGCGATGGCCGAATACATTTTTAAGTGGTTGTAAAATTGAATGGCTCTTTTCTGGATTTGGATTATTAGCGGGTATCGGCCTAATCCTGCTCTGCATGCATTATTTGGTGTTTTATGATGTACTCTGAGGATATTTTTTGCAGAATTCTACATGCAGTCTCAATTTGGTGTTTGTCCCATTTTGTGAATTATTGGCTGGGGAGCGGACCGTAGACCTCACAACCATAAAGGACAATGGGTGTCACATCTGCGGGCGCCAGGCTGCCCTACATCACTCACTCCTATCATCTATTATGCACACCTGCCTTCCCTCGTCACGCGCATCAGCGATATTGGACTCACTCACCTGTTTATTACCTCCTCTATATTTCTCAGTTCCCCTGCTCTGTTCACCTGGACTCACTCATCTGTTTATTACCTCCTCTATATTTCTCAGTTCCCCTGCTCTGTTCACCTGGACTCACTCATCTGTTTATTACCTCCTCTATATTTCTCAGTTCCCCTGCTCTGTTCACCTGGACTCACTCATCTGTTTATTACCTCCTCTATATTTCTCAGTTCCCCTGCTCTGTTCACCTGGACTCACTCATCTGTTTATTACCTCCTCTATATTTCTCAGTTCCCCTGCTCTGTTCACCTGGACTCACTCATCTGTTTATTACCTCCTCTATATTTCTCAGTTCCCTTGCTCTGTTCACCTGGACTCACTCATCTGTTTATTACCTCCTCTATATTTCTCAGTTCCCTTGCTCTGTTCACCTGGACTCACTCATCTGTTTATTACCTCCTCTATATTTCTCAGTTCCCCTGCTCTGTTCACCTGGACTCACTCACCTGTTTATTACCTCCTCTATATTTCTCAGTTCCCCTGCTCTGTTCACCTGGACTCACTCATCTGTTTATTACCTCCTCTATATTTCTCAGTTCCCCTGCTCTGTTCACCTGGACTCACTCATCTGTTTATTACCTCCTCTATATTTCTCAGTTCCCTGCTCTGTTCACCTGGACTCACTCATCTGTTTATTACCTCCTCTATATTTCTCAGTTCCCCTGCTCTGTTCACCTGGACTCACTCATCTGTTTATTACCTCCTCTATATTTATCAGTTCCCCTGCTCTGTTCACCTGGACTCACTCATCTGTTTATTACCTCCTCTATATTTCTCAGTTCCCCTGCTCTGTTCACCTGGACTCACTCATCTGTTTATTACCTCCTCTATATTTCTCAGTTCCCCTGCTCTGTTCCCCGCTGCTGCATTAAATGTTTTTTTGTCTTTGTTACCTGTTTGCTGACGCTGTTCCTGTCTCGTTCCATGTCCGTTATTTATTAAATGTTTTACTCCCCGTACCTGCTTTGTATCTCCAGCGTCATTTCATGTGACAATGGGTTCTATAACTGATGTTTAGGTCGAGGTATGTGTGTGTGTGTATATATATATAAATAAATAATACATATTTGTTTTTGTCTAGATGGAATTTGTATTCTTGTTCCTGGAAACTTTTTGTTTTACTGAGATGTACTGTTAGGGCCCAGGTCTGACAGAATCTGTGCAGAAGATCTAGGTGCTGCTGTAGGCCCTCCTTGGTTGGGGACAGAAGCACCAGATCATCAGCAAACAGTAGACATTTGACTTCAGATTCTAGTAGGGTGAGGCCGGGTGCTGCAGACTGTTCTAGTGCCCTCGCCAATTCGTTGATATAAATGTTGAAGAGGGTGGGGCTTAAGATGCATCTCTGTCTCACCCCCCAGCCCCACTTGTTGGTTGTGTACATGGATTGTATAATGTTGTAAGTTTTTTCCTCAACACCACTTTCCATCAATTTGTATAGAAGACCCTCAAGCCAAATTGAGTCTAAAGAGTTTTTTAAATCAACATAGCATGAGAAGACTTTGCCTTTGTTTTGGCTTATTTGTCAAGTAGGGTGTGCAGGGTGAATACGTGGTCTGTCATACAGTAATTTGGTAAAAAGCCAATTTGACATTTGCTCAGTACATTGTTTTCATCTGCTGTTAATGATAATGCAGAGAATTTTCCCAAGGTTGCTATTAACGCATATCCCCCGGTAGTTAATGGGGTCAAATTTGTCTCCACTTTTGTGGATTGGGGTGATCAATCCTTGGTTCCAAATATTTGGAAAGATGCCAGAGCTGAGGATGTTAAAAAGTTTAAATATAGCCAATTGGAATTTGTGGTCTGTATATTTGATCATTTAATTTAGGATACCATCACCACAGACTTTTTTGGGTTGGAGGGTTTGTATTTTGTCCTGTAGTTCATTCAATGTAATTGGAGAATCCTGTGGGGTCTGGTAGTCTTTAATAGTTGATTCTAATATGCCCACATTTTTGTTTTTGCCTTAGCAATGCACAGCTGAGTCAAATGATTAACTCATCATCAAGCTTCAAGTGGTAATTATGTATTCATTTGTGATACTATCCTTGATATGATCCTGTTATTGTTACACACACATATGTGTGCAGTGCATATGCATCTATCAATCCAATGTTATGATTTGTTATCAGGGATATTCAGTAATCCACAATGACCTGGTGATGTAAAAGTCTAATAATTACATTGTCTTCCACATTCCTACAGAAACCTTGTAACTGGAGATTCCTTCAAAACGATTGCCTACAGTTAACGTATAGGGCACTGCAAGGTTGGGTGACCAGGGCCATCTGGGACTGCCTCATGGAGGAATTCAGGTGTGTGATGGCTACCGGTGTCCTGCATAACTTCATGAGGATGGACACGAGAACCGGGAGGGGATCTGCAGCTTGCCGCCGTGTGCCAGAGGAGAAATATATCTGTAGCTCCTTCCACCTTCAAGGAATAGGCAAGAGGGCCAACCATGGAGAATAGTAAGATACTTCATTATTTCTAAAACTAGACTATATTGTTTGTCCTGGTGTGCCCGTTCATGATTTTCAGCATAAAGTACTATGCAGCCACTTAGTGTGGTGCAGACACCAGGTGAGGCCACACACACAGATTCCTGTTAGAACACTGTCTCTTTAAATACCTTATTTTCTCAATAACAGTATCTCTCCTTCACTTCATCTCGCTCTCCTCTTCTCCCTAAATCCTCTAGGTTATATCAGCTATGTCGGTGAACCCCTCCCGCATCTGAACTGGCTACATAGAGGGCACAGCATGATCAGAGGTGAGCGGTCACTTGGTCAGGTCAACAGGAAGTATTATTAAAGAGATGCTTTACATTGAAATACAGATAGAGATGCAGTAGTCCGAGTTAATGATCCAAGGTCAGTTTTGCATGTCAACTCCTGATGATTATGATGACTAACAATGTTAGAATAAAAACAAAAACAAGGCTTAAACATGCTCTTTCTCATCTGCAGATATGTTTTGATGAGAGGATGCCAACACCCAGTCCCATCATCGCCACCTCACCCACTGTTAAGATAACCTTTGGGCCGACTAGAGACACTATTATGTAATTGTGATGAACTGAGAGAATATTTGGGTAGCACTGATTCATTAATCATATGCTGCCTTCCCTGCTCCTATGTTCTTACCTCTTGCCACCTCTTTCTTCCTCTGTTTTTGTAATGCACAACAGATGTGCATTGAAGTACAGATTGAACTTGTATGTATAATATTTATAATGCATGTATTTATAACACTTGGATAATGAACTTCTTTCAATAAAGCGTTTCACATTCTCTACTGGTTGAAATTAAGTCTCATTTGATGAAATACTACACATATCCTGTGTTTATCAGATCAATGCAGATGAAGGGCATTAGATATTGAGATTAACCGGATTTAGAGTATTTGCATGATGCATAGGATTTGTAGTGTATGGTTTTTTAAATTCTATTTCTGTATATTAATTACAAATCAGCCTTTAACTAGTTAAATCCTGTTTCTAGTCTATTAGTTACAATGTGTAACCATTGATGTCCCAGGATCAAGATTGGTAAACACTGTTGAAGTGTATAATTGTAATACATACATGCAGACACAGCATCATTCAAAGACTGGAATTTGATACTCCTAGTACTGGATATGACTGAAAAATAACCTCAAAGACATTCATACATGAAATGCACCTTTATTTGCCAAGGTAGAGTACATGATCAGTGAATATATTAAATGTACAGGCTACAATGTGGGGATCTCATGCATGGTAATAACTTGTCTACGACTTGCATCCTTGGCACAAAGTTATATTATATTCTACTCAATCCATAGGCTTCATTAATGTCGTTCAGACTGTTTTGAATTTGATACAACCGGCTATGATAGCTAAGGTTCATAGCTAGGTTCTGAACTAATATGTATGCCAAACGTTTGGGTCCATACACCGATCGGCTTGAACGCTAACGTTAGCTACACATCCATAGGCATACAGGTATTGTTTATCCTCCACTGTACAATAAGCAAGAACACAGCTAGCTACGTTATTTCATCCATCTGCATTGCATGGCAAATATCAGCAAGACAAGCTTACACAATTGCACACTCAATTTGCAGTAAATGCTTTAGCTAGCTAGATTCTTTACATCCACTGTTTCCACAAGACGACAGCCTGACTTGCTGGTTGTTTCAGGAGTCCCTAAAACAAACAACCAGAATTACAATTTCATACTCATGTCACAACACCAATAAAGCTAGCCAGCTAGCTGGTTAATGTTAGCTAGTCAGCTAGCTTGCTAAATCGCGATTTTCGTAATTTAACTTTATGATTTAAAAAAAATATGCATACTCGTTTGCCTCTACATTAACTAACATATTCCTGTCAACTGTACATTATTTTCATGATTCGTTATGACCACTTACATTTGCTTCCATCGTAGTATTTTTGTCAGCCATCTTTGCTGAAGAAAGTCTCCAGCCTTGGGTCGCAAAGCATCAAATTCGTCATGGGAATCACTCGATATGATTGGTCATCGCCCAGTGGTCGCGCTGGTGATTTGCACAAAGTTGGGTAAAGTTTATATTTTTCCACTGCCTCCCACGCCACCTTCGCACCGCCTAAAGGTCCCCCGCACTCTCCGCTTCTCACCGCCTTCCTTCCAATGAAATTAATGGGAGGCGATATTTCAACGCTCGGCAACCTGTGCTAGTGTATCATTCCGGCCATGCTCGTGACGTGCGCGAGAGGAGAGCGAACAGCATGCGCGCACGTCGTGACATGTAGGTAGTTTTTTTTGATTGTCATTATGGAAACAGCTATTTCCAAACCCTTTTCCATAAAAGATTAAGCACTGGGGAACTACTTTCGCATTACTAGAGCGCATTACATAAATCTGCTTGGAGGTGGTTTAAACTGCATTCTAATGTTGACTGCTTAAAGGAATCGGTATCAAGCGAAGTGCTTTGTGCATGCTCAATTCTTGGGTCTGCCCGAGTGGAAATTTGAGATGTAAATTAAGAAACCCTCGCGTGGTTCTTTTTATGGGGAAAAGTCCTCAATGAAACGGACTTTAGGCTAAATGTGGAGAATTATACATTTGTCTCTATTGGCCATCAAGTAGCCTATTAATTTATATGCCATTGTAGGCTAACATTTGATCAAATAAATATGTTGAAATTACGATATCACTGGAGTTACTGCAAATCAATTTGTGCCGCTTTTGTAGCCTACCTGGAGCTGGCAAACGAATGTAATAAAAAGCCTATAACTTCAGTTTGTTGTTGTTGTAGCCTTGTGTTATTATGAACGCATTAGATTGACTTTAACAGTAGTCAGATTAGGCTGCAGGTAAACACTGGCTGTGGTTGAAAAGCATATTCAGTTCATATACATATTATTCATAATTAATTCAGTGATTGAAATTATGACCCCATCCTCAGTAGCCTATTCCAGCAGGAAATTGAGGAAACAAGCATTTACTATTGCGAAATCGCCTCACTATTCATGTTGAATAAATCCGTCTGTTAATTTGAACTAAGCAAAGTGCTAAATCGTTCAGTTTACATCTTGCCTACATCTTGTCTAGGCTACTGTAGCCTTATTGCTTAATCATACCAGTCAAGCGAGTTAAAGCTACATCCATTGATGGAAAATGATCTGGCGAGTTTTAATCAGGGCAAATTATATTTTCTCTTGTCACATATTCATATTCCTTTATTACGTCATGTCATAGCTTGCAATAATGATTATTTTGTAATGGTCGTTACAAATTACTATGATATTCGTTCTTAATTGTCTCGATAACGTTATGGAAAAGGGGTTTATTGTATAGATATGGCAACTCCTCTCTTGCTGTGAAAAAAAAAAAGGCTAGTTTTCAGGCCTTTTGGGTAGGTTTTTGAGTGGTCATTGGGCTAGAATTTTTTGCTTGACCTTGAACCCTGTTCCAAGCTCCCCACATCTACCTGATGAAGCACAGGGCTTGGAAAAGGAAAGCATTTAGTGGCAATAGTGAAAAAGACTGACTTCTCTTTGAAAGCTCAGGAGATTAATAGGAAATCTAAAAGTAGGAAGTCATGTCACAGAGGATGAGAGAAGTTGAGTAAACCAGGCATGTTGAAATCTGTCTCACAGCTTCCAACCCACTGCATCCACACGGCTTCTGCTACAGCCCTGTCAGTCGAGCCAGATGAACTGACTGAAACACTCTCTCCTCTGTTAGAGCCGTGCCCTGGGACAAATATCCTTTCCCAAACTTTGAGATGTATATACGGTATGTACTGTAAGTACTGTTGCTTGTTCGTTCATTTTGAACGTCAGGAAAACATATTGGCGTGGAGGGCAGGCTGGATTGCTCTTCCAGTAGCTCTGCATATAGATGCGATAGATAGCCTTTTACTGGGATGGCTGCGATAACTGACAAAGAAAACGGTGGGTTTTTGTTGAGCAGGAAATCGATAAGGCAAAGGGAAGAGGGTAGAGGAAAGAGGGAGACTGCAGTCTTGCAGTAAAAAGGCGAGGCTTTAAAAGTCAGGTCTATTTTAGCCTGGGTGATAAAGTGCTGAGTAGGGTAGGTGGTGGCGTGAAGGGTAGGGATCGACCTCAGGTTCAATCTGTCACCGAGTGAGAGGCGTGCTGTAAACAGAATTAACAATACTATGTACACATCAGGACCAGCCCTTCCAGGGCATTCACACACACTGTAATCTAACACTACTGCTGCCTACAGTGAATATTGCCCCCTGGGTTTATTAATATCACACATAGGCTTCGATCCATTGCACTGCTGCAATAGCTGTAGAGAGAGGGGAGGAGAGTAGAGCTAAAGAAAGCCATGCAGCTAAACGTTCAGTTCTTTAAAGACCATAATCCCTCTGCAGGCTTTTCCCTGGCTCTGATTGGAGGAGAGCTTGGGAATTGGGTTTGGGTGAGATGTAAGACCAGCCTGTCCCCAAAAATCTTTAACTAAAAATGCACAAACTAAATATCATAGTGTCTGCATTATTGATTGTTTCTTTGCATTAGTTGGTGAAAAAATAGCTGATTTTAAATGTTAGATTTGCATATCACCTTGGGCAATTGGCTAACACACTAGAGGAGGAGCACTCCATTTCTGTCTAGCACTGATTAAGACACTTGCCGAAGGGTAATATTCAGTCGAACAGTAAAAGTCTGTATTTTCCTCCCTGCAAGAGAGAGGTGTACCACTCCCAATCCACTTCAACATAAATACAACACATATGATGTGAACCATAACCCCATTATTTAACATAATCTAAGATAGAATCCCTTGTAAAAGATAAGGTCATAGTGGAATTACAAAATACACTTCAGTCTTCAGGTATACCCATTTAAAGCTCACAGACATAGAGGCAGAGAGGCATGAGAAGCTAGCTTACCCCCACATACTCTGCTACTGTAAAAGGCAGTCCGAAACCTCTTATCTCCAGCATGAATACATTTAGATCCAGAAATATAGGATTAATATAGTACATTAAGACACAGAAATATAGGCAGAATACAATACATTAACACCCAGAAATATAGCAGTACATTGACTGCCTTGCAGGACTAGCCAGTCTAACCGGGCAATGACAGTACATTTAATCTCTGTTCCACCCAGATGAATTATTTATTTGGTGAGAAATGGAAAATGGGGATTCATGAGAATAGCCAGCCAGGCAGATCTTATACAGTGTGCATGTGTGTGTGTGTGTGTGTGTTTGTGCATGCGTGTGTTAGGCAGCAGGCCACTCTGGCCTAGTGGGCCATGGTAATCTTCAGACACTCCAGACACTCAGCTCCATGTAGACACAGAGAGGATATAGTCCCATAAAACACCCAGGGGAGGTTCTCATGAACCATGGCACAGTCTCAACCATTATCACACTATCACAGCTCTACTGTAACATGGCATCTGTCCCCACAATACACTTTAATCTGAGCTGCAATGTGCATCAGTGCGTTAGTGCTGCCTCTGTTCTGTTCTTTTCTGTAATTTCATAGCATTGGAACCAGGCTACATGGCAAATGCTCACTAGATCCTAGGCTCTTACCGGTGTACTCTTGGTCAACATGGGGGGGGGGGGGTGGAAGGCTCTTACCGGTGTACTCTGGGTTGACATGAGGAGAGTGGTTGGCTTGGCTCTTACCGGTGTACTCTGGGTCGACATGAGGAGGGTGGAAGCGGAAGCTGATGAAGAAGGGGATGGGCACTCCGAACTTGAACCACTCCACCACGTAGGGGGGCTGCTGGCCGTCCAGGGGAGGGGACACGTCACATCCCAGGATCACGCTCTCTCCAGCGCGCGCCGTCACAAACTGGGGCTCCTCTCTCACTCCGTGGGCAACTGGGGGGAAAAACCGGAGAGGTTATTTTAACCAAAGAGCAGAGGGTCCCTTAAAGAAGGAGGAAGGTAATGGTACAGTATATGTGCTGTACTGTTCTCAACTACTACAGCTGTGCTGACCAAGCAGAGAAGATATTGCTGCTTAGTTTCCCAATGCCTATAAAACACAAATTCCATTACAGCTACAGTGATTGAAAAAACAGGCCATGTAGCTCGTCAAAACTAAGATTGAACAGCCCTGCCTACAGTGTTGGTCCCACTTATAGACCCTGGTAGGTACTTATATGGATCTAGTACAGGACAGTCTGGCTCTGTACAGTTCCCTTGTCATCATCTCTCCTGGTGAGAGAGAATTCTGTCTGAGGCGTAGGTCGCCTACAGTACTGTAAATAAGTTACCAGCCCAGGCGGCTCTATTGATCAGAGCTGGCTGCTGCTCATATGGGTTTTACTATGAGCGGTACCAGGGCTGGGCTGGGCTGGCGTTTAGCCATGGATGTCCAGGCACACTGCCGAGGGTTGACCTATCGGACGGCTGAAAGGTCGGCCTACCTGCCTCAGCAGAACGCTCACTCTGGGAATGGATTTTGTCCAGCTGCCTCCCCCGCTCTGCTCTCATTGAGCCAGCCTGGATCTCTGGATCTCCTCCATTAGACTGAGCATTGCCGCCCTTCCACCCTTCCTCACCCCACATCCCCTCGCCCCGGGGGGGAACATTGCTTCAGGGATCAAGAGACATGCTGACGATTCACTCTCCAGAAACACAGGCTGAATAACTTAGCGCTTTCATTAAAACTATTACTTGCATTATGGCTACTAATGTTTTCAGGAAGTACAGCATCCAAGTACAGTAGTGGTAAAGAAAGGCTCCGCCTCAGGATGGGGAAAAGGTAGCAGTACGATTCTCTAGGTAGGTTTCTGTAATGGAACTCATGCCTTGTGTTGAGTGTGTGAACCATTGTCAGTGTTGTGTAAAATAGGAAGTGCTACGGTTGCCATTGTTCCTTTCCAATTAAACAGTCATGAAGCCTCTTTACCTCTATTACAGGCTCCACCCCTGAAGGTCCTATGCATCAGTCAGTGATTGTGTTTACAATTTTAATCTGCTCTATCCGGTAGAAGAGTTAATCCACTTTATGTGATTTAGCCAGCACAGCTTTTGGACTGAAACAGAGCAGATTTAATCAAATTACACTTTTTGTTCAAGTGGAGCTGTGGTCTGCCAGTCACGGGCCTTACTCCTAGAATCTGCTCTGCCATTGTGCCTCTCTGGTAAGCGGTGCAAGGCAGCATAAAAAACATGGTTTAGAGTTAATGACTGACCCACTGGAACACATGTGCAATACGCTGAGTCACTGGACCCTGCACATGACCACAATTCAGCCTGTAGCTAAGACCTAAAGTCGTAGCTAAACAAACCAGCAACACAGCCTACACAAGCATTGTAAATATACTGAGGCTAAGAAGCCTATAAGTTAGACTCGAAGAGACCATTTACAGGGAGGGGAACGAGTAAAGAGCACCTATAATTGCAATCTAAAGCTAAATATGCATAGACTTATCATGCTTAATTAAAGTAAAGATTAGGCACTTTCAGTGAATATTTTAACTGTGCAAAGCAGCAACGGACACACACTGATAAGATGCAGGAAATAGAAGGAGAACATCAGTAGCATCTGATGCGTCAGTGACAGAGAGGACTCAGTGAGAGGGGACTGGGTGGTGATGTCTAGAGGGCGATAGACATGGTAGAGGGAACTGAGTGGTGGTGGCTGGAGGATGGTAGACATGGTGGAGGGAACTGAGTGGTGATGGCTGGAGGATGGTAGACATGGTGGAGGGAACTGAGTGGTGGGCTGGGATGGTAGACATGGTGGAGGATGGTAGACATGGTGGAGGGAACTGAGTGGTGATGGCTGGAGGATGGTAGACATGGTGGAGGGAACTGAGTGGTGATGGCTGCAGGATGGTAGACATGGTGGAGGGAACTGAGTGGTGATGGCTGCAGGATGGTAGACATGGTGGAGGGAACTGAGTGGTGATGGCTGGAGGATGGTAGACATGGTGGAGGGAACTGAGTGGTGATGGCTGGAGGATGGTAGACATGGTGGAGGGAACTGAGTGGTGATGGCTGGAGGATGGTAGACATGGTATAGGGAACTGAGTGGTGATGGCTGGAGGATGGTAGACATGGTGGAGGGAACTGTGGTGATGGCTGGAGGATGGTAGACATGGTATAGGGAACTGAGTGGTGATGGCTGGAGGATGGTAGACATGGTGGAGGGAACTGTGGTGATGGCTGGAGGATGGTAGACATGGTATAGGGAACTGAGTGGTGATGGCTGGAGGATGGTAGACATGGTGGAGGGAACTGAGTGGTGATGGCTGGAGGATGGTAGACATGGTAGAGGGAACTGAGTGGTGATGGCTGGAGGATGGTAGACATGGTAGAGGGAACTGAGTGGTGATGGCTGCAGGATGGTAGACATGGTAGAGGGAACTGAGTGGTGATGGCTGGAGGATGGTAGACATGGTGGAGGGAACTGAGTGGTGATGGCTGGAGGATGGTGGAGGGAACTGAGTGGTGATGGCTGCAGGATGGTAGACATGGTAGAGGGAACTGAGTGGTGATGGCTGCAGGGTGGTAGACATGGTGGAGGGAACTGAGTGGTGATGGCTGGAGGATGGTAGACATGGTAGAGGGAACTGAGTGGTGATGTCTGGAGGATGGTAGACATGGTGGAGGGAACTGAGTGGTGATGGCTGGAGGATGGTAGACATGGTAGAGGGAACTGAGTGGTGATGGCTGCAGGGTGGTAGACATGGTGGAGGGAACTGAGTGGTGATGGCTGGAGGATGGTAGACATGGTAGAGGGAACTGAGTGGTGATGGCTGGAGGATGGTAGACATGGTAGAGGGAACTGAGTGGTGATGGCTGCAGGATGGTAGACATGGTAGAGGGAACTGAGTGGTGATGGCTGGAGGATGGTAGACATGGTAGAGGGAACTGAGTGGTGATGGCTGCAGGGTGGTAGACATGGTGGAGGGAACTGAGTGGTGATGGCTGGAGGATGGTAGACATGGTGGAGGGAACTGAGTGGTGATGTCTGGAGGATGGTAGACATGGTAGAGGGAACTGAGTGGTGATGGCTGGAGGATGGTAGACATGGTAGAGGGAACTGAGTGGTGATGGCTGGTAGACATGGTAGAGGGAACTGAGTGGTGATGGCTGGAGGATGGTAGACATGGTAGAGGGAACTGAGTGGTGATGGCTGGAGGATGGTAGACATGGTGGAGGGAACTGAGTGGTGATGGCTGGTAGACATGGTGGAGGGAACTGAGTGGTGATGTCTGGAGGATGGTAGACATGGTGGAGGGAACTGAGTGGTGATGGCTGCAGGGTGGTAGACATGGTGGAGGGAACTGAGTGGTGATGGCTGCAGGATGGTAGACATGGTATAGGGAACTGAGTGGTGATGGCTGGAGGATGGTAGACATGGTGGAGGGAACTGAGTGGTGATGGCTGCAGGGTGGTAGACATGGCTGGAGGATGGTAGACATGGTGGAGGGAACTGAGTGGTGATGGCTGGAGGATGGTAGACATGGTGGAGGGAACTGAGTGGTGATGGCTGGAGGATGGTAGACATGGTGGAGGGAACTGAGTGGTGATGACTGGAGGATGGTAGACATGGTGGAGGGAACTGAGTGGTGATGGCTGGAGGATGGTAGACATGGTGGAGGGAACTGAGTGGTGATGGCTGGAGGATGGTAGACATGGTAGAGGGAACTGAGTGGTGATGGCTGGAGGATGGTAGACATGGTGGAGGGAACTGAGTGGTGATGGCTGCAGGATGGTAGACATGGTGGAGGGAACTGAGTGGTGATGGCCTTAACACCCCTATTTATTACACCTTCATAACATATTAGTTGTACAGTATTCTTTACGCACCCCATATTTCAATCTTAGACTACTCCCATCTCCTTTCAGTTTACACAGCACCCTTTTACCGTGTGTTGGAGCTGCCTATTGACTGGATCTATTTTCAGGAAACTAATCTATTCAGTTGTAATGGACAACAAAGTATTTTTCTGACTTATCAGACTTATCAGAGAATTTGATACTTCAAGAGGCTCAGTTTCCTGAAATCGTGCCCTCTTCTATCAATTGAACATATTTTTATTGACTCAACATGTGTCTTCCACACTAATAGATTAAGAGGTGTTTTTTAAGGTAATCATCAACTGTAACCCATGAGCAAGAGAAAAGCAATATATTATGTTAGCTACTTTAAAAACACTGGTTAAGCTACATGAGCCACCCCTTTCATTTCATACTAGAATTTCACATGTGATCACATGTTTTCACGTGTTGTTTCATGTTATCAAGTTACTTTACATGTTGTCACATTTCATCACATTAACTTCACATGTGATCACATGAAATTCACGTGGTCTATCCCTAAGGGACCAAGCAGGCCAAGTACTATCCACACAAGTTGAGGAATATAAAATATTATCCACATTGTTTGGCTTGAGAACTAAATGCTGTCACATTATAAAGCCTACACTCTGGGCTTGGGGCACAGCGGTGCTGAAACCCATTGTTTCCCTGCAGACAGTTCAGGTTTCAGGAGTTCACGGTTTCTATCTAACATTATTTTTGGATCCTAGAGGAATTACCATAAAGACCCAGGATAATATACTGCCTGGCTAATAACTCCCCAATCGCTTTATGAGATCATCACAAGGGGAAGATCAGCACAGGCCCAGTTACTGCTACCGCCGTTTTCATTTCCTTAATGGAGACACAGTGACCCGGCAGTGTTTATGGGAACTTTTTCAAGGGAACATATTTATGCTCTCAACAAGACATAAATTCCAGCTGTGCAAATCATGTTACAGGCCCTCTCTGTTCTAACCTCCGCTATATCTTCACAGGCTGAGCTTTTCTCAAAGACCAGGTGTCATCACTGAGGCACCAATACATCTAACAGAAAGATGACAAGTCAATATATTATAGCCTGCCCTATATTAGTTTAGTACTGTAACTAAGATAACAACCTTCTTAGACATCTTTTTTATTTAATTTTTCATTTCACCTTTATTTCACCTTTATTTAACCAGGTAGGCCAACTGAGAACAAGTCCTCACTTACAACTGCGACCTGGCCAAGATAAAGAAAAGCAGTGCGACAAAAACAACAACACAGAGTTACACATAAACAAATGTACAGTCTTTAACACAATAGAAAAATGTATGTACAGTGTGTGCAAATGTTGAAGATTAGGGAGGTAAGTCAATAAATAGACCATAGGGGTGAAATAATTACAATTTAGCATTAACTCTGGAGTGATAGATGTGCAGAAGATGATGTGCAAGTACAGATACTGGGGTGCAAAAGAGCAACCAGATAAATAACAATATGGGGATGCGGTAGTTGGGTGGGCTATTTACAGATTGGCTGTGTACAGGTACAGTGATCTGAGCAGTAAGCTGCTCTGACAGCTGATGCTTAAAGTTAGAGAGGGAGATATGAGTCTCCAGCTTCAGTGATTTTTGCAATTCGTTCCAGTCATTGGCAGCAGAGAACTGGAAGGAAAGGTGGCCAAACTATGTGATGGCTTTGGGGATGACCAGTGAAATACACCTGCTGGAGTGTGTGCTACGGGTGGGTGTTGCTATGGTGACCAGTGAGCTGAAATAAGGCGGGCTTTACCTAGGAAAGACTTATATTCAGCGGGCTTTACCTAGCAAAGACTTATAGATGACCTGGAGCCAGTGGGTTTGGTCACAAATATGTAGCGAGGGCCAGTCAACAAGAGCATACAGGTCGCAGTGGTGGGTAGTATATGGGGCTTTGGTGACAGAATGGATGGCACTGTGGTAAGACTACATCCAGTTTGCTCAGTAGAGTGTTGAAGGCTATTTTGTAAATGACATCGCCGAAGTCAAGGATCGGTAGGATAGTCAGTTTTACGAGGGTATGTTTGGCAGCATGAGTGAAGGAGGCTTTGTTGCGAAATAGGAAGCCGATTCTAGATTTAGTTTTGGATTGGAGATGCTTAATGTGAGTCTGGACGGAGAGTTTACAGTCTAACCAAACACCTAGCTATTTGTAGTTGTCCACATATTCTAAGTCCGAACCGTCCAGAGTAGTGATGCTAGTCGGGCGGGCGGGTGCGAGCAGCAATCGGTTGGAGAGAATGCGTTTAGTTTTACTAGCATTGAAAAGTAGTTGGAGGCCATGGAAGGAGTGTTGTATGGCATTGATGCTCGTTTGGAGGTTTGTTAATACAGAAGAAGGGCCAGATGTATACAGAATGGTGTCGTCTGCCTAGAGGTGGATCAGAAAATCACCAGCAGCAAGAGCGACATCATTGATATATACAGAGAAAAGAGTCGGCCCGAGAATTGAACCCAGTGGCACTCCCATAGAGACTGCCAGAGGTCCGGACAACAGGCACTCTGATTTGACACACTGAACTCTATCTGAGAAGTAGTTGGTGAAACAGGCGAGGTAGTCATTTGAGAAACCAAGGCTATTGAGTCTGCTTATAAGAATGCGGTGATTGACAGAGTCGAAAGGCTTGGCCAGGTCGATGAAGACGGCTGCACAGTACTATCTTTTATTGATGGAGGTTATGATATCGTTTAGGACCTTGAGCGTGGCTGAGCTGCACCCATGACTAGCTCGGAAACCAGATTACATAGTGCAGAAGGTATGGTGGGATTTGAAATGGTCGGTGATCTGTTTGTTAACTTGGCTTTCAAAGATTTTAGAAAATCAGGGCAGGATGGATATAGCTCTATAACAGTTTGGGTCTAGAGTGTCTCCTCGTTTGAAGAGGGGGATGACCACGGCAGATTTCCAATCTTTGGTGATCTCAGACTATACGAAAGAGAGGTTGAACAGGCTAGTAATAGGGGTTGCAATAATTAAGGCGGATCATTTTAGAAAAAGAGGGTCCAAATTGGACTTAGCTTAATAGGCCCATCGGACAAATTCTTTGGCCACTGTACCTATTTTTCCAATTGGCTTGGACCCTTTCACCACACGGAGCCCTGCTGATTCACGACGACTGGTCTGCTGACGTTACAGCACGAGGGGGCTACAACTGACTTCTTCCGTCGCGACGTCCCTCCAAGGCCCTTCTGCTAGCTTGCTAGCCCCGGCCCACTAGCTGCCTGAATCGCCGTGTCTCCGGCCCGCCTGAGCCACTCACTGGACCCCTATGATCACTCGGCTACGCATGCCTTGTCCATTGAGGTTTTGGTTAGTAATTATTGCCTAATTTCACTGTAGAGCCTCTAGCCCTGCTCAACACGCCTTAGTTAACCCTTTAGTTCCACATCCCACACATGCGGTGACCTCACCTGGTTTAAATTATGTTTCTTGAGACAATATCTCTCTCATCGTTACTCAATGCATAGGTTTACCTCAACTGTATTCACATCCTACCATACCTTTGTCTGTACATTAGGCCTTGAATCTATTCTTCCACGCCCAGAAATCTGCTCCTTTTACTCTCTGTTCCGAACGTACTAGACGACCAGTTCTTATAGCCTTTAGCCGTAACCTTATCCTACTCATCCTCTGTTCCTCTGGTGATGTAGAGGTTAATCCAGGCCCTGCAGTGCCTAGCTCCACTCCCACTCCCCAGGCGCTCTCATTTGTTGACTTCTGTAACCGTAAAAGTCTTGGTTTCATGAATGTTAACATTAGAAGCCTCCTCCCTAAGTTTGTTTCATTCTCTGCCTTAGCACACTCTGCCAACCCGGATGTCCTATCCATGTCTGAATCCTGGCTTAGGAAGACCACCAAAAACCCTGACATTTCCATCCCTAACTGTAACATTTTCCGACAAGATAGAACTGGCAAAGGGGGCGGAGTTGCAATCTACTGCAGAGAGAGCCTGCAGTGTTCTGTCTTACTATCCAGGTCTCTACAGTAGTTTACCACTCCGCCCCTTTGGCAGTTCTATCTTGTCGGAAAATGTTGTAGTTGGGGATGGACATTTCAGAATTTTTGGTGGCCTTCCTAAGCCAGGATTCAGACACAGATAGGACATCAGGGTTGGCGGAGTGTGCTAAAGCAGTGAATAAAACAAACTTAGGGAGGAAGCTTCTGATGTTAACATGCATGAAACCAAGGCTTTTACGGTTACAGAAGTCAACAAATGAGAGAGCCTGGGGAATAGGAGTGGTGCTGGGGGCTGCATGGCCTGGGTTAACCTCTACATGACCAGAGGAACAGAGGAGGAGTAGGATAAGGGTACGGCTAAAGGCTATAAGAACTGGTCGTCTAGTGCATTCGGAACAGGAGCAGATTTCTGGGTGTGGAAGAATAGATTCAAGGCATAATGTACAGACAAGGGAATGGTAGGATGTGAGTACAGTGGAGGTAAATCTATGCATTGAGTGATGATGAGAGGTTTTTGTCTCTCGAGGCACCATTTAAGCCAGGTGAGGTCGCCGCATGTGTGGGGGGTGGGCTCTACAGTGAAATAAGACAATAATAAATTACCAAAACAGCAATAGACAAGGCATATTGACATTAGGGAGAGGCATGTGTAGCCGAGTGATCATAGGGTCTAATGAGCAGCAGTAGGTGAGTCAGGGAGTCGTTCGGTAGTCGCTACTATGCTAGGCGAGCTGTAGACACGCCGATTCAGACAACTAGCGGGCCGGGGTTAGCAGATGGGCCTTCGGCGACGTCGCAATGGAAAAACCTGTTGAAACCACCTCGGACAATTACGTCGGCAGACCAGTCGTGATGGATTGGCAGGGCTCCGTGTTGGCAATAAAGGGTCCAGGCCAATTGGCAAAAGAGTTATTGTAGCCCAATAATTAGCTGGTAGACCTCTTCGGCTAGCCCAAAGATGGGCCTAGCTCGAGGCTAGCTCAAGGCTATCTGGTGCTTGCTTCGGGACAAAGGCGTTGGCCAACAGTAGCCACTCGAATGCAGCTAGCTAGCTGCGATGATCCAGTATAATGGACCAGGGCTTGTGGCAGGAATCTGGTGATGAGGTAGAGAAAAAGCAGTCCGATATGCTCTGGGTTGTTATCGCGTTGTGCAGACTGGCAGGTATTGACCGAGCTGAAGCTGGTTGATGTCCGAGTTAACGGTGAAGACCGCTAGCAGTGGCTAACTGACTACTTGCTAGTAGCTAGTAGCTGGCTAGCTTCTGATGGGGGTTCCGATTCTAAAGTATAAAAATAGCAGATCCGTACCACATTGGGTGAGGCTGGTTGCAGGAAAGTATATTCAGTTCGTAGATGGAAAGTGAGATTAAAATATACACTAAATATATACGGGGGAAAAACAAGGAAAACTAATATGTACACAGGACAAGACGGGACAAGACAAATACACGTCCGACTGCTACGCCATCTTGGAAAACATATAATTCAGCAACTACCTCATCTGTACAAGTATCCTAACTCCTAACTACAAATAACAGTAGTGCTGAACCTGCTCATAATGAATTCCCGAAGGGACGACTTTATCCAGTACACTATGCTGCTGTCTGCATTTGCAGGTAAATTAGCTAAATAAGAGGCAGTCCATGTCCCAGAGCACAATGCAGGAGAATAATTCCAGATTATTTGGCACCAGTTAAATAGGCATGTTCACTACCAATACTAAAGCCAGTTACTCACTGCAAGCAGCCTACTTCTTTTCCAGCTCACTTAATCAATCAAATGAATCTGTTCCGAGTAAATCAGCATCTGTCCAGAGCAGAACATGAATGTTCACAGTAGAACATTGGGGACAGTTAGGAGTTAAATCCGCTGGAGATTTCAACCAGCCTATTCGAGCCGCAGCAACGATAATGGCAATTGCATGAAAAGTACCCTTTACTGTACTTGCAATAATGATCACAGATTTGCGTGTGTGGACTCTCCAGGCACTTTGGGCTGTAATTATGCAGCTAGAACAATAGCTGTGAAATATTTTGACATTATCGAAGTCCAATGTGATAAGAGATCATATAAAATCGGAATAAATATAAATAATAAATGTACTACATTTGGAGACGTGGGGTTTTCATGTCACCCCAGGATGCCTAAATCATCTTCCTGACACTGACTCAATCTGTGACAAATCTACCATCAAAACATTACAAGGGAGTGGATGGGGAACAGAAGTGCTTTGGATCCTGGCAGTGCTACAGCACTACAACCCACTATCACAAATTATCCTGAAATAGACACCAATTACTTGGGAAATTCATGACACACAAAAAGTAAAACATTTTGTGTCCACCACATTATACAGTATACAGTGCATTTTAATCACAGATAAAGGCAGTATGTTACTTAAGACAGAAACGATAGGAGGGAGGTTTGTTTGGGGAGGATGGGTGGGCGCATAACGTGAATGTCTAGCAACCCAAACGGTGCGTTTTCAAATCACATGATGGACAACATTTTATCCACTTTGTAACTACTTACATTTTTTTTCCTACTTAGATAGCATGTTAGCTAACCCTTTAACTACTTAGATAGCATGTTAGCTAACCCTTTAACTACTTAGATAGCATGTTAGCTAACCCTTTAACTACTTAGCTAGCATGTTACCTAACACTAACCTTAACCCCTAACGCTAACCTTAACCACTAATCCTAACCTTAACCCCTAGCCTAGCTAACGTTAGCCACCTAGCTAAAGTTAGCCACAATAAATTGGAATTATGAAGAAAATTGTGTACTGGATTATAAAGAAGAAAATTGTGTGGTGGACACAATTTTAAAAAACTTTTTCATGTGCCTGTCACAAATGTCTAATTCGCAATAATCTGTGATATGAAATCAGGTATTGAGCAAAGGTGAATATGACACTACAAGCACTTCAGTACCAGCACACACATGGTTATGGTGTATGTGATGCAAGGATATGAGCACAGATTAAACTGGACAGAACACACAATGTCCTGGATGTAATGGAATATAGACTAGAGTAGAGAATGAATCTCAAGGACGTGCAGCGACTGGGCTGGATGGGCCACTGGCAGGGTGGTAATTGAATGCCAGCCTGCATGTGCTGAAGGTCACATCAGAGAACAGTGTGTGTGTGTGTGTGTGTGTGTGTGTGTGTGTGTGTGTGTGTGTGTGTGGCAATGCAATGAGTGTAGTCAGGACACATGGATAGGAGTGCCTAGGCTGCACACAGAGAAACAGCATGGATAGCTAACATGGACACTGACATACAGGGACACATACATTAATGACAGATGACCACCTCCTACACAGGCAGTGTGAGACAATGATATGAGTGAACCAACATCATAGACTGACCAGAAGCTGTGTGACTCACTCTCAGTAACATCACTGGAAAATGAATGAACCTTTAACCACTCTTCACAGAGAGGGAGACCTGAACAAAGATGAACAATAAGCACATATAGGTAACTGACCAAATAAAGGAAGCACCTACATAAAGTGTTTTAATAGGGTGTTGGGCAACACGAGCCAGAAAAGCTTCAACAATGAGCTGACACCTTGGCATAGATTCTACAAGTGTCTGGAACTCTATTGGAGGGATGCGACGCCATTCTTCCACAAGAAATGCCATTATTTCGTGTTTTGATGACGGTGTTGGAAAACACTGTCAGGCACCACTCCAGAATCTCCCATAAGTGTTTAATTGGGTTGAGATCTGGTGACGTAGATGACCATGGCATATGGTTCACATTGTTTACATGCTCATCAAACCATTCAGTTACCACTCGTGCCCCGTGGATGTCATCCATAGCCATGTCATCCATAGCTATGGTTGCCAAAATAATGGTCTGCCCACCATTTTTATACATGACCCTAAGAATTATGAGATGTTAATTGCTTAATTATCTCAGGAACCACACCTGTGTGGAAGCACCCACTTTAAATATACTTTGTATCCCTCATTTACTCAAGTGTTTCCATTATTTTGGCAGTCACCTATATGTCAAGTAGGTTACTTATCAACCTCCCCAAAATCTCTCACTGAGTACTGATAATATCTATACGTAAAAGTGATGACAACAGAGGGGAAAAAAAGCTTTCTTATTATCAGGAATACGGCTGCAAAATTCAAGGAACATTCAATAGGTTCCCTGGTTTTACCGAAATCCCGGTTGTAGGATTCCCCAGAATCAGGAGGGAATAAGTAGGAATTCCAGAATTCTTCAACCTGGATTTCTGGAAAACAAGGGAATTTATAGAAAATTCTGGGAATTTTGCAACCCTAAGCTGGAATCCGCCCTAAACTGGAATCCGCCCTAAGCTGGAATCCGCCCTAAGCTGGAATCAGCCCTGTTACGCACGCCTCTATGAAGAGGGAACGCAACACCCTGCTACAACTAAACTCTCTGTAGCGAAAAAGGTATGGACTGTAGGTGCGAGTAAGAATGACAACAGGCAGAATGTGGTACCGTTTACAAGGACTTTATTCCTTTACACGGTAATATGGGGAAAAGGGGCTGGACGGAACCAAAGCAAAGAAAGTAAATCTCAAAGCCCCCTCTCCTATCTTACCTGCCTACCCACTACTTACCTAATTTAGCACCACCTGGTGCCCTAACCAAAATACAGGGGGTGGTCCGCCCAGGTCTTACCTAGTGTCCCTAGACAGCGAATATGCTACGGGTATATGTATGCCCGCGGGCCTCTTGCCTAAGCACTCCCTAGGTGCCTTCCCCTTCCCCCCGGGGAACAAATGAAACAGAATATTAAACAATTTCACAAACAAACTAAGAAACAAAGTAAGCTCTATAATAAGCTCTATCTGAGCAACAAACTCACAAAACATACCAACTCTCAGCAATGAACTCCCAGCAAAATCAACCTCTATCAAAATATCTCTGCAATGACCTCCCAGAAAATCTCTCTACAAAAAGATCTCCCTCCTGAACAGAACACTGGCTTTTATATAGCGTCAGAAGGAATGGGTAATTGGAGACAGCTGAGTCTTGACGAGGGGGCGGGGTCAGCTCTCCAATTAGCCATGGAGTCGACCAATCAGCTGCTTGAGGGATTTCAGGAAGCCATTTCCTGAAATAAACACATGAAAATACACAAACTACAACACATAAACTGGGGAACGTAACAAGCCCTAAACTGGAATCAGCCCTAAACTGGAATCAGCCCTAAACTGGAATCAGCCCTAAACTGGAATCAGGCCTAAACTGGAATCAGGCCTAAGCTGGAATCAGCCCTAAACTGGAATCAGCCCTAAACTGGAATCAGGCCTAAACTGGAATCAGCCCTAAGCTGGAATCAGCCCTAAAATGGAATCAGCCCAAAGCTGGAATAAGCCCTAAACTGGAATCAGCCCTAAACTGGAATCAGCCCTAAACTGGAATCAGCCCTAAACTGGAATCATCGCAGCCTCTCTCTCTCTACATTATGATTTAAAAAATACCCTTCATATGACAGGGAACACATTATGCAGATTAGAAATCCTATACTTTACCTTCTACTCGATACCAGCTAGTGGGCCCTTCCTTCTATGCACAACATATGCTATTGAGCACAGCACACTCCCCTACATGAAAAGCAGCCTCATGAACACTACATCCTACACAGGGTGCCCACTACTACACAACACAGACAAGAGGCCATGTCACCGCAGGCGAGCTGCCTACTATCTCTGAAACACCAGTGGCATTCATCTGACAGACAGAGATCTGGGTGTCATATACCTTTTAAAACACATCTTTAGCCTGACAGCCCAGTGGTGTGAGCCAGCCCAGGCTGGTCAGTCTCTCTCCCCTCCACTCTCTGGCCCTCTGTAGCTGCATGTCCCCCTCAGACAAGCACAGACCAATTAAGGAAGGGCCCCAGCCCTCACTCAACAATGAGCTGACACCTGCTTTTGCCTGGGCACTGGGCACAGAGAGGGGGTGTGAAACGGGCCAGGCGTGCCAGAGGCCCAAAGGCCAGCTCAACACTGTGAAGCACTGCCAGAGGCCCAAAGACCAGCTCAACACTGTGAAGCACTGCCAGAGGCCCAAAGACCAGCTCAACACTGTGAAGAACTGCCAGAGGCCCAAAGGCCAGCTCAACACTGTGAAGCACTGCCAGAGGCCCAAAGACCAGCTCAACACTGTGAAGAACTGCCAGAGGCCCAAAGGCCAGCTCAACACTGTGAAGCACTGCCAGAGGCCCAAAGGCCAGCTCAACACTGTGAAGAACTGCCAGAGGCCCAAAGGCCAGCTCAACACTGTGAAGCACTGCCAGAGGCCCAAAGGCCAGCTCAACACTGTGAAGCACTGCCAGAGGCCCAAAGGCCAGCTCAACACTGTGAAGCACTGCCAGAGGCCCAAAGGCCAGCTCAACACTGTGAAGAACTGCCAGAGGCCCAAAGGCCAGCTCAACACTGTGAAGCACTGCCAGAGGCCCAAAGGCCAGCTCAACACTGTGAAGCACTGCCAGAGGCCTAAAGACCAGCTCAACACTGTGAAGCACTGCCAGAGGCCCAAAGACCAGCTCAACACTGTGAAGCACTGCCAGAGGTGCCCCTTACAGGAAATCAGGATATACGGATGGTGGTTGTAAGTCACTGACATTTCCCCCATGCTAACACGGATCGAGTCACATAGACTCAACTTCCTTCCTTTTTTAAACAAGTAGTAGATTCTTCAGTCATAATAACCTTGATGATTTACATCAAGAAGCATGCTTATTAGCACTTTCATATGGCTTGTCTAATTGCAGTTGGTTATGGAAAATTATGTTTATTCAACATCGATAAATCAAAGAAATTGCACTGCCCTCAAGAAGAAGTGTGAGTGATGGAATCTGCTCAATAAATGTCTCTTTAATTTCTCTCTCTGTGTCTACCCTCTCTCTCTGTCTCTACCCTCTCTCTGTCTCTACCCTCTGTCTCTGTCTCTACCCTCTCTCTGTACCCTCTCTCTCTGTGTCTCTATCCTCTCTCTCTGTGTCTCTACCCTCTCTCTCTGTGTCTCTACCCTCTCTCTCTGTGTCTCTACCCCCTCTCTCTGTCTCTACCCTCTCTCTCTGTCTCTACCCTCTCTCTCTGTCTCTACCCTCTCTGTCTCTACCCTCTCTGTCTCTACCCTCTCTCTCTCTACCCTCTCTCTCTCTACCCTCTCTCTCTCTCTACCCTCTCTGTCTCTACCCTCTCTGTCTCTGCCCTCTCTGTCTCTACCCTCTCTGTCTCTACCCTCTCTGTCTCTACCCTCTCTCTGTCTCTATCCTCTCTCTCTCTCTACCCTCTCTCTGTCTCTACCCTCTCTCTCTCTGTCTCTACCCTCTCTCTCTCTGTCTCTACCCTCTCTCTCTGTCTCTACCCTCTCTGTCTCTACCCTCTCTGTCTCTACCCTCTCTCTGTCTCTACCCTCTCTCTGTCTCTACCCTCTCTCTCTCTCTACCCTCTCTCTCTGTGTCTCTAACCTCGGTCTCTGTCTCTACCCTCTCTCTCTCTCTACCCTCTCTCTCTCTCTACCCTCTCTCTCTCTCTACCCTCTCTCTCTGTGTCTCTAACCTCTGTCTCTGTCTCTAACCTCTCTCTCTGTCTCTAACCTCTCTCTCTGTCTCTAACCTCTCTCTCTGTCTCTAACCCCTCTCTCTGTCTCTACCCTCTCTCTCTACCCTGTCTCTCTAACCTCTCTCTATGTCTCTACCCTCTCTCTCTCTGTCTCTACCCTCTCTATGTGTCTCTACCCTCTCTCTCTGTGTGTCTCTACCCTCTCTCTCTCTCTCTCTGTGTGTCTCTACCCTCTCTCTCTCTCTCTGTGTCTCTACCCTCTCTCTCTCTCTCTCTCTACCCTCTCTCTCTCTCTCTCTACCCTCTCTCTCTCTCTCTCTCTGTATCTACCCTCTCTCTCTACCCTCTCTCTCTCTGTCTCTCTCTGTCTCTACCCTCTCTCTCTCTCTCTCTGCCCCCTCTCTCTCTCTCTCTCTCTCTACCCCCTCTCTCTCTCTCTCTGTCTCTACCCTCTCTCTCTGTCTCTACCCTCTCTCTCTCTGTCTCTACCCTCTCTCTGTCTCTACCCTCTCTCTCTGTCTCTACCCTCTCTCTCTGTGTCTCTACCCTCTCTCTCTGTGTCTCTACCCTCTCTCTCTGTGTCTCTACCCTCTCTCTCTCTCTCTGTCTCTACCCTCTCTCTCTGTGTCTCTACCCTCTCTCTCTCTGTCTCTACCCTCTATCTCTCTCTGTCTCTACCCTCTCTCTCTGTCTCTACCCTCTCTCTCTCTCTCTCTACCCTCTCTCTCTCTACCCTCTCTCTCTCTCTACCCTCTCTCTCTCTCTCTCTGTGTCTCTACCCTCTCTCTCTCTCTACCCTCTCTCTCTCTACCCTCTCTCTCTACCCTCTCTCTCTCTCTACCCTCTCTCTCTACCCTCTCTGTCTCTACCCTCTCTGTCTCTACCCTCTCTGTCTCTACCCTCTCTCTCTCTACCCTCTCTCTGTCTCTACCCTCTCTCTACCCTCTCTCTGTCTCTACCCTCTCTCTCTCTCTACCCTCTCTGTCTCTACCCTCTCTGTCTCTACCCTCTCTCTGTCTCTACCCTCTCTCTCTCTACCCTCTCTCTCTCTACCCTCTCTCTGTCTCTACCCTCTCTCTCTCTCTACCCTCTCTCTGTCTCTACCCTCTCTCTCTGTCTCTACCCTCTCTGTCTCTACCCTCTCTGTCTCTACCCTCTCTGTCTCTACCCTCTCTCTGTCTCTACCCTCTCTCTGTCTCTACCCTCTCTCTCTCTCTACCCTCTCTCTCTCTGTCTCTAACCTCTGTCTCTGTCTCTACCCTCTCTCTCTCTCTAAACTCTCTCTCTCTACCCTCTCTCTCTCTCTCTACCCTCTCTCTCTCTACCCTCTCTCTCTCTCTACCCTCTCTCTCTGTGTCTCTAACCTCTGTCTCTGTCTCTAACCTCTCTCTCTGTCTCTAACCTCTCTCTCTAACCTCTCTCTCTGTCTCTAACCTCTCTCTCTGTCTCTAACCCCTCTCTCTGTCTCTACCCTCTCTCTCTACCCTCTCTCTCTAACCTCTCTCTATGTCTCTACCCTCTCTCTCTCTGTCTCTACCCTCTCTCTCTCTCTGTCTTTACCCTCTCTCTCTGTCTCTACCCTCTCTCTCTGTCTCTACCCTCTCTCTCTGTCTCTACCCTCTCTCTCTGTCTCTGCCTTCTCTCTCTGTCTCTGCCCTCTCTCTCTGTCTCTACCCTCTCTCTTTACCCTCTCTTTCTCTCTCTGTACCCTCTCACTCTGCCACACTCAGTCTCACTCACTATGTCAATAACACTACATTACATCTCTTAAATTCTGCTGAGATTAATAATATGACTGTTATTTTTCCCTATTTAAATCTTTGGAACCTCCCTGTTCAATGATGGAATCATTTTTCCTCTTGACTGCCTGAGCGGTGCATGCGGTTTTACTGCCCCTGGATTCTCGTGAGACTCATGAGACCCTTCCCTTTTTCCACATTTTGTTACATTACAGCCTTATTACATGTATTTTTCCCCTTGTCAATCTGCATAATACCCCATAACGACAAAGCGAAAACAGGTTGTTAGATTGATGAGGAAAAAAACAATTTCATCCATTTTAGAATAAGGCTGTAATGTAACAAAATGTGGAAAAAGTCAAGGGGTCTGAATACTTTTTGAAGGCTCTGTATATTTCAAATATATATGGGGGATTGGAAATGATGCAGACAATTACATTGATAGAAGCCACAATCTATTTCCAATATTAAAGCTGATCCACCCCCAAAAAATAAAATTAAGAAAAGAGGACTGGGGGCTTCAATCAGGCCTGTTCCTCATACTGGCTTTCCCAGAATGCTCCAGGCTTTGTTTGCAGGGAGATTCCACTGGGAGCGAACTGGCCGAGGCGAGAGGAGTGGTTGCAGCAGAAAGAGCTGGCACTTGTCCAGTGCTGTGCTGGCAGAAGTCTGCCTTCCACAGCTTGAGCACAGGGCTTTCTCTAGGCTGGGTTTACAAGCTTTCCTCCCATGATTGGGAGAGTAAATAGAGCATATGCCTGACAGTGAATGAGTGAGGGTATAGGTTGTGTGTCCGAGTGAATGTGGTCTCCCGAGTGGTGCAGCGGTCTAAGGCACTGCTTCTCAGTGCAAGAGGCGTCACTACAGACACCCTGGTTTGAATCCAGGCTGTATCACAACCGGCCGTGATTGGGAGTCCCATAGGGTGTTTCACATTTGACCCAACATCGCCCTGGCTTTGGCCGGTGTAGGCTGTCATTGTACATTAGAATTTGTTCTTAACTGACTTGCCTAGTTAAATAAATAGAAAGAAAATGCATGTGAGTGAGGTATCTGTAGGAGTGCTATAGACGAGGGAATGACATCAGAGAACGGTAGAACGGTTGAATGAGTGAGAGAGAAGAGACTAGATGTGGGACTGACTGTATCCTTCTCTCAGGCAGGGGAAAGCAGTAATGGTACAGTAGGATGAAACACATAGTGCCAGAGACGGAATGGAGTAATTTCCTTTTAAACTTGAGTCAATTCAGGAGATAAATTCAAATGTAATTAATGCCCATAGTTTGTTACAAGGATCATTTTTTCTGAATTAATTTTCTGAATTGATTGGAAATGGAAATGGATTGACCCCAACCTTGCTAGGGGCACTACCCTCTACCCTGACATCTTACTTCATCAACCAACATGCCTAACACAGAGATAGCAAAAGCAACAGGCAAAGGATGCAGACATCCTTAGAAAGTATACCAATTGTATTAATATTTCTCCACAAAAGCTGTTTAAACTAATATTTACATAGGTGGTTTTCAGATTTGTACAATCACATTTCAGCGGTTGACATTTCTCTAAAACAGTTTTTATGCAATAATAAATCCTAACCCAAACCATTGAGGCCTAAACCAACAGAGTAACGACAACATGCATGGCGGGATTCAAAAGTAAAACCAACATTGTATAGCCACTGGTAATACCTATTTCAGGGATGGAACAGACAACCCTGAATGTGACCACTACATGAGAGACCAGGGCAGGTATTTCATTATCAAAGAAACAGAGAGAAAGGAAATAATAATGTATGTTTTGACTAAACTAAAATCTAATTATGTTTCATATATAAAAAACTCTTTATATTGTGTCGAACCCCTGGCCCTCACAAATCATACAAATGAACAATTCTAATCCTCAGTTGTCAAATGAGACAGAAAGCAGAGTAATTTTAGACAGAGGATGAGGGGTCATTGAGCTCAGTCATCATCACGTGACAGCTGGAGAAATCACTCCCCCATCTGGACACTATTGGAAGAGCAAGGTTAAATCAGTCCATGGGTCAACAGTGTTTTCATTCAAATGTGAACAAACTTGCATAATTGATATTGTAAATGTTAAACATTCCTTGCTCCGCTCCAGACCATTTGGTAAACACCTCTGATGGCCACTGCACCCTTCACAACGCCCCTATCCACATCGACTGGACAGCAGTGGAGAAGGTGAAAAGCTTCAAGTTCCTCGGCGTACACATCACCAATGATCTGAAATGGTCCACCCACACAGACAGTGTGGTGAAGGAGGCTGAAGAAATTTGGCTTGGCCCCTAAGACCCTCACAAACTTTTACAGATGCACAATTGAGAGCATCCAGTTGGGCTGGATCACCCACCGCCTGGTACGGCAACTGCACCGCCCGCCACCACAGGGCTCTCCAGAGGGTAGTGTGGTCTTCCCAACACATCTCCGGGGCACACTGCATGCCCTCCATAACACCTACAGCACCCGAAGTCACAGGAAGGCCAAAAAGATCATCAAGGACATCAACCACCCGAGCCACAGTCTGTTCACCCCGCTACCATCCAGAAGGCGAGGTCAGTACAGGTGCATCAAAGCTGGGACCGAGAGACTGAAAAACAGCTTCTATCTCAAGGCCATCACACTGTTAAATAGCCATCACTTGCCGGCTACCACCCGGTTACTCAACCCTGCACCTTAGAGGCTGCTGCCCTATATACATAGACATGGAATCACTGGTCACTTTAATAATGGAACACTGGTCAATTTAGTAAAGTTTACATACTGCTTTACTCATTTCATATGTATATACTGTATTCTATTCTACTGTATTTTAGTCAAAGCCACTCCGACATTGCTCATCTTAATATTTATATATTTTTTAACTCCATTCTTTTACTGTAGATTTGTGTGTATTGTTGTGAATTGTTAGATATTACTGCACTGTTGGAGCTAGGAACACAAGCATTTCACTACACCCGCAATAACATATGCTAAATATGTGTATGTGACCAATACAATTTGATTAGATTTGATTTGAATTGTCAGTTACTGACACATCACACACAGCAGTTACATACCCCCTGAAATTGAATTTAAACAGACAATATTCATAACATTAAATGAATACATTCATGCACATACAAATTCCAATGTTATGTGACAATATTTCTGCATTTCGTGACGAGTTACTTTCCCATATAGGAAACTAGTGTAGCGTCACACCCCTTTGGGGGAAATGATCACATTTGAGACTGCTGACACCTCTACTGATCATGACAGATTTTTTTCTAAAGCAAATAACAGAACAAAATGTATTTTGGGCCTTTTATCTGACACATCTGAAACACATGCTCCTGGCTGTATAGGCTACTATCACCGACCATAGCACGATGTACTTACAGTACAGACAGTAATATGCTCGTAGTATTTCTCTGCTCAAATAATGGAGCAATTATTTTATACAGAATTATGCAATATTATGTCTCACATCTTTCCTTTCAAATGTGAGATTTTACTCTTAAGGCTGTATTACATAATTACATAATTACATGATAAGGAGTAGGCTAATATTTAACTAAATTATTTAGAAAAAAACAATTAACCAAGACACAACTTTCACGTGACTAGAGGAAATGCAGCCATTTAAATCAATGAAATACAGCTATTGCGTTAATCTACCAATATAGAATGAGCATGCTATGCAAAGGCCAGCGGCAAACCCACATGCAGTCGCTCAAAATCATATATTATGGGCCGCACAAAATATATTGCACTTCAACTCACCTTGAGCGGCCGTTCCTCTGGTGCTGAAAACACTTGCTATCAAAGTGGCCACATACCAAATCATAGTACTATTGCCGACCAGCTATTACCACGCAAAGTGCCCCGTTCAACGAATCTTTCATATTCGACATTGCACAGCGCGCGCTCTTATCGATGCCTTTTTATTCATATTCTATGCACTTTCCTCTCGGCGATTCCCTTCATCCCTTCCCTCCCCCGTCCTTCCGTCCGCATCCTCTCCCGAAGAGACAGAGCACCTGCACCGCCGCGACTGTAGTAGACGGAACTGTTTTACGAGCGCATAGTGAAACCAAGTGTGATATTTTACCCAAAAGCTCCGCCTTTTCTTTCTTTGGATTGGTTGCTGATAGAGGATTTGGGGCGTGTATTGGTTATTTTTCCGCCCCTTACTATGCGAATGACAGGAGAACAGACGCGTACCAATTCAAGGTGAGTTGAAGCGTGCCATAGTAGTAGAACCGCAGTATCATGCGCATTGACAGAGAGCCGAGTCCGCATCTTTAAACGCCTGCCTTGAAGTGTTCCTTAACAAGTGCCACCATCATTGTTAAATACTGACCAGTCTATTGAGAGCCTTTGAACATGCATTCATTATTCATGTCAATGTTGGCATATCTATTCATGCTGCGAGCTATGATGGTGATGCGCAAGAGCCATGATGTCTGTGCGGTGTCCGAGTCTCTCCTCTGTCTGTCGCTCATTCACAGCCTCGAGCGGTGGTCATGTCGCTGTCACCGGGTTAAAACGTTCATTTTCTGCTACTACAACCTCAGCTAATTGTGTTGGGTGTGGCGACAGATGCCAACATAGTTTTACCCCTGTTTATTCGAGGACGGCAGGGAGGTTGCCTTGTCAACTACTGCTCCCAATCCATCTGTAGCCTAGCTACAGCTGGCATAGCGTTGAAACCGTATCAGCACGCTCATTTTACATCTCCATTCAGTGGAAATGTGGAGAGATATGAAGATACACTTTTTCCAAACACTGCACATGACATAAACAAGTCAAAATGACAGAAATGTTTTTTTTTTTATATACATCAGAAAAATAATCTGAATCTAATGTACTTCTCCATCAATTCAAAAATGTGTTATTTTCCTCTCCATATATGGATAAAAGCAGTTGATATGGTTTTCTGTATCTTTAAGGTACTTACTCTGTCTTATTCCAGTGAATGATAGGCTTAATATTGCACATGTAGTTTCCTCAGCTAAATGATAGCAATTCAGAAAGTGTGGCTTTAAAGGTGTCAGCTCCTGCTTATCATGACACACAACACAATTGTTTCACGGACTACTCCCCAGAATTATGGACACATACAGTGCATTCAGAAAGTATTCAGATCCCTTGACTTTTTCCACACTTTGTCAGGTTACAGCCTTATCCTGCCATCCAGGACCTCTATACCAGGCGGTGTCAGAGGAAAACCCTAAAAATTGTTAGACTCCAGCCACCCTAGTCGTAGACTGTTCTCTCTGCTACCGCACGGCAAGCGGTACCGGAGCGCCATTTCTAGGTCCAAGAGGCTCCTAAACAACTTCTACCCCCATGCCTTAAGACTCCTGAATAGCTAATCAGATGGCTACCCAGAGTATTTGCATTGCCCCCCCCCCCCCCCACACACGTTCTGGAAGTCTTCTGCTACTCTCTGTTATTATCTATGCATAGTCACTTTAATAACTCTACCTACATGTCCATATTACCTCAATTACCTCGACACCGGTGCGCCCCACACTGACATTGACTTTATACCGGTGCCCCCTGTATATATTGTTATTTACTGCTGCTCTTTAAGTATTTGTTATTCTTATCTCTTACTTTATTTTAGGTATTTTCTTAAAACTGCATTGTTGGTTAAGGGCTTGTAAGTAAGCATTTCACTGTAAGGTCTACACCTGTTGTATTCGGCGCATGTGACAAATAACATTTGATTTGATTCTAAAATTGATTAAATAGTTTTTTCCCATCAATCGGCACACAATACACAATAATTACAAAGCAAAAACAGGTTTTTAGACATTTTTGCAAATGTATATATAAATAAAAAATGATAACTGCACTGTAAATACTCTACCTGAGAAATAAATAGCATTTAGGGACAAAATTGAGACTAATGTTGATTGGACTGTATCCTATACCACCAACCATAAGCCATTCAGGAGTTTAGAAAGACATTGCAAGGCAATGACAGTGACATTTTCCAGGCTTTGTAGAGAGAGTTGGGCTACAGTACGGTACACAACTCCAATTAGAAGTGATTCATGTGACGCCCTGTTGAGGCACATGCAATGCATTGGGTTGTGAAACTCAGAGCAATCAAAACAAGTTCACTGGGTACAGTTTGAGCTAACTGCTGTCTGGTTCACAGCATTCATTATCCCCGCTGGTCATTTTCTCATGGGCTCATCCTGTTGTCGTACCAGGGGAAACATTTAGCCACACAATAGACAACTGTGTATCCGGGACAATATGAAACATTGCCTGGAGGACCAGCAGTATTGTAATAGAGGTCTCTGCCCTGGAAGGGTGGTGAACTTGTGAATGTAAAATGCCAGTGCCAAACATATTTCTATGGTGCCAACACTCCACATACTTTCACGACTGGATGGATATCACGTTTGACTATGTTGGGAGCTTTGGGTAACACTTTTCTTTTTTAAATCATGGTCAGCGAAGCCATTTATTTTGTCACTCTTGAGTAGGAGAAAGTGCCTTTGTACAAGAGGAAACAGAGTTTTGGGCAGGAACAAAGTGATGACATCAAGGGATGACAGAGTGGAAATATCTATCCTCTGAATTCTTGTGTTCGTAAATGTTCTTAGAGATCGTCTGATGTCTGTGACAGAGAATTCTGACAAGTTAATACTCAGGGCTGGAAGATGTTGCTTGCTTTATGAGCCTCATTTGACAAGGTGACAGAAATATAATGTGGGTACATTGATAAAATGGCTAACACCTTTTCCATCGCAAAATTAAAACATGTAAGAAAGTATGTTTTTTATTTGTCAGTGATATGTCCATTGAAATGGTCCTGGATGACAAAGCCATTTGTAGGGTGAAGCTGCCCACATTGTCCCAATTACTGTCATGGGAGTGGTGCAGTAGTGCTCCCCCTTCTCTCTCTCTGACTGCTGCATGGCAAACTGAGTACAATACAAGGTCATTTAATATCTCTCTCTCTCTCTCTCTCTCTCTCTCTCTCATTCTCTCTCTCACTCGCTCATTCTCTCTCGCTCATTCTCTCTCGCTCATTCTCTCTCTCTCTCATTCTCTCTCTCTCTCTCTCTCTCTCTCTCTCTCATTCTCTCTCTCTCTCTCTCTCTCTCTCTCTCTCTCTCTCTCTCTCTCTCTCTCTCTCTCTCTCTCTCTCTCTCTCTCTCTCTCTCTCTCTCTCTCTCTCTCTCTCTCTCTCTCTCTCTCCCATGGCCTAAAGTTGCAGGAGTGCTGACCCTTTGGGACTGTAAAAATGGATAAGTACTGTACAGGGTCTGTTTCCACGACGACACCAACATGGCATGATGGTATTAGCCCAGCTTTATGAGGCAGTAGGAAACAGATAGACAGACAGGCAGACTGTTTGGTCGGTCGAGACAGCAGCAGTGTGATGATTTCTTTTAGATTAGGGTGACAGACTCCGGCAGTTGAAAGTTGATGTAATCCCCTCTTATGCAACCAAAATTGTACATCTCTTCTTTAGAGCATCATTACTGTAACAGCTTGTTGCCAATATTGTGAGTATTAGGAAAATCATGTTTTTATTATGAATAACTATAAGTTGTTACCATGGTATTACCATGTTAATACCTAGGCTAATGTGATGTTATTTTAAGTGCCATTATATGATGATATTTTCTGTTTGGCCAATAGTTATTCTCTAGTTATTTACTACACAGTATTAACAAAGCAGGCGTTAAGTATGTAGTTCTTAAATCCCAGTAAGTCTATGGAGACACATAGGCCTACGGTATGCCGATGGCTCCCATTGACAAATGGAAACGGATAAGCGTGCACATTTCTGTTAAGATCACACCATTTGTTGTCCTACAATCCCCCGACTTCTACATTGGTGTCAATAGAGGTTTATCAAAAGCCTAACATAGGCTAGTATGGTTAGAGTGGCATACATTTTAGACTGTAGGTTTGTCATGCTAGTGGCCATGCAGAGATGACATGTTCTGGCTTTCTACATCTAGACATCATCTGTCACAGTGAAAGTGCCAACCCACAATGGCACCAATGCATGCTAATCCTCACCCAGCCACACGTGATTCCTACAAGGGCAGCTTGAGTTGGGAATTAAACAGCCTTTCCCAAATGATTACAGTCACATTTCCCAAACATCTGTTGACCTGAGTGGTGACATGCATGGAGGGAGAGCTCTCCAGGGGTGGGGTTGTATAGGACCTACTCATGGGGCCAAGGGATTTTGCTCATTGTTTGAACAAATACTGTAGTAATCCAATCTATGCCAAAAAAATGGCAAAAAGATCTGAACTCATAATATCTGGGTGTTTTATCAAGCTTGAGGTAATCTCATTTACCAGCCTGGTTTTATAGACTAGACGTAACAATAGTAAATGTAAATTGGAGCGCTATAATTAGTATGATATGTTACATTTGGCATGGTTACATAAGACAGATGGTTACTTAAGGCTAAAACGAAAACATAGTGGTTGGTTGGGGTGGATGGATGGGCGTATAACGCAAAGTTAATGTTAGCAAGCCAGCTAATGTTCACCACTTCGCATTCGTAACATATAATACAAATTGTAATTGTAACATATCATACAAAATTGGTGATGGATATCCTCAAATTAATACATACCATAAGAAACGTAACATATCATACTAAATGGAGTGTTCTCAGATTTACGTACAGAATAATACGAAATGCTCTGAGACCAGGTTGCATTTACAGTAGCATGAAATAGTTTTGTGAATGGGTACTCTTCTCTTAGTAATCATGTTTTCTTGCCCTGGTATCCATCTGTTTGAACTTCAACCAGCCAACTCCTCTGACGTGTGTTCACTGCCATGCCATATAGTACCGAGTACTTGGCTAAAGCACAAACTTATCCGGCTACCAGACTTGAGTTTACTTTCTCCCTATAGGCATGTTTTGCCCTTTTTTGTCCTAAATCCAATCAAATCAAATCAAATTTTATTTGTCACATACACATGGTTAGCAGATGTTAATGCGAGTGTAGCGAAATGCTTGTGCTTCTAGTTCCGACAATGCAGTAATAACCAACGAGTAATCTAGCTAACAATTCCCAAAACTACTACCTTATACACATAAGTGTAAAGGGATAAAGAATATGTACATAAAGATATATGAATGAGTGATGGTACAGAGCGGCATAGGCAAGATGCAGTAGATGGTATCGAGTACAGTATATACATATGAGGTGAGTATGTAAACAAAGTGGCATAGTTTAAAGTGGCTAGTGATACATGTATTACATAAAGATGCAGTAGATGATATAGAGTACAGTATATACGTATACATATGAGATAAATAATGTAGGGTATGTAAACATTATATTAAGTAGCATTGTTTAAAGTGGCTAGTGATATATTTTACATCAATTCCCATCAATTCCCATTATTAAAGTGGCTGGAGTTGAGTCAGTGTGTTGGCAGCAGCCACTCAATGTTAGTGGTGGCTGTTTAACAGTCTGATGGCCTTGAGATAGAAGCTGTTTTTCAGTCTCTCGGTCCCAGCTTTTATGCACCTGTACTGACCTCGCCTTCTGGATGATAGCGAGGTGAACAGGCAGTGGCTCGGGTGGTTGTTGTCCTTGATGATCTTTATGGTCTTCCTGTGACATCGGGTGGTGTAGGTGTCCTGGAGGGCAGGTAGTTTGCCCCCGGTGATGCATTGTGCAGACCTCACTACCCTCTGGAGAGCCTTACGGTTGTGGGCGGAGCAGTTGCCGTACCAGGCGGTGATACAGCCCGACAGGATGTTCTCGATTGTGCATCTGTAGAAGTTTGTGAGTGCTTTTGGTGACAAGCAGAATTTCTTCAGCCTCCTCTTCACGATGCTGTCTGTGTGGGTGGACCAATTCAGTTTGTCTGTGATGTGTACGCCGAGGAACTTAAAACTTACTACCCTCTCCACTACTGTTCCATCGATGTGGATAGGGGGGTGTTCCCTCTGCTGTCTCCTGAAATCCACAATCATCTCCTTAGTTTTGTTGACGTTGAGTGTGAGGTTATTTTCCTGACACCACACTCCGAGGGCCCTCACCTCCTCCCTGTAGGCCATCTCGTCGTTGTTGGTAATCAAGCCTATCACTGTTGTGTTGTCCGCAAACTTGATGATTGAGTTGGAGGCGTGCATGGCCACGCAGTCATGGGTGAACAGGGAGTACAGGAGAGGGCTCAGAACGCACCCTTGTGGGGCCCCAGTGTTGAGGATCAGCGGGGTGGAGATGTTGTTACCTACCCTCACCACCTGGGGGCGGCCCGTCAGGAAGTCCAGTACCCAGTTGCACAGGGCGGGGTCGAGACCCAGGGTCTCGAGCTTGATGACGAGTTTGGAGGGTACTATGTTGTTAAATGCTGAGCTGTAGTCGATGAACAGCATTCTCACATAGGTATTCCTCTTGTCCAGATGGGTTAGGGCAGTGTGCAGTGTGGTTGAGATTGCGTCGTCTGTGGACCTATTTGGGCGGTAAACAAATTGGAGTGGGTCTAGGGTGTCAGGTAGGATGGAGGTGATATGGTCCTTGACTAGTCTCTCAAAGCACTTCATGATGACGGAAGTGAGTGCTAGTCGTTTAGCTCAGTTACCTTAGCTTTCTTGGGAACAGGAACAATGGTGGCCCTCTTGAAGCATGTGGGAACAGCAGACTGGGATAGGGATTGATTGAATATGTCCGTAAACACACCAGCCAGCTGGTCTGCGCATGCTCTGAGGGTGCGGCTGGGGATGCCGTCTGGGCCTGCAGCCTTGCGAGGGTTAACACGTTTAAATGTTTTACTCACCTCGGCTGCAGTGAAGGAGAGTCCGCATGTTTTGAAAAAAGTTATTTAGTCTGCCTGGGAGCAAGGCATCCTGGTCCGTGACTGGGCTGGTTTTCTTTTTGTAATCCGTGATTGACTGTAGACCTTGCCACATACCACTTGTGTCTGAGCCGTTGAATTGCGATTCTACTTTGTCTCTATACTGACGCTTAGCTTGTTTGATTGCCTTGCGGAGGGAATAGCTACACTGTTTGTATTCGGTCATGTTTCCGGTCACCTTGCCCTGATTAAAAGCAGTGGTTGGCGCTTTCAGCTTCACGCGAATGCTGCCATCAATCCACTGTTTCTGGTTTGGGAATGTTTTAATCGTTGCTATGGGAACGACATCTTCAACGCAAGTTCTAATGAACTCGCTCACTGAATCAGCGTATTCATCAATGTTGTTGTTTGACGCAATACGAAACATTCCACGTGATGGAAGCAGTCTTGGAGCGTGGAATCAGATTGGTCGGACCAGCGTTGAACAGACCTCAGCGTGGGAGCTTCTTGTTTTAGCTTTTGTCTGTAGTGTGTCTCTGCAGTGTGTCTCCGTTATGTTTGAAGTATAAAATTGTGCCATTGGCATTGATGCAGGATAGCCAATAGGTGCCAGGAAAAGACTCATTCCCAGAAGCCACACTCACTGGAGTCTACCCACACACTCACTGGAGTCTACCCACACACTCACTGAAGTCTACCCACACACTCACTGGAGTCTACCCACACACTCACTGGAGTCTAGCCACACACTCACTGGAGTCTAGCCACACACTCACTGGAGTCTACCCAGACACTCACTGGAGTCTACCCACACACTCACTGGAGTCTACCCACACACTCACTGGAGTCTAGCCACACACTCACTGGAGTCTAGCCACACACTCACTGGAGTCTAGCCACACACTCACTGGAGTCTAGCCACACACTCACTGGAGTCTACCCACACACTCACTGGAGTCTACCCACACACTCACTGGAGTCTAGCCACACACTCACTGGAGTCTACCACACACTCACTGGAGTCTACCCAGCACTCACTGGAGTCTACCCACACACTCACTGGTCTAGCCACACACTCAGCCACACACTCACTGGAGTCTAGCCACACACTCACTGGAGTGGAGTCTAGCCACACACTCACTGGAGTCTACCCACACACTCACTGGAGTCTACCCACACACTCACTGGAGTCTACCCACACACTCACTGGAGTCTAGCCACACACTCACTGGAGTCCACCCACACACTCACTGGAGTCTAGCCACACACTCACTGGAGTCTACCCACACACTCACTGGAGTCTAGCCACACACTCACTGGAGTCTAGCCACACACTCACTGGAGTCTAGCCACACACTCACTGGAGTCTACCCACACACTCACTGGAGTCTAGCCACACACTCACTGGAGTCTACCCACACACTCACTGGAGTCTAGCCACACACTCACTGGAGTCTAGCCACACACTCACTGGAGTCTAGCCACACACTCACTGGAGTCTACCCACACACTCACTGGAGTCTACCCACACACTCACTGGAGTCTAGCCACACACTCACACATACTACACTGACACTCCAACACAAACATACATCCTTCAACCTCTTCACATACGCTGCTGCTACTCTGTTTATTATCTATCCTGATTGCCTGGTCACTTTTACCTACATGTACATTTTACCTCAACTACCTCGTACCCCTGCACATTGACTCGGTACCGGTACTCCTTGTATATAGCCTAATCACTGTTATTTCCTTCTACATTTTTTCAATTTTGTAAAAACTTTTTAAGTCTGCATTGTTGGAAAGGGTTCGTAAGTAAGCATTTCACGGTAAAGTCTACACCTGTTCTATGACAAATAACAAGTGACAAATAATATTTGTGTCAGAATAATGTAAGAAATCACACATTTTCAGACAAGCCCAATGTCTACCACATAGAACCTTGTCAACTACAGTATCTCTCAAATGTAGCTTACTCTGTCCTCTCTACCTCCCAAGATCTTTAAGAAAAATGTAGCTTTTTTTAAAACCAAATCTCTATTTTTGTAAATGTAAATGGTATGTTATAGAAGAGTCCAGACCGGTTTTGGGCGATTTCAAATGGCTTTGAGAAACTTACCACACCAGTGTTAGACTTCCTCAGGCTCGCTCTGCAGTGCCAGGGCACAGATAAAACTTAACAACGGCTACAAAAACACCCAAATGCATAATTTAAAAAACGGCAACACTCTCAGTATAGTGATGCTGTTCTTTTGATCTTGTACACATTTATATTTTACATTTATATATTTATATTTGGTGTTTGTGTCTCACTGCTCTGCTTCATCTTGGCCAGGTCATAGTTGTAAATGAGAACTTGTTCTCAACTGTCCTACCTGGTTAAATAAAGGTGAAATACATTTACAAAACAATCTACAACGTATTATACCATTTTGTTGGACTTGAGCAATACTTTTCCGTGTGCAAAGCATTCGCCTGCTTTTTCTTCCAAATGAGGTGAAACAAGAAAGCACACGCGTGCTTATACACGGAAAAGTATTGTGAAAAAAAGTATTGTGAAAAAGTGTCTGGACTCTTCTTTAACATGTATTTTGTATTTTGGTTCAAGCCCCTGGTCAAAAGTAGTGGTCAAAAGTAGTGCACTATTTAGGGAATAGGGTGCCATTTAGGATGCTAACAGAGTCTCTGCAGGACGCTACCAGCTGTCACCACTTTAGTTGAATGGGTGATTCCCAGCACACTGGCCTGTTCTCCCTCTGAGGGCCAACACTCTAATGGGACGATAGGAAGGGACATCTAGAGGCCGGAGGGGAGTGATGGAGACTGCATGGAGGAGTAATGTAGGTCTATAATAATCACCTAAACCAGTGAACCTTAGGAACTCAATGATTTTGATCCCCCTCTTACTTTGTCACTTTTTCCTCTCTCTTTCCCTCTCGTCACACATCCTTCTTTCCCCTCTCAGCATCTCCTCTTCTCCCTCTTTCTCCCACTAACACCAAATTAACTTGAAAAAGGAAGATGTGGGTGTAGCGCACCAAGGTTATCTCTAAATGTAATTACAGACCAACACAGATGTGACTGTGACTCATCAGATTAGTGTGTAGATCCCAGAGGACACAGATATGATGACACACCAGCCGGCCTGCATAGGGTGATACAGAACTGTAGGTGAATTCACCTACACTAGCAGCATAGAGGAGGTCATATTTGTTCAATGTAATAGCTGATACTGTGATCCCAGTAACACTGATTATAATAGCCACATCAGTGCTAATCATCATTTGCTCAGGGATGTTAGTAAACCAATTTCACAATGAAGTAATATGCTGATACACATCCTAAATCAAAAGTTGGTCTCATCAGCATTGTACAATCCTACTTGTCAATAAGAATGACTGTTCAAGAGAGTGTCAGTCAGAGCTGAGGAGCTGATGGAGACTGTGATGTCATCATGTCAGTTATCTATGGTGGTAGTGGTGGTGATGGATGGACTAACAATGCCTCACTAACAGAAATACAGCTGAATGCTCCAAATTCAGAGAGAGTAAGACAAAGAGAGAGAGAGAGAGAGAGAGAGAGAGAGAGAGAGATCGCAGACAACCTACAGGGCCTTCTTCAATTCCCATGACCGGTTCCTTTGCTGAGCCGGCCAGCTCAGGAACGGCAGGCAGCAATAAATAGCTAAACAATCTGCTTATCATTACCCTGCCAAGAGTGTCTCATGCAGCTATAATGAAACATTTGAATGAGAATCATTTGTATATTATTTACATGTGCTATTCCGCCTCCTTGCTTGGCTTGAAACAAGCACTTCAACTCCAAATCATAGAGAGAAAGAGAGATGTGACAGGGAGAGTCAGATGGGAAAGAGAGCTAGAAAGAGGGAGAAATTTCCCCCTGCTTATCTATTTCCCCCATTAATTTCCCCCTGCTTATCTATCTGTGTGTGTGTGTGTGTGTGTGTGTGTGTGTGTGTGTGTGTGTGTGTGTGTGTGTGTGTGTGTGTGTGTGTGTGTGTGTGTGTGTGTGTGTGTGTGTGTGTGTCAAGAAGGAGAATCTGTGTGTCTAAAATATGAAAAGTCAAAGAATCCCTGATAAGAATCAAGTACTCCTCCCCATTGTTCCATCAGTTCATATATTTTTAATCTCATCAAATCAAATTTTATTTGTCACATGCGCCGAATACAACAGGACCTTAGTGAAATGCTTACTCACAAGCCCTTAACCAACAATGCTTTAAGAAGTTAAGGAAAAAAAAGTGTTTGGTAAAAAATATATCAGTAGAAAATAGAAAATTAAAGTAACAAATAATTAAAAAGCAGCAGTAAAAAAACAGAGTCAATGTGCAGGGGCACCGGTTAGCCGAGGTAATTGAGGTAATATGTACATGTAGGTAGAGTTAAAGTGACTATGCATAGATTGTAAACAGAGAGTAGCAGCAGAGTAAAAGAGGGGTCTGGGTAGCATTTCATTAGCTATTCAGGAGTCTTATGGCTTGGAGGTAGAAGCTGTTTAGAAGCCTATTGGACCTAGAATTGGTGCTCCGGTACTGCTTGCCATGCGGTAGCATAGAGAACAGTCTATGACTAGGGTGGCTGGAGTCTTTGGCAATTTTTAGGGCCTTCCTCTGACACCGCCTGATATAGAGGTACTGGATGGCAGGAAGCTTGGCTCCAGTGATGTACTGGGCTGTACGCACTACCCTCTGTAGTGCCTTGTGGTTGGAGGCCGAGCAGTTGCCAAACCAGGCAGTGATGCAACCATGCTCTCGATGGTGCAGCTGTATAACCTTTTGAGGATCTGAGGACCCACGCCAAATTTTTTCAGTCTCCTGATTGGGAAAAGGCTTTGTCGTGCCTTCTTCACAACTGTCTTACTGTCTTTGGACCATAATAGTTTGTTGGGGATGTGGACACCAAGGAACTTGAAGCTCTCAACCTGTTCCACTACAGCCCCGTCGATGAGACTGGGGGCGTGCTTTGTCCTCCTTTTCCTGTAGTTCACAATCATCTCCTTTGTCTTGATCACGTTGAGGGAGAGGTTGTTGTCCTGGCACCACACGGCCAGGTCTCTGACCTCCTCCCTGTAGGCTGTCTCATCGTTGTCGGTGATCATGCCTATCACTGTTGTGACTCTGGCTAACTTGATGATGGTGTTGGAGTCGTGCCTGACCATGCAGTCATGTGTGAACAGGGTGTTCAGGAGGGGACTGAGCACGCACCCCTGAGGGGCCCCCGTGTTGAGGATCAGCGTGGCGGATGTGTTGTTCTCTACCCTTACCACCTGGGGGCGGCCTGTCAGGATGTCCAGGATCCAGTTGCAGAGGGAGCTGTTTAGTCCCAGGGTCCATAGCTTAGTGATGAGCTTTGAGGGCACTATGGTGTTGAATGCTGAGCTGTAGTCAATGAATAGCATTTTCATACAGGTGTTCCTTTTCTCCAGGTGGGAAGGAGCAGTGTTGAATGCAATAAAGATTGCATCATCTGTGGATCTGTTGGGGTGGTATGCAAATTGGAGTGGGTCTAGGGTTTCTGGGATAATGGGGTTGATGTGAGCCATGACCAGCCTTTCAAAGCACTTCATGGCTACAGACGTGAGTGCTATGGGTCTGTAGTCATTTAGGCAGGTTACCTTAGTCTTCTTGAGCACAGGGACTATGGTGGTCTGCTTGAAACATGTTGGTATTGTAGACACAGTCAGGGACAGGTTGAAAATATCAGTGAAGACACTTGCCAGTTGGTCAGCGTAATCAGCCTGGTAATCAGCCTGGCCCTGCGGCCTTGTGAATGTTTACCTGTTTAAAGGTCTTACTCACATCGGCTACGGAGAGCGGGATCACACAGTCGTCCGGAACAGCTGGTGCTCTCATGCATGTTTCAGCGTTACTTGCCTCAAAAGCGAGCAAAGACGTAATGTAGCTTGTCTGATAGATTTGTGTCACTGGGCAGCTCATGGCTGTGCTTCCCTTTGCAGTCTGTAATAGTTTACAAGCCCTGCCACATCCAACGAACATCGGTACTGGTGTAGTACAAGTCAATCTTAGTCCTGTATTGATGTTTTGCCTGTTTGATGCCATAGAGGAATTTATTTTAAGCTTCCGGGTTAGAGTTCTGCAACTTGAAAGCGGCAGCTCTACCCTTTTATCTCAGTGTGGATGTTGCCTGTAATCCGTGGCTTCTGGTTGGGGTATGTACGTACGGTCACTGTGGGGACGACGTCATCGATGCACTAATTGATGAAACCAGTGATGTGGTGTACTCCTCAATGCCATCGGAAGAATCCCAGAACATATTCCAGTCTGTGCTAGTAAAACAGTCCTGTAGCTCAGCATCTGCTTCATCTGACTACTTTCTTATTGACGAGTCACTGGCGCTTCCTGCTTTAGTTTTTGCTTGTAAGCAGAAATCAGGAGGATAGAATTATGGTCAGATTTCCCAAATGGAGGGTGAGGGAGAGCTTTGTACGTGTCTCTGTGTGTGGAGTAAAGGTGGTCTAGAGTTTTGCACATTTACTCTACCTTAGGCAAGCAAAACCTAGATACTTCCTTAGATTTCGTGCATCAGCTGTTATTTACAAATATACATAGTCCGCCGCCCCTTGTCTTACCAGAGGCCGCTGCCGAAAAAGCTGAAAACCTGGCAGCTGTATGTTAATCATGTTGTCGTTCATCCACGACTCCGTGAAACATAAGATATTACAGTTTTTATTGTCCTGTTGGTAGGACATATGTGCTCGTAGTTCGTCTATTTTATTATCGATTGATTTTACATTGGCGAAAGGGACCGATGGTAAAGGTAGATTACCCTCTCGGTCGACGGATCCTTACAAGGCACCCGGACCGTCGTCCAGGATATCTCCATCTTTTCCATCCTGTGAATGACGGGGATGAGAGCCTTGTCGGGAGTCTGGAATAAATCCTTCCTGTCCGACTCAATGAAGAAGAATTCCTCCAGTACGGGGTGAGTAATCGCTGCCCTGATATCAAGAAGCTCTTTTCGGGCATAAGACATGGTGGTAGAAACATTATGTGCAAAATAAGTTACAAATAACGTTAAAAAAAACATACACAATAGCACAATTGGTTACGGGAGCGTAAAGCGGCGGCCATCTCCTTCGGTGCCATTAAGAACCAAGGAAGCTCTTATCCAGAACGACTTACAAGTTAGTGCATTCATCTTAAGATAGCTAGGTGAGACTACCACATATCACAGTCATAGTAAGTACATTTTTACTCAATAAAGTAGTTATCAGCAAAGTCAGTGCTAGCAGTGTTAGATGCATTTTTTTCTTTCCCTGTGTAGTGGTAGGAGCTGCCTCATAATGTCTCATTCCCTGCTTCACTGTCACTGTGTGAAAGTCTCTCTCTGCAGCAGCTGGCATCTGTATCGACACATCTAGTTAAACACAGTACAACAGTGCTGCCCATGTGATCAAATGTTTAGTTCAAGGCACAATCTCATTTCTCCTCACCAAGCATCCAAATGATTATCTCAATAAAATCCTGCTGGAGTAGAGCTTAAGGCCATGCGGTGATTCTGCTACACACTGCCTTTAATGATTTATGATTAAAGTGCTCTTCTCTTGGTTGGATTGTAGTTTTTCACACCATGTGTACACCAACAGTACTGTATTTAGTTGTCAAGGATGACGTTATGCACATTTTTAACACTCCTTGTTGAACCCAATTTAGCAGCTTGAAGTAGCACGTATGGTTGCCATGGTTTACAGGTCTCATGCATTTGTAATGCTGATCCCTATCATGCTTCCATCAATAGGACTGTTCATAGGTAGGTAATGCTGATCCCTATCATGCTTCCTTCAATAGGGCTGTTCATAGGTAGGTAATGCTGATCCCTATCATGCTTCCATCAATAGGACTGTTCATAGGTAGGTAATGCTGATCCCTATCATGCTTCCATCAATAGGACTGTTCATAGGTAGGTAATGCTGATCCCTATCATGCTTCCATCAATAGGACTGTTCATAGGTAGGTAATGCTGATCCCTATCATGCTTCCATCAATAGGACTGTTCATAGGTAGGTAATGCTGATCGCTATCATGCTTCCATCAATAGGGCTGTTCATAGGTAGGTAATGCTGATCCCTATCATGCTTCCATCAATAGGGCTGTTCATAGGTAGGTAATGCTGATCCCTATCATGCTTCCATCAATAGGGCTGTTCATAGGTAGGTAATGCTGATCGCTATCATGCTTCCATCAATAGGGCTGTTCATAGGTAGGTAATGCTGATCCCTATCATGCTTCCATCAATAGGGCTGTTCATAGGTAGGTAATGCTGATCCCTATCATGCTTCCATCAATAGGGCTGTTCATAGGTAGGTAATGCTGATCCCTATCATGCTTCCATCAATAGGACTGTTCATAGGTAGGTAATGCTGATCCCTATCATGCTTCCATCAATAGGACTGTTCATAGGTAGGTAATGCTGATCCCTATCATGCTTCCATCAATAGGGCTGTTCATAGGTAGGTAATGCTGATCCCTATCATGCTTCCATCAATATGACTGTTCATAGGTAGGTAATGCTGGTCCCTATCATGCTTCCATCAATATGGCTGTTCATAGGTAGGTAATGCTGATCCCTATCATGCTTCCATCAATAGGGCTGTTCATAGATAGGTAATGCTGATCCCTATCATGCTTCCATCAATAGGGCTGTTCATAGGTAGGTAATGCTGATCCCTATCATGCTTCCATTAATAGGACTGTTCATAGGTAGGTAATGCTGATCCCTATCATGCTTCCATCAATAGGACTGTTCATAGGTAGGTAATGCTGATCCCTATCATGCTTCCATCAATATGACTGTTCATAGGTAGGTAATGCTGATCCCTATCATGCTTCCATCAATAGGACTGTTCATAGGTAGGTAAGCTCCACATGTCCTTTATACTGTTGGCCACAGAATTAAACAGAACATCTCTATGGTGGCGGCTATTTACATAGGTTCGGAAAATTAGGGGTAAAGTCAAATGGAGGAACAAAACTCTGTATCAATCAGAATCGAGAATGCCCTCTCATTTCAAAAGCATTACTTTTAAAATATCTGTAATGTACAGTTGAAGTCTGAAGTTTACATACACCTTAGCCAAATACATTTAAACTCAGTTTTTCACAATTCCTGACATTTAATCCTAGTAAAGAATTCCCTGTCTTAGGTCAGTTAGGATCACAACTTCATTTGAAGAATGTGAAATGTCAGAATAATAGTAGAGTGAATGATTTATTTCAGCTTTTCTTTCTTTCATCACATTCCCAGCGGGTCAGAAGTTTACATACACTCAATTAGTATTTGGTAGCATTGCCTTTAAATTGTTTAACTTGGATCAAACGTTTCGGATAGCCTTCCACAAGCTTCCCACAATAGGTTGGGTAACTTTTGGCTCATTCCTCCTGACAGAGCTGGTGTAACTGAATCAGGCTTGTAGGCCTCCTTGCTCCCGCACACTTTTTCTGTTCTGCCCACATTTTTCTATAGTATTGAGGCCAGGGCTTTGTGATGGCTACTCCAATACCTTGACTTTGTTGTCCTTAAGCCATTTTGCCACAAGTTTGGAAGTATGCTTGGGGTCATTGTCCATTTGGAAGACCCATTTGCGACCAAGCTTTAACTTCCTGACTGATGTCTTGAGATGTTGCTTCAATATATCCATATAATTACCCCCCTCATGATGCCATCTATTTTGTGAAGTGCACCAGTCCCTCTGGCAGCAAAGCACCCCCACAACATGATACTGCCACCCCTGTGCTTCACGTTTGGAATGGTGCTCTTCGGCTTGCAAGCCTCTCCCTTTTTCCTCCAAACATAACGATGATCATTATCGCCAAACAGTTTTAATTTTGTTTCATCAGACCAGAGGATATTTCTCCAAAAAGTACAATATTTGTCCCCATGTGCAGCTGCAAACCGTAGTTTTGGAGCAGTGGCTTCTTCCTTGCTGAACGGCCTTTCAGGTTATGTCAATATAGGACTCATTTTACTGTGGCTATAGATAATTTTGTACCTGTTTCGTCCAGGATCTTCACAAGGTCCTTTGCTGTTGTTCTGGGATTGATTTGCACTTTTCGCACCAAAGTACGTTCATCTCTAGGAGACAGAACGAGTCTCCTTCTTGTGCGGTATGACGGCTGCGTTGTCCCATGGTGTTTATACTTGCGTACTATTGTTTGTACAGATGAGTGTGGTACCTTCAGGTGTTTGGAATTTGCTCCCAAGGATGAACCAGACTTGTGGAGGTCTACAATATTTTTTCTGAGGTCTTGGCTGATTTCTTTTGATTTTCCCACGATGTCAAGCAAAGAGGCACTGAGTTTGAAGGTAAAGTAGATGCCCTAACCGACTTGCCAGAACTATAGTTTGTTTACAAGACATTTGTGGAGTGGTTGAAAAACACGTTTTTGGGGGGGAATTTTACCCCTTTTTCTCCCCAATTTCATGGTATCCAATTGTTTTAGTAGCTACTATCTTGTCTCATCGCTACAACTCCCATACGGGCTCGGAAGAGACGAAGGTCGAAAGTCATGCATCCTCCGATACACAACCCAACCAAGCCGCACTGCTTCTTAACAGAGCGCATTCCATCCCGGAAGCCAGCCACACCAAAGCCCTCCCTAACCCGGACGACGCTAAGCCAATTGTGCGTCGCCCCACGGACCTCCCGGTCGCGGCCGGTTACGACAGAGCCTGAGCTACAGCACCCTTAACCACTGCGCCACCCGGAAGGCCCAAAAAAACTAGTTTTAATCCAACCTAAGTGTATGTAAACTTCCGACTTCAACTGTATGTCATTCATATTAGTGAAGGGCTTCCATGGGCTTCAGCCAGGATAATTACGCCCATATATGATCTCAAATTGACTTTGGAATAAATGTGTGTCCTGATCTTATTTGATATCTAGGCCCATACTGGCTTTTTGAAATGACAGATATAGCCATGAACTCATTGCCCCATCTTGTAGAACGGTCACATGCTGAGGTGATCATACTGCTCTAGCCCACCTTAGAGCTGTTGCTAATATGTGTTGCTAGGCAATATTCTCCCTTATGGATCAGGGCCTTTCTGGCGTCTCCTTGGGAATCTGAAGTTTTTACGGCCTGGATGGAGTTCACAGATTGAATTGATGAAGTAAATATAACTATGAACAGTTTGTTTTTCTCAGAGAATACTGGGGGCCTGGGCCCATTCCTATTAACATTTCATGCCCCGCATTCAGATTTAAATGTCTTAGTGGAAAAAATAATATCCCTCTGATTGCACCGAGGAGATAATGACTGTCCTTGAGATCTACAGTAGGTTGTGGGACTCCATTTCAGTATCTCAGCTGTTCAGCTGTTCAGTCACATTTAGTCACAGCAAACACAAATTAGTACGACAAGTCCAGATGTTATATAATTTAGTTTCATTAAAAGTTTCTGTTTCATTAATTATTTATGTAGAGAACATATCAAGGCTAGGCCTATTCTCCAGTGTTTTGTGTGCTTTCATTTCTCTTGTGTCAATGAAGGCACAGTGGCCATGACGCTTGAGCACAGGAGATGATTCATTGGAGGCCATGGCCTGCACACGATTTGTTTATTCTTCTTGCAGGAGTTTCATTAATTCTGCATTATAAAAGACTTCAGGAGGCTCTATTCTTTCTATTTTCTCCACATTAGTAAGAAACAGCACGGCTGTGGACAACATAGAGAACTGCATTATGTCTGACATAAAACATATTTGCCATGTTATAGAAACACACAATTTTCCTGACAACAGGCTGTAAAATAGGACAGCCAGGGAGAGATAATTTATTACAGATCAGAAAATCAGTCACAGTGTCCTCAAGTTCCTCATAGAGGGACATTAATTTCCCTCACAGGTATGTCCCTGTGTTCTGCTGGGGGATTTATTATGTCTCTGTTTTGTCAGCCATTGCCAAATTTTGATGAAAATAATTCTTAACATACATATATTTTAGATACAGTATAGATTCTTTACAGAGGGAATTCAAGAGTGGCGTCTTTAAACAAAAATATAAACTTTTTTTGTTGTTGTTGAAGGATCTAATAGCATTGTTGCTTTTCTCCTCCCTGGCCTGCCCTATATCTGTCAGGTGACTGAGTGGCCTGCCCTATATCTGTCAGGGGACTGAGTGGCCTGCCCTATATCTGTCAGGTGACTGAGTGGCCTGCCCTATATCTGTCAGGTGACTGAGTGGCCTGCCCTATATCTGTCAGGTGACTGAGTGGCCTGCCCTATATCTGTCAGGTGACTGAGTGGCCTGCCCTATATCTGTCAGGTGACTGAGTGGCCTGCCCTATATCTGTCAGGTGGCTGAGTGGCCTGTCATGGTCGTTATCTTTGTTCCATCTGAGATCTATTCCAGATGAACGGCCCGTGGATCAATGAACCCTCTGCACAGTCCAGCTTTCTTGACCTAACAGTATATAGATCTCCCATTTATCACCTGGATTCCATTTCCTGAGTTTGAAATACAATCACTGGAATGAATCTGCTATTTTGGCAAGGTTGACACGACAAGGTGATGAGAAGATAAGACAGTAAAGCATCCTCATGATACTCTATAGGACTCTGGTTTACATTTTTTACTATAGAATTCTTCCAGTGTCCAGACATACGCGCCTCAACACTACCCTACTGCAGCAACCCTCAGAATGATCATCTTCCCAGCTGTAGAATGTATTTATGCATGCTGAAAAATGGCATATCTTATTCAAGTCAAAATTGTTGAACATATATTAGAGCTGGTAGACTGAGTTCAATCATAAGGACAAATTCTTTCATTTATTCAAATATCATTGACACTGAATCCAGGTGAGAGACAATGCAATTTAACAGCATATCAAAACCTGACTCATTGAATTACTGATTAAATTTCATTTCAAATGACAAAAGTCCTCACCTTTGCATATATCCTTCGTGGAAGCAAGGTTGACTGGGAGTCTAGTGAAGGAGTGAGGCCTTACACAGGCTAGAGAAAGGAGTAGACAGGGAACCAAGGCAACACTCAGATATACAGCTGAGGGGCAGTACATCTGTCAGAGAGACAGAGTGGTTTGTGGCCCCTGAGTGATGGTAGGGTCTCTTGAATACTTAATAGAACAATTTTCTATGGTGTACAGGACAGGTATTTACAATACCTTTTTGTATATATTCAGGAATCAATCTTGTGTGCACTGTGAAGCTTGATGGACAGCTACAGTATAACACTAGAGAGCAGTGTGCCCTGCAAAGATGTATTGAAATGAATAGATGACAGCTATATCAGATCTCAGAGGTTTAGGCCCATTTGATCATGGCAATATTACGGTTCCATTTGATAACTTTGACCCCGTTCAATTAATTTATAATGCCTCTGAGAATGGTGATATGGCATAAAGGAGCCGTCAGGAACAACCCTTTAATTCCAAAGAGAATTTCCATTTCCCTTCCAGCCAATCTCCATACAGTATTTCATTCAGGTGAATATGTGAGACCCTTTCATAGCTCAGTAATTCTGTGACCTGGGTCCCCTGAACCTTCTCTTATTTATTAAGAGGCTCATATGTCTTATCCTACATGAAAAGGCTTTTGTTTTTGTATTTGGCTAAGAAAGACAATATATACAGTACCAGTCAAAAGTTTGGACACACCATCTCATTAAAGGGTTTATATTTATTTTGACTATTTTCTACATTGTATAATAATAGTGAAAACATCCAAACTATGAAATAACACATTGAATCACATAGCAAAAAACAACAACTTTGCCTTGATGACAGCTTTAAACAATCTTGGCATTCTATCAACCAGCTTCACCTGGAATGCTTTTCCAACAGTCTTGAAGGAGTTCACACATATGCTGAGCACATGTTAGCTGCTTTTCCTTCACTCTGTGGTTCAACACATCCCAAACCATCTCAATTGGGCTGAGGTAGCATGTATGTGGAGGCCAGGTCATCTGATGCAGCACTCCATCACTCTCCTTCATGGTCAAATAGCCTTTACAAAACCTGGAGGTGTGTTGGGTCATTGTCCTGTTGAAAAACAAATGATAGTCCCACTAGGTGCAAACCAGATGGGATGGAGTATCGCTGCAGAATGCTGAGGTAAGTGTGCCTTGAATTCTAAATAAATCACTGACAGTGTCACCAGCAAAGCACCCCCACACCATCACACCTCCTCCTCCATGTTTCACGTTTGGAACCACACATGTAGAGATCATCCGTTCACCTACTCTGCATCTCACAAAGACACGGCGGTTAGAACCAAACATCACAAATTTGGACCCAACAGACCAAAGGACAGATTTCCACCGGTCTAATGTCCATTGCTCATGTGTTTTTACCCAAGCAAGTCCCTTCTTATTATTGGTGTCCTTTAGTAGTGGTTTCTTTGCAGCAATTTGACCATGACGGCAGCAGGAAGCCTAATGGTTAGAGCGTTGGACTAGTAACCGAAAGGTTGCAAGATCAAATCCCCGAGCTGACAAGGTAAAAATGTGTCATTCTACCCCTGAACAAGACAGTTAAACCCACTGTTCCTAGGCTGTCATTGAGTATAAGAATGTGTTCTTAACTGACTTGCCTAGTTAAAAAATAAAATGAAAGCCTGATTCACACAGTCTCCTCTGAACAGTTGATGTTGAGATGTGTCTCAAATCAAAGTTTATTTGTCATGTGTGCTGAATACAACAGGTGTGTAGACCTAATAGTGAAATGCTTAATTTACAGGCTCTAACCAATAGTGCAAAAAAGGTATTACGTGAACAATAGGTAAGTAAAGAAAGAAAAAAAACAGTAGCGAGGCTATAATTCCAAAAATGGACTTTTAACAAGGCACACCTGTTAATTGAAATGCCTTCCAGGTTTTTTTTATTTCACCTTTATTTAACCAGATAGGCTAGTTGAGAACAAGTTCTCATTTGCAACTGCGACCTGGCCAAGATAAAGCAAAGCAGTGTGAACAGACAACACGGAGTTACACATGGAGTAAACAATTAACAAGTCAATAACACAGTAGAAAAAAAGGGGGGAAAAAGGGGGGAGTCTATATACATTGTGTGCAAAAGGCATGAGGAGGTAGGCGAATAATTACAATTTTGCAGATTAACACTGGAGTGATAAATGATCAGATGGTCATGTACAGGTAGAGATATTGGTGTGCAAAAGAGCAGAAAAGTAAATAAATAAAAACAGTATGGGGATGAGGTAGGTGAAAATGGGTGGGCTATTTACCAATAGACTATGTACAGCTGCAGCGATCGGTTAGCTGCTCAGATAGCTGATGTTTGAAGTTGGTGAGGGAGATAAAAGTCTCCAATTTCAGCGATTTTTGCAGTTTGTTCCAGTCACAGGCAGCAGAGTACTGGAACGAAAGGCGGCCAAATGAGGTGTTGGCTTTAGGGATGATCAGTGAGATACACCTGCTGGAGCGCGTGCTACGGATGGGTGTTGCCATCGTGACCAGTGAACTGAGATAAGGCGGAGCTTTACCTAGCATGGACTTGTAGATGACCCGGAGCCAGTGGGTCTGGCGACGAATATGTAGCGAGGGCCAGCCGACTAGAGCATACAAGTCGCAGTGGTGAGTGGTATAAGGTGCTTTAGTGACAAAACGGATGGCACTGTGATAGACTGCATCCAGTTTGCTGAGTAGAGTGTTGGAAGCCATTTTGTAGATGACATCGCCAAAGTCGAGGATCGGTAGGATAGTCAGTTTTACTAGGGTAAGCTTGGCGGCGTGAGTGAAGGAGGCTTTGTTGCGGAATAGAAAGCCGACTCTTGATTTGATTTTCAGGTGACTACCTCATGAAGCTGGTTGAGAGAATGCCAAGAGTGTGCAAAGCTGTCATCAAGGCAAAGGGTGGCTACTTTGAAGAATCTCAAATATAAAATATATTTTGTTACTACATGATTCCATATTTGCTATTTCATGGTTTTGATGTGTTCAATATTATTCTACAATGTAGAAAATAGTAAAAATAAAAAACCCTGGAATGAGTAGGTGTGTCCAAACTTTTGACTGGTACTGTATTTTTTTCTTTGTGATTTATTTTATGACATCCTGCATATGAGGGATATTCCCTCCTGAATAGTACATGCATAGGCTACTGTAGCTCCTGGTGGAAATGGTACCTCAAAATGAATTGTTAGGGAAGTTTTCAAAGGAAAGGCTGACCTTACAGTATCCTAATTTTAAAGGCTTTGAAATTCCATTAAATAAGTTTAAATCAGGCTTCCAGACGCTCATACATAATCACTTAAAAATGTATTTACTGTGACAGTCTCCTGTCTATATCTATGTAAATATAATTTGGTGTTATCATTTAACGAAATACTGTATTTATTTATGCTCGATCTCAAGTAGTGATGACAGGGCTGCATGTGTCCTTTGAGTATCAATATCTCTAGTAGCATAGTAGCTGAATAGAACATTCATTCCACTGCTCTGTATGCTAATGACCAGAATCCTGGGAAATCCTTTAAGAAAGTCATCATGGCACATGCAAAATGGCTCTTTACATTTGCGTCTCTTTCATCCGAAAATAGATCCCTTTGGTTCAAGAGTTAACATAACACTCTTGCACATGTCACATGTCACACAAAACACCAAGTATTTTCTAATGGGCACATTGAAATGGCAGCTTGAAAGCATGAACCATTGTTGTTGCAGCCATTGACTCAACTGTAATGTATAGATGGAGGAAGCTAATCAATATGCTTTGCTGTGGTTATTTTTAAACTGAATTACATTACAAAACCCTGCAATCTGTTGAATCACCTCAGTATCAGTAGTGCTTTATATGCCTTCACTTCCCTTCTCAGGTGGAGGGTATGAACGTCAAATCCCACAATTTATGAATGAAATGTTAACCTGCCTGACTTTCTTTTTGCCATTCCATCTGTCACCGCCTAAAACAAACACCTCTTCTGAAGCTGATTTCCCCACAAAATTCTGCATTCAAAAGCCAACATTCAAAAGACAAAACAGCTCTCTTGTTAAAGCATCATTTATGTAAATCAGTTACACCCAATTATAAACTGGGTGGTTCGAGCCCTGAATTCTGATTGGATGAAAGCTGTGGTATATCAGACCATATACCACGGGTTTGACGAAACAATTATTTTTACTCCTCTAATTACGTTGGTAACCAGTTTATAATAGAAATAAGGCACCTTGGGGGTTTGTGGTATATTGCCAATATACCACAGCTAAGGGCTGTATCCAGGCACCCCGTGTTGCTTCGTACTTAAAAACAGCCCTTGGCTGTGGTATATTGACTATATACCACACCCCCTCGGGGCTTATTGCTTAATTATAACTCCAGTAGCATGGTAATAAGACAGAGTTAGAATATCATAATGAAACTCCCTATCCCCAAACAAAAAGCTCCCACAATTGTGATGCACACAAGTCACAGAACGAAGACGTACAGCTAGATATTATCGTGTCAAAATGTTGTGATGAGAGTTATCCCACTGGGCACATACTAGTTTATTCAACGTTGTTTCCACATTATTTCAATTAAATTATGTTAAACCAACGTGGAATAGACGTTGAATTGATATCTGTTCCCAGTGGGATCTCTGTCAGGTATAGAGGTTTAGATCATTGTGTTCACAGCACTGAGGCTCACATAAGACAGGCTGCTTTCACACCCTCTCCTACCCTCCGCCCTCAGCAGCTCTGTTTAAGCAGACAGTGACTGAATAGACCTGCTCTTTGTGAAGCTGCTAGTGTGAGACACAACCTTTAGAGACTGTGTTAGCTCAGTGACTGTGGACAATATTAGAGAGTGGGAGCACAGCTGCTCAGGATAGGATGTTAGCAATGCCAAGACCCAATCACCCAAACTAGTTCAGATATGAATACTGTAGTGAATTTGAGTACAACTCAAGGTTTAATGCAGGATATACAGTTGAAGTTTACATACACTTAGGTTGGAGTCATTAAAACTAATTTTGCAACCACTCCACAAATTTCTTGTTAACAAACTATAGTTTTGGCAAGTCGGTTAGGACATCTACTCTGTGCATGACAAGTCATTTTCCAACATTTGTTTACAGACAGATTATTTCACTTATAATTCACTGTATCACACTTCCAGTGGGTCAGAAGTTTACATACACTAAGTTTTTATTTATTTATTTATTTTTATGTTTTATTTCATTTACCCCGTTTTCTCCCCAATTTCGTGGTATCCAATTGTTTTAGTAGCTACTATCTTGTCTCATCGCTACAACTCCCGTACGGGCTCGGGAGAGACGAAGGTTGAAAGTCGTCCGTTCTCCGATACACAACCCAACCAAGCCGCACTGCCTCTTATTAATTAACACAGCGCACATCCAACCCGGAAGCCAGCCGCACCAATGTGTCGGAGGAAACACCGTGCACCTGGCAACCTTGGTTAGCGCGCACTGCGCCCGGCCCGCCACAGGAGTCGCTGGTGCGCGATGAGACAAGGAAATCCCTACCGGCCAAGCCCTCCCTAGGCCAATTGTGCGTCGCCCCACGGACTCTGGTGGTAAAGCTGGCGCTGCAGTACAGCGTCCTTAACCACTGTGCCACCCGGGAGGCCCTCACATATACTAAGTTGACTGTGCCTTTAAACAGCTTGGAAAATTCCAGAAAATGATGTCATGGCTTTAGAAGCTTCTGATAGGCTAATTGACATCATTTGAGTCAATTGGATATGTACCTGTGGATGTATTTCAAGGCCTACCTTCAAACTCAGTGACTCTTTGCTTGACATCATAGGAAAATCAAAAGAAATCAGCCAAGACCCCAGAAAAATAATTGTAGACCTCCACAAGTCTGGTTCATCCTTGGGAGCAATTTCCAAACACCTGAAGGTACCACGTCCATCTGTAAAAACAATGGTACGCAAGTATAAACACCATGGGACAATGCAGCCATCATACCGCTCAGGAAGGAGACGCGTTCTGTCTCCTAGAGATGAACGTACTTCGGGGTGAAAAGTGCAAATCAATCCCAGAACAACAGCAAAGGTCCTTGTGAAGATCCTGGACGAAACAGGTACAAAATGATCTATAGCCACAGTAAAATGAGTCCTATACTATATCGACATAACCTGAAAGGCCGCTCAGCAAGGAAGAAGCCACTGCTCCAAAACCACCATAAAATGCCAGACTACGGTTTGCAACTGCACATGGGGACAAAGATCATACTTTTTGGAGAAATGTCCTCTGGTCTGATGAAACAAAATTAAAACTGTTTGGCCATAAGGACCATCGTTATGTTTGGAGGAAAAAGGGGGAGGCTTGCAAGCTGAAGAACACCATCCCAACCATTAAGCACAGGGGTGGCAGCATCATGTTGTGGGGGTGCTTTGCTGCAGGAGAGTCTGGAGCAGTTCACAAAATAGATGGCATCATGAGGGGGGGAAATTATATGGATATATTGAAGCAACATCTCACGACATCAGTCAGGAAGTTAAAGCTTGGTCGCAAATGGGTCTTCCAAATGGACAATGACCCCAAGCAAACTTCCAAAGTTGTGGCAAAATGGCTTAAGGACAACAAAGTCAAGGTATTGGAGTGGCCATCATAAAGCCTTGACCTCAACCCTATTGAAAATTGTGGGCAGAACTGAAAAACATGTGCGAGCAAGGAGGCCTACAAGCCTGATTCAGTTACACCAGCTCTGTCAGGAGGAATGGACCAAAATTCACCCAACTTATTGTGGGAAGCTTGTGGGAGGTTATCTGAAACATTTGACCCAAGTTAAACAATTTAAAGGCAATGCTACCAAATACTAATTGAGTGTATGTAAACTTCTGACCCGCTGGGAATGTGATGAAAGAAAGAAAAGCTGAAATAAATAATTCACTCTACTATTATTTTGACATTTCACATTCTTAAAATAAAGTGGTGATCCTAACTGACCTAAAACAGGGAATTTTTACTAGGATTAAATGTCAGAAATTGTGAAAAACTGAGTTTAAATGTATTTGGCTAAGGTGTATGTAAACTTCCGACTTCAATTTTAGATTGATTGTTGAGAATAATGGGGAAGTCAACGAGGCCTATCATTTGGTGGATTTGCATATAGCCTATTAGTAAAGGGATATAAACCATAAATTAATCCCCTCTATAAACCATAGGTTTACAATAACATTGTAATAATCACGTATTAACCCTTAATAATATTATCTGACCTAACGCCAATTCGCACAAGGGCAGATTATTCACTGGGTGTTGATTGGGACTACAGAACAGAGGAATTGTGCTGTACGTGTGGTGTGTTTGGAGTGACACATGACACAGTTTAATAATTGAATGACAATCAGTGATGTTTGGTCACATACTGCCACCTGGTGGATTTATGAGAGACTGAAGACATGTGACCAGATTCTGGCAACAATACATTTTGCTTTGACAGTCCACATTTATCTTATTTTACAACCTGGTCTCATAGATTGAACATAACATAGTAAATGTATTGGTGGGCATATTAAGCAAATGTTTAGCAACCCAAAGGTTGCCTGTTTGAATCTAATCACGGATAACTTTAGTATTTTAGCAACTTTGCAACTACTTACTATATTTCAGTTACTTTGTAACTACTTAGCATGTTAGCTAACCCTTCCACTAACTTTAACCCCTAACCCCCAGCCTAGCTAATGTTAGCCACCTAGCTAATGTTAGCACAACAAATTGGAATTCGTAACATATCGTAAGTCAGTGGAGGCTGGTGGGCGGAGCTATAGGAGGATTGGCTCATTGTAATGGCTGGAATGGAATGAATGGAACAATGTCAAACGTGTATTTCTTAGGGGCACACAATTTTCACGCCATTTCGGTGCACATAGTGTCAAGAACAATACTGGTGTCGTGTAGAAAATGACAGAGGAACATATATTCATATCATGGAATCTATTCAACACACAACTAAAACCATAGAGCACAGGTTGGCATTTTGGCCAAGCCTAACTACATTAATGGATGTTGCTGTTTCATCAGGGAGACACAAAGATGAAGTAAACAAGTGTAATCATTTTTTCTATTTCATGCAGCCACAGAATAGAAAGATGTTAAACAAATATTTTGTATTCAAATGACCCATTGTTTAAAGTTGAGAAATGGCCTATCATTGTGAGACTGGGTATGTATCTATGCCTCCAAAATAATATGGTAACGTTGGCCTCATGCATATGCCCTCAAACAAATAAATAAAACCAAGGTCATCCAAAATACATCAGATAAAGAGTTTTTTAAAAATTAAACCAGCAAACGCAAATAATTAATTTGAGTGATTGACACAATACTGGTATTTTTATATGTTGACAAAATAATCGCATTGAAATTAGATTAAATTTAGTCATGATCAGTTTCATATTTCATTCAAGTACATTTTGTAGGTTGGCTAGCAAGCAAAACTTGACGTTACAAATTAACTTTGGGGGAAACTGGTCCAGCCACTTGGTAGCTAGCTATTGTTATTTCAAATAAAGCAACATGATGTACTCATATTAAAGCGCAACTGTAAACTATAAACCCACCATAGTTATATTTATGAATTACGTCCTAGGTGGAGGGTTCTGAAATGAACGTGGACCCGCATCCGACAGTCCTAGCACTTTGAAACCCACGCCCACCGTGACGTTATAGCGTCACCCACCCGGGGAAATGGCTTGAAAAGAGTGTGTACCGTTTCTCTCACTTTAACCTGTCATGTTCACAGAGAATGACATTTGCATTGATTAGTTCTCGGGGTCAAAGCTGCGTATTCGATATATCAGAGAGAATTAAGGATTGTGAATCTTGTTTAGCACATTCATGAAATTGCATTATTGGACACCATCATTATAAAACAGATGTAAAGGCATTTCCGGTTTTGGGACTATGCCTTTTCCGCCCTGATGCCCTTGTAGCTATGGAAACGTCCACCAGCCTGTTCACCCCTTCAGACCAGGCACTGCGTGTGAGGTAGCTAGCTAGATGGTTTATGTGTGCCAGAATTACCGATAAATCAGACGTTTCAAGATGGCGTTACAACGACTGATGTCTTTTTTAATTTTTTACTCAATTCTTGGTAAGTTATTTTCATTTCCACTAAGATAAGGTGTAGTTTAACGGTACATGTTGTGCATCGCAAATTTATTAATTCGCAGACATGGCAATGCTTTGTTATGAAAATTATCGCGCTGACTAGCTAAACGGTTTTCCTACTCTCCTAGCATACTAGTAGTAGCTTGGCCGGGTGTAAACATGCTGAGGATGAGCCACACAATTAATAGATGGTAATTAATTTTCTTTATACATGCGTTATAATCACATTGAAACGCTCACACAATCCTCAGCAGTTTTTCATTCATATTTAAATAAAAAGATAACAGGTTGTACACACTGCTTTTGCATCTTCTAACGTTGAGCTCTCCTCATCTGTCGCTCAAAATGTGATGATGATGTCAACCGTTATTTCCATCCAAGCTGTCAGGTAGGCCTACATTTCATTGTATGAATGATTTTATTCAGCTAAAGATTCTGCTACCGCACGGCAAGCGGTACCAATGCACCAGGTGTGAACCAACAGGACCCTGAACAGCTTCTACCCCTAAAACAGAAGAATTCTAAACAAGTCTGCTAAATAGCTAACCAAATGGCTACCCGGATTACCTGCATTGACTCTCTTGCACTGACTCTATACCCACATACATACACTGACATGACCAAAAGTATGTGGACACTGCTTGTCGAACATCTCTTTCCAAAAGCATGGGCATTACTATGGAGTTGGTCCCCCTTTTGCTGCTATAACAGCCTCCACTCTTCTGGGAAGGCTTTCCACTAGAGGTTGGAACATTGCTGCTGGGACTTGCTTCCATTCAGCCACAATTTCATTAGTGATGTCGGGTACTGATGTTGGGCAGTTAGGCCTGGCTCGCAGTTGGCGTTCCAATTCATCCCAAAGGTGTTTGATGGGGTTGAGGTCAGTTCTCTGTGCAGGCCAGTCAAGTTCTTTCATACCGATCTCGAAAAACCATTGCTGTATGAGCCTCTCTTTGTGCACAAGCACATTGTCATGCTGAAGTTGGAAGCACAGAATAATCTAGAATGTCATTGTGTCATTGTCCTTAATTGGAACTAAGGAGCCTAGTCCAAACCATGAAAAACAGCCCTAGACCATTATTCCTCCTCCACCAAACTTGACGGTTTTCACTATGCATTGGGGCAGGAAGCGTTTTCCTGGCATCCACCAAACCCAGATTAGTCCATCGGACTGCCAGATGGTGAAGTGTGATACATCACTCCAGAGAACTCGTTTCCACTGCTCCAGAGTCCAATCGCGGCGAGCTTTACACCACTCCAGTCGATGCTTGGCATTGAGCATGGTGCCAATGTTTGTCTATGGAGATTGGATAGCTGTGTGCTTGATTATATTCACCTGTCAGTAACTGCTGTGGCTGAAATAGCCAAATCCACACATTTGAAGGGGTGTATACTTTTGTATACAGTGGGGCAAAAAAAGTATTTAGTCAGCCACCAATTGTGCAAGTTCTCCCACTTAAAAAGATGAGAGGCCTGTAATTTTCATCATATGTACACTTCAACTATGACAGACAAAATGAGGGAAAAAAAAAACAGAAAATCACATTGTATGATTTTTAATGAATTTATTTGCAAATTATGGTGGAAAATAAGTATTTGGTCACCTACAAACAAGCAAGAGCAGTCAAAGGACACCAGAAACAAAATTGTAGACCTGCACCAGGCTGGGAAGACTGAATCTGCAATAGGTAAGCAGCTTGGTTTGAAGAAATCAACTGTGGGAGCAATTTTTAGGAAATGGAAGACATACAAGACCACTGATAATCTCCCTCGATCTGGGGCTCCACGCAAGATCTCACCCCGTGGGGTCAAAATGATCACAAGAACCGTGAACAAAAATCCCAGAACCACACGGGGGGACCTAGTGAATGACCTGCAGAGAGCTGGGACCATAGTAACAAAGCCTACCATCAGTAACACACTACGCCGCCAGGGACTCAAATCCTGCAGTGCCAGACGTGTCCCCCTGCTTAAGCCAGTACATGTCCAGGCCCGTCTTAAGTTTGCTAGAGAGCATTTGGATGATCCAGAAGAAGATTGGGAGAATGTCATATGGTCAGATGAAACCAAAATATAACTTTTTGGTAAAAACTCAACTTGTCGTGTTTGGAGGACAAAGAATGCTGAGTTGCATCCAAAGAACACCATACCTACTGTGAAGCATGGGGGTGGAAACATCATGCTTTGGGGCTGTTTTTCTGCAAAGGGACCAGGATGACTGATCCGTGTAAAGGAAAGAATGAATGGGGCCATGTATCGTGAGATTTTAAGTGAAAACCTCCTTCCATCAGCAAGGGCATTGAAGATGAAACGTGGCTGTGTCTTTCAGCATGACAATGATCCCAAACACACCGCCCCGGGCAACGAAGGAGTGGCTTCGTAAGATGCATTTCAAGGTCCTGCAGTGGCCTAGCCAGTCTCCAGATCTCAACCCCATAGAAAATCTTTGGAGGGAGTTGAAAGTCCGTGTTGCCCAGCAACAGCCCCAAAACATCACTGCTCTAGAGGAGATCTGCATGGAGGAATGGGCCAAAATACCAGCAACAGTGTGTGAAAACCTTGTGAAGACTTACGGAAAACGTTTGACCTCTGTCATTGCCAACAAAGGGTATATAAGGGTATTGAGATAAACTTTTGTTATTGACCAAATACTTATTTTCCACCATAATTTGCAAATAAATTCATTAAAAATCCTACAATGTGATTTTCTGGAATATTTTTTCTCATTTTGTCTGTCATAGTTGAAGTGTACATATGATGAAAATTACAGGCCTCTCATCTTTTTAAGTGGGAGAACTTGCACAATTGGTGGCTGACTAAATACTTTTTTGCCCCACTGTATATAGTGTACATGTAACAGTATAGACTTCACGGCCGTCCCCTCGCCCCGACCTGGGTGCGAACCAGGGACGCTCTGCACACGTCAACAGTCACCCTCGAAGCATCGTTACCCATCACTCCACAAAAGCCGTGGCCCTTGCAGAGCAAGGAGAACCACTACTTCAAGGTCTCAGAGCAAGTGACGTCACCGATTGAAACGCCACTAGCGCGCACCACCGCTAACTAGCTAGCCATTTCACATCGGCTACACTCACCCCCCTTTTGACCTCTTCCTCTTTCCGCAGCAACCAGTGATCCGGGTCACGGCACCAATGTAACTGTATAGACTTTACGTCCGTCGCCCCGACCTGGGCGCGAACCAGGGACGCTCTGCACACGTCAACAGTCACCCTCAAAGCATCATTACACATCACTCCACAAAAGCCACAGCCCTTGCAGAGCAAGGGGAACCATTACTTCAAGATCTCAGAGCAAGTAGTCACCGATTGAAACGCCACTAGCTCGCACCACTGCTAACTAGCTAGCCATTTCACATCGGCTACATACACACAGACTCAGCACTGGTACTTCCTGTAATAGCCATGTTCGTTTCTACTCCCTATATATAGCCACTCATTCTTTTTATTTTTTATTCACTGTGTCACTATTTCTATTTTTTTGTTTGTTATATTTTTTGCATCTTTTTACTCATCCGTAGGGGATCCATAAGTAAGCATTTTATTGTCTACAAAGCATGTGACAAATACAATTTGATTTGGCTGCTTTTACAGTAGCTGTGCTAGAATGTCTGGGAAATGGGTTTTTAAAAATATAGATAGATAGATGGATGCACTGGATCAACAGCTTGGGTCTTTTGAGAGAGAGATCCCTTTCTTTATGTAGGCTACACAGTGGAAAGCTTTCGGCTATGGAATGCTTTTATTCCAGGCACACAATAGCAATCATCCATTGTCCTCTTAATTAACCACAGATTCTCTCCCACAGTCTGAAAACGGTCTGGGTCAACAAAGCCTCATGCAGGTGGGAGGATACACTGAAGCTTGGACACTGTCTGCCTGTCTGTTTGTAGGCAGCAAAAAATGAGACATGTAGTTTAAGATATTTATAGACTAGTAATTCATATTATGTTCAGTCTAAGTACATTCTAAAGGAATTGAAGGTTAATGAGTGGTTTTACAGGGATAGGCTGTCCCTGCTCTGTTTACCAGAGGAAGATTTGCTGGACAAGCTCTCCTCGTATCTCTCAGGATGGCCAGTCACTTTTTGTTGTAAAAATAGCTCATGATGTACAGGGGTTTGAAAGTCAGTCGCTGTGACAGAAGCTGAGAGTCGGATCTCATCAGTGCTCACAGCTGAGCTAATATGACTGAGTGCTCCACTTTGGCAGGACACATGTTTTCTCCACTCTCAGGGCTGGCTGAAGCCTTTGAGGCAGTGTTCAAACTAGAGGTCGGCCGATTAATCGGAATGGCTGATTAATTAGGGCTGATCTCAAGTTTTCATAACAATCGGAAATCTGTATTTTTCGACACCGATTTTTACACCTTTATTTAATCTTTATTTAACTAGGCAAGTCAGTTAAGAACACATTCTTATTTTCAATGGCGGCCTAGGAACGGTGGGTTAACTGCCTCGTTCAGGGGCAGAACGACAGATTTTCACATTGTCAGCTCGGGGGATTCAATCTTGCAACCTTACACTTAACTAGTCCATCGCAATAACGACCTGCCTCTTGTTGCACTCCACAAGGAGACTGCCTGTTACGCGAATGCAGTACGCCAAGGTAAGTTGCTAGCTAGCATTACATTTATTTGTATAAAAAACAATCAATCATAATCACTAGTTAATTACACATGATTGATGATATTACTAGATATTATTTAGCGTGTCATGCGTTGCGTATAATCTGACTGAGCATACAAGTATCTGACTGAGCAGGTGGTAGGCAGAAGCAGGCGTGTAAACATTGATTCAAACAGCACTTTCGTGCATTTTGCCAGCAGCTCTTCCTTGTGCATCAAGCATTGAGCTGTTTATGACTTCAAGCATATCAACTCCCGAGATGAGGCTGGTGTAACCGAAGTGAAATGTCTGGCTAGTTAGCGCGCGCTAATAGCGTTTCAAACGTCACTCGCTCGCTCTGAGCCTTGGAGTAGTTGTTTTCCTTGCTCTGCATGGGTAACGCTGCTTTGAGGGTGGCTGTTGTCGTTGTGTTCCTGGTTCGAGCCCAGCGAGGAGAGGGACGGAAGCTATACTGTTACACTGGCAATACTAAAGTGCCTATAAGAACATCCAATAGTCAAAGGTTAATGAAATACAAATGGTATAGAGAGAAATAGTCCTATAATTCCTATAATAACTACAACCTAAAACTTCTTACCTGGGAATATTGAAGACTCATGTTAAAAGGAACCACCAGCTTTCATATGTTCTCATGTTCTGAGCAAGGAACTTAAACGTTAGCTTTCTTACATGGCAAATATTGCACTTTTAGTTTCTTCTCCAACACTTTGTTTTTGCATGATTTAAACCAAATTGAACATGTTTCATATTTTATTTGAGGCTAAATTGATTTTATTGATGTATTATATTAAGTTAAAATAAGTGTTCATTCAGTATTGTTGTAATTGTCATTATTACAAATAAAAGTACAAAATTGGCCGATTAATCGGTAGCGGCTTTTTTGGTCCTCCAATAATCGGTATCGGCGGTGAAAAAAATCATAATCGGTCGACCTCTAGTTCATACCCATCCTAAAAGCTTACACGTGTTCTCACAGTCTCTGAGAGGGACGTACAATTAAACTAGCCTATCCTCCACCAAACCGCCAGGTTATTGGAGTACAGGCCCATCTTGCATATGAGGGAATTGTCTTTCATGTGCATCATGAATTGATAACCAGAGACATTTTAAATCAGCCGCAGTGCTTTTATCTGTCTGGATTATACCTTGGAAGTGCTTAATACACTCAGATGAATTGTGCTCCAATACATTCCAGTCTTGATTTCACCCCTGCGGTAGTAGAGAGAACAGTCTACGACTGGGGTGGCTGGGGTCTTTGGCAATATCGCAATATCGCTGACGAACACACAGAAGGAGGGACTGTTTTTATTACTCACTGTGTGTTATTATAGTAACTCTTAAGCCTCCCTAAATATATATCCCAATTGTTTCATTTGAGAGTGTTTTGTAGTTAGGATAATTGATGAAACGACACTAATACTGAGACTTGTGCTCCACCTGTCTCCACCTAGACATGAGAAATGATTCAGGAGAAATGGTTAATTTTGAGGCTAAGGCTCTTTCTCACCCTCTCTGTAGCTATAGGCCTACACCTCCTGACCCTCTAATCTTTTAGGCCTATCTGTTTAACGGGCATTGGCAAAATTGGCACTGTCCTGGAATGAAAATTCTGAAGATTGTCAGTCCGAATTTTTTCTTTTCACTTATTTGTTGACTTTTACAGGCTACATTCCATCACTTGGCGTAATCCTCCGAACCACAGACAAGACTGTGTGGGCAAATGAATTTGAACGTAAGTCACTGAAACACTGACTAATTCTCTCTGAATTATTTTTCTTCCATTGCCCGTCTGTCTGCCAGTCTCTTCTGTTGTCTGCCGGTGTCTTGACATCGTAGTATCACGGTTTTCTTTCCAGCTATTGAGTTGACGTGCTTGATAGAGTCCATCTCAACAAACAACCCCAGAATCGAATGGAAGAAAATCCAAAACGGCGTCCCTAGTTATGTGTACTTTCAAAATCACATTTCGGGTAAGATTATTCTTTTTTTAAGCACCTTACCAACACCATATTGGCCTAAGAGCTGTGTTATTATTCTCTGTAAGGGAATGAGAGGTTGGAGTGTGTTTTTGCCTCTCTATTAGGGGACTTGGAGCACAGAGCCCAGCTGATCCAGCCAGCCAACCTACTGATCCTCAACACCAGCCGTGCAGACACTGCAGAGTACCGCTGTGAGGTCGCTGCCGTTGATGACCACAAACACTTTGATGAAATTCTAATCAGTCTTGCTGTCAGGGGTGAGGTCGTATTGTCATATTCCTGTGTCATTTAACCAATGCAGAGCTCCCACCTTGTCATTGGCCTGAGATATATGTGTGTCCACTGGTCAATCTCAGTAATAGGCCTAGTCAGTGTTAGGTGTGTTTTAATCCTATAGTAGAGTTTGCGGTGTTTTTTCAGTGTTGTCTATTTCTAAGTAAAGTGTGCTCACTCTCTCTCAAGAAAACTGTTATTTGGGTGCCGTAGTATGACCTCTGTCCTTTACCTATGTGTATGTGTGTCTTACAGAGCAGTTGGGAAAAAGCAGAAGTCGAATTCCTGTCGGACCATTGTCTACAATTATTATTTATTTATTGTCTGTGCAGTAAAGCCTGTGGTGCCCAGGTGCAGTGTGCCTGTGGCGGTGACTGTTGGCACGTCCTCTGAGCTGCGCTGCCTGGAGAACGAGGGCTTCCCTGCCTCACAGTACCGCTGGTTCCGCAACAACGAGGAGCTTCCCCAGGACCCAAAGAGCAGCCCCAAGTTCATCAACTCCACCTATTCCATTAACGCTGACACGGGTGGTCTGGTAAGGAATAATCAATGGAGATTGAACGGAAACTAGATATATGAATATCATGTTTAATGAGACAGTAGATCCAACTGTTGGATGATGTTGGTACAAGAGAAATGCCGTATGATGTATTGGGGTGGATTTTGGCATTTTTCCCTCCAGAAATTCCGCCGGATGAGGAAGGAGGATGCGGGGGAGTATTACTGCCAGGCAAAGAATGTAGCTGGACATGCACAGTGTCCCACACAGCTGATGGACGTCTGTGAGTAGGCCATGCTGTACTAAACACCCAACTGACATTCTTACTGCAACTATGTATTGTTTACATCCCCGTTACATCCCCGTTATTTTGCAAGAGGATGCGACGCAGGTACAGAGGACAAAGAGCCGGATGCCTTGTCAGGACCCGGAGAAGGCGAGTGGGAAAGCTGCCGTTACCGTCAATACTACTCGCCAACGTGCAATCATTGGACAATAAATTAGATGAGGTACAATCACGAATATCCTACCAAAGGGACATTAAAAACTGTAATATCCTATGTTTCACGGAATCGTGGCTGAATGACGACATGGATATTCAGCTAGCGGGATATATGCTGCTCCGGCAAGATAGAACAGCACACTCCGGTAAGACGAGGGGGGGGTCTGTGCATGTTTGTAAACAACAGCTGGTGCAGGAAATCTAAGGAGTCTCTAGATTTTGCTCACCTGAAGTAGATTATATTGTGATAAACTACTTGCCTAGAGAGTTTTCAGCTATACTTTTCGTGGCTGTTTATTTACAACCACAGACAGATGCTGGCACTAAGACCACACTCAGTCAGCTGTATAAGGAAATAAGCAAACAGGAAAGCACTCACCCAAGGGCGGCGATCCTAGTGGCCGGAGACTTTAATGCAGGGAAACTGAAATCATTTCTATCAACATGTTAAATGTGCAACCAGAGGGGACAAAAATTCTAGATCACCTGTACTCCACACACAGAGACGCATACAAAGCTCTCACTCGCCCTCCATTTGGTAAATCCGACCACAATTCTATCCTCCTGATTCCTGCTTACAAGCAAAAATTAAAGCAGGAAGCACCAGTGACTCGGTCTATAAAAAAAGTTGTCAGATGAAGCAGATGCTAAACTACAGGACTGTTTTGCTATCACAGACTGGAACATGTTCCGGGATTCTTCCGATGGCATTGAGGAGTACATCACATCAGTCACTGGCTTTATCAATAAGTGCATCGAGGACGTCATCCCCACAGTGACTGTACGTACATACCCCAACCAGAAGCCATGGATTACAGGCAACATTCGCACTGAGCTAAAGGGTAGAGGTGCCGCTTTCAAGGGGCGGGACTCTAGAAATCCTGCTATGCCCTGCGACGAACCATCAAACAGGCAAAGCGTATTGAATCATACTACACCGGCTCCGACGCTCGTCTTATGTGGCAAGGCTTGCAAACTATTACAGACTACAAAGGGAAGCACAGCCGCGAGCTGCCCAGTGACACAAGCCTACCAGACGAGCTAAATCACTTCTATGCTCGCTTCGAGGCAGGCAACACTGAGGCATGCATGAGAGCATCAGCTGTTCCGGGCGACTGTGTGATCACGCTCTCCGTAGCCGAGGTGGGTAAGACCTTTAACTGGCAGGGGTTTTTACTGACATTTTCATCATGTCCCTGATTGAGTCTGTAATTCCAACATGTTTCAAGCAGACCACCATAGTCCCTGTGCCCAAGAATACAAAGGCAACCTGCCTAAATGACTACAGACCCGTAGCACTCACATCCGTAGCCATGAAGTGCTTTGAACGGCTGGTCATTGTTCACGTCAACACCATTATCACAGAAACCCTAGACCCACTCTCATTTGCATACCGCCCAAACAGATCCACAGATGATGCAATCTCCATTGCACTCCACACTGCCCTTTTCCACATGGACAAAAGGAACACTTATGTGAGAATGCTATTCATTGACTACAGCTCAGCATTCAACACCATAGTACCCTCAAAGCTCATCACTAAGCTAAGGATCCTGGGACTGAACATCTCCCCCTGCAACTGGATCCTGGACTTCCTGACGGGCTGCCCCTAGGTGGTGAGGGTAGGTAGCAACACATCTGCCATGCTGATCCTCAACACTGGAGCTCCCCAGGGGTGCGTGCTCAGTCCCCTCCTGTACTCCTTGTTCACCCACGACTGCATGGCCAGGCACGACTCCAACACCATCATTACGTTTGCAGACGACACAACAGTGGTAGGCCTGATCACCGACAACGACGAGACAGCCTATAGGGAGGAGGTCAGACACCTGGCTAGGTGGTGCCAGAATAACAACCTATCGCTCAACTTAACCAAGACTAAGGAGGTGATTGTGGACCACAGGAAAAGGAGGACCAAGCACGCTCCCATTCTCATCAACTGGACTGTAGTGGAGCAGGTTTGAGAGCTTCAAGTTCCTTGGTGTCCACATCAACAACAAACTAGAATGGTCCAAACACACCAAGACAGTCGTGAAGAGGGCACAACAAAGCCTATTCCCCCCCAGGAAACTAAAAGGATTTGGCATGGGTCCTGAGATCCTTTAAAGGTTCTACAGCTGCATTATCGAGAGCATCCTGACTGGTTGCATCACTGCCTGGTACGGCAATTGCTCGGCCTCTGACCGCAAGGCACTACAGAGGGTAGTGCGTACGGCCCAGTACATCACTGGGCTAAGCTGCCTGTCATCCAGGACCTCTACACCAGGCGGTGTCAGAGGAAGGCTCTAAAAATTGCCAAAGACCCCAGCCACCCCAGTCGTAGACTGTTCTCTCTACTACCGCATGGAAAGAGGTACCGGAGTGCCAAGTCTAGGACAAAAAGGCTTCTCAACAGTTTTTACCCCCAATCCATAAGACTCCTGAACAGGTAATCAAATGGCTGCCCAGACTATTTGCATTGTGTGCCTCCCCCCAACCCCTCTTACGCTGCTGCTACTCTCTGTTTATCATGTATGCATAGTCACTTTAACTATACATTCATGTACATACTACCTCAATTGGCTCGACCAGCCAGTGCTTCCGCACATTGGCTAACCGGGCTATCTGCATTGTGTCCCACCACCCACCACCCTCTTTTACGCTACTGCTACTCTGTTCATCATATATGCATAGTCACTTTAACCATATGTACAGTGGGGCAAAAAAGTATTTAGTCAGGCACCAATTGTGCAAGTTCTCCCACTTAAAAAGATGAGAGAGGCCTGTAATTTGCATCATAGGTACACTTCAACTATGACAGACAAAATGAGAGAAAAAAAAACAGAAAATCACATTGTAGGATTTTTAATGAATTTATTTACAAATTATGGTGGAAAATAAGTATTTGGTCACCTACAAACAAGCAAGATTTCTGGCTCTCACAGACCTGTAACTTCTTCTTTAAGAGTCGCCTCTGTCCTCCACTTGTTACCTGTATTAATAGCACTTGTTTGAACTTGTTATCAGTATAAAAGACACCTGTCCACAACCTCAAACAGTCACACTCCAAACTCCACTATGGCCAAGACCAAAGAGCTGTCAAAGGACACCAGAAACAAAATTGTAGACCTGCACCAGGCTGGGAAGACTGAATCTGCAATAGGTAAGCAGCTTGGTTTGAAGAAATCAAGGGCATTGAATATGAAACGTGGCTGGGTCTTTCAGCATGACAATGATTCCAAACACACCGCCCGGGCAACGAAGGAGTGGCTTCGTAAGAAGCATTTCAAGGTCCTGGAGTGGCCTAGCCAGTCTCCAGATCTCAACCCCATAGAAAATCTTTGGAGGGAATTGAAAGGCTGTGTTGCCCAGCAACAGCCCCAAAACATCACTGCTCTAGAGGAGATCTGCATGGAGGAATGGGCCAAAATACCATCAACAGTGTGTGAAAACCTTGTGAAGACTTACGGAAAACGTTTGACCTCTGTCATTGCCCACAAAGGGTATATAACAAAGTATTGAGATAAACTTTTGTTATTGACCAAATACTTATTTTCCACCATAATTTGCAAATAAATTAATTAAAAATCCTACAATGGGATTTTCTGGATTTTTTTCCTTCTCATTTTGTCTGTCATAGTTGAAGTGTACCTATGATGAAAATTACAGGCCTCTCATCTTTTTAAATGGGAGAACTTGCACAATTGGTGGCTGACTAAATACTTTTTTGCCCCACTGCATATACTACCTCAATCAGCCTGACTAACCGGTGTCTGTATGTAGCCTCGCTACTGTATATAGCCTGTCTTTTTACTGTTGTTTTATTTCTTTACTTACCTATTGTTCACCTAATACCTTTTTTGCACTATTGGTTAGAGTCTGTAAGTAAGCATTTCACTGTATGGTCTATACCTGTTGTATTCGGCGCACGTGACAAATAAACTTTGATTTGATTTAAATATGTCAGTGTGTCATACCGCTGCCACACTGAACATACAATTGTGTGTTGCCTAACCTGCAAGTGAGTCACATGCATCTACTCTAGTGCACATAAATCATAGCGGTTGACATGGACATGCATTCCAAGGTCATTCCTTTAAGTCAGGGTTCCCAAACTGATGGCCAGTGGGCTAAATTATTATGTTTTAGACAAATATTATATCTGATTGTGCTTCTTGCAGTCAATTTGCAGTCTACAAATTATTTGTAATTATCCTTCGGCCCCACTCCATCCGCTCACCCCCCAAAAATGTATCGTACCGCGGCTGCTGTAAGTTGTTTAAATTTGGGTTTATGTTACCCAGATCTCATCTCAAAATGCCCTGTTTGTATTTTCAGATGATGTCGACATTGTGGGCATTTTCCTGAAGGTGTTGGCGGCATTGGCTGGATTCATTGTTGTGATGGTGGGGGTTTGTCATGTACACAAACATCACTGCTTTTCCTCCGGCAAGGATCACACAGGAACCAAGTGAGTAGGGCTATGCAGTTTCAAATAGAGGTCGACCGATTAATCGGCATTAAGGGCCAATTTCAAGTTTTCATAACAATCGGTAATCGGCCTTTTTGGACGCCGATTGTGGACGATTACATTGCAATCCACATGGAAACTGCGTGGCAGGCTGACCACCTATTACGCGAGTGCAGAGTCAAAAGGACCTTGTGGCTGCAATAAGCCAAGGTAAGTTGCTAGCTAGCATTAAACTTATCTTATAAAAAAACAATCAATCTTCACATAATCACTAGTTAACTACACATGGTTGATGATATTAGTAGGTTAACTAGCTTGTCCTGCTTTGCATATGATCAATGTGGGGCCTGTTAATTTATCATCGAATCACAGCCTACTTCAACTTCGCCAAATGGGTGATTTAACAAAAGCGCATTCGCAAAAAAAGCACAATCGTTGCACAAATGTACCTAACCATAAACATCAATGCCTTTCTTAAAATCAATACACAGAAGTATATATTTTTAAACCTGCATATTTAGTTAAAAGAAATTAATGTTAGCAGGCAATATTAACTAGGGAAATTGTGTCACTTCAACAGTTTGGGCTGCCTGGCTCGTTGCGAACTGTGTGAAGATCGTAATTAATTTGCCAGATTTTTACATAATTATGACATAACATTGAAGGTTGTGCAATGTAACAGCAATAATTAGACTTAGGGATGCCATCCGTTCGATAAAATACAGAACGGTTCCGTATTTCATTGAAAGAATAAACATTTTGTTTTCTAAATGGTAGTTTCCGGATTTGACCATATTAATGACCAAAGGCTCATATTTCTCTGTTTATTATATTATAATTAAGTCTGATTTGATAGAGCAGTCTGACTGAGCGGTGGTAGGCAGCAGCAGTGTTACGAATCCCTTTTGGCCCGACAGTCTAGGGGGGGATGGTAATGAGACCCGTAACATAACTCAGGCAAATTATTATTGTGACAAAGTAAAAGTGTGAACGAAATAACCACGACAACAGAAATCTACCGTCAAACTCTAGGTTTATTTATAAACACACGGTAATGGGGGGAGCAGGAAAAGGGGCTGAGCTGGACCCAAGAAAAGAAACAATAAGTATTCAAAAACACCCCTAAGCTAGACTAGCCTACTTTAACAACAGCTAACTAACTAACCAAAAATACAGTTGGTGGTCCGCCCAGTTCTAACTAGTGTATTTAACAAAGTTCACCTACGGGTAGTGTATGCCCATGGGCGACTTGTCTTGGTTTCCCCTTTTCCCACCAGCAAACAAACACCATAACCAAAAACAATACTCACAGGTGATGACAAAGTGCTATGGAGGTGCTTAAACAAAAGAGAGGTTAAGACACAAAGCGAGAGTGAAACACAGAGACCTACAGACATGGCATTTACAGAGAGATTGAGCTAGAGATTGCTCTAGAGCAAACAAATGATGGGGTTTTTAAACCATGGGGAAGGAACTGTGATAGGGTAGGAAGTAGGAGGAGGTGTGTCTTCTGATTGATGATTGATTGTTGACTGATTGGGGAGTGATGGTTTTCACCTGTGAGGGGAGAAGGAGAGAAAAGAAACACACAGGATACACACACACACAGGATAACTGTATCCGTAACAAGCAGGCTCGTAAGCATTCATTCAAACATCACTTTACTGCGTTTGCCAGCAGCTCTTAGCAATGCTTGAAGCACAGCGCTGTTTGACTTCAAGCCTATCAACTCCCGAGGTTAGGCTGGCAATACTAAAGTGCCTATAAGAACATCCAATAGTCAAAGGTATATTAAATACAAATGGCATAGAGAGAAATAGTCGATACCTCATAATTCCTATAATAACTACAACCTAAAACTTCTGAACTGGGAATATTGAAGAACTGGGAATATTGAACCACCAGCTTTCATATGTTCTCATGTTCTGAGCAAGGAACTTAAATGTTAGCTTTTTTACATGGCACATATTGTACTTTTACTTTCTTCTCCAACACTGTTTTTGCATTATTTTAACCAAATTGAACATGTTTCATTATTTATTTGAGACTAAATAGATTTTATTTGTGTATTATATTAAGTTCAAATAAAAGTGTTCATTATTCATTCAGTATTGTTGTATTTTTCATCTTTGTTGTAATTGTCATTATATATTATATATATATATATATATATATATATATAAATAAATCGGCCGATTAATCGGTATCGGCTTTTTGGGGGGGGGGGGGGGGGTGTGCCTCCAATAATCGGTATCGGCGTTGAAAAATCATAATCGGTCGACCTCTAGTTTCAAGTTTCAAAGTGTATTTGCCACGTGCACAGGATACAACAGGTGTAAAACAGTACAGGGAAATTCTTACCTTGAGAGCTCTTTCCAACAATGAAGTGAAAATAATAATAATATAGATAATAACAGAACATTTGATTAAAAATTCAATGTAAAAATTTACCCAAAAAGTACGATATAGGTTGAAAGGGGGATACCTAGTCAGTTGTGCAACAGAATGCATTCAACTGAAGTGTGTTATCCGCATTTAACCCAAACCCTCTGAATCAGAGAGCTGCGGGGGGCTGCCTTAATAGACATCCATTGTTCTGTACAGGGCTTTTAAAGCTAAATGGACCAGTTTAATAGTGACATATTATGTGATGTGAGTTGCTTAGTACGTCTTTGTGTGGAAATTAAGGATTTATTGTGTGTTTTAGCTACAAACTTCCATCGCAGGATGATGGCGTTGACTATGCCGAAGCAGATGAGGTGAATAAAATTAACTTAATTGTGTGTTCTATATTATTATTATTATTATTGAGCTAAAGTGTAATCACAATGTATTATTAAAAATGACAAATGAAAAGAATGATCAACTGCAGGTATTTTTTTGATCATTTATATTCCCATCAGGGTCACTTCCGTCACAAATCATCATTTATTATTTGACATCTGAGATCAAGGAGACACACTGAAGAGGAGACCCACTGAAGTCAAAAGTGTGCCAAATCCCATAATGGGGCTTCGTGTGAGAAATGTGAGCTGTAACATTTCACATGAACCAACAAGCTTGCCAAAGTTATCATAATGAAAAAGATCAATCATTATTTCAATTTTGCTTTCTGATAGGCAACTGCAACGTCATGTCCCTATTAGTACACTGTTTACTTTTTTTTGTAGCACATATGTATTGCCCTCAGTCATTACTGTAACTACAATTACAGTACGATTTTTTTTTTTAAAGCTGTGACTTTTGAACTTCCACCAGCATGTTCATCTTAACTGGTGCTGGAACATTCCCCCATACTGTTTTTAGACAAACAAGGTTTTTTACTTCCTAAAATTTCTACAGAGTACAACAAACCTGTTTTAAAAAAACAGTATTTCATAACCTCTGAATGCAAGCTGGACTAGTTTATGTTAATATGAAGGTAGGTTGTGTCAATAGTTGTATATATACACTACCGTTCAAGAGTTTGGAGCCACATAGAAATGTCCTCGTTTTTGAAAGAAATGCATTTTTTTTGTCCATTAAAATAACATCAAATTGATCAGAAATACAGTGTAGACATTCTACATGTTGTAAATGACTATTGTAGCTGGAAATGGCTAGTTTTTAATGGAATATCTACATAGGCGTACAAAGGCCCATTATCATTAACCATCACCCCTGTGGTCCAATGGCACGTTGTGTTAGCTAATCCAAGTTTGTCATTTTAAAAGGCTAATTGATCATTAGAAAACTCTTTTGCAATTATGTTAGCACAGCTGAAAACTGTTCTGATTAAAGAAGCGATAAAACTGGCCTTCTTTAGACTAGTTGAGTATCTGGAGCATCAGCATTTGTGGGTTCGATTACAGGCTCAAAATGGCCAGAAACAAAGTACTTTCTTCTGAAAATCGTCAGTCTATTCTTGTTCTGAAAAATTAAGGCTATTCCATGCAAGAAATTGCCAAGGAACTGAAGATCTCATGCAACGCTGTGTACTACTCCCTTCACAGAACAGCGCAAACTGGATCTAACCAGAATAGAAAGAGTAGTGGGAGGCCCCGGTGCACAACTGAGCAAGAGGACAAGTACATTAGAGTGTCTAGTTTGAGAAACAGATGCCTCACAAGTCCTCAACTGGCAGCTTCATTAAATAGTAACCGCAAAACACCGGACTCAACAGTGAAGAGGCGACTCTGGGATGCTGGCATTCTGGACACTCTGTCCAGTGTCTGTGTTCTTTTGACCATCTTAATCTTTTATTTTTATTGGCCAGACTGAGATATTGCTTTTTCTTTGCAAATCAGCCTAGAAGGCCAGCATCCCGGAGACGCCTCATCACTGTTGACGTTGAGATTGGTGTTTTGTTTTGCGCATACTATTTAATGATGCTGCCAGTTTGCGCTGTTCTGTGAAGGGAGTAGTACATAGCGTTGTATGAGATCTTCAGTTTTTTGGCAATTTCTCGCATGGAATAGCCTTCATTTTTCAGAACAACAATCAACTGATGAGTTTCAGAAGAAAGGTCTTTCTTTCTGGCCAATTTGAGCCTGTAATTTGACCCACAAATGCTGATGCTCCAGATACTCAACTGGTCTAAAGAAGGCCAGTTTTATTGCTTCTTTAATCAGAACAACAGTTTTCAGCTGTGCTAATATAATTGCAAAAAGGTTTTGTAATGATCAATTAGCCTTTTAAAATGATAAACTTGGATTAACTAACACAATGTGTCATTGGAACACAGGAGTGATGGTTGCTGATAATGGGCCTCTGTATACCTATGTAGATACTCCATTAAAAATCTGCCATTTCCAGCTACAATAGTCATTTACAACATGAACAATGTCTACACTGTATTGCTGATCAATTTGATGTTATTTAAATGGACAAATAAAAGTGCATTCTTTCAAAAACAAGGACATTTCTAAGTGACCTCAAACTTTTGAACAGTTGTATGTAGTACCAGTTTGGACACACCTACTCATTGAAGTGTTTTTCTTTATTTTTACTATTTTCTACATTGTAGAGTAATAGTGAAGTCAACAAAAATATTAAATAACACATATGGAATCATGTAGTAACCAAAAAAGTGTTAAACAAATCTAAATATATTTTAAATGCTTCAAAGTAGCCACCCTTTGCCTTGATGACAGCTTTGCACACGCTTGGCATTCTCTCAACCAGCTTCACCTGGAATGCTTTTCCAACAGTTTTGAAGGAGTTCCCACATATACTGAGCACTTTCTGCTTTTCCACTTTGCGGTCCATCTCATCCCAAACCATCTCAATAGGGTTGAGGTCGGGTGATTTATGGAGGCCAGGTCATCTGATGCAGCACTCCATCACTTTCCTTACACAGCCTGGAGGTATGTTGGGTCATTGTCCTGTTGAAAAACAAATGATAGTGGGACTATGCGCACACCAGATGGGAAGGTTTATCGCTGCAGAATGCTGTGGTAGCCATGCTGGTTAAGTGTGCCTTGAATTCTAAATCCCTGACAGTGTCACCAGCAAAGCACCATCACACCTCCTCCATGTTTCACGGTGGGAACTACACATGCGGAGATCATCCGTTCACCTACTCTGTGTCTCACAAAGACATGGCGGTTGGAATCTAAAATCTGGACCCATCAGACCAAAGGACAGATTTCCACCGGTCTAATGTCCATTGTTCATGTTTCTTGGCCCAAGCAAGTCTCTTCTTATTATTGGTGTCCTTTAGTAGTGGTTTCTTTGCAGCAATTCGACCATGAAGGCCTGATTCACACAGTCTCCTCTGAGACAGTTGATGTTGAGACGTGTCTGTTACTTGAACTCTGTGAAGCATTTATTTGGGCTGCAATTTCTGAGTCTGGTAACTCTAATTAACTTATCCTCTGTAGCAAAGGCAACTCTGGGTCTTCCTTTCCTGTGGCGGTCCCCAGTTTCATCATAGCACTTGATAGTTTTTGCGACTGCACTTGAAAAAACTTTCGAAGTTCTTCAAATGTTCCGTATTGACTGACCTTCATGTCTTAAAGTAATGATGGACTGCCGTTTCTCTCTCTTTGCTTATTTGAGCTGTTCTTGCCATAATATGGACTTGATATATTACCAAATAGGGCTGTCTTCTGTATACCACCCCTACCGTGTCACAACACAACTGATTGGCTCAAATACATTAAGAAGGAAAGAAATTCCACAAATTAACTTTTAACAAGGCACACCTGTTAATTGAAATGTATTCTAGGTGACTACCTTATGAAGCTGGTTGAGAGAATGCCAAGAGTTTGCAAAGCTGCCATCAAGGCAAAGGGTGGCTACTTTGAAGAATCTCAAATATAAAATATATTTTGATTTGTTGAACACCACTTGGGTTACTACATGATTCTATATGTGTTATTTCTTATTTTTGATGTCTTCACTATTATTCTACAACGTAGAAAATAGCAAAAATAAAAACCCTGTAATGAGTAAGTGTCCAAAATTTCGACTGGTAATGTATATATACATACATACATACAGTTGAAGTCGGAAGTTTACATACACTTAGGTTGGAGTCATTAAAACTCGTATTTCAACCACTCCACAAATTTCTTGTTAACAAACTATAGTCTTGGCAAGTCGGTTCGGACATTTCTTTGTGCAAGTAATTTTTCCAACAATTGTTTACAGACAGATTATTTAACTTATAATTCACTGTATCACAATTCCAATGGGTCAGAAGTTTTCATACACTAAGTTGACTGTGCCTTTGAACAGCTTGGAAAATTCCAGAAAATGTTGTCATGGCTTTAGAAGCTTCTGATAGGCTAATTGACATCATTTGATTCAATTGGATGTGTACCCGTGGATGTATTTCAAGGCCTACCTTCAAACTCAGTGCCTCTTTGCTTGACATCATGGGAAAATCAAAAAAATCAGCCAAGACCTCAGAAAAGAATTGTAGACTTCCACTCGTCTTTTTCATCCATGGGAGGATGAACCATCTGTACAAACAATAGTATGCAAGTATAAACACCATGGGACCACGCAGCCGTCATACCGCTAAGGAAGGAGACGTGTTCTGTCTCCTAGAGATGAACGTACTTTGGTGCGAAAAGTGCAAATCCCAGAACAACAGCAAAGGACCTTGTGAAGATGCTGGAGGAAACAGGGTACAAAAGTATCTATATCCACAGTAAAGCGAGTCCTATATCGACATAACATGAAAGGCCGCTCAGCAAGGAAGAAGCCACTGCTCCAAAACCGACATTAAAAAAGCCAGACTAAGTTTTCCTACTGCACATGGGGACAAAGATCGTACTTTTTGATGAAAAGTCCTCTGGTCTGATGAAACAAAAATAGAACTGTTAGGCCATAATGACCATCGTTATGTTTGGAGGAAAAAGGGGGAGGCTTGCAAGCCGAAGAGCACCATCTCAACCGTGAAGCACAGGGGTGGCAGCATCATGTTGTGGGGGTGCTTTGCTGCAGGAGGGACTGGTGCACTTCACAAAATAGATGGCATCATGAGGTAGGACAACATCTCAAGACATCAGTCAGGAAGTTAAAGCTTAGTCGCAAATGGGTCTTCCAAATGGACATTGACCCCAAGCATACTTCCAAAGTTGTGGCAAAATGGCTTAAGGACAACTAAGTCAAGGTATTGGAGTGGCCATCACAAAGCCCCGACCTCAAGCCTACAGATAATTTGTGGGCAGAACTGAAAAAGCATGTGCGAGCAAGGAGGCCTACAAACCTGACTCAGTTACACCAGCTCTGTCAGGAGGAATGGGCCAAAATTCACCCAACATATTGTGGGAAGCTTGTGGAAGGCTATGTGATATGTTTGACCCAGGTTAAACAATTTAAAGGCAATGCTACCAAATACTAATTGAGTGTATGTAAACTTCTGACCCACTGGGAATGTGATGAAAGGAATAAAAGCTGAAATAAATAATTTGCTCTACTATTATTCTGACATTTCACATTCTTAAAATAAAGTGATGATCCTAACTGACCTAAGACAGGGAATTTTTACTAGGATTAAATGTCAGGAATTGTGAAAAACTGAGTTTAAATGTATTTGACTAAAATGTATGTACACTTTCGACTTCAACTGTACATACATACGTACAGATAATGAGTGGGGCATGTTTAAAAAGCTGATGAATCTTTTACATGCAGAGCCAAGGGGCACAATGAAACTGTCTGTTGTGCTTAAAAGCCAACTGACTTTATTCTCTGTGTTCAGAATAACAAAGAAATATATTACAGTTATACAGTATAATTCCATTATAATGCTGCAAGTTAAGATGTATTATTATGATTATATCAAGTGATTATGATTTTTTTCAGAGTGCCGTGTCTGTATAAGTGAACTTCTTTGCTTACTAATTACGTACTTTATGAATATTGGACATATTGTCTAGTTGTGACTCACAATTAACTGTATTTTCTTTATGAACACAATATACAATATTAATGGATATACAGGAAATACAACTTTTTTAGAAACAAATGTCTACACATACATGGTTTATCAGTAACAATATATAAGTATGAAACAATGTTTCAAATTGAAATTGTTAAAAATGACTTTTTGAAACATGGTTATTTTGTTAAACACTACTCAGGAACTGTTGTAAAATGTAAAATGTTCGTTGTAGTGCAAGTAATGGATACTGTTATGCTTACTTCATTTAGTCAATAAAGACACAAATAACATTAGTAACTGTATTTATTGTATTGTTGAGACTTTTTTATTTGCAAATGACTACAGAAGAGTTTAACTTTTATTTTGAAAAATAATGCAGTCAACCAGACAACCCCGGAAGTGCAACAACATAGGAAATGATCGCTTGCAATATTATGCTTTTTCAGGAAATATACAATTTAACGTGAATAACGTTCTAAAGGAAATCAAGACCCACTACATTGTTAATCGGTGTCTGAATGACGACGGATACATCTTGAGTTCGAGGGAAACGCTACATTCTTCAGTGTTTGTGGATATCACCATGCGACATGTTTTGTAGTATTTCGGCTATTTCATCGAAAGGGATATGAAGACATGGTGCTGTGTGTAAATGAATTCAATTGAATTTGAGAAGAAATATAAAGGTAAAATAACGCTAACATTTGCATATTTGTCCAGACCTCCCATCTGCATGTGCTGACTATAAGCAGAATTACTACGTTCTGTGATCATTGCTGGTAACAAACAAGTCGGTGTTGTTGCACTTTCCGTCATTTCGAATGAACGACAGAATTTACTTCAGTAAGAAATAGGTCACTGAAAGTGTCACCTAAATTGGTCTTAAAAGATCTGTTCAGATCCGATCAATCTTAACCGTGTTCATAAAACGGGCCAGAAAATAACAAGCATGAGTTTCTTCAGTTTTGGCCAAAGTGCAGAAATTGATGTAGTTCTGACTGATGCTGAGACGAGAAAGAAGGCTGAACATAAGACTGAAGATGGGAAGAAGGACAAATATTTCCTATTTTATGATGGGGAGACTGTGGCAGGAAAGGTCAACGTTACACTGAAGAACCCTGGGAAAAGACTGGAACATCAAGGCATCAAAATCGAATTTGTAGGCCAGATTGGTGAGTGTTCTTAGTTTAATGCAGTGATATCTATTCCAAATAAATCATAATAAATGCAATGTCGCTTTATGTTGGACTTTTTAGTTAACAACAGTTGTGTCTAATGTGCCAATAGGCCTAGATATATTATTCTATGAGAGAGTGATTATTTTGTGATGTCTTTGAATGTCTGACATGTGTACCTGTCCTTCCTTCACAGAGCTGTACTACGACAGAGGAAACCATCACGAGTTTGTCTCCCTGGTGAAAGATCTGGCAAGGCCTGGTGAGCTTACTCAGTCACAGACATTCGACTTTGAGTTCACCCATGTTGAGAAGCCCTATGAGTCCTACACAGGCCAGAATGTGAAGCTACGGTAAGGAAACATTCAGCCTGAACATTCTCTGCCAAAATAACTATTACTTTATGGCTCACTTTTTAACCCGAGATCCCCTTTGACCTGTCAGTCATGTGCCTAGCACTACATCCTCAGCAAGAGTAATGTTTGTGTGCTTCACATGCTCAATGTCTTGCATTACACACACACATCGTGATTAATGGTTATGATAATGCCCATCTTATTTTATAGCCTCAGGATGCCATGAGGATATGTTGTTGGATGACATCTGTTGAGATTACAGCAGATTTGCTCAGTGTCTGTTGGTTGTACTTGCAGGTATTTTCTGCGTGCTACGGTGAGCAGGAGACTGAATGACATCAGTAAAGAGATGGATATTGTAGTGCACACACTCAGCACGTACCCAGAGCTCAACTCATCAATAAAAATGGAAGTTGGGATCGAAGACTGTCTCCACATTGAGTTTGAGTACAACAAATCCAAGTAAGGCTGAAAGAGATACATTTTTTTTCAGTACCCTCAATTTTTTTTGTCAATTTACAAAATAACAAAATTCCACCTCTCCTAGTCACAGCAACATGCAGAAATCATTGTAGCTTAGAACCTTTCCTTTAACTATTTGTCTTTGCAGCAGAGCAGTCCTGTGACAATCCTTCCTGTCTTTCACAGGTACCACCTGAAAGACGTCATTGTGGGTAAGATCTACTTCCTGCTGGTGCGGATTAAAATCAAGCACATGGAGATTGACATCATCAAAAGGGAGACAACTGGCACCGGTCCTAGTGTATACCATGAAAATGACACCATCGCCAAATATGAGATCATGGATGGAGCTCCTGTCCGAGGTAAAGGATATAGTGAAGATTGTATGCTTTTGAAAATTGCAATACTCAAACTACCCATCAGGTCTAACTGGGTGTTTTAATTATGTTTAAGGAGAGTCAATTCCAATACGGTTGTTTCTGGCTGGCTATGAGATGACCCCTACCATGCGAGATATCAATAAGAAGTTCTCTGTGCGTTACTACCTTAATCTGGTGCTGATTGATGAGGAGGAGAGACGCTACTTCAAACAGCAGGTATAGAACAGTGGCTTCTGATGGGTAACTGTTAGCAGTGATCCCAGATGAAATTATGTGCCCTTAGAGGGAATTTATCAGGTGTCAGGTTCAACATGGTGTATCCATTGTTCACTGTGTTGCACATTATATACTGCATTCCTACCTAGCAGTAAATGTGTCCCTATGGAAATGCTTTAGTGATTAAGACAATGAGCTCATGACCACTTCCTTCTCAATCAGGAAATCACACTGTGGAGGAAAGGGGATGTGGTGAGGAAGAGCATGTCGAGCCAGGCCACCATCGGAGCCCAGCGGTTCGAGGGCTCAGTCAGTTCAGAGAGCGCCCTGGAGAAGGCGGCGAGGGAGGACAGCGCCTAAAGCTGCCTCCACTCATTCTCCTCACAGAAGACTGGCAGTGTCTGTGGAAAAGTAGTGGGGGCACCTGTCAGCTCACATGATCACTGATAAAGTAGTCCTCTGTTTATTAGGGCTGCTGAATAAAGGGATAAAGGAAGGATGAAGGGAAGTCTAGAGGTAAACACCTGAACAATGAAAAAGAAGCCTGCATGAGGCATTACAGGGGTCTAAAATCCCGCTGCAGGTCCATTCCATCCACACACATATCCGGTGACAGTTAAGCCGGCCACTTGTTTAGATCTCCCCCTGTGCGTGATACCCGAAAAATTGAATATTATACCCTGTCATCTTCAATTTATCAACTTTCTTTGTCACAAAATATATTTTTAGCTTTAGCTTTATATGAATGGATTCTAACTCCGTCTACAACACTGTATTGTCATAGGGAGTTAGTCATGAGTAACAGCGATGCATTTTGAAAACATTCCATACCCAGTCAAATGCATTCCTGACATTTTAATGTGGTGTCATAATGAAATCTGAAATTGTGTCTTTACACAGATAGGTATCTGTTGCTTCTCCACATACACATTATCCTCTGTCCTTGTGTAATGATTGCAGTGAGATCAATGGAAGGTTTCTACTGCATTGGAAGTGTCATCCAATTTCTTTGAGTGAGAGGGCTAGATAAAGTATTACTAACCTATTCATTTTAAAGTCCTGCAAATAAGAGCTATAGAACTCTCACCCTCTTATACCGTCATGTACAGTGAATAGCATACAGACGGTCACAATATGACCATTACATTCACATGCTTTACCTAAGCATTCCAATACTGTTAGGCGGGGATTTTAAGTGCTTGTATTTGAGGTCTGATATTAAGAAGTCTTCTGTATCGTCCATGTTAGACTTGAAATGTCGTGCCTAAGTGTATCTTGCAAATTAAATCCTGTTGCCTCAATACGTTTAACACACTTATTTTAGCCTGAAATGTTCCTGTATTTTTTTGTGCTCTGCAAATGACTAATTATAGCCCCTTCCCCAAAACTGAAATAAATTGATGCCATATGCATTGTTATCCACAGACTAATTTTGGTATAGAAATAAGTTGCTTGCACCTGATAAATATTTCAATGGACTGATGGAATGATTGATTACCTTGGAAATGAAAATGTTGCATGTTTAGACTGAAATTATCTCCTTTATAGACAGTGAAGGCAAACACATGAACTGTCTTAATATAAACATTTAATATTAGAAATGAACTCCAGGGTGTCTGACAAACAGAAACCTTGAGCCAATTTTCATTCAATACAAGCACAATGGTTAAATAGACAGTAAACATCATATTAGCAGCATCATCTTGTCCAAATCTTCACAGTGGGACTTTGTCCTCCAAACTCATTTTAATTTTGTTTAAATATATGATTTTACTTAGACAAAAGCTTTGTAAAATATGAGGTGGAGATTTGACAACCATATTACTCAGTGTCACTGATCTCCACGTACCACTGGTGAGGGGCTGCACAGACAGCCTGGCCCTGGTGAAGAGAGCCATGCCATTCAGGGGCCCGCCTTGTGCTGCAGGTGGGTCTTCTTCAACTCAGACAGAGGAATGAAGTACTTCAACATCCTCTCAAACTGGACACCAACCTGGCAGTCACACATGAAACAAGCCAGCAGAGTACTAGTACAGTCTAAATTGGATTGTGTTTTTAAAAAAGCCTGTTACATATCAGTGATGTATCTTGATCTCAAGCCATTTGGAACAGAAACAAATGTAAACATGAAATCATTCATACCATACTCCATCTGGGGTTGTCTGCCTTGCTGGGGGTGTCGTAATGGACATCTGTCTTGTCAAACTGACTGTGGTCTACATAGGACTCCTTTACAATCTGGAAAAGAGAAAGCAGGTGAGAGGCACCATACCTGAAACACAACCAACAGAAATAGGAACAGGTAGAGGCTCACCTTCATAACTCGCAGATATTCCAGGCTCCTTGCAGTTACTGTGCTAGAAGAATACTTGCTGCCTCGCTTTCATGTCTCGCATGAAGTTACAGGCCCGGTAGTTCCAAACAACATCCCAACAACCAGTTTGGTTGGGAAGAGTTTTCAAATCCTTGATCCCAAACTGGCATAGTAAATAAGCCTTAACAACCCATAGGGCAAGAGCCTATATCCTGTTTCTGTATATCATTAGGCAGCTTGATGTAAAAGTATACCCCCTAGACAGGATGCTAGTCTGCCGCAGGGCCTTACCCCCAATCAATTTCCTTAGTGCTGAAAGCCTAGCAGATCCATCAGGTCCCATTTGAGTCTTTGGTATAACTTGACTGGGGATTGAACCCCCAACCTTCCAATCTAAGGGTGGACACATTAACCACAAAGCCAGACATGGAATAGCCATAGATGACACCATCCTATTATTAAGGAGAACAGAATATCTTGACATTTTCAAAGCATCTCTCTGGCTCTGTGACAGTACTGTGGGTGTGGGTATAATTAGAACGTTTCAACAGGAGTCAGTGCCAAAAAGGCGGTGGCCCGTTCCTGTAGGTTCATGCTCTACAACATCCGCAGAGTACGACCCTGCCTCACACAGGAAGCGGCGCAGGTCCTAATCCAGGCACTTGTCATCTCCCGTCTGGATTACTGCAACTCGCTGTTGGCTGGGCTCCCTGCCTGTGCCATTAAACCCCTACAACTCATCCAGAACGCCGCAGCCCGTCTGGTGTTCAACCTTCCCAAGTTCTCTCACGTCACCCCGCTCCTCCGCTCCCTCCACTGGCTTCCAGTTGAAGCTCGCATCCGCTACAAGACCATGGTGCTTGCCTACGGAGCTGTGAGGGGAACGGCACCTCAGTACCTCCAGGCTCTGATCAGGCCCTACACCCAAACAAGGGCACTGCGTTCATCCACCTCTGGCCTGCTCGCCTCCCTACCACTGAGGAAGTACAGTTCCCGCTCAGCCCAGTCAAAACTGTTCGCTGCTCTGGCCCCCCAATGGTGGAACAAACTCCCTCACGACGCCAGGACAGCGGAGTCAATCACCACCTTCCGGAGACACCTGAAACCCCACCTCTTTAAGGAATACCTAGGATAGGATAAAGTAATCCCTCTCACCCCCCCCTCCCCCTGAAAAGATTTAGATGCACTACTGTTCCACTGGAGGTCATAAGGTGAATGCACCAATTTGTAAGTCGCTCTGGATAAGAGCGTCTGCTAAATGACTTAAATGTAAATGTAATGTAAAAACTTTGTAAAGTACAAGGTTGCCAAAAACAACACATACAAAGTAGATCAATTCACCTTGCTAACTAGCTGCTGAATAGACAACTCACCACGTAGCTTATTCTTAATGTTTGTCCATAGCCTACCAGAACGTTCCAATTATACCCACCTGTACTACGGTCATTCAGGTGATTTTTCTTCCTTCAAAGTCCTGTTTTCAAGTTTTCCCTGAGCCTTTCCTCTTCCCCCGGACTGCCTGACCAATCTCCAATAGGGAATCCTCACTGCGGGCACAATTTTTTGTCTCTTCGTCGTTGCCTGGTTAACAGTACATAAAATACATTAACTTATTAATAGCCATTCGACAATCAAATCATTGTGGTAGTAAAGTGATTGTGAAACAGTTTCAGGGACATTGAAAACCTTGCAATGTCATGTATTGTACATAAATGTGAATGCTTTTACTTACTGGATTGTAGTGTTCTTGTGGTTCCACGAGTTCTCATTTTATGTGGCATGTCTGAGAGATGACGAAATAGTGGTTGGCTTGGAAGAAATTGAACCTTTAAGTCCTATTCCAATGATGCCTAACCATTCTGTGTGCGTGACAGTAGGTGACATTTGATTTAAAGCAAATTAAGAACGTGTTTCATTAAATCAGTTAATTATGCAAAGGATTACATTGTTACTTACTGGTATGTTATAAACATGCGAATCGAAGTGGTCGCGTCATTAAACTCAGAACACTGCAAAAGGAAGGATGCTGAATAATGAATAACTCCCGCGCTAGTGACGTATGTTCAAGGCACTTGTAGAAACAGTTCGCTTAAGTTTGATTTCTCTGTTTAGGCCTCCTTAATGTCTATGGTTTAAGCAAGCAATTTAGCTTAGGGTATATTTCGGTGGTTAATGAAATTACGAGAAAAATGTGCCTTTTCCTGAAAAAATATCGAAGAAAACTAACCAGGATCTGCCCAATCTAAGAACTACACTTATCTTATGTTATGGAACTACAGCACCCGCGTGATATAACCAGTGACCAACATGGTGGCCGTTGGAACGTTCTCTAGTTGCCAGACTGAGTTTATGCATTGGCAGAAAATGTTGTTTAATATTGAACAGCACACAGAAACGAGGAATAGCTTCATGCAAATCATTGGTAGAGTAATGCCAGCAGTATACCACCCTGCATACCACTGCTGGCTTGCTTCTGATGCTAAGCAGGGTTGGTCCTGGTCAGTTCCTGGATGGGAGACCAGATGCTGCTGGAAGTGGTGTTGGAGGGCCAGTAGGAGGCACTCTTTCCTCTGCTCTAAAAAAGGTTTTATCCCACTGCCCTGTGTAGGGTGCTGTCTTTCAGATGGGACGTTAAACAGGTGTCATGACTCTCGGAGGTCATTAAGATCCCATGGCACTTATTGTAAGAGTAGGAGTGTTATGGTATTCTGTGTTTTACATTATAGCCATTACCATATATATGATTAAATATTATCTGATGTCGGCTGTGTGAGGTATCTGCGTTTGTGCACTTGAGCTTCATCATGAGATTAAACAACTGCTTGCTACATCTGCTTTGTGTGTTTGTGTGTGTGACAATACTGAGCAACATGGTGTGACTGCTGCATGTTGCAAAACTGTAGATAACAGCTCAACATCTGCTTTGTGTGTGTGTGTGTGTGTGTGTGTGTGTGTGTGTGTGTGTGTGTGTGTGTGTGTGTGTGTGTGTGTGTGTGTGTGTGTGTGTGTGTGTGTGTGTGTGTGTGTGTGTGTGTGTGTGTGTGTGTGTGTGTGTGTGTGTGTGTGTGTGTGTGTGTGTGTGTGTGTGTGTGTGTGTGTGTGTGTGTGTGTGTGTGTGTGTGTGTGTGTGTGTGTGTGTGTGTGTGTGTGTGTGTGTGTGTGTGTGTGTGTGTGTGTGACTATACTGAGCAACGTGGTGTGACTGTTGCATGTAGATAGACGGGTACAGGGAGGAGAGGCTCATCACGAGGTTTGATTGAGATGGAAAAATACTGAACAACACAATAGCAGGAACTGAGCAACTGTTATAACTAGGGTGTGATACCAGAACAGTGAGAATCTATACATCGACAGAGGGTGAACTCCAAGAAGCGCCAAGGGGCTGGGACTAGTCTGAGCAAGTCTAAAACCATGCTCAGCCTCTACTGTGATAGACATAGTTCCAACCCGTCTGTTGGCCTATCACAGTATAAGAACAGCTGTTTACGTACATCCTGTCAGTTCTTTGTTCTACCCTGCGTGGTGTTACAGTGAACCCGTATATACAAAAATTGCAATTACCATTTATTGCCTGAATTTGATTAAAGATAATTGAAGAAATATTCTGCTTTTTATTTGTCCTGACATCGGATTCGAAAGACGCAACCCTATCAGTGTTAACCCTGGTGTCCTGGCTAAATTCCCAATCTGGACCTCAAACCATCACGGTCACCTAATAATCCCCAGTTTACAATTGGCTCATTCATCCCCCTCCTTTCCCCTGTAACTATTCTCCAGGTTGTTGCTGCAAATGAGAACGTGTTCTCAGTCAATTTACCTGGTAAAATAACGGATAAATAAAATAAATAAAATGCGGACTTGCACTGCTAGTCACCTGAAGCGTTTACATGAGTTAGTTGGGATGAGCAGAATTTCTAGTAGGTAACTGACTGCATAAAGTCTCTTGTTTTTCATTGCTAAGTGTGCATTTTCCAGAAATGCATTGCTACTTATGTACTACTTAGTCATATTGACCTCTGTTGGTAAGGTTATACTGTACTACCTAACTAGCTATGTAAAAACCTCTGGTGGTCAAGTGACACTCAATCGTCATTTTGATGCATTGTAACAGTATGCATTTTAAGAATGCATGGTGGTGTACAGACAGGCTTACTTGAGAATAGACACTTGATTCCTATTGGTCAGCCATGTCTCCTTTCCACCTCTCAAATCAAATTGTATTGGTCACATACACATGGTTATCAGATGTTAATGCGAGCGTAGCGAAATGCTTCTGAGGCAGGGGGGTGGGCTTCTGTCCTGATCTAGGTTGACTTGACAGATGTGATGTAAGGGCAAGTGTGATGTGTGTGTCATGTTCAATGGTTGTTTCAACTATTTCTCTTCATGTAAAAGTGTTTCAAATGATTCTGGTAATTATACCGTACTCTACAGTACTACCATTGTCTAACACTGCTAGGTTTTATGCAGTATGTGCCCTGTGTAACCGGTGCTGAACTGCACCGCTGTAACTCTGCGTTGTGTGTGCGTTGGAGATCAGGTTGTTTTAATTAAGCAGAATTCAATATCTGCATCTTGCATCTGCATCCCAAAAAATTAAAACATTTGTAGAGCACATATGTTCTGCGAATCGTCGCCTCTTTCTAAACAGATGCACAATAGGAGGGACTGGGATCATTCGAGGAGCTAGCCATCGTTCACACATACAATAGCCTGCTAATACCTTAGCTAGCTATTAACCACATGTTGAATTCAGAATGTTAATATAATTCTAAAAACTACAGTTTCAAGTGCATCTTAACAATACCATCCACTTATGAGTAACCCCTAAATATACAACATTATTCATGAACAAAACACTGTGTGTATTGTTGGATCCTGTGTTTTACATTATAGCCATTACCATATATATGATTGAATATTATCTGCTGTTGGCTTGTGTGGATGTATGTATGTGTTATGCAACATAGCTGACTTGAAACATTGTTAAAAGCTTCAGGGCCATGGGCCTTTCTCATGATGGAAAAAAGACAAGAACTGTGCAATGAGTTAGGGGTGGCACATTCAGAGCGTGGTGTTGCGAGAACAAGCGGTCTTTTGTTAGATAACAGGAGCCAGGTGCGAGATAACGGTATGGAGCATGAGAGCCTGGATGTTCTTCACATCTATCAACAGAAGCGCCAAGAGGCGGGGACCGGCCTGAGCGCCTGCAATAGGCTGAGCAAGTTTAAACCACGCCCGGTCTCTACTGTGATAGGCCAACAGACGTGTTGGAACTGTCTATCACAGTATAAAGAATACTGTTTTACATACGTCTTGTCAGTTCTCTGTTCTGCCCTGCGTGGTATTACAGTGAGCCCGTATATACGAAAGTTGCATTTGCCATTTATTACTTAGCTAATAAAAAATACATAGTATAAAATCGGTGACTCATTGTTATATTTATCCTGATACCAGATTTGAATTTACGCAACCCTAACAATTTGGTGACCACCGACGTGATCTGGTGAAAGAACTTCGCTGGAAATTGTCCGGCTGATTGGCCAGTACTGTCGTTGGACGGTGTGTCTCACAAATCCTGACCGGTCAACTAAAAGAGGTAAGCAGACACCTGTTGTGAAAAACTAAAGTTCTGCACATTGGACTTATCCAAATTTAGTTTTGTGAGACACCTGTTTGATGTAAGTTACTAAATTTAAACTATTGTGACATGTGATATTGGAATATAGTTGAGAAAGTAATATCTCCATTGGCAACTGCAATTTTATTATTGATCAACAATAATTAATGGTGCATTGTGTATGGGATGTACTAGTATGCCTGGCTGGTAGGTGGTAACAGAGATCACTTACTACATGTATGAATGGTGGGTAACGGGTGACCACCAAAGCTTGAATGGATAGTCTGGGACTACATGTATGATTCATTCTAGTTGATTATAAAAGTGTGACTGGATAGTCTGGGACTACATGCATGAGTGGTGGGTAACGAGTGACCACCAAAGTGCGAATGGAAAGCCATATGATTTACATTTACATTACATTTAAGTCATTTAGCAGACGCTCTTATCCAGAGCGACTTACAAATTGGTGCATTCACCTTATGACATCCAGTGGAACAGTAGTGCATCTAAATATTTTAAGGGGGTGAGAGGGATTACTTTATCCTATCCTAGGTATTCCTTAAAGAGGTGGGGTTTCAGGTGTCTCCGGAAGGTGGTGATTGACTCCGCTGTCCTGGCGTCGTGAGGGAGTTTGTTCCACCATTGGGGGGCCAGAGCAGCGAACAGTTTTGACTGGGCTGAGCAGGAACTGTACTTCCTCAGTGGTAGGGAGGCGAGCAGGCCAGAGGTGGATGAACGCAGTGCCCTTGTTTGGGTGTAGGGCCTGATCAGAGCCTGGAGGTACTGAGGTGCCGTTCCCCTCACAGCTCCGTAGGCAAGCACCATGGTCTTGTAGCGGATGCGAGCTTCAACTGGAAGCCAGTGGAGAGAGCGGAGGAGCGGGGTGACGTGAGAGAACTTGGGAAGGTTGAACACCAGACGGGCTGCGGCGTTCTGGATGAGTTGTAGGGGTTTAATGGCACAGGCAGGGAGCCCAGCCAACAGCGAGTTGCAGTAATCCAGACGGGAGATGACAAGTGCCTGGATTAGGACCTGCGCCGCTTCCTGTGTGAGGCAGGGTCGTACTCTGCGGATGTTGTAGAGCATGAACCTACAGGAACGGGCCACCGCCTTGATGTTAGTTGAGAACGACATGGTGTTGTCCAGGATCACGCCAAGGTTCTTAGCGCTCTGGGAGGAGGACACAATGGAGTTGTCAACCGTGATGGCGAGATCATGGAACGGGCAGTCCTTCCCGGGAGGAAGAGCAGCTCCGTCTTGCCGAGGTTCAGCTTGAGGTGGTGATCCGTCATCCACACTGATATGTCTGCCAGACATGCAGAGATGCGATTCGCCACCTGGTCATCAGAAGGGGGAAAGGAGAAGATTAATTGTGTGTCGTCTGCATAGCAATGATAGGAGAGACCATGTGAGGTTATGACAGAGCCAAGTGACTTGGTGTATAGCGAGAATAGGAGAGGGCCTAGAACAGAGCCCTGGGGGACACCAGTGGTGAGAGCACGTGGTGTGGAGACGGATTCTCGCCACGCCACCTGGTAGGAGCGACCTGTCAGGTAGGACGCAATCCAAGCGTGGGCCGCGCCGGAGATGCCCAACTCGGAGAGGGTGGAGAGGAGGATCTGATGGTTCACAGTATCGAAGGCAGCCGATAGGTCTAGAAGGATGAGAGCAGAGGAGAGAGTTAGCTTTAGCAGTGCGGAGCGCCTCCGTGATACAGAGAAGAGCAGTCTCAGTTGAATGACTAGTCTTGAAACCTGACTGATATGGATCAAGAAGGTCATTCTGAGAGAGATAGCGGGAGAGCTGGCCAAGGACGGCACGTTCAAGAGTTTTGGAGAGAAAAGAAAGAAGGGATACTGGTCTGTAGTTGTTGACATCGGAGGGATCGAGTGTAGGTTTTTTCAGAAGGGGTGCAACTCTCGCTCTCTTGAAGACGGAAGGGACGTAGCCAGCGGTCAGGGATGAGTTGATGAGCGAGGTGAGGTAAGGGAGAAGGTCTCCGGAAATGGTCTGGAGAAGAGAGGAGGGGATAGGGTCAAGCGGGCAGGTTGTTGGGCGGCCGGCCGTCACAAGACGCGAGATTTCATCTGGAGAGAGAGGGAGAAAGAGGTCAGAGCACAGGGTAGGGCAGTGTGAGCAGAACCAGCGGTGTCGTTTGACTTAGCAAACGAGGATCGGATGTCGTCGACCTTCTTTTCAAAATGGTTGACGAAGTCATCTGCAGAGAGGGAGGAGGGGGGGGGAGGAGGATTCAGGAGGGAGGAGAAGGTGGCAAAGAGCTTCCTAGGGTTAGAGGCAGATGCTTGGAATTTAGAGTGGTAGAAAGTGGCTTTAGCAGCAGAGAGAGAAGAGGAAAATGTAGAGAGGAGGGAGTGAAAGGATGCCAGGTCCGCAGGGAGGCGAGTTTTCCTCCATTTCCGTTCGGCTGCCCGGAGCCCTGATGTGAATGTGATGTACTAGGCAGGGCCAAGTGTGGAAGACGGATATTTAAATTGATTACTCGGACTTGAGACCGATTTAGCCTTTGGGAAAGGGTCTCTCTAAGGTCCTAACATAGCATAGGTGTGTGTGAAGTACATCGGGGAGTAAAGTCGTCGCACTGACTACCAAGTTTGAATGAGACATTAAGTTGTACTAGAAACGTGATCCGGTTGACACGTTAGTCATATGGAGTGATTGTATTTTTTATTTTGTACATTTGGTATTGAAGTAAAGGTGATAATCCGGGGGATACTAGACTACTTAATACCCTAGGGGACCCACAGTGCATAATTGAGTTCTTACTTTAGACCTAATTGGGGGCCGATTTAGCCGTAGGGAAAGGGTACCACTTGGGTTTTAGTAAAGGCATAGGTTGTTGACAGTATTGTAGTGTACATAAAATGTCGTTGGAAATAGAAAAGGTGTTGAAAACGCTGAAGTCCACTCTAGAATTGAATGAAGGCAGAGAGGGTAAGGAGTGGAAGAGACGGGGTGAGAAGCTGTACAGAGAATGGACAGAAGGTGGGGCCATTGCGTCTCCCATTGAAGCTTGCTGGGGTGAATGAAGAGTTGTGTGTGTATGGTGTAAATTGAAGCTTACTGGCGTAAATGAAGATTTGTGAGACTCAAATCGTGTGCATGAAATACGCTTGATATTCAGTCGGGGACTAATATCGGTATGAATGAGGTCGGGGACCAAGCGAGTGTGGTACATTAGGTATTTCAGTTGGAGCTGGTACCGGTGAGAATGTTGAAAAAGTCGCAGGCTTGCTGATGAGAGTTATATCATAGAATATTGAGGGGGTGTGCATGACTGTTGGAAAAAGTGTTAAACTCTATTAACATAAAATTCTGTGTGTAGATTTATATGAGGTTTGAACTATACTAATATTGTAGAATTACAAAATCAACATCTGAACATACTTACGTTAAACATTAATTGAGCCACTGAGTAATAGATAAGATATACACTAGGTACGGGGCGACGAGTGTGGTCGATGTAAGACGGGAGTGGTGTTCTAACCAAGTGCTGAGAAATAAGGTAGATTTATTTTGTTCTTTTAATTAATTTACACAAGTACTTCCCGGTTATTGATTTTGGTTTGATTGTTCAGATAACACCACTGAAATTAAACAGGAGGTTAAGGTATACTAACATTAGAATCTGTTTTCATTATGGGGAACAATGAAAGGCCCGCAGAGTGGATTGCAGGCTGAGGTTTTTATGTTAAAGGGACAGTGCACATTTATCACAGTTGTGTGTGTGTCTAATGGCTGGGTATTTAAGAAATATTTTGGGGAGACAATTTGGAGAAACACGAATAAAACATGAAACATCGAGACAAATTATTTGAGTTTGAGGGGATTATCATAATTATTAGGTTTTGTTTTTGTAGTAAACGTTTGGGTTAAGGGGATTTCCACGTTCCCAGAGACATGATATCTTAAAGGGGTACACTCACATATGGAATATTAGGAGTTTTATTTTCTGAGTTTTAATTACTCAAGTGAATTTTTTAAAGATAAAGGGTTCTTTAATATGTCTAATATGGTATGGAACACGAATGTAGGGGGATGGTGTAACCTTTGACCTGCATTCATGACTCTCCCGGGTGGTCTGATCAGCCACAAGGGGGTGCCATTTGAATAATGAATTTGTGGTCATGGGTAATACTGTTTAAAAAATAAAAAATAAAATGTTTTTAATTTTTATTTAATTTATTTTTTAAGGTAACTTAATTATAGTGGAGTTTAATTAACCTATATAAGGACTTTAGAAATTGCCACCATAGACATGTTTAAAAAAATAATAAAAATAAAAAACCCATGACTTTAGATAAAGCCAAACAGTGAGACATTTAGTTAAAATGTGGAAACATGAGAAAAAGAACTACAGACAGATAGGGGAAAAGGCAGACAGAAGAGCCCTCCCCCGCACTGCAGAGACCTTGAAGGTTGGAGAGCAGAGAGGAGAAGTTTTAGAAGGGGAGCCAGGACAGGCAAGGATAACAGAATGTGTAGATAACAGTTACTGAGTGGAGACAAAAGCGAGAATTGGACATGTGGAAAATGAAAGGGCCGCTCCTAAATGATAATGTCAGAACAGAAGGATAATATACTAATCTTACCTAAGTCATTGTTTAGAGTAGGTAAGGTTGTTACCTGGGCAGAGCCAGGTATCAAAAGGGGGATGGGTAAATTGTGGTCTAGGATAGGATGGGGCCTATTGGATAAGAAACTAATAATTTAAAAAAAATGTAGCTAACAAATGGGCATAGAAGTTAAAGATATAATCAGATAAAACATATGAGAAACTGTTTGTTAACCAAGCCTGTATGTCCAGGATTTTATGCATTACAGGTGAACTACAGGTGAAGTCACTCAATCCAGTCCCAGAGGCTTGTTGGGGGGACCATACCAAGGACTCCTGGTGACAGCTAGCTGAAAGAGCTACCCGGATTCATATCGCACGGCGGGAGGGTAAGACACCCAGACACTGTCGAACAATAAACAGTGTTCGAGAGGAGAACTGGAATTAACAGAATTCCGGGGGCCATCTCTCGAATGAAGAACATCCTTCCTGTCTTCTCACCCCTGTTTTTGTTCATAGAAGTGAAGATGTGTCTGGCTCTTGCTAAGTGATGTGTTCTCGGGGAAAGGGTGGGGCTTCACATGGAAGCTGTTCGTCTGAGCTGTCTTATCGTGGGTGACATATTCCTGATACAGCACGTCCTACTTGAGTATGCGGAGAGTGGTAATTTGACCCATGGTTTAGACGATGAGGATTTTGTTCCAAAATAAGCATAAGAGATCCCTAGATCTGGGTGGACAGGAAGTTAGAGTAGAGGTTGGGAAGGATCTCTCAATGGAGTTTTATGTAGACCAAAATGGAGTCTCTAACTACATGGCAGTCTAGGACACTGAGCCATTATGGCATATATCAGTGCAGGTTCCCATATTGATCGTGGACACAGGTCATAGCTCATTTGGAGAGAGAGGGCTATATGAATCCACTCACCCAGTATGGAAGGACAAAGTTGACATTGATAACATTGGGGTTCCACGGACGTGGACTGGATTAATTATATTTATTATAATCAACAGCGCTTTAACAATTATACCAAAGATGCTATTAAAGGTTTTGCAGAACAGACTGAAGCAACCAGCCTGATGGCTTGGCAGAATAGAATTGCATTAGATATGTTATTGGCTGAAAAGGGAGAAGTATGCGTGATTATCGGGACCATGTTTGTGCTTACATCCCAAATAACACAGCTCCGGACGATTCAGTGCCCGAAGCCTCAGCTGGTTTGACCACCCTGGCTCACGGTTTGGCAGAAAACTCTGGGGTGGATACTTCTCTGACTAATATAATTTGATAGCATGTTCGGAAAATGGAAAAAATATTATGATCACTGTATTATGGGCTACATTCACCTGTGTGACTGTTTTAGTTTTATGGGGCTGTTGTCTAATTCCCTGTGTATGAGGCCTTATTTCCAGAACTCTGGAGAAATCGATGGAAATAGATGGTGAGGTACCAGCGGATTCCAGGTTCTGACCCGTGGAGTGCTGAATGTATGTCTACAGAACAAGTGGACGAAAATTATAAATTCAATTATATTAAATTGGGAGGGTGTCCGTATGGGGATTACATGATAACCAACTTGGGACAGTTCTAGGATTGGAGAAGAGGGTATCCTTATAGCATAGGGGATCCCACAAAGGTGGATAGGTTTTCCATGATATGGGGAAAACTGGGAGCACTGTTGAACTTTGTAAAGGTGATGAAAGCCTACTAACCATCAAAACTATTAAGCTCTCTGATGCAGGCACTTACACCCTTGGACTACAAAGGACCAGGACAGACACGATGGGTGTGTTTTCTATTAAGGTGCTGCCAAAACCAGAGGTCCCAGACGAACCAGAGCCAGACACACTCCTCTACCACCCCTGGACCGAACCTGCCACCCACCACCACTGTGTTAAATCCCATTCAGGTAATTAATGTTAGAGACTATTCAGCTATTGATCAATTAGGCACTGAGACTGGTTTTGATGGTAGGGACAATTTGTGTCTGTCCTATATGATGTATACAGCTAAGACCCTGAAAAGAAAGGACTGCATGAGTTACATGAAACATTGGTCATGCTAGACCTGTTCTGGCTACACACCTATTTGCTATAGGAGAAGGAGAGGGGTGGTTGTGTATTCTGAGAGGTTTTTACCAGGTTCAGCCCAATTCAACTCTCTGTTCCTCTTTGAGCCTTGTGTTTCCTACAGTACCTCCTCATCGGGCCCCTTGGGGTGTTAAGGCATATGGGGGCAATTACAGTTGCATTACGGGTACAGGTAATGGCATTGATTATGGGAGATTGCCTGAAGCTGATTGCAGTAGTAACATAACCATTAATTCCACTTGGCCAGTTACAAGCCTAAACCAAACTAGTGGTCTGGCTGATGTGTGGTGGATCTGTGGACCCAAAAGAGTGCTGAGACCCATTCTTAGAGGAGACTGGCAAGGTACGTGTGCTCTGACCAGTTTGATAATTCCACTGACCATTGTTGATGTTACTGCTGAGCAGCTGTTGGGTTCTGTATCCAGGGGACCTGAAAACATTCCATCCCATGGGAGACATAGATGTAGTGCTCCATGGACAGAGGATGTAGTTGACATACACACTAACCTGTTGGGAGTGCCAGTGGGGGTTCCTCATGAGTTTCAGGCCTTGGGTAGTAATGATGGACTCTGACACTTACTACCTATTATGGGACCAGCCATAGTGGATGCAAGACAGACTGCATGGATTAATTACATCTACTATGATCAACAGCGTTTTGTGAATTACTCCCGTGATGCACTCACTGGTATGTCCGAACAGCTTGAGGCCACATCTAGAGGCCACATCTAGGGTTGCCAGACAGAATAGACTTGCTTTGGATATGCTTCTTGCCAGTCAGGGGGGCGTCTGTAAGATGTTTGGTGAACAATGTTGCACGTATATTCCTAATAACACCAGTCCAGATGGTAGTATATCTAAGGCCCTTAATGGGCTTGATGCACTATCTGCTGAGATGAGGACCATGGCGGGGGTGGAGGAGTCTGGACTGTTCTCTTGGTTGGGAGCCTGGTTTGGTAAGTACACTGGTATGGTGGTTACTGGATTTCTGACCCTAATTCTTGTATTTTTGTTATTGATGTGTTGTGCTGCTTGCATCATACCGTGTTTTAAGAAGTCTGTTACAGATGTGGTGAAGTCTTCAGGCATGATGATGCCTTTGCTTGATGCTCCAGTTGGAGATGCTGATACTGAATCATGCTTTCAGGGGAGGATGGGACTGACTGAGGATGACCCATGGTATGCTGTGGGTGAGGTAGTAGAATCGATTTTACACCACCACAGTTCCTTGTTATACATTTTTTATGATAGGTTTTCTTTCCAGTATGTTTGTTCTCCCTGTTGTGAAGCATTTATAATAATGCTTTACTCTGTTTTCCATGACCAAAGTTTTATCCTGTATCTTACATGTCAATAAACAATAAAGTTTTATCCTGTTTTTGCTAAGTGACACCCTTATGGGTGTCAAAAGGGGGAGACAAAAGCATATATCACTTGTCGATTTTTTTCTCTATTTTTCTTGGTTGATTTTTCTTTTCTATTTTTCTGTTTTATTAATAATAAACTTTTTATTATTTTCATGAAATGCTATTAACATATTACTATGTTGGGACTGCTGAAATAAAGGATAATGAGTGACACCCTAGCGGGTGTCAAAAGGGGGACTTAAATTTCACACCATTTTCTTTTGTTCTGTTTTTGAATGAGCTGTTGTTCTCTTTTGACATGAGGGTTGTAAGTTCCTAGGTGGCTGGTAGCCAATCTAGTACATAGTGGGATCGAATGGAGGACATGAAGGTATTTTAAACTTTGTAACTGTTATATGATTCATTGCTGAATTTTTGTTCACACCCTTGGGGGTGTGAAAAAGGGGGATTGTTGGATCCTGTGTTTTACATTATAGCCATTACCATATATATGATTGAATATTATCTGCTGTTGGCTTGTGTGGATGTATGTATGTGTTATGCAACATAGCTGACTTGAAACATTGTTAAAAGCTTCAGGGCCATGGGCCTTTCTCATGATGGAAAAAAGACAGGAACTGTGCAATGAGTTAGGGGTGGCACATTCAGAGCGTGGTGTTGCGAGAACAAGCGGTCTTTTGTTAGATAACAGGAGCCAGGTGCGAGATAACGGTATGGAGCATGAGAGCCTGGATGTTCTTCACATCTATCAACAGAAGCGCCAAGAGGCGGGGACCCGCCTGAGCGCCTGCAATAGGCTGAGCAAGTTTAAACCACGCCCAGTCTCTACTGTGATAGGCCAACAGACGTGTTGGAACTGTCTATCACAGTATAAAGAATACTGTTTTACATATGTCTTGTCAGTTCTCTGTTCTGCCCTGCGTGGTATTACAGTGAGCCCGTATATACGAAAGTTGCATTTGCCATTTATTACTTAGCTAATAAAAAATACATAGTATAAAATCGGTGACTCATTGTTATATTTATCCTGATACCAGATTTGAATTTACGCAACCCTAACAGTATGACTTTGTGCTTAAAAGAATCAAATTCAGACAGAAAAAGCGTGCCTACCTCTCATAGTGCATCAAAATGATTTGAGCACGAGCACGCAGGGCAAAACGTAAGTACACACTCCCCTACTCCCAAGATGCAGGCATGGATAATAACAAATCAACATGACATATTAATATATGAACCTGGTGAAATTCACACAGTACTTTAACTTACACCTGCATGACTCTATTCTTAACTCCCTCCTTGCAGCTGCTCACGGCCTCAGTGATGAACAGAAAGCGTTTCAGAAGATGGCCTTTAACTTCGCAGCAAATGAAATGTCTCCACACATGGCTGATTGGGATGAAAAGGTATTACTGTACAGTGCAACTTGTTTAGCTATTCCCTTTCAACCCATACATGTCAATGGAATAAATGGAACAGTATCAAACATATGGAAACTACTTGTTTGACTCCTTTCCATGAATGCCATTCCAGCCATTAGCTCCTCCCACCAGCCTCCTCTGCAATCACTAAACCCCTTTTTTTGTGAGAGGGCATTTGCATGAACGTAAAAAGCAACTTTCATTGTTCAGGAAACCTTCCTGGTGGAGACCATGTGTAAGGCTGCCCAGCTGGGGTTTGGGGGGATCTGTGGACAGCCGGAGGTGGGGGGGATCTGGCCTGTCTCGTCTGGACACCTCGCTCATCTTTGAGACCTTATCGACAGGCTGCGTTAGCACCACAGCCTACCTCAGAATTCACAAGTAAGGCGTGGCAAATGCCAGCAATCACCACAACCTCTCAAAAGTGTCTGCTTAAGAGATTCACCAAACATCACATACAGACAATTGACTAGATATTAATTGAAAGCAGGAGTAAGTATGGGGTGTTCATTAATAGATGCTAATTTCTGTGCAGCATGTGTAACTGGATGATTGACACCTTCGGCAACACTGAGCAGAGGGAGAAGTTCTGCCCTGAGCTTTGTACGATGGACAAGTTTGCCTCTTATTGTCTCACTGAGCCAGGTTGGTATTTTGTCCTAATCTTTCTATTATGTGATGGATAAGGATAGGATAAAGTAATCCCTCTCACCCCCCCTCCCCCTGAAAAGATTTAGATGCACTACTGTTCCACTGGAGGTCATAAGGTGAATGCACCAATTTGTAAGTCGCTCTGGATAAGAGCGTCTGCTAAATGACTTAAATGTAAATGTAAATGTGTCATGCATTGACACCATGAACCTTTATAGTGTGGCTATCCTTTCTGTCTTATTGAATCTCATTTCCCATTCATGTTTCAGGCAGTGGCAGTGATGCTGCTTCGTTACTCACTAATGCAAAGTTGGAAGGAGACCATTATGTCCTCAATGGGTCCAAGGTATTGATTTTATTCATCTCCTTACTGTAGCTGATATGAAAGAATAAATTGTGATATAAAGTGGAGGTATCGCTCTCACTGTGTTTGTCCTGCTGCAGGCCTTCATCAGTGGAGGAGGAGACACATACATAGTAATGTGTCGGACGGGAGGGAAAGGTCCTAAGGGGATCTCCTGTGTGGTGGTGGAGAAAGACACTCCAGGAATCAGTTTTGGCAACAAGGAGAAGAAGGTAGCTGGCATTTGATTGATGTTGATAGTCTTAAATTGGTAATTTTGAATACAATCCTTATGTCTAATAAACTGTAACGCAGGAGCCTACAAACTTACATGGTCTATAGTTCATTTCCACATGTCTAAGTGAAGCAATGCCCACCAGGGGGCATAGTTGAGTCATAGTTGTGTTGAAGCCCTGATGGATGCAGTGATTTTCCAACAGAGGCCTCTGTTATCTCAACAGGTGGGATGGAACTCTCAGCCAACCAGAGCAGTGATCTTAGAGGACTGCCACGTCCCAGTGATCAGTCAGCTGGGTCAGGAGGGACAGGGCTTTAACATCGCTATGAGAGGCCTGAATGGAGGCAGGATCAATATTGGTGAGGTGGCAACAAGTTTACCTTTTTGGTTGGTTATTTAATGGTTTGTTATTTGATGGCCGTATGTATGTGTATATATGTATATTAGAGGTTGACCGATTATGATTTTTCAACGCCGATGCCGATTATTGGAGGACAAAAAAAGCCTATACTGATTATTCTGCCGATTTTTTTACGTTTATTTGTAATAATGACAATTACAACAATACTGAATGAACACTTGTTTTAACTTAATATAATAAATCAATATAGCCTCAAATAAATAATGAAACATGTTCAATTTGGTTTAAATAATGCAAAAACAAAGTGTTGGAGAAGAAAGTAAAAGTGCAATATGTGCCATGTAAGAAAGCTAACGTTTATGTTCCTTGCTCAGAACATGAGAACATATGAAAGCTGGTGGTTCCTTTCAAGATGAGTCTTCAATATTCCCAGGCAAGAAATTTTAGGTTGTAGTTATAGGAATTATAGGACTATTTTTCTCTATACGATTTGTATTTCATATACCTTTGACTATTGGATGTTATTATAGGCACTTTAGTATTGCCAGTGTAACAGTATAGCTTCCGTCCCTCTCCTCGTACCTACCTGGGCTCGAATCAGGAACACAACGACAACAGCCACCCTCGAATCAGCGTTACCCATGCAGAGCAAGGAAAACAACTACTCCAAGTCTCAGAGCGAGTGACGTTTGAAACGCCATTAGCCCGCACCCCGCTAACGAGCTAGTCATTTGAAGTCATAAACAGCAGAGCTGCTGGCAAAATGCACTAAAGTACTTTTTAAATGAATGCTTATGAGCCTGCTGGTGCCTACCATCGCTCAGTCAGACTGCTCTATCAAATCATAGACTTCATTATAACATAATAACACACAAAAATGCGATTAATATGGTTAATATGGTCGAATCCGGAAACTATCATCTCGAAAACAAGACGTTTATTATTTCAGTGAAATAGGGAACTGTTCCGTATTTTATTTAACGGGTGGCATCCATAAGTCTAAATATTCCTGTTAAATTGCACGACCTTCAATGTTATGTCATAATTATGTAAAATTCTGGCAAATTTGTTCGCAATGAGCCAGGCGGCCCAAACTGTTCAATATACCCTGACTCTGTGTGCAATGAAAGCAAGAGAAGTGACACAATTTCACCTGGTTAATGTTGCCTGCTAACCTGGATTTCTTTTAGCTAAATATGCAGGTTTAAAAATGTTTACTTCTGTGTATTGATATTAAGAAAGGCATTGGTGTTTATGGTTAGGTACACGTTGGAGCAACGACAGTGCTTTTTCGCGAATGCGCACTACATCGATTATATGCAACGCAGGACACGCTCGATAAACTAGTAATATCATCAACCATGTGTAAATATATATGTGTTTATATATGTGTGTGTGTGTGTGTATATATACACACACACACACACACACACACACACACACACACACACACACACACACACACACACATACATATACACACACATAGATATACATATATATATACACATATGTGTGTATATACACACACACACACAGTGGGAAAAAAGTATTTAGTCAGCTACCAATTGTGCAAGTTCTCCCACTTAAAAAGATGAGAGTCCTGTAATTTTCATCATAGGTACACTTCAACTATGACAGACAAAACGAGGGGAAAAAATCCAGAAAATCACATTATGGTAGAAAATAAGTATATGGTCACCTACAAACAAGCAAGATTTCTGGCTCTCACAGACCTGTAACTTCTCCTTTAAGAGGCTCCTCTGTCCTCCACTCGTTACCTGTATTAATGGCACCTGTTTGAACTTGTTATCAGTATAAAAGACACCTGTCCACAACCTCAAACAGTCACACTCCAAACTCCACTATGGCCAAGACCAAAGAGCTGTCAAAGGACACCAGAAACAAAATTGTAGACCTGCACCAGGCTGGGAAGACTGAATCTGCAATAGGTAAGCAGCTTGGTTTGAAAAAATCAACTGTGGGAGCAATTATTAGGAAATGGAAGACATACAAGACCACTGATAATCTCCCTCGATCTGTGTGTGTATATATATATATATATATATATGTGTGTGTGTGTGGTCAGATGAAACCAAAATATGTCATTGCCAACAAAGGGTATATAACAAAGTATTGAGATAAACTTTTGTTATTGACCAAATACTTATTTTCCACCATAATTTGCAAATAAATTCATTAAAAATCCTACAATGTGATTTTCTGGATTTTTTTTCTTCTCATTTTGTCTGTCATAGTTGAAGTGTACCTATGACGAAAATTACAGGCCTCTCTCATCTTTTTAAGTGGGAGAACTTGCACAATTGGTGGCTGACTAAATACTTTTTTGCCCCACTGTATATGTGTATAATAATATAGGTGTATATACGTGTGTGTGTGTGTATATATATGTGTGTGTATATTAATATGTGTATATATACATGTGTGTGTGTGTGTATATATATATATATATACACATATATACACACATATAGATATATACATGTGTGTGTGTGTATACACATATATACATATATATAACGTGTGTGTGTGTGTATATATATACACATATATACATAACGTGTATATATATATATGTATATATATACACATATATACATAACGTGTATATATATATGTATATATTTGTGTGTGTGTATATATATATACACTGCTCAAAAAAATAAAGGGAACACTTAAACAACACAATGTAACTCCAAGTCAATCACACTTCTGTGAAATCAAACTGTCCACTTAGGAAGCAACACTGATTGACAATAAATGTCACATGCTGTTGTGCAAATGGAACAGACAACAGGTGGAAATTATAGGCATTTAGCAAGACACCCCCCAATAAAGGAGTGGTTCTGCAGGTGGAGACCACAGACCACTTCTCAGTTCCTATGCTTCCTGGCTGATGTTTTGGTCACTTTGGAATGCTGGCCCTGGCTTTCACTCTAGTGGTAGCACGAGACGGAGTCTACAACCCACGCAAGTGGCTCAGGTAGTGCAGCTCATCCAGGATGGCACATCAATGCGAGATGTGGCAAGAAGGTTTGCTGTGTCTGTCAGCTTAGTGTCCAGAGCATGGAGGCGCTACCAGGAGACAGGCCAGTACATCAGGAGACGTAGAGGAGGTCGTAGGAGGGCAACAACCCAGCAGCAGGACCACTACCTCTGCCTTTGTGCAAGGAGGAGCACTGCCAGAGCCCTGCAAAATGACCTCCAGCAGGCCACAAAGGTGCATGTGTCTGCTCAAACGTTCAGAAACAGACTCCATGAGGGTGGTATGTCGGTCCGACGTCCACAGGTGGGGGTTGTGCTTACAGCCCAACACCGTGCAGGACGTTTGGCATTTGCCAGAGAGCACCAAGATTGGCAAATTCGCCACTGGCGCCCTGTGCTCTTCACAGATGAAAGCAGGTTCACACTGAGCACATGTGACAGTCTGGAGACGCCATGGAGAACGTTCTGCTGCCTGCAACATCCTCCAGCATGACCGGTTTGGCGGTGGGTCAGTCATGGTGTGGGGTGGCATTTCTTTGGGGGGCCGCACAGCCCTCCATGTGCTCGCCAGAGGTAGCCTGACTGCCATTAGGTACCGAGATGAGATCCTCAGACCCCTTGTGAGACCATATGCTGGTGTGGTTGGCCCTGGGTTCCTCCTACTGCAAAACAATGCTAGAACACATGTGGCTGGAGTGTGTCAGCAGTTCCTGCAAGAGGAAGGCATTGATGCTATGGACTGGCCCGCCCGTTCCCCAGACCTGAATCCAATTGAGCACATCTGGGACATCATGTCTAGCTCCATCCACCAACGTCACGTTGCACCACAGACTGTCCAGGAGTTGGCGAATGCTTTATTCCAGGTCTGGGAGGAGATCCCTTAGGAGACCATCCGCCACCTCATCAATGCCCAGGCGTTGTAGGGAGGTCATACAGGCACGAGGAGGCCACACACACTACTGAGCCTAATTTGGACTTGTTTTAAGGACATTACATCAAAGTTGGATCAGCCTGTAGTGTGTTTTCCACTTTGATTTTGAGTGTGACTCCAAATCCAGACCTCCATGGGTTGATAAATTTGATTTCCATTGATAATTTTTGTGTGATTTTGTCGTCAGCACATTCAACTATGTAAAGAAAGTATTTAATAAGAATATTTCATTCATTCAGATCTAGGATGTGTTATTTTAGTGTTCCCTTGATTATTTTGAGCAGTGTATATACATATATACACGTGTGTGTATATATAGACACGTATATTTATATATATATATGTGTGTATATATACGTATATGTCTATATACATGTGTGTATATATGTATATATGTGTGTATACATATTTGTGTGCTTTGAATTGGGAAAGACCTTTAGTGATACTGTGTTTGACGGTTTCCCTCTGGGTTCCTGCAGTTTAAGTTGGCAGAGATGGCCACCAAGCTAGTGGTGTCACGTCTGTTGGTGCGTGAGGCTGCCCTGGCACTGCAGGAGGGTCTGAAGCTGTGTCCCTCTGCTCCATGGCCAAACTCTTTGTCACTGACGAATGCTTCAACTTGAGTCAATTCGTTAGGCAAAATGGTTCTTAGGGATACTGTGTTATTTGAGTATTGACAGTAAAACTTCCATGAGCTAGCTATTAGCCTGGAAGTGTATTTGTTTCAACTGCAGCAGACTTTCGTTTTGACCTGCAGGGATCAGTCATTCAGCACAGGGTAGAGGTGCAGTGGAATTCCACTGCAGCATAATTACACTTTTTTTTCGAGACCCAGAGTGTATTGTAGGCCATTGTTTCTTTGCTAAAATGTGAAACGATGCCCAGCCATTAAAAAGGACCAGTGCATGTTGGAGACTCAACATTTTACAGTAAGTGGTCTCCTCTTACGCACTGGTAATGATGTAGAAGTCTAGTTATCAGATGTAGCTGCACATCTCTCACACACATCGGTATCTCTGCCTTCTCTCAATAGATCTGTAACCAGGCACTCCAGATGCATGGTGGATACGGTTACCTCAAAGACTACGCTGTTCAGCAGTTTGTCCGGGACATCAGAGTCCACCAGATACCGGAGGGTATGTATACAAAGCTGTGCTTTATAACATAATGGTTCAGTATTTTAATGACAATGCACACATCTTTATAAACTTGTTATCACTAGCCACTGTTGCATTGACAAATTACTGATTTACCCTTTTATATTGTCTCTTTCAGAACAAATGAAATAATGCGGATGATAATTGCCAGAAGTTTACTGTCAGTCTGGATAAATATGCCATGGGCTGGGATTTTCTCCTGTCTTGAAGGGATGGTGTGGTGGCAGGCTTCTTGTTGTTTGACTGTATCCCTCAAGTGTCTTGAACTCCCCTCTTTTAAAGGGGGAATACTATAGGCTAAAGCTATAATTAGGTCCTTTCCTGTTTGTGTGGAATTAAATAACAGCTGCTCATTGAGGGATATGGAAGTGGAACCATATTAGATATGTCATATTTCTCCATGCTGTATTTTGTGGAGAAGGCTTTTGGTTATCTATACCAGATGATTCGTTCGATGACATCACAGCCTCTCCTGCACATTCAGTTATGGCGGCAACATTTGAAACATGAGCAAGTTTGGTTCTCATGATTCAGTTTAATCATAAAACACAATTAAATGTATCATCTAGATGGGTTGGATGACTGAGATTTTATATAATATTTGGTACTGCATGAACAATGTTTTAAAGGTCCAATGCAGCTGTTTCTCGATCAAATCATTTCTGGATAACAATGAAGTTGCTACATTTTTTATTGAAAACAATGACCAATTTCTCAAGCAGCTCTTACACTAAATGGCCATTATAATTTCACAGTATTCCAACCTCAAAACACAGGAAATTACAATTGACTGCACGAGACCTTTTGCCGTTAAGGGAAGAATATTTAAAACCCAGATCTCTGTCATTGATGAATTATACATTCCAGCTACCTAATTGAGATTAGTAATATATTCTCTGTGTACATAAATGTAATAAAACCACAAATATTCTTATTAGATACAAGTATGGGTCGACACTTTCTTGTCTATAAAATGGTCTGTTCTACTGGGGTGATCACAACTCCACATGGACAGTTGGCCTGAGAAGAACGCTTTACATCTCTATGAGCAGTAATGTGCTTAGTGTCAACACGATGGTGTGAGTTGATGAGCATACATTCTCTCCAGGCAAACCCTCGTCAATTGTTGTAACTGGCATATAAAACATGTATATACAGTCGTGGCCAAAAGTTGAGAATGACACAAATATACATTTTCACAAAGTCTGCTGCCTGAGTTTGTATGATGGCAATTTGCATATACTCCAGAATGTTATGAGGAGTGATCAGATTAATTGCAAAGTCCCTCTTTGCTTTGCAAATGAACTGAACCCCCCCCCCAAAATGTCCACTGCACTTCAGCCCTGCAACAAAAGGACCAGATGACATCATGTCAGTGATTCTCTCGTTAACACAGGTGTGAGTGTTGACGAGGACAAGGCTGGAGATCACTCTGTCATGCTGATTGAGTTCGAATAACAGACTGGAAGCTTCAAAAGGAGGGTGGTGCTTGGAATCATTGTTCTTCCTCTGTCATCCATTGGTTACCTGCAAGGAAACACGTGCCGTCATCATTGCTTTGCACAAAAAGGGCTTCACAGGCAAGGATATTGCTGCCAGTAAGATTGCACCTAAATCAAACATTTATCGGATCATCAAGAACTTCAAGGAGAGCGGGTCAATTGTTGTGAAGAAAGCTTCAGGGCACCCAAGAAAGTCCAGCAAGCGCCAGGACCGTCTCCTAAAGTTGATTCAGCTGTGGGATCGGGACACCACCAGTACAGAGCTTGCTCAGGAATGGCAGCAGGCAGGTGTGAGTGCATCTGCATGCACAGTGAGGCAAAGACTTTTGGAGGATGGCCTGGTGTCAAGAAGGGCAGCAAAGAAGCCACTTCTCTCCAGGAAAAACATAAGGGACAGACTGATATTCTGCAAAAGGTACAGGGATTGGACTGCTGAGGACTGGGGTAAAGTCATTTTCTCTGATGAATCCCCTGTCCGATAGTTTGGGGCATCCGGAAAAAAGCTTGTCCGGACAAGACAAGGTGAGCGCTACCATCAGCCCTGTTTAGCATCCTGAGACCATTCATGTGTGGGGTTGCTTCTCAGCCAAGGGAGTGGGCTCACTCACAATTTTGCCTAAGAACACAGCCATGAATAAAGAATAGTACCAACACATCCTTTGAGAGCAACTTCTCCCAACCATCCAGGAACAGTTTGGTGACGAACAATACCTTTTCCAGCATGAGGGAGCACCTTGCCATAAGGCAAAAGTGATAACTACATGGCTCAGGGAACAAAACATCGATATTTTGGGTCCATGGCCAGTTTTTATTCAGATACAAAAACACAGTTTTTCAACCGCTGTACAAGTGTAAAAAATAAATGTTCTGATTGAAATTGAAATACAAAACCTTTTTCCAAAAACACGTCTTTTATACTGTATTTAAATATGTTCATAAGGCTGGGTTTCTGTACAGCACTTTCAGATATGAGCTGATGTACGAAGGGCTATATAAATAAATTTGATTTGAAACTCCCCAGACCTTAATCCTATTGAGAACTTGTGGTCAATCCTCAAGAGGCATGTGGACAAACAAAAATCCACACATTCTGACAAACTCCAAGCATTGATTATGCAAGAATGGGCTGCCATCAGTTAGGATGTGGCCCAGAAGTGAATTGACAGCATGCAAGGGCGGATTGCAGAGGTCTTGAAAAAGAAGGGTCAACACTGAAAATATTGACTCTTTGCATCAACTTCCTGTAATTGTCAATAAAAGCCTTTGACACTTATGAAATGCTTGTAATTATACTTCAGTATTCCATAGTAACATCTGACAAAAATATCTAAAGACACTGAAGCAGGAAATTTATATTTATGTCATTCTCAAAACTTTTGGCCACTACTAAGTCAAATATATGGATTCACAAACAATGTTTTAGAGAATAGGCCTTGTTTTAACCTTAAAGACTCTGATCATGGTATTTGAAAACAGCAAAAACAAGTCTTTGAACTTGAATACAGTCGATTCCACAAGTGTCATAATTTCTCATTTGTCTTCTTTAGCATGAGTTCTTCATTCTACTTTGAACAACTGCAATAAAAAGTGATTTTAATTTGTAGCAAATCCTTCTCTCCTCTATACAGTCTTACTTTGAGGAAGTCTTTATCCATTTGCTTCAGTTTGTGTTCAAAAGTCAAACGTGAGACACTCCAGTGGGCTATACCAGTGATCCAGCCTGGCTCTGAGCGGGCACCATGACGGGCACAGCACCTATACGGGCCAGGGTGGTGGAGCTGATTGGCGAGGTGAGAGGGTGTGGCACCTGGGGCTGGGCCCCCTCAGTCTTCTCGGGGTCTGTGACCATGTGGCCAGGTGGGGAATGAGGTGGGGCACCGTTAGAACTGGAGGATCTGCTGTGTCCATAGTGAGGAATGCTACTGATGCTGGGAGGTCGGCTGTGGTTGGAACTGGGAGGTCGACTGTGCCTGTGTGGAGTGCTACCGCCAATGTGGTTCGAGCTTGGTGGTCTGCTGTGCCCATGTGGAGAGGGGGCACCGATATTGTTAGAACTTGGGGGTTGACTGTTCCCATGTGGGGAGGGGGTACCAATGTTGTTAGAGCTAGGGGGTCTGCTGTGCCCATGTGGAGAGGTGACACCAACATGGTTAGGACTGGGGGGTTGACTGAACCCATGGGGAGGGGTGTCAACAATGATACTAGTGCTGAGGGGCCGGGTGTGGCCAGGGGGTAGAGTCCCACTGATGTGGTTAGAACTGGGGGGTCGACTGTGCCTGTGTGGAGAGGTGGCATCAATTTTGTTTGCAACACAGGGGGGTCTGGTGTGCCTGGGTGGAGGTGTGCCACTGATGTACCCTGGGAGGCCCTGCAAGGTGTTGGGTTCTCCAGGCCGAAGGCGGTAGGCATTGAACACAGAGCCTGTGTCAGAGGCCGGAGCAGTGGGGTAAGGGTAGCGGAAGTTGTTGGGCTGCTGGGGGTCTCGTAGATGCGGGGTCGTGGCTATGGAGGACAGCGTGCCATTTTTGGAGAGGAGGTCTGAGCCTGTGCCGCTCTTTGCCCAGGAAACACGCTTGGGTGCCTGGGCATCCTCCCTGTAATGGATAGGCAGCCAATGAGAAAACACAAACCAAGATCATATCACACACATCCTCCAATCACCAACCTGCAGAAACTAAATTAGAACACTGTCCATGGTGGAGTACTAGTAGTTGTACATCCTGTGACGTTTAACAACTGTACCTGTTTTTCCAAATGACAAAATCTCACTTGATATCATTAGCTAGCTCCTCCTCTTCATGGTCTCTCCTCCTCAGTATGAAGATGAGGAAGAGTATGATGGCTACTAGTGCCACGATGGACCCCAGAGTAGCAGCAACAATCGCTCCAGCATTAGAGGCTGTGGAAGAGGACACCACAGAGAGGATTAGAACAGGAAACAAGAGCAGTCTGTATATACTAGTATGAGATTATGTGTTTACTTCCTATACATACAGGTGAAGACCTCCAGGTTGATAGAGCAAGTGTCAGAGCCGGCAGTGTTGCTAGCTCGGCACACATATTTCCCTGACATGCTCTTAGTGAGGTTACTCAGCCTGAGGGTGCCTTGCCTCTCATCTGAAAGAGAGAGACAGTGTTACACACTCTTGCCTCTACATCATGAACATATTCATGTACTGTACAGTGCACAGAACGTTATACACAATCTCCATCTACAGTAATAATGACAGTTACACTAGGTAACACAAGGGTAGCTACAGTATGTAGTTTCCTCTCCAAGATGGCATAGCAGTTCAGACGTCTTTTGTCCTCGTCTTGTCGTGTCCCGTATATATATATATATATTTACAACTTTCTTCGCATACCTTTTTATATATTTTATTTTTATTTTCCATAAACTCATCTTCAAAACACTCTCCTGCAACCCGCTTCACCAATATTTAAAAAAAAGAAAATATTATTTACCTCAAATCTGTAATCCTCCATAGAAGCTAACCAGAAGCTAATCCAGAAGCTAGCCTGAAGCTAATCAGCAGCTAGCCAGAAGCTAGCCTGAAGCTAATCAGAAGCTAGTTAGCTTCTTTACTGGCTAATCGTTAGTATTCAGCTAACCACGGTTTGTGGTCATCAGCTATCCTTTAGCTCGAAAATCTATCGCCAGTTTTGTACGGCGTGGCTCGGACCGGAACATACCGGACCTATTTTTCTCTCCATGTCCCTGGATTTCAACCGCTAACTCTGGACATTTATACCTGGATCTCGCAGCTAGCTAGCTGCTATCCGTGTGACTATCGGCTTTCGTCGATTCCGGAGCAAACATAAATTATTCCGAAGCTAGCCAGCTGAAGAGTTCCATCACTCACTCCGGGCTACAATCACCTATCCGGACCCGTTTTACTGCCAACGCGGAGCCCCACCGGGCCTTCACAACTGGACTACCGACGTTATCTACCCGAGGGAGTTATCCGGCTGGCTCCTCCGTCGCAACGTTACCTGAACGCCCATCTGCGGTCCGCTAACCGTTAGCTGTCTTATCGGCTGCTATCTGAATAGACCTACCGGACAATTTATTATTATTTTATTTTTTAATATATATTTTTCTTCTTGGGCCTCTATAACTATATCTATTGTTTTTTTGTGTGTTTTTTTTGCGAATTGGATTCATCCCCTCGACCACTTGGAACCCCACTAATCCTACCGACTGAAACGCACGAGGTGGCTAATAACAGACCTCCATCCTATGCTAGCTTGCTACCGATGGCCCGGCTAGCTGTCTAAATCGCCGTGACCCCAACCAACCTCACTACTCACTGGACCCTTTTGATCACTCGACTAAGCATGCCTCTCCTTAATGTCAATATGCCTTGTCCATTGCTGTTCTGGTTAGTGTTTATTGGCTTATTTCACTGTAGAGCCTCTAGTCCTGCTCACTATACCTTATCCAACCTATTAGTTCCACCTCCCACACATGCGATGACATCTCCTGGTTTCAATTATGTTTCTAGAGACAATATCTCTCTCATCAAAACTCAATACCTAGGTTTACCTCCACTGTATTCACATCCTACCATACCTTTGTCTGTACATTATACCTTGAAGCTATTTTATCGCCCCCAGAAACCTCCTTTTACTCTCTGTTCCAGACATACTAGACGACCAATTCTTATTGCTTTTAGCCGTACCCTTATCCTACTCCTCCTCTGTTCTTCTGGCGATGTAGAGGTGAATCCAGGCCTGCAGTGCCTAGCTCCACTCCTATTCCCCAGGCGCTCTCTTTTGATGACTTCTGTAACCGTAATAGCCTTGGTTTCATGCATGTTAACATTAGAAGCCTCCTCCCTAAGTTTGTTTTACTCACTGCTATAGCACACTCTGCCAACCAGGATGTTCTAGCTGTGTCTGAATCCTGGCTTAGGAAGACCACCAAAAATTCTGACATTTTCATCCCAAACTACAACATTTTCAGACAAGATAGAACTGCCAAAGGGGGCGGTGTTGCAATCTACTGCAAATATAGCCTGCAGAGTTCTGTCCTTACTATCCAGGTCTGTACCCAAACAATTTGAACTTCTACTTTTAAAAATCCACCTCTCTAAAAACAAGTCTCTCACCGTTGCTGCCTGCTATAGACCACCCTCTGCCCCCAGCTGTGCTCTGGACACCATATGTGAAATGATTGCCCCCCATTTATCTTCAGCGCTCGTGCTGCTAGGCGACCTAAACTGGAACATGCTTAACACCCCAGCCATCCTACCAGGTATCTCCCCAAAGCCTTAAACACGGTCACCCTCATAGATATCATCCTAACCAACTTGCCCTCTAAATACAACTCTGCTGTCTTCAACCAAGATCTCAGCGATCACTGCCTCATTGCCTGCATCCGTAATGGGTCAGCGGTCAAACGACCTCCACTCATCACTGTCAAATGCTCCCTGAAACACTTCAGCGAGCAGGCCTTTCTAATCGACCTGGCCGGGGTATCCTGGAAGGATATTGATCTCATTCCGTCAGTAGAGGATGCCTGGATTTTTTTTTTTAAATGCCTTCCTAACCATCTTAAATAAGCATGCCCCATTCAAGAAATTTAGAACCAGGAACAGATATAGCCCTTGGTTCTCCCCAGACCTGACTGCCCTTAACCAACACAAAAACATCCTATGGCGTTCTGCATTAACATCGAACAGCCCCCGTGATATGCAGCTGTTCAGGGAAGCTAGAAACCATTATACACAGGCAGTTAGAAAAGCCAAGGCTAGCTTTTTCAAGCAGAAATTTGCTTCCTGCAACACTAACTCAAAAAAGTTCTGGGAAGCTGTAAATTCCATGGAGAATAAGAACACCTCCTCCCAGCTGCCCACTGCACTGAAGATAGGAAACACGGTCACCACTGATAAATCCACTATAATTGAGAATTTCAATAGGCATTGTTCTACAGCTGGCCATGCTTTCCACCTGGCTACTCCTACCCCGGTCAACAGCACTGTACCCCCCACAGCAACTCGCCCAAGCCTTCCCCATTTCTCCTTCTCCCAAATCCAGTCAGCTGAGGTTCTGAAAGAGCTGCAAAATCTGGACCCCTACAAATCAGCCGGGCTAGACAATCTGGACCCTTTCTTTCTAAAATTATCTGCCGAAATTGTTGCCACCCCTATTACTAGCCTGTTCAACCTCTTTCGTGTTGTCTGAGATTCCCAAAGATTGGAAAGCAGCTGCGGTCATCCCCCTCTTCAAAGGGGGGGACACTCTTGACCCAAACTGCTACAGACCTATATCTATCCTACCCAGCCTTTCAAAGGTCTTCGAAAGCCAAGTCAACAAACAGATTACCGACCATTTCGAATCTCACCATACCTTCTCTGCTATGCAATCTGGTTTCAGAGCTGGTCATGGGTGCACCACAGCCACGCTCAAGGTCCTAAACGATATCTTAACCGCCATCGATAAGAAACATTACTGTGCAGCCGTATTCATTGATCTGGCCAAGGCTTTCGACTCTGTCAATCACCACATCCTCATCAGCAGACTCGACAGCCTTGGTTTCTCAAATGATTGCCTCGCCTGGTTCACCAACTACTTCTCTGATAGAGTTCAGTGTGTCAAATTGGAGGGTCTGCTGTCTGGACCTTTGGCGGTCTCTATGGGGGTGCCACAGGGCTCAATTCTTGGACCGACACTCTTCTCTGTGTACATCAATGATGTCGCTCTTGCTGCTGGTGAGTCTCTGATCCACCTCTACGCAGATGACACCATTCTGTATACTTCTGGCCCTTCTTTGGACACTGTGTTAACAACCCTCCAGGCAAGCTTCAATGCCATACAACTCTCCTTCCGTGGCCTCCAATTGCTCTTAAATACAAGTAAAACTAAATGCATGCATGCTCTTCAACCGATCGCTGCCTGCACCTGCCCAACATCACTACTCTGGACGGCTCTGACTTAGAATACGTGGACAACTACAAATACCTAGGTGTCTGGTTAGACTGTAAACTCTCCTTCCAGACCCACATCAAACATCTCCAATCCAAAGTTAAATCTAGAATTGGCTTCCTATTTCGCAACAAAGCATCCTTCACTCATGCTGCCAAACATACCCTTGTAAAACTGACCATCCTACCAATCCTCGACTTCGGCGATGTCATTTACAAAATAGCCTCCCATACCCTACTCAACAAATTGGATGCAGTCTATCACAGTGCAATCCGTTTTGTCACCAAAGCCCCATATACTACCCACCATTGCGACCTGTACGCTCTCGTTGGCTGGCCCTCGCTTCATACTCTTCGCCAAACCCACTGGCTCCATGTCATCTACAAGACCCTGCTAGGTAAAGTCCCCCCTTATCTCAGCTCGCTGGTTACCATAGCATCACCCACCTGTAGCACGCACTCCAGCAGGTATATCTCTCTGGTCACCCCCAAAACCAATTCTTTCTTTGGCCGCCTCTCCTTCCAGTTCTCTGCTGCCAATGACTGGAACGAACTACAAAAATCTCTGAAACTGGAAACACTTATCTCCCTCACTAGCTTTAAGCACCAACTGTCAGAGCAGCTCACAGATTACTGCACCTGTACATAGCCCACCTATAATTTAGCCCAAACAACTACCTCTTTCCCTACTGTATTTATTTATTTATTTATTTTGCTCCTTTGCACTCCATTATTTTTTATTTCTACTTTGCACATTCTTCCACTGCAAATCTACCATTCCAGTGTTTTACTTGCTATATTGTATTTACTTTGCCACCATGGACTTTTTTTGCCTTTACCTCCCTTATCTCACCTCATTTGCTCACATCGTATATAGACTTGTTTATACTGTATGTTTGTTTTACTCCATGTGTAACTCTGTGTCGTTGTGTGTGTCGAACTGCTTTGCTTTATCTTGGCCAGGTCGCAATTGTAAATGAGAACTTGTTCTCTACTTGCCTACCTGGTTAAATAAAGGTGAAATAATTTTTTTAAAAACCAAATGTATACAAACATAATTAGACTACACACTCTACAAAGTACAATACTCTCTTGGTTCCGAAGCTATAAGTATTGAGGGGTATCCTGGTCCTTGGGAGTCAAATCCCACTGGGCACAGACGTCAATTCAATGTCTATTCCACATGGAAACAACATTGATTCAACCAGTGTTTGCCCAGTGGGATGGGCTGTTGGTTTTCTTTATACCAGTATGGATCCTCTTCGATGATATCACTCCTTTCTGTCCCGGGCATAAATGAAGTTATATGTAGAGACCTCACTAGCAAATGGTTAAACACCAGACAAGGAGTCTCCACAATGATGAATCAGAACCTGTGGCTTTTCACAGCTGGACTTCATCAGTTGACATAATCCTAGTTGCTGTGGTCCACTTGTCATAGCTGGCGTGGGGATGCTCTATTGTAAGTATGTAGCACTGGGGGCACTAGAGAATAATAAACATGTGGGGCAGCTCTTATCAAGCAAATCCTCTCAAAATCCGATTGGAAACGTCACAAGAGAATATTTTCATCAGATGTGTTTTCAAATTAAATCACATTTTATTTGTCACATGCGTCATAAACAACAGGTGTAGACTAACAGTGAAATGCTTACTTACGGGCCCTTTCCAACAATGCAGAGAGAAAAATGGATTAATATAAAGATAACACAAGGAATAAATACATAATGAGTAACGATAACTTTATACAGTACCGAGTCGATGTGCAGGGGTACGAGGTCATTGAGGTAGATATGTACAGTACATATGGGTAGGGGCAAAGTGACTAGGCAACAGGATAGATAATAAGCAGTAGCAGCAGAATATGTGATGAGTCAAGTTAAGTTAACTATTTAGCAGTCTTATGGCTAGAAGCTGTTTACGGTCCTGTTGGTTCCAGACTTGGTGCATCGGTACCGCTTGCTGTGTGGTGGCAGAGAGAACAGTCTATGACTTGGATGGCTAGGGCCTCTACCCATATATACCAATATAAAGGATCAAGGGGGAAAACAAATAGATATATCTTCATCATATATTCTGAGGTATATCATAAATGGAGAATCAAAACAACCCAGTGACTCAACCAGCTCAACTCAAGTAGAGAAGCTAAAGTTCACCATATGATGTCAGTACCTTTACTAATAACCAGACTACAAAATCCTATAAATAAACTATGGCAAATGATGTCCTCTGTCTTACATTTTCATTGTGACAAACAGCTGTTTGTCCCTGTCCCAAAGTCTAGGAATGAACTGCTGGCTGGAATTCTTGTTTGATAACCTCAGCATGCACCATCTGCTGTTCTCTCTGGGAGGGTGGGGGCAAATCATAAGGCACGCAAAGCACACAAACTCCGCAACGGTGCTACTGCTAACTCATACTTTAAATTTCATAATAAACAAAACCTCTTGGAGAAGATATCATTTGCGGATGGATGTGCCTATAGGTGTATACAATAGGCACCTGACAATAGTAACCCAGAGGAGCCAGACAGAATTGCTACAGATTAACAACAGATCAGCCCATTCTTAAATTTGGCAGATTTTCTAAATTGCACTGCAATCAAGATCCAAAGACATCACCAATCTCTATATACCAAGAAAGTATTGTACTGATCAAAATACACTGAAATGAAACCATGAAATAACTAACTACAGTGCTATCTACAGTCACTTGCTACTATCACAAACATTTCTACTGGAAAGATCTAAGAACGCAAGAACACACAAACAAACTCACAGTATTTGTGCCAACTGTTATTTGTGCACCTTCATGTTTCATACATATTCAGAATGTTAAGAAACAATCTTAGTCTACGTACAAGACAAAAACAAAACACTTATTCTGGATTAAATTCAAACTCAATGACCTCAGCAAACGCAGCAGAGTGGACCTTGCAATCATAGTTTTGATTTAATCATTGAATGTCTGTCATTTGATGCAATGAACCAATGACAGCCATTGTGAGAAAGTCCAGGCTGTCTCTTTCTCTATGGCCTTGATATGTAGCCTTTACATTCACTACTTGACTTTATTGTTGCCTTCACAGTCATTTACAATTTATTTTATATTAGCATATTGGTTACTGTGGACTTTTGTACTTTTATATGGTGTTATCTGAGCATGTTATGAAGAGGTTAACCTACAGTATAGTGGTTGCTATGTTATGAAGTGGTTTCATCTTCAGGCCAGATGTCTAAGGGCCAAGGGCTCGTATGTGTTGATCCATACCAAAGGAAACATTTTCTATCACGCAAGTCAAAGACATGTAATCTCAGATCGACTGAGTTTATAAAGGGCAATGCAGATGTATTCAAGGCAAAGTCATTGGTGAGGATTAATGAAGATATGCCTTTGGATGCATAACATATACAATTATTCTAAAGGTTCAACTTTATATCTATGTCTGTCCAATGGTGGGTCAGGGGAGTTTACCTGAGGATGGGGGGTTGGGGTGACACCAGCAAGATTATAGAGAGCAATAGCATCTTTTTGTAGGCACAAACTCCACCATGGCTCATTGGCCAATGCCTATGGAGGGATGAATGGGTTTTTTGTGGGGTTTTGGATAAACGCCAAAAAAATAAGGTCTATGGTAAACACAGGCTCAGGATATTTTATACAGTTTGTTCTATGAGATAAACTTTGTCAGCTAATGCCACTATTGTGAATGTTGAAGCACATATTTAATCAAAACAAGCACTTAATGCACATAAAGGCTTCATAATTAATAAAGGCCATGTTAACTGACTGATATCTCAGAACAAAAGGTATAATATCTCCTAAGCCTGTGTTAACCTCAGACCTTATTTTTGGCATTTATCCCAAAACCCCATTCCTTCCTCATTAATTCCCCTATAGGAATGGCTGAACAAACCAGAGGTAACTCATTTCTCTTTTTTAGGACAACAAGCCGGCGAGATCTAACATTATATAGGCTGTGGGGCTTTACAGGCTTCTGAGTCCTAGGGGGGTTGTGGTGGGTTGAGGATGTATGTGTGAAACCCTTACCCATGAACCCTAGAACAAGCAAGGTCGAGGGGCAGGCTCTCCATTCTGTGGTCATGCAGGAGAGAAAAGTGGCAGAGATAGTGACTGAGAGAAGAAGGGCTGGTGAAGAGAGTGATTAGGGAAGAGAGACATCAAGCCCTAACCCTTAGAAGGGAGCTGTAAGGTGTTGATAGCTGCAAAAGTTTGCAAGAAAATAGTGATGAGACAAAGGCAGGAGAGAAGTAGAGATCGGGAACAATAGAAACACAGCATCTTAGAATGAAGCGAGAGAAACATGCTGATTATTTGAGGGTAGCTCGCTATATTGACAAACTAAAATAGCTCATGGGGTGTGTCAGAAAATATTGTTGCCATTTTCACTTCAGGATGAAATACCTGGAGGTGTCGTAAAAGTGCTGGCTTTTGGTGACTTAAGAAGTTGTATGTGTGGCAAGGGCTTGACCAATCAATAGCTAATATGTGGTGGCTTGAAGTCATGCATGGTTTTTGACGTTGTGTGTTGTCATGCACTCCAATTCAGTGGGAGGGCATGAATGTTCGTCTTAGTCTATTGTGATTTGTGGAGTATAGTTTTGACCTAATAGGCCATAATAGCAAAAATGTATCTAGTTTTTTGCTAAATATGTAAAAAATGTATGCAGTCTACATTGTAAGTAGGCAATTGGCTTCAATATGAAATTATCTTACACAGCACTTTCATAAGTAGAAAATACCTTACATAGGCTAAATTGTGTTGCATCATGTGCGAGCCATGTATGGTCATGTCAAATGTTAAAGAAGCAAGATTACAGTTTAAAGTTAGGTTGGTATAGCATTACAAAAGAGAATCATTTACATAAGCTTGGTTTTTAATATAATAAAATAAAAACAAAGACTAATTTTATAATAACAACTTCAATGTTTCTATAGTAGGTAGGATCAGGTCACATGGTGTTCCATACGGGCAATTTAGGCTAAGCAATGTGCCACCACTGACAAAGTTACTACCATAAACAACTGAAACTTGCCAAATTTTTCAGTAGCAGAAGATAATTTGCCTACTGCTGCTGCTGGACCAAAACAATAAAAATGAACACTTGAGTTTGATAATACCAAGCCCTTATGCTCAGTCGAAAGTAGTGTCCTTTAGAATACCAGTAGAACACAGGGGTGGAGGCTCAATGTCACAGAGAGCATGTGCCAGGTCAAAGAGAAAAATACAGAGGATCAGAGTGTTCTAGAGATTTTGCAGGTTTGTCCGTGTGTGTTTGGTGGTGCATTCAAACCCACAGTCCTGGACATTGAGTCAATAAGGCAGTGAAACAGATAAAGTGTATTATTTGTTGGGTAATCTATAGAAGAAGCGAGGGGATCAGAGATCAGAGGAGGAGCTATTCCAGTACTTGGTCAATCAGTGTAAGCCTCATTGTTGCTCAGAAACAGCTGGTGCTTTCACAATAATTGTTTCCCCTGTATTTTCACAACTCTTCAGAAAATAATACAATATAAAAGGCATATGTGCAGTAAAGTAAGAAAAATAAACATTGATTTAATATTTTTCTCTCACTCTCTGCAGGTCTGACATGAGCATGCAGTGTGTACGTCGATTAAGTGATGCATGTTGTGGCAATTCAAAGAAAAAAACTCAGTCACCAGAGAGAAAAAAAGAGAGAGAAATTAGGATCTGCAATCCCATCGCCGAACCACTGGTTCGGCTGGCTTTCTTCTTGCCACTCTTCTATAAAGGCCAGATTTGTGCAATATACGACTGATTGTTGTCCTATGGACAGAGTCTCCCACCTCAGCTGTAGATCTCTGCAGTTCATCCAGAGTGATCATGCGTCTCTTGGCTGCATCTCTGATCAGTCTTCTCCTTGTATGAGCTGAAAGTTTAGAGGGACGGCCAGGTCTTGGTAGATTTGCAGTGGTCTGATACTCCTTCCATTTCAATATTATCGCTTGCACAGTGCTCCTTGGGATGTTTAAAGCTTGGGAAATCTTTTTGTATCCAAATCCGGCTTTAAACTTCTTCACAACAGTATCTCGGACCTGCCTGGTGTGTTCCTTGTTCTTCATGATGCTCTCTGCGCTTTTAACGGACCTCTGAGACTATCACAGTGCAGGTGCATTTATACGGAGACTTGATTACACACAGGTGGATTGTATTTATCATCATTAGTCATTTAGGTCAACATTGGATCATTCAGAGATCCTCACTGAACTTCTGGAGAGAGTTTGCTGCACTGAAAGTAAAGGGGCTGAATCATTTTGCACGCACAATTTTTCAGTTTTTGATTTGTTAAAAAAGTTTGAAATATCCAATAAATGTCGTTCCACTTCATGATTGTGTCCCACTTGTTGTTGATTCTTCACAAAAAAATACAGTTTTATATCTTTATGTTTGAAGCCTGAAATGTGGCAAAAGGTCGCAAAGTTCAAGGGGGCCGAATACTTTCGCAAGGCACTGTATACTGACCAGGTGAATCCAAATGAAAGCTATGATCCCTTATTGTTCTCACCTGAGACAATTGAGATGATTGAAACATGAATTGTGTATGTGTACCATTCAGAGGGTGAATGGGTAAGACAAAAGATTGAATTGCCTTTGAAAGAGTTATGGTAGTAGGTGCCAGACGCACTGGTTTGAGTGTGTCAAGAACTGCAACGCTGCTGGATGGTCCACCACCCAAAGGACATCCAGCCAACTTGACACAACTGTGGGAAGCATTGGACACAACATGGGCCAGCGTCCCTGTGGAACGCTTGACACCTTGTAGTGTCCATGCCCCGACGAATTGAGGCTATTCTGATGGCAAATAGGGGTGCAACTCAATATTAGGAAAGTGTTTAATGTTTTGTACTCTGTGTATATTCAATAAGTATTCAATCCATTCTGATGGGGACTACTCGTATTATGATAAAACTTAACTGAGGCAGAGAGCTAATGTGATTGGCTAACATTATTGGGACATATATAAAGTAGTACTCACTCTGCATGGGGGAAAAGAAGACCTCTGACATGGGGGCATTCTTGGTCCACTTGTACTGAGGGATGGGTTTGCCCGAGCTGGACTTACAGCTCAGTGTCACGTTGCCGTTCAGCACAGATGACCCAGTCATCAAGCACACTGGAGGCGAGGGAGGGACTGAGTGAGAGAGAACAGATAGTTAGAAACAACAGAAGAGTTATGAAAAAACAAATTAAAGGATTTGGGCTACTACAATTGACCCCCAATTGACCTCCTGAAGTATCGTATTAATCCATTTCAATTGAACAGGGTACTGTATTTCCAAGAATGCTGGCCACACTGCGCAAGGTAATGGAAATGTGCCAACACACTCTCTCCATCTGTTGAAGCTGAAGGAAAATATTATAGACACAGCCCAGTGCATATGTACAAACTGCAGTACAGTTTACACTTTTGTGATTCCATCTCTGAGTGTTGGCCCAAAAAACAGTCAAATATTTTTGGAAAGTGCCAGAAACAAGGCATCCGGTCCGGATTGGTACCTTTGACATTAAGGCGCATTTCTCCAGAGAGTCCGGCGGCTCCAGGGATGATGACATTGCAGAGGTATCGTCCTGAGTCTGACTCCTGGGTGTTGTTGATGTAGATGGAGAGATTGGCCGAGGGCATGGACAGGCTGAACCCAACACGCTTCCTGAACTCAGGACTACCTATTCCTGGCTCACCGTTACTGTAGGAGATGACCTGCACATACAAACAGACAAGGGAAATACTTCACAATAGGGAACGCTACGGTAGATTGTGTTCCTTTTCGCAGTTCAGGAACCAAATGTACTGTCAGAAATTATAGGATTTTACCCGGATGAGCATTCCATTCCATAGAAGCCCTCTATTTGCGCCAGCATACTGTATATAAACCCGACATATTGTTAGCCTTTTTCAAGCCAGCATTTGTGTTGCTTGTGGAGGAGAGAGACTAACATTTTTGCAACACTGCACGAGAGGATTTGTTGTAATGAAAACTAATGCAAGTAACTACAGAAATACCGGTTCTCTAAATATACAATACAGATATTGAGCTGAAATACGATTTTCGGTGCCATCTATAGCCACACAATTTTACCGTATAACAGAAGTCAATGTCCTTCAGATAATCCTGATATGTATGTGCAGATGGGAGTTAGAATTTTTAGACTGATTTTCTGTTAGAGATAAGCTCACAGGCCATGGCCAGTGAAACTACTGAGATTATCGTAATCACTGAAGAAGCCACGCACACACACATCCAGAGGTTTTCTAAACATACAGGAGATACATGCAACACAACCACACCGTTAGTGACATATGGTTACAAAGTTAGTAGAATCTTAATGAAAATGATTCACAGCTGTAATGGCTGCCAAAGGAGCTTCCACCAAGTATTAACTTAGGGGGGTGGAGACTTATCCAATTATGATACTTCAGTTCTTTTTTTTTCTTAATTTGGAAAATGATCTATAACTTTATTTCACTTTGAAAATGTGGAGTAGGTTATCTGGATGTATAGGAAAGAAATCTAATTGAATCCCTTTTTAGATTTAATTTTAAGGCAGCAAAATGTGAAAAAAAGTTCAAGGGGGTGTAGAATTTCTATAGGCACTGTACATGCCATTAAAGATTAAGATTACTTTATTGTCCTCCAAAAGACAGACATACCGGTTTTTGAGAGGTGCAGGGGGCTGCCACACTGGGCACCTGTTGTTGTAGGGGGTTAAATGCTTTGCTCAGGGCACAACGGCAGGCAATGGCATCCAGGATTTGATATCAGCAACCCTGTAGTTGCCAGCTCACTTCCCACCAGCTTTTTCCAGTCAGACACAGGATTTGAACTGGCATCCCTCAGGTTGCTGGCTCGCCCCTCTAACCACTAGGCTACCTGCCGCATGGCTGAAATGCCTGTAAAATGTGGCCAGATCTGGGATTACTAGAAGGAGATTGGATTACTGAGAATAAATCTGTAAAACTGTCTGAAACCTGAGCAGAGCCGCTCCCAGGCCCTGAAATAATCAAACGGCTTCTTCAACAGTTTATCAACAGCTTCGTCAACACAAGCCTGTTCCTTCAGACCGCACACCAACTAATCACCAACTAGAGAGACATACCACTTCAGGGAAATGAGAAAAGAGAAAAGATCCAGCAACAGTGGTTTCTGTGGAAACTAGAGGTCGACTGATTATGATTTTTCAATGCCGATACCGATATATATACAGTTGAAGTCGGAAATTTACATACACCTTAGTCAAATAAATTTAAACTCAGTTTTTCACAATTCCTGACATTTAATCCTAGTAAAAATTCCCTGTTTTAAGCTAGTTAGGATCACCACTTTATTTTAAGAATCTGAAATGTCAGAATGTCAAATAAATAATGAAACGTGTTCAATTTGGTTTAAATAATGCAAAACACCGTGTAGGAGAAGAAAGTAAAAGTGCAATATGTGCCATGTAAAAAAGCTAACGTTTAAGTTCCTTGCTCAGAACATGAGAACATATGAAAGCTGGTGGTTCAATATTCCCAGTTCTTCAATATTCCCACTTAAGACGTGTCATAATTCCTATAATAACTACAACGTCAACTATTTCTCTCTATACCATTTGTATTTCATATAGCTTTGACTATTGGATGTTCATATAGGCACTTTAGTATTGCCAATCTAATCTCAGCAGTTGATAGGCTTGAAGTCATAAACAGAGCTGTGCTTCAAGCATTACTAAGAGCTGCTGGCAAATACAGTAAAGTGCTGTTTGAATGAATGCTTACAAGCCTGCTGCTACCTACCACCACTCAGTTAGACTGCTCTATCAAGTATCAAATCAGACTTAATTATAATATAATAAACACAGAAATATGAGCCTTTGGTCATTAATATGGTAAAATCCGCAAAGTATAATTTCGAAAACAAAACTTTATTCTTTCAGTGAAATTTGGAACCGTTCCGTATTTTATCGAACGGGTGGCATCCCTAAGGCTAAATATTGCTGTTACATGGCACAACCTTCAATGTTATGTCATAATTATGTAAAATTCTGGCATATTAATTACGGTCTTCACACAGTTCGCAATGAGCCAGGCGGCCCAAACTGTTGCATATACCCTGACTCTGCTTGCACTGAACTCAAGAGAAGTGATACAATTTCCCTAGTTAATATTGCCTGCTAACATGAATTTCTTTTAACTAAATATGCAGGTAAAAAAAATACTTGTGTATTGATTTTAATAAAAGCATTGATGTTTATGGTTAGGTACATGCTTTTTTCGCAAATGCACTTTTGTTAAATCACCACCAGTTGAAGTAGGCTGTGATTCAATGATAAATTAACAGGCAACGCATTGATTATATGCAAAGCAGGACCATATCAATCATGTGTAGTTAACTAGTGATTATGTGAAGATTGATAGTTTTTTTATAAGCTTAATGCTACCTAGCAACTTACCTTGGCTTCTTGCAGCAACAAGGTCCTTTTGACGCTGCACTCGTGTCAGCCTGCCACACAGTTTCCTTGTGGATTGCAATGTAATCGGTGTACAAAAAGGCCGATTACCGATTGTTATGAAAACTCGAAAATCGGCCATGCTGATTAATCAGTCGACCTCTAGTGGAAACCATGCATGATGTCTGAGGAAGAGGAGATGGCTTACATACCTGCTTGGAGTCGTTGGCCATGAAGTTCCAGATGACACTGTTCCTGCCGATATCAGATGTGGGGCTGTACCAGGCCTGCAGGACCACCATCTGACCCTTCACCACCTCCATCTCTCTCCTGGGCATCTCCACCCGCTGGGAGTCACCTTGACACAGCAAACACACAGAGACACAGTCACTAAAACTCACCTGACACAGCACCAACGCACAGCCGGTTCCAATACACTCCCTACCCCCTTCGTGCTAACTCTTCAGTGTTTGCAGATGTGAAGGCTCTGGATAGGTATAAGCAATTTAGTTGTGAAGCTTCCACCATATTGCTTCCACAGATCTGCCAACATTGAAGGGTTATAGGAAGGGGTAGGGAGCGAATTGCAGTCAACAAAAACTCTTCCAATCTAATCAGTTCAGTTTTATATACAAGAATGATGTCAATTGCCACTAGGGCTGTGACGGTCATGGAATTTTGGATGATGGCTATTGGTCAGCCAAATAACTGTGGTCACCATACTAACAGTTTGAACAAATAAAAATTGAAGACGCACATTTTGTTCTTTCCTATGCTCCTCACTGCAGATGCTACTGCTGCAAGGAGGAGGGCGTTGCTTCGACAACTGATGACTTATTTGCTTACAACACCTTGCTTGTTTTCAGCAAGGTGCAACAAACGTTTCATCACATTGTAGAGTCCATGTTAAAACAGAGACAGACTCAACCACACGAATGCCTGGCCGTCCCATCTTCAGTCAGCTGTTCATTCCACAATAAAAATACATTTTATTTTCATGATGGTCTTCATCCATAACCGTTGGTTACACGGTTATACGGTAATTATGCCAGCCCTACTTGTCACAGCGTGCTTCACATAATGGCCAAGCCTTGAAGCCCATTCAGGTCTTCCTTGACATCTGCATAGCCCTCTCTTGCAATCTGTTTGCATTCACCCATCATAATTCAACACCGATACTGGTAATCCCCCTAACACTACAAACACTGGCCAGATGTAAACCTGCAAAGCCCAGATGAGATCAATGGAAGGGGAAGACGGAGCACATTAGAAAAATGAGATCAAAAGCAGAATAATGACAGTGCCTTGATTAATATAGGATAAAGATCTGTCATCCCCCACAGCTGTTTGAGAGAGCTTTTACGTAACCTGGGCAACATTCAGCGGGACTCGGCTCCACAAAGTTTCTGACAGACCAAAATGGAGATAACAGATCTCACAAATCAATAATTTACCCACATTTGGGATGTTGTACTTGGTTACCAGAGTTCTGTTTGTTCCTACTGTATGTGGTCAGACAACCCTGAATTGTTTGCAGTAAACTTGAACTGTAACAGTTATATTGATGATTTATAGCCAACAACCTCAAACAAAATGACACTTTTCAGAAAAAATGCATTCAAAAGCTTACCGTGAGCGTTTGAGCCATTTGGAATTTCCATAAAAAACACAAGGTAAAATCAAACATTTGAATTAATTGAACTTTCTAAAAAGACATTCACTAATGTTAAGCATTAGAAATGATTGGAATATCTGGATATGCATCAAATAAATCTCAAGCATTTAGTTGATTGAACTGTCTGAGGACTTAAGTGCTTACTAGTTCACATTTAATGACCAGGTCTAACCCATATCTCCTCCTACAAAATATCAAGACTATATGCCAAGAAATAACCCATATAACTACACTTAGGATAATCATAAAGACATAAGGCAGAGCAATAAAATCTAAAGTATCATCTAGCAGCCTACAACCAAAGCATCGAAAAGAGGTTGAGGAAGAAGAGGCAGAATATAACATGAAGGTGTAGAGGAGCATGAAAGTTGGAATGAGAGAGATCGGATAATGAGAATTCAATGAATGGATGAGAATGAAATGAGAGAGATAAGAGAAGGAGAAAAAGAGGAGAAATTGAACTAGAGTATGGTGGTGGGCAGGCTCACTCACAGGGTGCCGGCCAGTCCCCTGAGCTGGTCAGCTGAAGATGGATCATCTGATCCCAGCAATCGTAGTCCTCGCCCTCCGCCAGCTTGGAGCTAGGTCCCACGCACACACACACACAGAATAACCCCTCTCCACACACACACACACAGACAACCCTCTCAGAGTGACGTGATGAGGGTCTCAAATCCCTAGTCCGCAAAAACACTAGCCCTATAAGAGGAGGGTCTTAACCCCCAGTCCCAATAAACACAAACACAAACACACACACATTCAGCAAGACGGTCAAGTCCGTACACACACATACATCTAGCTAGGCCAGGGGCTGCTCAACAGCTGCTGTGTGACAGCACACCGGTTACGCTCTTTCTGGAATCAAACTGTATTCAGCTGGGTGAATTAGAGAGAGAATGAGAGCGAGAGTGATTGAGTGGGAGTGAGAGCGAGAGAACGAGAGAGTGAGAGCAACTGGGCATCTGTCTGGCGTCAGGGCTGGCATGTTGTTCTTGGATTATAGTCGCAGTGACTCTATGCTTTCTTATTGCCCCTGGTATCATGTGACCCCATTGCTATGGTGTCCCTTGTTTAATTTCTGCCGTGAAGCTCCTATTGACTAATCCCTAAACAATCCCTGGCTCAATCCTTCAACCCTGACTCTTGCTTCACGTGACCCAAGTACAGCAGCTCGGTTGGACACAGAGGAGGTAGGCTAACACATGGTCACTTTGACAACTGTCTCTGTGCTGACTGTTGGTATAACTGGATTCTCATTCTCATATTTGTAGCTCAATCACTTTTCTTTGCCTGCATAGGTTTTCAAAACATATACTAACAGAAATGGATAGGCCTAAATAAAACTACTTGATTCATGTCCTGAACTTGAACTTGCATTGAACTTACAAGTTTATTTGAGATTGTTGTTCCACAGAAATTCCTAAGGCGAATGAGAACCAATGCGCCAATGGAAAATGCAACATCTACTCTTGTGCCAATGAAAGTCCAACTTGCCAAAACACTAATCACAGCTGATGCTGTCAGACTGACTGAAGTGGATTTAATAGCATCATCATTGTATTAGCCATTCTGTTATTCCACAACATAATAGAACCTGGATTGTTTTTTCTGATTCGGCTTGCACTTTGTCTCGCTAATCCTGTTAGGTATAGAAACTCATTTTTCTGCTTGAGATGGCAGATTTAAAGGTGAGGGGGTGGGCTATTCCATTAGTTAGAAGTCAATGTGGGCATCATCTTTACTGAGAAATTATTGTGTTTGAGTGTGTTTGAAAAGAGCAGTGCTACACTCTTAGAACAAAAAGGGGCTATCTAGAAGCTAAAATGGTTATTTGGCTGTCTCCATAGGAGAACTCTGAATAACCATTTTTTGGTTCCATGTAGAACCGTTTTGGTTCCATGTAGAACCCTTTTGTGTTATATGTAGAACCATTTCCACAGAGGACTCTACATGGAACCCCAAGACATTTCTAAGAGTATATAGATGCAGATGAGGAATATATAACTGCTCTTCCTACTATGGGAAAACGGATGTAGGATGTGATTGGAATAGGATGGATTGCGTCACTTTGAAAAAAGTAATTTAGAGTGATACATACCTATGGGAAAAATTCTATACAACTATGTGCAGCTAAATCTAAGCCCTCCAGACTTTTGGGGATAACAATACAGTGTGTCCTAATGCGAAGGAGTATTGGACTGTGTTGTAGATTAGAATGATGATGAATGGGAATGGTTCTTTTAAATGATACACTGCGCCTTAATGCCCCATATTCCCGTGACTATTCTTACCGCGTTTTCTTGGGCTAGGTTTATCCTCCGAACTGTGCCATTCAATTGTTTATTAAATGAAGGAAAATCTTCCCTAATCCCGGTCTCCACTCTCCATCTGGGTTGTGTCTTGCTGCAGACAGATGAGACACACTGGAAGGTGTGGATATGGGTATCATTAATCTACATCTATCAACAGATAAACCCTTGAAAAGCTGCCACTGTAGAACACAATGTAGGCGGGGCATCACTGTCAACCGGATTGTTTAATAACTACCATGTTTTTACATGGACAATATGGGTGTTTAAAAATAATACAAAAAGACGCATCTTGCCTTTGAAATACAACTAAACTCATTGTTCCTCAAAAATGTATGATAGACATTAGTATAGTGGGCCTTTTTGGAGAGTTCTAAAATCTATGGAAAAAAATATCTCAGCAAAAACTGTCAGGATCCATCAGGATGGTCGAATGAGGCTACCAAGCTGGTGCTCAAAATAGAGCCCACTGAGAATATGTCACTTACCATGAGCAGCCTAGAGGGGGCAGCAAATCTTTATGAGAATCACCAACTAAGCAACAGACTAGAATCACATGGATGTAGTAGAGTCATTTAAAAACAAATGCCAATGTTTAGTAGCCTGATGACTCATAGTGAATTGAATTCCAATGCTCCACCTATCGCTAGACTGCAATGATAGAAGTAATTTTCTGCTGAAGTCAAAATGAGGGGGAGTTGTACAAAACAAGTCATCAGCGATTGGATCGTCTAATCAAGTACCAAAGCCAATGACTACTTCCGAAACGAAGCTCTACCTATGTGTGTTCAGGCTCTGGCCAAACCCATAGGTTTCAGGGATCAATCAAAACAGTTTGAATGTGTACGCATTCGAGAAGTTTTCGGGGAGGAGATCAAATCCAGACTCATCGTGGAGAAGAAACGTTAGTGGGCGTGGCATTTGGCCGGAGCGACGTGGATGGGTAGCCAGGCAAAATGTTTAGTGACTCCATTTTTAGATTACCAATAACCCATAATAATCCATGATAATAATTAAATGATATCAATGCAAGTATGTTCAAATATAGGATTAACATCTGAAATCCCCAATGAAAAACAACAAATGGATATTCCCTGTTTTAAACACCACCAGTACAACATAGGCTCCTTGAAAATACAAACTGCTTATAAGACAATCAAATGATTCCAGTCCCCAGCTGAAACACACAACCATGCCCACCCTCCAGCCGCAGGCAGAAGATAAACCAACTCTCATTAAACAGAACCACTTATCTTTCACTATAATCTCTCGTTTCACCGTAGTCTTTATCTCCTGAGGGTCCTGTGTTCAAGCTGCAGCACAGCCCCCACTATCTCTCCTGTGCTGACTGAGACAGCCTTCACATGAACCACTAATCTGAAGCTGCTGGTGAAAGTTGCAGTAGCACGCTCCGGAGGGGCTGAAGGTCTTCACAGGAGAGAGGGAAGGATTCACAGGGCAATGACTAGGAAAGACTGACAGCACAGTGAGTGGCAGGGGGGGCTACAGTTTACAAATGGGCCGTGACCGATGTACATCTCAGACTGAGAGGCATTCAATGATGGGAAAATATGAGGCTTCGTTACAAAACGTGTCCTGACACAGTACCCAGTCCACAAAGCTAAGCCTGTGTTTGGCTATGTAAAAAGAGGATTAAGGTAAAGTGAGGATATGGAGGGTATATGAGGAGTGAGTTGGGTTCTGGATGGTGCAGAGGCAGTTAGTGATGTAGGACAATGAGATAGCCCTCTTTGTGGAAGACTTTGTGCATATACTGTTTGTGGCTGACCCCTGGGGCTTCAAACAGATGGTGCTTAAATAATAAATATTTGGAGGCGGCTCCTTTAAATTGGATTACATTAGCGTAATCTCTGAAGCTATTTTAAACCATTTTGAGTATGCCATCGCAACACAGGAGCTTTAATTCCTCTAAAGTTTTGACTGTTCAAATTGATTCTGTATGCAAACATGGGCTCTAACTCCCACACCCCCTGTCTCTCCACCACATACATTACTGGTATGGTCTGTCTCTCTCTCACCTAGTCTCTCTCTCTCACTCTCTCATCACATTATAAATTAATCAATGGAAAAAAACCTTAAGGAAGAGCACTTCAGAGAGAAAAACATATTTGACCAGCTTAGCTGATTTTAGATCGCAATTTTTCATGTCTTTAACCGTGTACATTGGCGAGGTTGGATACAGGCATTGAGGTTGTACAAGAGGAAAAGGTAATGGAATACAGCATTACAGGGATTCACCAGGACCTGGCTTTTGGGTCTACCCTGAATCTTTTGAGCTGCTGCAATGGTGTGACAAATATTCAATGGTTTTTGTTTTCATTCTACAAATCTGGCTCTAACTTTTGAACGGTAGAAGCAGATCTTCTCTACAGACACAGAACTGGTGTATTTCAGTCACTTAACAGATCATAGACTTCCATTCATATACAGGTGTGAAAAACATAGAAAGCGACTTTTTTTGGAGTGGGTATCATATCAATTTGTTCATGAGAATGGGGCGAATAAGATAAGACTATTAAACCTTTGCCACCCCAAAGTGGACACATTATTCCGCTGGCCAATGTGGGGAGATGCATGATTGATGTCGAAATAGTCCTCTATGTCTTCAGAGACTCTACGAAGCTATGAAACCACATTGGGCTATTCTATATAGAGGGCCATCAATCAGAGCAGTCCTTTTAAATACTAAACTGGACTGAAAAACGAACACTCTAAATCGCCTTACTGCCTGTGGCACTAGGACAGTCCCCCCCCCCCACCCAATCCGTATCATCACCCCCCCCACACACACACACACAGGCAGATGGATTGGACTTGAATAATGCATTTTGGCTAATCCAAATAAGAGAGTGTTAGGCCCAGTCAACGTGAAGGAAAGGAGCTTCCCCTCGATCACTAATGACCATTACCTCCTGACCGTTACATCATCATTAACGACCAGATCATGACCACTACTATAGTTAATATTCATATCTCCATTGATCACTGTCATAAACCATAAGCCATGACCTACTTACACTGATAAAGAGAGAGTGAGTTGTAGAACATAGTGGATAGGGCTTGAATTAAGACAGTAATTAATAACAGTAGACAGTAATCCTTCACATATCAAGAGAGATCCTGTAGGCTGAAGACAGAGGTCAGTTTTGATTGATGGTATTATACTATGGTGCCTTTTGGAGGGTAACTTGTCTGTTCCACTCTACAGGACTGAGGCTGTCCAACAGTCAGAACTGTGTTTGGACTAGGGCCCAGTGCAGTTCATGGGTGTCTAATCTTTGCACGATGCTGCTCCTGTTTGCTCAGTGCCTTGTCTTTTCATCTTTGTTTACATAAATATTTCTGCTTGGAAACAGACTGCCTGCATGCCTTTTTGTGTGTGCATTGCTGAATGGACTGTCATACAGTCTTGGAAGCTTTGACAACTAACATGGAACATTTATCACACTCTCCCAGCTGAGAAAGACATGAGACAGAGGAGAGGAAAGGGAGGCACACACTGAGCACAGAGGTGGAAAAGGATGGATATATTGAAGCTTTGATCAGTGTACACTACATTTAAAAAGTTTGGGGTCACTTAGAAATGTCCTTGTTTTTGAAATAATTGTTTTTTTGTCCATTAAAATAACATCAAATTGATCAGAAATACAGTGTAGACATTGTTCATGTTGTAAATTAATATTGTAGCTGGAAATGGCAGATTTTTATGGAATATCTACATAGGCGTACAGAGGCAAATTATCAGCAACCATCACTCCTGTGTTCCAATGGCATGTTGTGTTAGCTAATCCAAGTTTATCATTTTAAAAGGCTAATTGATCATTAGAAAACCCTTTTGCAATTATGTTAACACAGCTTTGCGCTGACTCAGTACATTTATTTTCTAGCTAGCGATTAGCATTAGCAGCTAACAAGATTTAGGCCTAACTTGCTAGGAAAAGACAAACTAGCTGTTTGCAGATATAAGAAACACAAACTGATAGTGTAATTATAGAACGGAAGTGGATTTATATTAAAAAGCAATGTGAAAACAGCATCGTTATCAACATTGTTGCATGTGCTGCATTGACCATACAGATCGAACCCAAGTGTCTCGTGGTCGAGGAACAACAAATGCGCTCCTTGAGTGGGCTGGGCTAGGTCTGTATGGAAAGCGCAGAGAGATAGCAGGGAGAGATGACTCAAGTAGCGAAGTAAACTATACAAATGGACGTTACACACGGTGTATCACATTTAACAAACCAAACATTCAAATATCGTTATAGAAGGTAAAGTAAAAACCAAAACCGGTCCGTGCATCAATACCGGTATATCATAAAATACGGTATACCGCCCAGCAGTCTTGTCTCATATCAGTGGCCTCATCAGAACAGCTGTCCATCATCTAACAGCCCACACTGGCCTGGGTATGGCTCACTCTGGCAGGGCATGAAAGGAAGGCTGTGGACCTAAATGGCTCTGGTCTGCACTGTTACACCACCAAAGCAGCAGGCAGCCCACCATCTTGGGCTCTGAAGGAGATATTTATAAGTCATTAGTGTAGCCAGGGGGGGGATAGGGAAGGCATGGGTTGGCCCTTTTATATCCAAGAGAGAGGGCCGCGCTGACAGGCTGACTAGTGACAGATAGAGTCAGTGCTGGCTGGGGGAGTCCGTGGCTATCGCACCGTGGAGCCCTGATGAGCACAGCACAGGTTAATGCAGGCCTGTAATTAAGAAGATGTGATCTGATTTCAGATTTCCGCTGAGCTCTTATCTGAGAGGAATTACAGGGCCCATCATGCAATACTCAAAAGCCTCAAGCATAGAAAACATTAGATATTTGCATGCATGTCACAATGTTTTACAATATTAAAGAAATGTTGAAGATGAAAGAGATGTTGCCTTTGAAGGGGTTAGTGTGCTGATGGGGAAGCAAAACCCCACCCACCACCACGTCTCAGAATCTGCCAGGGAACAACCTTTCCCCTCAGTGACGGTAAGCGTTAGCTTCATCTCCATTGTTCAGGCAGGGTGGGTCAGGAAACCAGCAGGAGAGGAGACGGTCAGGAGGTAGGAGCGGGAATCAAAGGCCAACAGCCAGGCAGCTGCATCCAACAGCCAGGCAGCTGCATCCAACAGCCAGGCAGCTGCATCCAACAGCCAGGCAGCTGCCTCCAACAGCCAGGCAGCTGCCTCCAACAGCCAGGCAGCTGCATCCATAGAGTTATGGCTTCCTCTGGATGACTATGTTGCCCCAGATGGGGAGGTGTGTGTACCTTCAGCCCTTGAACACAATAGAGTGGCCTTTCAGAACCTCAACAACATGACCTATGGCAGCAGGACAAATATCTACTTTGCTTATGAGTCTTTAACCTAGAGAGGTGGTGGATGGCAAATCTAAACACAGGAATCTTGTCCCGAGTTCCACCTACACACTAAATCCACAAAGACATTCATATAGATTTGTATTAATGGTTCATCCTGTCCATATGAATGGCATTGTGAATACTAAGAATTTCAGGCCAAGGAATAAACCTTCAGCTGATACTTTAGAAGGATCCTCATTGATTATTTCTGGAATTTCACCAACTGTGTGTATCAGATCTTCTGTTTGGAATTCTAACCTAAATATTCCAGTATTTTGCGCAAATACAGTAGGCCTCTACGGTCAATATGTTTACTGTAAGGGACTACTATTGGCTATGTGGGCACAAGCTACTATCAGAATTCAGGACAGTGTCAGTTTGACAAGAATACATGTTCCCTGCAGCTCAAGTCATGTTCAAGACTCCATGTCTCCAGTCCACAGAAATTAGGTCATAAAGAATTAACACTGTACTGTGAAAACTAGGGATTATACACACTGAGTATACCAAACATTAGGAACACCTAATATTGAGTTGCCCCCCCTCCCCTTTTTTTGCACTCAGAACAGTCAATTAATCGGGGCATGGACTCTACAAGGTTCAAAAGCGTTCCTCAAGGATTCTGGCCCACATTCACTCCACAGTTGTGTCAAATCGGCTGGAGGTCCTTTGGGTGGAGGACCATTCTTGATACACACAGGAAACTGTTGAGCGTGAAAAACCCAGCACCTACTACCACATGCCGTTCAAAGGCACTTCAATCTTGTGTCTTGCCCTTTCACCCTCTGAATGGCACACACACACAGTCCATGTCTCAATTGTTTTGAGGTTTAAACAAGTCGAACAAGGCAGTCCTCATTAGATACATGGTAAACATCTCACATCACCGATAGAGATAATGACCAATATTGTGGTGGCGTTTGAGTGAGGATAGATAGAGTGTGGATTGAGGAATGGTTTGAGGAGTGGTTTGAGTGTATGTGAATCATGGTGAGAGATGATGATTTAATGCTATCTAGATAAAAGACTGTGATGAAAGTCCTGAAGAGACAGGCATCCCAGCTAACAACAATCGTTCCCACAACTTTAAAGAGAGTCTCATTTGGTCATTAACTTAACGTTTTCATAAGAATGTTTCTGTGATGTGCAAGGAATGTTTCCAAGAGACCATTCCATTAATGTCAAATAGAACTTACCCAGAATGTGGTTTCCAAGTTCTTAGAACTTAAAATATGAATGTTCTACACACGTTTCATGGGAATGGTGCAAGAACATTCATGTGTCAAGTTCTGTGGGTTAGGAGAATATTCCATCAATGTTCCACCAAAAAAAAAAAAAAAACTGAACATGGTTGCCATGTTCTCAGAATATAAGATATTAATGTTCAAGGTGGCCAATTCAATTATTTGGTAATGATTTAGAAAGAAACACACCTGTCTTTATAAGGTCCCACAGTTACATTTACATTTACATTTACATTTAAGTCATTTAGCAGACGCTCTTATCCAGAGCGACTTACAAATTGGTGCGTTCACCTTAAGACATCCAGTGGGACAGCCACTTTACAATAGTGCATCTAAATCTTTTAAGGGGGGGTGAGAAGGATTACTTTATCCTATCCTAGGTATTCCTGAAAGAGGTGGGGTTTCAGGTGTCTCCGGAAGGTGGTGATTGACTCCGCTGTCCTGGCGTCGTGAGGGAGTTTGTTCCACCATTGGGGGGCCAGAGCAGCGAACAGTTTTGACTGGGCTGCGCGGGAACTGTACTTCCTCAGTTGACAGTGCATGTCAGAGCAGAAACTATACCATGAATTTCAAGGAACTGTCCCTATATCTTTGTGTTAGAATTGTGATGAGGCATATGTATCTGGGGAAGGGTATAAAATAATTTCTTGAGTGTTCATTGGGAAATTGAAAAAGAATATGGACGAGAGCTGGCCATCCAACCAAACTGAGCAACCGGGCAAGAAGGACCTTGGTTAGGAAGGTGAACAATAACCCAATTACCACTGACAAAACTACAGAGTTCCTTGGCTGAGATGGAAGAACCTGCCAGAAAGACATCAGTCTCTACAGCATTTCATCAATCTGGGCTTAATGAGAGAGTGGCCAGACGGAAGCTGCTCCTGAGAAAAAGGCACATGACAACATGCCTTGAGTTTGCAAAAAGGCACTTGAAAGACTCAGAGCATAATTCAAAATATTCTGTGGTTTGACGAGACAAAAATCTAACTCTTTGGTCTGAATGCAAAGCGCTATGTCTGGAGAAAACCAAGCACAGCTCATTACCCGTCTAACACCATCCTACCGTGAAGCATGGTGGTGGTGGCAGCATCATGCTATGGAGATGCTTTCAGCGGGAGGAACTGGAAGACTGGTAAGGATAGAGGGAACATTGAACAAATATATGCAAATCGTTGAAGAGAACCTGCTACAGAGTGCAAACTACCTTAGACTGGGGTGAAGATTTACGTTCCACCAGGACCATGACCCCAAGCAACTCTGGAATAGCTTCAGAACAAGAATGTGAAAGTCCTTGAGTGGCCCAGCCAATGCCAAGACTTGACTCGCATTGAAAATCTGTGTAAAGATTTGAAGATCGCTGTTCACCAGTGCTCCCCATCGAACTTACGAGAGCTTGAGAAAATCTGCAAGGAAGGATATCCCCAAATCCAGATGTGCAATGGTGATACAGACATATACAAGACAACTTAAACAAAAGCATGGTATTTGTTCTCTGTAATAGCTATTTTAAATTGGAAAAAGTATTTTGATTACCAAGATTCTAATCTTTTGAAGGGTGTAAGACACTTGCATTTTCAAGAATGTTTAATGTTACAAAGTTGTATTTTTAGTTGTCACTCTGAAATTTCCCCTGATGTTGATCCCTGTATGGGGATCGCAACCATAACAGGTTAACAAAGAGCTGCAGTTAGTTTCAGGAATGGGTAGAAAGGAATAAGTTAGTCCTAAGTATTTCCAAAACTAAAAGCAAGCACTGTATTTGGGACAAATCATTCACTAAAACCTAAACCTCAACTAAATCTCGTAATGTGGAAATTGAGCTGAGTTGAGGTGACTAAACTTCTTGGAGCAGCCCTGGATTGTAAACTGTCATGGTCAAAACACATTGATACAACAGTAGCTAAGATGGGGAGAAGTCTGTCCATAATAAAGCACTGTTCTGCCTTAACAACACTATCAACAAGGGAAGTCCTACAGGCCCTAGTTTTGTCACACCTAGACTACTGTTCAGTAGTGTGGTAAGGTGGCACAAAGAGGGATTTAGGAAAATTGCAGTTGGCTCAGAACAGAGCAGCACGGCTGGCCCCTAAAAGTACATGGAGCTAACATTAATGATGCATGTCAATCTCTCATGGTTCAAAGTGGAAGAGATTGACTTCATCACTACTTGTTTTTGTAAGAGGTGTTGACAAGCTGAATGTACCAAGCTGTCTGTTTGTGAATGTTGACCTGTTTACTCACGTCGGCTGTGGTGAGCGTGATCACAGTCTTCTGGAACAGCTGGTGCTCTCATACATGTTTCCGTGTTATTCGCTGTTTTGATGGTTCATCGGAGGGCATAGGGGGATTTCTTATAAGCTTCCGGGTTAGAGTCCCGCCCCTTGAAAGCGGCAGCTCTAGCTTTTAGCTCAGTGTGGATGCTGCCTGTAATCCATGGCTTCTGGTTGGGGTATGTGAGGATGACGTCATCGATGCACTTATTGGTGAAGCCAATGACTGATGTGGTGCACTCCTCAATGCCATCGGAGGAATCCTGGAACATATTCCAGTCTGTGCTAGCAAAACAGTCCGGTAGTTTAGCATCTGCATCATCTGACCACTTTTTTTATTTATCGAGTCACTGGTGCATCCTGCTTTAATTTTTGCTTGTAAGCAGGAGTCAGGAGGATAGAGTTATGGTCAGATTTGCCAAATGGAGGGCGAGGGAGAGTGTTGTATGCATCTCTGTGTGTTGAGTAAAGGTGGTCCAGAGTTTTTTTTTCTGGTTGCATATTTAACATGTTGATAGAAATTAGGTAAAACTGATTTGAGTCCCCGGCTACTAGGACTCCGGATTTGAGTCCCCGGCTACTAGGAGCGCTGCCTTTGGGAGAACATTTTTCTGTTTGCTTATAGCGAAATACAGCTCATTCAGTGCGGTCTTAGTGCCAGCATCAGTCTGTGGTGGTATGTAGACAGCTATGAAAACACAGATGAAAATTCTCTAGGTATATAGTGTGGTCTACAGCTTATCATTAGATACTCTACATCAGGCAAGCAAAAGACTTCCTTAGATATCGTGCACCAGCTGTTATTTACAAAATACATAGTCCATCGCCCCTTTTCTTACTAGACGCCTCTGTCCTGCCGATAGTGTTTTCCAGCCAGCTGTATGTTGGTAATGTCGTCGTTCAGCCACAACTCAGTGAAGCATAAGATATTACAGTTTTGAATGTCCCTTTGGTAGATTAATCTTCCACATGGGTCATTGATTTTATTTTACAAAGATTGCACCTTTGCTAGCAGAATGGAAGGAAGTGGGGGTTCATTCGATCGCCTACGAATTCTCAGATGGCAGCCCGCCCTCTTGCCACTTTTTCTCTGCATTTTCTTCACGCAAATGACGGAGATCTGGGCCTGTTCCTGGCGAAGCAATATATCATTCGTCAGACTTGTTAATGGAAAAAATTATTCCGTGGTGAGTAATCTGATAACCAGAAGTTATTTCAAATCAAGGTTTATTTGTTACGTGCGCCAAATACAACAGGTGTAGACCATACAGTGAAATGCTTATTTACAGGCTCTAACCAAGAGTGCAAAAAAGGTATTAGGTGAACAATAGGTAAGAAATAAAAAAACATCAGTAGAAAGACAGTGAAAAACAGAGGCTATAACAGTAGCGAGGCTACATACAGACACCAGTTAGTCAGGCTGATTTGAGGTAGTATGTGCATGTAGATATGGTTAAAGTGATTGCGCATATATGATGAACAGAGAGTAGCAGTGGCGTAAAGAGGGGTTGGTGGGTGGTGGATCACAATGCAGATAGCCCGGTAGCCAATGTGCGGGAGCACTGGTTGGTCGGGCTAATTCAGGTAGTATGTACATATGTACATGAATGTATAGTTAAAGTGTCTGTGCATATATGATAAACAGAGTAGCAGCATTGTAAAAGAGGGGTTGGGGTGGAGGCACACAATGCAAATATTCCGGGTAGCCATTTGATTACCTGTTCAGGAGTCTTATGGCTTGGGGTAAAAACTGTTGAGAAGCATTTTTGTCCTTGACTTGGCACTCCGGTACCGCTTGCCATGCGGCAGTAGAGCGAGCAGTCTATGACTGGGGTGACTGGGGTCGTTGACAATTTTTAGGGCCTTCCTCTGACACCGCCTGGTGTAGAGGTCCTGGATCGCAGGCAGCTTAGCCCCAGTGATGTACTGGGCCGTATTTTCAATCATAAGAGACTGTAGCAGCAACGTTATGTACAAAATAAGTTACAAACAACACAAAAAATGAACAAAAAAACACAATTGGTTAGGAATACGTAAAACGATAGCCTTGTTCTCCGGCGCCATCTTATTTAGGAATCAAGTTTCGATGTTTCTACAAGGATGATCAATGGAAACAGGATGCACCTGAGCTCAATTTCAAGTATCATAGTAAAGGGTCTGAATACTTATGTAATTAAAGTATTTGTTATTTTATATTTTATCTGAAAAAAATTGCTTTGTCATTATTGGGGTATTGTGTGTAGATTTGATAGATTTAATTTGATCAATTTTAGAATAAGGCTGTAACGTAACAAAATGTGGAAAAAGTCCAGGTCTGAATACTTTCCATACGCACTGTATATATTTTTTTAAAGCCTTGTCTCATGCTAACAGAATTCATGCTGTAGGCTATCGTTTCCAATAGGCCATTGTAACGACGAAACTCAAAGAAAAATATCAGCCGTGTTATTACCCCGCTTAACATTTTCCTTGTGGAAATACTTCAAGTATTTTTTTGTTAATCGAGGAGAAAGAACATTTTAGTCAAATGCAAACTCTGCAATGGCAGCATTGATCTCTTCGTCCAGAAACACCACAACAAACCTGAAAAAGCATCTGAAGGTCAAGCACAAAAGCCCAAAGCTAGTAGCCAAAGTTCCAGAAATGCGTGAACGAGGAGAAATCTATACACATGATGATAAACAAAGATTCATAAATAATATTTACAAGTGTCCTAACCATATAATCAATCAAAATGTCTGAAATGCAATTCAAAACAGTAATAGTGACAGTTATATATATTTCTTAGAACGAAATTGTAGGGTGACTACTCTAGCGGATCTTGAACCCAGGCCACCAACACCAAATGCCCTAACCACTGCCCCAATAAGGGTTCTCTAGGGCAGGGCTCTCCAACCCTGTTCCTGGAGAACTACGGTCCTGTAGGTTTTCGCTCAAACCCTAATCTAGCACACCTGATTCTAATAATTATCTGGTTGACAAGCTGAATCCGGTTACTTATATCTTGTGTTGGAGTGAAAATCTACAGGAGGGTAGATCTCCAGGAACATGGTTGGAGAGCCCTGCTCTAGGGCATGTGGTTATTGGGCCAGTATAGTTAGGCCCTGTCCAGAAGAATCCGTAAACCCGCCTCCCTAGGCACTTGTGTAGATCTGAAACAACTTGATAGGGGTGAGCAATAGGGTGAATGCACTTTGAAGTAAATACTGCATCAGCTCTGTTAAAAGTACACTTAATAAAATATATTCAAGAAAGTCATTAAGACAGGTTAATATGCCCAACCAATATGATACAACTATACAAAAAGCCTTTCCTTCAATTGCTGAAATAAGTAAATAAAATCAATGATAAGTTTTAATTTTACTCAATCACTATGATGAATAAAATATTTGAGTGTACTTTTAACAGAGCTGAGATTTCAGAATCCAGGTGAAATCAGTCACTGACATAATGGCGTAGCAGGAAATTTGAGTACTGTGAACCAATAGGGCAGGGCGTGAGATCAAGTCCCAGGTAAGGACATGTTGAATAATCATTACTGTGTAAATGAACATGCACAATGAAGTCAAGTATGTACAATGCCTTCAGAAAGTATTCATACCCCTTGACTTATTCCACATTTTGTTGTATTGCAGCCTGAATTCAAAATGGGTGAGAGAACATCTATTTAATCCAGCTACACACAATACCCATTAATGACAAAGTGAAAGCATGTTTTTGCTAATTTATTTTAAATGAAAAACAGAAATCACATTCACATATGTATTCACACCCCTGAGTCAATACTTTGTAGAAGCATATTTGGCAGTGATTACAACTTTAAGTGCTGCAGTCATTTCAGTTGTTGTAGTAGCTGACGTGTATAGTGTTGAGTTGTCCACAGACAGACACACTGGCTTTACTCAATGCCAGTGGCATGTCATAGTATTAAAGATTGAAAAAAGTAAGGGACCTAAACAGGTACCCTGGGGAATTCCTGATTCTACCTGGATTTTGTTTGAGAGGCTTCCATTAAAGAACACCCTCTTTGTTCTGTTAGACAAGCAATAACACATAGGTTTTTCCAGCAGCAGGCTATGATCAAAAATGTCAAAAGCTGCACTGAAGTCTAACAAGACAGCCCCCACAATAATTGTATCAATTTCTCTCACACAAGTGACTGACGATTGGCTAAGTGCTGTGCTTGTTGAGTGTTCTTCCCTATAGTGTGCTGAAAGTCTGTTGTCAATTTGTTTACCGTGAAATAACATTGTATCTGGTCAAACACCATTTTTTCCAGAAGTTTACTAAGGGTTGGTAACAGGCTGATTGGTCGGCTATTTCAGCCAGTAAAGGGGGCTTTACTATTCTTGGATAGCAGAAAGACTTTAGCTTCCCTCCAGGCCTGAGGGCTCACACTTTCTAGTAGGCTTAAATTGAAGATGTTGCAATATTGTCTGCTATTATCCTCAGTAAATTTTCGATCCAGATTGTCAGAACCCGGTGGCTTGTCATTGTTGATAGACAACAATAATTGCTCCACCTCTTCCACACTGACTTTACAGAACTCAAAAGTACAATTGTCTTTCATAAGGTGGTCAGATATACTTGGATGTGTAGTGTCAGCATTTGTTGTTGGCATGTCATACCTAAGTTTGCTTTTTTGGCAATGAAAAAGTAATTAAAGTAGTTGGCAAAATCAGTGGGTTTTGTGATGAATGAGCCATCTGATTCAATGAATGATGGAGCCGAGTTAACCTTTTATCCCAAAATGTAATTTAAGGTGCTCCAAAAGGTTTTTACTATCATTCTTTATATAATTTATTTTTGTTTCATAGTATAGTTTATTTTTCTTTAGTTTAGTAACATGATTTCTTAAATTTGCAGTATGTTTGCTAATCAGTTGGGCTGCCAGACTTATATGCCATACCTTTTGCCTCATTCCTCTCAACCATACAATTTTTCCATTCCTCAACAATCCAAGGGGATTTAACAGTTTTTACTGTAATTTTCTTAATATTGATCATAGTGATTCCAGAGTATTACTAAAATAGGTTAATATGCCCCACCAACATTATACAACTATAAAGAAAGCCCTTAAATTGTTTAAATAACTCAATTAAATCAATGAGAGAATAGTCAAATTAACTGATACCTGACAGACATGGTGGAATAGCAGGAATATCTGAATGGTGTGAACTAAGAGGTTGTGAGTTCAAATCCCAGGTGAGGACATGGTGAATAATAATGACTGTATAAATGAACATGCATAATGTAATCCGGTATGTCAAATATGTCAGTTGAAAACACTATGCTAGAAGTACTGTGTCTGAATATCCCTAACATTGCCAACAGACAAAAAGAGCTGTGAATGGATGTGTGGTTCACCAATCAAGGTCTTGATGGGCTTGGCAACAGTAACAAGGTGTAAAGACATTTTTTGGGTGGGAGAACATTTCTATGGGATCATCAGGTGAGACTTCTTGACAACTGATACACAGAAATGTTCTTGCAACCTTCCCATGTAACGTGTCTAGAACATTAATATTGTATATTCTGAGAACATGGCAACCATGTTCTGTGTATGGTTGATGTGACGTTGATGGAATATTCTCCTATCCCTCAGAAAACTGGGACACATGAATGTTCCTGCAATGTCCCATAAATCACTTCTAGAACATTAATATGGTATATTCTGAGAACATGGCAACCACCTTCAAGATTAGTTCTGCTTGACATGAAGGGAATGTTCTACCTTCATCACCAACATATGCTAAAAAGGCTCTCAAATGTTTTTTTTGCCAACATTGATAGTTAGGGGAAGATTCTAATGGAAAACTGGACACGTAAACATCAAAAACATTCTCTCTCCCTCAAATTGTTATTTGGGATGCAGCAAAAGCCTAGGACCAGGGCTCAGGTGGCCCTGCACCATGATCAGTGCCAAGCCAGCGTACGCACACGCACACAGCGAGATCAATGCCAAGCCAGAACTCAAATCCAGTAGACAAACACAACCAAATATGTGTGTCCATGTGTACCCCACAGTGGAGTTTAGCCAGCACTGAGAGACATAACACAGTCCTTAGCCTAGTACTTAGAAAACACTGGAAATTCTTTGTCAGTCATGGGCCCCACCTGAGCCCTGCAGCCTCAGAACCCCAGACTGCTGCTGCTACTCTGTTCGAAGGCAGTTTTCAAAGCACAGTTTTGTATTTGTTTTGTAGTGTTTAATATTGAAATAAACAAACATGGCGAGGTCCTAATTATTGATCAATGGAATATGTGATAATAACGTTAAATCAAAAGATTTAAGAGGACCTTTGCTCGGTCTGTCAATCTCTAGGAACGTACTGTGGAGGAGGGATAATCAATGGGGTTGGTAAGGAGGGACATCACCGAGGACTGTCACTCACTGATTATACATTTCATTGGAGAGACCAGCGCTCACCCAAGAATCCATAGGGGCCACTTTACATGTAAATGGCACTGGGGATAATTCAATATCGAAGACTGAAGCGAGGTCTAATCCTGCACTTGATGTTTGATATAATAAATTAGCATACTATTTTACAAAGGTGCATGATAAAGTCACAGTATGTTGTATGCACATAGGCACAGCCCATGACTGCACATTATCAGTTAAATCAAGGAGGTAAACAAACGAGACGGAAAATAATAATCCCCAATAGCCTTTCAAACTAAATTTAGGGAGGGGCTGTAAATCCTTGTGGTGAGAGGAGTGTAATCTGTATAGATTATGTCACAGCCTAAATGGATTCAAATGTTTTGTTACCACACCCTGTCACAATAGATGAACAGAGACAGGCTTTTAAAGCCTCTTGGGTCTCACAGTCTTTAACTGGGGCTAGGTTAACAAAATCAAAGGTCTGACTGCACGGAGATGCTTGGGAATATGGTCAATATGGGGGACCATGTTGTGGTTGTTTCAGGGGAAAGATCATCATCTAGGACGTGACAATGGTTAATCAAATCTCCAAAATTTTTTGCTCAGTTTTGCAGGCCTTCTCATACAGCTGCAACTGTATTTGCATTCGTAAATCAAGACCTTTCTTGAGTTGGGATCTGGGATGGTGCAACTGTTGAGAATCTATGGTTGTTGTGGGGGAAAGGGGTTGAGTGTGTATGAGTGTGTGTGTCCCACAACTGTTGGAGTAAAAGATGTTAGGGACAATATAGGATGATTCACAATAATTGTTTGCTAATATAATAATTGCTTGCCATAATGTATTTTTGGTAATGGCGAGAGGTAAAAATCCTTTGCATATATTACTACAAATATGAATAGCTAATTATGGAAAAAGATAGATATTTTAATGGCTATATATATTACAAATCGAGGTGAGAGCGATGGAAATGCATTTGGTGGTTGATCTGCTTCTGTTCTGTGGGTGGCGCTGTGTGCTCTTTTCAAAGAATGGGTCCCAGTCTCTCCGGGGCCATGGGATCGGTCTGCCGGGCATTGTGATGACAACCCAACTCGGGATGAGGGGTTTTAGCAGGTGGAATTGTGGGGTCCAATTGGAGGTTTACTTAGTAGCAATGCAAATATCATCGTACAGCCACAGACACTCAATCATCATGTTACTTTTTAATAGTACGTTTACAAACATATATTTTGATAAATAGAATAAAAACTTGTGGCTCATTATGTTAAGTGGTGAAATAAGTATAGCCAGTTATAATTGTAATGGCTTAGCAGATAATAAGAAAAGACAATTAGTACCTGGGTAAACGAGAAGGAGGGTGTAAAATACACTGCTCAAAAAAATAAAAGGGAACACTTAAACAACACAATGTAACTCCAAGTCAATCACACTTCTGTGAAATCAAACTGTCCACTTAGGAAGCAACACTGATTGACAATAAATTTCACATGCTGTTGTGCAAATGGAATAGACAACAGGTGGAAATTATAGGCAATTAGCAAGACACCCCCAATAAAGGAGTGGTTCTGCAGGTGGTGACCACAGACCACTTCTCAGTTTCTATACTTCCTGGCTGATGTTTTGGTCACTTTTGAATGCTGGCGGTGCTTTCACTCTAGTGGTAGCATGAGATGGAGTCTACAACCCACACAAGTGGCTCAGGTAGTGCAGCTCATCCAGGATGGCACATCAATGCGAGCTGTGGCAAGGTTTGCTGTGTCTGTCAGCGTAGTGTCCAGAGCATGGAGGCGCTACCAGGAGACAGGCCAGTACATCAGGAGACGTGGAGGAGGCCGTAGGAGGGCAACAACCCAGCAGCAGGACCGCTACCTCTGCCTTTGTGCAAGGAGGAGCAGGAGGAGCACTGCAAAATGACCTCCAGCAGGCCACAAATGTGCATGTGTCTGCTCAAATGGTCAGAAACAGACTCCGTGAGGGTGGTATGAGGGCCCGACGTCCACAGGTGGGGGTTGTGCTTACAGCCCAACACCATGCAGGACGTGTGGCATTTGCCAGAGAACACCAAGATTGGCAAATTCGCCACTGGCGCCCTGTGCTCTTCACAGATGAAAGCAGGTTCACACTGAGCACATGTGACAGTCTGGAGACGCCGTGGAGAACATTCTGCTGCCTGCAACATCCTCCAGCATGACCGGTTTGGCGGTGGGTCAGTCATGGTGTGGGGTGGCATTTCTTTGGGGGGCCGCACAGCCCTCCATGTGCTCGCCAGAGGTAGCCTGACTGCCATTAGGTACCGAGATCCTCAGACCCCTTGTGAGACCATATGCTGGTGCGGTTGGCCCTGGGTTCCTCCTAATGCAAGACAATACTAGACCTCATGTGGCTGGAGTGTGTCAGCAGTTCCTGCAAGAGGAAGGCATTGATGCTATGGACTGGCCCGCCCGTTCCCCAGACCTGAATCCAATTGAGCACATCTGCGACATCATGTCTCGCTCCAACCACCAATGCCACGTTGCACCACAGACTGTCCAGGAATTGGCAGATGCTTTAGTCCAGGTCTGGGAGGAGATCCCTCAGGAGACCATCCGCCACCTCATCAGGAGCATGCCCAGGCGTTGTAGGGAGGTCATACAGGCACGTGGAGGCCACACACACTACGGAGCCTCATTTTGACTTGTTTTAAGGACATTACATCAAAGTTGGATCAGCCTGTAGTGTGGTTTTCCACTTTAATTATGAGTGTGACTCCAAATCCAGACCTCCATGGGTTGATAAATTTGATTTCCATTGATAATTTGTGTGATTTTGTTGTCAGCACATTCATTTATGTAAGAAACAAGTATTTAATAAGAATATTTCATTCATTCAGATCTAGGATGTGTCATTTTGGTGTTCTTTATTTTTTGGAGCAGTGTGATATATATATATATAAAAGATCCAGTCCATTTATTGTCAGATATTATTCATCCGAATTTACATTTTTTTTTACATGGGATGATACAACTCCACCAGTCATATTTATATAATTTACAAAAATACATTTTTTTAAATCAATTAATCACACATGTAGCTGGAGATAATATAAGACAAGTACTGGAAACAATAGAATACTATGAAATAATCGGGGAAACCGGGCCTGGTTTTCATAGCAGATTTTGATAAAGTACGACTGGATGTTATATATAAATGCCTAGAATATTTCATTTGAGAATCTCTTAATAAATGGGTTGAAGTAATAACCCTAGATGTAAAATAGTAAATAATGGTGAAATCTCAGAAAGTTTTGAACTGTCAAGAGGAGTAAAACAAGGTTGTCCACTATCAGAATATCTATGTATTAGTGCCACAAAATGTTAAATTAGATCCAACAATAATGTTAAGGGATTATAAATCCGAGGCTTAAAAACAAAGGTCTCATTGTACGCTGATGATTCATGTTCTTCTAAAAACGACAATTAGAATCCCTCCACAGCCTCAGAGGATCTAGATATTTTGCAAACCTCTCTGGATTAAAACCAAATAATGATAAGTGTACTATATAACATAATGGATCACTAAAAAAATGCAACTTTTACATTACCGTGTAGTTTACCAATAAAATGGTCTGACAGGGATGTCCCGAAAGAAAGAAATTCTCACTCCAATACATTTTTATATAAAGTTAACAAAAATAGATAAGATCTTGCTACCATGGAATGGAAAATACCTGTCTATTTGTGGGAATAAAAAAAAAACTTTAGTCATATCAGTTTACATATTTGCTTATGGTCTTTCATACACCTAGCGACATGTTTAAATTATATGAGCAAAAGTATATTCAATTTTATTTGGAATGGCAAGCCAAACAAAATTAAAAGGGCCTATTTATATTACAAATCTGAATTCGGAGGGCAGAAATTAAATATTAAAGCATTAGACCGGTCACTAGAGGCATCAGTCACACTTAAATCTGAAATGGTTCTCTAGTAAATTAGTACGAATGTCTCACCCCATGTTCAAGAATGGCCTTTTTCCCTTTATTCAGATTTTAAAACAACCAAAAGTGAGCAGTTGTAAACTAAATCTCCAAAATATCGTTATTTTTTAAACAAGCCTTAGAAAGTTGGTTGCAATTGCATTTTAATCCACCTGAAAAAAGACAGAACAAAGACTCAAGTATACTAATTGATTTTTTTTTTTAAGTATTGTTTTTTGTAAATAATATAAATAGGACTGGTGGAGTTGTGTCACACATGCAGCTAACAGACATATGGAAATGTCTGCTCTACCCAAAATTACAACCAACTAATTGCAGCATTACCACAAAAATGGAAGAGGCAAGTAGAAAGGGGAAAAAATAAGCAACTTGTCAGCCCTAAATTAAAAGACCATAAATTGTTAAAGAAAATTATGATAAATTAAAATATACCAACTACATTTAAGAACCAAAAGAATTGGCAGCTGTGCCATATAAATTGCAAAATAGTTGGGAAGAGATGTTCGATGTACCCATTCCATGGCACAGTGTTTATGAATTGACACGCAAAACACTGGATTCAAAACTTTACATTTTTCAATTTAAATTATACAAAATTCTTGTAACCAATAGAATGTGTCCCATATCTATATATATACACACAAAGTGGGGCAAAAAAGTATTTAGTCAGCCACCAATTGTGCAAGTTCTCCCACTTAAAAAGATGAAAGGCCTTTAATTTTCATCATAGGTACACTTCAACTATGACAGAAAAAATTAGAAAAAGAAATCCAGAAAATCACATCACTGTCCGACTTGATTCAAAGGGGTTTCCGTTTGGAAATTGCTTCACTAGTCTAAACTATTTCAAATGCGTGCAACACATTCTATTTCACCACTGTAGTACTAAATGACAGTGAAAATTGTTGAGTATTTTTGTATCTTTCTCTGCAAACTGCCGAAGATCGCAGCTGTGCCCTTAGAAATAAACACATGAATGTCACGCTTTCCAAAAACACTTTATTCTGTTCACGTGCTCTTATGTGAAGTTAATGTGATAACATGTGACATGAAACGATACTTTTGAAAACCTGGTCACATGCAAAGTGTCCCAAAAACACATGTGAAATTGTCATTTTCCAAATGTGAAATCATGAGGAATTTCTGTAAGGGCGGGTACAGATAGGTAGGACCACATTCAAAACTTTACCATATGATACCAGAAGGGGAAAGTGCCACATCTAGCAGTGGTTTAATCGATTAACAGGCTGTGCTATAACAGTGTCAGCCAAGGATTGGAGGCAAAACTCAGTTCTGTCAGGAGATGAGATGCAGCCACCCAAGAAACAAATTAATGTTCGCATTCATATGCATGCTGACAAGCTATAAAATTACCATATAGATATGTATATATCATTTTTTGAAACATGTACTTTGCACAACATAAAAATGTACACAGAAAAGCAAACATCCTCAGGATGTAAGAATCAAAGAACTTCGCTATGCTCATATTTTACATTTAGAGACAAGATTGCAAGTTGTCGACAAGACCAACAACCGAGAAGAATAAAGCAACAGCATTGCCTACCTATCTGATATAGAAAATATTATCTATAGACTATAAGAGGATATTATCCTAACATGTGTTCAAACAGCTAATATCCCTCTCTACAATTGGCACTGAATATGCTGCAGGTGTACTGGGTAGGCAGCCATTGACACTCAGCCATCTGTCCATCCAACTCCAGAGCTGTAGAGACACGGGCACATGGGATTTACAGGTCAATAGGCCACCACTGAGGAGAGAGGAGTTTATTAGTCACATGAACAGGGTCACAGATGTAATTTCAGAGTACAGTGACATTCTTAATTGCTGTGCTACAACAGTGCAGGTCAAAACAAGAAGTGAATGAAACAAAAACATTAATAAATACATATTTGTGACAGTAACAATGATAAATGTCCATTGGGGGTGGGGGTAGGAAGTCCAGGGGGCAGGGGAGCAGATAGCTGCCAAGAGGTGGCTATTCAGCTGCCTGATGGTTAGAAGCTTTTTTTAAACCGGTGTGATGGACAGACCCCACACACACCTGGAACACAATCAAATCATTTGACCCAGGGTCATATGAGGGTAATGTTACAGCAGAGTGAACACATACATAAAACAAAAGCTACTGTACAGTGTGCTGTAGTTTCACTATCCCTTACTACTCAGAGGGGACTTTGTGTATGCATATACAGTTGAAGTCAGAAGTTTACATACACCTTAGCCAACTACACAGAGTCAGTTTCACAATTCCTGACATTTAATCCCAGTAAAAATTCCCTGTCTTAGGTCAGTTAGGATCACCACTATTTTAAGAATGTGAAATGTCAGAATAATAGTAGAGAATTATTGCAGCTTTTATTTCTTTCATCACATTCCCAGTGGGTCAGACGTTTAGACACTCAATTAGTATTTGGTAGCATGCCTTTAAATTGTTTAACATGTGTCAAACATTGCGGGTAGCCTTCCACAAGCTTCCCACAATAAGTTGGGTGAATTTTGTCCGAATCCTCCTGACAGAGCTGGTGTGTAGGCCTCCTTGCTCACACACGCTTTTTCAGTTCTGCCCAAACATTTTCTATAAGACTGAGGTCAGGGCTTTGTGATGGCCACTCCAATATCTTGACTTTGTTGTCCTTAAGCCATTTTTTCCACAACTTTGAAAGTATGCTTGGGGTCATTGTTCATTTGGAAGACCCATTTGCGACCAAGCTTTAACTTACTGAGGTCGAGATGTTGCTTCAATATATCCACAATTTTCTCTCATGATGCCATCTATTTTGTGATGTGCACCAGTCCCTCCTGCAGAAAAGCACCCCCACAACATGATGCTGCCACCCCGTGCTTCACAGTTGGGATGGTGTTCTTTGGCTTGCAAGCCTCCCCCATTTTTCTCCAAACATAACGATGGTCTTTATGGCCAAATAGTTCTATTTTGGTTTCATCAGCCCAGAGGACTTTTCTCCAAAAAGTACCATCTTTGTCCCCATGTGCAGTTGCAAACTGTAGTCTGGCTTTAATGGCGGTTTTGGGGCAGTGGCTTCTTCCTTGCTGAGCGGCCTTTCAGGTTGTCGATATAGGACTTGTTTTACTGTGGAAAGAGATACTTTTGTACCGTTTCCTCCAGCATCTTCACAAGGTAATTTGCTGTTGTTTCTGGGATTGATTTGCACTTTTCGCACCAAAGTACGTTCATCTCTAGGAAACAGAATGCGTCTCCTTCCTGAGCGGTATGACGGCTGCGTGGTCCCATGGTGTTTATACTTGCGTACTATTGTATGTACAGATGAACGTGGAACCTTCAGCCATCGGAAATTGCTCCCAAGGATGAACCAGACTTGGAGGTCTACCATTTTTTTCTGAGGTCTTGGCTGATCTCTTGATTTTCCCATGATGTCAAGCAAAGAAGCACTGAGTTTGAAGGTAGGCCTTGAAATACAGCCACAGATACACATCCAATTGACATCCATTAGCCTATCAGAAGCTTCTAAAGCCATGACATCATTTTCTGGAATTCCCAAGCTGTTTAAAGGCACAGTCAACTTAGTGTATGTAAACTTCTGACCCACTGGAATTGTGATAGTGATATATAACTGAAATAATCTGTCTAAACAATTGTTGGGAAAAGTATTTGTCACGCACAAAGTAGATGTTCTAACCGACTTGCCAAAACTATAGTTTGTTAACAGGAAATTTGTGAAGTGGTTGCAAAACGAGTTTTATTGACTCCAACCTTAGTTTATGTAAACTTCTGACTTCAGCTGTATATGCAGCTGCCAAAGTGAACATGCATGCACCTGGCATAACCAAACATACGAGTTACAGTATAGTTTACTTGTTTACTGTAAACACTAAATTACTGTCTCGATAAAGCTTGCTGATGAAATGTATTAAAAACATCCCATTACTGACAGCTTGTGTGACAACAGTCTGACAGTTGGCAGTAGAGGGGTGAAGTCTTTAATTCTCCCACAGTTTAACAGGGCAGATAAGTTTGAAACCTGTCGTGTTGGGGGTAAATTCACTGTGTGATAATTCATAGAGATTAGTGGGAGTGTTTGTGTGTGTCAAGTGTGTGAATGCATATAATCTGTGGGTATGTGGGATAAAGTTTGTGTGAGGTGTCTGAAGAAGTCTATGCTGTGCACCTAAACACACGTGTCCATACAGTGTGTTTACATATGGTTTGGTTGGGCGGTATCCAGATTTCCATATCCTCATTATCGTCCTTCTCTCACACCAGGATTTACGGCATTACCGGCTTAGTACACAAGGGGGGAAAAATTCCCATTGGGCGTCTATTTAAATCAAATAAAATTGTATTTGTCACATGCATCAGGTAGACCTTACAGTGAAATGCATACTTACAAGCCCCTAACACTTATTTTTCTTAACTGCATTGTTGGTCAAGTATTTGCTAAAATAAACTGAAGTAAAGAAATAAAGCAGATAAGGTCAAATAAATAAGTAAGGAGCACAAATAAAGTAACAGTAGCGACGCTATATACAGGGGGTACTGGTACAATGTGAGGGGGCACAGGTTAGTCGAGGCAATTGAGGTATGCCCATATAGGTAGCAGTAAAGTGACTACGCATGGATAATAAATAGTAGCATTGTAAAAATGGGGGAACGCTAACAAAATGAGCACAAGTAATAACCAATTTCAATGGAGGCCTCGCTAAATATGCTAACGAGACCAAATGAAAATAAACAAATTGCAAAGACCAAAAATCCAGCTCATAAAGTTATACATTTATAAGTAAGTAGGAAAGGAAACGGAAAGGGTACCTAGTCAGTTGTACAACTGAATGCCTTGGAGCTACCGAATGTCATTTTTGGAGAGTTTGGACATATACAAGCAAGTGTGAACGAGCGACATTGTGCAAACGAACAAAGTTTTGACATGCTTGTCTGAAGTAAAAAAACAGTACTGTGTACACACGGTCTGTGTAGAGTCTGGGAGTTGCTAGGGAAACAGGTCTGCCTGCTCTGCTTGGAGAAGGAGCAGATGGGCCCAGAATGGAGATGAGAAACAACAAGGAAATCAAGCTGCAGTTGTACAGATAACTCAAAAAGTTATGACTTCACAGAAGAAAGTTAACACAAAATGATGCCCCGTGACCGTACTAATTCAGTCACTTACTTAGATAACTAGTAAGTTAAACTCAGGGGTTGCCCTAACATAAATTCTGTTTTCCCCAAGCAAGAAAACTAAAACAAAAAAACCATACAAGAAATACCTTGCTGTAAAAGTAAACGCACATCTAAAATGCTACTTATTGTAATTTCGGGTCAGCAAACAAATTGTGCTTCAGTTGCACCTCTCCACTTGGATGAGAATTCACGAACGGGCAAGCAAAAGACTGCACTATGACTGAAGTACCTGGAGAAAAGCTACACTTCATTGTGTCCAGACTACTTTTTTCTGGTAAAATGCAAGATTAACTTTAAACAAAACATTAGAGAAATGTAGCTGGTTACATTCTTTCTATGATAAACATTAGAAATATGATATAGCAAGGTCTTTTTTGCAAAAAAGATGCATGGCCTTTTCAGTGAAAGCGCATTTACTTGTGGCTAACAGCCAAATAGTGTTTCACTTCGGTTGTCATCTGATGATAATGAAGCAATCGTCTGCCGAATGTGATGCACTAATGTATTTTCTGTGAAAGAAAATTATAGTTGCACATCCCCGATCACTATATTGATGCAAAAACAAAAATGTGACTCAATATAAAAACGCAACCCGTCAATACGCAGGTGGACCGCTTTCTCCTGTTGTGCTATTTACACTGAACAAAAATATAAACGCAACATGTAAATGCTGGTCGCATGTTTAATGAGCTGAAATAAAAGATCCCAGAAATGTTCCATACGCACAAAAAGCATATTATTTTGTGCACAAATTTGTTAACATCCCTGTTAGTTAGCATTGTCTTTGCCAAGATAATACAGCAAGCTGATAGGTGTGGGATATCAAGAAGCTGATTAAACAGCATGATCATTACACAGGTGCACGTTGTGCTGACACAATAAAATGGCCAATCTAAAAATGTGCCGTTTTGTCACAAAACACAATGCCACAGATGTCTCATGTTGAGGGAGCGTGCAATTGGCATGCTGATTGCAGGAATGTCCACCAGAGAATTTAATGTTAATTTCTCTACCATAAGCCGCCTTCCACGTCATTTTAGAGAATCTGGCAGTACGTCCGACCGGCCTCACAACCACGTGTTGTGTGGGCGAGCGGTTTGGTTTGCTGATGTCAACGTTGACAGTTGACAGTGCATGTAAGAACAAAAACCAAGCCATGTGGTTGAAGGAATTATCCGTAGAGCTCCGAGACAGAATTGTGTGGAGGCAAAAATCTGGGAAAGGGTACCAAAAAATGTGTGCAGCATTGAAATTTCCCAAGAACACAGTGGCCTCCATTCTTAAATGGAAGAAGTTTGGAACCACCAAGACTCTTCCTAAAGCTGGTCGCCCTGCCAAACGGGGAAGAAGGGCATTGGTCAGTGTTGAGATAACGGCATTAGGCCAATCCTGAGATGGCGCTAGTGGGGGCACCTATCTAGGATAGATAAACACTTGCATTATGATTGTCTGATTAGGATGTTGTGACCGGTAACACCTGAGTAAAGGACTATGCTTGCATCTCATCTAACTCTCCGGAGAGAGTTATTATCATTAACATGGTGTCAGAGAAATTAACTCCAAAATCCAAGCGCTACGGAAAAGAGGATAAGGTATGAGGACAATGTAGTCACTGTTGGATAAACGCAAACAAGTGGAACAAATGAGCGAGGACGGAAAGCCTGCAACGTCTCTTTAGTCAAATCCGGTGCCAGGCGCCATACATGAAATTAATATGAAAAATATATGCAAGGCAAGTGAAAAGACAAAGATCCAATTAAAAAAAAGATTAACTGTCCCTAAGCAGGCAGAATCTGTCAATTATGCCACTCAGAACAAAACACCAAGTTTATAGCCTCATACTCAGAAGACTCACGGCTGTAATTGCTGCCAAAGGTGCTTCAACAAAGTACTGATTAAAGGGTCTGAATACTTATGGAAGTGTGATAGTTTTTCATTTTTAATAAATGTGCCAAAATTTCCCAAAACCTGTTTTTACTCTGTCGTTATGGGGTATTGTGTGTAGATTGATTGGGGGGGGGACATCAATTTTAGAATAAGGCTGTAATGTGAAAAAAAAGTGAAGGGGTCTGAATACTCAAACGTACTGAATGCTGTAGCGTTAGTTCCAGTGAAGGGAAATCCTAAGGGGCCTAGCTCGAACCATGAAAATCAGCCCCAGACCATTATTCCTCCTCCAAACTTTACAGTTGGCACTATGCATCAGGCAGGTAAGTGTTCCTCCCATCTGCCAAATCCAGATGTATCCATCAGACTGCCAGATGGTGAAGCGTAATTCATCACACCAGAGAACGCATTTCCACTGCTCCAGAGTCCAATGGTGGCGAGCTTTACACCACTCCAGCCGATGCTTGGCATTGCGCATAGTGATCAGGCTTGTGTGCGGCTGCTCGTTCATGGAAACTTTTTTCATGAAGCTCCCCTGACGAACAGTTATTGTGTTGACTTTGCTACCAGAGGCAGTTTGGAACTCGGTAGGGAGTGTTGCAACCGAGGACAGACGATTTTAAAAGCACTACACTCTTCAGCACTCTGCCATCCCGCTCTGTGAGCTTGTGTGGCCTACAACTTCGCGACAGCCGTTGTTGCTCCTAGACATTTCCACTTCACAATAACAGCACTTACAGTTGACCGGGGTAGCTCTAGCAGGGCAGAAATTTGTCGAACTGACTTGTTGGAAGACGGTGCCACGTTGAAAGTCACTGAGCTCTTCAGTAAGGCCATTCTATTGCCAATGTTTGTCTATGGAGATTGCATGGCTGTGTGCTCGATTTTATACACCTGTCCGCAACGATGTGGCTGAAATAGCCGAATCCAGTAATTTGAAGGGGTGTCTACATACTTTTGTATATATAGTGCAGGGTTCCCCAAACCTGTCCCACCAGCAATATTATTTGGCCACCCAAAGCCCCCAAAATGAATGAATATTCATTTAAAAATAGAAAAGTATCATTCATGAGGAGAGAGAATGCCGGAGACAGTCAATAAAGCAGGCAGCGGACCATTTTGTGGTGCTGAAACGTAAAGCCGCAATCAATAGGAGGTGAACAGTGTCTGGTGCGGAGAATATAACTAACTGGTTATACAAACCTACCAGTCAAGTAATTCACCAGTCTATTTCTTCCGAGCCTAAGCCTATATAAAATAATTTAACTGGATATGAGGCTTAACAGCACCTTTCACAAGAAAAAAAAAATTACCTAATAGAAGTGGGATTTTTAGGCCTAATTACAATTGCCTGTCGTTTCTTCAGTGTGCTGAAGTGCAGTAGCCTTTCTGAAGTCCAAATCTAACAACTCAAGCGTTCTAGTAAAGGCCCCAAGTGTTCTCCATGTCCAGGACTGTTTTCCCGATTCCTTGGAACTGGAGATTTAACCCGTTTAAGTGACAGAATGTCAGCCAAAAAAAGCTGTGTGTAGCTTGCAGTTACAACATCTTAAGGATCGTATCCTTTTTCCCCCCTTCAATTTTCACCTAAATGACATAATCTAACTGCCCGGAGCTCAGGACCTGAAGCAAAGACATGCATATTCTTCATTCCATTTGAAAGGAAACACTGAAGTTTGTGGAAATGTGAAATGAATACAGATCTGGTAAAAGATCATAGAAAACGCATGTTTTTTTGTTTGTATTATCTTTGTGCCAAATTGGTAAATTGATACATTTAAGTACATAACTATAGAGAACACAAAAACAATATGGTAATCTAGATTTTTTTTAAAGTTTACACTCCCAGGAATGTCATACATGATGGATTAGCTTATACACTAACTTTCACACATCTAGATGGCCTGGTGGAGTGGGTGTAGAGTCAGAGGCTGCAGGGGTTCAAACTGTAGAACCCTGTACCTACATTTGAATATAAAAATGGATTTGAAAACTATGCTACATTTTATCTCTAGAAACCTCAGGATGACAAATCAGAGCAAGATTACTGAATGTAAGTACATTATTTACCTTCAGAGGTGAATGTATCAGTTGCAGTGCCACGTTGTCGGTGCACTCTGAAAAAATACCACTGTAAATTGGACAGTGCCATTTAACAAGAATTTAAGCTTTCTGCCCATATAAGACACATCCATTTCCTGGAAAGTTTGCTGTTACTTACAACTGTCATGCCAATCACATTAGTGCACGTCCCGGTATAGGACGGTTGCGTTAAGGATCAGAGGTTAACTCTTAAATGTTTCTACGTCTGGCCTTTGTCTGGGGCAGGAAGGCAACTTTGAAAGTTCTCTCATTAGATTCGTAAATGATGTCCAATTGAAAATATCACTTTTTGCAAATAATTCAATGCAAATAAGACAGCTGCTTGGCATTGGGAAAATATAAGATGAAAGCATCTGTACATTCTTCCCTGAAACTTATATTTTCATTATCCAACTTTCTTTAGATACTTTTAGAGCGACATTCTCTTGCCATCAAGATAATTGTTCTGAATGAATGTTGACATGATAAAAAAGTAGTGTAGCCTACAGTAGACTACGTAGACCCGTTTCTCACTAATCAATGCTGAGAAATAGAAACAATTATTTGAAGAGACATTTTATGAGAGTAACCAGATCTAAAGTATTGTGTTATGGTCACTGAATTTCTTATGTACTAATCGTACGTGTTAAAAATGTTTTATTTGTATTGTAGGTCAATTAAATTGTACTAATATTATATACCAATTATGTTCTGGCCTGCTGACTATCAGCTCAAAAAAGTGGCCCAAGGCCAAACCTAGTTGACGAACCCTGATGATAGTATTGTCTGTCGTGTTGTGTCCTATATTTCTTTATTTTGAATCCCAGCCCCCATCCCCGCAAGGAGGCCTTTTGGTAGGCAGTCATTGTAAATAAGAATTTGTTCTAAACTGACTTGCCTAGTTAAATAAAAATATGTTGTATATAGTGAAAGCAGCGGTGAAATTTCCCTTTAACCACACTGCTAACCTTATGCCTAACCCTAAATTAAGATCAAAAAACTCATTTTTACGATATAGACCATTTTGACTTTGTGGCTGTGCCATCTAGTGGAAACCGTATTTGGTGGGTAAGTAGGCAGGGACTATACCACAGCAATCCCACATCAGATCAATACAGTCTAGCCCACACCGAGCTCAACACGGGCCATGAATGAAAAACGCTTCATCTCCTAACGTATTGCACAAGTTGACTGCCAGTATTTATACTGAACAAAAATACAACAATTTCAAAGATTTTACAGAGTTAGTTCATATGAGCAAATCAGTCAATTGATATGAATTCATTAGGCCCTAATCTATGGATTTCACATGACTGGAACACAGATATGCATCTGTTTGTCACATAACTTTAAAAAAGAAAATGGGCCTCAGGATCTCGCCACGGTATCTGTGCATTCCAATTGCCATCAATAAAAATGCAATTATGTTTGTTGTCTGTAGCTTGTGCCTGCCCATACCATAGCCCCACCATGGGGCATTCCGTTCACAACATGGACATCAGTAAACCGCTCGCCCACAACGCCATGAACGTGGTCTGTGATTGTGAGGTCGGTTGGACGTACTGCCAGATTCTCTAAAACAATGTTGGCGGCGGCTTATGATAATTGAATGTTCATTTCTCCATCTGGCAACAGCTCTGGTGGACATTCCTAGTCAGCATTCCAATTGCACGCTCCCTCAATATCTGTGGTATTGTGTTGCGTGATAAAACTGCATGTTTTAGAGTGGCCTTTTATTGTCCCCAGCAGAAAGTGCACCTGTGTAATGATCATGCTTCTTGATATTCCACACCTGTCAGGTGGATGGATTATCTTGGAAAAGGAGAAATGATCACTAACAGGGATGTAAACAAATAGGCTTTTTGTGCATATGGAACATTTCTGAGATCTTTTATTCTGAGCTCATGAAACATGGGACCAAGACATTACATTGTGTTTATATTTTTCTATAGCATACTTAATGTAAAATATTTAAAGTACACACAGTCTATTTCCAAATACCCCAGTATACAGTACGGTATATCGCCCAAGCCTACATTCTCATTTGCTTGTATGTAAAGGCTGAGTAGAGGGGTTTACTGCTCTTAACCCCAGCTCCATCTCTGAGCCAACCCATCCCCAGCCAGTCTGCTTGATCCTGTGCCACTCAGAGATGAGGGATGGCTGATGTATCTTAGTCCAGGTCGCTAAGCTGTCTCTCCACACTCTAATCTTATTTTCAGCCCAAACTGGCTTTAAGGGAGAGGCAGGGAGCTTGGGACAGGCTGATCCCATATGTACAGAGAACAAGTCTTAATCTGGCCACTGCGCTGCGCATTGAATCCCAACAGTTGCATTAGGCAACGGGACCTGGCTGGCTGCGTGGGTGGGTGGATACCCTTTTCAGAAGCTATTAACAATGTTTTACTTCATGTAATCTCCACTATTCATGGTTACCTTGGAGAAAGCAGCCCCCATTCAAATAACACATCAGCATGGAACCTTCAAGTCCAAATGCATTCAAGTTAATTTTGTATGAACTATTGTAGTCCAAAAAGACAATTTGATTTGGTTGGGAGACAATCCAAATATGTAGTATTTGTGGGAAATGCAAACAGATCATGTGACTACCTTCCAAGGCATAGTGTGTACATGCACAGTGTACCATTACTAACTTGATTAAACCTGCCTGTATCAATCCCTTGTAGCAATTTCAAGGTAAAGGCGGTTCTAATTACTTCTGAGAATCGAAATGTAGAGTTCTATCCATGACTCCAAAAACCACCAATGTTTTACTGTCTCTAAATTGGGGCTGGGCCAAATGGCGTAACAAACATATCGATACCAATTCACGGTCAATTAACGATATAAACGCAGCAAAAAAAGAAAAGTCCTGTCAACTGTGTTTATTTTCAGCAAACTTAACATGTTCAATCTTATTTTCATGCAAATATTTACACAACTGAGACAAACGGAACAAGTTCCACAGACATGTGACTAACAGAAATTGAATACTGTGTCCCTGAACAAAGGTGGAGGGTTAAAATCAGAAGTAACAGTCAGTATCTGGTGTGGCCACCAGCTGCATTAAGTACTGCAGTGCATCTCCTCCTCATGGACTGCACCAGATTTGCTGGGGGGGTCCCAGGCATGCGCAATGGGATTGAGATCCGGGCTCCTCGCTGGCCATGGCAGAACACTGACATTCCAAACCACGCACAGAACGAGCAGTATGCCTGGTGGCATTGTCATGCTGGACAGTCATGTCAGGATGAGCCTGCAGGAAGAGTACCACATGAGAGAGGATGTCTTCCCTGTAACGCACAACATTGAGATTGCAGGCAATGACAACAAGCTCAGTCCGATGATGCTGTGACACACCACCCCATGACGGACCGCTCCACCTCGATCCCGCTCCAGAGTACAGGCCTCGGTGTAACGCTCATTCCTTCGACGATAATCATCAAGCCAACCATCACCCCTGGTGAGACAAAACCGCGACTCGTCAGTGAAGAGCACTTTTTGCCAGTCCTGTCTGGTCCAGCGACGGTTGGTTTGTGCCCATAGGCGACGTTGTTGCCGGTGATGTCGGGTGAGGACCTGCCTTACAACAGGCCTACAAGCTCTCAGTCCAGCCTCTCTCAGTCTATTACAGAAGGTCTGAGCACTGATTGAGGGATTGTGTGTTCCTGGTGTAACTCGGGCAGTTGTTGCCATCCTCCAACTGTCCCGCAGGTGTGATGTTCGGATGTACCGATCCTGTGCAGGTGTTGTTACACATGGTCTGCCACTGCGAGGACGATCAGCTGTCCGTCCTGCCTCAGGCATCTCACAGTACAGACATTGCAATTTATTGTCCTGGCCACATCTGCCTCCTTGCAGCATGCCTAAGGCACGTTCACACAGATGAGCAGGGACCCTGGACATCTTTCTTTTGGTGTTTTTCCAGGGTCAGTAGAAAGGCCTCTTTAGTGTCCTAAGTTTTCATAACTGTGATCTTAATTGCCTACCGTCTGTAAGATGGTAGTGTCTTATCGACTGTTCCACAGGTGCGTGTTAAATGTTTATGGTTCATTGAACAAGTATGGGAAACTGTGTTTAAACCCTTTACAATGAAGATCTGTGAAGTTATTTGGATTTTTACAAATTATCGTTGAAAGACAGGGTCCTGAAAAAGGGTTGTTTCTTTTTTTGCTGAATTTGGATGACTCACCACCTGGATTCAGTCTTATGAAGCAACATTTGAAATGGTGTTTTTTTACATTCATATAAAAAGGAGAGACTCAGAACAGCTACAAAATGGTATATCATTCACTGTGAGGAACAATGGGAAAGTAATTCTGCTTTGAAAGTTCATACATTTGTAACCTCAATATTGAGGAAATTGCCTTGGAATGTTTTGCTATCTAGTGAAGAGCTCTTCTTTGTCTACCTACACCCATTCGGCATTGTTCACACCTTCACCCTAAGCTTTAGCCTCACCATCTCGTGTGGCTCTCGAGGCGCACACTTGACGCTCTGGCCGATTATTTGTTTAAACTCTGGATAACATGAAAACAGCTTAACCGGCTCCGCTGGCAACAATTTCATTACGCTGTTTTGCAAAAGTTCTGACACCAGCCATATTCAATGGGTGTTGTACACACGTCACGCAACGTTAACTAGTTAAACAATAAACAGTGCCACAGTGCTGAGAGCCAACCAACCATGTTCAATGTTAGCTAACATTAGGCTCTAACTAGAACAGCACACAGCTCTGGGAAACAAATAATGTCAGCTAGGGAGCTAGACAGCAAACATAAGCTAGCTAGCTAACAACACACTTTAGCTTAAAGACCGATAGTTTGCTAGCTAGGTAAACAATGTACCTACAGTTGAAGTCGAAAGTGTACATACATCTTAGCCAAATACATTTAAACTCAGTTTCACAATTCCTGACATTTAATCCTAGTAACAATTCCCCGTCTTGGGTCAGTTAGGATCACCACTTTATTTGAAGAATGTGAAATGTCAGAATAATAGTTGAGAGAATGAATTATTTCAGCATTTCTTTCTTTCATCACATTCCCAGTGGGTCCGAAGTTTACATGCACTCAATTAGTATTTGGTAGCATTGCCTTTAAATAGTTTAACCTGGGTCAAACATATCGGATAGCCTTCCACAAGCTTCCCACAATAAGTTGGGTGAATTTGGCCCATTCCCCCTGGCAGAGCTGGTGTAACCAAGTCAGGTTTGTAGGCCTCCTAGCTCACATGCACTTTCAGTTCTGCCAGTTCTGCCAAATGTTATGGGATTGAGGTCAGGGCTTTGTGATGGGCACTCCAATACCTTGACTTTGTTGTCCTTAAGCCATTTTGCCACATTTTGGAAGTATACTTGGGGTCATTGTCCATTTGGAAGACCCATTTGCGACCAAGTCTTGAGATATATTGAAGCAACTTTCCAGCCTCATGATGGCCATCTATTTTGTGAAGTGCACCAGTCCCTCCTGAGGCAAAGCACCCCCACAACATGTTGTTGCCACCCCCATGCTTCACGGTTGGGATGGTGTTCTTCGGCTTGCAAGCCTCACCTTTTTCCTTCAAACATAAATGGTTATTATGGCGAAACAGTTCTATTTTAGTTTCATCAGACCAGAGTACGAACTCTGTCACCATGTGCAGTTGCAAACCGTAGTCTGGCTTTTTTTAATGGCGGTTTTGGAGCAGTGGCTTCTTCCTTGCTGAGCAGCCTTTCAGGTTATGTCGATATAGGACTCATTTTACTGTGCTATAGATACTTTTGTACCGGTTTCTTCCAGCATATTCACAAGGTATTTTGCAAATACTCTGAGGTAGCCATTTCATAAGTTGTTCAAGAGTCTTACGGCATGGGAGTAGATGCTGTTAAGAAGCCTTTTGGACCTAGCTTGGCGCGCGGTAGTAGACAGACTGTTCTATGACTAGGGTGACTAGTCTTTGGCATTTTTTTGCCTGGATGGCAGGAAGCTTGGCCTCAATGATGTACTGGGTCGTATGCACTACCCTCTGTAGTGCCTTGCGGTCGGAGGTCGAGCAGTTGCCATACCAGGCAGTGATGCAACCAGATGCTCTCAATGGTGCAGCTGTATAACTTTGAGGATATGAGGACCCCTTCCTAAATCTTTTCAGTCTCCTGGAGGAGAATAGGCATTGTCGTGCCCGCTTCACGACTGTCTTGATGTGAAAGTTTGGACCATGAAAGTGTGTTGGTGATGTGGACACCAAGGAACTTGAAGCTCTCAACCTGCTCCACTACAGCCCAGTCTATGAGAATGGGGGCGTGTTCAGTCCTCCTTTTCCTGTAGTCCACAATCATCTCAATCTTGATCATGTTGAGGTTGCATATATCCTGGGATAACAGTGCCAGGTCTCTGACCTCCTCCCTATAGGCTGTCATTGTCGGTGATCAGGCCTACCACTGTTATGTCGTCAGCAAACTTGATGGCGTTGGAGTTGTGCTTGGCCATGCAGTCATGGGTTAACGGAGTACAGGAGGGGACTGAGCAAAACACCCAAGGGGCCCCTGTGTTGAGGATCAGCATGGCAGATGTGTTGTTACCTACCCTTATCACCTGGGGGGGGGGTCAGGAAGTATAGGATCCAGTTGCAGAGGGTGGTGTTTAGCTCCTTAGGTTAGGTCCTTAGCTTAGTGATGAGCTTTGAGGGTACTATGGTGAACTGAGCTGTAGTCAATGACTAGCATTCTCATGTAGGTGTTCCTTTTGTCCAGGTGGGAAAGGGCATTATCTGTGGATCTGGAGTGGGTGTAGGGTTTCTGGGATGATGGTGTTGATGTGAGCCATTACCAGCCTTTCAAAGCACTTCATGGCTACAGACGAGTGCCATGGTTCGGTAGTCATTTAGGCAGGTTGCCTTAGTGTTCTTGGGCACAGGAACTATGGTGGTCTGCTTGAAACATGTTGGTACTACACTCAGTTTGACAGGTTGAAAATGTCAGTGAAGACACTTTCCAGTTGGTCAGCGCATGCTCGGAGTACACGTCCTGGTAATCCGTCTGGCCCTGCTGCCTTGTGAATGTTGACCTGTTTAAAGGTCTTACGTCAGCTACGGAGAGCGTGATCACAGTCATCCAGAACAGCGGATGCTCTCATTCAGTGTTATTTGCCTTGAAGCAAGCATAGAAGTGATTTAGCGCATCTGGTAGGCTCATGTCACTGGGCAGCTCTCGGCTGTGCTTCCCTTTGTAGTCTGTAAATCTTTTGCAAGCCCTGCCACATCCATCGAGCGTCGGAGCCAGTGTAATACGATTCAATCTTAGTCCTGTATTGATGCTTTGCCTGTTTGATGGTTCGTCGGAGGGCATAGCAGGATTTCTGGGTTAGTGTACCGCTCCTTCTTGATCGGAGCTCATCCATTTTGTTATTCAATGATAGCACGTTGGCTATAATAGGACTGATGGTAGAGGAGGATTACACACTCGCCGCCGGATCCTTACAAGGCACCACGACCAACATCCCCAATATCTCGGTCTGCAAATGACGGGGATTTGGGCCTTGTCAGGTGTCTGAAGTAAATCCTTCACATCACTTGTTAAAAGAAGAAAAAAATCTTCATCCATTACAATGCGAGAGTCGCTGTCCTGAAATCCAGAAGCTCTTTTCAGTCATAAGAGACCTTGACAGAAATATTATTTACAAAAAATGCAAAAAACACAATAGGTTAGGAGTCTGTAAAATGGCAGCCATCTCCTCCGGCGCCATTCTCGTTCACCATTTCTTCAAAATAGTTGCTGCTGCTTTTTAACCCCCTTTTCTCCCCAATTTTGTGGTATCCAATTGTTAGTAGTTACTGTCGTGCCTCATCGCCACAACTCCCGTACGGGCTTGGGAGAGACAAAGGACGAGAGCCATGCGTCTGCCGAAACACAACGCAACCAAGCCGCAGTGCTTCTTAACACAGCACGCATCCAACCTGGAAGCCAGCCGCACCAATGTGTCTGAGGAAACACCATACACCTAGCAACCTGGTCAGCGTGCACTGCGCCCGGCCCGCCACAGGAGTCGCTAGTGCGTGATGAGCCAAGGATATCCTTACCGGCCAAACCCTCCCTAACCCAGACGATGCTAGGCCAATTGTGTGTCAACCCATGGACCTCCCGGTCGCCGCCGGCTGCGACAGAGCCTGGGCTCGAACCCAGAGTCACTAGTGGCACAGCTAGCACTGCCTTAAATCACTGCGCCACCCAGGAAGCTAAACTGCTTTTTTAAACAATAAATCACACATCTGGCTTTCAAGTCTATTAAAAAAAGGCCTTTTTGTAAAAGAAATTAACAACCACACACGTCCACTAATAATGACCAATAGCAGGCATAGAAAATGAACACAGGTCTCAAACAAGCTCTCAAGCTTTTACGTAGCCAGCTAATCTTTATATTTCAAGTCTAGCCAACTATTTGCAAGCTAACAAAGTAGAACTGATGAAAACCTTCCTGTCAGTCTTGAACTGTTTGAACAGCATACTAGCCTGTCCACTGTGTTAAGATGCTTGAAGTGGTCTACTGTACCTGTATAACAATGTTTATTTTCTTAGAATGAGAACAGGTTGCCAATATTCATTTTTAGATTAATTTATTTTTTATACACAGAAAGCCGGCACATAACATTCTGTGGCTAAAATGCTGCCATGTACGACAGAAATTGAGAATACATTTGCCAGAATTGATACTCCCGCTTTAGTGGGGTCTGCTCTCCATCCATTTTGAGAGTGGAGACATAAAAAGGGTATCGTATACGGTTTGAAAACGGCCCTAATAAAGCATCTAAATTAGAACATAATGCCTGTACTGTAACATGCTTACACATATCAGAGCATTCTGCACTTCACAGCACTGTATGGGTTTGACTGACAGCCATGCTGAACTTAAGCACCATGCGCAAGAAGAAGTTGGCCCCATCTTTCCTGGTAATTGGGCAACTTTCGCTAATGTTTTGTCTGAGTAAGGGTAATGCTGTAAATAAAGACAATGTATTTTTAAAGATGAGACTGAGGATTATGATCAAATAAAAGCCAAACACCAGTGAATGCACGCATCTGACTGCACTCATGATTCCATTCTATGCGCACCAAAAATACAATGCGTTTCTCTCAATTGCCTTCTGAAAGCCTAACATTAAATTTGTATTTTATAACTTAGCTAGTCATGTTGACAATAGCACAAGCTTTCAAATCATGCCCACCTGACCCAGATTGCGATCTATAAATGAACTGCTTTTTGGCTTGAGTAAAACAGTAATTGTGTGATGACTGGGGATGCAAGGTTGTTCCAAATACACCAGTTAGTCCTGAAACAAGCCCTTGTAATTTTTTGGTCTGATGTTGCACTGACCCCACACCTTTCAGGAATAGTCTTATTATGTTACTGAATGTATTGTGGCAGCGCAGGGAAGTCACGAGGTGAAACTCCCAATTAAATAAGACAGCGGGAGACCGTTTTGTGATGCTCAAACAAAAGTTTCTCTTTAATAAAAGGTTGGTGAGAAATACAACTGAAAGGCTTCAGATAACAGGTGAGTCACTGTCTGGCGCGGCGGCTCCCTGGACCACCGGTGTTAATGAACAACACAGAGAGTGAGGAGTCTGGGGCTTCAATACTTACACCAGGGGTGTACTGCCTGGGAATGGGTCCTCTTCCTTTGGCCCAAACAAAAGGGAGAGCAAGAGACAGATGGGTCACATTTTGGCATCTGATCGAGGTGCCCATCATACGCACTCCGGATCTTCTGAAGTCTATGCTTACCCTCTGCGTAAATGCCAGAGTAACTGCACCTCTACGTATACTTGTTCTCAACTAGCCTACCTGGTTAAATAAAGGTGAAATAAATAAAAAAAAATACACAATTGGAGTAACGGGGGACAGGTGAGACCAATTGAGTGTCAATTGATTGCAGCACCTGGACTGTGTTGTATTGGTGTTGACACCAGCCCCAGTTGGTGCCTGTAGAGCTGTCCATGGTGTCGACTCCCCTTGGCCTCTAACACTCTGAAGCTGACCAAGGTCATTCTCCTTCCTTCGGAGCTCCCTGCTGGCCCCCGGGTTGCCACACACACCTCAAGCTCATAGCCTTCTGGTGGGCTGTCGATCAACTTAAATAAAAATGTATTGGTCACATACACATGGTTAGCAGATGTTAATGCGAGTGTAGCGAAATGCTTGTGCTTCTAGTTCCGACAGTGCAGTAATTGCAAAAATTTCACAATAACTACCTTATACACAAACGCAAAGGGATGAATAAGAATATGTACATATAAATATATGGATGAGCGATGGCCGTGCGGCATAGGAAAGATGCAGTAGATGGTATAGAGTACAGTATATACATATGATTACGTAAGAACGCACCTTTGTGGAGCCCCAGTGTTGAGGATCAGCGGGGTGATGTTTCTTACCCTCTCCACCTGGGGGTGGCCTATCAGAAAGTCCAGGACCCAGTTGCACAGGGTGGGAGTCGGGACCCAGGGTCTCGAGCTGAGGGTACTACGGTGTTAAATGCTGAGCTGTAGTCGATGAACAGCATTCTTACATCGGTATTCCTCTTGTCCAGATGGGATAGGGCAGTGTGATTGCGTCATCTGTGGACCTTTTGGGGTGGTAAGCAAATTGAAGTGGGTCTAGGGTGGAGGTGATATGATCCTTGACTAGTCTCTCAAAGCACTTTATGATGACAGAAGTGAGTGCTACGGGGCGATAGTCGTTTAGCTCAGTTACCTTAGCTTTCTTGGGAACAGGAACAAGGGTGGCCCATTGAATCCCTCCTGGACAGGGCATCGGCATTCCAATGCGATTTCCCGGACCTGTGCTCCACGATAAAGTTAAAAGGCTTGCAACTCCAAAAACCATCTAGTGACGCAGGCATTACCATCTTTGGCCGTGGCCATCCATTTGAGGTGGGCATGATCTGCATGAAGGTAAATTTCCTCCCCAGTACATAGTACTTGAGCTTCATTAAGGCCCATTTTATAGCCAGACAATTTTTCTAGGGTCGAATAGTTTCATGTTTGAGTAACTTACGGCTGATGTATGTCACGGGATGCTCCTTGCCCCTTTAAATCTGAAACAGCACTGCGCCAAGGCCCGCCTCGGAGGCATTGGTACAGACCCCAAAGGGCTCCTGAAAGTTGGGTGACGAGTACCAGTTCCACACAGAGCCTGCTGCAGAGTCGAGAAAACCTGGTCCGAGTGACGTGGTGGGGCAGGCGTCGTCTGGTCATGTCATGGAGAGGTGCAGCAGTTGTGGCAAACTGGGGAATAAACCGTTGATAATACTCCACCAACCAAAGGAAAGTTTACCTGCTTTGTGGTGGGCGTCAGCCAGGTTGAGCGCTAGAGCACCTCTGTGGAGGTGGTTGTCCTTCTGGAAGGTTCTCCTATCTCTGCAGCACTCCACCAAATCAGGCCTTTATGGTAGAGTAGCCAGACGGAAGCCGCTCCGCAGTAAAAGGCACATGACAGCTCACGTGGAGTTTGCCTAAAGGGCTCTCAGACCATGAAAAACAAGCTTCTCTGTTCATCTGTTCTGATGAAACCAAGATTGAACTCGTTGACCTGAATGCCAAGCATCACGTCTGGAGGAAACCTGGCACCTTTCCTCACTAATGCTTGTGGCTGAATGGAAGCAAGTCCCCGCAGCAATGTTCCAACATGTAGTGGGGTAGAAGCTGTTCAGGGTCCTGTTGGTTCCAGACTTGGTGCACTGGTACCACTGACCGTGTGGTAGCAGAGAGGACAGTCTAGGATTGGGGTAGCTGTAGTCTGACAATTTTTGGGCCTTCCTGACAGTGCCTGGTATAGAGGTCCTGGATGGCAGGGAGCACAGCCCCAGTGCGGTCAGGTGCCTCGCAGTTGATACTTTAGAACTGAGGATCTGAGGGCCCATGCCAAATATTTTCAGCCTCCTGAGGGGGAAGAGGTGCTGACGTGCCCGTCTTTACAACTGTGTGTGGACCATGTTAACGCAGAGGAACTCGAAGCTCTCGACCTGCTCCACTAGAGCCCCATCAATGATGTTTTAAAAATGGCACCACACTTTAAAATGGCGAAGGAAGAAATGGCAGCAGTTTTACAGGCACCTAACCAATTGTGCTAGTATGTGGGGTTTTTTGCGTTATTTGTAACTTATTTTGTACATAATGTTTCTGCCACAGTATCAGGACAGCGATCACTCACCCTGGATTAGACAGATTTTTTCTTCAACAAGCAGGACATACCGTTAACATCCCCGTTATTGTCAAGAGAAAGACGCAAGTACAGAGGACACAGTGGGGTGCCTCGTAAGGATACGCAGAAGGCGAGTGGGAAAGCTGCAGTTACCATCAATATTACTCGCCAATGTACAATCATTGGACAAGGTACAATCACGAATATCCTACCAACGGGACATCAAACTGTAACAGCTTATGTTTCACGGAATCGTGGCTGAATGATGACATGGATATTCAGCTAGTAGGATATACGCTGCACCGGCTAGATAGAACAGCACACTCTGGTAAGACGAAGGGGGGACATATTTGCAAACAGCTGGTGCACGAAATCTAAGGAAGTCTCTAGAATTTGCTCACCTGAAGCAGAGTATTTTATAATAACTCTTGGCAAATAGTTTGGTCTACAGCTTCATCTATACTTTTCGTGGCTGTTTATTTACCACCACAGATGGATGCTGGCACAAAGGCCGCACTCGGTCAGCTGTATAAGGAAATAAGCCAGCAGGAAACCACTCACCCAGAGGCGGAGCTCCTAGTGGCCGGCGACTTTAATGCAGAGAAACTTAATCAGTATTACCTAATCTCAATCAACACGTTAAATGCAAAATCAGAGGGATTAAAAAATATATATACAAAATTCTAGATCACCTGTACTCCACACAGACGCGTACAAAGCTCTCCCTCACTTTGGTCATTCTGACCACAATTCTATCCTCTTGATTCTGGCTTACAAGCAAAAATTAAAGCAGGAAGCACCAGTGACTTGGTCAATAAAAAGCTGCCCAGTGACACCAGACGAACTAAATCACTTCTATGCTCACTTCGAGGCAAGCAACACTGAGGCATGCATGAGAGCACAAACTGTTCCGGATGACTATGCGAGTACGCTCTCCGTAGCCGACGTGAGTAAGACCTTTAAACAGGTCAACATTCACAAGGCCACGGGGCCAGACAGATTACCAGGATGTGTGCTCCAGGCACGTGCTGACCAACTGGCAGGTGTCTTCACTGACATTTTCAACCTGTCCCTAATGGAGTCTGTAATACCAACATATTTCAAGCGGACCACCAGTGTTCTTGGGCACAGGAACTAAGTCAACCTGCCTAAATAACTACAGGCCTGTAGCACTCACGTCCGTAGTCATAAAGTGCTTTGAAAGGCTGGTAATGGCTCACATCAACACCATTAACCCAGAAACCATAGACCCACTAATGTACATACAACCCCAACAGATCCACAGATGATGCAATCTCTACTGCACTCCACACTGCCCTTTCCCATCTGGACAAAATGAACACCTACATGAGAATGCATTGACTACAGCTCAGCATCCAACGCCATAGTGCCCTCAAAGCTCATCACTAAGCTAAGGATCCTGGGACTAAACACCTCCCTCTGCAACTAGATCCTGGACTTCCTGATGGGCCACCCCCAGATGGGGAGGGTAGGTAGCAACACATCTGCCACGCTGATCCTCAACACAGGAGCCCCTCAGGGGTGCATGCTCAGTCCCCTCCTGTACTCCCTGTTCACCCACGACTGCGTGGCAAGGCATGACTCACACCATTAAATTTACAGACGACCCAACCCGACAACAAGACAGCCTATAGGGAGGAGGTCAGAGACCTGGCCGGGTGGTGCCAGAATAACCTATCCCTCAACGTAACCAAGACTAAGGAGATGATTGTGTTCTACAGGAAAAGGAGGACCGAACACGCCCCCATTCTCATCGACGGGGCTGTAGTGGAGCAGGTTGAGAGCTTCAAGTTCCTTGGTGTCCACATCAACAAACTATCATGGTCCAAACACACCAAGACAGTCGTGAAGAGGGCACGACAATGCCTATTCCCCCTTAGGGAACTAAAATGATTTGGCATGGATCCTCAAAAGGTTCTACAGCTGCAACATCGAGAGCATCCTGACTTATTGCGTCACAACCTGGTAAGGCAACTGCTTGGCCTCCGACCGCAAGGCACTACAGAGGGTAGTGCGTATAACCCAGTATATCACTGGGGCTAAGCTGCCTGCCATCCAGGACCTCTATGCCAGGCGGTGTCAGAGGAAGGCCCTAAAAACTGTCAAAGACCCCAGCCAGACAGTTCTCTACTACTGCATGGCAAGCGGTACCGGAGCACCAAGACCTAAAAGCTTCTCAACAGCTTTAATCCCACAAGACTCCTGAACAGGTAATCAAATAGCTACCCAGACTATTTGCATTGTCCCCCCCAACCCCTCTTTTACGCTGCTACTCTCTTTATCATATATGCATAGTCACTTTAACCATACCTACATGTACATGCTACCTCAATTAGCCTGACTAACCGGTGCGCGCACACATATATATATATATATATCCTTGCTACGTTTATGTTCTTTTTTTTCTTCACTTATCTATTGTTCAACTAATACTTATTTTTTATTAAAAAATGACACTGTTGGTTAGGGCCTGTAAGTAAGCATGTCACTGTAGGTCTACACCTGTAAATGACAAATAAACAGTTTGTTTTCCTGCCACCACACTGCCAGGTTGCATAGTGCTTTTAACTCATGTTTGACACATGATTACATTCTGCATGTTCATTTATACAGTAATTAATATTCAACATGTGGAATAACATGTGTCAATAACAGATTTCACCTGTATGGCTACACTTTACTTTTGAAGTGCAATCTCAGATCTTATAAAATAACTCAAGAAAAACTAAACTATTGTATTTATCATAGCGATTATGGAGTAACATTAAAACAGTAATATGCCCCACCAAAATCAGACAATACAGAAAAAACTAAAATTGCTGAAATAAGTCAATCAAAAGAGAATAGATTAACTGATAATTGACAGACACTGGTATAGCAAGAAGATCTGAATGCCATGACGCAAGAGCCTGTGTGAGTTCAAATCCCAGGTGAGCACATTAATTACTGTAGGAAATGAACATGCAATGTAATCTGTCGAAATTATTACATATTTGACACATTATTTATGCAGAAGCACTGTAACTAGCTCCCCTTTTCTAGTTGAACGACCATATGAGTCAAGTTGAGCAAACACATTTTAAGTTGAGAAAACGTAGGCACAAATTCAGTCAAGTTGGGTTTGGGCCAACCAAAAAAAGGCTGTGGAATCAATTAATTATTAGTCAGTGTACGGTGAACGAAGCTAGTTGAATCATGACTTAAGTTTTCAGTTGATCGTTCTCCGGTAGGGGGTCCTGCGTGTTCTGGGCATTACTGACTAACTAAAATTAGTTGAAAGATTCTTTTTTCTTTGACTGAACGAGTCAAAATGATCAGAGTCAGTAAAATTAGCCAAACTTCACATCACTATTTCTGCTTAAGGAGGTGTCTACGCCGCAGTGACGCTGATGGAAGAGAGGGAGGGTGCAGCTTTCCCATTTGACAACAGAAGATGGACCAATAAAATAGTCAAATAGAAAGGCTGCATTTTCAGAATGTGATGTTTATATGGGCCCAAAATATTTTTGGTGTGAGAACATTCCACTATTACTGCTGACATATGGAGATTGTGAAATTACAATGCAAAAATATATGACAATGCTCTCCTTTAAGTTCTCCTCTATTTCAGAGAAATATTGTCCAAATGACCGAATATAATTTGACAAAACCTCAAATGCAAACAGAGTTAAAACGGTGTCAGAAAGAAGTTTGGTGTATGTGTAGGAAGGTGTACACAGAACATATTTGTTGTTTTGATTGGCAGGAGGAGGAGAGGTTTGGTGTATGTGTAGGAAGGTGTACACAGAACATATTTGTTGTTTTGATTGGCAGGAGGAGAGGTTTGGTGTATGTGTAGGAAGGTGTACACAGAACAGAAGAAGTGACGGAGACAAGACCAAAAAAAGTCACTGGAATAGCTTCAGTGGATTGCAACAAGGGAATGTTTTATCTAGGATTGCGGACTGCCTCGGACATGGAAGGTTTGAGATGGAAGTTACTTGAAGACTTTCTGATGTGGATAGGTACTCCAGGTGTGAAATTAGAACAAAGAATTTCATTAACCTTTAAAAATTACAATGTGACTTCTCAAAGAGTGAGAAGAAACTGGTTGAAAGTTATGAGACAGAAAGTGACAACCTTTTATACAATTTTCAGAATCCATTGCTGGTAAAGTGCTGCAAAGAATTCTGACCAGCTGTCTGTGGCTTGAGACCGATTCAGTCCTTTCCAATAGGTCCAGACATCCTAGTATAGCAGTGCACATGGCTGCACTGATGAATGTGGTAGTGATCTCCAATAAAGTATGAGAAATTCTATGAATGCCTAGCCACAATCTGTATCTGCTTTCAGACAATTGCTCCATTTAGAATGGTGGATGAAAACTCCAATAAATACTGACATGCTCGGTGAGTGGAATTGTTTGTGTGACTGCACCCTTGAAAGAATACAGGGGGCTTCAAACACCAGTCACAGAGGTGGACTCATGTTTATGCAGATCACGAGCCTCTAGACCTGGGGCATGTTCAGCAGGACACACCGTTTTGGAACGTTCAGATGGAAATATGTTATGTAGAACAAACATCTCTTTCCAACATGCAGAGCAAGGAATCATGTCGGCTTTCTTCACGGCATTTCTATCTGCAATGTTTGGCAACTGAACGTGGCACTGGTTTTACAGTATGTGGCCTGAACCTGCCTGTCTGAAAGTGCCACCGACTATGATACAGAACCTAAAGATCTGTGTCAGGCCTGACTGGCCACAGACATTCAGAACCAGTAAATCAATTCCCAACAACCCTTTCTGTATGCATCCGAATCATCAAACCCCAAAACGTACACTTGGTGATCCATGTCTGACAAAGGAGACGTCTGCTACTCTGAGTACGATGCCTCATTCTGTATTGAAAACATGGACTAATAGTAGTGCTGCATTAGAAATAGCATCAGAGAGCAGAATACCCACTAAGATAATTATTTTAGAAGTAAAGCCATTTTGAATAATTACAGCCTGTTCAATAACAGAATGATTTGAGACAACCGAACAGAAAAATGCAATCAGTTTCAGATTTGAAACTATCAAACAAATATGTCCCTATATTTTCAGAATGAACTCCATATTTTATGGACCTGAGGTATGGCAGATGCCAAACCACGTGAATGGAGTGCATACTAGGACTTCATCTTAGCACCTGAACTGGAAAATACTTTAAGGGAGCCTGAGCAAGACCTGTGAAAATGCCAATGGTTACTGGGCTTATCAGGTCGAAGCAGGTTTCTGAGAAGCAGCCCTGCACGCATCAATTTAGAGAGCCAGCCAGGCGACCTCAGGGCTTGAAATAGAAATGACAAGCTCAAAAGTTTCACTCCCAAGAACATCTAATAAAAATCATTCTGTTTATTTTCCCCCGATATGTAACCTAATTTCTCCTGTTATCAAATATATATTATATCACTCTGATGAAACGTTCCTAGGAGCCAATGACGGCACAAATACATGTATTTGGTTTGATTAGACATTCTCCATTCAGTCAATAAGGTTGTGTTGCACGTCCATAAAAGTAATATAATCTACCAGGACTTCCAAGGCTCTTAGCATCGTCAAATGTCTTGACTCAGGGGGACTTCACACTTGATAATTCCAATAGCCAATGGTCATTTGAAAAGCAGTTTGTCTGGAATGGCACTTGTAAATCTATTGGTCTGATTTCCATGATTGCGTACCGCTGGAGACATAATTGAAGAGCAAGTTGTATCCAATTCCCTGATCTGAGATCTAACATGTTCATATTCTGGAATTCCTTATTGACTTAGATAACATTGTTAGGGAGGGAGTCAGTCCAACTAGGAAGTAAGGGGTCTTTATTAAGAGGTAAATTGAAACTGCAGACGACTAATGAAAAGCCTATTGTGGAAGAAAGCTGCATCCCACTTAAAACTGAACACACCGATTGGCATGTTTTTCTGTTGATTATTAGAAAAACAAGATTTCAGTCGGAGCTGTATTTCCTGACCGATTGTGCATTTGGTTAATTATGTTTTTCACCCACGAGGCACTATAGAAGCCTATTTCCCTTTCTCAAAATCCCCAGATTGAATCTAAGATAAAAGTGAATTACAGATTTCTTGAGTTGATGTTTTTTGCAGAGGATGTTTTAGTTGCACAATTTCACAGGTGAAGGTGTTTGGTGCAGTATTTCTCAAGTAAGACGTGTTGTCTTATGTAAACAAATTCAGAGCTGCTGAGCAAGTCTCTCTCACGGTCTATGCTATTGGACAGAGTGCAATCATTGTAGCTGTTCATCGCATGTTAGTTGGCAAATGAACATCGTTAAATCAAAACCCAACCTTCAGTTACCCATTGTGATGCACGGCTGTTCCAAACTCAGTTTAAGCATAGACTGACTGACTAAAATTATCCTATTTACATGTTGTAGTCAATTTTGACCCCAGAATAACTGTTTTCCACAAAGTCTCACTCATGAGAGAGAAGCATACTTAGCTGGCTGTAATCGGTGTTGGACAACAGCCATACCCCTGTGCTGATCAATCCCCTGCAGTAGCCTCCTTAGAAGGTCCTTAGCCTCACAAAACCTGGCATGTAAGGTCTAAAGCCTGACAGCACCTTCTAAGACCAGGTCACACCCCTCCTGATTTACCCCATCCACCTGGCCCGAGGCCTGCAGCCGGTAGAGAGGATAAAGCATGCCTCGCCCGCACTCCTCAATGAATACTAATCTCTCATCTCCCCACAGCCAAAACCATCAATCCTCCCTCCGCCGTTCCAACATAGCCATCTTCTGCCCTTTTCCACTGACAAACCCATCTAGCTTTACTCAGCAAGCCTATCATCCATCATTACATAGCAAACCAATCTCCAACAGCTCTCTACCACAGACCCATCCTCTGCTATTACACCCCCGGATCACGTCGCTCTACAATTACACACAAGTAATCTTCCACTCGCTCACTACAAAACTCTTCACTTCGACCCGGTAACCCGTCTCCTACTTGCACAACAAAGTCGACAGAATAAAGGCAGGCTTTACGGACACACCACCACTTTCCACACCTTTATACCCTGCCTCGGAAATCAATGGCAAGCCATTTTAAAATGTCAATGAAAGATGCTTTTAGAGATTTCGGTTTTAACAAAGGGCTGTTTGTGTTGGTACATTAGGGGGAATAACAGTTCTACAGCTGAGACTAGACCACCAGCCTCCCACCTCACTAGGCTCAACCTGATTGTGATGAACTGCAAAAGAAAATGCAACACTATGTGCAGAATGTGGATTTGTTCTGATTCATGGCATGTATGGTAGTATACACTAACAGGGATGATTCATAAAAATGTGTTTGTGATCTTCCATTGATTGTTTTGATCCCTGAAGCCCACACTGCTCTCAGTTTGTCTGTTTGATCGAAAGGAGATTCTACCCCATTAGTGCATGTTATTTTCCCAGGATGCACCTGGCCTAAATCACCACCCGAAGCCAGGGAGCAAATGGCACGTCGCTTGCGCAGAGATCTGCCATTTATGATTGGACACCGTGATACCGTTAACCCCTGGACATCAAGTACTCCAACTGACATGCATTGTATGATAAGTGAAATTGAGCCAAACGACATAAAAGTCAATACTAAAAAATGTGAATAAGTGAACCGAAACTATTGAGGCCAAAGCAAGGAGGACTTTATTTTTTTATGAGCATGGCCTTATATCTATTACAGATTATTGGATGACTGTCATTCATATTTTATTCACCCAGTTCAATTTAACGTCGATAGGTTTAGGCTACTACTGTAAATGATTTTCCAATTTTCCCTATACCCATTATGAGGTTGCTACAACCTAGCCTATGAATTAAAGTATACAAAGTAGATGCACACAGGTCGAGATAAAAATTTGATGTTACAGACAGTGACACATTCAATAACGCCTTGCACACCCTTGCCTTGCCATTAGTCTAACATTTGCAAACAAGAGTTTCTATTGGACAAATTCAGGTATATTTATCCCTTTTGCTTCCGCTTAAGAAACATTTTAACAGAATCGGCAGAATGGAAACCCTTGAACACACATCGTTCACTCTCACAGCAGCCACATTGCATCCCTTCTCCCATCTATGCACTCTCTTCCTCTCACCTTTGTTTGTGAACTTCAATGCACAATATCTCAGCTGTATGTGACCAGGTGAAAAAACCTTTCCAAGCCAAACCATATCATAACCACTACACACAGCCTACACTGTGGTCACCATATTAGTTAAAGTAACGTCATAGGCAACACAGTTAATAGAACTAACGCGATAGTAAAGCCGCTACAATTATGCAGTAATGTTAGTGTATAGTCAGTACGCAGTTTAGCAGGCAGTTACACCAGCGTGCCCTGGTTGCAATACATTTGTAAAAACCAAAAGCTTACCTTGACTTGGAAGAGTACCAGTGTTCTGTTGGATATAGCCAACTAGCTAACATAGCATCCCTCTGTTTGAGCCAGGGCTAAATAGGCAAAACTTATTAAATCTCTCCACCACTCTTGCTTCGCCTTCATTTTTGAATAAAATAATTTGTTAAAAAATGTTAAACTATTGTCTTTCTCTTGGAGTCAACTACTCACCACATTTTTTGCACTGCAGTGTTAGCTGAAGCTTATGGTTTCAGTGATAGATGAACTTATCTGATCCTTTGATTGGGTGGACAACATGCCAGTCAATGCTGCAAGAGCTCTGATATGTTTGAGGACGTTCTCCGGAAGTTGTCATAATTACTGTGTAAGGGGGTGAGAACCATGAGCCTCATGGGTTTTGTATTTAAGTCAACGTACCCAGAGAACAGAAACTAGCTGTCCTCCGGCTACACCATGGTGCTACCCTACAGAGTGCTGTTGAGGATACTGTAGACCATTACAAAACAGTGTTTTAATTAATTGTTTGACGACACCTCAGGATGTGTCCCAAACTCACTAAAAGTGGCAGTAATAAAGCCTCTTGAAAAAGCCAAACCTTATATCGAATCTTCCACTCCTCTCAAATTTTAGACAAGGCTGTTGTGCAGCAACTCACTGCCTTCCTGAAGAAATGCTTCAGTCTGGTTTTAGACCCCATCATAGCACTGAGACTTACCACCTTCACAAGTGCAATGACCTTTTAATGGCATCAGACCGAGGCTCTGCATCTGTCCTCGTGCTCCTAGACCTTAGTGCTGCTTTTGATACCATCGATCACCACATTCTTTTGGAGAGATTGGAAACCTAAATTGGTCTACACGGACAAGTTCTGGCCTGGTTTAGATCTTATCTGTCGGAAAGATATCAGTTTGTCTCTGAATGGTTTGTCCTCTGACAAATCAACTGTAAATTTCGGTGTTCCTCAAGGTTCCGTTTTAGGACCACTATTGTTTTCACGATATGTTACCTCTTGGGGATGTCATTCGAAAACATAATGTTAACTTTCACTGCTATGCGGATGACACAGCTGTACATTTCAATGAAACATGGAGAAGCCACAAAATTGCCCTCGCTAGAAGTCTGTATTTCAGACATAAGGAAGTGGATGGCTGCAGATGATCAACTTTTAAACTTGGACAAAACAGAGATGGTTGTTCTAGGTCCCAAGAAACAAAGAGATCTTCTGTTGTATCTGACAATTAATCTTAATGGTTGTGCAGTCGTCTCAAATAAAACTGTGAAGGACCTTGGCGTTACTCTGGACCCTGATCTCTCTTTTGACGAACATATCAAGACCGTTTCAAGGACAGCTTTTTTCCCCCATCTACGTAGCATTGCAAAAATCAGAAACTTTGTCCAAAAATGCAGAAAATTTTATCCATGCTTTTGTTACTTCTAGGTAAGACTACTGCAATGCTCTACTTTCCGGCTACCCGGATAAAGCATTAAATAAACTTCAGTTAGTGCTAAATACAGCTGCTAGAATCCTGACTAGACCCAAATAATGTGATCATATTACTCCAGTGCTAGCCTCCCTACACTGACTTCCTGTTAAGGCAAGGGCTGATTTCAAGGTTTTACTGCTAACCTACAAAGCATTACATGGGCTTGCTCCTACTCTCAAATCTCTGATTTGGTCCTGCCGTACATACCTACACGTACGCTACGGTCACAAGACACAGGCCTCCTAATTGTCCCTAGAATTTCTAAGCAAACAGCTGGAGTCAGGGCTTTCTCCTATAAAGCGCCATTTTTATGGAATGGTCTGCCTACCCATGTGAGAGACGCAAACTCGGTCTCAACCTTTAAGTCTTTACTGAAGACTCATCTCTTCAGTGGGTCATATTATTGAGTGTAGTCTGGCCCAGGAGTGTGAAGGTGAACGGAAAGGCTCTGGAGCAACGAACCGCCCTTGCTGTCTCTGCCTGGCCGGTTCCCCTCTTTCCACTGGGTTTCTCTACCTCTAACCCTATTACAGAGGCTGAGTCACTGGCTTACTGGTGCTCTTTCATGCCGTCCCTAGGAGGGGTGCATCACCTGAGTGGGTTGATTCACTGATGTGGTCATCCTGTCTGGGTTGGCGCCCCCCCCTTGGGTTGTGCCGTGGCGGAGATCTTTGTGGGCTATACTCGGTCTTGTCTCAGGATGGTAAGTTGTTGGTTGAAGATATCCCTCTACTGGTGTGGGGGCTGTGCTTTGGAAAAGTGGGTGGGGTTATATCCTTCCCGTTTGGCCATGTCTGGGGGTATCATCGGATGGGGCCACAGTGTCTCCTAACCCCTCCTGTCTCAGCCTCCAGTATTTATGCTGCAGTAGTTTATGTGTCGGGTGGCTAGGGTCAGTTTGTTATATCTGGAGTACTTCTCCTGTCTTATCCGGTGTCCTGTGTGAATTTAAGTATGCGCTCTCTAGTTCTCTTTCTTTCTCTCGGAGGACCTGAGCCCTAGGACCATGCCTCAGGACTACCTGGCATGAGGACTCCTTGCTGTCCCCAGTCCACCTGGCCATGCTGCTGCTCCAGTTTCAACTGTTCTGCCTGCGGCTATGGAACCCTGACCTGTTCACCGGACGTGCAACCTGTCCCAGACCTGCTGTTTTCAACTCTAGAGACAGCAGGAGCGATAGATACTCCTAATGATCGGCTATGAAAAGCCAACAGACATTTACTCCTGAGGTGCTGACTTGCTGCACCCTCGACAACTACTGTGATTATTGCTGGTCATTTATGAACATCTTGGCTATGTTCTGTTATAATCTCCACCCGGCACAGCCAGAAGAGGACTGGCCACCCCTCATAGCCTGGTTCCTCTCTAGGTTTCTGCCTTTCTAGGGAGTTTTTCCTAGCCACCGTGCTGCTACACCTGCATTGCTTGCTGTTTGGGGTTTTAGGCTGGGTTTCTGTACAGCACTTTGAGATATCAGCTGATGTACGAAGGGCTGTATAAATACATTTGATTAGAATATGTAGTTTTATCTAAAAATGATCACATTTAAATGTTTTCCAATTTTTATGAAATTCACTCCACTGTCTCCGTCAGTAATTGGCAGAGTGGGGTGATAGTGGTGTGGCCTCACTGGCCTGTATTCCAACTCCTCTCACTGGCCACCTAAGCCTTCCGTTCCCCCCACCTACCCTCCCCTGCCTTCCTACTCCCTTCCCTCCCATATCAGACCTCCCACGCCTGATGCCTGCCCTCCTCCACCTTCCCACCCCTGCATCATTAGTCACATGAGAACAGGATCTAGATGGAGATGTGTTGGTGGTGAAGTGCTCCTGTCAAGCTGCAGCTGTGGCAGCACACACACCGCCACCTTTACTGCAGTCTGTGTGCCTCAGCTCGCTTCACTGCCACACTCAACTTCATCGTCAGAAACGCTCTGTTTCCTTCCCCAAAGTCACACTGTACCGTAGTAAAATACAGTACAGTGATTTATGTTTGTATGTTTGAATGAGTATTATTGTGCCACGAAGACAGGCCTATTTTCAACCCATTAAACAACCATTGTAGGCTACTTTTGTCTTGCTGCCAATTCAGGTCAGACCCATCAGCAGATTGACAGTGTATAAAAGGTTACTGTATGCTATTCTGAAGGGAGCTCAAACAAACAGAATGGAAAAGAAACACAGGAGTTTATATTACAATACATATTCAAATATTAAAACTCAGTAACATATTCGCCCATTCACTGTCAGTAGGAGCTAATGATGTGAAATATTGACTTTAGGTGCTACACGTCCTAGCTGCATTGTGGGGGTTATATATATAATAACAATAATAATAAATTGCCACAGCTAGCTTGGCACTAGCCTTGCTAATGATCTCTGCTGAGAGAGGAGCCAACTCCGAGGTACTGGCTCCCTCTGTGCCATCTGCCACCACTGTTACTATGGAACACATGTGATTTTGCTAAATTCACATTTAGACAATAGTGAACACATGTAAAAACCTCTGGGGGTGGGGACAGTACGACTGTTCCATCAACTTTAATACCAAAGAGTTTTGCCTACCATAAAGCACTACTTAGTGATTAATTGCTCACATGGACCCAACAAATTCACATATTTCAGGATATCTCCTGTTATGGTTTGACAGGAAGAGTTGGGTCTGTCAAGAGTGGGTGAAAATGCACATTGTTGATGAAATTTCACTTCCTTATGTTATAAAATACATTTTACCAAAACAAATCAGCAATCAGCTGTCTCAAACAAAGAAAACTGTCACATAGCAATGTTATTATCATATTTTTTCTGTCAGGCCTAATTGGCCAGTTTAAGTGTGACATTTGCACTAGCTGTCAACCCTGTCAGTGTGTTTATTGACATGAGGCTTCCTCAATCCAATAGGCCCCTAGCCTAATTTTACTGCTTTTCCTCCCCAGCGAGGAAAAAAAGCTTATAGATCACATTAACGCCTTCTCCTCCACAAGGTACAGATACAGGTGTATGGCTGACACTAATGGCTAACACAGAATAGCAACATAATATAATAAAAACAGGATTTTTTTTTATTTCTCCCTCTAAATAGCCTGGGTATGAAATACAATTCCACAGATAATTCAGTCCTAATCTGAGCATAGCAACGGTGATAAAAACATGCAAAAAGAAAATGACATTTTGTTTCGTAAATGGAAGCTCTCCATTGACAGTAGGCTAGGTTAATGTTAGGAGGCAACAACTTCAGCTGGGTGAGCATTTAATAGGCCCCATCATGTGCACGCATTAAGCACACACAGAGATATACCCATACACACTCATAAACTAGCAACAGTGTAATCACCTTCCTTATCTAGCAGCAAACTGTAGTATCAGGGTCTGACATCTGCAGAACGTTATGGGGGCCGAGTTGAGCAGTTATAACTGATAGCCCAGAGCAGTGGTTTTCAAACCTATCCTCTGCGACCACCAAACGTCTCACAACTGTGTTGTAGCCCTGAATTGACCTAATCAAGGACTTGATGATTAGTTGAATCAGGTTTGCTAGCTGTGGAATAGTTAAAACACATGGAACGGCTGGGGGTCCCAGAGGAGAGGTTTTAAAATCCCTCGCCTAGAGCCCTCAAATTCATATCTGACCTCTAAACCAGTTCCACTGTCCCCCCACCATTCTTCCCCTCTAATCAAGGACTGATTTGGAGTACTCAAATCTTACCCATAGAGGTCTGGAGTACTGCTAGTTCTGTTTTTACCTGATAATAAATTGCTCCCACCTAGTGTCCAAGGTCTACATCAGTCAATGATTAGAGGGGCAGAATGAAAAACAAATTAATTAACAAAGCAGTGGAACTGACTTCGAGGTCCAGAATTAAATTTGAGGGATGCATTTAATACTAACAAACAGGAAATGCCTTTTCTGGCTCATGCAGTTCAGTTGTCCACCCTTATATACTGTTATCCTAATTTATCAAACTCCACCCAGGTGTCCTGTCCTACGGCATAGATGATAAATCCTCTGACTGGAGGAGCCAATGGTTGCTGTCAATCCCCTAACATCCTATGTAAGTAGGACAGATGGAAGTAAAATAATGCTGTGAGTTGATGAGTTCATGTTGGCCATGGCCTATCCTACAACACAGGGTTTACTCCAGGCTGAATGGATAGTGTCATGATGAACACACTCCAACTCCATGTTTGCCATTTTAATCCCAGCCTGACGTGAAACCAGTCCCTTAGCCAGTCTGTCGTCATCACTCGCGTTTTAATCTCATCAACCAAGACCGCCACCCGGGCCGGCCGGTGAATCTGTACCTTGTCCTCGCCTTGTTAAAACGCCAGGGCAAATCAGAGGATTACAACCTCCTTTGACTTCAGCAGCGTGGGCTGGGCAGCTTAGCAACAACCACAATGCTCATCTCACTGTGCTGCTGCTGGTAGTCAATCTAGTATGGGGGTTTCCTCAACACAAAATAAGTTACAATATAAAACATGCTTATTTTGTTCCCCAACTGGTGGCATGCGGGTGATTTTACTTGGCCCCCCAAGTTTGAGAAACAAAATAACTGTAAATACACCAGCAAATCAGCACCAAGCAATTTTTGGGGGGGAAATATTTTCCAAAGTATTCCCACACAGAGATCTGTGTGATTGTACACAAAACGTTAGCAAGGTTTGAAGTGATTGTTTTAATAAAATATTATCTGTTTGAGGTTATTGCAGTCAATTTGCACTCTACAAATGATTTGTAATTATGTTCAGGTCTCCTAACCATCCGCTCAAGAAAACAAATCGGCCTGCGGCTGAATCTAGCTGATTAAAAACCATCAGAATACCATCAGAGTAACAATGCAATTTGATAGTTTGAACTGTCCTGACAGGTGAAGGGATGCATGTCGTAGCCAGTGAGACAGCATACCTATGAGCACACCGCATCTTTCTCCCCTCCACTATTGAAGAAACCAACACCTGGTTCAATTGTGCTTTGAAAAACAACAGCCACCTAAAAAACTTGTACAGGGAGTAATAAGCTATCTACTAGATACATTTTCACTTCAGGGGCGAAATCTCAGGAGGCAATTTCTACAAACTACATTACAACACTATTGTAACACCATGCACATGCGTTTGGGCCAAACAGTGGATCTCACATGTCTAATTAATATATATTTATTGATATCAAATACTGTAGATTTGGAGCCAAGATCTACTTTTCGTCATGCTAGAACACTACACTAAAGAGCGAGGTCTTCACACGTTTTAAGTATTCATTGGCTACATCATATTTATAAAACAGGTGGTACCTTACAGCCATAGCAGTTCGACATCTTATAAACAATTTGTGAAATTGCCTGAGGGATTTTCCAATGCCACATCTTCTGAAAACTACACAGAACCACTAAATGTGAAAAATAACGTATACCACAAGACCGTAACCTAACAGTCTGTATGTGTAAATAAATGACGCATAGAGCTGGAACGACAATAATGATTGAAATAGTAGAAAATGTGTCATTTGTTAACATAATCAAAAAAAACAAAAGGGTAAATAGAATAGTTGCGGCACAAAATTATCTTACCTTGAAAAATCCATAACAATAACAGGAGCGCTCGGACTCTCCCAGACATCGCCATTGCCCAACATGAACCGCACGTGCCCTGTGCAAGACAAATAGCAAACTTGTCTACAAAGGGAGTGGGCGTCTGTTGTCTTTTTGAAGTTCGTCTCCTGTTCAGTGGGCTTTCATCCGCTCCACTTCTGGCCAAAGTGAACGCGGAAAGCAGAACTTAGACAGTATAGAAAGGTAATAGTTTATGAATTATTTCAGCTTTCCCGTCCGCCGAGCAAACATTGCAGAGAACTGGCGCTGGTACACTTCCCCCGTTCACGGTCAAATAAGAAACCATTTGTCGAGAAGTCGACGCTCTGTTTCCCTTGACTTTACTCATGAAACCCTTACATATGTGCTGCTTTCCATTTCTCTCCAGAGTTGAAATGTAGACAGTAGTCTCCCCTCCTTACCCTCGAAGTGGACAGTTATAACGGGTCACCTGCCCGCCTGCACCTGTGCGCACATGAAACGCCCCGCCCCCTATCATTATGGACATGGTTTAATTTTGCACTGGTTGTTTTTATACTTTCTACTCTGTAACATCTATACACAAGAGTAATAATCTATAGGACGAATTACTATGAACTAAGGCTTGTAATGAAGCATTATTAACTGTGGAAAAAAGTTATTAAAGGCCCAGTGCGTTCAAAAAAAGTGATTTGCCTGTGGGGGGGTTTTTCAGTCAAAGGTTTGGACACACCTACTCATTCAAGGGTTTTTCTTTATTTTTACTATTTTCTACATTGTAGAATAATAGGGAAGACATCAAAACTATGAAATAACACATATGGAATCATGTAGTAACCAAAATAGTGTTAAACAAATATCTATTTTAGATTGTTCAAAGTAGCCGCCCTTTGCCTTGACGACAGCTTTGCCCACTCTTGGCATTCTCTCAACCAGCTTCATTAGGAATGCTTTTCCAACCGCCTTGAAAGCGTTCCCACATATGCGGAGCACTTGGTGGCTGCATTTCACTCTGCGGTCCAACTCATAACAAAATGTCTCATTTGGGTTGAGGTCGGTGATTGTGGAGGCCGGGTCATCTGATGCAGCACTCCATCACTCTCCTTCTTTGTCTAATAGCCCTTACACAGCCTGGAGGTGTGTTTTGGGTTGTCCTGTTGAAAAACAAATGATAGTCCCACTAAGTGCAACCGGAGGTGCAGTTAACTCTAATGAACGTATCCTCTGCAGCAGAGGTAACTCTGGGTCTTCCTTTCCTGTGGCGGTCCTCATGAGAGCCAGTTTCATCATAGCGCTTGAGGGTTTTTGCAACCTCACTTGAGGAAACTTTCAAAGTTCTTGACATTTTACGGATTGACTGACCTTCATGTCTTCAAGTAATGATGGACTGTCATTTCTCTTTGCTTATTTGAGCTGTTTCTTACATAATATGGACTTGGTATTTTACCAAATAGGGCTATCTTCTGTTTATCACCCCTACATTGTCACAACACAACTGATTGGCTCGAACACATTAAGAAGGAAAGAAATTCCACAAATTCACTTTTAACAATGTAGTCACCTGCATTCCAGGTGACTACCTCATAAAGGTGGTTGAGAGAATGCCAAGAGTGTGCAAAGCTGTCATCAAGGCAAAGGGTGGCTACTTTGAAGAATATCAAATATCAAATATATTTTGATTTGTTTAACACTTTTTTGGTTACTACATGATTCCATGTGTGTTATTTCATAGTTTTGATGTCTTCACTATTATTCTACAATGTAGAAAATTGTTTTTTTTTAAATAAGAAAAACCCTTGAATGAGTAGGTGTGAAATTGTGAAATTGATGATAATGCCCTTTTAGTGTAAGAACTGTTTGAAAAGACAGGCTGACATTTCAACCTGGATCACCAGACATCACCGGGTGGTAAATGAGTTAATAGACCAATAAGAAAGAGTTTCAAACCTCTGCCAATAACAGCTAGTTTTCAGTTTTCCCCTCCTCACTCAGACCACTCCCAGAGAGTCCTAGCAAAATTATTTATTTCTCAATTGCTCATTGCTAAGAAGCTGTTTTTGTTTCTTTTTGACCATTTTAATTGAAAACAATCACAGTAAGGTACTTAATTGTTGCCCAAAAAAGATTTTATATTGAAATAAAAATGGCTGCATTGGACCTTTAAGGTCAAGTGCTAAGGGGATACAAGCATTGGCCTACAGGCTTGTCAAAGATCTAAGAAGATACGCATGGCAGTGGCCTGTCTTCTGAAGGGATAGGGTGTATGGAATAATGCTGTGAATGAGCATGGAGAAAATTATTCCTGATTTGTACTGAAATGTATATTCAGGTCAATGCCATAGATAAACCGTTTCAGGGATTTAGTTCATACTGAAATTTATTCCAGATAAAGTCTATAAAGATGTGAAATCAGTTAAAGTGCATTACCTGAGTCTCATTTAAAAGTTTACATATAGGACACATTTCTTTTTGGCATGTAAAACTCCCCAGGAAACATTAACAGATAGTTGTGTGAGAGGACAGATAGGAGCACGAGCTAGGCTTTTAAGTTGTAGTGTAAGTCTGAGGTCCTGCCTCAGCTCATAAATGGGTTGTCAGGTGAAATATTCATATCTGCGTGGCCCATGTGTTGTTTTAGTTGTTGGATGTAATGGATTTATTACATGATATCAAATCCAGCATCTTTAAGACTGATCTATCCTCATCTCGACCTGCAGTGAAATACACAACAACCATGACTGCCACCACTGCTAACCTCAATCCACTACCTCATCACATCAGACCTGTGTGTTCCAGAACTTAGAGTTAATAATTGACTGGCAGACTCTTGAATTTTTCATGGCCTCATATTTTCGGTCCTGCTTTTCCTGCTTTTTAACATTGCCAGCCAATTTGACAGAGGTCATAGCTTCCGAATAATATTTTCACTGGCTATAAAATAGAGCTTCAATTAATAACATGAGTTGTTATGTTACACCAGACAGAGTCACTAGCTCGTCTGAATGAAGGTGAAATGTGACTGTCTGAGGCTCTGAGCATCGTCCTCCAGTAGACAGGTATAGGTAAATGAGAGAGACCCTGACATCGCTCTCTCCACTGGCTTCCAGTTGAAGCTCGCATCCGCTACAAGACCATGGTGCTTGCCTACGGAGCTGTGAGGGGAACGGCACCTCAGTACCTCCAGGCTCTGATCAGGCCCTACACCCAAACAAGGGCACTGCGTTCATCCACCTCTGGCCTGCTCGCCTCCCTACCACTGAGGAAGTACAGTTCCCGCTCAGCCCAGTCAAAACTGTTCGCTGCTCTGGCCCCCCAATGGTGGAACAAACTCCCTCACGACGCCAGGACAGCGGAGTCAATCACCACCTTCCGGAGACACCTGAAACCCCACCTCTTTAAGGAATACCTAGGATAGGATAAAGTAATCCTTCTCACCCCCCTTAAAAGACCTAGATGCACTATTGTAAAGTGGCTGTTCCACTGGATGTCATAAGGTGAAAGCACCAATTTGTAAGTCGCTCTGGATAAGAGCGTCTGCTAAATGACTTAAATGTAAATGTAATGTAAATGTAAATGACCTCACAATGACTTGTCTATGTAATTGATGCTCATGTTTTACTCTCACCAGATTGGAACAAAACCCAAAGATATCTGAAAAGCCTACTGAAAAGATATAGCTAGTATTTGAACCCCCCCAGCTTATTCACACTAACATACCAAGAAACCTTGATGCTGATGGCTAGTGTAAATTATTGATAATTAATGGTGGGTATATGGAGAGAGGCACTAATTTCAAACTGCACCGTGGGAACATTCTAAGGCTGCACTATTTTTCACTCCACATATATTCCCAGAACAGATTTTCAAATTGTTTGGCAATTATAGAGTAGGCCTCTATATCACTGTTATTTTGTTTAAGGAACCATAAAATGTACACTATATCCCACGTGAGATCAACTGCGATTTGTGAAATTGGATTGCCTTAAAATGTATTTTGTGTGAACATAATTAAAAGTCCCATGCAACCGTTTTTATCTCTGATCTTTACTGGGTAACAATTAAGTACCTTACTGTGAATGTTGTCAATTAAAATGGTCAAAAAGAAACAAAAATGCCTCCCAAGTGGCGCAGCGGTCTAAGGCACTGCATCGCTGTGCTTGAGGCATCAGTACAGACCCTGGTTCAATCCCAGGCAGTGTCACCACTGGCTGTGACCGTTAGTCCTATAGGGTGGTACACAATTGGTCCAGCGTTGTCTGGGTTAGGGGAGGGTTTGGCCAGGGGAGGGCTTTACTTGGATCAGCGATGAGACTGGATCGCAATTGGATATCACAAAAAAGGGGGTAAAATCCAAAAAACTAAAATAGCATCTTAGCAACGGGCAGTTTCTTAAGCAAGAAATTAGCTAGGACTGTCTGGGAGGGGTCTGAGTGGGGAGGGGAAAACTGAAAACTAGCTGTTATTGGCAGAGAGGTTTGGAACTGTCTTTCTTATTAATGTGTTAACTAATTTACCTCAGGATGATGTCCCCATAGAAGGCTTAAACTCCATCCCACCAAAACAGGCAGAACTTTCAGGTGCTTTCAAACAGCTCTTACACTAAAAGGGCATTATCATCATGTGCACAATTAAACAATATTATTTAGGGTTGGCGCCCCCCCTTGGGTTGTGCCGTGGCGGAGATCTTTGTGGGCCAAACTCGGCCTTGTCTGAGGATGGTAAGTTGGTGGTTGAAGATATCCCTCTAGTGGTGTGGGGGCTGTGCTTTGGCAAAGTGGGTGGGGTTATATCCTTCCTGTTTGGCCCTGTCCGGGGGATGTCATCGGATGGGGCCACAGTGTCTCCTGACCCCTCCTGTCTCAGCCTCCAGTATTTATGCTGCAGTAGTTTATGTGTCGGAGGGCTAGGGTCAGTTTGTTATATCTGGAGTACTTCTCCTGTCCTATCCGGTGTCCTGTGTGAATTTAAGTATGCTCTCTCTAATTCTCTCTCTCTTTCTTTCTCTCTCTCGGAGGACCTGAGCCCTAGGACCATGCCTCAGGACTACCTGACATGATGACTCCTTGCTGTCCCCAGTCCACCTGGCCGTGCTGCTGCTCCAGTTTCAACTGTTCTGCCTGTGATTATTATTATTTGACCATGCTGGTCATTTATGAACATTTGAACATCTTGGCCATGTTCTGTTATAATCTCCACCCGGCACAACCAGAAGAAGACTGGCCACCCCACATAGCCTGGTTCCTCTCTAGGTTTCTTCCCAGGTTTTGGCCTTCCTAGGGAGTTTTTCCTAGCCACCGTGCTGCTACACCTGCATTGCTTGCTGTTTGGGGTTTTAGGCTGGGTTTCTGTGCAGCACTTTGAGATATCAGCTGATGTATGAAGGGCTATATAAATCAATTTGATTTGATTATTCCAACCACGTAGAGTGGAAATATATATAAAACACAGGAAATCATGTTTTTGACTGCACTGGTCCTTTTCAGTTTTCACCTAAAATTACATACCCAAATCTAACTGCCTGTAGCTCAGGACCTGAAGCAAGGATATGCATATTCTTGATACCATTTGAAAGGAAAAACTATGACCTTTGGAGGAAATGTGAAATTATTGTAGGAGAATATAACACATTAGATCTGGTAAAAGATAATACAAACAAAAAAACAGGCCAATATTTGATTTAGGAATCTATGCGCAGTTTAGTTTTGACCACTAGATGGCAGCAGTGTATGTGCAAAGTTTTAGAATGATCCAATGAACCATTGCATTTCTGTTCAAAATGTTGTATCAAGACTGCCCAAATGTAGCTAATTGGTTTATTCATGCATTTTCAAGTTCATAACTGTACACTCTCCTCAAACAATAGCATGGTATTCTTTCACTGTAATAGCTACTGTAAATTGGACAGCTCAGTTAGATTATCAAGAATTTAAGTTTCTGCATATATCAGATATGTCTATGTCCTGGGAAATGTTCTTGTTACTTACAATCTCATGCTAATCACATTAGACTACTGTACGTTAGCCCATCCATCCTGCGGGGGGGATCCTGTAGGTGGATAAATAAGTACTTCCTTGTTGTCCATCCATTCTGTATAATAGCTCATTTCAATGGCATGTACTCCCTAATTATTTGATTATTTGGTATCTTTTCACTTTGAGCTGCAGTTGACTTCCTGAAGAAGTTCTTTGTTAAACATGTTCATGTGAGAAGAACCCCTGATCTCAATTCCAGGTGGAATATGGGCCTCTCTGTCCTCAACTGTGGTGTCCATGCTTTGATAGTGTGTCTGGACCGGCACGATTAATGAGTCAATTCAACTCTTTTTGCCTTGTTCCTCAGTTTACTTTCTCGTTTTCTATACAAGTGGAACTCAAATGCAGCAGAGAATCTATCACCAATTAGTTTGTTATTAATGAATGGTTGATTAGTGTCATCTAGTGGTCAAGAGGTGAAGAGCATTCGTTTTCACAACCAGACGATAGTCTGCAGTATTTTAATTTAAATGTAAAATTGAGAGGTGACTTCAATCTAGAAACATAATCTACAAGGAGGATATCCTCCAATCATCTCATTGTGTGAACCCTCAGTCTCAACATTTTTCTCTGAAAAGCATCTCTTCACTGAAAAATGTATTTTATTCACACAGACAGATGCCAAAGAGGTAAATACCAGTCTTTCGTATCAGACTATCATGTCCAGCACACGTGGGATTTGGTTCAGGATTCTGTTATTATTTTATATAATCTGTTGATTTTAGACATACTAGAATGGTAGCCGATTTTAATGCATCAAATCCATAACTCTCATCATCTGTGGCACTTATTAGGGTGATGCATTTAACCACTTTAGAGTACTGCACCCTCATAATGTATTAGTGTACAGCATCACAGTCACAGACAGTACTTTAATACCGTAATATATACAGATCCCACAGTCACAGTAAGGTCACAATACTTGAATCCACTGGAGGTTGGTCGCACCTTAATTGGGGAGGACGGGCTCGTGGTAATGGCTGGAGCGGAATAGGTGGAATGGTATCAAATACATCAAGCGCATGGTTTACATGTTCCGGTCATTATTATGAGCCATCCTCCCCTCAAAAGCCTCCTGTGCTTCATTCCCTAAAGGGGACTATGTGAATGATTTGACGATGAATGAGACACCAGGATTATTAGGAGAGTGGATGGGCTGGATCTATGTCTCCAATACATATCAATGCACAGCCTTCTAAATATGTGTATCTTTGTTCTCCCTTCCACCATCACTTTTGCCCGCCCTCATTCCAACAGGTCGGACAGAGGGGACACACCTCTGACTATCTCTCTGTCATCAATCCACTTTATCATGTTACCCTGTGCTTTAAATGTATACAATATCTCCCCACTTGTACATATACAGTACTACTGTTCCTGACGACTGTAGCCTCCCTGTTTGTGAGCAATCACCAGAGGAGAGATAATGGCCGTGTTCGAGAGGATCAAACTGTAGCGTATCATGGGTATGTTATGACTGAGTAGTTATTTTTCCTTTTCTTTTCTTTTTTTTACATTCCAAAAACAAAAACAAATGTACTGTATACATACAAACAACAACTTAAGGACAAATAAAAACAATGACTACATCTCCTCTGTCACGCCTTGACCTTAGAGATCCTTTTAATTATCTATTTGGTTAGGTCAGGGTGTGACTAGGGTGGGCAATCTATGTTTTCTATTTCTTTATTGGCTGGGTATGGTTCCCAATCAGAGGCAGCTGTCAATGATTTTCTCTGATTGGGGATCATACTTAGGCAGCCTTTTTTCCACCTGTAGTTTGTGGGATCTTGTTTTTGGTACTGTCCTGTTTAGCCCTACTAGGCTGTATGTTTCATTGGTTACGCGTTCTTGTTTTGTTTCTGTTTATCACTAATAAAAATGACGGTCCGACCATCCTTACAACGACGAGCGTAACATCATCTGCCCAGACCCGCATGCTCACACATCCATCACTATTGCCTGCATTATTGGTTTCCAATTGATATTAAATTGTACCAATTTGTTTTTCTTGTTTGCCCATCCTATTTCAATATTTAAATAATACATAATTTGATTTCTCCATTGTGTCAATGATGGCGGCTTGATTGACTTCCACATTTTTAGTATATGCTTTTTCAAAACGAGTAAAGAATAGTTCCACCCATTAGGTATCTCACTACATCCCCATATGTCATGTCTTGAAATATGCAGAGAGATTGATTAAAAGTACTTTTACATTGTAGTACTTCTGACAACTTGTATAGCTTTGCCCACAACTTCCAAACTTTATAGCATTCCCAGAAAGCATGGATTATTGAGTCATTTTAAGTTTTACACTTGAGACATGACTCTGCCGTGCTGTAGAACTTGTGAATTGCGTATCTTGTATAATTCATTCTAGTTTATACTGGAATGAGCGTACATTTTAGTTAACTGTAAATTCGTTAGTAACGCTCCAACTTTCCCTCCATCTTATGCCAATATCAGTTATGAGTTAAGTCTTGGTTCCAATAGTATATAATATTTTCTAAGAGATTTTCACTTGGATATGCTTTCTACAAGGTTTTGTAGATCTTCCCTATCATATGAACATCCTTTTCTGACTCAAATCCAAAAGATTTCAAATCAAAATTGTGTGATATGTAACTTTTAAGTTGCATGTATTTGAAACTATCTACATTGGTTAGTCCAAAATGACTTTTTACCTCTGTCATGGAAATAAATGTATTTCCTATTACCAAGTCATTTACGGTTTCTATGCCTTTATTTTTCCATGTGGGCCAATTTATCGAAGGAATTCAGAAAAGCTATCCAAGAATTATTCCATAAGGTTGTGTTTTTACTTGTGGGTAGTTATTTATGATGGAAAGTGATTTGTAGATTAGTCAGTTGGCACTGTCAGCTGCAATGTCGAACAAGCCAATTGTGACAGGGTTGGAACCTCAGTTTTGGTCAGTGTTTCCTGTAGGACCCTAATTAGTGTGGACTGTATAAAGCACAACTATTCTGTTTCAGTTTAGGCGTGTGTGCATGCGTGCATGCTTGTTCGTGTGTGTGTTCATGTGTGTGTGTGTGTGTGTGTGTGTGTGTGTGTGTGTGTGTGTGTGTGTGTGTGTGTGTGTGTGTGTGTGTGTGTGTGTGTGTGTGTGTGTGTGTGTGTGTGTGTGTCCGTCCAGTTGCTGTGCTACACTGAAAAAATATAAAAACGCTACATGCAAGAATTGCAAATATTTTAACTGAGTTATAGTTCATATAAGGAAATCAGTTGTTTGAAATAAATTCATTAGGCCTTAGCTATGGATTTCACATGACTTGGAATACAGATATGCATCTGTTGGTCACAGATACTGTACCTTAAAAAATGTAGGGATGTGGATCAGAAAATCAGTCAGTATCTGGTGTGAACACTATTTGCTTCATGCAGCGCGACACATCTCCTTCGCATAGAGTTGATCAGGCTGTTGATTGTGGCCTGTGGAATGCTGTCCCACTAATCCTCAATGGCTGTGAGAAGTTGCTGGATATTGGCGGGAACTGGAACACCGTGTCGTACAAGTCGATCCAGAGCATCCCAAACTTGCTCAATGGGTGACATGTCTTGTGAATAAGCAGGCCATGGAAGAACTGGAATTGTGTACAGATCCTTGCGACATAGGGCCGTGCATTATCATGCTGAAACATGAGGTGATGGCAGCGGATGAATGGCACGACAATGGGCCTCAAGATCTCATCACGGTATCTCTGTGCATTCAAATTACCATCGATAAAATAAAATTGTGTTCATTGTCCGTAGCTTATGCCTGCTGATACCATAACCCCACTGCCACCATGGGGCACTCTGTTCATAACGTTGAGATCAGCAAACCGCTTGCCCACACGACGCCATACACACGGTCTGCCATCGTCCCTGTTGAAACCGGTTTTCATCCATGAAGAGCACACTTCTCTAGCATGCCAGTGGCCATCGAAGGTGAGCATTTGCCCACTAAAGTTGGTTACAATGCCGAACTGCAGTCAGGTCAAGACCCTGGTGAGGATGACAAGCATGCAGATGAGCTTCCCTGAGACGGTTTCTGACAGTTTGTGCAGAAATTCTTTGGTTGTGCAAACCCACAGTTTCATCAGCTGTCCAGGTGGCTGGTCTCAGACGGTCCCGCAGGTGAAGAAGCCAGATATGGAGGTCCTGGGCTGGCGTGGTTACCCATTTTCGGCGGTTGTGAGGCCGGTAAGACATACTGCCAAATTCTCTAAAATGACATTGGAGGCAGCTTATGGTAGATAAAACAACAATAAATTCTCTGGCAAAATCTCTGCTGGACATTCCTACAGTCAGCATGCCAATGGCACACTCCCTCAAAACTTGAGACATATGTGGCATATTGTTGTGTGACAAAACTGCATATGTTAGAGTGGCCTTTTAATGTTTGCAGCAGAAGGTGCACTTGTGTAATGACCATGCTGTTTAATTGACTTCTTGATACGCCACACCTAAAAACCTGTTTTGCTTTGTCAATTTGGGGTATTGTGAGTAGATTGATGAGGGAAAAAATGTGTTTTATCCATTTTAGAATAAGGCTGTAACGTAACAAAATGTGGAAAAAGTCAAGGGGTCTCAATTCTTTCCGAATGCACTGTATGTAGTTTAGAAACACTCCATACAGGAGAGGATGACATCTAATAGGGATCCGTCCACTTACATCCCTCCGACCGCAAGGCACTACAGAGGGTAGTGCAAACAGCCCAGTACATCACTGGGGCTAAGCTTCCTGCCATCCAGGACCTCTATACCAGGCGGTGTCAGAGGAAGGCACTACAGAGGGTAGTGCGAACAGCCCAGTACATCACTGGGGCTAAGCTTCCTGCCATCCAGGACCTCTATACCAGGCGGTGTCAGAGGAAGGCACTACAGAGGGTAGTGCGAACAGCCCAGTACATCACTGGGGCTAAGCTTCCTGCCATCCAGGACCTCTATACCAGGCGGTGTCAGAGGAAGGCACTACAGAGGGTAGTGCGAACAGCCCAGTATATCACTGGGGCTAAGCTTCCTGCCATCCAGGACCTCTATACCAGGCAGTGTCAGAGGAAGGCACTAAAAAATGTCAAAGACTTCAGCCACGCTAGTCGTAGACTGTTCTCTCCGCTACCACACGCTAAGTCTAGGTCCAAGAGGCTTCTAAACAGCTTCTACCCCCAAGCCATAAGACTCCTGAACGTCAAATCAAATGGCTACCCAGACTATTTGCATCCTCTCTTTTACGCTGCTGCTACTCTCTGTTATTATCTATGCATAGTCACTTTAATAACTCTACCTACATGTCCATATTACCTCAATTACCTCAACTAATTACCTCGACTGCCATCCAGGACCTCTATACCAGGCGGTGTCAGAGGAAGGCTCTCTCCACTGGCTTCCAGTTGAAGCTCGCATCCGCTACAAGACCATGGTGCTTGCCTACGGAGCTGTGAGGGGAACGGCACCTCAGTACCTCCAGGCTCTGATCAGGCCCTACACCCAAACAAGGGCACTGCGTTCATCCACCTCTGGCCTGCTCGCCTCCCTACCACTGAGGAAGTACAGTTCCCGCTCAGCCCAGTCAAAACTGTTCGCTGCTCTGGCCCCCCAATGGTGGAACAAACTCCCTCACGACGCCAGGACAGCGGAGTCAATCACCACCTTCCGGAGACACCTGAAACCCCACCTCTTTAAGGAATACCTAGGATAGGATAAAGTAATCCTTCTCACCCCCCCTTAAAAGACCTAGATGCACTATTGTAAAGTGGCTGTTCCACTGGATGTCATAAGGTGAAAGCACCAATTTGTAAGTCGCTCTGGATAAGAGCGTCTGCTAAATGACTTAAATGTAAATGTAATGTAAATGAGTTCCATTGTGGAATTGGAATAATGTTCCTTAATCTTGATATGTGTCTTTTTTTTCTTTTTTTCTTAAAAAAACAACATTTTATCAATAATGTTTAGCCTGGCGCTATTCATGAATACAACTATTCGTCAATGCCAGCCTATAGATTAAGTTGACAACTGGGCAGAAGTGAGATTGTGTCAGTGAAATTCCCCCACTGGACCTTGGTGCCCCAGTTGCTGGTGGAATGACATGGGTGGCAGTAAAGGGCGCTTTCAACAGAATGGTGGGGTGTACTATGACTAATTATTGCCCCTGCTGGACTGCTAATTTTACAGAGAAATTTTGAAATATGGAGGGTATATTTGGTATGTAAATACATGCTGTATGCCTAAATACTTAAATACTGTGTGTTTTTTACTTTCCCACCCAATCTTAGGGATAGTTACAATTCTGTACAAGAACTGTTTATGCATTTATCTCTGACGACACATGCCCTCTCACTCCATAGACTCGAGGGACCCCGATCACAATTCCAAAATGACTGAGGAGGAAGGGGTGGAGTAAGTGAAACAGAGAGAGAGAATTGGAAACAGATGACAAGAAGAGGGCATGAGACAAAGTATCAGAAAAGGGTTAATACAGAAAGAAGGAGAAAGAAGGAACAAGACCCGAACATTTATTTTTTGACATAGGAATTTGGAAGGCATAGTGCTTTTAAAAGACGTTTTGATGTTTCTTTGTCATTTTGGAGTTCACTTTAAAATTCATAGGAAACTTTGATATGCAGAACACAGCCTAAAGGATCAGGACAAGAAGGATATCGGAGAGGACAGCTGGACTGTCACTTTTTCACTCAGTCAAAATGCTTCTCTATTTTATCCCAGACTCTGCTGCAGATTAACTTCTATGCTGACCCTTAGAACAGCAACTACAGCAACTATACTAATATGTCCAGACCTACATCTGAGACATCAGTCTTGTCCCTGAACATATCCTCTCTGAATCTGGAAAATGCTACAATCTTCAATGGTGAGTGAATAGATGTAAAAAGGTTCTCAACGTATAATCTTTTTTAAAATCTAACTTTACAAGGTATGTTAAACAGGTTCCATGATCATGGCTGACAAATATAATGTGTTAACAGCTAACAAAACTCAAAACAGTGGCAACTATTTCTAAGAGTGGTATTGAATGTTGTCGATTATTTAAAAAATGATGTGCTTTGAATGTACAGTAGCCTACCTTGAAATGTAAGTCGGTCTTGATTACTGTCTCAAATCTGAATAATACTACTATAATCCAATATGGTCTGCTTTAAAGACAGATAAAGAGTGCAGGGAAGAAGCAGAGCAAACGTTTACCTCTCCAGTATTCTAATCAGATTCAGTATGTTGAATTACTGTAACCGACAAGGTCTCTTGATCTCGAGTGAGCAGCAGGTCAGCTAGGATGGGACTGGGTTGGAAAGTTAATGCACTTATTCTCAAGGGGAGGGAGATGATAGAGAGAAAAACTAAATGGATTTCTGTCTTTCATAAAATAGGTTGTATTCTATGACCCTCTATTTCTGAAACTATCCGCCGCCATTGTAACAACCCATATTACCAGCCTGTTCAACCTCTCTTTCATATCGTCTGAGATCCCCAAGGATTAGAAAGCTGCTGCAGTCATCCCCCTCTTCAAAGGGGGAGACACCCTGGACCCAAACTTTTACAGCCCTATATCCATCCTGCCCTGCCTATCGAAGGTCTTCGAAAGCCTGGTCAACAAACAGATCACTGACCATCTCGAATCCCACCGTACCTTCTCCGCTGTGCAATCTGGTTTCCGAGCCGGTCACGGGCGCACCTCAGCCACGCTCAAGGTACTCAACGATATCATAACCGCTATCGATAAAAGACAGTACTGTGCAGCCGTCTTCATCGACCTGGCCAAGGTTTTCGACTGTCAATCACCATATTCTTATTGGCAAACTCAGTAGCCTCGGTTTTTCTAATGACTGCCTTGCCTGGTTCACCAACTACTTTGCAGACAGAGTTCAGTGTGTCAAATTGGAGGGCATGTTGTCCAGTCCTCTGGCAGTCTCTATGGGGGTGCCACAGGGTTCAATTCTCGGGCCGACTCTTTTGTCTGTATATATCAATGATGTTGCTCTTGCTGCGGGCGATTCCCTGATTCACCTCTACGTAGACGACACCATTCTGTATACTTCTGGCCCTTCCTTGGACACTGTGCTATCTAACCTCCAAACGAGCATCAATGCCATACAACACTCCTTCCGTGGCCTCCAACTGCTCTTAAACGCTAGTAAAACCAAATGCATGCTTTTCAACCGTTCGCTGCCTGCACCCGCACACCCGACTAGCATCACCACCCTGGATGGTTCCGACCTAGAATATGTGGACATCTATAAGTACCGTAATGTCTGGACTATTAAGAGCACCTGAATATAAGCCACACCCACTGAATTTAAAAACAAATATGTATTTTGCACATAAATAAGCCGCACATGTCTATAAGCCGCAGAGGCCTACCGGTACATTGAAACATATTAACTTTACACAGCCTTTAAACGAAACACGGCTTGTAACAAAAATAAATAGGCTTTTAAACTAAACACGGCTTGTAACAAAAATAAATAGGCTTTAACGAAACACGGCTTGTAAAAAAAAAAAATAGGCTTTAACGAAACACAGCTTGTAACAAAAATAAATAGGCTTTAACGAAACACGGCTTGTAAAAAAAATAAAATAGGCTTTAACGAAACACGGCTTGTAACAAAAATTAAAAAAATAGCAGTAAACAGTAGCCTTCCAAGAAAGTCATTGGTCACTATCTTCCTCCTCCTGTGCACTGAAACCACTGAAGTCATCTCCTTCGGTGTCGGAGTTGAATAGCCTCAGAATTGCTTCATCCAATGTTGGATCATTTTCATTGTCACTCTCGTCACTTACATCCGGAGGCAAATTCCCCACTGAGCTCATGCTGCCCTCTTCAACACGCAGCAGTCCAGCCTTTCGAAACCCGTTGATGATAGTGGATTTTTTGACAATGCTCCACGCTGTCAGGACCCACTGGCAGACTTGACCATATGTTGCTCTTCGCATGTGGCCCGTTTTAGTGAAGGATTTCTCCCCACTTGTCATCCAAGCCTCCCACTGAACACGTCAGTTCCTCACGCTGCTGTTTCCAACGTCTTATCATCGACTCATTAAGGCCAAGCTCCCGTGCAGCAGCTCTATTTCCTTTTCCAACAGCCAGATCGATCGCCTTCAACTTGAAAGCTGCATCATATGCATTTCTCCGTGTCTTTGCCATGATGAGGGTGACAAAATGACTACCGTAAATCAGAATGATGGGAAGTTTGAGCGCGCTCGATTTACGTCACATTATGTGACGGTGCTCAGTTTTTTGGCAGCATGAATCTTGTGAAAGCGGGAAAAATCCATAAATTAGCCGCGTCATTGTATAAGCCGCGAGGATCAAAGCGTGGGAAAAAAGTAGCGGCTTATAGTCCAGAAATTACGGTACCTAGGTGTCTGGCTAGACTGAAAACTCTCCTTCCAGACTCATATCAAACATCTCCAATCTAAAATCAAATCTAGAGTCGGCTTTCTATTCCGCAACAAAGCCTCCTTCACTCACGCCGCCAAACTTACCCCAGTAAAACTGACTATCCTACCGATCCTCGACTTCGGCGATGTCATCTATAAAATAGCATCCAATACTCTACTCAGCAAACTGGATGCAGTTTATCACAGTGCCATCCGTTTTGTTACTAAAGCACCTTATACCACCCACCACTGCAACCTGTATGCTCTAGTAGGCTGGCCCTCGCTACATATTCATCGCCAGACCCACTGGCTCCAGGTCATCTACAAGTCCATGCAAGGTAAAGCTCCGCCTTATCTTAGTTCACTGGTCACGATGGCAACACCCACCCGTAGCACGTGCTCCAGCAGGTGTATCTCACTGATCATCCCTAAAGCCAACACCTCATTTGGCCGCCTTTCGTTCCAGTTCTCTGCTGCCTGTGACTGGAACGAATTGCAAAAATCGCTGAAGTTGGAGACTTTTATCTCCCTCACCAACTTTAAACATCTGCTATCTGAGCAGCTAACCGATCGCTGCAGCTGTACATAGTCTATCGGTAAATAGCCCACCCAATTTACCTACCTCATCCCCATGCTGTTTTTATTTATTTACTTTTCTGCTATTTTGCACACCAGTATATCTTCCTGCACATGACCATCTGATCATTTATCACTCCAGTGTTAATCTGCAAAATTGTAATTATTCGCCTACCTTCTCATGCCTTTTGCACACAATGTATATAGACTCTTTTTTTATATTTTTTTATACTGTGTTATTGACTTGTTTATTGTTTACTCCATGTGTAACTCTGTGTTGTCTGTTCACACTGCTATGCTTTATCTTGGCCAGGTTGCAGTTGTAAATGAGAACTTGTTCTCAACTAGCCTACCTGGTTAAATAAAGGTGAAATAAAAAATAAAAACAACGTTGACATCAACAAACCGCTCGCCCACACAACGCTATACACGTGGTCTGCGGTTGTGTGGACGGTTGGACGTACAGCCAAATTCTCTAAAACTACATTGGAGGTGGCTTATGGTAGAGAAATGAACATTCAATTATCTGGCAACAGCTCAGTTGGACATTTCTGCAGTCACCATGCCAATTACACGCTCCCTCAAAACTGTGGCATTGTGTTGTGACAAAACCGCACATTTTAGACTGGCCTTTTATTGTCCCCAACACAAGGTGCACCTGCTTAATGATCATGCTGTTTAATCAGCTTCTTGATATTTACCACACCTGCACCTGTCAGGTGGATTGAATATCTTGGCAAAGGAGAAATGCTCATTAACAGGGATGTAAACTAATTTGTGCAAAACATTTGAGAGAAATACGTTTTTTGTGCATATGGAGAATTTCTGGGATCTTTTATTTCAGCTCGTGAAACATGGGACCAACACTTGCGCTTATATTTTTGATCAGTGTATAATAAGCTACATAGAATTGGCCCCCACACTCTCAGTCTATGGGGGACCGGCAGCATACATCTGTCTGTTAGCTATCTATTATAGCCCTATTCCCCAGAGCCAAAGAGACATCTCAGATGCAGAGAGGGCAGCCAGAGGAGATGTTAAGGAGTATTTCTGTCTGTAATAAATCCCTTTTGTGGGGAAAAACTCCTCCCGATTGGCTGGGCCTGGCTCCCCAGTGGGTGGGCTTGGCTGCCAACTGGGTGGGCCTATGCCCTCGAATGTCCACCCATGGCTGCGCCCCTGCCCATTTATGTGAAATCGATAGATTAGGGCCGAATGAATTTATTTCAATTGACTGATTTCCTTATATGAACTGTAACTCAGTAAAAATCTTTGAAATTGTTGCGTTTTATTTTTTTGTTCAGTATACACTACTGGTCAAAAGTTTTAGAACACCTACTCATTCAAGGGTTTTTCTTTATTTTGACTATTTTATACAGTGAAGACATCAAAACGATGAAATAACACATGGAATCATGTAGTAACCGAAAACTGTTAAACAAATCAAAATATATTTGATATTTGAAATTCTTCAAAGTAGCCACCCTTTGCCTTGATGACAGCTTTGAACACTCTTGGTATTCTCTCAAACAGCTTCACATGGAATGCTTTTCCAAGAGTCTTGAAGGAGTTCCCACATATGAGCACTTGTTGGCTGCTTTTCCTTCAGTCTGCGGTCCGACTCATCCTAAACCATCTCAATTTGGTTGAGGTCGGGAGATTGTGGAGGCCAGGTCATCTGATGCAGCACTCCATAACTCTCCTTCTTGGTCAAATAGCCCTTATACAGCCTGGAAATGTGTTGGGTCATTGTCCTGTGGAAAAATAAGTGATAGTCTCACTAAGCCCAAACCAGATGGGATGGCGTATCGTTGCAGAATACTGTGGTAGCCATGCTGGATAAGTGTGCCTTGAATTCCAAATAAATCAGACAGTGTCACCAGCAAAGCACCCCCACACCATAACACCTCCTCCTCCATGCTTCACGGTGGGAAATACACATGTGGAGATCATCCGTTCATCCATACCGCGTCTCACAAAGACACAGCGGTTGGAAACAAATATCTCCAATTTGGACTCCAGACCTAAGGACAGATTTCCACCAGTCTAATGTCCATTGATTGTGTTTCTTGGTCCAAGCAAGTCTCTTCTTATTATTGGTGTCCTTTAGTAGTGGTTTCCTTGCAGCAATTCGACCATGAAGGCCTAATTCACACAGTCTCCTCTAAATGGTTGATGTTGAGATGTGTCTGTTACTTGAACTCTGTGAAGCATTTATTTGGGCTGCAGTTTCTGAGGCTGGTAACTCTAATGAACGTATCCTCTGCAGCAGAGGTAATTCTGGGTCTTCCATTCCTATGGCGGTCCTCATGAGAGCCAGTTTCATCATAGCTCTTGATGGTTTTTGCGACTGCACTTGAAGAAACATTCAAAGTTCTTCAAATGTTCCGTGTTTACTGACTGTCATGTCTTAAAGTAATGATGGACTGTTGTTTCTCTTTGCTTATTTGAGTTGTTCTTGCCATAATATGGACTTGGTCTTTTACCAAATAGGGTTATCTTCTGTATACCCCCCTACCTTGTCACAACACAACTGATTGGCTCAAACGCATTAAGGAAAGAAATTCCATAAATTCACTTTTAAGAAGGCACACCTGTTAATTGAAGTGCATTCCACCTCACGAAGATAGTTGAGAGAATGCCAAGAGTGTGCAAAGCTGTCATCAAGGCAAAGGGTGGCTATTTAAAAATCTCAAATCTCAAATATATTTAGATTCCTATAACACTTTTTTGCTTACTAGATGATTCCATGTGTGTTATTTCATAGTTTTGATGTATTCACTATTATTCTACAATGTAGATAATAGTAAAAATAAAAAAAATCCCTTGAATTTCTAAAACTTTTGACCGGTAGTGTATATTATTTTCAAATAATCCTATCATCTCAGCAGTGGAGGCTGCTGAGGGTAGGACGACTCATAATAATGGCTAGAACATGGAATGGCATGAAACACATGGAAACCGTTTGATATATTGGATACCATGCCAACTATTTCGCTCCAGCTATTACCACGAGCCCGTCCTCTCCAATTGAGGTGCCCCCAACCTCCTGTGTATCTCAGGCCTCTAAAGTCTGAGATATTTGTTGCATGCAGCACTGAGGTCCATGACTGTTTACAGTTTTTGTTTTGCCACTTATGTATGACATAATATATATTTTTTATTCATACAATGGAAACATTATACCAAGCCTTTATAACTTTGATCCTTCTGGTGATGATAACCCTTAGTGGAAAGGTTCCCAAACATTGTGTTATTATGATCTCTAGTGGTAGACTGGAATAATGCAGGTGAGTTGATCTCGCTGATGGCTCATAAAAAAGCACTGAAAAAATTACATATCTCTCTCTGTTCAGGTTAGACAATTACTAGTGGGGTTACCCATTGTTACAACATCCCTAACCCTGACTTCATGTCCACATCCAGGTTCAACCCTAACCCCTTAGCTTCAACCACAACCCCTTAGCTTCAACCACAACCCCTTAGCTTCAACCACAACCCCTTAGCTTCAACCACAACCTTAACCCCTTAGCTTCAACCACAACCCTAACCCCTTAGCTTCAACCACAACCCTAACCCCTTAGCTTCAACCACAACCCTAACTTCATGTCCACATCCTGGTTCAACCCTAACCCCTTAGCTTCAACCACAACCCTAACCCCTTAGCTTCAACCACAACCCTAACCCTAGCTTTATGTCCACATCCTGGTTCAACCATAACCCTAGCATCAACCACATCCCTAACCCTAGCTTTATGTCCACATCCTGGTTCAACCATAACCCTAGCATCAACCACATCCCTAACCCTAGCTTTATGTCCACATCCTGGTTCAACCATAACGCTAGCATCAACCACAACCCTTATCCTAACCATAACCTTAGCCCTAAACACAATGGAAGTACGGCACAACAATGGGTAATTACAAAACTTGTTCATGTAATTATAATTACACAGTAATAAGGGAATCTGTAATATAAAGTACATTTATTAAGCTACCATATACACTGTTTTAGGACCGTTCAATATAATATGAAACTTATTCACATTTCATGACAAGGCAATGTGTTGAATTTACCATGAGAGGACTGCATGTGGGCAGAATGGCCAGTAGAGGGCACTATGAGCCATATATACTTCGTAAGAGAAATCCTTTGAGAGTGATCCTAGTGATTTATTCCCCCTCCACTACTCTCTGTGTCCTGCCTCCTTTTCCCTCCCTCCTGCTCCCTATCCTGTTCTACATCTTTCTCAACTGTTGTAATATGTTTGGGCCTGACTAGCCCCATATGGCATTGTATGGTATGACGTGTTGCACATATGTCTATCTATCTGAGCAGTGTGAAAGGACATGATGACAATGACTATAACCGACTATAACCCCATGTATCCAATCTCTCTCTCTAGGGGCAGCAGGCAGCCTAGCGGTTAGAGCATTGGGCCAGTAACCGAAAGGTCACTGGTTTGAACACCCGAGCCAACAAGGTGAAAAATCTGTTGATGTGCCCTTGAGCAAGGCACTTAACCATAATTAGCTCCAGAGGCACTGTACTACACATTTCACTGCACCTAAGCGGTGTATGTGACAAAAACATTTTTTTTCTTATACAACCTCAGCTGCCTTGCTTGCAGCACTGTGGCTGCAAAATCAAGTACAGCCCTCATGTTTGAGGCTGCAATTCAATCACACCTGGGTGTATGCACTTGCTTAAAAATACACTCCGGGATCGTCAGCACAACAAATTCGTATCATATTGCACAAGTTGGATTCGTAACATATCACATTAATTGCAAAAATTACACATACATATTGTAAAATTTGTGACATATCACACAAATGGATGATGTAGTACACAATTAGATGATGTAGTACACAATTTGATGACGTAGTACACAAATATGGGGACCCGTTTTGGCTCCTGAACACCACTTTCAAAACTAGTGGCTGAAATTATACAAAAGTTTGAAAGTGCATCTTTAATACAAGCAAGACTTAGACTTAGATTCCCAAAGCTGGAACAACTACACTGCCTTCAGAAAGTATTTACACCCCTTGACCTTTTCCACATTTTGTTGTGTTACAGCCTGAATTTAAAATGTATTAAATTTAGATTTTGTGTCACTGATCTACAAACAATACCCATAATGTCAAAGTGGATTTATGTTTCTAGAAATGTTTACAAATGTATTAAAAATGAAAAGCTGAAATGTCTTGAGTCACTAAGTATTCAACCCCTTTGCAATAGCAAAGATAAATAAGTTCAGGAGTAAAAATGTACTTAACAAGTCACATAATAAGTTGCATGGACTCACTCTGTGTGCAATAAGTGTTTAACATGCCTTTTAAATGACTATCCAATCTCTGTACCCCACACATACAATTATCTGAAACGTCCCTCAGTCAAACAGTGAATTTCAAGCATAGATTTAACCACAAAGACCAGAGGGTTTTCCAATGGTTCGCGAAGAAGGGCAGAAATTGGTATAGACGTGTAAAATAAAAAATAAAAAATAAACAGATATTGAATATCCCTTTGAGTATGGTGGTGTTAATAATTACACTTGTATCAATACACCCAATCACTACAAAGATACAGACGCCCTTCCTAACTCATTTGCCGGAGAGGAAGGAAACCGCTTAGGGATTTCACCATGAGCAGTGGTGTAAAGTACTTAAGTAAAAATACCTGAAAGTACTACTTAAGTCGTACTGGTGGACTCACTAAACAGTGTGAGTGTTGGAGCATGCCCCTGGCTGTCCATAAATCAATTAAAAAACAAGAAAATGGTACCATATGGTTTGCTTAATATAAGAAATTAGAAAGTGTTGATACATTTACTTTTGATAGTTAACTATATTTTAGTAATTACATTTATTTGACTTTTTAGACTTTTACTCAAGTAGTATTTTACTGGGTGACTTTCACTTTTATTTGAGTCGTTTTCCATTAAGATATCTTTACTTTTACTCAAGTATGGCAATTGGGTACTTTTTCCACGACTGACCATGAGGCCAATTGTGATATTAAAACAGTTACAGAGTTTAATGGCTTCGACAGGAGATAACTGAAGATGGATCAGCAACATTGTATTTACTCCACAATGCTAACATACATGACAGATTTAAAATAAGAAAGCCTGTATAGAATAGACATATTCCAAAACATGCATACTCTTTGCAATAAGGCAAAGTAATACTGCAAAAAATGTGGCAAACTTTTTGTCCTGAATACACATTTGCATGAGGAAAATCTAACACAACACATGACTGAGTACCACTCTTCATATTTTCAAGCATAGTGGTGGCTGCATCATGTTATGGGTATGCTTGTCATTAGCAGGAACTATGGAGTTTTTAGGATAAAAAGAAATGGAATAGAGTTAAGCACAAGAAAAATCCTAGAGTAAAACTTCTTTCACCTTTCAGCAGGACAATTACCGAAAACACAAGGCCAAATATACACTGGAGTTGCTTACCAAGACGACATTGAATGTTCCTGAGTGGCATAGTTACAGTTTTGATTTAAATCGGCTTGAAAATCTATGGCAAGACTTGAAAATGGCTGTCTAGCAATGATCAACAACCAACTTGACAGCTTGAATATTTTTTTAAAGAATAATAGGCAAATATTGCACAATCTAGGTGTGCAAAACACTTAGAGACTCACACTGTAATCGCTGCCAAAAGTGATTATAACATGTATTGATTCAGGGAGCTGAATACTTATCTATTAAAGATAGTGTTTTATTTTCCATTAATATATTTAAAAAATTGACATTAGGGTATTTTGTGTAGCTCATTGACAGAAAACATAAATTAAATCCATTTCAATCCCACTTGTGGAGGAAGTCAAGGGTTGTGAATACTTTCTTAAGGCACTTTATATAGCAGAGAAAGACTTGCAGTCAGTTGTGCCAGAGAAAGAGCAAGTAAGTGTTTTCCTTGGCTCATGAACACTTAGTGGAGGAGATCCAATAGCAGTCAGCACTCCTGGTCAGGTAGACTGATGAGAAAGAATAATTAGTAATACAAACCACCTCATTCCCTCCGGGGTGGCTCAATACAAGTACAACTCACCTACAATTTGCCACTGATGTTTGAGGGCATGATAAGAGGGTGTACGTTCATGTTGTCTATATTGAAGGGCCTGAAATGAGAAAAGATGGGCTGGCCGCCAAATGCAGCTGTATTGTTAGTTGCTTACCTTAGCACTGTACTGTATTGGATGTAAATGGCCTGCCGTAAGGCCCTGCATGGCAGTGACACCAGGTCTATAAATAAACCCCAGGCTGAGGCTGTGTCCCAAATGTCACCCTGTTACCTATATACAGTAGCGCACTACATTTGATCAGTGACCTATGGGTCCTGGTCAAAAGTAGGACACTACAAAGGGCATAGGGTGCCATTTGGGATGTAGCCTGAGTCCTCCAGGCTGACTGAAGGTCCCTCACACAGCCAGGCAGGCAGGCAGGCAGGCAGGGGAAGACAAAGGGTCTACACCAATGACTAATGAGACTGGCTGATCAGTTACCACAGAGGTTGACAGCTAAGGACCCTCTCTGTGGGAGAGGAGAAAAACAGGGAGGTACTGTATGTGACAAGGTGAGCCCAGGAGAGGCAGGTAGAGAGAAACTAGGATCCCTAAAGGAGCTTTCTACACTGTACAGGGAACAACCAACGATGATCAGAGGCTCACATTTATAGTTGTAGTGCAGTTGAGAGTAGTGTTTAATTTGTCATTCGAGTTGTACATTTCTGGATCAAATCAAATTGTATTGGTCACATACACATGGTTAGCAGATGGTAATGCGAGTGTAGCGAAATGCTTGTGCTTCTAGTTCCGACAGTGCAGTAATATCTAACAAGTAATCTAACAAATTCACAACAACTACCTTATACACACAATGTAAGGGGATGGAATAAGAATATAAATATATGGATGTGCGATGGCCATGAAGCAAATCAAATCAAATCAAATTTATTTATATAGCCCTTCATACATCAGCTGATATCTTAAAGTGCTGTACAGAAACCCAGCCTAAAACCCTAAACAGCAAGCAATGCAAGTGTAGAAGCATGGTGGCTAGGAAAAACTCCCTAGAAAGGCCAAAACCTAGGAAGAAACCTAGAGAGGAACCAGGCTATGTGGGGTGGCCAGTCCTCTTCTGGCTGTGCCGGGTGGAGATTATAACAGAACATGGCCAAGATGTTCAAATTTTCATAAATGACCAGCATGGTCGAATAATAATAAGGCAGAACAGTTGAAACTGGAGCAGCAGCATGGCCAGGTGGACTGGGGACAGAAAGGAGTCATCATGTCAGGTAGTCCTGGGGCATGGTCCTAGGGCTCAGGTCCTCCGAGAGAGAGAAAGAAAGAGAGAGAGAATTAGAGAGAGCACATGTGGGGTGGCCAGTCCTCTTCTGGCTGTGCCGGGTGGAGATTATAACAGAACATGGCCAAGATGTTCAAATGTTCATAAATGACCAGCATGGTTGAATAATAATAAGGCAGAACAGTTGAAACTGGAGCAGCAGCACGGCCAGGTGGACTGGAGACAGCAAGGAGTCATCGTGTCAGGTAGTCCTGGGGCATGTTCCTAGGGCTCAGGTCCTCCGAGAGAGAGCAAGAGAGAATTAGAGAACGCACACTTAGATTCACACAGGACACCGAATAGGACAGGAGAAGTACTCCAGATATAACAAACTGACCCTAGCCCCCCGACACATAAACTACTGCAGCATAAATACTGGAGGCTGAGACAGGAGGGGTCAGGAGACACTGTGGCCCCATCCAAGGACACCCCCGGACAGGGCCAAACAAGAAGGATATAACCCCACCCACTTTGCCAAAGCACAGCCCCCACACCACTAGAGGGATATCTTCAACCACCAACTTACCATCCTGAGACAAGGCTGAGTATAGCCCACAAAGATCTCCGCCATGGCACAACCCAAGGGGGGGCGCCAACCCAGACAGGATGACCACATCAGTGAATCAACCCACTCAGGTGATGCACCCCTTCCAGGGACGGCATGAGAGAGCCCCAGTAAGCCAGTGACTCAGCCCCTGTAATAGGGTTAGAGGAAGAGAATCCCAGTGGAAAGAGGGGAACCAGCCAGGCAGAGACAGAAAGGGCGGTTCGTTGCTCCAGAGCCTTTCCGTTCACCTTCCCACTCCTGGGCCAGACTACACTCAATCATATGACCCACTGAAGAGATGAGTCTTCAGTAAAGACTTAAAGGTTGAGACCAAGTTTGCGTCTCTGACATGGGCAAGATGCATAGGCAAGGCTGAACACTCTAACCACTAGGCTACATGCCACCCCTGAACAACAAGTTGAGTTATATGAGTTGAGTAATGTAGGATATGTAAACATTATTCAAGTGGCATTATTTAAAGTGACTAGTGATACCTTTATTAAATCCATTTATTAAAGTGGCCAGTGATTTGAGTCAGTATGTTGGCAGCAGCCTCTCTATGTTATTGATGGCTGTTTAACAGTCTGATGGCCTTGAGATAGAAGCTGTTTTTCAGTCTCTCGGTCCCAGCTTTGATGCACCTATACTGACCTTGCCTTCTGGATGATAACGGGGTGAACAGGCAGTGGCTCGGCTGGTTGTTGTCCTTGATGATCTTTTTGGCCTTCATGTGATATCGGGTGCTGTAGGTGTCCTGGAGGGCAGGTAATTTTCCCTCGGTGATGTGCAAACCATACTACCCTCTGGAGAGCCTTGCGGTTGAGGGCGGCGCAGTTGCCGTACCAGGCAGTGATACAGCCCGACAGGATGCTCTCAATTGTGCATCTGTAAAAGTTTGTGAGTGTTTTAGATGACAAGCCAAATTTCTTCAGCCTCTTGAGGTTGAAGAGGCGCTGTTATACCTTCTTCACCACGCTGTCTGTGTGGGTGGACCCTTTTAGTTTGTCAGTGTGTGTACGCCGAGGAGCATAAAACTTTCTACCTTCTCCACTACTGTCCAGTCGATGTGGATAGAGGGGTGCTCCCTCTGCTGTTTCCCAAAGTCCACAATCATCTCCTTTGTTTTGTTGATGTTGAGTGAGAGGTTATTTTCCTGGCACCACACTCCAAGGGCCCTCACCTCCTCCCTGTAGGGTGTCTCGTCGTTGTTGGTAATAAAGCCTACCACTGTAGTGTCATCTGCAAACTTGATGATTGAGTTGGAGGCGTGCATGGCCACGCAGTAATGGGTGGACAGGGAGTACAGGAGATGACTGAGAATACACCCTTGTGGTGCCCCAGTGTTGGGGATCAGCGGGGTGGAGATGTTGTTTCCTACCTTCACCACCTGGGGGTGGCCCGTCAGAAAGTTCAGACCCAGTTGCACAGAGCGGGGTCAAGACCCAGGGTCTCAAGCTTAATGATGAGTTTGGAGGGTACTATGGTGTTCAATCCTGAGCTGTAGTCAATGAACAGCATTTATACATAGGTATTCCTCTTGTCCAGATGGGATAGGGCAGTGTGCAGTGTGATGGCGATTGCATAATCTGTGGCCTATTGGGGCATTAAGCAAATTGGAGTGGGTCTAGGGTATCAGGTAGGGTGGAGGCGATATGATCTTTGACTAGTCTCTCAAAGTTCTTCATGATGACAAAAGTGAGTGCTATGGGGCGATAGTCATTTAGTTCAGTTACCTTAGATTTCTTGGGAACAGGAACAATGGCCATCTTGAAGCATGTGGGAACAGGAGACTGGGATAGGGATTGATTGAATATGTCTGTAAACACACCAGCCAGCTGGTCTGCGCCTGCTCTGAGGACGCGGCTAGGGATGCCGTCTGGGCCGGCAGCGCTGCGAGGGTTAACACGTCTAAACATTTTACTCACGTCGGCCATGGAGAAGGAGAGTCTGCAGACTTTGGTAGCGGCCCGTGTCGGTGGCACTGTATTGTCCTCAAAGCGGGCAAAGAAGTTGTTTAATTTGTCTGGGAGCAAGACATCGATGTCCGCAACGGGGCTGGTTTTCTTTTTGTAATCTGTGATTGTCTGAAGACCCTGCCACATACGTCTCGTGTTTGAGTCGTTCAATTGCGACTCTACTTTGTCTCTATACTGACGCTTGCTTGTTTGATTGCCTTACGGAGGGAATAACTACACTTTTTGGATTCGGTCATGTTTCCAGTCGCCTTGCCAGGATTAAATGCGGTGGTTCGTGTTTTCAGTTTCAGTTTTGCTAAACCATCAATCTACGGTTTCTGGTTAGGGAAGGTTTTAATGGTCACAGTGGGTCCAACATCTCCAATGTACTTCCTAAAAAACTCACTCACCTAGTCAGCGCATACGTCAATGTTGTTGTCTGAGGCTACCTGGAACATATCCCAGTCCACGTGATTGAAGCAATCTTGAAGCGTGGTATCCGATTGGTCAGACCAGCATTGGATAGACCTAAGCACTGGCGCTTCCTGTTTTAATTTCTGCCTACAGGAGAGGAGCAACAAGATAGAGGCATGGTCAGATTTTCCGAAGGGAGGGCGGGGGAGGGCCTTGTATGCATCACGGAAGTTAGAGTAGCAGTGGTCTAGTTCTTTGCTTGAGCGGGTACTACAATCAATGTGCTTGTAGAATTTAGGTAGCCTTGTTCTCAAATTAGCTTTCTCCAGCTACAATAAATGCAGCCTCAGGATATATGGTTTTCAGTTTACATAGAGTCCAGTGAAGTTCTTTCAGGGCCGTCGAGGGATCAGCTTGGGGGGATATACACGGCTGTGACTATAATCAAAGATAATTATCTTGGGAGGTAATGAGGTCAGCATTTGATTGTAAGGAATGAGGTCAGCATTTGAATGTAAGGAATTCTAGGTCAGGTGAACGAAAGGACTTGAGTTCCTGTAAGTTGTTATGATTACACCATGGGTCGTTAATCATGAGGCATACACCCCGCCCTTCTTCTTACCAGAGAGATGTTTATTTCTGTTGGTGCGACACATGAAGAAATCCGGTGGATGTACCGATTCTGACAACATATCCCGAGTGAGCCATGTTTCCGTGAAACAGAGAATGTTACAATCTCTGATGTTTCTCTGGAAGGCAACTTGTGCCCTAATTTCGTCCACTGTGTTGTCTACAGACTGGACAATGGTGACTAATATACTAAGAAGCTGTGGATGTTGTGCTCGCCTTCTAAGTCGGACCAGGAGGCCGCTCCGTCTGCCTCTCCTGTGGCGACAACGTTGTTTTGGGTCGGCCTCTGGGATAAGATCCAAAGTCCAGGGTGGAGGTCCGAACAAAGGATCCGCTTCGGGAAAGTCGTATTCCTGGTCGTAATGTTCTTAAGTTGACGTAGCTCTTATATCAAATAGTTCTTCCTGGCTGTATGTAATAAGACTTAAAATTTTCTGGGCTAACAATGTAAGAAATAATACATTAAAAAGCGAATTACTGCATAGTTTCGTAAGGACTTGAAGCGAGGCGACCATCTCTGTCGGCGCCATCTTTTTGGGGGGGATATACTGAAGAGTTTGTGTAAAAGGGAAAATGTAGTTGTCTGTAGAGTCTTGTCTCTGGATTGGGTTTCCAGGTTATGGTATGGAGCCAGACGATGATCTGAGAGACATGAGATCAGGGCTCAGGGTGGACAGCTGAATCTCACATTCTTTACCGGAGTCAAACTCACTAGCCTGTCCCACCATCTGTACCCCGCCACACTTTCCCCACCATCCACATACTCTACCCCATGCAGAGGGATCAATTGACTTTCAACATAGCTTGGGACCATTGGATATTACAATTAACAACATTATTTGATCATAAATCGAAAATACATCAATGGCCTCTACCTAAATGCACATGGCTGAATTCCAAGAAAACAACAACTGCTCTCAGGTAAAAATACATAAATATAAACATTTATATACATGATATACATTATATACAAAGGCACAAAAAGTAATGTATTTATTTTGACTGCATCATGAGTGAAATCCCTAAGAATTGGGCATGAGTGCATGGATAACCTCCAACACCTGAAGAGACAGTGTCCACTGGTGCCATTTGTTGTTGTTTAAATATTGAGTGACACCCAATGATGCCACTAAGATTCCTGATGAGATGTTTCCATTTGCTCTGTTTAGCTTTGTAGACTTTGATAAGGTCCACGCTTCCATTGGACCTGGGGGTTAATGCTGTTGTGGCCGGGACAGGCGTCTGGACCACTTCTGTTGCCCAATTTCCAGCCCAATTCAGGGGGACAAAGGGAGAGTAGGCGCCTGGTAGTCCATGAGCACTCTCCATCATGTTGGGCTCTCAGTAAGAGACATGGAGACAATGCATTGAGAGGGCAAGGGGCAGGGGCACACAGAGGCTGGGGTGGAGGCAGAGAAATTGAGCCTGCCCTGGGGAGCAGGGTGTCCTTCTCCCCAGAGAGTACAAGCACCAGAGGCTGTGTGAGAGGCATATTGCAGATCAATGAGAGAGAGGAGGAGTGGGTGTGAACCCGCATCTGTTTAATAAATCACTATGGAATCTGGGGTCTGTGGAGGCTCGGTGGGAGACAGTGTTAAAGGGCTGAGCTGCTCTGGACTGTGGATCACAGTGGAAGGCTATCTTCATCATCAGCAGCAGTACATGTACTGTAGCAGCAGCACAATATCATTATCCTTTATCATCATCATTATGATTAGAATTCTCTTCAACAGGAGGAGAAGCAGAGATCATTTAGTAAATTATTAAAGTCACAACCATAATAATCCTCATCATTATCCCCTTGATTACAGTTCTGTTGGTCAATAACAACATATGCCTTCTGTGATGTAGTTTTCATCCATTTGTGTTAGCCTACTTAAAGGCAACACATGACATTAATCATTTCAGCCAATTGACAGGCTAGGATTATGTTTATTGAATTACCTATAATTGCTTTGCCATACGATGTTAGGCCCATATGAGTTGGGGAAACTGACACCTGCAATTACTGTAAAGATTGACATGGCCGAAACACAGACCTTTAGATTGTGAATCATCTCACGGTCATCTAGCCATGCGTAGCGCAGCAGAGGGATTTGAAGTGGCAAGGTCAGAGCCTGCACAGATGTCGCTCCTGTCTCTTTAAGAATACATCCTCGCATCTGTAGCTGAGAGCTGTGTACGCAGTTGATTCAGCATGCGTCGGGTGCCATTCGTAAAGTGGTGGTCTGTTATTTCAGGCACACATATAGAGATGTGAGCGGGGGAGCGCAACTTCTCCGACGAAGCTGTCTTGTTTATATTTTATAGATCAATATATTTACGTATCGATTTCTTGTTTCGCTGAGGACGTTTCGCTACAATATGATTTCATTATGATTTTGCGTGCATAATGTGCGGGGCGAAGTGATGCGGCGATGTATTTCTTCGGGCAAAATTGTCACGGGGTCCGGAGAGCTGTTTTCAAAGAAGTTCTGTGTTGTCATTTTAACCGTTAGAAAAAACATCAGCTGAGCTTGTAGTAAGCACTGTAATTGTTTACCTTTGATACATTTGGATACTGAATGTGACTGAGGGTTGAAAACCAGCTTGGACATAGACCGACCTGTCACAACGCAAAAATGACCAACTACAAGAATATGGAGACACATACCACGCATGTCTTGCTATTGGCGGTATCAATCATCTGTACCGTATTGGGTAAGAGAGAAACTACAATATGAACTCTTCCATCTTTTCAACTTTTACGTGTAGCCGATGCATCAAGTGCATGTAACTGCCAAAATAAAGGAAACACTTGCGTTAAACTAGGTTTACAAGATACATTGAAAGTAGATGCTTCCACACAGGTTTGGTTCTTGAGTTAATTAAGCAATTAACATCCCAGCATGCTTAGGGTCGTGTATAAAAATTCCCAGTTGCCCATTATTTTGTCTACCATGGCTAGAAGAGATCTGAAACAGGTTCTCAAAGGTGCATAGGGGCGTTTAGTGTGTGTGTGACCAGATCTCAACCCAATTGAACACTTATGGAAGATTCTGGAGTGGCCCTTGAGGCAGTGTTTTCCAACATCATCAACAAAACACCAAATTATGGAATTTATTGTGGCTGAATGTTTTTGCATCCCTCCAATAGAGTTCCAGACACTTGTAGAATCTATGCTAAGGCGCATTGTTCTGGTGGCTTGTGACGTCCCAGCACCCTATTACGACACTATGTTGATGTTTCCTTTATTTTGTCAGTTACCTGTAGGCTAGGCTAAGGAACAATGTTTTGATTGGGATTAATATTCAATGAAAAGTAATGCAAGCTGTTGATTTCTCTTTATTTTTGTTTTACATTATATTTATCATTTTAAAAGGCTATATCACAAGGATATATGCATCACAATGTTATGCAAATCACTGTATTACACTGCTTTTATCCAAAACATAGCTCTGTATTGTGGAGTGTATGGAATCACATTTGATTTTAAATCATTATTGTGAGTTATTTTTCATGAGTCAAAATACTTTTTAATTTTTAAATGGAACATTCAATATATTGTAAAGTCCTAAACATATTGAGAGGAAAACAGTAATTAGACAAAATGTTAAATTTGTAAACGAAAACTAATCTAAAGTCTAATCTAATCCAAAAATAAATTATATCAATGATAAAAAAAGAAACAGAAATTATTTTTATTTTCAATTGAATGTGTTCATGGCACTAGCTAGGTTTCCATTCAATTGGAGAGAGATGTTCATGTGAATATTTTAAAATCTGCATAAAAACAAAGGCACATTTTCCCAGCAGAGATGTTAACATCAATTGACTTGTTGCAGATAAAAGCCTGTGCGTGGTGACGTAGTGCACATAAAAATACATTTTGCCGTTAAATTCCCATGTACAGAATAACAAATAAGTTAGATGGGTCTCCATCAGGTATTGGCACATGCGCTTTAAAGCTAATTTATCCTTGCTCTTGTAATATAGTACGGAGGGTGTGACGCAATTGTGCATCTTCCGAAGGCTTGTGGCGACCAAATTGAGCTCCGTTCCGCATCGCCATTTCTATCCAAATTTTGTAACAACGTATAGCTACACATTGACATGATTGGGTGACGGTAGGTGGGGATGGGAGGTCCTGTATAACACAAACTCACTTCCTTGACAACAGCTCAGCAAAGTACAAGAAGTATGAATGCTCTGACTTCTGCGGAGGCTGCATCAAAGTAAATGCGGTATTTTTTTTTTTTAACCAGGCAAGTCAGTTAAGAACAAATTCTTATTTAGAATGATGTCCTACCCCGGCCAAACCCTAACGACACTGGGCCAATTGTGCGCCGCCCTATGGGACTCTCAATCACGGCCGGTTGTGATACAGCCTGGAATCAAACCAGGGTCTGTAGTGACGCCTCTAGCACTTAGATGCAGTGCCTTAGACCGCTGTGCCACCCGGGAGCCCACTCAGGCTTGTAGTAGTTATTTTAGTCCGACATGTACTTTACTCACATAAAAAGGTTGGATGGAAACCTGGTTACTTACAAGCAATCTTCTCTGCTTTGTTTGCAACTTTTCCTCACCCATGCTTGCATTTCTCAAGCTCTTCAAATCACATTTCTAAGGTTACAATATTTCTTTCCCCAGCGCTTAAATTGTTTAATTTCTCTGTTGGGTTTAGAAGGGAGCGAACTAAATTGGATACTGTTGGTCAATACATTTTGGAGTGAGAGTTCAGCAACCACTCCCACAGAACGCATCATCAACGCTGTCATCCTCTACCAAGCTACATCACTTGCTGTACTGCGGAACAGTAGTGCTCCGCAAGCGGGAGTGAAAGACACTGCCCAGGTGTCGTACTGTCGGCTTGCAGAGCATATGTCGTGTTTAAGACAACTGGGAATAAAACTAAATAGAATGTTTTCAACTCAGAATTCGAGGTTGGAAACTCTGACTTTCCAACCAGATGGTCACTACTAATATTACAAGCTATTTCTCATGTAGGCTACCATCCCTACTCAAAATAAAATCAAGTGGGATGGAACAAATTGGCCATAGCTACTGCAGGTGACATGTGACCATACAGCTGAGCAGAGTGTAGGAGGGAGGGTCCAAGGTGTGAGAAGTGTGCAGAAGGGCATGAGACAAAGGAATGTGTAGTATTGGGGAAAGTAATGGAATGTGTTAATTGTAAGGGTGCCCATGGAGCTGGGGATCAGAAATGTCCCGTGCGAGAGAGGCAGGTTTAGGTTTCCAGTGTTTGAGTAGTGCAGAAGTTGTCATATACAGAGGCAGTGAAGATGGGTTAAGGGGGAGGAGTGGTGAGAGTAGTAGAGATATACCAGTACAGGGGGATAGGCCAAAAAGTGATATATGTTTAATTAAGATTGGAGTTATAGCAATGGTTATCAACTGTACTGCAGGGATGGAACGGAAGTCGCAGAAAATTTAGGTTGAGATGGCAGCTGCAGAGAGGTATTTAGGTGTGCGAGACTTGACATCAGAAGAGTTACAGGGTGTGTTAAGGGGTGATGGCATGAGGTAGGAATAAATACATTTAATAAGTGGAGTAGAGTGGTGTTCATTTTATTTTATATAATTTTGAAATTAGTGAGTGTAGTGTTAAATGGTATGGTATTTATTTAGTACATTTTTATTTTTCAAGCAAAGTATAAGGGAGTTGTACTCCAGTCTAGTAGGTGGCGGTAATGTAACAAATTGGATGCCAACCGCCGTTAAACCTCATAGAAGAAGACCATACAGCTGCCCAGTGGGAAGCACCTCGATGCATCACCGGTGCACTGGTCATTCACACTGTCTCGACGTGCTTCCTGTGAGCAGAAACGTTAGCTAAATAATTGGCATGTTACGGTGAAATACATGGTGATCAAAGTGAATTATCCCTTTACCTTGATGACAGCTTTGCACACTCTTGGCATTCTCTCAACCAGCTTCATGAGGTAGTCACCTGGAATGCATTTCAATTAGCAGGTGTGCCTTCTTAAAAGTTAATTTGTGGAATATATTTCCTCAATGCGTTTCAGTGTTGTTACAAGGTAGGGGGGTATACAGAAGATAGCCCTATTTGGTTAAAGACCAAGTCCATATTATGGCAAGAACAGCTCAAATAAGCAAAGAGAAATGACAGTCCATTACTTGAAGACATGAAGGTCAGTCAACACGGAACATTTCAAGAACTTTGAAAGTTTCTTCAAGTGCAGTCGCAAAAACCATCAAGCGCTATGATGAAACTGGCTCTCATGAGGACTGCCACAGGAAAGGAAGACCCAGAGTTACCTCTGCTGCAGAGGATAAGTTCTTTAGAGTTACCAGCCTCAGAAATTGCAGCCCAAATAAATGCTTCAAAGAGTTCAAGTAACAGACACACCTCAACATTAACTGTTCAGAGGAGATTGTGTGAATCAGGCCTTCATGGTCGAATTGCTGCAAGGAAACCACCAATAAGGGGCCAAACATGAACAATCGACATTCGACCGGTGGAAATATGACATTTGGTCTAGAGTCCAAATTGGAGATTTTTGGTTCCAACCGCCTTGTCTTTGAGAGACACGGTGTGGGTGAACAGATTATCTCCACATGTGTATTTCCCACTGTAAAGCATGGAGGAGGAGGTGTTATGGTGTGGGGGTGCTTTGCTGGTGACATTGTCTGATTTATTTAGAATTCAAGGCACACTTAACTAGCATGGCTACCACAGCGTTCTGCAGCGATACGCCATCCCATCTGGTTTGGGCTTAGTGGGACTATCATTTGTTTTTCAACATGACAATTACTCAACACACCTCCAGGCTGTGTAAGGGCTATTTGACCAAGAAGGAGAGTGATGGAGTGCTGCATCAGATGACCTTTCATCCATAATCCCCTGACCTCAACCAAATCAAGATGGTTTGGGATGAGTCGGACCGCAGACTTAAGGAAAAGCAGCCAACAAGTGCTCAGCATATGTGGGAACTCCTTCAAGACTGTTGGAAAAGCAGTCAAGGTGAAGCTGGTTGATAGAATGCCAAGAGTGTGCAAAGCTGTCATCAAGGTAAAGGGCGACTATTTGAAGAATCTCAAATGTAAAATATATTTAGATTTGTTTAACACTTTTTTGGTTACTACATGATTCCATATGTGTTATTTCATAGTTTTGATGTCTTCACTATTATTCTACAATGTACAAAATATTAAAATTTAAGAAAAATCCTTGAATGAGTAGGTGTTCTAAAACTTTTGACCGGTATTGTAGTTTGTTTTAGGCTTTCAATACTTTTGATTCATTTTTGTTTTACAATATTTATTTGTTTCCTCAATACTTTTTGAACACTATATTTATTTATTTTCATTTAAAAATCCCAAAGTTTTGTGACTCATGAAAAATCACTTACAATTCTTTCTTTAATCAAATGTGATGCCATAGGCGTGCGTGTGTGTGCATGCTTTCATGCATTTGTGCGTGCCTGTGTGTAATTGACATTCTATCCCCCAGACACCCCTCAGATCCCACTGGTGCCATATGGTATGAAGTGTATTGAGTGAGAGGCTTCACACATCTTGAGTTCTATTATGCATGTTTCCACCAGAAGTATTGTGTTGTCACTGACAGGGACTCACATCAGACTCATGGGACATCAATGCAGCTGCCTGAGTCATTGTGAACATCTATGTCATAGGCTACTGTAGGACCTCAAGAATTCCTATGATCCTTTGAGAGACTGGCAATCCTATGATGAAAGGATAAGTACTATAATATTTGAAAATAATGACCCTGAGACAGGATGATTGTTGTCAAAAACATGAACTACTTGGGTACAATTGAAACCACAGTCATGTTTTTTTTAAACAAGCTTTTACTTTAAAGACACAAATGATAGACACTTGTGTACTACAGGGGTGCATGTAAGACAATGATGCATTATCATGTTAGCAGCAGTGGTCTTGGTTGACTTTGGTCTCCACTTTTAGAGTCAGTCTCTGAAAACAGTACTACCTTACTTTTTTGTGAGAACAGGGCTGTTAATGCATGGTCTCCATTCTCTCTCTGGTGTCCATCAATACGCCAATACTTTCCTAAATTGTTTTTGAACTTGAGTGTTGCATGTGTCCTCCTAAGTCTCTGTTTGACTTCGTGAAAAAGAGGGATCCTCCCCAAATTGCATTCGATTGAAGGCAGATTGAGCAAGACAGAGTTGCCAGAGCTAACAACTTAACATATTGATTGCAGTCTCAGCACTTAACTTGCCTCACCAGAGTGTTTCACACGCACAGACTGATAGATCTGATTCAGGTTGGAATTAAATTGTTTTACTCCATGTATCGACAAATCACTGCTATTTCAATGAAGTTAAGTTGAATAAATTTAGAGCACTTGTTGTGCTTGGAGTTCTACTAATCCAATGCTAAACACCCTTCTGAAGGCGACAGTTAATGAAATAGCCAACAGAGATATCTGTCCAAATCCTCCTCCCCCTGCTTACTTAGCTAGTGAAACATCATGGCTGCAGGTTCACCCAAAGCCTCTCAGAGCTGCACTTAATGAAAATGGTCTCTGGTCTGGATGATGAAACCACAAGAACAGTGTCTGCTCACAGCCTACTACTGTAGTACACAGCCTGGCTTGAGTCATATCACTGAATAATGTCCTGCTTCTGGGACATTCTGATGACATCACTGAGATGAGTCATGGGCAGTAAGGGCAACTGCCAAGCAAAGGCCCTATCTCAGATTGGAACTATATGAGACTGTAGCACACACACAGACCACTTGACTTTTTCCACATTTTGTTAAAATGGATTAAATACCCCCCCCCCCCCCCCCCCCATGACAAAGCAAAGATACGTGTATAGATTTCTTTGCAAATGTATAAAAAAAAACTGAAATCCCTTATTTACATAAGTAATCAGACCCTTCGCTATTAGACTCGAAATTGAGCTCAGGTGCATCCTGGCACCATCCCTACAGTGAAGCATGGTGGTGGCAGCATTATGCTGTGGGAATGTTTTTCAGCGGCAGGGACTGGGACACTAGTCAGGATCGAGCGATGGGTGAAGGGAGCAAAGTACAGAGAGATCCTTGATGAAAACTTGCTCCAGAGTGCTCAGGAACTCAGACTGGGGCGAAGCACACAGCCAAGACAACGCAGGAGTGGCTTCGGGACAAGTTTCTAAATGTCCTTGAGTGTCCCAGCCAGAGCCCGGACTTGAACCTCATCGAACATCTCTGGAGAGATCTGAAAATAGCTGTACAGTGACATTCCCCATCCAACCTGACAGAGCTTTAAAGGATCTGCAGAGAGTAATGGGATAAACTCCCCAAATACAGGTGTGCCAAGCTTGTAGCGTCAAACACAAGAAGACTCGAGGCTGTAATCACTGCCTAAGGTGCTTCAGCAAAGTACTGAGTAAAGGGTCTAAATACTTCTGTAAATATAATATTAAAGTTTTTTTTATTTGTAATACATTTGCAAAATTTCTAAAAACCTGATTTTGCTTTGTCATTGTGGGGTGTGTAGATGGATACAAAAAAAATACATATTTAGAATTAGGCTGTAACGTAGCAAAATGTGGACAAAGTCGAGAGCGTCTGAATACTTTCCGAATGCACTGTAACATACGAGTCAATGGAACACTACAAGTTTAAGACTGAGAACATTACTTGAGTGTGCCCTTCAAAGACCATTTGACAGCGTGCCAAGAGTAACCAAACTTTTTTCCTTATGACTCTCGAATGCTTCTCAAGGGCTTTTGGGTCCATTGCATTATGTAAATGATACAAGAAGTGAAATCTTAATGAATAAATCTCAGTGGATAGCAACCAGCCCCCAAGGTAAGCAGCCCCTACAAATGTGTGTGGTGGTGGCCAAATGTATCCTTGTTTGCCAGATACATTATTACCCAACAGGTACACTCTGTCTCTCCGGATTTTTGTATACTGCGAAAAATATAGGAAACAGGGTCTGGGATGTAGCATCTCTGTTTTGAGGAGTGTTGTGTTCCCAGCGCCGACCTAGAGGGGTACTCTTACCCTGAACAACAACAGGATTTGAAGTGAAGCAGGACGTAGTTCTCCCTCTGGTTTTGTTGTTTTCACACCATGTTAGCATGACGGGGGTACACTTATGCCCCTGGGGAAGAAAGACACTGACGCATGCTTAATATTTGTAAATATTAATTAATGAAAGAAGCCCAATTACGTAATGTCATAGCTAGCAGCCATAGGCCAAATATAGCCTTGATCAACAGGGCTGTAAAGATGGGGCTTGATCTTCCCCTAAGCTATTCTCCTGCTAACTCTGCCTGCTTAGTAAGACAGAAGTGTATGAGAAGCCATGAGCCAATATGTGGGTGGGTGTCTGAAGTAGCAATTAGGGCCAATTCAATAGCTTGTCTATCAGATAGTTCTTGGCCTATTTTGCTGTCACTCTCTGACAGGGCTTGGTTGCTTGCTCTGCTGTGGATGTTTCATGTTCTCCATGAATAGCTTTTACTATCTTAATACATCTACAGTGTATGACGATGGATGTTATTTAGACTCATCATCCTTGCATAATGAGTTAAACATTATCTATAAAATGATTAGCTCTTTGGACTCCGTCTCACAGTATGCGAGTTGTAGATGTAAATGGTATTGTAGTTGTGTTACTACATCAAGGTTAGTGCTTTATTAACCTAACGAGGGGAGAGTGTCAGCTTCATTCTGGAAATCTGCACAACATCTATCATGAGGTATGACCATAACAGGAGCTAGCTATTTGCTTTAAGTTTCTTTCCTACCAGAGATACAGGAAACTTTACAGTGCTCCAGACAGATTCTCTGTTACTCTGTACACAACCTTCACTGCTGCGTGGAGATATCCTTGAGAGGCTGGTAGAGAGTGATCACCTTGTTTGAGGCCAACAGCCTCTCATTCAATAGGCCCCTCCCTCTGGAAGACACTTCAAGGTTGCCCACAATTCAGTCTTATGGACAATCCAGACTCCTACTCTGGCATTTGATAGCACTGGAAGCTTCTTCTGTGTGGCGTGTGTTGAGTGAGTGAAGGAATAGTCTGATTGTGAAGTGGGTGTATGTACATTATTTCTCCAGTGTGTAGTGTTACAATAATGACACAAACCTTGCATAACTACTTATTGGATCAACACAGATGGGAGCATTTTGTGACATAGCACAGATTTAAGATTTAGCTCTGTTCTGTGTTTATTCATTTATGTGGACATTTGGATTCAGGAATATGCCCTTCCCTTAGCTGTTCACCCTTAGTGTGTTTAATTTTGTTAGTTCATTTGGAAACAAGGATTGACCTAGAATTATAATTTGGGGCAAGTCAAGTCACACCAAAGCATTTTTAAGAATTCCATATGCACATTGAACCCTCTGAGGACCCACCATGCTATTTATTTCATGTGGTTGAATGCTATCCAGGCCAAATGGGCCATGAGTATTAGCTGAATGTTTGTACCGCTTTATAAAAGCCTCCAATATCGGCAAATACGTGTTTTTCTCTGTCACAAACATGGTTGGTTGCTCATGTTTCTCTCTTTGAAAGGTGCACTCAACTGCCACCCACAATCTTCTTGTCATAAACCAAACATAGCCTGATTACACATCAAAGCAGCCTTACAACGTGACCCAAATTAACTACCCTCCAGTGCATGACTCCCTGTCTTCACTAAAAGATCCCATGGCACTTATCGTAAGAGTAGGGGTGTTAACCCTGGTGTCCTGGCTAAATTCCCAATCTGGCCTTCATACCATCATGGCCACCTAATCATCCCCAGCTTCCAATTGGCTCATTCATCCCCCTCCTCTCCCCTGTAACAATTCCCCAGGTTGTTGCTGTGAATGATAATGTGTTCTCAGTCAACTACCTGGTAAAATAAGGGTTCAATAAAAAAAATGGAAATACTTTATAACATTGACTGAAATAGTACTCATACAACTATGTCATGTTTCAAAAGGATTTCTTTATCCAGATGAAGGGTCCTGCTATGGGATCCCCGATGGCTCCTAACTATGCAAATATGTATGTGCGTTACATGGAGAAACAGTCAATTCTCAATCCTCTCAGAAATGATTTGGACACTACATTGATGATATTTTAGTTCTATGGAGGTGTGATGCAGAACAGATCTAGGCATTCCATGCTTTTCTTAACGCTGGTTCTGACAACCTGAGATTTACTTTACAATCTAACACATCAAATCAGTTTCCTTGATCTTTTGATTATTTGTGAGGTTAATGTTCTATACACAGATTTTTACAAGAAACCCACTGGCTGTATCAGTTTGTTGAAGGCTGATAGCTGTCGCCCTCAACCCTTGAAAAACAGTTTGCCCTACAGCCAGTTCTGTCGAATCAAAAGAATTTGCAAAAAACAATCACACTTCGACAGAAACATGGTTGCGATGCAAATACATTTCTATGAAAGGGGGTACAGAAATGGTCAGATCAATACTGCCATTGAGGAAATCCAAAACAAATCGAGACAAGATCTCTTTCAAGGACAGTTTCGCAAAAATAACCATTCTTGCGTTCTCACTACACACTAAGTGCTCTGAACAAATTAAGGAAATCGTTCACAAACATTGACACATGATAAGATCTGATGATCTGATGGTTTTATTCTCGCAGGGCAGAAATCTCAGAGATCAATTGATAAACTCTGATTTACCACACCAAAATACGTCCGCACAACATCTCAAGTGTTCAATGAAATGGCCCTTACAAATGTAGATCCTTCAAACACCCCCAAACAGGGAAACAGATCCCAATCAAAGGTGTTATTACGTGCTCCACTAAGGCAGTTATTTATCTTATTTGTCCTTTTGGTAAAAATCATGTGAACTAAAAGAAAGAATCTCTGAGCATCGTAGCACCATTAGGTGCAAAAACTCGACGTACTCAGTTGCTGCCCACTTTTTGGAAGCAAACCACCCTATTTTGTCCCTTCGTTATATCGGCATAGAACACGTCACACTCCCTAGGAGAGGGGGAGACTTTTACAATATGTTGTTAAAATGAGAGACCGACCTGGATCTTTAATTTAAAGACATAGAGTTTGATCTGAAGCCATTCCTGTGATTTTTGCTATCCATTGTAAATTATATTATGTTTTGTAGGCCTATATGATGTAGCCTAATTGTATCTATGATCATATGTTATCCATTCATGCTTTTTATATGTACTGTTGATATTTGTAAATTGACCAATGAAATCAGGGCCCAGCTGTCAACATTGGAAATGTATTAATACATTTATTGCATCTGAGTGTGCGGCTTTCCTTTTTCTTCATAAAGCAAACATCCTGATTATACACTGAACAGAAATATAAACGCAACATGCAACAATTTCAAAAACGTTACTGAGTTACAGTTCATATAAAGAAATGAGTCAATTGAAATAAATTCATTAGGCCCTAAATTATCGATTTCACATGACTGGGAATACAGATATGCATCTGTTGGTCACAGATACCTTTAAAAAAAGGTAGGGGCGTGGTTCAGAAAATCAGTCAGTATTTGGTGTGACCACCAACAAATTTCCTTAGATTTGATCATGCTGTTAATTGTGGCCTGAGGAATGTTATCCCACTCCTGTGGGAAGCTGCTGGATATTGGCAGGAACTGGAACACGCTGTCAATTTAGAGCTTCCCAAACTTGCTCAATGGATGACATGTCTGGTGAGTAAGCAGGCCATGGAAGAACTGGGACATTTTCAGCTTCCAGGAATTGTGTACAGATTCTTGCAGCATGGGGCTTCGAATTATAATGCTGAAACGTGAAGTGATGGCAGCAGATGAATTGCATGGCAATGGGCCTCGAGATCGCATCACGGTATCTCTGTGCATTCAAATTGCCAGCGATAAAATACAATTGTGTTCATTGTCTGTAGCTTATGCCTGCTGATACCATAACCCCACTGCCACCATGGGGCACTCTGTTCATAACGTTGAGATCAGCAAACCGCTTGCCCACACGACGCCATACACACGGTCTGCCATCTGCTCAGTACCGTTGAAACTGGTATTCATCCGTGAAGGGCACACTTCTACAGCGTGCCGGTGCCCATGGAAGGTGAGCATTTGCCCACTGAAGTCGGTTACGACGCCGAACTGCAGTCAGGTCAAGACCCTAGTGATGACGACAGGCGCGCAGATGAGCTTCCCTGAGATGGTTTCTGACAGTTTGTGCAGAAATTCTTTGGTTGTGCAAACCCACAGTTTAATCAGCAGTCCTGGTGGCTGGTCTCAAACTATCCTGCAGGTGAAGTAGCCAGATGTGGAGGTCCTGTGCTGGCGTGGTTACAAGTGGTCTGCGGTTGTGAGGCCGGTTGGACGTACTGCCAAATTCTCTTAAATGACGTTGGAGGCGGCTTATGGTAGATAAATTCAGTTCTCTGTCAACAGCTCTGGTGGGCATTCCTGCAGTCAGCATGCCAATTGTACGCTCCCTCAACTTGAGACATCTGTGGCATTGTGTTGTGTGACACAACTACACATTTTAATGGCCTTTTATTGTCCCCAGCACAAGGTGCACCTGATCATGCTATTTAATCAGCTTCTTGATATGCCACACCTGTCAGTTGGATGGATTATATTTCCAAAGGTGATGTATGGAACATTTTTGGGATCTTTTATTTCAGCTCATGAAACATGGGACCAGCACTTTACATGTTGCATTTTATATTTTTGTTCAGTATACGTCAAAGCATCTTCTGAGAGAACAGGTGTTGTGATGCCCTTGGTGCCACAGAGTTTGCATGGATGATACACTTGTCACAGGAGTTTGATTTTGTCACAGGATTGTGCTGCTTTTGGTTGTCACACAGCCAGATAAAGGTGTTTGCCTTTCAACTATGGCTGAGCTGTCTGCTATTCCCCAACAAAATTATAAAACACATAAGCTTTATGGCCTGGCCTGTTGCTCCTGCTATGATGTAAGTACCCATTAGCTCTCAGTAATCCCAGAGAATGGCATTATGGGAAAGCAGCAGAGACTCTCTATTGTCTGATTTAACTTCTTGTGGGGGAACTCAGCCAAATATGCAGATCAAGTCCCAGCATCTGTGAACCATAGGGGAGATGAGACTGGCCATAACAACAACTCAGCTGGAATTGTATTAGAGTTGAAAAAGGGAAAGAGCGATGGAATGTGTCATGATGAAGGCTGCAGAGAGATGAGTCGAGAGGGGAATAGTTTAAACTGTGCAATAATATTTTCAAATGTTCGTTTTTTTCTGTTGCCTTGCTTTTTGTCGTTATGAAAGCAATGAAAGAGATTGAAGGTGCTACAGCTCATCTGATATTACAAACACTCATTCGCATCCTGCATTAGTATTAGCTGCCCTCGTGTGTAACCTGTGGGTTTTAGCTGGTACAGCTACCATGGTGGGATTGTTGTTTGGGTGTTTTCCTCAGGTTCATGGCATGTTGGTCAGTGTTTCTGAGTTCAGGGTAATTCCACAGTAACAGAATTACGCTGAGATTCCCCCCCCAAAAAATCTCACTTTAAAATGTATGCCAAACAACACAATCCTATACACAAGGACTTCCACCAAAAATGTGACAAAAACACATTTACTTGAAAAACAGTGCAGATGCAAAGTTTGGTAACAGAATGACGGCACAAACAGCACAAACCATATGGTTTGTTCAACTTTTAAATACATTTTTGTTTGGTATACATTTTAAAAGTGACATCTGAGTTTCAGCGTAATTCCGTTACCTTGGAATTGCCTGTCATAAATAAAACAAATCTGCTTACAGCTAAAAGCTTGGATTTGTCCACACGCCTCAGATGTAACTACTATAGTGTAGCAGCTAGCATGTATGTCAATAGGTTGCGGTATGCTCCTCCCCACCATACACTTCTGGTAATGAAGGTTTCCATTCCACAGGAGATTATAGACGGACCGCAGTAAAAATAACACAACATTCAGATTCGGATTCAGAAAGTCTTAACTGTTGCATTGTGGGACTGGCTATTCGGTTGAAGCAGTTTAAAAACAACAGGCAAACCAGTAAACAAAAAATAAGATGGACAAGAAAAACACAAGATGGAAATGAAACAAAGGATAATCAAATGTTTTACTGCTTTAGAAGCCTCTGTTCTCAGAGACATGTTTTTCTCTTCGTAACAAACAGCAAGCTTGGTTGATTGCCTGTGATTTTGTCTTTAAAAGGTGCACTCAACTTCCGCCCCACAAACTTCTTCCGAACAAAAATATAAATGCAACATGCAACAATTTCAAGGATTTTACTGAGTTACAGTTCATATAAGGAAATCAGTCAATTTAAATAAATAAATGAACCACTAATCTATGGATTTCATATGACTGGGAATACAGATTTGCATCTATTGGTCACAGATACCTAAAAAATAGGTAGGGGTGTGGATCAGAAAACCAGTCAGTATTTGGTGTGCCCACCATTTGCCTCATGCAGCGCGACACATCTCCTTTGCATAGAGTTGATCAGGCTGTTGATTGTGACCTGAGGAATGTTGCCCCACTCCTCTTCAATGGCTATGCGAAGTTGCTGGATATTGGCAGGAACTGGAACACGCTGTCATACACGTCGATCCAGAACATCCCAAACATGCTCAATGAGTGTTTTCAGCTTCCAGTAATTGTGTACAGGACCTTGTGACATGGGGCCGTGCATTATGCTGAAACATGAGGTGATGGTGGCAGATGAATTGCAAGACAATGAGCCTCTGGCTCTCTTCATGGTATTTCTGTGCATTCAAACTGCCATCGATAAAATGCAATTGTGTTCATTGTCCATAGCTTATGTCTGCCCATACCATAACCCCACCACCACCACCATCAGCAAACCGCTCGTCCACACAACGCTGTCTGCCATCTGCCCTGTGCAGTTGCATCTGTTGGTCACAGATACCTTAAAGAAAGGTAGGGATTCCTCCATTAAGGATTCCGAACTGCAGTCAGGTCAAGCATGCAGATGAGCCTCTCTGAGACGGTTTCTGACAGTGTGTGCAGAAATTCCAGGTGGCTGGTCTCAGACGATCCTGCAGGTGAAGAGGCCGGATGTGAAGGTCCTGGGCTGGCGTGCTTACATGTGGTCTGCAGTTGTGAGGCCGGTTGGATGTACTGCCAAATTCTCTAAAATGACAGAGGCGGCTTATGGTAGATAAATGAACATTAAATTCTCTAGCAACAGCTCTGGTGGACATTCCTGCAATCAGCACGCCAATTGCATGCTCCCTCAACTTGAGACATCTGTGGCATTGTGTTGTGTGACAGAACTGCACATTTTAGAGTGTCTGTTTATTGTCCCCCAGTACAAGGTGCACCTATGTAATGACCGTGCCTTTAATCTGCTTCTTGATATGCCACCCCTGTCAGGTGTATGGATTATTTTAGCAAAGGAAAAAGTCTCACTTCCAGGGATGTAAACAAATTTGTAAAACATTTGAGAGAAGTGAGCTTTTTGTGAAAATGGAAACTATCTGGGATGTTTTATTTCAGCTTATGAAACATGGTACCAACACTTTACATGTTGAGTTTATAATTTTGTTCAGTGTAAATCAAACAGCCTGATTTATTCATCAAAGCAACTTCACAGGTGCCCTTGGTGCCACAGAGTTTGCACTGATTATACAGTACACTTGTCACAGCAGTTTGCTGCTTCTGTTTGTCACATAGCCTTTCAGCTATGCCTGAGTTGTGTGCTTTTCCACAACAAAATTGTAAAACACAAAAGCTTTATGGCCTGGCCTGTTGCTTCTGCTATGATGTAAGTACCAGGGTTGGGGTCAATTCCAATTTATTTAAAAATTGGAATTCCTGAATTAACGTTGAATTCAAATCATTGAATTTGAATTAGACTGTTTGAATTGGAATTGTGAAAACCTTTTAATATTTGGAATTGTATTGGATTTGAATATTTATACATTTCCCAGTTATTTCCCAGAAATTAAAGAACTTAGTATCAAAAATAGAATAGGATTTGTTTTAAATCATTTTTGCTTGGCTGTCTGAACAGTGAAATGTTCAGCCCGAGGGAATAGTATTTGAATTTGTGGAATTGTTAGGAATAATATTGAATTCAATGAGCATTAAAAGTGCTACAACTCCTCAGATATTAGGGCCCTATAACATTTTAGTTGCAGATGGAATCATGGAATCCAGACATTTTAAAACGGAATTAAACAATATTCAAATGTTTTATTGGACTTATTAGGAAATGCAGTGAATCATAAGACATGAACAAAATGCATCAGTGATTCATATTTTCCTGCAACTTTCTGAAACGGCACAGGAATGCCCCTGTGTGTTGTGCGTGCATATGTCTACACTTTGTATAGCCTTTAGCAATGATGCTAATGATAACCTTCTTCTGTTAGAGATGGAAAGGCTTTCCCAAAAATCTTCTCACTTAAATGTTAACTACAAAGTAGCCTATGCCTACCAGGCAGAATGATATCATGACTATTTGTGTCAATCCAGTGGCCATTTGTTTTGCAAACTCTGCATTCACATGAGCGCTACAGCAACACCTCTTAACCAAACACAGGTTTCTTTCTGGTGCACACTTGCATTTAAGGGTAACATTTCTCAGAGTTAAAAAAATAGCCTCCTTGTGTGGTTTAAACATTGTTGTGGACTTAGAACATGCAATGTTGTTGTTCTTCTATAAAAATAAAATAAAATGTCATGTGAATTTGATAGGAGAAACAAAATGGAATTTTGGAGAAAAGAAATACAGAATCAGGCAAAGAACTGATTTTATGTGGCGCTATTCAAGCATTCATCCGCATCCTGCATTAGTATTAGCTGCCCTCGTGTGTAACCTGTGGGTTTTAGCTGGTACAGCTACCATGGTGGGATTGTTGTTTGGGTGTTTTCCTCAGGTTCATGGCATGTTGGTCAGTGTTTCTGATGTGCATCAAATGAGGTCATAAAAAAAAATCTGCTTACAGCTAAAAGCTTGGATTTATACACACTTTTCAGATGTAACGACTCTAGTGTAGAAGCCATTATGTACAGTGAGCTCCAAAAGTGAAATGATAAAATAATTGAGGCATTCCAATGATTTCAAAACATTTACATTACATTTAAGTCATTTAGCAGACGCTCTTATCCAGAGCGACTTACAAATTGGTGCGTTCACCTTAAGACATCCAGTGGAACAGCCACTTTACAATAGTGCATCTAAATCTTTTAAGGGGGGAGGACAAAACTCAGTCCTCCAGAAAGTGGAGAGCATTAGCAACACTTTTGCAGTTCTTCGTGATATATTTTGTATTGGGAACAAAATAATCTAAAACACAACCAATACGAATGGCAAATGCATCCAACAAATGTGTAGAGTCACAAACTTGATGTAGGTATTGCATGCTGTGAATATGGGACCAAATGCGTAACTTTTCGACTAGTTTAATACACATATGAAGTGAATTCTTTTCCAATACTTTTGGTCCCCTAAAATGGGGGGACTATTTAAAAAAATATGTAATTTGTTAATGATTCACCTCATATGGATAAAAAATACCCTCAAATTAAAGCTGATAGTCTGCACTTTAACCTCCTCGTCAGTGTATCATTTAAAATCCAAAGTGCTGGAGTACCGAGCCAAAATAACAACAAAAAATGTACTGTCCCAATACTTATGGAGCGCATTGTATGTGAATTGGTTGTTGTATGCTCCTCCCCACCATACACTTCTGGTAATTTAAGATTTTCACTTCAATGGAGATTTATAGACTGACTGCAGTAAAAATAACTCTAACACGATATTCAATGGCATGGTGAACATTCAAATTCAAAAAATCTTAACTGTTGCATTTCCTGGGCTATTCGGTTGAAGTAGTTTAAAAAGAACAGGCAAACAAGTAACCAAAAGACAACAGATGGACAGAAAAACATAAGAATATAATTAAACAAAGGAGATCCATAGAGAATTACTTTTGATTGTAAAAAAATAAGATACATCTGGTCAATCACTGCACATTGGCTTTTTTTCTTAATTTGAATTATACATATTCCAGACCCAAAACTGTAGTACACATTGTTTGAGCCATCTACTCTAAAAGCTTAGCTAAAGCCCTTGGCTTGGAGAAGTACTCTTCTCCCATACAGAAGAGGGTAACAGTAATGGTTCCCAAGAGGGAGGGCTATATGAGAGCTTTCTCTCTCTCCTCTCTCTTTCTCCCTCTCTTTCTCTCTGATATTCTACCCACTTCAATCTCTATTGGCTTTCTCTTTCTGTCTTGTTTTAGTTACCATGTCACTGGCCTTCATGTCTTCCATGCTGAAATCCTGACTGACATTGAGATTGGCCATTACCATCTCCTGTGGCTTCTTCCTCCTTTGAAAATACCCCATCAGAATAAAACCTGTCTTCTTCAGCAGGCTACCAACCATTACTGACAAATGACATTTCAATGGACGAACAAAGTTGGTTAAAAGGCTAGAAGTCATTACAGTGTGAAGAGTATACAAGCAGGATACTTACTTACCTATGCTCAAGGGAATGTCTGATAAGGTGTTTTGTTAAACACTAGAATAACAGAGGCCCAGAAGGTACAATAAAGATGTGATTTATCTCTACCGAGTGGGAAGAAACAACAACAACAACAACAGCATGAGCTCTTCAGTACCAAAGTTCTGATCCTTGTTGTCAGCTTTACTATCATGGTGCATCAGATCTCAGTGGTGAGTGACAGACATTTCTCTATTATTGTCCAACCCATCTGTCTCTCCCTCAGACTTCATGCATCTATACGTCCATGTCAGTGGAGATGGATTTGGGTTAGCCTGCCACAGAGCTTTTCTACTGCCTTTTTCCACAATGGGATTACATTGTGTTGTGATGTTTTCTTTCAGAGATTGCAGGTTTGGGCTACAGTATGATAGACAGCTGCATGGATAGTAAACTTCTTTCACCTTACAGGGTCCCGTGCACGTTTTGAGGACAGCTCACCTCGGATCTTGGAAGACCCCTCTGACTTGATCGTGTCCAAGGGGGAACCCGCAACCCTCAACTGTAAGGCAGAGGGGCGGCCTAACCCCACTGTGGAGTGGTACAAGGACAGGGAGCGGGTGGAAACGGACCGGGATGACCCTCGATCTCACCGAATGCTCCTTCCCAGCGGCTCCCTCTTCTTCCTGCGTATCGTCCACGGACGACGCTCCAAACCAGATGAGGGCGTCTACACCTGTGTGGCACGTAACTACCTTGGAGAGGCTGTCAGTCGAAACGCTTCACTGGAAGTAGCCAGTAAGTCTTTGTCATTTTACTTGCTGTCAATGTCACCCCATGACCTGTCTCTCTCTATGTCTCTCTCTCTCTGTCTCTTTGTCTCTCTCAAAGCACAACAGGTGTAGAGGACAGGCTTTCATCTGCTATCTAGAACTTCTGAAAATATGACCATTTGGAGAGACTTGTCTATTATTGTGGCCCTTAGGCTCACGTGGTCATCACTATAGTTGTCACAGTCATAAACCCTGCCTATTTCTACAATTTATATATTTTTTATCTGATTTTAACCCTAACCTTAACCACACTGTAACCTTTTGCTTAACCATAACTAACATTATTATTATTTTATTTTTTAAATTATGACTTTGTGTCTGTGGTAACTAGTGACAACTGCATCACTTGCCTCTTTCTCCTTGTAATTGTGGCAGTGTGGCGTGACCCTGGGCTGAATGCAGGTCCTTTCTGCCGTTAGGAAATGGATTAGCAGAGTGTGCTGATTAGGAAAAGGAGCGTAACAGATGAGGGAATGTCTCCTCGTTTAAAAACACAAAACAGCAATTTGCCTGCATCTTATCTTCTACCAGAGCACAGAGCCAGCCAGGCCTCCTCAGCCTCTAACTGCTCATGGCTCACTGACTTCCACAGCTCATGTTCAAAAATAGGGCCAGCTTTAGTTCAGCTTCCACACTGAGTGATATATCCACACTCATAAGCGGCAGAACATTAAATATTAGAGAAAAACTAAAAATATTAGAGCAGAACAGCTTCCAGAGGAAAACATTTAAGCACCACAGTTATATTGCTGTTTTTGATGATGAATTCTCCTCAGCCAGTGGAGATGTAGTCGGAGATGACAGTCCTACCAGTAAGGCTATGCATCACCTAGATGCAAGCACTCTAACGGTGACTAACTGCAGTAATGACTATTGTCCTAGGTCTGGTGCCTCTGGGTAGCTGGTGAATATGTTGATTATGATTTATTAGTACTGAATTGCTACCATGGTAACGATAGTGAAATCACTCTGAGATCAATGCAACTCCTGGCTTGGGAGTAGCTCAGAGGAAAGATACATTGAATTGCTGTGGCATGTAGGCATGCCTAGAACTGACCTCTGAACCATGACACCCCACCCTGCCCTGACTGTCATGGGGATTGGCTACAGTAGAGTATTACCTCAACAGGGTTGTCGAATTTAGATTTCTACACAGTTCATTCCTTCCACACAATCAGTCCCTTCACTGCACAAATGCATCCGAAGTGACATGTATTTCATGCTTAAATGTTTTTCGCCTTCGGGGTCCACAACTCAGGCTTCAGTATAACTAGACACTGTTGCTTAATTTGACTTCCTCAGAATAACTTTCATGTCGGGTATGGAAATACTAAACAGTCAATTATTGCTGGCTGTGTTCTTGTTGTTGGCATGAATAAGCTGTAAGCGACCAGCTGAATAGCAGGGCTGTTGAAGCGCCTAGATAATGAGATATTGTGTATGAATCCATTCACATATTCCTCCCAGAAATAGCAGTGTTCTGCTCTGTCGGTTAGCCTTTATGTAAGAAGAAGAGGAAAGCGGTATCTATTTCAAAGCCATGAATGTGAATGTCTGTCTGAGGGAGCAAACAGCCGCGTTCTTTGAGCTGGATTAAAATAAAGTAGGACAAATAAAAAATCAAACTTGCTTGAAAGGCTTTAGGGCCAGATGTCTCTCTTTCTCCTGATGGGAGGATTATGAAGGACTGACATGTTGGACTGCAGCTTGTTTCTTGGCCTCTTCTACACTACAACTCTGCCACTGGTCTCTTCTTTAAACCCTGAAGAAGAAATACAGGAGAGATGTTTTCTGTATGGACAGATATCGCAGTGGCCAAACTGTTCATTTAAACTCTCTTTATTGTTACTACAATACGTAACTCATTTTTTCTTGTCATAATCATTTACATTAAGGATTCGAGATTTTGAATAATCAAGTTGGCTTTAACAAGTGCCTAAGGGTGAATTTGTAGGCATGAGTTGACCACTCGTCCAACCATTGAAACACAACAAGCTCAGGAGACCTGGCACTGCCTGAGTCCCTCTTTAACCTCAGTAAACACAGACAATGGCTGGATTAAATCAATCCTTCCTCTCGACAGGCGCCCACTGGCTCTATTAGCCATGACACGGCAGTAGCAGAGAGATAGGATTAGACCACCTCTAATGGGTGTTCTCCTACTGTACTGAGACAAAAGAACAATGACTGACTGACCATCAGGTCACTTTACTCTAGGACCTGCTCTCAGCTAGAACACTTTCACTTGCCTGCCAGGCTCCCATCCCATATACATCTCCATCTACATTGACATTTTAGTAAATTAGCAGACGCTCTTATCCAGAGCGACTTACAATTCGTGTGTTTATCTCAAGATGGCTAGGTAAGACGACTACATATCACATTCGTAGCAGATACATTTTCCCTCAATAAATATGTTATTAGCAAAGTCAGTGCTAGTAGGAAAGGGGAGGAGGGTGCCAGGACAGAGAAGAGCTCTGACTGGGCTGAGCGGGAGCTGCCTTGCGCTGCTGTACACAGCTTGCCACTATGTCCTCTGGTTAGTGGTTTTTCGTCATAAATCTTGTTCTGCAGAGTGGTCACTAGCTGGCACAGCCACAAAGTCATAAAAACATATTTTAACCTTTAACCACACCACATCTAATTCCTAACTCTAACAAATTAAGAACAAAAATCACATTTTTACAATATAGACAATTTTGACTTTGCAGCTGGCTCATCTAGCGGATATCGCTCAGTTCTGTCTCAAGGGCAAGATTCATCCCAATTGAAGTCAACCTGTCCCTCCAACAACTCTGCCCAACCTCTCAACCCTGTCCCCCACGTCACCTTTAGAGTGCCCCCTCCATCCTCACCTTCTCCCTACACTCCTCCCCAATCCTGTCAACCCTACTCCATCCTGCCTTGAGAATGTTCAGTGAATCTGATCACTGACTTGATGTTTAGTCTAGTGGTGTCCATAGTGAACTGAATGACAAGGGCCACACGATGCAAAGCAGCCTATTATTGCCATGACTACTCTCCCATCTCCCCACTTCAAAACATTAACAGATGGCCACTACGACTGGACTAAAGCTGCACTCTTGCTAAATGCTAAATATTGAGATTACTGTCACTTAAAAATACAGTGCTGAATATTCTGAGGATATTCTTAATCTCTTAATCTGTATATCCCTGAAGCATTACAATTATGAAAATAAATGGCACTGTCCCAGAATAGGAATGTAGCAGTAACAGTAAAGTATGAAAATGTATGCACTCAATGTAGTTTGCTCTGGATAAGTGTCTGCTAAATGTTTAAAATGTGAATGTAACAATTATTACGGTAGTAACCATAGAGCATAATGGTTAGTCATTTAACAACATTGTTTAAGGTGAGCTAAAGAAATTGCAGGAGGTAGATGAATATGGGCTTTATTTATCCCCAGGCCAGGACCTTAGGTGCCCTCTTCTCCACTCCTGTCACAGTAAGGTGAGGTTGGGATAGTTCAGATTCAGGATGTCCTGGTACTTACTCACCACCATTGGGGATCACAGTGTGAGTCACGTCTGGTACAAAGACTGTGCTTTGGACGTTACTTCAGGAAGTCCCCTGGCCATCTGTCTGTGTGAGAATATCAGAGGTTCCTGTGGTGCCATCATCATTTCATAAAAATATAACAGTGTGTGAATTCTGTGAAACGACTTTTAGCATGTCAGCCTTTAAAGCCTGGGTGCAGGAGGGATCGTATTAACTTCCAACAGCTTCAAAGAGTTGCTCTTGGCTGCTCGCACTGCACAGGGTTGGGGGGAAATTATCTGAGGCTACTTTCCGCTCTCTGACACTTGTTTCAAGCCCTCAAATGGCCCACATTCTGGGACTTCTGTGGTTGAATGTGTGGATGAGAGTGGAGAAGTGTTTGTGTGTGTGGATTAGCTCATTGGATCCATAACCATGTCTTCTCTTCAGTTCCCTCGACATGGCTGGGTAGTGATGGTGTCTGTGCTCCTGGTCTCGTCTCCACACCGGCCCTTTACAGACGGATCTCTAAAAATAATTCACCACTTTCAATTAGCCCTCAGCTCTCTGAAGCTTTTCAAACAAGCAGCCAGCTGAGTGGGGACTACTGAACAGACTGTTGGGAGGGGAAGGGTGTGTGCTTTGTCAGGTAATAGCTCATCCATCAATTGTCTAAAGGGGGTTCTTTAATTGTGTTGGCGTCTCCTTTTGTTGGGTTTTGGGGGCAGGTGGGACGGGAGCTCAGGGGGTTCCGTTATACCCCTGAAGGGACAGATGTTCAGGCAGCGCATGCCTGTAAATGTTCCCTTAAACTGCCCCCCTGCCTATGTACTTAACTCACCCCAGACTGTAGGGGTGCAACTGCTACTATTTGGATGAGCTGATAGGCCTTGTGTATCTTAGATTCAGATGAGATGGATATATTACAATCTGAGACAGAAAAAAACTCCAGTTGGATGTGATGAGGAATTCTGACAAGCTTTTTAATGTTCTGAACAAGCCTTTACTTTTGAAACAAATGGGAAACAGAAATCGACTTTTCTAAAAGTTTAAATGTCACGTCAATGACAAAGTCCAGTCTCAGCTGAGGAATTAAATGTGCTTCATTATAATACAGAAAAAATGCCTCCAAATGATCAAAGGTAGAGATACTGCTGCATTTGAACAGGCAGTGACTTCAGGCAGCCAGAGAGTGTGAGACAGATTGTCTCATATTGGGGGGCTGGTGAGAGGGGGGAGGTTGAGCAGACAGATCGACAGATCGACAGATGACCACTTCAATCATGACAGCGGATCTGAAACGCAGCCGGCTCAGCGACGGCTCAGCCACCATTTGTCTGCTTCTCAGAGATTGGAATATTCATAGCAACACGTTTCCCAAGATAATTGCAGCCTTTACAACTCAAGATAGAGGAGAGAAAGTCTCTATGCTCTAGATGGCTGTGATAAACTAAATGAGATGGTAGTCAGTCAGTCACTGTAGTTGTGAATATAAAGGCCATTTTAAAAGACACAGGTAGCTGCTGTGTTGATGAGGGATCTGTCAAACACACGTCAGGGAATAAGTGATGGGGGTAGTGTGGTTTAGCTGGAGAGACGTACCAGTTGACAGACAGGTGATGAGTTCACTCATGTGTTTAGTATAGATTAACTGATGTTTGAGATTGGACTAATTCACAGCATATTTGCAGTCCTAATTTATTTGATTGGGTGTTGATGCATTACCGTGCTAACAGATGGATAGTTTGACAGGCAGGTAGATGGTCTTGGTCTGATTGTTTACTTTGTAAAATGCCAACCTAAGATATTTATAAAGGTATAAGAAGATATGTTATTCTGGAGTAGTGTGTGTTGGTCAAGGAGGAAAGGGTACATAGGGGAGGGTCACCTGCAGACCCTCAGATTGTGTGTGTGCATTTTCAACACTGGAATAGTAGTGCTGCACAGGTTTCTTGAGGCCTCGGCCAGGCATCAGAGCACATACAGTTTCTTTCCTCTGTCAATCATTGCTGGGATTTAATGACAAAGGTTGCTGCCAAGTCAAGCCTCTCATCCGGTCTTCCTTTGCAGAGAAAAGGCTGCTAAACTCACTGTGTGACAGTGACATAAAGATCATGTCCCCTTTTTTAGTTCTGTCGTCGTTGTGTCACTGTCAGATTTGTAGTGTGGAGATGTGAGTTAGCATAGTTTCCAGTGTGAGGCAGAAGCATTGCATTAATGTGTGATGCCATTTTTCCCTCTGACAGGTTAAATTATTAATGTGTTTGTATTTGTTTAGTCTGTGTTGGACTGAGAGATGTGCATTATTCATCCACTCTGACAGTAGAGACTGCAGACTAGGATGCGGCACAGGAAACATCAAAACACTGCACAACAAGGAAGTTGCCAGGGATATGAACAGTCATGTACAAGCACAAAAGACAATGTACTGCTTTCACCCAATCAGCTTGTTTTCCTCTCGTCTAACCTTCAAACAGAAACTCTACATATAAAATATGCTCAAATTGATTACAAGGACAATATTTGAGATTACTCTTGTGATGACATTGACAGAATACCGCATTGGAGATTGATGTGTACTCCAATTCTGATGTATATATCTCATATAGTTTGCATTTGAAAGACAACATATTCTCAATAACATACACTACCATTCAAAAGTTTAGGGTCACTTAGAAATGTCCTTGTTTTTGAAAGAAAAGCACATTTTTTTGTCCATTTAAAATAGCATCAAATTGATCAGAAATACAGTGTAGACATAGTTAATGTTGTAAATGACTAGTGTAGCTGGAAACGGCTGATTTTCAATGGAATATCTACATAGGCGTGCAGGGGCCCATTATCAGCAACCATCACTCCTGTGTTCCAATGGCACGTTGTGTTAGCTAATCCAAGTTTATAATTTTAAAAGGCTAATTATTAGAAAACCCTTTTGAAATTATGTTAGCACAGCTGAAAGCTGTTGTTCTGATTAAAGAAGCAATACAACTGTCCTTTTTTAGACTTGTTGAGTATCTGGAGCATCAACACTTGTGGGTGTGATTACAGGCTCAAAATGGCCAGAAACTAAGAACTTTCTTCTGAAACTCATCAGTCTATTCTTGTTCTGAAAAATTAAGGCTATTCCATGTGAGAAATTGCCAAGAAACTGAAGATCTCATACAACACTGTGTACTACTTCACAGAACAGCGCAAACTGGCTTCTTTAATCAGAACAACAGTTTTCAGCTGTGCTAACATAATTTCAAAAGGGGTTTCTAATGATCAATTAGCCTTTTAAAGTGATAAACTTGGATTAGCTAACACAACGTGCCATTGGAACACAGGAGTGATTGGTTGCTGATAATGGGCCTCTGTGCGCCTATGTAGATATTCCATTAAAACTCAGCCGTTTCCAGCTACAATAGTAATTTACAATATTAACAATGTCTACACTGTGTTTTAATGGACATATAAAGGTACTAAATTAATACATTTACATTTACATTTAAGTCATTTAGCAGACGCTCTTATCCAGAGCGACTTACAAATTGGGATAGATAAAAACAATCTGCTATATAGTTTGACTCTGTCTATTTTTCCAAATGTGTTTACCTACCAGGTCAAATAAATGTACAGTAATATGAATAGATAGACTAAACCATGTCTACGCTCTCCTCTTCCCAGTCCTGAGGGATGACTTCCGCCAGGCCCCCAGTGATGTGGTGGTGGCAGCCGGTGAGCCAGCGGTCCTGGAGTGTGTTCCCCCCCGCGGTCACCCTGAGCCCACCGTCTCCTGGAAGAGGAACAATGCCCGCGTCAGCAGCAAGGATGACCGCATCTCTGTGAGTCTCACCTATACAGTTTTTCACTGCACTGTATGACCCCTGAACTATGACCCCTTAGTTTCAGCATCAAGCTCATTAGAGTTAGAAGTAAAACCCTCTAGAGTTTGCATACACTAGAGTTCCAACCAACTCAAGTTCCAACCAAACCTCACTGAGCTCAGTGCAGTTAAGTCCCAAGTCAACCCAAACTGTCTCAAAGGCCATTAATATAATTAATGATGCATGCTGATGATGGTGGAATCCTTAATGATACATGCTGATGAAGGTGGAATCATAAATTATACATTCATTTGAAGTGCTGATGTCAGATGGTGGAAGTACTGCCTCTCCTCTGAAAAGCCCAAAGGCTAATACATGGAGTGATATGATGACCTGTCATCACTGTCTTGTTTTTCAGATGCGTGGGGGCAAGCTGATGATCTCCTACACCAGGAAGAGTGATGCTGGCATGTATGTGTGTGTGGGCACCAACATGGTGGGAGAGAGGGACAGTGACCCTGCTGAGTTGGTGGTGTATGGTGAGTCTCTCACACCTGTGTGCGTGTGCGTGTGTGTGTGTGCGTATTACGCTGTCTTCATGTGTGTAACTCTGGGTCTCTCTATGTAGAGCGTCCTGTGCTGATACGGAGGCCGGTGAACCAGGTGGTGATGGAGGAAGAAACCGTTGATTTCCTGTGTGAGGTACATGGAGACCCCGCCCCCACGATACGCTGGCGTCGAGAGGAGGGGGAGCTCCCCCGCGGGAGGTGAGGACACATTGACGGACAGGTCCACTCACTCATAGAAAATAAACTGATTGATTGATTGACATCTGAAGAGATAGACAAAACACTGTGACACATTGATTGATGGAGTGCTGGAGGTACAGACTGACAGAATGAGGAAAGCCCATTCACCAGGAATGCACAGGCATGTGCACAGATACCTGTGCAGAGCTCATGCCCTTTTCCTCTTCCAGTCTCCGAAGTGCCCTTTTTGGTGGTGGTATAATCTTCCGCAAAATTAATTTGTTGTATAAATATTGTGTCATTGTTGTTTGGAGCCCACTACCCACAATTCGTTGTGGCGTCATCAAGTTTGCCACCCTCCTAGTTTAAATTTCAACATTTGATTAACACTTAATAACACTTGATACCACTTGATTTAGCCTCCATCAATAATATTCGCTCTGGTTGGCTGATACACATAGCAGAGAGAGGCAGAAAGATGTAGAGAGGAGAGGCTGCATCAACGACCCTCTGACCCAACTCCACCTGTTCTTCAGTCGGGAGTTGCACATGTATGTCAGGGCAGCAGCAACACAGGCAGTCCAGACTCTAGCTGACCACCGTATACTAAAATATCAACACAAGCAACTGACAGTCAGCCATATATCATGAGTTAGAAGATTATTAATATTATATAATTAAGTTATTCTTATTACTTGATATGAGCTTTGAATATAAATCATAATCAGTCAAATAAATCGCTCTAGGTCACTAGCAGATTTCCATCAATCATCAATATCAATGATCAATTGATAGCCATCCTCTTTTTCGATGTTGTCATGACTTTACTTTCATTAATCTGATGACTGTTATTTATCGAATCAACTAACTATGTTTAACTGTTACCTGATTTAAATGAATCATGTAACAATGAACTCATTAGGAGTTTGGGGCATCATGTGAGCGGTTGTGTATAGAGTTACCATCTCACAAATTAACTCTAAAGGTCTTTACCTATCACATCCATAAAACAGTCAACGTATTAAATCATAACCTCTTATCATATCATCATTCTGAACAGTCGTAACCTCATGCATCTGCAAAAACCCCAGCCTTACTTACTATACAAATTGGTTTATTTATTTATTTATTTACTAACACAGAATAAACATACCCACTTAATGCATGAGGAAAAGGTCCCTAGCGGACTGACACAATACGGTGGCTTTTTACACAACAACAAGGAGAGAGAGAAAAAGAAAGAGACACTTATCATTGATACATTTTTGAAACTTTTCTCACAGTACTCATATACTTTGCACACAAACCTCCACCCGTTTGAAGTAAGAAATCATGAATGCATTCACTGGCCTTTCAGCGGCACGCTTGTATGGCTCTGATTGTCCGAAAGGGGTCTTCCCTTTCCCGTCTCCTACTGTTGTTCACTCTGGAAGATGCTCCTTGGAAGGTGGCTAGCCAGCCGTGTTGACGGTTCCCAGTGGTGATGAGAGTAGTAGAATATGGTGATTTGAGAAGAGTAGTAGGGTGGTCCCACTTAAATTCACTTTTCTAGATATTTGACGTTGAACAGCTAATTAGCCGTACCAGTGATTGTCTGGAAGGTGAGCTTCTCGCCTCTTCGCCGTGTTGATATTCAAGGTTCAAACCACTCTGGACGTGAGCTGCAGCTCTACACGCCTCTCTGGTCTGGGAGGTGAGTTTATTTTCTCCACCTCATGCTGAGGTTCAATGTTCCAACCATTTCAAATGTGTAGCTACCGCTCCACGCATTTCTGGTCTAATGTTAATTTCTCCACCAATTATTTTATGCACTCTGGCCGAAAGGGATGGCCCCGTCAGGCTGATACGCTCTTTGACCTCACTCTGGGCGTAGCTACCTACCATGCACAGTTTATAGGAGATTATCCTATGGCTCCTAAAATCACATTCCTATCTTGACAAAAAAATAATTTTCCATATTTCATATACAACGTTAAGGATGAAGACTTCATACCTGTAGTTGTGTATACTTTTCAAGTTACAGTATTTCCTTTAAAACCTTTTTAACGGCATTACAAAATAACAACCCATATGACATGATTATTCTTTAGATCACCACTGACCATTCCCCACATTCTTATATTCGAAATATGTTCCAGTATTCACTTTTAGGAGAAGTCAAAATCAAATCGGGTTTCGGCGGGAAAACTGTCTGTGTCGACAAAGCACATTCCTTGGTGGATTTTGGAGAGGGACAATGTAAATCATGTGTTTAGGAAGCACTGTAACTAGCTTGCATACAATTTGTGATGAGCAAGTGTGTTGCAGAAATAAATAGGGCTATGCTTATTATTTTGCTACAGAGGCATTCGGTATAATTTCAAGATATGATTGATAAAAGTTATGTTTTTTTAAGCGGTGGGTCATTTTGAGCACATGTCCTCTGAAAGGTCTGTGCATGGCCCTATGGATGCATATGGGTTTAAAGTATATGACATATTGATTGATGCAGTGCTGGAGGTACAGACAGACTGACAGAATTAGGGAAGCTCATTCACCAGGGATACATATGGGATTAAAGTATGTGACCAAGAAAGCACAGCTACAGTAATTACTCATTTATTCATGTCTTCCCTTCCCTCAGCCAATACAAATGCATGAATTGAAGGCCAGTGAGGATTCCTTAGTTAACATGTGACGCTACGACTTGACTATGCAGTTGAAAGATCATCTGGGGGACAAAATATAAATATTTATATTATTATGATTATGCTGTAACTATGGGGAGGGGCAGTGGATGGGTAAGAAAATAAAAATACTTGAATTACTCTAAGGAGGTCTCATGGTGGTGGAGGTGACTCACTCTGCCCATTCTGATTGGCTATTTGACCCTAACACAGTTGACTTGTAAATCTCTCTCTGCAGATCTATTAAGTTATAGGGTTGACTCATCCTTTCTGTATTTAATAGTTTTTTTAATCTACAGTTTCAGATGACTTCATACAGTTACATTTTGATGGGTCAGAGGGTCAGGTACATTCAAGGTCACTTGTACATAGTTCAAGGCAGTGCTTCTCACACCTGGTCCGTCTCCAAAATCTGTCTTGCCTACTACTTACTAAAACTACATACTATGTACTAATCGTACTACATACCATTTAGAACATACAAAACAAATGCAGTAAGCAACAAATATCATCTTACTGGGCTCATCCTACTGAGAATGTGTCGTCTAATGCACAATTGCGATGATTTCCTCCATTCATTAATTTGAGTACAGTGCGTTCCTTATCTCATTATTAACTGATTATCACACGTGAGTCTGGAATGACGATTCTCTTCTTTAAAAGTGTGCATTGAATTCTACTAGATGAAAACCCAAAATGAGTATAACGTCCTGGCATTCTAAAGCTTACTTGAGTCTCGAAATTTCACATACTATAAAACGTTCTATTTACGCATATTTAAAATTCCTACTATTTGGAACGGAAGTATGGGTATTCTGACATGGGCCTGGTCTTTCTGTCTCAATGGTTAGATTTGTGAAAATACTTTTGACTCTGTGTGTCTCTGTTCTAGGTTTGAGATCCACAGTGACAACAGCCTACGTCTGACTAGGGTGAGAGGGGAGGACGGGGGAACTTACACCTGTATGTCTGAGAACAGCGTGGGCAAGACAGAGGCTTCAGCCACGCTAGAGGTCCATGGTAAGAAACAAAGATTCTCTCTCTCACTCAATCACACACACTGATATGTGTTCTCACCCTTCTCATACTGTACAGTACGGTCACACACTGTTATGTCCACTTCATTTGACAGTGGTCATTTAGAGTTGTCAAAGCTCTGCCCATCCATCCGTGTGTGTTGGAATACGTGTTGTCATATCAATGTATTTGTGGTGGGCTTTCTTCTCTTCAACTCCACTGACAGAAGCTTATGCTAAACCCTATGGATTACTCCCTCTGACAGCTGTTTGGGAGATGGTGCAGTTTAACACACTGCCAAAAAGCAGGACCACTATTAATAAGAAGTGTGTGTGCGTGTGTGTGTGTGTGTGTGTGTGTGTGTGTGTGTGTGTGTGTGTTGGCTGAGTGGGCAGCAGGGTTGACTTCATCCTCCATTGCTTTTGTCAGTCCTGATGAAATCTAAACCTCTTCAAACAATGCCTTCCCTTCCTTCTGTTCCGTGTTTCATTGACTATGTAGTAGATGTCATGTTTTCATGTTACTGTAGTCAGCCATCTCATTCCGTTGTATTTCCCCCACACCATTCTGACTTTGTTTGTAGATTTTTTCAAATACATTTTAAAAGCTAGAGGGGTTATACTATTTAATGCATTCAGCATCAGCACCTAATGGTTTAAAAGAGCCTGTAAACATGACTTACTGCATGGTCAGGATTCTAGTCTACTGGCCTGTTGCAGCACTCAGGCAGTGCAGTAAGTAAGCCTGTACTCTGACACAGTGACTTAATGTGTGCCAGATTAAGGATTGGTATCAAACAAACACATCTGCTGTACTCTTATTAAAGAAGTGTGTTGAAATATGAGGTCACAAAGTTCAGACATTCACTTCGTTTGTTACCACAGAAACCCATGATTGCTGAATGCGAAATTATTCCAATGGAAAAATACCACTATTCATTTATATTGTAAAAAAATATATATCTAAATATTAAAAGGTAACAGAACTGCCAATACATGTTCACTCTGATCATGACTCTATTTGAAGTGAACATAAACCACATTAATGTTTAGTAACATGGTTTCTCGACACGGTTCCCTGTCATAGTTACATCCCCCCTGCTGGCTGGTTAGTGATGTTAGTGTAATGAAGTCAGTCTCTCTCCGTGGCTGTGTGTGCGTGCTCCATCTCTGATGTGGGAAGATCTGCTGTGTTCTCCCTCAGAGTGAAAATCAAGACACGACACAGATGACTCAGTTCCCTTGAGGATTTAGCCTGATCCCGTGTGTGTGTGGTGTGTGTATGAAGACAGGGAAGAAGCCTGCTGAGGAGAGTAAACAGCAGGAGAGCTCAGAATCTATGGAATTGGAGTCAATGCTGTCATTGTGCAGTCAAAGTCTATAGGAAGACAGGATGTGGTGGGATCAGAAGCAAGCTGTGGCCACAACACAACCTGACTGCCAGTTCATTTCCACTGATATCACTCCAAAGTAAACCCACAAATACCATCACAATAGTTTAAGATTGGAATTAGATTATGACTCGTCTCAGTATAAAAGATAGGCATCAATGTCTTCACTCGATAATGTGAAAATGAGAAGGCAGATTAATCAGAAAGGGAAACCATATCAACTGCCAGAGGGTTAACGAGAGTTAAGAGAGTTAAAGACAGCAGTCAAATCATGGAGTAAAAAGGGTAGTTCTATATGCTAAATGTTGAATAAATACTGTTCTGGAATTACATAGTAGGTATTGATTATGCAGGGGAGGCAGGAGAAAACTGTGAATTTAAACGCTATAATTTAAAGCCTCAAATCTGAATCTTCTAACCGAGTGTCTCTGCTCTACTCTCCAGTGCCCCCACAGATCACCATTAAACCCCAGGACCAGATCTCCGCTCAGGGGTGCAGTGTCACCTTCCGCTGCGGCACCAGAGGAAACCCCTCACCTGCCATCTTCTGGAAGAAAGAAGGAAGCCAGGTAAAAATGATGGCACTTCCTGACAAACAGGAAGTGAGTGGTCAAGAAAGACTACTTCCTAAATAAAACATTTTTAAAAATGACTAATAAAATTCCAACTATGTACTGTAGAAACTACAACATACGTTGTCATAGATAAATGGCACTTTAAACTGATCAACAAAGTCATGATGTTATGTCACATTTAAGTAGGGTTTTGATTTGTTTTAGCCTTATTTTGATCAGCAGCATACAAATAGTTTTCTCACCATGTTTGTTTGGTGGGGACTCGTTTGATTTCTCTCAGCTTGAAACAAGCCGGGGAATTGTTCGATTTAACAATGCTTTTCACACATTTTTTTGGATTGCCCGTGCTCTTAAAGAGACGTTGGCCGAGGTGAAATGAGGGAGGGAGCTCGTTTGTATTTGGCTGTGAGAGGCGACAACCAATAGGTGTTGGAAGGAATCACAGGAAATGCGTTGGCGAGGAAGTCACTGTTACCTGCAGACAGATGAAGAGAGGGGGAGGAAGGATAGATGAGGGTAGTGACTCAGATGAGCTACATCATCTGGGAGAGGAGCTGCCTCCTTGGGAAATAGGCACAGAAACACTTTAAAACCTTCTATCATTATAACTTACTATAAATACCTAATGATAACATTCTGATAACAGCGGGGGAACAATCAAGATCATTTAGTCTAGATGGTTCTAGTAGAGAACATAGTGGAGTTAACCCTCAGATCTGCCAGGCAGGGGGAAGTTGGCATGAGGCTCTCTGAGTAAGTTTAAATGTGTTCCAGTCTATTAGTTGATGTGCCTGGTCCCCTGTTTGTGAAGCGGTTTGCTGTACTTTTGGGATTATCTTGTGACCTTATAGCCCTGGTCCTCTCACTCAGTCTAAGCCTCTTAGAGGAATGAAATGGAAGGCTGTCCCTTCCCCCTATTCATGCCCATCTCCCCCTCTCATCACTCTGGCCGTGTGTAAAGCATCTGTCAGCTCACATCAAGCCAACAGACCAAACCAAAAGTCTGTAGTTCTCCTGCTATTCTGTATTGTGTTGGAAAAGTGATGGCCATATAATGACTGGATACACCATCTCTCTGATTCATCACTAGCTAAGATGCAAGTTGTTCTGTGTGTGTGTGTGTAGATGCTGTTGTTTCCTGGCCAGCCCCTCTCCCAGTCCGGTCGCTACTCTGTTTCCATGAGTGGTGAGCTGTCCATCACCGACGTGCACCTGGAGGATTCTGGGTATTATATCTGCCAGGCCATCAGTGTAGCAGGAAGTGTCCTGACCAAAGCCCTGCTGGAGGTGGAAGGGGGTGAGTTTGAGGGATGGAGGGGGTTACTTTGGGACGAGGAAGGGCATATGGTACTGGGAGAAGAGCCCAGCAAAAATATATTGATATTACAACACACATACCTGTATATGGATGGGAAGATAGCCTTCGACAGCTCTACATAAACACTGTCAAATAAAGTGGACATTAGTGTGTGTGACAGGACCCACTGACATAATATCCTGTCTGTTCTTCCCTCTCACCCATAGGTCCTTCAGACCGTGTTCCACCAATCATCCGTCAAGGCCCAGCCAATCAGACGTTGGGTCTGGGGTCCATTGCCCAGTTGCAGTGTCATGCGATTGGTGGACCCTCACTAAGGATCATGTGGGAAAAGGACGGGGAGAGGATTGTGGGGGATGACCCCCGCATGACCCTGATGGGGAACGGGACACTGCAGATCACTAATGTTGAGGTATGTGTATGATGTCATGGAATAAAAATATGGCTGTGGTTGTCTTTTGATCCTCATTAATAAATTAGTATCGCACGGCTGTACAGAAATGCCTGCCATCCATCATTGTTACATTTGTACTTTTTCCAAAACCAGAGGGCAACCAACAAATGTTTTTATGTTCTCCTCCATTATAAGTACCACTCTGCCACTCTGTACCACTCTGAAATCAAGGTGAAACTGAATTTCAAACCGACCTCTCTGGCGTGATTACCTGCCTATGCAGTGTGTAATTGTAATGTTAATGAAGGGGCTTGTTTGTAAATGTAAATGTATTCAGCTTTGATGAAAGAGCAGTCCATGGCCCTTTTGTGCTATGGCCTCACCTGGAGGTGAGCGTGCGGAGCGGGGAGAGCAGCCTGGTTTGTGCTAATTGACTGTGGTCACGCATGATTAACGATTTCAAAGCCTTTAATTACATCTCTGGCACAACTCTCTCTCTCAGCAGTGGTGCTCAGCAAACTTAGAGCATTAACACAAGGTCCAATGCATCATTGAGGCAGGGGAAATCTGCCATGTCACTGCGCTCAATGGAACAGAAGAGATGCATTAGCTTGGCATGGAGAGAGAGAGGGAGGGAGGGGAATGGAGAGGACGAGATGTAGCGGGAGAAAGAGGGGCTAAAAATATTTAGCCTAGCGATGCCCCCTCCTAGTCTTCAATATTTCAGCAGTGGTTAAACTCACAAAGAGTTCATCTGTCCACATACTACCAATCCATAAACCAGAGCTTGATGCTGTGGTGAATGATCTAACATAAATTTATGTTGGTTACAGTAGACTGGCACTCTGCCAGCCCAGTGTTAGTAACACCATTAGGACAGTGGAGAACATATTGCTTCTTTGTTCACTGCATATATATATAATGTGTATATATAATGTATATAATACAGTACTGTGGAAAGGGAGAGCAGGTAGACCAGGGGTGTCAAACTCATTCCATGGAGGGCCTAGTGTCAGCTGGTTTTTGGTTTTTCCTTTCAATTCAGACCTAGACAGTCAGGTAAGTGGAGTGACTTACTAATAAGTGAGCTTCATTCATTAATCAAGTACAAGGGAGGAGCGAAAACCGGTAGACACTCGGCCCTCCGTGGAATGAGTTAGACACCTGTGAGGTTGACCATGCACATGGGGAGATGAATCACATTTCGACTGCTGTTCTCTCAGGAGTGTTCAGCACATATGACTCCTTCTACTACTGTGGCTGAGTGATGTCTGCTTTGTGGCAAAGTGGCATTTCATAAAACATTTGAACTTTACACTTCTAAAAGTGAGTCTCAGGACGGCGGCAAAGCAGTGAACAAGGAAGCAATTAATAAGTAAAAAGAGGAGATCCGCTGAGATTTGCTCCACTCGGATTAACAAACACAGAAAGTATCTAAAGCACTGTGGTTCCATTGTTTTGGGTCCCCTCTCCTCATGAAAGGGAGCTAAAATGCACCTTTCTGTTGCTAGGATAAGGATTCGGGAATGTACACTTGTGTGGTGTCCAGCGCCACGGGCGAGTCGAGCTGGAGCGGGACACTCACCATAAGAGGTAAACACACACACTCACCTTGGCGCCTCACAAAACCATACAAACCCCATTGATTTCAAATGATACAGTAAATGTACATTATACTTTATGGAAACCTACTTTCGCTACAGTATTCATCACTACTGTGTGTAGATAAATAGAATTGAAAAATAAACAGTCAAACTCAGACTATATCCCGGTACACCAAGTTACCATTATCACATACCACCACTGTCTCATGTTATCTAATGGCGTATCCCTGTTTGTGTCCCAGAGGACGGAGCCCCTGGGTCATCAGTTCCCCGGGTGTCAGAGTCCATCCAGCTGCCAGGGCCGCCCCAGAAGCCGGTGGTGACGGATGTGACCAGGAATACAGTCACCCTCACCTGGCAGTCCAACCCCCACGAGGGTGGGGCCGCTGTCACCTCCTACATCATCGAGGCCTTCAGGTACGGTATGACATGCAAGGACTGGGTACCAGAGACATATTTAGAAACCACATTGTCCAACCTCTCTTAATACATGGCTCTGCAGGGTACTATATAAATAGGGGATTTCTATTTCAATGCTGGGTACTGGGGTCTTTCTAGGTCTGTTGCTATATCAGTTGTGTCCTTGATTTGTATTCACATACAGGGATTCTCCATTTGGTTTAACATACATGTGCAACAGTGGTAGGAAATAATGACATGAAGGGAAAACGAGCCATGGCAGATTAAATCAAATCATAAAGCATTAAAAAAAAAAGCATAATTTTCCCTGTGGTCCTGGACGGCACCGACCTGGGGCTATGGAAGGAGAGACTAGCCAGAGAGCTCTTATCACAGAGGCAAAGAGGGCAGAGGCTCTGGGCAGGCAGAGCCAGACACACATACAGGCCAATAAGCTGCCTGGCACTGAGACTGACAGCACAGTTTGAGACTAGACATTCCCATGGGTAGCTGTTAGCTACTTTCCTCAAACTTCATCTAACAGAGCACAGTCTTTAAATAGAGCTAGCTGCTGGATGGGGACGTCTCCTATTATTCCTCCACTAACCCTCCTAGGGCTAGAGAACAGGGCTTAATGGAAGAAGAGGGATGGTTGGAGGATAGCAGAGGGCAGATTGTTACTCAGGTCTTATTTTTACCTTTATTTAACTATGAACAAATTCTTATATTCAATGACAGGAACAGTGGGTTAACTGCAGAACGACAGTTTTATTTACCTTGTCAGCTCGGGGGTTCGATCTTGCAAACTTTCGGTTACTAGTCCAACGCCTGCCGCTCCTTACCTGCCGCCCCTTATCTGACACCTACTGTAGTTAAAACTTCTTATGGCTGCAGGGGCAGTATTGAGTAGCTTGGATGAAAGGTGCCCAGAATAAACGGCCTGCTCCTCAGTACCAGTTGCTAATATAGGCATATTCTTATTGGATAGAAAACACTAAAACTGTTTGAATGATGTCTATGAGTATAACAGAACTCATATGGCAGGCAAAAAACTGAGAATAAATCCAAACTGGAAGTGGGAAATCTGAGGTTGGTCGATTTTCAACCCAGCTCCTATTGAATACACAGTGGGATATTGGTTGTTGCACTTCCTAAGGCTTCCACTAGATGTCAAGTGTCTTTAGAAACTTGAATGAGGCTTCTACTGTGATGTGGGGCCAGATGGGAGCTCTTTGAGTCAGTTGTCTGGCAGAGAGCCAGGGCCTGGTCACGCGCATTTCACATGATAGCGACCTGCGTTCCATGGCTTTTCTACAGACAATGGAATTCTCAGGTTGGAACGTTATTGAAGATTTGATAAAAACATCCTAAAGATTGATTCTATACTTAGTTTGAAATATTTCTACGGCCTGTAATTTAACTTTTTGAAGTTCGTCCGACGTTCGGCTGGACCTGCATGAGCGTTTCGATTTGTGTACTTTTGTTAGGGCGTTTAGTATCTACTTGGACATAAATAATGGACATTATTGAAGAAATCAAACATTTGTGGAACTAGGATTCCTGGGAGTGCATTCTGATGAAGGTCAAAGGTAAGGGAATATTTATAATGTGATTTCTGTTGACTCCATGGTGGATCATTTTTTTTTAAAATTCTTACCACCGTTATTGCATGGTTTACTTTTTTAAAATCTGACACAGCGGTTGCATTAACCTTTCTACTCAACAACATTCCGCTGAAAAGGAAGCGCGCAAAATATATATATATATTTTTTAAATGTAACTTTCACACATTAACAAGTCCAATACAGCAAATGAAAGATAAACATCTTGTTAATCTACCCATCGTGTCCGCTTTACAGCTAAAGCACAACATATGATTATGTTAGATCACCGCCAAATTGAAAAAAACAGCCATTTTTCCAGCCAAAGATAGGAGTCACAAAAAGAAGAAATATAGATTAAATGAAACACTAATCTTTGATCTTCATCAGATGACACTCATAGGACATCATATTACACAATACATGTATGTTTTGTTCGATAATGTGCATATTTATATCCAAAAATCTCAGTTTACATTGGCGCGTTACGTGCAGTAATATTTTGATTCCAAAACATCCGGTGATTTTGCAGAAATACTCATAATAAACATTGATAAAAGATACTAGTGTTATTCACAGAATTAAAGATAGACTTCTCCTTAATGCAGCCGCTGTGTCAGGTTTCAAAGAAACTTAACGGAAAAAGCATAATCTGGGAACGGCACTCAGAGCCCAAAACAGCCAGAGGAATGTCCGACATTTTGGAAAAAACTAAGTTAGAAGCAACACCATAAATATTCACTTACCTTTGATCTTCATGAAAAGGAACTCCCAGGAATCCCAGTTCGACAATAAATGACGGATTTGTTCCATAAAGTTCCATCATTTATGTCCAAATATCCACTTGTTGTTAGCGTGTTTAGTCCAGTAATCCATTTTCATGCATTTCATCCAGACAAAAACTTGAAAAGTTACACTCCTTTAGAAACATGTATGGAATCAATCGTTCGGATGTTAACATAAAGCATCAATAATGTTCCAACCGGAGAATTCCTTTGTCTTCAGAAAAAGCACTGGAACACGAGGTAACTCTGTCGGGAGCGCTCGTCATGAGACCAAGGCTCTCTGCCAGACCACTGACTCAGAGGACTCATGAGCCCCCCCTTTATAGTAGAATCCTCATTCAAGTTTCAAAAGACGGTTGACATCTGTTCCGAATCCCTTTTTGGCCCGGCAGTCTAAGGGGGGTGGTAACGAGACCCGTAAACTCATGCAAATTATAATAGTGACAAAGTAAAAGTGCGAACGAAAAACCACAGACAACTTAATTACCATCAAACACTCAGGGTTTATTTGAAAACACACGGTAAAGGGGGGGCAGGAAAAGGGGCTGAGCTGGACCCAAGGAAAGAAACAAATATCCAACAACACCCCTAAACTAGACTAGCCTACTACTATACAGCTAACTAACTAACCAAAAATACAGTGGGTGGTCCGCCCAGTTCTACCTAGTGTTCTTAGACAAAGTAGTCCTATGGGTAGTGTATGCCCATGGGCAACTTGTCTTGGTTCCCCCTTTTTCCACCATCAAACACCATAACACAAACAATACTCACAGGTGGGGACAAAGTGATCTGGAGGTGCTAAAACAAACAAGAGAACTACCGAGAGATTGTATGACAGAGAGATTGAGTTTAAGAGGAAACAACTGAATGGGTTTTTAAACCATGGGAAAAGGGATGTGATTGGGTAATGGAAACAGGAGGAGGTGTGTCTTCTGATTAGCGACTGATTGATGACTGATTGGGGAATAATGATTGCCACTTGTGAGGAGGGGAGAAGGAGAGAAAAGAAATACACACACACACACACAGGATACACACACAGAATACCTGTATCCGTAACAACATCTAGTGGAAGCCGTAGGAAGTGCAATCTCATCCATATCTTAATGTGTATTCGGTAGGCCAAGCTTTGAAAAACTACAAATCTCAGATGTCCCACTTCCTGGTTGGATTTTCTCAGGTTTTCGCCGGCCATATGAGTTCTGATATACTCACAGACATCATTCAAACAGTTTTAGAAACTTCAGAGTGTTTTCTATCCAATACTAATAATAATATGCATATATTAGCATCTGGGACAGAGTAGGAGGCAGTTCACTCTGGGCACACTATTCATCCAAAAGTGAAAATGCTGCCCCCTATCCCAAAAAGGTTAAGGTGAGGTATATCTATATTTCCATGTCTAACAATTGTATTTTCATCAACATTTATAATGAGTATTTCTGTCAAATGATGTGGCTCTCTGCAATATCACCGGATGTTTTTGGAACTAGTGAACTAGCGCCAATATATACTGAGTTTTTTTTTATATAAATATGAACTTTTATCAAACAAAACATACATGTATTGTGTAACATGAAGTCCTATGAGTGTCATCTGATGAAGATCATCAAAGGTTAGTGATTCATTTTATCTCTTTCTGCTTTTTATGACTCCTCTCTTTTGCTGGAAAAATTGCTGTTTTTCTGTGAGTTGGTGGTGACCTAACATAATCGTTTGTGGTGCTTCGCTGTAAAGCCTATTTGAAAAATTGGACACTGTGGTGGGTTTAACAACAAGATTACCTTTAAAACGGTATAAGATACATGTATGTTTGAGAAATTTTAATTATGAAATTTGTTGTCATATGGATCCCGTTAACGGGATTGCAGCCCTAAGAAGTTTTAAGGAGCAGGTCAGAGTTCTAGTGCTGCTTCTTTAAGGCGTCCACATGCTTTCCAGGCAAGACAGGTCGGAAGAATTTGTGCATATATTATGACAACATTTTGTGATGTGTTTTTGTTAGTTTTGTACGAACAAAGGTTTTTTTTTTCGCCTGGAAAGGAAAGGTTTTTTCGCCTGTTCGGGCACACTTTTTTTTTCTTCGGAGCCGAAGTTTTCATCCTTTCTTCAGTGATTGGTCAACAGTAGGGATTCTTATTTTTTGTCATTCAACCAGAGACGACTCGCTTTCATGCAAATTTTTTAATTGAGAAAGACTACAACAAACATCTGAGTAGTAAATTACGCAACTAAGAAATCCTCCACAAAAACGTCAAAATTAATGACAGATTTTGGGAGTTATTTTAGATGAATTCATAGTATTTTGAGGAAGTGTTTACTGGCTACGGCATCTAAAAATGGTCAAACAGTACTATTGACACTTTTTCTTGTTTTTCAAGTGAAGGTCTTTTCAGGGAGTTTGCGAGCACACTCAGTCGGTTCCTGGCTAGGCGCCAGCCGAAATGAAGCATGCTAATGCGTTTTGACTGGTTGGTTATCACTCACTGGGTAATTGACTGGACAAATCATACCATAGACTAGGTAATATGTACTATAGGTCCTCACTGAACTGAGACGATAATAGCATTACCCAACATTCATCAATGCTAGAGGACCCAAATTGTCAAACCACACTCATTGTTGCGTTATTTATCATATCAGGATAAGGACAAGGCCAGACAATCCTCCCAGAATTCAACCTTTAATTGATTAATGTTATTTTCCAGCCAATCCGTTGGCAGTGTGTGGCAGACGGTAGCTGACCACGTGAAACAGGAGAAGCACACCGTCATCGGCCTGTACCCAAACACTGTCTACCTGTTCATCGTCCGAGCAGTGAACTCCTACGGTCTGAGTGACCCCAGCCCAATCTCTGAACCCATCAGGACACAGGGTCAGTATGGACACAGAACAGCATATAATATGTGTATAATCACTCAATCACTTTGACTTTTTCATAGTAAAGTGTTCTGTGCTGTTAGGCTGTTCTGAGTGCAGTGTGTTATGACATTAGGATGTTTTCAGTACAGTGTGGTATGATGTCAGGCTGTTCTCAGTGCAGTGTGGTATGACATCAGTCTGTTCTGAGTGCAGTTCTCTTGTGGTGTTGTAGATGGGAGTCCTACAGAGCAGGGGGTAGACCGCAGACAGGTGCAGAGAGAACTGGGGGAGGTGTCTCTCTACCTGCAGAAGCCTGTGGTCCTATCACCCAGCAGTGCCCAGGTCTCCTGGACTGTGAGTAAAACTGAGTGTCATAACCTGGAGAAACAACATGCAACTTTGTACTGTGCTCCATAGTTTATAATATCTCGGGAAATATATAATTAACCACCTCTATGTCCCTCCCCCTGTGTTCTGTCATTGGTCAGGTGGCACGTCAGTCTCAGTACGTGCAGGGATTCAGGCTGCTGTACCGCTCCACTGGCAGCGCCTGGTTAGTCCAGAATGTGAAAGTGGGGCCTGAGCTCACCACTGTCCTATCAGACCTGCACACGGACACAGAGTACGAGGTGAAGGTCCGCCCCTACTTCAACGAGCTGCAGGGACTGGACAGCCCCCTGGTGCAGCTACGCACCCCTGAGGAGGGTAAGACACACAGCGGGATGCAGGATGTTCCTTCTCTGTGAAGTCCGTAGGCATACAGCAGTTCACTACATTTTATTGTTGCTGCAAGGGCAGTAAGAATCAATTTTCCTCAGACATTCCCTTAGAATTTATAAAGATTTGTTTGCTTCTAAAATGACTCAATGCTGTGATATGTTATTGTAGGACACCACAGCACATGCGTATAGGAACATGTATTTTATTGACCAAAGTCTCTGGGTCTCATTAACCGACAGTTATCCATGTTCACATCATTCCAGTGTTAAGTGCTCCCCCGCAGGCTGTGTCGGTGGTCCAGCTCAGCAACAGCTCTAGCATCAGTGTCTCCTGGGAACCTCCCCCCGCTGATGTTCAGAGTGGTACAGTCCTGGAGTACAAGGTAAGATTACAGAGTGGAGAATGTTGAAGCTGTACCTGGTTCGAGGAAAGTGCTACTCTAGACTACTGTCTGATGTGAATTTAGTGAAAAGTGGGCAGTTAATTAGTCACTACAGCTGGTCGTGGGAAAGAGAAAATGTATTATTTGATTGAATCATCAATGTGCTGATTTTAAGCAGTCGGTTTTATCCTTGTTGCCAAAAACATGCTGTGCTGAATAGAAATGCTGTGCTAGTGGTTTTAATTAAACATTGCTTAGTATCAGTTAACAGCAACAGCTCTGTAGGATGCAAAAACACAATTTAACTAATTTAGTCCTCAGATTTAAATCACTTGTCCTCATCTTGTCGATTGGATCTGCTCTTGGTTTGCTTTGCAGTCAACAAAAATAAATAAACATTTCTCAGACTTTTCTGGGAAGGCGTTTTAAAGCCTATCGTATCCCCATGTCGTGCCGGCTAGCAAAAAAATATCTCCACTTCTGGTTCAGTTGTCCTCTTGGCAACATGATCGACTTGATGCTTCTAGTGTTATTAAATGTTGTCTGTCGTTTCTGTCCCTCTGGAGTTTCTGTCCCTCCGGAGTTTCTGTCCCATTTCTGTTCCTCCAGAGTTTCTGTCTCTCCACCACTCAGTATCAAGCTTATTTCTCTGTCTGCCAGGTCTGGTGCCTGGGGAGTGACACTGAGTTGAAGACAGAGAGCCATATCAACAGGACAGTTGATGGACTGGGGTTGTCCATCCTACTGACTGGGCTGCTGCCAGACCTCCAGTACAGTGTGATGGTGGCTGCAGTCACCAACTTGGGAGTGGGTGAACATAGCCCACCTATAGACCTGGTCCTCAGTGAGTCAGCTTTACCACTAGAAGAGACCCTTCCTTAGATGCAACATTAATAGCCAATTAATACCCTGGTCCTCAGTCAGTATGGTAGATTACTAAAGACGAGGCTTGAGGTTTTTAAATTGTTTGTTACTGGTATACAGTATATCAACACTACTTGCTAGAAACCAATGGGGTAAGTTAGTTGTCTGTTTATTCAGGAAGCCATATTGGAAATGAATTTGCCGGACTGATAACCTGGACTCTCTATCATTCAGCCCTGTCACTGGACATGCCTTCAGACCCTCTGCAGAAAGACAGCAGCCTCAGTCTATCAGAGCAGATCACGGGAGTGGTCAGCCAACCAGCGTTCATCGCTGGGTTGGGTGTGGCCTCGTGGCTGGTGCTCATGGGGTTCAGTGGTTGGCTATACTGTCGCCACCGCAGGAGGAAAGAGCTGGGACACTACACCACCTCATTTGCCTACACACCTGCAGGTATACTGTAACATCCTTAACCTCAACCCCAACATTGTATTCACATAGCATACAAACAATACCCTTAGCATTACACCACTAATCTGTTCCAATCCTGTCACCATCACGTTTGCCAAGTCTGGGTATCTGAGTGTCTTAAAATGTGACTTGTTGTAATCTGTGGGTTCAGAATCCTAGTGTTGCTGTGATCTATGCCTTTTAGTGTATCTAGGTCAAACTCAGCAGCATGGCTGCAATGTGTTTGATGCCATTCCCCTCAGCAGCCTCCACTGCTTTGAGTAAGATGTGCTTATAATTGCAACCATTGCTTTTGTTGTTTTTCCTGCAGTTGGATTTGCTCACAGTGAAGGATCTGGTCTCAGCAACGGAAGGTAGAGATCTTGGTTTTACTCAGATATTCAATGGAAACAAGAATCAAATAAAATTTTATTGGTAACATACAAGTGTTTAGCAGATGTTATTGCGAGTGTAGCGAAATGCTTGTGTTTCTAACTCCGACAGTGTAGTAATATCTAACATATACCCAACACACACACATCTAAGTAAAGGAATGAGTGGACTCTTTTTATTACAAACAGCATAGACTTACAGTAATATCTGACCTTTTAGTTCTCTCCATCTGCCTACAGTAGACCAGGGATCCTGGACTCCAACATGGGGAACTACCCATGGCTAGCAGACTCCTGGCCAGCCCCTGGCCTTGCCCACAATGGAAAAGACTCAGTCAACTGTTGCTCTGGCAAACTGGACTCTACAGACAGATACTACAATGGTGAGAGCCCACAGTCACTTCTTGCAACTTAGGGTGGGATAAAATGCAGTAGTTTGAACAGAGGCTAAATTAATAGTAATAAGCCGCCATTGCTGCTCAAATGATGGAACCTATTTGAGCTTTTGTGATTGACCAGGAAATTGCAGAGGGAAGATGAAGTGGTTCATTCAAGGAAATGGGTTCCACTTTACATTTTTTATTTTATTTCTATTTCTGTCCCGCAGTTGGCATCTCCAATTACCTGAGCCAGTACAGCTCAGTGTCCACAGACAGTCCCATCTACAGCACCATCAATACAGCTGCTGCTGAGGACCTGCACGGTTTAGCCTACTACAACAAATACTCCAACACCCCCTACACCCAGGGCTCCAACACCCCCTACTCCCAGGGCCCTGACCCCTATGCCATTACCCCCGTCCTCTCCAACTCGGGCCTCTTCGGTCTGGAGCAGGACCTGGACCAGTTGACCGTCCAGTCTAGAGAGTACGCCAAGCTGCAGTACGCCAGGACAAGCAATGGTACAGGCAGCTATTACACTTCTCATGTACTGTAGTTAAGGGCTCATGGAATGTTCGTTAGTGAGGATATAGCTAACTCTGTTGCATAGTTGATGTGGGTGTTTGTATGCTGTACACAAACATATCGTGCATGCATATGTTTAACAGAGCTAATTTCTAATGTTCTCTTTAGCTTGATTTAAATAAGTGTGTGGGTTGTCTGCTGTCTCTCTACTGTAGCCAAGCTGGTGAAGCAGAGGTCCACGTGTCCTCCATCCAAGCCTGCACCACTCAACTGGGAGGATGTGCTATCTCTACCACTGCCTGCTAATAAAGAACGGGGTTACACAAAGAGAGACAGGGATGAGGGGAGGAACAGGTAACACCTAGCGCCATATCCCCCGTAGACACCCTCCCATGGGATAGCTTGTTAAGTACAGATGAGGGAACTAACGGTGTATGGAGGGAAATGTCAGTAGAGGGAAGGAAAGCCAGGAGTGCTGAAGTTGTTACATACATATTGAACCTTTTCTCCATAACTCATTGTGATTTTTCCTGGTGTTTCCTTTTTATCTATTCTCTGACACCCTCATTTGAGGGCTATGTTTAGTTTGAATGTATGGCTTGCACTCTATTTGACCTGATAGTTCACCTGAACTATATAGCAAGAGTTTGTGACGTTAGGGCCAGAACCTGTCCTCCGATTCTATCCAGATTGTAAACTCTAATGATGTTTACTACGGTTAAAGTTGGAGTTAAAAACATTCTTGTCTGGAGGCTCAGGAGAGACTCTTATTGTGGCTGCATCAGGGGGAGTGTAGAGTGTCCTCTAACTGACTGTGACAGATGAGATTGTGGCCATAACTGGGGGGACCTAGCTGCTCTGACTGTACATCGTCTTTTGTAATGACATTAGCCACCGTCTGACAGTGTGGATTAGCACTTTCCTGTTTCAATAACATGTCCTCTATTAAATCTGCTCTGATGTCCTCTGACGTTGTCACGGCAACATAAATCATTTGAAGTCACTCTTGTGTTTTGTAACCCAATGCTGCTGGTTCCTCTTTTAAAATGTAACTCTGTCAACTACTGTTACTGTCTCTGAATATGGCTGTTAATGTGCCTCGAAGACTTTTCTTGATGTAAAAGTATTGTGTAAGATAGTCCCCTTGATTTATACTGGGGTCTTACTGACAATGTTTTTCACTGAATGTGTCAGGTCCTCCTAGTTGTTAAACCAGGGGTCTTTTCTCCTCTTCCTCCTGCTCCCAGTAGCTCAGATGAGGATGAGGAGGACTGGTGTCCCCCACTGCCAGCGAGGACCTACCTGATGGAAGGCTCCAAGGATGAGTTACCCAGCCTGCCCTCCTCCAGAAGAGAGGAGCTGACCCAGGGCTCCACCTCCAGCCTGCGGTCCACAGCCATACTTCCCCCCTCCCCTCAGGAGGAGACACACACCCTCAACCCCAACGACAGCCCCCCGCTCCAGCACTTTGACCTGCTGGCCTGCTACGGGCCCAGTTCCCATGTCTCCCATTCCAACCACAACCTGTTTGCCAATAAGGATGATGCCAGCGGACCATATGATGTCAGCGGGCCATACCACACCAACCAATGGGGAGACACCTCCATGGGGGAGAGCTATATTTCAGAGAGAAGTGGCGGAGGAGGTTAGTTGAACACACCTGTCCCCCTGTCTTTACACACCTGTTCCCCTCTCATAGTTCTAATGCATAGAATAATTATTTATATGTGTAGCTAGCCTCTTGAAAATGACCAGCCTGGTCACAGAACTGTATGTGCCTTAGCCACGTACTTTGTCATGTATTGCCATGCCATGCATACAGTCTGTGTTTGGCATGATAATGAACTGGACAAGAGGAGTTGGCTAAAGCCCACTTAGATCTGCTACCAGGCTAATCCATAACTGCATACTTATCCTGAAAAATTCAATGTTGTCATGTTACGTTAACACCAAGTATTTGCATATGAAGATGGCGCTTCCCTCTGAATGTTTACTTGATGACGACATCACTGTTCTTTTCTGTCAGGACAATCTCCTCCTTTCCTGGCTGAGTCCGCCCACGCTACTCAGGGGCACAGAACCAGGAGCAAGAAGAAAGTCCTCAAGGAGGGCCAGCACCGACGAGAGCTGCATGACCAAGCAGGTAAGACATATTGGACAGTGGGCTACATTTATGTTCTCTTCATATCTTCTCTTTGGAGAGGCTTTTATACAAGGCAACACACACAGCTTTTGGAATAACAAGTTACCCCAGCTCATTATTTGCAAGAACCTCGAAATGTCTCTTACTGGCTCTAACTTCTTGGTATTTAAATGCACATGAGTAACATTCCCACCTTGGGATTCAAGCCACATCCTTACAGTACAGTGTATTTACATTTTGGTAATTTAACAGATGGTCTTATCCAGTACGTATGGTTAAAGTCCTATAGTGTACATCCAACTGTGAATGTGCTTAAAAGAGGTAACCTGTTAGGTCAAATGAAGGCAGTTTTTTTATCATGAGCTGTCAATCAGTCTGTGCAGACCTGCCCCCTCCGCCGGCCCCACCCCCTGCAGCAGACGACCCCCTGCAGCTCCTGGCTGATGTGCTGGGCTGCAGCCGGACACCGTCGGCGGACAACTCGCCGGCTCTGCAGAGGAGAGGAGACGACTCCTCACCCCATAAGAGGGGGCCTACCATGTGGGGCTCACAGGGTATGCATCAAACCATCTAATTAATGCAAATGAATACAAATATGCAAATACACATACAGTACAGTATTATAAAAGCCACAACCACAGACACATATTGTGATTGAGGTCTAGTAATGCTCCGTCTACATTCATACGCATACAAATCCTCTGTGGTCTTAAAATAATGCATTGGTTTAAGCACACATATCTAGCAGCAATCCCCTCTACTCAGGTGGACAGAGATGGTGGAAAGTCTGGTTCAGCACTTAGAATCTGACCCATATAATTCCCGCTGCACTTTTGAGTGATTGCATATTGTCATCTGCAGATGAGGGTGTAATCCCGTACTGCCCATCCAGCTTTTTGCCCCGGGGCCAGATGTCAGACTACGGTTCCCTTGGTGGAGGGGCGTCCTCGCGGGCTTCAACAGGACAGAGAGGGCCTGGAGCTGTCCGGAGGAGGGATGAGGTGAGTCCAGTATGGAGGACAGCAGGACTACCTGGTATGGCTCAGTAGAGACATGATCTTAGTCCTATAGTTGTTATCAGTGTTGTTGTCCTCCTAAAGTCTAGTACTGTAGTGGGTTAATGTAAGGCAAGGATTTGGTGATAATCCAAGACAAGTTTGGGTCTTCATAAGTGTTGATTGGTGTGGCACAGAGAGACAAGAGACCCAGTGGCCCAAGACACACCTGGCTCTCCGCTGCTTTAATTTCTCTACGAATCTGCTATGGTTTATCCAACATGTTTAATGCAAACAATATTCATTCCAAATCAAGACTGCAGTGTTTCCATCTATAGTATGTTGCACGGGGTAGATTATGGACATGTCAAACTAATGTTTTGACAATGGCATAGATGTCGGCAAATATGGGGGGTCAGTAGATTTATGAGAGCTCAACATAAATGCAATACTCATATTTGTGTGGCTAAACCTTGGCTAAATTACAGTGTCAGGATTTGTTTTTGGCACCAGTCCCATGGGATGATTGTGTTGTGTGTTTGTTTACTTTCAGAACCTCATGTAGCTGGAAGCAGATTATGTGATGTGAAGTTCTCCGCCATGTGTTTTTTAAAAGGTTCTTTTGCTTCTTCCATTTTTGCTGAAATCCAGCCTGTTGCCATGGTGTCAAAGAAGAGCTGAAGACAAAAGTGAAAGCGTTTAGGCTTGCCACCTGCTTTTTCAATATTAGTTCATATTTTTGTTTTTTATTTATTCATAATTTGTATGTGATTTAAAGTCCTGCCTCTGTATATAAACATCTTTGCAACTTTTTTTAAACACGACCTGGGATAAAGATAATATATTGTATTTTAAGAAAAGGGAAAGAAAGTCTTAAAATGACTATAGATATTATACATCGGATGTTTGAATGTACCTTATGTTTATTGTTTACCATGGTGATGTTTGTGTAATGAAAGGATATGAGGCAGAAACTCTGTTAACAAGACCTGATAGTTGGGCATCTGTGAGGTTCTGTGAGTGTGTTGACAGTTTCTCTTTCTCTCTCGCGCGCGCTGTCATTGTGGAGTCAACCTCCTGCTTCTTCTAAACCGGCATATCGATCTTTTCAACAGCAGATGAAATAGCCTTGTCATTTTAGGTTGTGATGCTGGAAATGTGTGAACCTATACCCTTGTTAAACACCAATTGTTATGTTCTGTCATCAGTGGAATGATTTGTTAAAAAATACCAATAAAACATTTGTTACTCTAAAGACATGTTTCTCTAAGACTGTTTCCTGGAATTGATCTAGTGTAGGTAATCCTATCCTAAAAACCTGCTGTATTGATTCACATTTACAAGAAAAAAGTACCCTTTTCCCTGGGTTCTTTGTATTGTGCCACTGTGCACTGACTTTGATGTAATTGTTAACTGCTAAACCCAGACAGATTTCAGATTGGGTTTTCTACCAGACAGTAGAAAGTAGTTAACAGTAAGGTGGTGAGGGGGACAACACAAAACTACAGTAGAGAACTGGATCAGGCAGGGATATTCTACAGTTAAAAGGTAGCCAGAGGAGGGAGAGGTGTTTATTTTGTGTGGAATATTGGACAGGATATGTGAGGTGTGTTAAATCAACTGACTTGCTGGGAGCGTGGTGGATGAGGTTGGGAGAAATGAGCTGTTTCTGAGAAATGAGGAGCATGTGAGCTGTTCCACCTGAGACACACTCTTCCCGGGTCTCTAAAAGCTCCTCTGTGTACAATATGAACCTCCTTTATTCTGTGTCTCTAGTGACTGGTACACTGGTAACAATCATAAATCCATGCAGTTATCTTTCAATACGGTCGGTCTCGAGCCATTCTGACAACCTCTGCATAAGATCCTGTTAGGTAAGTACATGTAGGGGTTTGTCTGTATAGAATGTTTTTCCTTCATAAATATAGAACAGAAATAAACAAACATCCACTGAGATGTTTTTATATCCGTGGCAGGGTTGGGATCAATTTCATATCAATTAGTCAATTCAGGAGGTACACTAAAATTCTAATTCTCTTCAATGCTTTTCGATGATTTTTTAAAATTTTAATTTGAGTTTTTAAATTTTTTTATTGACTGGAATTGACTCCAACCCTGATCAGTTGTATATGATGAACTGATCTGTTGAGTAGAGATTCATATAGAAAAGGTCAACCATGAACCCATACACACAGTAAGAACATAAAATACCTAAATGTTTGATATCAATGGCAGATGATGGGATTATGAATGTAATGTAGATTATAAATCAAGTATGGTTGTCATCATGGAGAGAATTTGCAGAGATGATCCCATGTACTGTTGACTAAATACTCCAGAGTCAGTTACCATGTGGAGGATGACCAGTTGGCCAGATGAGTCATAGAGGCCTGCTGATCTGGCTCCATATGTGAATGTATGACTTGATAGAAGGCACCATCTAGTGGCTGTTACATAGTGTACATAGGATGTGCAGACCATTTTTAATTTTATTTAACTAGGCAAGTCAGCTAAGAACAAATTATTATTTACAATGACAGCCTACCCTAACCCAGACGAAGCTGGGCCAATTGTGCGCAGCCCTATGGGACTCCCAATCCCAGCCGGTTGTGATACAGCCTGGAATCGAACCAGAGTCTATAGTGACACCACTAGAGATGCAGTGTCTTAGACCGCTGCGCCACCCGGAAGCTCACATTAGGCCACACAGACGCTGTCATAATGGAGCATTTTTTTGTCTCTTAACTTGCTCAAGCATGACTCAAAATTTGAGCAAAATAACTAGTAAATGAATTCAAAATGTGTACAAAATATATGTATATATTTATGCACTCAACTTTCTTTGGATAAAAGTGTATTTATTCTAAATGGCATTTATATTAAAATAACTCTCAACAAATCACTGGCTGTTGACAGACATCTTCAGCCTAACGAAACACACACACAAAATAAATATATATATACAGTGGGGTCCGAAATTATTGACAGCCTTGATAAAGATGAGATATAATGACTGTATGCAGTGCATTTGGAAAGTATTCAGACCCCTTGCCTTTTTCCTCATTTTGTTACATTACAGCCTTGTTCTAAAATTGAGTGAATTCGTTTTTTTCCTCATCACTCTACACACAATACCCCATAATGACAAAGCGAAAAACAGGTTTTTCTAAATTATTGCACATTTATTAAAAACAAAAAACAGAAATACCTTATTTACGTAAGTATTCAGACCCTTTACTTGTAACATTAGACTTGTTTACGTGCTGCTGTGCGGTTTGTTGCTAACCTTCATCAGAATCTTCATCAGAATGCACTCCCAGGAATCCCAGTTCCACAATAAATGTTTGTTTTGTTCGATAAAGTCCATCATATTTGTCCAAATTCAAATCCAAATTCATGAGGCGCGATCACTAGGTCCAGATGAAAAGTCAAAAAGTTCCGTTACAGTCCGTAGAAACATGTCAAACAATGTATAGAATCAATCTTTAGGATGTTTTAAACATACATCTTCAATAACGTTCCAACCGGAGAATTCCTATGTCTTTAGAAATGAAAAGGAACGCAGCTACCTCTCACAGGAGCGTGCGTGATCAGCTCATGGCAGACACCTGATTGAAAGAGCTCTCATTCCCTCCTCCTTCACAGTAGAAACCTGAAACAAGTTTCTAAAGACTGTTGACATCTAGTGAAAGCCTTAGGAAGTGCAATATGACCCCATAGACACTGTATATTCGATAGGAAATGAGTTGAAAAACTACAAACCTCAGATTTCCCACTTCCTGGTTGTATTTTCCCTCAGGTTTTGCCTGCCATATGAGTTCTGTTATACTCACAGACATCATTCAGAACAGTTTTAGAAACTTCCGAGTGTGTTCTATCCAAATCTGCAAATAATATGCATATCTTAGCTTCTGGGCCTGAGTAGCAGGTAGTTTACTCTGGGCACCTTATTCATCCAAGCTACTCAATAAAGCCCCCCAGCCATAAGAAGTTCAAACGAATCATCCAACGATCATACACTGTTTACCAGGGGGCAGGGCTACCGACGTTAAAACTAATCTGAAGACGGTGTTGGTTAAAGCTAAAACTGGCGAGTGTAGAGAGTATAGGGATATTGTTATCCACATCGGCACCAACGACTCTGTGGGTTTTGTTCAACATGTCATACTCTGGACGTAGTTTGGTCCCGTGGAATAAATGTTGTGGATTTTAATGTTTTTCCTCATAATCCTGGACTATTGGACCACCATTTTATTACGTTTGCAATAGCAACAAATATTCTGCTCAGACCCTAACCAAGGATCATCAAAAGCTGTGTTATAAATTCTCGGACAACCAAAAGATTCCTAGATGCCCTTCCAGACTCCCTCCACCTACCCAAGGACGTCAGAGTACAAAAATCTGTTAACCACCTGACTAAGGAACTCAATTTAACCTTGTGTAATATCCTAGATGCGGTCGCACCCCTAAAAACAAAAAACATTTGTCATAAGAAACTAGCTCCTTTGTATACAGAAAATACCCGAGCCCTGAAGCAAGCTTCCAGAAAATTAGAATGGAAATGGAGCTACACCAGACTGGAAGTCTTCCGACTAGTTTGGAAAGACGGTACCGTGCAGTATTGAAGAGCCCTCACTGCTGCTCGATCCTCCTATTTTTCCAACTTAATTGAGGAAAATAAAAACAATCCAAAATGTATTTTTAATACTGTCGCAAAGCTAACTAAAAAGCAGCATTCCCCAAGAGAGGATGGCTTTCACTTCAGCAGTGATAAATTCATGAACTACTTTGACAAAAAGATCATGATCATTGGAAAGCAAATTATGGACTCCTCTTTAAATCTGTGTATTCCTCCAAAGCTCAGTTACCCTGAGTCTGCACAACTCTGCCAGGACCTAGGATTCAAGTTTTTTAATACTATATCTCTTGACACATTTCAGAAAATAATCATGGCCTCTAAACCTTCAAGCTGCATACTGGACCCAATTCCAACTAAACTTCTGACAGAGCTGCTTCCTGTGCTTGGCCCTCCTATGTTGAACATGATAAACAGCTCTCTATCCACCGGATGTGTACCAAACCCACCAAAAGTGACAGTATAAAAGCCTCTCTTGAAAAGCCAGACCTTGACCCAGAAAATATAAAAAATTATCTGCCTATATTGAATCTCCCATTCCTCAAAAGAAAAATGTAAAAAGCTGTTTCACAGCAACTCACTGCCTTCCTGAAGACAAACAATGTATACAAAACGCATCAGTATGGTTTTAAACCCCATCATAGCACTGAGGCTGCACTTGTGAAGGTGGTAAATGACCTTTTAATGGCGTCAGACCGAGGCTCTGCATCTGTCCTCGTGCTCCTCGACCTTAGTGCTGCTTTTGATACCATCGATCACCACATTCTTTTGGAGTGATTGGAAACCCAAATTGGTCTACACGGACAAGTTCTGGCCTGGTTTAGATCTTATCTGTCGGAAAGATATGTTTGTCTCTGTAGATGGTTTGTCTTTTGACAAATCAACTGTAAATGTCGCTGTTCCTCAAGCCTCCGTTTTAGGACCACTATTGTTTTCACTATATATTTTACCTCTTGGGGATGTCATTCGGAAACATAATGTTAACTTTCACTGCTATGCGGATGACACACAGCTGTACATTTCGATGAAGCTTGGTGAAGCCCCAACATTTCCCTCACTGGAAGCCTGTGTTTCAGACATAAGGAAGTGGATGGCGGCCAATTTTCTACTTTTAAACTCGGACAAAACAGAGATGCTAATTCTAGGTCCCAAGAAACAAAGAGCTCTTCTGTTGAATCTGACAATTAATCTTGATGGTTGTTACAGTCGGCAAGCTTGTAGCGTCATACCCAAGAAGACTTCAGGTAGTAATCGCTGCCAAAGGTGCTTCAACAAAGTACTGAGTAAAGGGTCTGAATACTGATGTAAATGTGATATTTCAGCATTTATTTTTTATACATTTGCAAAAATGCCTAAAAACTTGTTTTTGCTTTGTCATATGGGCTATTGTGTATAGATGATGAGGGGGGAAAACAATGAAATACGTTTTTAAATAAGGTTGTAACGTAACAAAATGTAGAAAAAGTCAATGGGTCTGAATACTTTCCGTACACACTGTAAAATAAATCATTCAAATACTGAGCTACAGTATAGTGTAAGCCAGGGTTCCCCAACTGGTGACCCGCGAGTGGTTTTATTAGGCCCCGCTCGCTCGTTGGAGCGAGCGGTCGCATCTGCACTCGGTCCGCAGGTAGTATTACATTTCATTACATTTCATTATAGTACAACGGTTTGATTTGTCTAATCTTAGCAATTTCTTCTTAGCTAGCTACATAGCCGTCTTTGTATCATAGATAATTGCGTAATTATCGTATTTCGTCGTCCTAACGCAGTCTACACTGCCCTGCAGCTAGCCAGCTAGCTAACGTCCACCGTTAGCTAGTCCACCGTCTACCGATTAGCAGCACAACTATTACACTCAACTGAACGACTTGATTAGTGTAGTGTTAGCTAGCTACATAGTTGTCTTTGCTGTCTTCGTATCCAATATAATTGTGTAGTTTAGAGTGTGTAGTTTTAGAGTGATTATCTTAATTTACCGAGGTTAGCTAGCCAGCTATTTGTCGTCCTTAACGTAGGAGACACTGCTAGCTAGCCAACAGCTAGCCAACGTCTACCGAACAGAACTTCCGCACTCAACAATCCGGTCGCATTTCGCTCGCTCCACAGGTAGTATCACATTTTTCATTTCATTTCATTACAGTACAACGGCTTGATTTGTTTGATCGTAGCTAGCTACATAGCTAGCTACATAGCCGTCTTTGTATCAAAGATAATTGTGTAGTCTAGAGCGATTTTCTAGGTTAGCTAGCCAGCTATTGTCGTTCTTTTAACGCAACGTAACGTAATCAACACTGCTAGCTAGCCAGCTAGCCCCGAATAGCAGCACAGTAGAAACTATTACACTCAACGGAACGACTTGATTAGTGTAGTGTCAACAACGCAGCCTCTGCCAGCTAGCCTACTTCAGCAGTACTGTATCATTTTAATCATTTTAGTCAATAAGATTCTTGCTACGTAAGCTTAACTTTCTGAACACTCGAGACGTGTAGTCCACTTGTCATTCCAATCTCCTTTGCATTAGCGTAGCCTCTTGTGTAGCCTGTCAACTATGTGTCTGTCTATCCCTGTTCTCTCCTCTCTGCACAGACCATACAAACGCTCCACACCGCGTGGCCGCGGCCACCCTAATCTGGTGGTCCCAGCGCGCACGACCCACGTGGAGTTCCAGGTCTCCGGTAGCCTCTGGAACTGCCGATCTGCGGCCAACAAGGCAGAGTTCATCTCAGCCTATGCCTCCCTCCAGTCCCTCGACTTCTTGGCACTGACGGAAACATGGATCACCACAGACAACACTGCTACTCCTACTGCTCTCTCTTCGTCTGCCCACGTGTTCTCGCACACCCCGAGAGCTTCTGGTCAGCGGGGTGGTGGCACCGGGATCCTCATCTCTCCCAAGTGGTCATTCTCTCTTTCTCCCCTTACCCATCTGTCTATCGCCTCCTTTGAATTCCATGCTGTCACAGTTACCAGCCCTTTCAAGCTTAACATCCTTATCATTTATCGCCCTCCAGGTTCCCTCGGAGAGTTCATCAATGAGCTTGATGCCTTGATAAGCTCCTTTCCTGAGGACGGCTCACCTCTCACAGTTCTGGGCGACTTTAACCTCCCCACGTCTACCTTTGACTCATTCCTCTCTGCCTCCTTCTTTCCACTCCTCTCCTCTTTTGACCTCACCCTCTCACCTTCCCCCTACTCACAAGGCAGGAAATACGCTCGACCTCATCTTTACTAGATGCTGTTCTTCCACTAACCTCATTGCAACTCCCCTCCAAGTCTCCGACCACTACCTTGTATCCTTTTCCCTCTCGCTCTCATCCAACACTTCCCACACTGCCCCTACTCGGATGGTATCGCGCCGTCCCAACCTTCGCTCTCTCTCCCCGCTACTCTCTCCTCTTCCATCCTATCATCTCTTCCCTCTGCTCAAACCTTCTCCAACCTATCTCCTGATTCTGCCTCCTCAACCCTCCTCTCCTCCCTTTCTGCATCCTTTGACTCTCTATGTCCCCTATCCTCCAGGCCGGCTCGGTCCTCCCCTCCCGCTCCGTGGCTCGACGACTCATTGCGAGCTCACAGAACAGGGCTCCGGGCAGCCGAGCGGAAAAAGAGGAAAACTCGCCTCCCTGCGGACCTGACATCCTTTCACTCCCTCCTCTCTACATTTTCCTCTTCTCTCTCTGCTGCTAAAGCCACTTTCTACCACTCTAAATTCCAAGCATCTGCCTCTAACCCTAGGAAGCTCTTTGCAACCTTCTCCTCCCTCCTGAATCCTCCTCCCCCCCCTCCTCCCTCTCTGCAGATGACTTCGTCAACCATTTTGAAAAGAAGGTCGACGACATCCGATCCTCGTTTGCTAAGTCAAACGACACCGCTGGTTCTGCTCACACTGCCCGACCCTGTGCTCTGACCTCTTTCTCCCCTCTCTCCAGATGAAATCTCACGTCTTGTGACGGCCGGCCGCCCAACAACCTGCCCGCTTGACCCTATCCCCTCCTCTCTTCTCCAGACCATTTCCGGAGACCTTCTCCCTTACCTCACCTCGCTCATCAACTCATCCCTGACCGCTGGCTACGTCCCTTCCGTCTTCAAGAGAGCGAGAGTTGCACCCCTTCTGAAAAAACCTACACTCGATCCCTCCGATGTCAACAACTACAGACCAGTATCCCTTCTTTCTTTTCTCTCCAAAACTCTTGAACGTGCCGTCCTTGGCCAGCTCTCCCGCTATCTCTCTCAGAATGACCTTCTTGATCCAAATCAGTCAGGTTTCAAGACTAGTCATTCAACTGAGACTGCTCTTCTCTGTATCACGGAGGCGCTCCGCACTGCTAAAGCTAACTCTCTCTCCTCTGCTCTCATCCTTCTAGACCTATCGGCTGCCTTCGATACTGTGAACCATCAGATCCTCCTCTCCACCCTCTCCGAGTTGGGCATCTCCGGCGTGGCCCACGCTTGGATTGCGTCCTACCTGACAGGTCGCTCCTACCAGGTGGCGTGGCGAGAATCCGTCTCCACACCACGTGCTCTCACCACTGGTGTCGCTCAGGGCTCTGTTCTAGGCCCTCTCCTATTCTCGCTATACACCAAGTCACTTGGCTCTGTCATAACCTCACATGGTCTCTCCTATCATTGCTATGCAGACGACACACAATTAATCTTCTCCTTTCCCCCTTCTGATGACCAGGTGGCGAATCGCATCTCTGCATGTCTGGCAGACATATCAGTGTGGATGACGGATCACCACCTCAAGCTGAACCTCGGCAAGACGGAGCTGCTCTTCCTCCCGGGGAAGGACTGCCTGTTCCATGATCTCGCCATCACGGTTGACAACTCCATTGTGTCCTCCTCCCAGAGCGCTAAGAACATTGGCGTGATCCTGGACAACACCCTGTCGTTCTCAACTAACATCAAGGCGGTGGCCCGTTCCTGTAGGTTCATGCTCTACAACATCCGCAGAGTACGACCCTGCCTCACACAGGAAGCGGCGCAGGTCCTAATCCAGGCACTTGTCATCTCCCGTCTGGATTACTGCAACTCGCTGTTGGCTGGGCTCCCTGCCTGTGCCATTAAACCCCTACAACTCATCCAGAACGCCGCAGCCCGTCTGGTGTTCAACCTTCCCAAGTTCTCTCACGTCACCCCGCTCCTCCGCTCTCTCCACTGGCTTCCAGTTGAAGCTCGCATCCGCTACAAGACCATGGTGCTTGCCTACGGAGCTGTGAGGGGAACGGCACCTCAGTACCTCCAGGCTCTGATCAGGCCCTACACCCAAACAAGGGCACTGCGTTCATCCACCTCTGGCCTGCTCGCCTCCCTACCACTGAGGAAGTACAGTTCCCGCTCAGCCCAGTCAAAACTGTTCGCTGCTCTGGCCCCCCAATGGTGGAACAAACTCCCTCACGACGCCAGGACAGCGGAGTCAATCACCACCTTCCGGAGACACCTGAAACCCCACCTCTTTAAGGAATACCTAGGATAGGATAAAGTAATCCCTCTCACCCCCCCTTAAAAGATTTAGATGCACTACTGTTCCACTGGATGTCATAAGGTGAATGCACCAATTTGTAAGTCGCTCTGGATAAGAGCGTCTGCTAAATGACTTAAATGTAAATGTAAATGTAAGTGTTCGTAGGCAACAACAAAAACTTTTTAATTTTTTTTTTACATTAGACCAAAAAACACCAGGAAATCAGTTCCAAGTTATTTTAATTTAATTTGCGGTCTACAAATGATTTGTAATTACGTTCCGGCCCCCTAACCATCCGCTCAAGACAAAATAGTCCCGCAGCTAATTCTAGTTGATATGTAAGGGGAGAAAATTGGGAAATTATAGGATGGGCAAATGGCGGCCTGCCCCCCTTCGTGGATCAATTTTCCTGTACCCCATGGTAAAATGAGTAGAACTGCGGCAAAACTGCTCTACAACTGCAACGTTTTTCTCTACGCTGTCAAGAGGAGGGCCCAAAATGTTTTGCTGGTAAGGTGTGGAGGCCCCCGAACACAATGTTGCTTAGGGCCCCCAAAAGGCTACTTTTTATTATTTTCTGACTGAATCTGTGGGTATGTATGTGGGTACGCAGACCCGCGAGTCACTGCGGTCCCTCATGATGAGTTCAGATTTTTTTGTGGCCCCACCCCCCCCATCACAGTTGCCCATTCGTATTTGAAGTAATACAATTGCACAGAGAAAGGCATTTTGTTTAAAAAGGAATACTTTTTTGTCTCAAAAAGGTAGGGGTCAAAATTATTGACACCCCTGTTTTCAATGCCATTCAATATCTCACCTTGCGAGGATAACGGCACTCTTTTATAGCAAATGTTTGATGAGTTGGAGAACACATTGGGAGGGATTTTAGACCACCAGTGGTGGGTTTGGTGTCGAAATGAGAATGCATGAGCAGAAAATGATCCCATACCTATTGTAAAATATGGTGGTTTGAGGTTATTGGGCTATTTTCTTTCAACTCAATTGGTCATCATGAACTTTACCAAGTACATTTTAGCCAAAAACCTGATTGCCTCTGCCAGGAGGCTGAAACGTGGCCACAGCTGGATCTTACAGAAAGACAATAACCCCAAGCACACATCGAAATCCACAAAGAAATGGTTAATTGGCCACAAAATCAGGCAGATTTTAAAACAAAATGTAATATACTTAAATCATACTTCATTAATATATTTAAATATATTTAAGTATGCCCCTGATATACTAAAGCATATTTAAAATGATTAAAATTTGAACTATTTTTAATGCATTTAATGACCATTTTATTTGTGTCTTATTAGCATTTAAGTACAGTGCATTCGGGAAGTTTTAAAAGACCCCTTCACTTTTTCCATTACGTTACGGCCTAATTCTAAAATGGATTACATACATTTTCCCCTCACCAATCTACACACAATACCCCATAATTACGAAGTGAAGATTGTTTTTTTGTTTTTTTGTTGCAAATTTCTATAAAAAAAACTAAAAAACAGAAATACCTAATTTACATACAGCACCTGTCAAAGTTTGGACACCTACTCATTCAAGGGTTTTTCTTTCTTTTTAGTATTTTCTTAATTGGAGAATAATAGTGAAGACATCAACACTATGAAATAACACATATGGAATCATGTAGTAACCAAAAAAGTGTGAAACAAATCTAAATATAGTATATATTTGAGTTTCTTCAAAGTAGCCACCCTTTGCCTTGATGCCAGCTTTGCACACTCTTGGCATTCTCTCAACCAGCTTCAAGAGGAATGATTTTCCAACAGTCTTGAAGGAGTTCCCACAGATGCTGAGCACTTGTTGGCTGCTTTTCTTTCAATCTGTGGTCCAACTCATCCCAAACCATCTCAATTGGGTTGAGGTCGGGTGATTGTGGAGGCCAGGTCATCTGATGGGGCACTCCATCACTCTCCTTGGTCAAAAGCCCTTACACAGCCTGGAGGTGTGTTGGGTTATTGTCCTGTTGAAAAACAAATTATTGTCCCACTAAGCACAAACCAGATGGGATGGCTTATCACTGCAGAATGCTGTGGTAGCCATGCTGGTTAAGTGTGCCTTGAATTCTAAATAAATCATTGACAGTGTCACCAGCAAAGCACCCCTACACCATCACACCTCCTCCTCCATGCTTCACGGTGGGAACCACACATGCATAAATCATCCGTTCAACTACTCTGCGTCTCACAAAGACACGTCGATTGGAACCAAAAATCTTACATTTACATTTACATTTAAGTCATTTAGCAGACGCTCTTATCCAGAGCGACTTACAAATTGGTGCTTTCCCCTTATGACATCCAGTGGAACAGCCACTTTACAATAAATCTTGAATTGGGACTCATCAGACCAAAGGACAGATTTCCACTGGTCTAATGTCCGTTGCTCGTGTGTCTTGGCCCAAGCAAGTCTCTTCTTATTATTGGTGTAATTTAGTAGTGGTTTCTTTGCAGCAATTTGACCATGAAGGCCTGATTCACGCAGTCTCCTCTGAACATTTGATGTTGAGATGTGTCTGTTACTTGAACTCTGTGAAGCATTTATTTGAGCTGCAATCTGAGGTGCAGTTAACCCCCCCCGGTGTCACCCATCTTCCCCATTATCCCCTGTGTATGTATACCTGTGTTAGCTGTTTGTCTGTTGCCAGTTTGTTTGTTCATGAAACCTACCAGCGTTTGTTCCCCTGCTCCTGCATGTTTCTTGCTCCTGTTTTCTAGTCCTTCCCGGTTTTGACCGTTCTGCCTGCCCTGACCCTGAGCCTGCCTGCTGTTCTGTACTTTACCCCACCTTACTTGATTATTGACCCCTGCCTGCTCTGACCCCGAGAGTGCCTGCCGTTCTGGTCCCTTTGAACCCTCTTTGGATTATTGACCCCTGCCTGCCTTTGACCTGTCATTTGCCTGCCCCTGTTTTAGAAATAAACTTTTGTTTCTTTGACAGTGTCTGCATCTGGGTCATACCTGAAACGTGGTAGTACGAACTGACCATGACTGACCCAGCAGACATGGACCAGCTCCGCAACGCCCTCTCCTCCTAAGATGCCACCAATGGAAGGCACGAAGAGTTGCTTCGTAGTCTTATGGAAAGATTTCAGACCTTGACCGAACGTCACAACCAAGCATTGAACACATTGCGAGAGCAATTCCATGGGTTGTCTACTATGCAGCCTACCACGACGGTAATCTCCCATTCAGATCGATGGGTGACTACGGGAACATAAGAAGGAGAGGAGATTTGATTTCACTTGCCTGTCTTTGGATTCCACCTCGCCTCCGAGGTATCACGGAAGTCCCCAACGGCTCTGTTGACGAGAGAACCCGAGGCTACCCGACTTTCCCCGAGAGTCTCAGAAGGCTGCCGATTCACCTATTCCCGAGCCCATGCAACTAGGCAGAGCTAGGCTGTCTCCAGATAAATGGCTATACAAATCAAATCAAATGTATTTATATAGGCCTTTGTACATCAGCTGATATCTCAAAGTGCTATACAGAAATCCAGCCTAAAACCCCAAACAGCAAGCAATGCAGGTGTAGAAGATCGGTGGCTAGGAAAAACTCCCTAGAAAGGCCAAAACCTAGGAAGAAACCTAGAGAGGAACTAGGCTATGAGGGGTGGCCAGTCCTCTTCTGGTGTGCCGGGTGGAGATTATAACATAACATGGCCAAGATGTTCAAATGTTCATTCATAAATGACCAGCATGGTCAAATAATAATAATCACAGTAGTTGTCGAGGGTGCAGCAAGTCAGCACCTCAGGAGTAAATGTCAGTTGGCTGTTCATAGCCGATCATTAAGAGTATCTCTACCACCCCTGCTGTCTTTAGAGAGTTTAAAACAGCAGGTCTGGGACAGGTAGCAAGTCCGGTGAACAGGTCAGGATTCCATAGCAGCAGGCAGAACAGTTGAAACTGGAGCAGCAGCACGGCCAAGGAGTCATCGTGCCAGGTAGTACAGGCTTCACATTAACTTAAGCCTATGCCTTACTTTTTCGAACATTCTGTTAAAAATCGCGCAACATTTCAGCGTCCTTCTACTCATGCCAGGAATATAGTATATGCATATGATTAGTATGTGTGGATAGAAAACACTGACGTTTCTAAAACTGGTTAAATCACGGCTGTGACTATAACAGAACGTGTGTTTCGTCGAAAAGCCCAAGGAAAACTGATCACCAAAAAGTGGAAAAAATATCAATGCGCCACTTGCATGTATTGTATATGGCACAGCAAATTAGATGGGGCCGAGATTACAAGTCCTACAGCTTCCACACGATGTCGCCAGTCTTGACAATTGCCTGGGAGTTGTTCCTTGGTCAAACGAGGAAGAGAGACCCCATTCCATCCGGTCTCCGACAGGATGTTTTGGAAGAGAGATTTCCGACCATGATTTGAAGACGTGGAGCTATTGAATACACATCGCCCCGTGATCAATTTGATAGATTATTAACGTTTACTAATACCTAAAGTTGGATTACAAAAGTATTTCGAAGTGTTTTGTGAAAGTTTATCGTCGACTTTTTTAATTAAAAAAAATGACGTTGCGTTTTGAAATTGTGTTTTTTTCTGGATCACACAGTTTCCATAGATGGATATTTTGGGTATATATGGACCGATTTAATCGAAAAAAAGACCCAATAGTGATGTTTATGGGACATATAGGAGTGCCAACAAAGAAGCTCGTCAAAGGTAATGAATGTTTTATATTTTATTTCTGCGTTTTGTGTAGCGCCGGCTACGCTAATTATTTTGTTTAGGTCCCCTTCAGGTATTTCGGGGTGTTGCATGCTATCAGATAATAGCTTCTCATGCTTTCGCCGAAAAGCATTTTAAAAATCTGACTTGTTGGCTAGATTCACAACGAGTGTAGCTTTAATTCAGTACCCTGCATGTGTGTTTTAATGAACGTTTGAGTTTTAACGAGTGCTATTAGCATTTGGCGTAGCGCATTTGCATTTCCAGATGGCTGGGTGGGACGCAGACGTCTCAGGGGATGCTAAGAGGTTTTAAGAGCTGCCTGTATTATAGGACTACTGGTAATTTTGTCTCCACCTGTCCACTAAAAGCCCAGGCTCTCCGGTAGAGAGAATTTGCAGAGATGATCACATGTTCTGTTGACAAAATACTCCGGAGTCAGTTACCATGTGGAGGATGACAAGAAACACCCACATGCTTATTACCAGTTGGCCAGATACTGGTTACATGAGTAATAGAGGCCTACGGAACTGGCTCCATACTCCTTTGCACTTATTCACATTTTATTGTTACAAAGTGGGATTTAATTGTATTTTTTTTGTCAACAATCTACACAAAATACTCTGTCAAAGTGGAAGATTTTTTTTTTTAATTGTAAAGATTGATAAAAATGTAATAGCTAAAATGTAGTCATTGCATAAGTATTCAGCCCCCTGAGTCAATACATGTTAGAAACACCTTTGGCAGTGATTACAGCGGTGAGTTTTCTTGGGTAATTCTCTAATTGTTTTACAAACCTGGATTGTTCAATATTATCCCATTATTCTTTTCATAATTGTTCAAGCTTTGTCAAGATGTTGGGGATTGTGAATTCCCCTCCCAGTGTCTGATGTAAAGCAGAATGAAGCAGGTTTTTCCCTACAATTTTGCCTGTGCTTAGCTCCGTCCTGTTTCTTTTTATCCTGAAAAACTCATCAGTATCTGCTGATGTCAAGCATAGCCATACCATGTTGCACTTACCACCATGCTTGAAAATAAGTAGGCAGTTACTCAGTGATGTGTTGTGTTGGATTTACCCCCAAACATAAGGTTTTGCATTTAGGCAAAAAAGTGTATTCCTTTGTCGTGTTTTTTAGCAGTCTTACTTTAGTGCCTTGTTGCATACAAGATGCATGTTTTGAATTTGTTTTCTGTATATTCGTATTATTCTGTTCACTCTGTCATTTAAGTGATTGTGGACTCACTACAATGTTGTTGATTCATCCTCAGTTTTCTCCCATCACAGACATTGAACTCTAACTGTTTTAAAATCACCAAAACGGTTGAATACATACAGAGAATTTGAGTTCATTGTTGACAAAAATAATTAAATTAAATACATTTTAATCCCACGTTGTAACACAATATAGAGTGAAGAATACACTTGCTGTATACTTAAGTTTCTGTATACATATAGTGTACTTGATCACTCATAAGCAGAGTTTGAATGAATATACTGAATTCCAATTAGTTTGAAGTTGAAGTACAGGTTTAATGAGTCTGTACGTTTAATGATAGTGAGCATATAGTATACTTAAATACTGAAAAACAATTAATTTATAGTACACTTTTAATAAGCATATTGAAGGTTGATGATAGTGTATTTATAGTATACTAAAAGACTGAAATAGCAATGAATATAAAGTACAATTTTAAGAAGTGTGTTGAAGTGTAATTATAGTATAGAATATATATAGTATTATAGTATATATATATATATATATATATATATATGTAGTATACAGTATAGAATAGTACATTTAATATTTTAAGTATATTATTAGAAATGTTTATATTTAAGTACACTTTAGTATACTTGTAATTGATTAAATATATTTATTTTTGCTTTGGATTTCATTATCCGGACATGAAACCCACTGAAAACCTATGGTTTGAATTGAAGAGGGCAGTCTATAAGCGCAGACAAAGGATATCAAGGATCTGGAAGGATTCTTTCTGTATGGAGAAATGGTCTTAAGATCCCTCCCAATGTGTTCTCCAATGCAAAAAGACTTCACGATGTTATTCTCGCAGGGTGTCAATCATTTTGACCCCTACCTTTTTGAGAGAAAAAAAGTATGACTTGTTAAACAAAATATTTTTCTCTGAGCAATTGTATGAGTTTAATAAATCCTGTTGCGACTCTAGGGGCAGTATTTTCATTTTTGGAGAAAAAAAACGTTCCCGTTTTAAACGGGATATTTTGTCAGGACAAGATGCTAGAATATGCATATAATTGACAGCTTTGGATAGAAAACACTCTAACGTTTCCAAAACTGTAAAGATATTGTCTGTGAGTATAACAGAACTGATGTTGCAGGCGAAAGCCTGAGAAAAATCCAATCCGGAAGTGCCCCATATTTTGAAAGCACTGCGTTCCAATGAGTCCCTATTGAGCTGTGAATGTGCTATCAACCAGCTTACGCTTTCTACGTATTCCCCAAAGTGTCTACAGCATTGTGACGTAGTTTTACGCATTTATGTTGAAGAATAGCCGTAGGCGGCTACATTACACCTGATGGCTCCCAAGGTGACTCTCGCGATTGGAGGTAGCCATTACTCCAATCAGTCCTACTGAAAAAATAATTGTCCCGACGGATATATTATTGAATAGATATTTGAAAAACACCTTGAGGATTGATTATAAACAACGTTTGCCATGTTTCTGTCGATATTATGGAGCTAATTTAGAATATTTTCACCATTTTCGTGACTGCAATTTCCGGGCGATTTCTCAGCCAAACGTGAAGAACAAATGGAGCTATTTCGCCTACAAAAATAATATTTTGGGAAAAACTTAACTTTGGCTATCTACCTGGGAGTCTCGTGAGTGAAAACATCCGAAGTTCATCAAAGGTAAACGATTTAATTTGATTGCTTTTCTGATTTTCGTTGCATGCTGCTAGCAAGGCATAATGCTATGCTAGTCTATGATAAACGTACACAAATGTTTGTCTAGCTTTGGCTGTAAAGCATATTTTGAAAATCTGAGATGACAGGGTGATTAACAAAAGGCTAAGCTGTGTTCCAATATATTTCACTTGTGATTTTCATGAATAGGAAGCTTTTCTAGGAAGATTTCTGTCCGTTGCGTTATGCTAATTAGTGTCAGGCGATGATTACGCTCCCGGACCCGGGATGGGGAGTCACAAGAAGAGAGAAAAAAAGTATTACTTGTTAAACAAAATATTTTTCTCTGAGCAATTGTATGAGTTTAAAATAATATAATTTTCCCATTTATTTGAGCTTAGCTCAGTATTTTAAATATTTATTTCAAACAGTCATTTTTGCTCATCTTTATCAAGGCTGTCAATAATTTCAGACCCCACCATGTATATACAAATTTAAAACACTCACTGATAAAATGTCTTCTGATAATGTTCCCGCCTCCCAAAAGACTTAACTCTCCACCAAAAAATGTTAAATACATCATTATTGATTGCTTTTACTGAAAATGTGTTAATTGTGGAATAGCACTGAATAACTAGAATCACTGTTTTGTGACTATGAAATACATTTACCATCATTTGTTCAAGACACCTGCTACCCTAGCAGGGGAAAGTGTTACATAGTGACTCATATTCATCACAGTGTGTATTTAAAGCTGGTTTTTGGATCAAGGTCAAAGAATTACTGGCCAGTTGAAATTCAATTAATTGAATGCAGTTTTGGGAGTTCAATTGTAGTTTCGATAACATCTGATGTTGTGAGAGATAAGATTATCTAAATTTAGCTTACCCAACATGAGAGCCCCAACTATACTTTTTAAAATTTATTTTCTGTGTGAAATAACTATGTGAAATGAACTTTTACTGCATAGTGTAGGAGCCTATTGCCAAACCATGTCCACTGTGGATGGCAGTGCAGCATTTTGAATTGAAACCTCTGTGTCATCAGTATTACTGTGACTTACCCAGCGCTTTAATAGTTTCGTATTTTCAGCAGATTCTCTAAAACACAAAACTCATCCCCTGTGATTGGTTGTGGCTCAGCATGCTCTATTGTGCCTCGGGGCCGTTTGTTCGCCTGGTTTCCGACACACAATCTAAACTTTCCTGCCAGGCTGGGCAATACCGGGCTCCGGAGTGTATTGACAACCCCCCTGTATTATTGGAATTTCTGACTTTTTTTCAAAAAGGATAATAAAGGTAGGTTATTACTTACCTAAAATCTGACGTCATGTGTGTGCTTTGACATAATGTAGGTGACTTAAAGTTAATATTTCTTCATAGAAAGGACAGAAGAGAGGACAGAAGAGAGAGGACAGAAGAGAGACAGATCAGTCATGTCAGGGTAAATACAGTGTATCAAAGCTAAAACTATGTGCCACATTTGAAAATACCTTGCTCTAACAAACTGTCTAAAAGCAGCAGGCCTATGGTAAAACAAGTGGAATATGAATGTGTACCTTGAAAGATTATTCTTTGGAAAATGTAATTGGTTCAGACCCTTTCAACTATTCAAAGCATGCAATGTTGTGTTACTCTATGCTGTATTCACCAGCCATGAGATGGTAGTGTGTAGAGATGCTTCAGTGTCCCAGCCAGTTGTGCTGTAGGCTAACTGTCTCCTCTGTCAGTGTGCTTGGCAGGATGTACAGCTTCATGGGCGGTGGGTTGTTCTGCGCTGGAGTTGGGAACATACTCCTTATTATCTCCACAGCAACTGATTACTGGATGCAGTATCGTCAATCTAACAACTACATGCATCAGGGCCTGTGGCGCTACTGTATGCCAGGGAAATGCATGACACATACAGATAGCATTGGTAAGAGCAACATGTCTCCTTTGTCATCAAATGTACTGTAAGTTAAATAAAGGCCTTGATGAGGTCACATTCAGTCATTTGTTCCTTGCTGTGAATATCTAGTGTAAAATAATTTCCACAATAAAGGAATCAGCTCCATTTATTTGAGCAGGTTAAGTTGTGAATAAATCACCACATTTCAATAGTTGGTGCAATATATTAAATATTGTGTAATAAGTCATTGTTAAGTGATGTCACATTTTTGTAAAATGTGAAATGTAATTCAGTAGTAGACAGGAATAGTAGTAATGCTTGTTGGGTTAGTACCTGTACTGTACTGAGTATCAGCCTTGTCCTCTCTGTGCCCTCTCCGTCACCAGCGTACTGGGATGCCACTCGTGCCTTCATGATCCTCTCCCTGCTGGCCTGCTTCCTTGGCATTGTGATCGGCGTCATGGCTTTCATACGCTCCTCCTCCTTCAGTGGGTTTGACAAGACGTTTGCTGCCGGCATCCTCTTCTTCATCTCCTGTAAGTGTTTCCTTCCCCCTCCTACTGTCATTTCTCCCTGTCACTCTCTATATCAAGCATAGAAATATAATGAATTCATTCCATGCTATCAAGTCCCTGTTGAGGGATGTGATAAAGGGAATAAAGCAGCGTTTGATTGACTACTCTCCACAGGTTTCTTTGTACTGCTAGCGATGGCTGTGTACACTGGGGTGACGGTGAACTACTACGGTAAACGATATGGGAACTGGCGTTTCTCCTGGTCCTACATCATGGGTTGGGTGGCCGTGGTCCTCACTTTCTTCTCAGGTAGGATGATGTGGTTCTGCCTATAGAGCTAAATGCAATCATTTACTATCAGTGTGTCCCAAATGGCCAACTATTGCCTTTAGTGTTCTACGTTTGACCAAGGCCCATAGGGCTCTGGTCAAATGTAGTGCACTATATAACCAGTAGGGTGCCATTTGAGATGGCTCAGTCCAACATGATTCATTTGAATATTTTCTTCTTCACATAAGTAAATAATCCAGTGGACAGTATGTCCATGAACTGAATGGTAATGTCTTCCCATTTTCTTTTACAGGTATCTTCTACATGTGTGCCTACAGGATGCATGAATGCCCGAGAAACTCCAACTCCCGCTGATTTGAAAAAAAACACAAACACAGCTGACACCAGGGTTTACACACCAACAGTAGCTACGTCATTTCTTGTTTACCTGACCACTATTGAATAAGCAATAAAAAGGGTCAATCCAATTGTGTTTCTTCTTTCCATTGAGTGGTATTCATCGGTCTGATAAGAATATAAACCACAGTTAAGATTATGTTCAGGTATAAGTTAGAACATTTATTTAAAGCTGCATTGTAACTTTTTGGGTGACCCGACAAATTCATAACAATGTGAGTAATAGATCAGTCATTCTGATTAATCCAAATCTAAGTGGTAAATATGTTTTTATTTGCACCATTTCTAGGCTTTCCTTTCTTAAGTTTCAGTTTTGTACACCAGCTTCAAACAGCTGAATATACAATATTTTTCATTATGAAAATATATTTCAGTGGTTTAAATGGTACAGTGATTCTCTCTACACACTATATGTGTTTTTTTTTGTCACAACTGAAATTAGGCAAACTATTATAATTTTAGCAACCAGGAAATGGAGTGATTTCTGCATAGCACAGCTTTAACATTAAATGATAAACCATGATGGTCATCAAGACTGTCATAGGTGTCAAAATTAAAGGAGGATCTGGAAGAGTGTGAATTCAAGAGATTCTTTATTTGTTTAATAGTTATCTTTAGCCAACAGTGTAATGCAAAGGCAAAAACATTTTGCAGTCAGAATTCTACTTGTGAAAAACATGCTCTGTATACAGTAGTAACCATTCACTGGTTGATCTGAAAACGTTTAACAATAGGTAGAACAGTGCCCATGAAAAAGATTCAATTCATTGGTTGCTTTCAGCATAAAAAGATGAATGACCAAAACCAACATAAGTAGTCAATGCAGATTGTGAAAATAAAGGTTCAGCCCATTCCAAGCTATAGAATGTGGACCACTATTTAGCCATATCCAATCAGGAGTAAAAGTATACTCTGTATGGTCTAGTCGACTTCCTCAATGGTTGGTCCAGAGGATCCGCCTCCCCGGGTGTGGCACCACCAACCCCTGGCATCCCTCCTGGCATCCCCCCGGGCATGCCCCCTGCACCCTGGTACAGCTTGGTGATGATTGGGTTACACACCTTCTCCAGCTCCTTCTGGTGGTGCTCAAACTCCTCCTTCTCTGCAGACTACAAGGAGAGAGAAAGAGAAAGGTAGATTAGTGCTCTAATCTCCTTGTTGAACCACCAGACATTTGTTTAATCAAATTACAATGAGGGACTCCGAGCGCTATAATTGATTTTAAATATGAATGTTAACCCACTCCATTCTGGTTGAAAGGCCCAGGGCCAGTACTGTACCTGGTTCTTATCCAGCCAGCTGATGACCTCGTTGCACTTGTCCATGATCTTCTGTTTGTCCTCGTCGCTGAGCTTGCCCTTGAGCTTCTCGTCCTCCACGGTGGACTTCATGTTAAAGGCGTACGACTCCAGGCCGTTTTTGGACGACACCTTGTCCCTCTGGACATCGTCCGCAGCTTTGTACTGCTCAGCCTCCTGGACCATGCGCTCTATGTCCTCCTTACTCGGACGACCTATGGAGAGAGGGACAGTCAATGATATGGAGGATTTGTTAAAGCATTGTTGGAGAGGACATCCCTATTTAAAATGTTGTGCATACTTTACAATGGCATAGTATTTAAAGCTACATTCTGGGATTCAGATGTTCAAGATTCAAAGGGTAAATATAAATAAATTGAAATGAACATGAACAGATTCCCAGATCCCAGACTATAGACTAAAAACGCAATCTGAGATTGGATCATCCATGTTTGGACATATATATACAGTTGAAGTCGGAGGTTTACATACACCTTTGCAAAATACATTTAAACTCAGTTTTTCACAATTCCTGACATTTAATCCTCGTAAAAATTCCCCGTCTTAGGTCAGTTAGGATCGCCACTTTATTTTAAGAATGTGAAATGACAGAATAATAGTAGAGAGAATGATTTATTTAAGCTTTTATTTCTTTCCTCACTTTCCCAGTGATGGTATTGAAACCAGGTGTGATGGAAGACAAGACAAAACCAATGGATAATGAAAAATGGATCAGCGATGGCTAGAAGGTCGGTGACGTCGACCTCCGAACACTGCCCGATCAAGGAAAGGGACCAACTTCGGCGGAAGTCGTGACATTCTCTCTACTATTATTCTGCCATTTCACATTCTTAAAATAAAGTGGTGATCCTAACTGACCTAAGACAGGGAATTTTTACTAGGATTCAATGTCAGGAATTGTGAAAAACTGTTTAAATGTATTTGGCTAAGGTGTATGTAAACCTTTCACTTCAACGGTATATATATATATATATATAAGTTCAATTATATATATATATATATATATACATGTCTGCACTATGAGGTTGGAATAATACTGTGAAATTGATTAGGTGGGATAGAGTTTTCGACTGCTTAGCGACATCACCAAGGGTTAAATTAGTTGATGGACCAATAAGAAAGAGAGTTCCAAACTTGTCTGCCAATAACAGTTTGTTTTCAGTTTTCCCCTCCCCACTCAGATCACTCCCAGAGTCCTAGCTTAGTTCTTGCTTGAAAAATGTCTCTTTGCTAAGAATCTATTTTTGTTTATTTTTGTCCTTTTAAATTGAAAACAATCACAGTAAGGTACTAAATTGTTACCCAAAAATGATTTGATATTGAGATGAAAACATAATTTTTTGCTTGCATTCAACAATTGCCCTTCCCCTACATTTTAGAGAGCAATTGTATGAGTTTAAAATCATAACATGTTCCCATTTATTTGAGCATAGCTCAGTATTTGAATTATTTATTTCATACAGTCATTTTTGCTCAACTTTATCAAGGTTGTCAAGAATTTCAGACCTCTCCGTGTAAAATGTTTTGATAAAATGTTTTCTGATTATGTTCCCGCCTCCCAAAAGACTTGACTCTCCACCAAAAATGTTTGAATACATAATTATTGATCGCTTTTACTCAAAATGTGTTAATTATGGAATAGCACTGAATAACTTGAATCACTGTTTGTGATTATAAAATAAATGTACCATATTTGTTCAAGACACCTGCTACCCTAGCAGAGGAGTGTTACATAGTGACTCATATTCATCACAGTGTGTGTTTGAAGCTGCTTTTTGGATCAAAGTCAGAGAATTACTGGCCAGTTTAAATTCAATTAATTGTAAGCTTTTTGGGAGTTCAAATGTAGTTTCGATAAAGATTTGAGTACTTTAACACCTGATGTTGTGAGGGATAAGATTATCTAAATTGAACTTTCCCAAAATGAGAGCCCCAACTACACTTACAAAAAATATGTGTGAAATAACTATGTGAAATGTACATTTACTGCATAGTGTTGGAGCCTATTGCCAACCCATGCCCACTGTGGATGGCAGTGCAGCATTTTGAATTATACCCCTGTGTTATCAGTATTACTGTGACTTACCCAGCACTTCAATAGTTTTGTATTTTCAGCAGATTCCCTAAAACACAAAACTCATCCCCTGTGATTGGTTGTGGCTCAGCATGCTCTATTGTGCCTCGGGGCCGTTTGTTCGACTGGTTTCCAATGCACAAACTAAACTTTCCTGCCAGGCTGGGCAATACCGGGCTCCGGAGTGTATTGACAACCACCCTGTATTATTGGAATTTCTGACTTTTTTTCAAAAAGGATAATAAAGGTAGGTTATTACTTACCTAAAATCTGACGTCATGTGTGTGCTTTGGCATAATGTAGGTGACTTAAAGTTAATATTTCTTCATAGAAAGGACAGAAGAGAGGACAGAAGAGAGACAGATCAGTCATGTCAGGGTAAATACAGTGTATCAAAGCTAAAACTATGTGCCACATTTGAAAATACCTTGCTCTAACAAACTGTCTAAAAGCAACAGGCCTATGGTAAAACAAGTGGAATATGAATGTGTACCTTGAAAGATTATTCTTTGGAAAATGTAATTGGTTCAGACCCTTTCAACTATTCAAAGCATGCAATGTTGTGTTACTCTATGCTGTATTTACCAGCCATGAGATGGTAGTGTGTAGAGATGCTTCAGTGTCCCAGCCAGTTGTGCTGTAGGCTAACTGTCTCCTCCTCCTGTGCTTGGCAGGATGTACAGCTTCATGGGCAGAGGGTTGTACTGCGCTGGAGTTGGCTCAGCTCATTTTATTTGAGCAGGTTCAGTTGGGAATAAATCATCACATTTGGTGCAATATATTGAATATTGTGTAATAAGTAAATGTTAAGTGATGTCACATTTGAGTAAAGTGTGAAATGTAATTCAGTAGTAGTCAAGAATAGTAGTAATGCTTATTGGGTAAGTACTTGTACTGTACTGAGTATCAGCCTTGTCCTCTCTGTGTCCTCTCTGTCACCAGCGTACTGGGATGCCACCCATGCCTTCATGATCCTCTCCCTGCTGGCCTACTTCATTGGCATCGTGATCGGCGTCATGGCTTTCAAACGCTCCTCCTCCTTCAGTGGTTTTGACAAGACGTTTGCTGGCCGTCATCCTCTTCTTCATCTAACCACTAGGCAGGTAGCCAAGGGGTTAGAGTGTTGGATTTAGTGACGGGAAGGTTGCAAGATCGAATCCCTGAACTGACAAGGTAAAAATCTGTCGTTCTGCCCGAGCAAGGCAGTTAACCCACTCTTCCTAGGCCCAATTAGAATTTGTTCTTAACTGACATGAGATTTGAATATGTATGTTGGCAGCAGTCTCTTTGATAGTGATGGTTGTTTAACAGTCTGATGGCCTTGAGATAGCTGTTTTTCAGTCTTTCGGTCCCAGCTTTGATGCACCTGTACTGACCTCACCTTCTGGATGATAGTGGGGTGAACAGGCAGTGGCTCGGGTGGTTGTTGTCCTTGATCTTTTTGGCCTTCCTGTGACATCGGGTGATGTAAGTGTCCTGTAGGGTGCCATTTGAGATGGCTCTGTACAACATGATTCATTTGAATATTATTTTTCTTCACATAAGTAAATAATCCAGTGGACAGTATGTCCATGAACTGAATGGTAATGTCTTCCCATTTTCTTTTACAGGTATCTTTTACGTGTGCCTATAGGATGCATGAATGCCCGAGAAATGACAACTCCTGCTAATTTGACATAAAAATAAAAAAAAACAGCTGAGACCGGGGTTTAGGCACCTACGTAATTTCCTGTTTACCTGACCTCTATTGAATAAGAGTTAATTAAATTGTCTGTCTCTCAAGTGGTATTCATCGGTCTGATAAGAATATAAACCACAGTTAAGATTATGTTCAGTTATAAGTTAGAACATTTCTTTAAAGCTGCATTCTAACTTTTTGGTTGACCAGACCAAATTCACATAGAAATGTAAGTAATAGATCAGTCACTCAATAAAAGCACATCTAAGCGGTAAATGTTCTATTTGCACCCTTTCTATGCTTCCCATTCTTAAGTTTAATTTTTGCATCTTTTACATTTCGGTTTTGTACACCAGCTTTGAAAAGCTGAGTATACAATATTTTTGGTTATGTACATATATTTCAGCTGTTTAGATGGTACAACGATTCTCTCTCTACACTAGGAAATGGCAAGTGATTTCTGCATAGCACAGCTTTAACATTAAATGATAAACCATGATGGTCATCAAGACTGTCATAGGTGTCAAAATTAAAGGAGGATCTGGAAGTGTGAATTCAAGAGATTCTTTATTTTTTTTTAATCGTTTTTTTAAGCCAACAGTGCAGTACAAAGGCAAAAACATTTTGCAGTCACAGAATTCCACTTGTGAAAAACATGCTCTGTATACAGTAGTAACCATTCACTGGTTGAACTGAAAACGTTTAACAATAGGTAGAACAGTGCCCATGAAAAAGATTCAATTCATTGGTTGTTTTCAGCATAAAAAGATGAATGACCAAAACAAACAAAAGTATTCTATGCAGATTGTGAAAATAAAGGTTCAGCCCATTCCAAGATATAGAATGTGGACCACTATTTAGCCATATCCAATCAGGAGTAAAAGTATACTCTGTATGGTCTAGTCGACTTCCTCAATGGTTGGTCCAGAGGATCCGCCTCCTCCGGGTGTGGCACCACCAGCCCCTGGCATCCCTCCTGGCATCCCCCCGGGCATGCCCCCTGCACCCTGGTACAGCTTGGTGATGATTGGGTTACACACCTTCTCCAGCTCCTTCTGGTGATGCTCAAACTCCTCCTTCTCTGCAGACTACAAGGAGAGAGAAAGAGAAAGGTAGATTAGTGCTCTAATCTCCTTGTTGAGCCACCAGACATTTGTTTAATCAAATTACAATGAGGGACTCCGAGCGCTATAATTGATTTTAAATATGAATGTTAACCCACTCCATTCTGGTTGAAAGGCCCAGGGCCAGTACTGTACCTGGTTCTTATCCAGCCAGCTGATGACCTCGTTGCACTTGTCCATGATCTTCTGTTTGTCCTCGTCGCTGAGCTTGCCCTTGAGCTTCTCGTCCTCCACGGTGGACTTCATGTTAAAGGCGTACGACTCCAGGCCGTTTTTGGACGCCACCTTGTCCCTCTGCACATCGTCCGCAGCTTTGTACTGCTCAGCCTCCTGGACCATGCGCTCTATGTCCTCCTTACTCAGACGACCTATGGAGAGAGAGACAGAAAATGAGATGGAGGCTTTGTTAAAGTATGGTTGGAGAGAACATCCCTATTTAAAATGGTGTGCATACCTTACAATGGCATAGTATTTAAAGCTACATTCTGGGATTTGGATGTTCAAGAATCAAAGGGTAAATATCAAAAATTGAATTGCCATGAACAGATACCCAGATCCCAGACTATAGATTTACATGTCAATCTGTGATTGGTTCATCCATGTTTGTACTTTTGAATATACTATAACTATAAATATATATATATATATACACATACATACATACATATATATATACACTCACATATATATATATATATATACATATATATATATATATATATACACATATATCTACACACACAGTACCAGTCAAACATTTGGACACACCTAGTCATTCAAGGGTTTTTCTTTATTTGGACTATTTTCTACATTGTAGAGTAATAGTGAAGACATCAAAACTATGAAATAACACATGGAATCATGTAGTTATTTACAGAAATGTTAAACAAAATCAAAATATGTTTTATATTTGAGATTCTTCAAAGTAGCTTCAAAATGCCTCATGAGCCTAGTCCAACAGTAGTACCCTGTTGGAACCAAAAATAATATTCAGATATTACACGTTTCTAATTTTGTTAGAAAGTAATTTTCATTTAAGTTGAAGTGTACTGTTAGCGAGCTAGCTAATGTTAGCTGGCTCGCTAGCGAACTTTACGTGCATGATCTTTGTAGTAATATTACTCGTACCGCAGATCACTTTCCTTGCTAGTTATAGCCTAATGTTAGCTAGCTAACACTGAACCTGGTTTTTGTTGCCTGCAGATTCATGCAGGGCAGTAACGTCATGAGCTGGGATTATGTATCATTGTTTAGCTAGCTACATGTCTTGAAAGTTAATGATGTCACTGAGACAACTGTTGATAGACGTTGTTGGTAAATTCAGAGCGCAGAATAACCTGACAAATTTACAAACGCTCAACAGCCATTGAATATGGCCAATGTCAGTAAACGTTGGGAAAAAAGCGCAATTAAATTGTTGCCAGCAGCACAGTTGCAGTCACTTGCGATCTGGATAAAATATAAAACAGCCTAAAAAGCTCTGCTAGGACGAGTAAAATGGTCAGAGTGAGCTGTTCTCTCATTTGTGTCTGGAAGTCGCAAGCTAGCCAACGTTAGCCAGTTTGCTTGGGTGCTTGACTGCGGTAAACAATATAATTGTAAACAAACACTGTTCAGTCTCAAAATATGGTTAAAAATAGAAATTTTGATATCATGAATGATCAGTCCTTGCATCCATAGCTAGGTCTATACATTTCTCCAGTCCCATCCCTCAACTTTTCCCCCAAAACAGTGGCGGGTGGGTGAGTTCTTATTGTTTGAAAATCAGATTTGTCCTTTAACTGTAGCTTCTACACCGGCATTGCTTTCTGTTTGGGGTTTTAGGCTGGGTTTCTGTACAACACTTTGAGATATCAGGCTATATAAATAAATTTGATTTGATTTGACTACTAAATCTACCTTTGTCATTGGTGATGGTGATCTTATTTTCCTTGCCAGTGCTCTTGTCAGAGGCGGACACGTTCATGATGCCGTTGGCATCAATGTCAAAGGTGACCTCTATCTGAGGCACACCCCGGGGGGCTGGTGGGATCCCACACAGCTCAAACTTCCCCAGTAGGTTGTTGTCTTTGGTCATCGCTCTTTCCCCCTCATACACCTGACAGGACAGACACACACTCAGGTCAACACTCATGTGGATACATTCTGATTCAAATCTCAAGTTTTAATGTAAACACTAACAAATAAATTAGTGTGTGGGTCAATATTGACTCCGATCCAAATTCAACTTAAATATCAACTAGAGTATATGCTAACATTTTGACACTGATGGACACAATCCATTGAGATACCTAGGAATGAGTCATAAGTATATTCCGCTCACCTGAATGAGCACCCCAGGCTGGTTGTCTGAGTATGTGGTGAAGGTTTGCGTCTGCTTGGTGGGGATGGTGGTGTTCCTCTTGATGAGCACAGTCATGACCCCTCCGGCCGTCTCAATGCCCAGGGACAGAGGTGTGACGTCCAGCAGCAGGAGGTCCTGCACGTTCTCAGACTTGTCGCCGGACAAGATAGCCGCCTGGACAGCTGTCAACAGGCACGGGGTCATCACTCATTCTTAAACAAACCATTAAACAAACCATCTAATGTCTTTTCGATATTAGTCTCCACCCGGCACAGCCAGAAGAGGACTGGCCACCTCTCAGACTGGTTCCCCTCTAGGTTTCTTTCAATGTTTTGGCCTTTCTAGGCAGTTTTTCCTAGCCACCGTGCTTCTAAACCTGCATTGCTTGCCGTTTGGGGTTTTAGGCTGGGTTTCTGTACAGCACTTTGATATATCAGCTGATGTAAGAAGGGCTAGATAAATACATTTGATTTGATTAGGGCTTCTCTGGATGAAGGTTAGAAATGGTAGAACAGGAAAAGACAGTTGACAAGCAGGTTTACTGGGCAAAGCTTTAGATAAAAGAGGGAGCTAGAAAAATAAAGAGCCTCACCTGCACCATAGGCGACAGCCTCGTCAGGGTTGATGCTCTTGTTGAGCTCCTTCCCATTGAAGAAGTCCTGCAGCAACTTCTGAATCTTGGGGATGCGCGTGGAGCCTCCCACCAGGACAATGTCGTGGACCTGGGCTTTGTCCATCTTGGCGTCCCTAAGAGATTTCTCAACGGGGTCCAGTGTGCCTCTGAACAGGTCAGCGTTCAGCTCCTCAAAGCGAGCCCTGGTGATGGAGGTGTAGAAGTCGACACCCTCATACAGAGAGTCGATTTCGATGCTGGCCTGGGTGCTGGAGGAGAGGGTGCGCTTGGCACGCTCACAGGCAGTGCGCAGACGACGCACGGCCCTCTTGTTGTCGCTGATATCCTTCTTGTATTTGCGCTTGAATTCTGAGATGAAGTGGTTGACCATGCGGTTGTCGAAGTCCTCTCCTCCAAGATGGGTGTCTCCGGCAGTGGACTTCACCTCAAAGATCCCGTCTTCGATGGTCAGGATGGACACATCAAACGTACCACCGCCCAGGTCAAAGATTAGGACGTTTCTCTCCATTCCCACCTAAAAACATTTTATTTTGTGAGTTCAATTATTTTTAGGGTGAAATTTGTCTCTCAAAACACATGGTCAATGGGCCTCAGTTTACAGTTCTGAGTTCTAAGTACTGTTGTTAGTGTTGATAAATATATATAAATGAACCTTCTTGTCCAGGCCATAGGCGATAGCAGCAGCGGTTGGCTCATTGATGATGCGGAGTACGTTGAGACCTGAGATGGTCCCTGCGTCTTTGGTGGCCTGGCGCTGAGAGTCGTTGAAGTAAGCTGGCACAGTGACCACTGCATTGGTTATAGTCTGCAGGAGGAAATATTTACAACTAAGTGAACAGACAAGACAGTCTTCATTTTTGAAAGTCACCTCTACAGTGTGAGAAAAATGCATTTATATTTTGTTAAACCATTCAGTAACACCCAAAAGACCATAACATGCATTGCTATGAAGACAGAGTGATAGGACTGTTGTGATGCTCACTTTGCCCAGGTAGGCCTCTGCAATCTCCTTCATCTTGACCAGCACCATGGAGGAGATCTCCTCTGGGTAGAAGGCCTTGGTCTCTCCCTTGTACTCCACTTGGACCTTGGGCCGTGTCGAGTCGTTGATCACTGTAAACGGCCAGTGTTTCATGTCTGCCTGGACGACATTGTCGTCAAACTTCCGCCCAATCAGCCGCTTCGCATCTGGGAAAAGATAAGGGGGTAAACAAGAGTTAATGCCACACAAGTACATCTTATATACCGTACATGGTATTCGATCAATTTCTCCAAGTGAATTTCATACCAAACACTGTGTTTGTGGGGTTCATGGCCACTTGGTTCTTGGCAGCGTCCCCAATCAGCCTTTCTGTGTCTGTGAAGGCGACGTAGCTGGGTGTGGTTCTATTGCCCTGGTCATTGGCAATGATTTCCACTTTGCCATGCTGGAACACACCCACACATGAGTAGGTGGTGCCCAGGTCAATGCCAACTGCTGGTCCCTTTGACATGGTGTCTGAAAATGAAGAGCGATATCATTAAAACAAACCGTGTAGTGGCAGAGTAGAGATTTTTGTAAAAGTAAAAGTAGAGATCCTGAGGGTAGACTCTGGGACAACTCTGTACAACTGGTCAAGTTGGGTCTATTTTGGTATAGGCCTGTGACACATGATGCTATTTTCAGAAAAGTTCATACTTTTTGTCGTAGCCTATTGTGTCATTGAAAGACCCCTGGACCACCTGTTCAAAAAGGAGTATTGCATTATTGGATACTCACACTGCTCTCAAGGCAGGTCTGCCGGTTTTTACTAGCGGAAGTGACTTTTCATAGCAGGTTTATGAGAACTTAAGAAACAGGTTAGGATAATTTGGCCCTACACCCAAACAAGGGCACTGCGTTCATCCACCTCTGGCCTGCTCGCCTCCCTACCACTGAGGAAGTACAGTTCCCGCTCAGCCCAGTCAAAACTGTTCGCTGCTCTGGCCCCCCAATGGTGGAACAAACTCCCTCACGACGCCAGGACAGCGGAGTCAATCACCACCTTCCGGAGACACCTGAAACCCCACCTCTTTAAGGAATACCTAGGATAGGATAAAGTAATCCTTCTCCCCCCCCCTTAAAAGACCTAGATGCACTATTGTAAAGTGGCTGTTCCACTGGATGTCATAAGGTGAAAGCACCAATTTGTAAGTCGCTCTGGATAAGAGCGTCTGCTAAATGACTTAAATGTAATGTAAATGTAATTAATGTGGCATGTTAGGAGAATTAATGTGTAATATTAGGATAATTAGATTAAGGTTAGGAAAAGGGTTAGAAATTGCTAAAATTGTCCCAACCCCACAAATCTAGATACAAACAGGTCTGTCCTGAGAACAGTCTTAGTTTCCACTAATGCGATTCTGCATTCAAGACTCATCCTTGTCTTGACCTTCAGTGCAACAGCTGTCTTTCAACCAGACATTCTTCAAAGCATTTCGTCTTGATACAGACAGTTATTTTACTAGCAGGTTAGAAGAGCCATTTCGCTAACCTTAGTCTCATAACCTGCTAAGACAAAGTAACTTTGGTATCGAAGCAGCCTTGAAGTGTGTTTCCCTAGTTACAGGTTGGGAGTAGGCATGGGGGTAAAGAGGACGTGCTTTATTATAGCATTTTACATTTTAGTAATTAACAGACTCTTAACCAGAGCGATTTACAGTTAGTGCATTCATTTTAAGGTGGCCCAACCACATAACACAGGCATAGAAAGTACATTTCTCCTCAAAGTAGCTATCCACAGTCAGTTAGAAAGGGGGGGGTTAAGTGCAAGTCACGTTACTGTTTACGTTTTTTTTTTTTATGTCCGCCTGTTTTAACTGAATAGCTAAAGTAACTCCATACTTATTAACACTTTAACCAAATTAACATGATAGAACAAATCCTGGAAGCGATTCCTCACTATCACCTACTCAAATACAAAACAAACATTTTGCCGGGAGTTCTGTCACGGAGGGCTCTGCCCTGCCGCGGGTGGGTTGGGAAATTGCTGGAACATTCAGTTCAGTTTCATCACCATCCAACTCACGTAGGCTAGACTTGATAGGCTTGCCATTAAAATAAGTTTCACACGCAATTATTTAAACTCGAACATATGTTACCAGCACATTGGGTTACATCGACAGAGTAAACCAATTGTTCAACTGAATTGGTTCATGTTGGAAGGCAAGCCTTCTTCACAGTTAGCCTAACAAGAGAGCGTCCCTTTAAACTGCAAGCAAACTGAAACTGCCATATCCGATGACGCAATCGTTGAAACTATTTTTGCGTTCAAAAATAATGTAGCCATTTTCAATTAGTATTTGGGCTTACAGGAGACGTTGAATAGGGCGATTCTACAGGAGACTTGAATATGAAACCCAACCGTAGGTAACGTTTCCTGTGAATCGAGATTATGCCTTATATAGCCATTTATGCTTGCCGTTTCAGTATTGCTTCAAGCTTGTTAGCCTAACTTACTGTTTTTCCATCTCCAACAATTGTAATGCTGATATTCAACCTCAATTTAAAAATGCTTACCTTATTAAAGATAAGAAATCAGACAGAAAATGTAGCTTCACCCTGAACAGTACCGAAGGTTTCCGCATCTACAATATTCTCGCAGAAACTGGGCGGGCTGGTGATTTCTGAGGTATATAAAGATTTCGGCAGAACAGTCTAGAACTGAGCGATGTAGCCAATCAAGTCAAGCTTCTTGTGTGCCACAGGGAGGGGCAGTTAATTGAATGCAAGTGTCACAAAAAAAAGTGATGGTGATGTCGGAGGCAGGCCACAACTCCATCCCACCTTAACAATTTCACCGTATTACAACCTATTATTTTATTTATTTTTACCTTTATTTAACTAGGCAAGTCAGTTAAAAACAAATTATTATTTACAATGATGGCCTACCAAAACATCAGCATCCTGGGGTCCAGCAAAATTAAAGCAGTTATAAACAATTAAAAACATGACATTACATTTCACAACAGATTTCACAACACATTAAGGGTGCGTTCATAAATTCACTCTGGCTGTCTCCAATTTCAGAGCACTCTTGTCTGAGAGTAATTCAATTGTTGCGAGAAGCACAGTTGCAGTCACCAACGCTCTGGAAAAAAATGGAAACAGCCTAACCAGCTTTTCTAGGGCAAGTAAAATGGTCAGAGTGAGGTGTTCTCTCATTTGTGTCTGAAGTACTGTAGCTAGCAAGCTAGCCAACGTTAGCCAGTTAGCTTGGGTTCATGACTGCCGTTGGGAGGTCAGAACTCTCGGATCAACCCTACTCCTCCGCCGGAGCTTCCAGTATGCGGTCTGAACGCTCCGATAGAAACACTCGGAGTACACTCTGGCACTCCAGAGTGAATTTACGAACACATGCCCTCCGGCCACTCCACATATCTACAACACAAAATCCATGTGTGTATAGTGCGTATGTTATCATGTGTGTGTGGCTGTGCCTGTGTGTGTCTCTTCACAGTCACCACTGTTCCATAAGATGTATTTGTATCTCTTTTTTAAATCCAAATGTACTGCTTGCATGATTTACTTGATGTGGCATAGTTGAATGTACCTTATGGCTCCAGTGGAACTGTGAGCATCCCATAAATCTTTCTGTAGGGGACTGTGAAAAGACCTCTGTTGGTATGTCTTGTGGTATGGATGGGTTTCTGAGCTGTCTCCGGAAGGTGTTTAAACAGACTCGCTCAGGTGTTCAACATGTCAATTTGTTCCACTTACTTTGAGCCAGAGAGATCGACATGCATTTATTGGGCTAGCTCTTCTGTACATTTAAGTGGTAGGGAGGCCCTGTTCTGGCCAGATTGGATGTCCTAAGTCCCTTGTTTGCCCAGGGACTGGACAGTAGTCCAGGTGAGACAAAACTGGACCTGTCAGGGCCTGCCTTGTTGATAGAGATGTCTTGTAGAAATGCAGAGCAGTGCTTTATTACTGGAAGACCAGTGGAGGGATTTTAGCAACTGTTGTATATGTTTAGACCATAATAGTTTAAAACCAGGGTTACTTCTGGATGAGTTTAGTTTAATGGCACAGGCAGGGAGCCCAATTTCAACAGCATTATTCATTACAATATTTAGTTGAGGTTGACAAGTGCCTGATTTTTCCCTGCGCAATGCTTTTGTTTGAAATATTTAGGACTAACCTATGTTGTTGGAAGTTACACCTACCGGAAACGTGCCAGTTTTGTTAGTTTAAAATCGACAGGGTTACTTCAAGGAGTCTCCTCAACTTGCTCTGGGAGGAGGACACATTATTCATTACAATATTTAGTTGAGGTTTAGTGAATGATTTTTCCCATAGGAAATGCTTTTAGTTTTGAAATCTTTAGGACTAACCTATTTATTGAAGTGGTGATCCGTCATCAAACGTTTAGAACACCTACATTCAGGAGTTTCTTTATTTTTTCATTGTAGAATAATAGAAGATTCAAAACTATGAAATAACTGCATATGCAATCATAGGAGTAACCAAAAAAAGTGTTTAACAAATCAAAATATATATTTAAATGATTCTTCCAATGATTTACTTGACCTGTGGCATAGTTGAATGTAGTCATGGCTCAAGGTAGCTTCTGAGAGTCCCTGGAATGCATTTCAATGTTCTTCTAAAAAAGTACATTTGTGAAATGTCTTTCCATGTCTTAATGCATTTGGCCAATCAGTCTGTGTGTGTGACAAGTAGTTTAAACAGATTGCCCTATTTGCATAAATGACAATCCGTCCACTTACTTTGGCCAGAACAGATCTGAATGCATCTTATTGTCCTCTCCTGGGGATTTAAAGGCCAGACGGGGACCAATGTTCTGGGCCAATTGTAAGTGTCCTAAGTCCCTTTTTGTCAAAACACAACAGAACACTGGAACAAAACAATAAACGTCCAGGTGCGACAAAACTTGGTCCTGTGGGCCTGCCTTGTTGATAGAGATGACAAACACCCACCAGCAGAAGTGCTTTATTATGGACAGACCTTCCCAATTTTAGCAACTGTTGACAGCTTAGCCATAATAGTTTAAAATTTACTTCAAGCAGAGAACTTGCTCAATTTCCATACTAGGCCAACATTATTCCCAAATTATACAAATTTAGTTGAGGTTTAGTGAATGATTTTTCCCATATAAACAATGACTTTTAGTTTTGAAATATTTCAGGACTAAAGCTATTTATTGGAAGAAACACAGCCAATCATTACGTTTTAGACATGAATAGTTTAAAATCCAGGGTTTTCAAGAACTTTGTCTCCTTTGCTCAATTTCCATTATTCATTACAATATTTAGTTGAGGTTTAGTGAATGATTTTTCCCATATACAATGCTTTTAGTTTTGAAATATTTAGGACTAACCTATTTATTGGAAGTTACACTACCGGTCAAACGTTTTAGAACACCTACTCATTCAGGAGTTTCTTTATTTTTTACATTGTAGAATAATAGTGAAGACATCAAAACTATGAAATAACACATATGGAATCATGTAGTAACCAAAAAAAAGATTCCACTATTGCCGTTGTGAGGTCAGAACTCTCGGATCAACCCTAATCCTCCGCCAGAGCATCCAGTATGCGCAAATAATAAGAAGACACAAATAATAAGAAGAGACTTCCTTGGGCCAAGAAACACGAGCAATGGACAGTGGAAATCTGTCCTTTGGTCTGGAGTCCAAATTTGAGATATTTGGTTCCAACAGCCGTGTCATTGTGAGACATGGTGTGGGTGAACGGATGATCTCCGCATGTGTTTTCCCCACCGTAAAGCATGGAGGAGGAGGTGTTATGGTGTGGTGGTGCTTTGCTGGTGACAATTTCAGAGATTTATTTAGAATTCAAGGCATACTTAACCAGCATGGCTACCACAGCATTTTGCAGCAGTAAGCCATCCCATCTGATTTGGGCTTAGTGGGACTATCATTTGTTTTTCAACAGGACAATGACCCAACACACCTCCAGGCTGTGTAAGTGCTATTTTACCAAGAAGGAGAGTGATGGAGTGCTGCATCAGATGACATGCCCTCCACAATCTCCCGACCTCAACCAAATTGAGATGGTTTGGGATGAGTCGGATCGCAGAGTGAAGGAAAAGCAGCCAACAAGTGCTCAGCATATGTGGGAACTCCTTCAAGACTGTTGGAAAAACATTCCAGACGAAGCTGGTTGATAGAATGCCAAGAGTGAGAGAATGCCCTTGAATGAGTAGGTGTTCTAAAACCTTTGACCGGTAGTGCATGCTCGACCCGCTCAGATTTCCACCACAAACACAAAAAAATTGCCCAAAACAATAAAACCATCTCACCTGCTTTTACACTATGATTTGACACTGGTTTTCATTCAACCTTTTAAAACAGCATTTCTCTGTAAACTTTCCAAATGTTGACAAAACAAAATAAGCTAGACCAGGTGGATCTTGATATGTGGTAAAATTAATTACACAAAAAAATGTCGGTGGAAACGTTTTTATGCGCAAATATTGATATAGGCCAATCACCATTATACCAAAGTAGTCACGTGGAGTCACATGATGACATGTGATGACATGTTGTGTGGTCCTCCCACTACAACTCATCAGGAAAGCATACAGTTTATGAGGTTAAAGATTAAATAAATTATGATGAACTTCACAGGGTCGGGAAAGGGCAAGGTGATGTGCTTTATTCTCCTTTCCAATAAATATCAATGGTCTTAATCTGGTTACATGATAATCTATACTTGGCAAATACAAATAAACTCGCTATTTTGTCCATAATAATCTCATCATGTAAACTATACATCCGCAGATAGTACTGTTGACTAGAGCGCACCTAACAATACCCGAGCGGGCACACTCGCTATATAACCCAACATTTGTTGTGAGAAAACCATCAGTAGAGTTGAAAATGCGCTGGAAACCCATTTAACTTGTCGTTTTTTATTCGGTACATTGGAATTTAACCGCAAAAAGTGATTTTTATGTGCATTACATCATGACGCACAACCTTTTAGTAAATTTGATGGAAACACATCTTTGGTGCGAAAATGAGCATATTGTTTTCATGCAGATTTTTGAGTATTCGCATGAAAATCTGTCACTATTTTGGAAATGGAAACCTACCTACTGAGATAAATATTGAAAAAAGAGTTCAGTTCACATAACAGGGCTGACCTTAAAATGAGGGACAGGTTGTTGTTGTTGTTTTTTTTGCCAAAATATTAATCACTAATAACATGAAATAAATAATAATCTTCAGAAATGACATTTTTCAAAGCAGCAAAATATCAAGGGCTTTACAATGATGGTGAAAACTTGGAGAAATGTTGGGCTTAAGTGGGTGAAAATCTTACTCGTAGTCACAGAGGATGCATGTCAAAATGCTGAATTGTTTCACTTTACAAAGTCTGTTCAGAGTTATTGAATTTTACATGCAATGTGTTCTATATTAATGGGCACTTAATTTAATTTAACAGTCTTTAAAAATGCTATATTTGTACACAATTTCTACTTAAAATATCAAAGGGACGCAAAATACACTCATTTCGTGGAATGACCTCTCATGGTCTTTCACTTTAGTTGTTTAATTTATACTGTCAGCAAAAAGCATAGGCCTACCATGTAATTGTAATATGCATTGCATTTTGCATAACAACAACATAATGTGAGTTTGGTTTTATATAATTACAGTTTTTCTCAATTGCTAAAACACAATTTCTGTAACCTTGCTCTATTTCCTGAAAACATTAAACACAAAACCTCATCTTCAAGCACTATTTACATAACCTCTGACTCCTCTCGCAAAATGAAACATTCGCCTCAAAACAGTTTTACCTGTGTTCAAAATCAAACACTGCTCTCAAATCATAAACAAAGTGATCAAAATGATATACACTCTCAAGCAGTCAGTAAACAATACACCGAAAAATAGAAAACACATTGTTTAAAACATACAATTCTCAAGGAGAAGTACATTTTTTATCTAAAAAAATGTTCATATTTTTCCGCCATTGTCTTTTGATAAATGAAAACATGTTCTATCATAGTAGCTCAAAATTTATCAGAAATTACTACTCTGCTTTGCTCTTTGCAATTTTGTTTTTTGTTCTTCCTCCTCCTATTTTTACAGTACTGTACCCTGCATCTCACAAACTTGTCCTTTGTCTCTGTGATACTGTAATTCTTGTTCTTTGTTGATATGAACCTGCAACCAGTCAAAATCTATAGATCAGTCAGTACTGTTAATAAATGGAAAGCACAATGTTCAGGGCCATACAATTTGTCCATTGTACAGTATACAGCCTACAATGCACTGTACTACAGTATACAATACTAAAAGGGGCAAAAAAATCAAATGAGTAAACATGTGATCAATGTGCTTCTTCTTGTCTTTGGGCTGGGTCAGGCCAGTGCACTTCGTCGACATCACAAGCTATATTGTCCCTCCTGAGGCAACGGGGGAAGAAGCCTCTTGTGTGCCGTGTCCAGCCCTGACATGATTCCTCACCTATATCACCACAGGCTAAATCCATGGCTTGCAGCAGATTTACTCTGGTGTAGGGTTGTCTATCATACACTTTCCATCTCCAAGAGGAGAAAAACTCCTCAATCGGATTCAGGAAATGCGAGCATGGAGGGAGGTACAAGTTCATAAACTGCCCATTGATGTTAAACCATTCCCTTACCTGAGCAGCTCAGTGGAAACTGACATTGTCCCACACTATCACATAGGGGGGAATGGGAGTCTCATTTAGCTCTTGACCCTGCTGCTCTTGAACCTGCAGCTCAAATAAAATATCTATTAGATTGGCAATACATCTTAGAAGGTGCTTGGTGTTATATGGCCCGAGTGTAACATGGTGATGTAGAACACCATAGTTGCTGATAGCAGCACAGATTGTGACATTGCCACCTCGTTGACCAGGGACTTCAACAATGGCCTGCTGTCCAATCATGTTTCGGCCTCTCCTTCTCCTCTTTGTTAGATTGAAGCCTGCTTCATCAACAAAGATGAACTCATGCGGTCTGTCCAAGGATTCCAAGTCAAATATTGTCTGTGTAGAAATACAATATACTGTATGTAGGATTTTGTAAGTCATACAGAGACAGTGCTATACTGTAGAGTACAATTAGGCTTCTGATGCACATACATTGTATGTACTGAAGAGTAATGTCATTCACATAGTATGTGTTAGTACTGTAGACAATCTGGATTACAGTAAATGTTTCTGAATGTACACTTACTTGCACATACTGAGCTCGCAGTTCTTTCACCCTTGGTGAGTTGCACTCAAAAGGTACTCTGTATACTTGTTTCATTCGCATCCTATTACAATGGAGGACACGGTCAATTGTGGAAATGCTCACACTGTCGATTCCCTGGAAGTGTGTGTTGTCTTGTATCACTTGTTCCTGGATTTCTCTGAGTCGTATTGCATTATCTTGAAGGACCATGCCAACTATAACAGCCTCTTGCTCCCGAGTGAATATAGCTGTCCTTCCACCTGCACGTGGCAGCCTTGCAATTCTACAAAAAGTAGTTGTCAGTTACAAAATATATTCACGCAGTACAATACATACAGTGATTAACTTTACAAATGTCTATTGAAACAGCTGCATATAGTGTAGTACAGTAAATTTGCAATTACAAAAATACAGAAGTGTACTGTACCTGTTCTCTTCTCTGAATGTCCTTACTAAGGTGGACACAGAAAATCGCCTCAAATTGGGTTGCACTCTAAGTCCTGCTTCCCTCATTGTCAGTCCATGGACAAGAATATAATTCAGTATTTATGCTGCAGTAGTTTATGTGTCAGGTGGCTAGGGTCAGTTTGCTATATCTGGAGTACTTCTCCTGTCTTATCCGGTGTCCTGTGTGCATTTAAGTATGCTCTCTCTAATTCTCTCTTTCTTTCTCTCTCTCGGAGGACCTGAGCCCCAGGACCATGCCTCAGGACTACCTGGCATGATGACTCCCTGCTGTCCCCAGTCCACCTGGCCGTTTGCTGCTCCAGTTTCAACTGTTCTGCCTGTGATTATTATTATTACATTTACATTACATTTAAGTCATTTAGCAGACGCTCTTATCCAGAGCGACTTACAAATTGGTGCATTCACCTTATGACATCCAATGGAACAGCCACTTTACAATAGTGCATCTAAATCTTTTAAGGGGGGTGAGAAGGATTACTTTATCCTATCCTAGGTATTCCTTAAAGAGGTGGGGTTTCAGGTGTCTCCGGAAGGTGGTGATTGACTCCGCTGTCCTGGCGTCGTGAGGGAGTTTGTTCCACCATTGGGGGGCCAGAGCAGCGAACAGTTTTGACTGGGCTGAGCGGGAACTGTACTTCCTCAGTGGTAGGGAGGCGAGCAGGCCAGAGGTGGATGAACGCAGTGCCCTTGTTTGGGTGTAGGGCCTGATCAGAGCCTGGAGGTACTGAGGTGCCGTTCCCCTCACAGCTCCGTAGGCAAGCACCATGGTCTTGTAGCGGATGCAAGCTTCAACTGGAAGCCAGTGGAGAGAGCGGAGGAGCGGGGTGACGTGAGAGAACTTGGGAAGGTTGAACACCAGACGGGCTGCGGCGTTCTGGATGAGTTGTAGGGGTTTAATGGCACAGGCAGGGAGCCCAGCCAACAGCGAGTTGCAGTAATCCAGACGGGAGATGACAAGTGCCTGGATTAGGACCTGCGCCGCTTCCTGTGTGAGGCAGGGTCGTACTCTGCGGATGTTGTAGAGCATGAACCTACAGGAACGGGCCACCGCCTTGATGTTATTTGAGAACGACAGGGTGTTGTCCAGGATCACGCCAAGGTTCTTAGCGCTCTGGGAGGAGGACACAATGGAGTTGTCAACCGTGATGGCGAGATCATGGAACGGGCAGTCCTTCCCGGGAGGAAGAGCAGCTCCGTCTTGCCGAGGTTCAGCTTGAGGTGGTGATCCGTCATCCACACTGATATGTCTGCCAGACATGCAGAGATGCGATTCGCCACCTGGTCATCAGAAGGGGGAAAGGAGAAGATTAATTGTGTGTCGTCTGCGTAGCAATGATAGGAGAGACCATGTGAGGTTATGACAGAGCCAAGTGACTTGGTGTATAGCGAGAATAGGAGAGGGCCTAGAACAGAGCCCTGGGGGACACCAGTGGTGAGAGCACGTGGTGAGGAGACAGATTCTCGCCACGCCACCTGGTAGGAGCGACCTGTCAGGTAGGACGCAATCCAAGCGTGGGCCGCGCCGGAGATGCCCAACTCGGAGAGGGTGGAGAGGAGGATCTGATGGTTCACAGTATCGAAGGCAGCCGATAGGTCTAGAAGGATGAGAGCAGAGGAGAGAGAGTTAGCTTTAGCAGTGCGGAGCGCCTCCGTGATACAGAGAAGAGCAGTCTCAGTTGAATGACTAGTCTTGAAACCTGACTGATTTGGATCAAGAAGGTCATTCTGAGAGAGATAGCGGGAGAGCTGGCCAAGGACGGCACGTTCAAGAGTTTTGGAGAGAAAAGAAAGAAGGGATACTGGTCTGTAGTTGTTGACATCGGAGGGATCGAGTGTAGGTTTTTTCAGAAGGGGTGCAACTCTCGCTCTCTTGAAGACGGAAGGGACGTAGCCAGCGGTCAGGGATGAGTTGATGAGCGAGGTGAGGTAAGGGAGAAGGTCTCCGGAAATGGTCTGGAGAAGAGAGGAGGGGATAGGGTCAAGCGGGCAGGTTGTTGGGCGGCCGGCCGTCACAAGACGCGAGATTTCATCTGGAGAGAGAGGGGAGAAAGAGGTCAGAGCACAGGGTAGGGCAGTGTGAGCAGAACCGGCGGTGTCGTTTGACTTAGCAAACGAGGATCGGATGTCGTCGACCTTCTTTTCAAAATGGTTGACGAAGTCATCTGCAGAGAGGGAGGAGGGGGAGGGGGAGGAGGATTCAGGAGGGAGGAGAAGGTGGCAAAGAGCTTCCTAGGGTTAGAGGCAGATGCTTGGAATTTAGAGTGGTAGAAAGTGGCTTTAGCAGCAGAGACAGAAGAGGAAAATGTAGAGAGGAGGGAGTGAAAGGATGCCAGGTCCGCAGGGGAGGCGAGTTTCCTCATTTCCGCTCGGCTGCCCGGAGCCCTGTTCTGTGAGCTCGCAATGAGTCGTCGAGCCACGGAGCGGGAGGGGAGGACCGAGCCGGCCTGGAGGATAGGGGACATAGAGAGTCAAAGGATGCAGAAAGGGAGGAGAGGAGGGTTGAGGAGGCAGAATCAGGAGATAGGTTGGAGAAGGTTTGAGCAGAGGGAAGAGATGATAGGATGGAAGAGGAGAGAGTAGCGGGGAGAGAGAGCGAAGGTTGGGACGGCGCGATACCATCCGAGTAGGGGCAGTGTGGGAAGTGTTGGATGAGAGCTAGAGGGAAAAGGATACAAGGTAGTGGTCGGAGACTTGGAGGGGAGTTGCAATGAGGTTAGTGGAAGAACAGCATCTAGTAAAGATGAGGTCGAGCGTATTGCCTGCCTTGTGAGTAGGGGGGAAGGTGAGAGGGTGAGGTCAAAAGAGGAGAGGAGTGGAAAGAAGGAGGCAGAGAGGAATGAGTCAAAGGTAGACGTGGGGAGGTTAAAGTCGCCCAGAACTGTGAGAGGTGAGCCATCCTCAGGAAAGGAGCTTATCAAGGCATCAAGCTCATTGATGAACTCTCCGAGGGAACCTGGAGGGCGATAAATGATAAGGATGTTAAGCTTGAAAGGGCTGGTAACTGTGACAGCATGGAATTCAAAGGAGGCGATAGACAGATGGGTAAGGGGAGAAAGAGAGAATGACCACTTGGGAGAGATGAGGATCCCAGTGCCACCACCCCGCTGACCAGAAGCTCTCGGGGTGTGCGAGAACACGTGGGCGGACGAAGAGAGAGCAGTAGGAGTAGCAGTGTTATCTGTGGTGATCCATGTTTCCGTCAGTGCCAAGAAGTCGAGGGACTGGAGGGAGGCATAGGCTGAGATGAACTCTGCCTTGTTGGCCGCAGATCGGCAGTTCCAGAGGCTACCGGAGACCTGGAACTCCACGTGGGTCGTGCGCGCTGGGACCACCAGATTAGGGTGGCCGCGGCCACGCGGTGTGGAGCGTTTGTATGGTCTGTGCAGAGAGGAGAGAACAGGGATAGACAGACACATAGTTGACAGGCTACAGAAGAGGCTACGCTAATGCAAAGGAGATTGGAATGACAAGTGGACTACACGTCTCGAATGTTCAGAAAGTTAAGCTTACGTAGCAAGAATCTTATTGACTAAAATGATTAAAATGATACAGTACTGCTGAAGTAGGCTAGCTGGCAGTGGCTGTGTTGTTGACTTTGTAGGCTAGCTGGCAGTGGCTGCGTTGTTGACACTACACTAATCAAGTCGTTCCGTTGAGTGTAATAGTTTCTACAGTGCTGCTATTCGGGGCTAGCTGGCTAGCTAGCAGTGTTGATTACGTTACGTTGCGTTAAAAGAACGACAATAGCTGGCTAGCTAACCTAGAAAATCGCTCTAGACTACACAATTATCTTTGATACAAAGACGGCTATGTAGCTAGCTATGTAGCTAGCTACGATCAAACAAATCAAACCGTTGTACTGTAATGAAATGAAATGAAAATGTGATACTACCTGTGGAGCGAAGCGGAATGCGACCGGGTTGTTGAGTGCGGAAGTTCTATTCGGTAGACGTTGGCTAGCTGTTGGCTAGCTAGCAGTGTCTCCTACGTTAAGGACAACAAATAGCTGGCTAGCTAACCTCGGTAAATTAAGATAATCACTCTAAAACTACACACTCTAAACTACACAATTATCTTGGATACGAAGACAGCAAAGACAACTATGTAGCTAGCTAACACTACACTAATCAAGTCGTTCAGTTGAGTGTAATAGTTCCTACAGTGCTGCTATTCGGTAGACGGTGGACGTTTGCTAGCTGGCTAGCTGCTGGGCAGATAGCAGTGTAGACTACGTTAGGACGACGAAATACGATAATTACGCAATTATCTTTGATACAATGACGGCTATGTAGCTAGCTAAGAAGAAATTGCTAAGATTAGACAAATCAAACCGTTGTACTATAATGAAATGTAATGAAATGTAATGAAAAGTTATACTACCTGCGGACCGAAGTGCGGATGCGACCGCTCGCTCCAACCCGGAAGTTGCTATTATTTGACCATGCTGGTCATTTATGAACATTTGAACATCTTGGCTATGTTCGGTTATAATCTCCACCCGGCACAGCCAGAAGAGGACTGGCCACCCCTCATAGCCTGGTTCCTCTCTAGGTTTCTTCCTAGGTTTTGGCCTTTCTAGGGAGTTTTTCCTAGCCACCGTGCTTTGCTTCTACACTGCATTGCTTGCTGTTTGGGGTTTTAGGCTGGGTTTCTGTACAGCACTTTGAGATATCAGCTGATGTACGAAGGGCTCTATAAATACATTTGATTTGAACATGGTCTATAACTGTTGCTCGAATTTCATCAGATATTTCCACTCTTTGTATTCCTCTTCCTCTTCGTCCTCCTCTTCCTCTTTCTTGTCCTCCTCCTCCTCCTCTTCCTCCTCGTCACCCACCTCACATACGCACTCGTCTTCTCACATTGTTTCTTCTATCCATTCTCAGACTTTCTCCTTCCCACCTTCAACAACCTGTTTGCTCTCTGAACTGGCTTATATTGGTTGTGTCGCATCATTTGAAACAGGTTAAATCAATTTTGAGTGGTTGTGTTCAATCAATGACATGTCTTCTCTATTTGTATTTGATTGTTGCCACTTGTGTTTAGAGTTTTGCTGAAAAGTCTAACTGAGATCTGCAAATTGTGTTTTACCATGTGAAATGGTTTAAGGTATTGACAACAGACTGCATAATTAGCTAAATGAGTCCAGGCAACTGAGAACTTTGTTCAGCCAATGGGTTTTAGTGTTTTAGCAATTGAGAAAAACTGTAATGACACTAAACTGAAGAAATTATAGTTATCGTTATTTTACTGTTCGAAAAGTCAGGTGTCATAACATGAAAAAGGAACCGAAGCAAGTCAAAACATGTAAACAGTCCCCTGTTGCTATGTGGGGTTTGTTTGTCCATTGCTCATGTTGTTTGTGCTTGGATGGAATGGAACAGGGAAACTAGAGTACACGAGATGAGAGCAGAGAACACCATCTGACTCACACCCTAGGGAGGGAGGGAGGGAGAGAGAGAGAGAGAGAGAGAGAGAGAGAGAGAGAGAGAGAGAGAGAGAGAGAAGAAGGAGAGAGGCCATTTTGAGCCTGTAATCTAACCCACAAATGCTGATTCTCCAGATACTCAACTAGTCTAAAGAAGGCCAGTTTTATTGCTTCTTTAATCAGAACAACAGTTTTCAGCTGTGCTAACAGAATTGCAAAATGATTTTCTAATGATCAATTAGCCTTTTGAAATTACTTGGATTAGCTAACATAACATGCCATTGGAACACAGGAGTGATGGTTGCTGATAATGGGCCTCCTTTCGCCAGCTACAATAGTCATTTACAACATTAACAAAGTCTACACTGTATTTCTGATCAATTTGATGTTATTTTAATAGACAATTATTTATTTTTTCTTTCAAAAACAAGGACATTTCTAAGTGACCCCAAACTTTTGAATGGTAGTGTACTTTATTTGAATGTACTTGTTACATTAGGCCCGAGACTATTCATGATGTAGTCTTTACATAACACCATTAATGGCTATTAACACATTTATATTAACACCTTTCATCCAACAGGAAGGAATACAAAGAGTGGAAATACCATCACGGCTCTCTTTCCCATGGACAGTATGTGCCTGGTGTGGACTTGATTGTAACTCAATTGAGACAGACATAAAATTACATGAATTATGTCATCAAGTTGTTCCTCAAGCACTGAGCTAATCCTGTGGCTCTATATCAGATCCACAACTTTGTTGAAGTCAATTGGCTTTAATCAGCACAACAATCATGCAATTACTCTCAGAGGATATGTAATGAAATTGTCTGTACATTCGTGTACTTCTTTTCACCATGTTAATACAGGAAATCACTTTTAGCCTTGCATTCTAAAGCGTCATTGTAGGTATGTCTACTGACAGAGATCCTTGCCAAAATATGAAACATTTATTTAAAAAATACTTAATAATTAAGTACATAGCCATGTTGAAAATACAACAACATACAGTGCCTTCGGAAAGTATTCAGACCGCTTGACTTTTTCCACATTTTGTGACGTTACAGCCTTATTCTATAATGTATTAAATCGTTTTTCCCCCTTCATCACTCTACACACAATACCCCAGAATGACACAGCAAAAACAGCTTTTTAGAAATTGTTGCTAATTTATTAAAACTAAAAACCAGAAATATTACATCTACATAAGTATTCAGACCCTTTACTCAGTACTTTGTTGAAGCACCTTTGGTAGCAATTACAGCATCGAGTCTTCTTGGGTATGACGCTACAAGCTTGGAACACCTTTATTTGGGGAGTCTCCCATTCTTCTCTGCAGATCCTCTCAAGCTCTGTCAGGTAGGATGGGAGCGTCTCTCCAGAGATGTTTGATTGGGTTCAAGTCTGGTCTCTGGCTGGGCCACTCAAGGACAATCAGAGACTTGTCCCGAAGCCACTCCTGCGTTGTCTTGGCTGTGTGCTTAGGGTCGTTGTCCTGTTGGAAGGGGAACCTTCGCCCCAGTCTGAGGTCCTGAGTGCTCTGGAAAATGTTTTCATTAAGGATCTCTCTGTACTTTGCGCCATTCATCTTTTCCTCAATCCTGACTAGTCTCACATTCTCTGCCGCTGAAAAACATCCCCACAGCATGATGCTGCCACCACCATGCTTCACCGCAGGGATGGTGCCAGGTTTCTCTAGACGTGACGCTTGGCATTCAGGCCATTCATCAGACCAGAGACTCTTGTTTCACATGGCCTGAGAGTCTTTAGGTGCCTTGTGGCAAACTCCAAGTGGGCTGTCATGTGCCTTTTACTGAGGAGTGGCTTCCGTCTGGCCACTCTACCATAAATGCCTGATTGGTGGAGCGCTGCAGAGATGGTTGTCCTTCTGGAAGGTTCTCCCATCTCCACAGAGGAACTCTGGAGCTCTGTCAGAGTGACCATCAGGTTCTTGGTTACCTCCGTGACCAAGGCCCTTCTCCCCCGATTGCTCAGTTTGGCCGGGCGGCCAGCTCTAGGAAGAGTCTTGGTGGTTACAAATATTTTCCATTTAAGAATGATGGATGCCACTGTATTCTTGGGGACCTTCAATGCTGCAGACATTTTTTGGTACCTTTCCCCAGATCTGTGCCTCGACACAATCCTGTCTCTGAGCTCTAGGGACAATTCCTTCGATCTCATGGCTTTTTCTTTTGTTTAAAGTTGATGAGGGAAATAAAAGTATCCAGTTTAAGAGCAGTTGGAGGCCACGGAAGGAGTGTTGTATGGCATTGAAGCTCGTTTGGAGGTTTGTTAGCAAGGTGTCCAAAGAATGCCAGTATACAGAATGGTGTCGTCTGCGTAGAGGTGGATCAGGGAATCGCCCGCAGCAAGAGAGACATCATTGATATATACAAAGAAAAGAGTCGGCCCGAGGATTGAACCCTGTGGTACCCCCATAGAGACTGCCAGAGTGTGATGGTTTTCTTCCTGGGAAGGAGAGGAGGACCAAAATGCAGCGTGGTTATGGTTGAACACTTTTAATAAAGATAAATAATAATAAAGAAAACACAAAATACTAAGGCCAGGGCGTGACACAGAGGTCCGAACAACATGCCCTCCGGTTTGACACACTGAACTCTGTCTGCAAAGTAGTTGGTGAACCAGGCGAGGCAGTCATTAGATAAACCAAGGCTATTGAGTCTGCCGATTGACAGAGTCAAAAGCCTTGGCCAGGTCGATGAAGACGGCTGCACAGTACTGTCTTTTATCGATGGCGGTTATGATATCGTTTAGTACCTTGAGCGTGGCTGAGGTGCACCCGTGACCGGCTCGGAAGCCGGATTGCACAGCGGAGAAGGTACAGTGGGATTCGAAATGGTCAGTGATCTGTTTATTAACTTGGCTTTTGAAGACTTTAGATAGGCAGGGCAGGATGGATATAGGTGTGTAACAGTTTGGGTCTAGGGTGTCACCCCATTTGAAGAGGGGGAAGACAGCTTTCCAATCTTTAGGGATCTCGGACGATATGAAAGAGAGGTTGAACAGGCTGGTATTAGGGGTTGCAACAATGGTGGCGGATAGTTTTAGAACGAGAGGGTCCAGATTGTCTAGCTGATTTATACAGGTCCAGGTTTTTCAGCTCTTTCAGAAAATCTGCTGTCTGGATTTTGGTGAAGGAGAAGCTGGGGAGGCTTGGGCGAGTAGCTGCGGGGGGGGGGGGGGGGGTGCTTTTGGCCGGGGTTGGAGTAGACAGGAGGACGGCATGGCCAGCCATTCAGAAATGCTTATTGAAATTTTCGATTATCATGGATTTATCAGTGGTGACTGTGTTACCTAGCCTCTGTGCACTGGGCAGCTGGGAGGAGGTGCTCTTGTTCTCCATGGACTTTACAGTGTCCCAAAACTTTTGGGAGTTAGAGCTACAGGATGCAAATTTCTGCTTGAAAAGCTAACCTTTGCTTTCCTGACTGACTGCGTGTTGGTTTCTGACTTCCCTGAACAGTTGCATATCGTGGGGACTATTCGATGCTATTGCAGTCCGCCACATGATGTTTTTGTGCTGGTCAAGGGCAGTCATGTCTGGAGTAAACCAAGGGCTATATCTGTTCTTAGTTCTGCATTTTTTGAACGGGGCATGCTTATCTAAGATGATGAGGAAATTACTTTTAAAGACTGACCAGGCATCCTCGACTGACGGGATGAGATCAATATCCTTCCAGGATACCCGGGCCAGGTCGATTAGAAAGGCCTGCTCGCAGAAGTGTTTTAGGTTGCGTTTGACAATGATGAGGGGTGGTCGTTTGACCGCGGACCCATAGCGGATACAGGCAATGAGGCAGTGATCACTGAGATCCTGATTGAAAACAGCGGAGGTGTATTTGGAGGGCAAGTTGGTCAGGATAATGTCTATGAGGGTACCCATGTTTACGGATTTAGGGTTGTATCTGGTGGGTTCCTTGATTTGATTTGATATATACAGAGAAAAGAGTCATTATTAAGAGTGTTCATTATTGAGTGTAAACCATGTATGTGTGTCTGTAACATTCCCCCCACTTGATTGTCCACAGATCGGGTGTGAGTCTTGCAGTGAGGGAGAACAGTGGCAGCTTCATCAGTACTCTGAGTATGTGGCTCTACAGTGTAAGTGGTCTGTCTTTGTGTGTACCTTGAGCACATGGCTGCCAGAAGTAAACAGTGCACTTCTACAGGATATGAAGCAATTGTGTTGTGCTTATAATAGACTAGTGTTTTGCTGTGAAACAGGACACTGACTACACTCAGAAACTCATTGTTCCAGAGAATGGAATAAATCTGAAGACCCAAATCTTTGTGGGGGTGAAAGCCACCAATATAACAGAGAGGTAGGACTACAATACGCAGATAAAATCTACCTCAATAAAATCCTTTTGTAAAGTACCATACTGCAAAATGTACAATGTATCACAAAAAAAACTAATATCTTTAAGAAAAAAAGTGCTGTAGTTATACTGCATTCTAGAATCAGTCCCTCTCTTCCTCTCCAAAGGTTCCACGTTCTGCTTGACCGATGCTACACAACAACAAGTCCCGTTCCCAACAACAGCACCTATTATGACCTCTTTGTTGGGTGAGTCAATATTATTCACCCAGTTTAATTTCTATAGATTTATGATAACTCTGCAACTGAAACTGAAGCCTTTTTTGTTTCCGGTCACGCCTAAATCGTGTATGAGTACAGTATGTGTATGACTCATATCTCTTGTCTCATTGAAGGTGTACATACACATGATGGACAAACCAGGGTCGAGTTGAATGGAGCGTCTCAGCATGCACACCTTCCGTTTCATTGAACACAAGAACATGACCGTCGCCACTTTCTACCTGCACTGTCACCCAACTCTGTGAGGTGTCCTCCTGTTCGTCCTTACTGCCTGTAAGTATCAACAATTCGAAAATAACACACAGGTCACTGCCTTCACTCAGAGAAACAAAACTAAACATTTTGCGACAGTACATTGTGGCGGTCACGATCACGTTCACCATATTGCTTTTGACTCTCTAGACATCTGGGATGCCTACAACAACGTTCTAATGTTCCGGCTTAAAACCTGTTGCCTAGAGTCTGGGTTTCACAGACATTATTACCCTCTGAAGAACTCTAATTTCTTAGACAACCCTATGCTATTCTAAGCTTATTCAACTGACTTGACAAATGTTTCAAACCGATAAGAACAGAAAACTGACTTCCTGTCTGAACTCTGTCTCTTTGATCTCAGAATTGTTCAGGTTTCTCCAGGAGAAAGAGAGGACAACGGTGCAGCATACTATACCACTGGACCAGTGGTGTGATATGATATCAGACATGAATGATATATCAGACATGAATTAATGACACTTGATGAGAGTGAAATGGATTAGTCACCTCATTGCTCATACAGTATGAGTAATTAAATGGATGTAAGTCACTTCATTCTTCACCACCTTATTCTGTTTCCCTCTGCTACAGGTCTTCTAACAGCTTCACAACGTAAGAAATTCTTCCAAGTTGCTCTTGATTATCACAGTCATCAAAGCCTATGGCTTTCATTAAAATAAAATAAATAGTGCCCATTGGCTACAGTGTTGATATATCCCTCCTGTCCTTCCAACAGTCTCCCCCCAGTCCCAGAGAAGCCCAATGGGCCATATGGCCGTCACAACTTCGGTGCTGGCTGTGATCTGTCTCTCCGTGGCCCTGTTCATTGGTCTGTTCCTGAGGAGGGTAAGGTTATCCATCCTCCAATTAAATATGGTCTAGGACTAGGGACACCGTCTCTCCTGACATGGCTGAAGACTGGGACCAGTCTCCTAGCTAACAGTCAGTGGGGTATTTTACATTCCCAGAACACGTAGACAGCTGTTGTGAATGCATGATACAGTGGCAGGTTATGGGTAAAATTAGTAAAGGATGCTAGTTCTGAATTCATGAGTAAAGGATGGGTCGTTCTCAATCCATGAGTCAAGGATGATTAGTTCTCAGTTCATAAGTAAAGGATGGTTAGTTATAAATTCATAAGTAAATGATGATTAGTTCTCAGTTCATAAGTAAAGGATGGTTAGTTATAAATTCATAAGTCAAAGAATGGTTATTTCTTAGTTCATAAGTAAAGCATGGTTAGTTCTTGGTAACATGAGTAAATAATGGTTAGTTATCAGTTCATGAGTAAAGGGTGGTTAGTTCTTAGTAACATGGGGAAAGGATGGTTAGTTCTCAGTTCATGGGTAAAGGATAGTTAGTTCTTGGTAACATAAGTAAAAAATGGTTAGTTACCAGTTCATGAGTAAAGGATGGTTCGTTTTCAGTTTATGAGTAAAGAATGGTTAGTTCTCAGTTCATGAGTAAAGGATGGTTAGTTGTTGGTAACATGAGTAAAGAATGGTTAGTTCTCAGTTCATGAGTAAAGGATGGTTAGTTCTTGGTAACATGAGTAAAGGATGGTTAGTTACCAGTTCATGAGTAAAGGATGGTTAGTTCTCAGTTCATGAGTAAAGGATGGTTAGTTCTCAGTTCATGAGTAAAGGATGGTTAGTTCTCAGTTCATGAGTAAAGGATGGTTAGTTCTCAGTTCATGAGTAAAGGATGGTTAGTTCTCAGTTCATGAGTAAAGGATGGTTACAATGTTATACATGTTAGGCGAGAAATAATTAAGCAACATTTCATGCATAATGTTACAGAAATATAGCATTTTATAATTGAAGTAGCAGCAGGGCACTAGAGGTAAACTTCTACACACCTAAATGTATAGTTCCCATATGGCATGTACAGATTGTAAGAATAATTTGTATGGTAGCTGACTGCCAGTCAGAGTAAATGTTTGATAGCTAAAGGCCAGAGCAAATGTTGTATGCACTTGCTTGACAGATTCATATTTAAGAAATTTCACCTGGCACCTATCTTTTGGTTTCTGTATATTCAGTAGCCTAAATACAATATTAGTTCAGTCAAAGTAAAAGTCTAAAGAAAACCTAAACCAGCAGCATAACAAAGTACAGTTTTAGTAACAGATTTAAGTACTAGTAGTCTAGTAGTAGTAACTTCTCACATCCACCAGTAGACTAAAACACTCTTTTGGCGTGATATGTGTGTACAGAACTGCTTGGGTTCTCTTTGGGTGTGTGTACTGAATGCCTAGTTGACTGGCAGGGCTTTTTTTGGCTGCACTCCTCCTGGCTATGGTCTGCCAAGAAATGGATTAAGACGATAAAGAGATAAATTACTCTTCAAACCCACAAGAGAAAAAGGAGCTGATGGACTTTTTGGGCACAAAAAAAAAGACAAGGTCATAAAAATTGTATAAAAAAATGAGAGTTAATATATTATCCCATAGGTGACAAACATGTAAAGCAATTAAAAATGTAGCAGGGGGTGGCACCCACTGATGTATGAAGATTGTACTGTGTTGTACTGCACAGTATTGCACTGTGGGAAACTTCTAGATAAGGACATGCACATAGCTCTGCGTCTCTGCCATTAACAGTTTCATACTTATATTTACCCCTATGACTCATGGTCTAAATCCCAAATGGCACCCTATGCCATTGATAGTGCACTAATTTTGACCAAGGCCCTGGTCAATAGTAATGCACTATATAGGGAATAGGATGCCATTTGGGACGCTGATTGATGGGACATTGACTCTCCACTGCCCTGGATCAGATGCACCTGTTCCCTTTACACTCTCAGGGAGGGCTGGGAGCCAGACATGAGGTTGAGGTCTTTTGAGACGGTGAAGACGGACCGTCAGCTGCAGTCACACGCTGGCCCAGCTCTGTACCTCCCTCTGCTTCTCCAGCACCATGGAGTTCATGAGCAACCAGCCCTGTCTCAATGATCACTTCTGTCATCACCTGGGAACCCTCACAAAGCCCACTAGTGTGAGGATGTAGAGATTACAATTAACATACATAATATATACAGTATATATACAGTTAAAGTGTACTTAATGTGACAAAAAAACAAAAGTCCTTCTGAGGCAGCAGAAGTGTATTAAATATACTGATGTATATTATGATTGTATAATTACATATACATATATATATATATATATAAGATAGCCCTATTTGGTAAAAGACCAAGTCCATATTATGGCAAGAACAGCTCAAATAAGCAAAGAGAAATGATAGTTTAACTGACATGAAGGTCAGTCAAGAACTTGCAGTTGCAAAATCATCAAGCGCAATGATGAAACTGGCTCTCATGAGGACCGCCACAGGAAAGGAAGACCCAGAGTTACCTCTGCTGCAGAGGATAAGTTCATTAGAGGTAACTGCATCTCAGATTGCAGCCCAAATAAATGCTTCACAGAGTTCAAGTAACAGATTAACTTTTTAGAAGGCACACCTTTTAATTGGAATACATTCCAGGTGACTACCTCATGAAGGTGCTTGAGAGAATGCCAAGAGTGTGCAAAGCTGCCATCAAGGCAAAGGGTGGCTATTTGAAGAATCTCAAATATAAATATATATTTAGATTTGTTTAACACGTTTTGGTTACTACATGATTCCAAATATGTTATTTCATAGTTTTGATGTAGAAAATTGTAAAAAATAAAGAAAAACTATGGAATGAGTAGGTGTTCTAAAACCTTTGACCGGTAGTATATATATATATGATGTATTAGGCTACAGTCTCACTCTGTGGTTGGTTGTGTGTTACAGGAAGAGAACCATAATTATATGAGAGGTCCTCAGATACAGTAGGACATAAATTCAATTACACTCAATGAGAATGTTACCAACAGTTTGAAAATAATGAAAATCAGTCACAGGTTCCCAAACCAGCAATTTCCTGACCATGCATGTTAAAATAATAGTCCTGCTGTTTGTGTGTTGGTCCACCTGGTGGGGCTGCTGACGCAGTATGCTTAGTGCTTTCTGGCCAAAGTGATCTGGCACACCATGTACAAAGTCACATGTAGTGAGGGCCATTACTCAGGCAGTTATGTTTGAAGAGATGGGTACAGAGTAGACTGTACACCACCCCCACAAACAGACAGACCATGGAGCTACTAAAACGTTTCACATCTTCTGGACTAACTATCAATGATCAAAACACTAAATACTCATCATTGCACATTCTTTAATTGTGGTTAATAATGTTAGGATGTACATTCGTCATGGAAAATTCTGTCATAACAAATATAAATAATGGAGTGAGTAAACTTGTTGTAATTGAGGATTAAACACCAAAAATAAGTGTGTTTCGGCTGATGATAATAATCATAATATTTGGCTTGTATGATTATCATTAATATAACATAAATGTATTAAAGAGACATATGATCATCAACTTGTTCAGTAGATTTTTACAAGTGCTTCTTCATTCCTATATATTCCAATATAAAATGTATTTGATTCATCTAGATTACACATCACAGTATATAATATAAAAAGCAACAATGTTATTTGAACTGTGGCAGGCTGAAGACTTTCTCTCAGAGTCGATCTCATTTTAGCACAGTCTTTGCTGTGGTCAGCATTCTCAGTGGCAGCACATCCTCCACCCATTCGTTTGGAGAGGTCATCATTCGTTCCCATAGAGCTACCTCGTCAGCATTCGAGTCCATCCAATTCACCACCGCCCCATAACTTCTGCCTGTATGAAGAGATGGGGAGAATCTAGGCTTAGCCATTGTAATCAATTGAATAAAATGAACATTTTTCTATGGAGAAATCTAGAAAATGTAATAGAAAAGTCCATTAGTACCTGTGCCAGGCCCCAGTCTTAGACCCCCCAGGAAGTTACTAGCCAACTTGTCACGGTCCCACACGGTTAGCTCCACGCAAGCGTCTTTCAGGTCTTCCTGTCTGAAGCCGTCGTACACCATGGTGTGGTTAAACACCGGCTCCACCGTCCTCCTCAGCACCCGTGTCTTCTGACGACTCTTTCTGCTCGTATCTGGGAGCACGAAGCTACGGAGGAGGTAGTCTTACAATATTATTACATATACAACCTACAACTATCCTGAGCAAAGCAAATTTGAAAGGCTGGAAATCGAGGCTAAGAAGGGAATATGTCTTTATGATAGGCCTCCACATCTTCTGTTCTCCCCAGAAACTGTAGTTCTCCTTGATCATATTTAGCCATTCATACATTTAAAATGTTGATATTATTTATGGCATGTGTCGTACGCACCACTTGACATATGGGTCGATGGTGGCCCCTCTGATGAGGGGAAGGTTCTTGCAGTCTTTCACCCAAATGTGAACCTCACCTTTGTTAGAGGGGGGGTCCTTGCCTATGCCTAGGGATCAGAATCCAGCATGATTCAGTGAATGTGTACACTAGCTTTCTATTGCATAAAAGTCATATTTTAATGTAAGGTAACTAGTTAATGAAAGCAACACATTTACTTGATAAAATATACATTTTCTATATAATAAATTGCTTATAGAGACTGGTGACAGTTAAGACATGTGAGGCGTACAGACTCTTACTGTGGGAGACCTGAGGCAGGAAGCGTATGGCCAGTTTCATCTCCCCTCTGTCATCTGAGGGCTGCAGACTGGACATGGGCTGAGGAGACCAGGGGAAGAAAGTCAGCACAGAGAGTACCCCAATTTACGATATAGAACCACCACCTCACTGGACACACTCCAAACCATACTAACACCTCCACAACCTACTGTGTATAGCGGCATACACATGTCATGTCAAACAATACTAACACGCACAGCCATTGAAATAAATAACAAAAGCAGAGATATGGAGTTCAGTTTTATATTATTGTTTTAGTACAGTGCTGAATGACACCAGTACACAGACAAAGCAGGTGTGTTGTTGTCTTACCCTGGATTTCAGAGCTAAGTAGTTCATCTGGGTGTGATTAAAGTCCCATTTGGACAGGTCCACATCCACTTCGCCCAGAAAACTGTTCCTGCCAAAGGTGTCATGGTGCCAGACGGAGAGAACGAGGGTCTGAGTTCGGAGGTACTCCATACGAAGCCGATACTGATGAAGGAACAGGAGAGAGAGATTTTGCTAAAAGCACTTTATGTCAGACCTTATGTATGTGTAGATACATTACTCTATTTAACGTAAATCATATAGAGTTTTTAGAAAATCTCTTACTCTGAGGAGCTCGTTGAAAATGGGGTTGACAGTCTTCTTCTTCACAGACGTTTTCCTCTTCCCTAGATTGGCTTTGTCAGGCACCAGGTAACTTTTAACATACCTACGACAAGAAACACAAGAATCATACACACAAGTACCATGTATTTCAGCAGTCCAATCAAATATGGAGTAGTGAATAAGAAAGCAAGGCTATATATTCCCAACATTTAGGGACCATAAGGAATCCAATCAGGGGCCTAGTGTAATAGTGGTACTATACTCACGGGTCAGAGCGGCCCCTCTTGGGGTCGTCGGCCGCCAGATCTTGGCACTGAGCCACAAAGATGTGGAACTCCCTGAGCTTCTGGACATAATTGATGGAAAACTGGATGCTCCCCTGCACCTCCACACCTCCATAGTCGCCACTGTACATTGTCATCACACTGCCACTCAGCTAACACACACACGCGCACAGAGTTAAAAACGTTTAAACAGTTCACATAAAACCATAGCCATGCAGGCAGTTCTCATTAAAGTCAGGATGTGAAAAACTATCAAATTTATGGTTAACGGGACAATTAAGAGATTTAATAAGACTGTTAATATTGTATAATCATGATAGTTGCCAATAGAAAATGGTTAGGGAGAAAATGTGCATGCTTTGAATGTGAACAGTGGTTGCGTCTTAGCAGGGCATGCGTGAAGTGAACATACAGAGGACACAGATGCCATGCCAGAGGAGCTGCTGAGTTTAGTCATAGATCTGCCCGTGTTCTGCCTGCCACCATGGTAACTGTCCTCAGAGGCGGAGTCAGTGTCTCTGCCATCGCTCTAGAACACAGACAGCAGAGCTAGAATGCCCAGTGCACATACAGACATAGTGTTCTTTGACCTAAAGCGCTCACATGGAATAAAGCTGCAGTGACTTTACCTCATTTTGCAGGAACGAGGGAACAGACTTGCTCATCTTCTTCAAATGCTCAGTGTCAGAGTAGAGGGATGAGGAGGCAGAGGGGAGGGTAGATGCTGAGGGAGGACATAAAGAGAGGTATGAGAGGTTAATTGTTCGGCTTGGTAGTAAAACCATCAGAAACTTTTACAGATGCAAAATTGAGAGCATCCTGTCGGGCTGTATCACAGCCTGGAACGGCAACTGCACCGCCCACAACCGCAGGACTCTCCAGAGGGTGGTGTGGTCTGCCCAACGCATCACCGGGGGCAAGGCCAAAAAGATCATCAAGGACAACAACCACCTGAGCCACTGCCTGTTCACCCTGCTATCATCCAGGAGCCGAGGTCAGTACAGGTGCTGGGACCGAGAGACTGAAAAACAGCTTCTATCTCAAGGCCATCATACTGTTAAATAGCCATCACTAGGCGGCTTCCACCCGGTTACATAACCCTGCAGCTTAGAGGCTGCTGCCCTATATACAGTTGAAGTTAGAAGTTTACATACACTTAAGTTGGAGTCGTTAAATCTCCTTTTTCAACCACTCTACAAATTTCCTGTTAACAAACTACAGTTTTGGTAAGTTGGTTAGGACATCTACTTTGTGCATGAACCAAGTCATTTTTACAACAATTGTTTACAGACAGATTATTTAACTTATAATTCACTGTATCACAATTCCAGTGGGTCTGAAGTTTACATACACTAAGTTGACTGTGCCTTTAAACAGCTTGGAAAATTCCAGAAAATTATGTCATGGCTTTAGAAGCTTCTGATAGGCTAATTGACATCATTTGAGTCAATTGGAGGTGTATAGGTGGATGTATTTCAAGACCTACCTTCAAACTCAGTGCCTCTTTGCTTGACATCATAGGAAAATCAAAAGAAATCAGCCAAGACCTCAGAAAAACAATTGTAGACCTCCACAAGTCTGGTTCATCCTTGGGAGCAATTTCCAAACGCCTGAAGGTACCACGTTCATCTGTACAAACACCATGGGACCATGCAGCCATCTTACCACTCAGGAAGGAGACGCGTTCTGTCTCCTAGAGATGAACGTACTTTGGTGCGAAAAGTGCAAATCAATCCCAAAACAGCAAAGAACCTTGTGAAGATTCTGGAGGAAACGGGTACAAAAGTATCTATATCCACAGTAAAACGAGTCCTGAAAGGTCGCTCAGCAAAAAAGAAGCCACTGCTCCAAAACCACCATAAAAAAGTCAGACTTTGGTTTGCAACTGCACATGGGGACAAAGATCATACTTTTTGGAGAAACGTCCTCTGGTCTGATGAAACAAAAATAGAACTATTTGGCCATAATGACCATCGTTATGTTTGGAGGAAAAAGGGGGAGGCTTGCAAGCCGAAGAACACCATCCCAACCTTGAAGCACGGGGATGGCAGCATCATGTTGTGGGGGTGCTTTGCTGCAGGAAGGACTGGTGCACTTCACATAATAGGTAGCATCACGAGGATGGAAAATTATGTGGACATATTGAAGCAACATCTCAAGACATCAGTCGGGAAGTTAAAGCTTGGTCGCAAATGGGTCTTCCAAATGGACAATGACCCCAAGCATACTTCCAAAGTTGTGGCAAAATGGCTTAAGGACAACAAAGTCACGGTATTGGAGTGGCCATCACAAAGCCCTGACCTCATCCTAAAGAAAATATGTGGGCAGAGCTGAAAAAGCGTGTGCGAGCAAGGAGGCCTACAAACCTGACTCAGTTACACCAGCTCTATCAGGAGGAATGGGCCAAAATTCACCCAACTTATTGTGGGAAGCCTGTGGAAGGCTACCCCAAAACGTTTGACCCAAGTTAAACAATTTAAAGGCAATGCTACCAAATACTAATTGAGTGTATGTAAACTTCTGACCCACTGGGAATGTGATGAAATAAATAAAAGCTGAAATATATCACTCTCTACTATTATTCTGACATTTCACATTCTTAAAATAACGTGGTGATCCTAACTGACCTAAGACTTTTTACGAGGCTTAAATTCACAGGATTTTTCACAGGATTTGTGAAAAACTGAGTTTAAATGTATTTGGCTAAGGTGTATGTAAACTTCCGACTTCAACTGTACATATACTTGAAATCACTGGCTACTTTAATAATGGAACACTAGTCACTTTAATAATGTTTACATATTTTTGCTTTACTCATCTCATGTGTATATACTGTATTATATTCTACTGTATTTTAGTCTATGCCACTCCGACATCGCTCATCCTAATATTTATATATCCTTAATTCCATTATTTTACTTTTAGGTTTGTGTGTATTGTTGTGAAGTGTTAGATATTACTGCACTGTTGGAGCTAGAAATACAAGCATTTCACTACACCCGCAATAACATCTGCTAAACATGTGTATGTGACCAATACAATTTGATTTGATTAACCTTATCATAGATCACTTACTGTAGCTATTGAATTACCCAACAATGCTAGCATTCTACAACATCTAATAAAAAGCCTGTATTCTACATTATATTTGGTATAAACTGTCTAACCCAATATCGAACCAAAGGCAAATAACATTTCTAAGAAAGGTACAAAACAAATCTTAACCATCACTGCTTCGCCTGATGTCATCAAGAGGAGCCAGCCTTCTATCTTGTCCTGTAGGGAATGGTGGAAAACAAAGACAACATTACTTTTTCACCCCAACCTGCATTAATACTGGTACCTGACCCATCCTGACAGCACCCCTATAATGCTTGTATAGTGGTTGAGAAGACAAGGGACATTTCTCACGTGGTGGCATGGATGCTGTGATGTCCTCAAGACTTTTGGCCAGATTTCGTGGGCGGGCCTGAGCTCTCTTCAATGCCTTCTGTACATGGTCCTGATCCTCATCATAATTGTCACCTAAAATATCAGAAATGAGAGAAAGAGTTGCTCATACTGTACATGCAGATGCCTTCAATAAAGACCACACATGGACGTGTTCAAAAAAACATTACATGCGGCCTCTTTACACTGATCATTTACACTGAGGGTACAAAACATTAACCTTCCTAATATTGAGTTGCACCCCCTTTTGCCCTCAGTGCAGCCTCAATTTGTCTAGGCATGGACTCTACAAGTTGTCTAAAGAGTTCCACAGTGATGCTAACCCATGTTGACTCCAAAGCTACCCACAGTTGTGTCAAGTTGGCTGGATGTCCTTTGGGTGGTGGACCATTCTTGATACACATGGGAAACTGTTGATTGCGAAAAACCCAGCAGCATTGCAACCTGGCACCTACTACCATACCCTGTTCAAAGGAACTTAAAAATATTTTATCTTGTCGATTCACCCTCTGAATGGTACAAGTATACAATCCATGTCTCAATTGTCTCGAGTTTTAACAATTGCCTTCATCTACACTAATTGAAGTGGATTTAATAAGTGACATCAATAAGGGATCATAGCTTTCATCTGGATTCACCTGGTCAGTCTATGTCATGGAAAGAGCAGGTTTTCATAATGTTTTGTACACTCAGTGTATGTAGTCTGTTGTTTACAAGCTTCTCTAGAGTTTTTAAGATGGAAGAGAAAAATATATTTGAGGTTGTCAAAAATACTTTGTTTTACTGGCTAAATTGTAAATATCATCACTCATAAAAGTAAACTCAAGAATGTTCTAGATCTATCCTGAACTGTAATGCTTAACTCAAACAAAGCTAAACTTGGCTACTTGGCTGTTGGCTCTATTAGACAACCATGTGATGTCAATAAAGTTACAAAAGAGTATCGTTCAACCCACAAATTAAACACAGGCAGCTGATTCCCTGCACACACTCTATTTACACTGACACAGATAGCCAAGGACACTGCATCCTGGATGCTGCCTCATCTACAAAAACATCTACAAGTTGATGACTTCACATGGAACCCAGATAAACAAAAACATTTAGTATATTTTCATGAAATGACACAGGTTACATAAGGGTGTTACAGTATACAGTAGATCATCAAAACTCACGGTTTGAACTGATCCTGGAGTTAGACCAAGTTTCAGATGTGCTGCTCGATGCTCTCTCAGACGCACTGAATGATGACTCACGTCCTGTGTCAGTGCTGCCCTGGCTTGACCAGAGGGCCAGGGGGCGCTGGGTTATCTTGCTATTCCTCCTGCTGTAGCGCTCCTCTGAGCCCACTAGGGTGCTGGATCTGACAAGCCCACCACTCAGGTCAAGTTCAGCCCCAGGCGGGCCTTCTGCCTCCTTCTGCTCCTTCCCTGCCAGGGCAAGAGCAGTGTGGACGCTGGTCTTCTCTGTGATCCCCAGGTAATGGCGGTAGTCTCTGGGAACAAAGGCCCGAGCGCGAGGTGTCAGAGATTCAGACTCGTCTGATGATTTTGAGGACCGCCTTGAACCAAGAAGTGCTTGCTTGTCAGCACTCTGTCGTCTACCCTGTGTCCTTTTAGCTTGAAAAGGACTAATATCTAGTGTCTTTTTAGGGTACAACAGAGAAGTTTGATCCTGTTCCTCATTCATGTCTAATGTGAACATACTGGTGGCACGCCGAAGGGAACTTGCACGTCCACTTCCACTTGAGTTTCCAAAACTGTCTTTTCTAGCTTTGTGAGACCAAGATTCCTTTCCTGCGGTGCTTTGGGGCTTCAGGGCCTTTTCCTCTTTGCTGAAGTCCTCTTCTGAGCTCCTTGATACACCAGGGGCTCTTTGCAGCTCTGACTCTACGGTGATTTGAGGTGAGAAGTTGGCTTTAGTGTCAATCATAGCTCCTGATCCCACCGCAACTGATCTAGACTTTGACTGGTGCACTTTAGTGTCAATCATAGCTCCTGAACCCGCTCCAATCGATTTAGATCTCGACTGGTGCTCTCTGTCTTTGTTCCCCCTGACTAAATATGGAGGGCGAGATGGAGAAGAAGGTGAAGATGTTTTCTTAAGCCGGCTCTCATCCAAAGGTGGTCTTGCACTGACCTTTTGTGACCGGCCGGGGGAAGATTTGCTATAGAAATCAGGGTCAACACATTGCTTTAACTCAAGCATTGAGTTCTGGGCATCCATTGGCTCCTTCTTTTTGAGGCTTTTGGGTTCGTCAGAAGAGATCGGCCCTCTGCTATTCGAAGTGGCCTCACCCCAGAAGTTACGAAGATTCTTAAACTGCGAGCGGTTTGCTCCAAGACCTGGGGACGACTTCTCCAGCCTTTGATTCATTGTGAAGACTGTGAAATTCTGTCTTTTTCTGTCAGAGGAAAGGTTGGAATCGCCTTTGTGGTCACTGTCTGATTCGTTGCAGATTGACCTCAGGTCAAACTCAGACTTGGTAAACCTTTTATTCAGCTTTCCTGGGGCCGATGATGGAATTTGAGTCAAGCTGGAGTCCCCTGCTTCTTTTGATTTACCTGTATAAAATATAGGCCTGTTCTTCTCCTGCTCCCAGAAGCACTTGAGCTGCTTTATCTTGTCTGCCTTGCTATCCTGCCGAGGGGGAACCTGCTTCAGAGTGTGTGGGCTATTTCCTTTATCTGTAATGGTGTGGTCTTGTTTTTTACTGGACACACATGACTGCACAAAATCTCCTTTCATTTCGTTACCCTCCTTTGCTTCTTCATTGACATAGCTCTGCTGAGTTTTTGGGGAAAACTGTTCACCTTTTTTTCAACCTTGTGTCTAGACTGATGGAACTTCTTAGAGTCTGGGCTGGTTACAGGCTGGAAGTGTAGTTCAGGCAGTGGATTGGGACTGAACGGCATGTCAGGTTGGGGTTTTGGTATGGCAGGTGAGAGCTTCACAGGCTGGGGGTTAACTGTGGGCTGAAGGAGCAGTTCAGGCTGAGGACTAAGTGTGGATGGGGAGAATCTCTGAGGTTCTGGACTGAGTCTGGACTGGGACACCGTGTCAGGCTGAGGATGGAGTCTAGTTAGGAAGACTATTTCTGCCTCTGAGCTTCTTCTGCCTACTGTCATTGGGGATCTTCTGAGATCTTCTTCTGTTAATGTCAAATCGTCCTCTTCACTTTGAGCCCCATGAGTGTAGCTAACATCCAAGGTTGGCAGTGTACATATCTCTATAGAGGGAGCAATAACAACACTCTGTTTGGGTGTGTATACCTCCTGTTTGTAAGGGCTAACACTCGGCTGAACACTTCTCACATCTTGACTAGCAGAGTTTTGTTGAGTATCTAGGCTTAACCGTTCACCCTCTTTTCTATCCCCGAGGTTCTTCCTGGACGACCCCTCCACACTGTATGACTCTGGGCCAGGAACAGTTCTATGAGACTTATCTGCTGGTTCTCTCTCTTTCTCCATTTGTTGCTGTCCTTTGTCAGTGATTGATCTGCTGATGAGTATCTTGGGCCCGGTGTTGCCCTTCTCCCAGAAGGACTTCAGGTGGGAGATTTTGGGTGGTTGGTTCTCATCTTGGACCTCCTCCTTCTCTTTGACTTCCTGTGTTGTGACCTGTGGTCCAGTAGCTTTGGCTGGTGGGCCACTGACCTTCTTCACATCCTCTTGCCTATATATCACATTGTCTTCTCTATCTAACATCACTTGCTTGAACTCCTTCCTATATGCTGCTCTCAGCCTCTCAGCCTCAGACATGCGTCTCTTGGGCTGGTATGATCTTTCTGTATTCAGAGGTGACTGGTCAGGAGGTTGATTCACAGAGGATTCAGACTGAGATCCATCCTCTACATCTGGTGTTAAACACACTGACACTCCTTCTCCAATACTTTGTATATGCAGGCTGGGGTCAACATGTAGAAGTTTTCTCTTCATCTCTGGAGCTTTCCCCTCCGTCTGCTGAGACCTGCTCTCAAAGGTAGGCCGATCATCTGTATCTGTTTTCGCAGGGCCAATCACATCTTCCTCCATGTCTGGTTGATCACTTTCAGTCTCCAGCCAGTCATTGCTGTCGGTGCTGCGGCTGAACCACTCTAAGACTTTAGATATGGAGTCGCCCTCTTCCCCTGTGGATTGGGGACTACGGGGGGCTAATTTAGAGGCAGGTTTGTGCCCTAATAGTTTTTTACGAACATGCTTATCAGGCTTATCCCCAGGGTTTTTGAGTTCATGATGCATCCATTGTTCTGAAAAAAGAAAGTTAATGAAAGTGTTATGATGAATGACAAAATAAGCTGAAAAACTCTAGGTTAGACATTTCAACAGTGGCCTAGTAATATCCTTCATCATTAGTGAGAATTCCATTGATTGATCACGTTCCTGTATAAACAGTACCCTTAAGCCAAGCACTTGAGTGACTTTGAATACATTTTCTCACTGGTTTTAGATTGTTGTGTGGGCTCCATGAATTCTCACTTTCTGTCTTAGGACTTACCTACAGTGCTTGGAGGCAGACTATCGTCCTCCTGTCTGATTGCAGTGCCCATATTGCAGGTTCTTATCATCTCCTTGTCCTGCATCTCAATGAGTTGAAAGGCTGCATGCTGAGCAGGCTGGTGGTGAGTAGGGGCTGTTAGTTCTGAACTCGGAGAGAGTGGTATGGACAGAGGTTCTGAAAATGGACCATCAGACCTCTCTCTGCTCTGAGGAGGACCCATACAGACGAACTCTCTCTGGATGAGACCATCGCTACTCTTCTGACCACCTGTGTAGGATTTATCTGTGTGTCTGTAATTATCAGAGTGTGTGGCTGGTCTAAGCTCCAACAGTCTGAGAGGCTTTGGCTCACTCAGGGGCCTCAATGGAACTTTGGAACTCTCAGTTTCCCTAAGAAGAGAGGGGGTCCTCACTGAGTTATCTGAGGGCTCCTCTGCTCTCTTCTCTCTCTCATGGGCCTCTTTCTCTCTCTCCAGCTCAGTATTGGTGGAGACTAGGGTTAAATCCTTCAGTGGCTTATGGGAGAGGTGACTCAAAATGTTCAGTTGCTGACTAGAGGGAGAAACTGGAGTTGCAATGTTCTGTAACTCACAGATGGAAGATGGAGTACTTTTCTCTAACTGAACATCCAATGCCCCCTGGCTGGACTGGTTGGAGCCCCAGCTAGAGACATGTTGGAGACTTCCCTGAGGGGCAGGGGCGGTAACCTTTGACCCAGCTACATGACCTTGCTGCCCAGGAACGGAGACATCACTGCCTGTAAGAGAGCTCTGAGAGCGCCGGGAGAGGAAGGTTCTCTTCTTGGGCACAGGCCTAAATCCTAGAGAGGACCCTTCGGAGGTGGCAGACCCTGCTGAGTTGTGACTGGTGGAGTCTGCTGTCATGTGAATCTTCAGGGGAGATAAGGGCTCTGTGTGCGTGAGAGGAGATGATGGAGGAGATGATGATTATTTACTGTGATAAGTTCTTGCCTTGTCACAGGCCTGGTTGACATCAGTATCAACTTACTACAGATGTAGGATCCTAATTTGACCTATATTGCCACAGCTAAAATAATCCCGCATCAAAAGGATTTGAATGTTTAGTCCATAATGTTGCTTGATTGTGAATATGCTATTAGCTAGACAAAAGGTGGCTCCATGAAAAGTGCAATACTGTTAATATAACAGTGTGTTTTTTCAGAATTTATGTAAATCACAGAGCTCATCTGAAGTCCAGGAACATTCTGAGCAACAAAAGGATGACCAAATGAAGATCCTACATTTGTAAATCCCTATTGTGAATCAGCCAAAATAGGTTCTCATAGCATCCTGAAAGATCAGGTTACTCAATTCGACTCAACCTCCTTTTCTTCTATTTACCTGTATGTTTGCATAATGCTTGATTGTGTAAAAAGGTGTATGCACTGCACTCTAACCCGTTTCAGATGCTTTCTCAGCCTCTTGATTTCCATTGGATAACTGTTTTTCTGTCTTTTCTACTTCCAGAATAAGGGATGCTCGATTAAAAGGATTGTGCCTTGGCTGGAATGAGAAGAGAAGAACATGATTAGGAAATGCAATTGGTTTATGAATCTATATTTCATAATACTGTCATACTGTGATATGGTGATTGTTCTGATTTACTTCTGATTTTCCAAGATGAAAATGCTTTGTTTGTTTATTCTGTTCATGCTTCACATATATTCTCTGCAAATGAAATCTCACATACCCTTCCCGGGGAGCGCACCACTGAATTTAGTCTCTCTTTTTCTGCATCTGATGCACTGGGGCTTTCGCTGAAAAAAAAAGACAGAATGACCACTATCAAAATAGAATATGAATTGGGGTTGTATACTATAAATGAGTTGCCCTCAGAGCACCAGGATAGACCACAGATTCCAGTACAGTGTATTTGCATTTCCTCATGAAATTCCTGAGCACCTCTGTGACTGGCTGTTCAGTGAACACGCCTCCTGCATAACTGATGCCTGTTCACATGTGATTAATTGTGACATCAAAGGGAGGCAGGGCTGTGGAAGAGCCGACTCACCTAGAGAGCTGGATGATGCCCACTGGGAGTTAGGGAGGTAAACACAGCCCATTTTACCTCATGCATAGCATGCCAAACACACCAAGCTTCACTACAAGACTTCACTTTGTAGTGACTTTAGGAAGTGGTGTAAGATATCAGAATTAAACATTTTCGGGAAACAATTTCCAAAATCTTCCAAACCCCCTCCCTACGCAAACTCTTGGCAGCCCCCCTCCCGAATTTGAACCGATTCAAATACAAGTGACTGTGCAGAGAATCATACTGCCATGTTATCTGTACAATAACAGCCAAACGTAAAATTAAAGGCCTATCAAATTGAATTACCGACTTCTTAAAAGAATCCCTTTTTATAGCATTCCCATAGTGACTGACTCCTAGCCTCGTGAGACCACATCCTGTAAGTATAACAGAGCAGACAGATTCCATGCAAACAGTGAGCACCACCTATGTTGACTCCAATTGAGTCACGAGACACACCTAAGACGCACACACACCACAGGACTCAGGAGCTGTTCAAACACCCGAGTATCTCACTCACTCTGTGCAGGCAAGCACTATGATTGATCAATCATGATGAACTGCTATACTGACTTAGCCTTAAGGCATGGTTATGAGACTAGGTAGAGTAATGGGTTACAGTAGAGAGAGGAATGGATTAGGGATGGATGAGGAAAGAGGGGTGGGAGGAGGGGTGCATTGGATCACCTGTTCTCTTGGGGCCGTGTTGGTGCCACCAGGAGCCTGGCAGGTTTTGGAGGGGGGGTGATGTCTGAGACTTTACCGCTGACTGCTCTGGGTCTGGACAGAGACCCATCTGAAAGAAAGAAAGAAAAAGACAGACAGGCAGACAGACAGGCAATAAGTGCTTACAGTACCCTCACTATAAACTCAAAAACCCATGTCTGCTGATGATCTGTACATACCAACCCAATATCATAAACTTTACTTATACCACAGCATTGTTGAATAGTTGTTCCTGATTGGTTAGAAGGACGTTCTAGAATGGACATTAAAACCAGATAATGGGACAGTTGGAAAGATATCGGGACACCTTGCAATCATGACGCAATAAGCGTTTAGTACTAAATACAGTACCTTTGTGGCCTGACTTTGAACTCAAAACAGTGTGGTTTGGTAGCACTCTTCAGTACACATTCTACTCTGATGTATGTGTGTACTGCACACATGCTTAACTTTGTGTGAGAATGACTTACTGAATGCAGCACTCAATTAGTGTTTGAACAGTGCTTTTGACCCACCTAAAGAACCTGCTTTCCTCTGCTTCATGGAGGCCAGGATGATTTCGGAGCCATGGATCTTATCCCTGTGTCTCAGAGACTTGGCCTCGTAAAACCACTCTCCTGTCAGATACTTGAGCCTGCTCTCCACTGGGGCGCTGGTTTTCTGCAGCTGCCTGACGGGAAAAACACACACAGGTGCATTACAGTATACAGGATACGGTACAGTTACCCATTAAACACATTACATAAGCAGAGGTCATAGCTAGAACACAGTTCAGTCAAGGATGTGATTCTGAATAATTACCTTTAGGTAATGCCATTCAATTAAATGGATTGAATAAATGTATCACTAGTCACTTTAAATAACGCCACCTTAATAATGTTTACATATCCTACATTACTCATCTCATATGTACAGTTGAAGTCGGAAGTTTACATACACTTAGGTTGGAGTCATTAAAACTCATTTTTCAACCACTCCACACATTTCTTGTTAATAAACTATAGTTTTGGCAAGTCGGGTAGGACATCTACTTTGTGCATGACACAAAGTAATTTTTGATTACAGATAGAATATTTCACTTATAATTCACTGTATCACAATTCCAGTGGGTCAGAAGTTTACATACACTAAGTTGACTGTGCCTTTAAACAGCTTGGAAAATTCCAGAAAATTATGTCATAGCTTTAGAAGCTTTTGATAGGCTGATGGACATCATTTGGAGGTGTATATTTGGATGTATTTCAAGGCCTACCTTCAAACTCAGTGCCTCTTTGCTTGACATCATGGGAAAATCAAAAGAAATCAGCCAAGACCTGAGAAAAACAATTGTAGACCTCCACACGTCTGGTTCATCATTGGGAGCAATTTCCAAACGCCTGAAGGTACCACGTTCATCTGTACAAACAATAGTACGCAAGTATAAACACCATCGGAACAAGCTGCCGTCATACCGCTCAGGAAGGAGACGCGTTCTGTCTCCTAGAGATGAATGTACTTTGGTGCGAAAAGTGCAAATCAATCCCAGAACAACAGGACCATGTGAAGATGCTGGAGGAAACAGGTACAAAAGTATCTATAGCCAGAGTAAAACGAGTCCTATATCGACATAACCTGAAAGGCCGCTCAGCAAGGAAGAAGCCACTGCTCCAAAACCACCATTAAAAAAGTCAGACTACGGTTTGCAACTGCACATAGGGACAAAGATCGTACTTTTTGGAGAAATGTCCTCTGGTCTGATGAAACAAAAATAGAACTGTTTGAACATAATGACCATTGTTATGTTTGGAGGAAAAAGGGGAGGCTTGCAAGCCAAAGAACACGATCCCAAACATGAAACACAGGGGGGGGGGGGGGGGGCCGCATCATGTTGTGGGGGTGCTTTGCTGCAGGAAGGACTGGTGCACTTCACAAAATAGATGGCATCATGAGGTAGGAAAATGATGAGGATATATTGAAGCAACATCTCAAGACATCAGTCAGGAAGTTAAAACTTGTTTGTAAATGGGTCTTCCAAATGGACCATGACCCCAAGCATACTTTCAAAGTTGTGGCAAAATGGCTTAAGGACAACAAAGTCAAGGTATTGGAGTGGCCATCACAAAGCCCTCACCTCAATCCTATAGAAAATGTGTGGGCAGAACTGAAAAAGTGTGTGCGAGCAAGGAGGCCTACAAACGTGACTCAGTTACACCCAATCTGTCAGGAGGAATGGGCCAAAATTCACCCAACTTATTGTGGGAAGCTTGTGGAAGGCTACCCAAAACGTTTGACCCAAGTTAAACAATTTAAAGGCAATGCTACCAAATACTAACTGAGTGTATGGAAACTTCTGACCCACCGGGTATGTGATGAAAAAAATAAAAGATGAATAACTCATTCTCTCTGCTATTATTCTGACATTTCACATTCTTAAAATAATGTGGTGATCCCAACTGACCTAAGACAGGGATTTCTTACTAGGATTAAATGTCAGGAATTGTGAAAAACTGAGTTTAAATGTATTTGGCTAAGGTGTATGTAAACTTGCGACTTCAACTCTATAAACTGTATTCTATACCATCTAATGCATCTTGCCTAGGCCGCATGGCCATCGCTCATCCATATATTTATATGTACATACTCTTATTCATCCCTTTACATTTGTGTGTATAAGGTAGCCGTCGTGAATTTGTTAGATTACTTGTTAGATATTAATGAATGGTCAGAACTAGAAGCATAAGCATTTCGATACATTCGATTAACATCTGCTAACCATTTGATTTGGTTGAGAGACACACTATAGGCTAAACGTTGACGGGGAAAGGTACATTTACCACCACATGAGTTAACAATCTAAACCTATAGACATGGGAACACAATACAGAGCTTGTGCCAAATAGTTTCACATTCTTTGGGAGGAGAAAACACTTATTTCATTCAATCAGTGTTAAATGAGGGAAGGCTCAGCAATGATTTCCCTTAGAATTCCTTGTTGGTGATTAAGTAATATGTTTTCTTTGTAACAACATTGTTGAGCTGGATATGCACTGAGAGTACATACAATAATTGCCTGTGAACAAGTGAGTTTGACCAAGACAGTGACACCATTACTAGTTTCTATTCATGGTTGTTCTGTGTAACTACTCTCATATTATGAGGGAAAAATAATTCCTTGGGCAAACAAAAGGGCCATACCACCACAGGCAACCACCTGAAGCTGCAGCATATATGTTTGAACACAACTCCTCACTAATGCCACATCATAAACTCAGCAAAAAAAGAAACACCCTCTCACTGTCAACTGCGTTTATTTTCAGCAAACTTAATTAACATGTGTAAATATTTGTATGAACATAAGATTCAACAACTGAGATATAAACTGAACAAGTTCCACAGACATGTGAGAAACAGAAATGGAATAATTTGTCCCTGAACAAAGGTGGGGTCAAAATCAAAAGTAACAGTCAGTATCTGGTGTGGCCACCAGCTGCATTAAGTACTGCAGTGCATCTCCTTCTCATGGACTCCACCAGATTTGCCAGTTCTTGCAGTGAGATGTTACCCCACTCTTCCACCAAGGCACCTGCAAGTTCCTGGACATTTCTGGGGGGAATGGCCCTAGCTCTCACCCTCCGATCCAACAGGTCCCAGACATGCTTAATTGGATTGAGATCCGGGCTCTTTGCTGGCCATGGCAGAAAACTGACATTCCCGTCTTGCAGGAAACCACGCACAGAAGGAGCAGTATGGCTGGTGGCATTGTCATGCTGGAGGGTCATGTCAGGATGAGCCTGCAGGAAGAGTACCACATGTGCCTGCAATGACAACAAGCTCAGTCCAATGATGCTGTGACACACCGCCCCAGACCATGACGGACGCTCCACCTCCAAAATCGATCCCTCTCCAGAGTACAGGCCTCGTGTAACGCTCATTCCTTTGACGATAAACGCGAATCCAACCATCACCCCTGGTGAGAAAAAAACGTGACTCGTCAGTGAAGAAACCTCCCAACGAGCTTCAATGCCATACAGCACTCCTTCCGTGGCCTCCAACTGCTCTTAAAACGCTAGTAAAACTAAATGCATGCTCTTCAACCGATTGCTGCCCGCACCTGCCTGCCCGCCTAGCATCACTACTCTGGACGGTTCGGACTTAGAATATGTGGACAACTATAAATACCTAGGTGTCTGGCTAGACTGTAAACTCTCCTTACAGACTCATATTAAGCATCTCTAATCCAAAATTAAATCTAGAATTGGCTTCCTATTTCGCAACAAAGCCTCCTTCACTCATGCTGCCAAACATACCCTCGTAAAACTGACTCTCCTACTGATCCTTGACTTCGGCGATGTCACTTACAAAATAGCCTCCAACACTCTACTCAGAAAATTGGATGCAGTCTATCACAGTCCCATCCGTTTTGTCACCAAAGCCCCATATGCTACCCACCATTGCGACCTGTATCCTCTCGTTGGCTGGTCCTTGCTACATATTCGTCGCCAAACCCACTGGCTCTAGGTCATCTATAAGTCTTTGCTAGGTAAAGCTCCACCTTATCTCAGCTCACTGGTCACCATAGCAACACCCACCCGTAGCACGCGCTCCAGCAGGTATATTTCACAGCAGGTCTATTTCACTATATTTCACATCCCCAAAGCCAACACCTTCTTTGGCCGCCTTTCCTTTCCTCTGCTGCTAGTGACTGGAACGAATTGCAAAAATCACTGAAGTTGGAGACTTATATCTCCCTCACTAAATTCAAGCATCGGCTGTCAGAGCAGCTTACCGATCACTGCAGCTGTACACAGCCCATCGGTAAATAGCCCATCCAACCAACTACTTACCTCATCCCCATTTTATTTTTTTTCTGCTCTTTTGCACACCTGTATTTAGTGTTAATTGCTAAATTGTAATTACTTCGCCACTATGGCCTATTTATTTCCTTACCTCCTTACAAATGGTTCATTGAAAAAGCATGGGAAACAGTGTTTAAACCCTTTACAATGAAGATCTGTGAAATTATTTGGATATTTACAAATTATCTTTGAAAGACAGGGTCCTGAAAAGGGGATGTTTCTTTTTTTGCTGAGTTTATATAATACACTTTATTCGATTACGGAAGTGATATCAGGTTTATAATCAAATCATATTTAATTGCATTTGTTTACTTTTTAAATATGCAAACTAGAGAAAAGGCTAAACTGGAATTTGATGATGAACCTGACTTCTTTGAAAAGCTACAGTGTCTTTGCTGTTTGCCAACTTTCTTGTGAAATATAATTCTGTTACAATAAGAGAAACAGTGCACATGATTGGGAATCTCAAAGGTTTTGCCACTAGCAGGGTTAGGAATCATCTTACCTTTTGCATTTGACATTTTAGTCATTTAGCAGACGTTATCCAGAGTGACTTATAGTAAGTGCATTCATTTTAAGATAGCGAGGTGGGACAACCACATATCACAGTCATAGTACAGTAAGTACATTTTTCCTCTATCAAGAAGCTATCAGCAAAGTCAGAGGGGGGTAAAGTGCAAGTGTTAGTTCACGAAAAGCCATTTTCAAATGTTTTATTTTTTTATTTGGGGCGGGGGGGTGTTGCGGTGAGAAGTGTGGGTGCTGTGGGATTATTTCAGATACTCTTTGAAGACGTAGGGTTTCATATGTTTTTGGAAGATGGACACGGACCCTGCTGCCCTCAGCTTCAGGGGGAAGCTGGTTCCACCATTGGAGTGCCAGGACAGAGAAAGGCTTGGACTGGGCTGAGCGGGAGCCACCCTCCCGTAGGGGTGGAAGGGCCAAGAGACCAGAGGTGGCAGAACATAGTACTCAGGTTGGGGTGTAGGGTTTGCGCATAGCCTGAAGGTGGGGAGGGGCAGTTCCTCTAGCTGCTCCGTAGGCAAGTACCATGATCTTGTAGTGGATGGAAGCTTTGACTGGAAGCCAGTGTAGTGTGGGGAGGAGCAGGGTGACATGGGAGAACTTCGGAAGGTTGAACACCAGGTGGGCTGCAGCGTTCTGGATAAATTGCAGGGATTTGATGGCACAAGCGGGGAGCCCAGTCAACCTCGAGTTGCAGTAGGCCAGACGGGAGATGACAAGTTTCTGGATTAGGACCTACACCACTTCCTTTGTGAGGAAAGGTTGTACTCTATGAATGTTGTAGAGCATGAACCTGCAGAGCGAATCACTGCTTTGATATTTGCAGTGAATGACAGGGTGTTGTCCAGGATCACGCCAAGGTTCTTTGCATTCTGGGAGGGGGACCCCGTTGGAGTTGTCAACCGTGATGGAGAGGGAGGAAAAGCAACTCCGTCTTGTCGAGGTTGAGCTTGAGGTGGTAGGCCGACATTCAAGCTGAAATATCTGCCAGGCACGCAGATGCGTGTCGCCACCTGGGTGTCAGAAGGGAGGAAGGAGAAAAATAGTTGAGTGTCATCCTCATAGCAATGATAGGAGAGACCATGTGAGGATATGACGTAGCTGAGTGACTTGGTGTATAGAGAAAAGAGGAGAGGGCCTAGAACCGAGCTCTGGTGGACACCAGTAGGGAGAGTACGTGGTGCAGACACAGATCCTCTCCAAGTCACCAGGTAGGATGCCGCCTGCCAGGTAGGATGCAATCCAAGAGTGTGCATAGCCTGAGACGCTCAGCTCTGAGAGGGTGGAAAGGAGGATCTGATGGTTCACGGTGTCAAAGGCAGCGGATAGATTTAGGGGGATAAGAACAGAGAGAGTCAGCTTCGGCGATGCGGAGAGCCTCTGTGACATATAGAAGAGCAGTCTCGGTTGAGTTACCTGTCTTGAAGACTGACTGGTTCTAGTCAAGAAGGTCGTTATGAGAGAGATAGCGAGAGAGTTGGTTTGAGATAGCACGCTCAAGTGTTTTGGAAAGAAAAGAAAGAAGAGATACCAGTTGTAGTTTTTGACATCAGAGGAGTTGAGTGTTGGTTTCTTGAGGAGGGGAACCACTTGGGACATTTTGAAGTCAGAGAGGACATAGCCAGTGGTCAACGATGAGTTGATGAGGGAAGTGAAAAGTTCTCCAGAGATGGTCTGGAAAAGGGAGGAAGGGATGGAGTCGAGCGGGCAGGTTGTTGGGTGCCGACCTCACTAGTCGCTGGATTTCATCTTCTGTGTGAGTGGGACCAGTGGACTCTATAGGTTGAGTGAATAAGGAGCGGATATCGTCAACCTTCTTTTCAAAATGATTGACAAAGTCGTCCACAAAAAGGGAGGAGGGAGGAGGGAGGGGGTGGAGGATTAAGGAGGGAGAAGGTGGAAAAGAGAATGTAAACAACCCTGGTCATGTGAAAGGGGGTAGCACAGTATTACACATGATTGGCGCTAATCCTTTTACGCTAAGGCAATGGCTGTACACAGACAAGTCAACCATACAGAGTCAGTCTACAGTCTTCTACTGTTAGAAATAGACTTGTCTGGCCAACTCCATTACAGAATGAATAGGCCTTTGTTTCTCAACTTTTGTCTCACTGTGGAACTGCTTTGACAAGAAGGCTTAAGACTGAAGCTAATTTAAGATACCCAGTTGTCCTTAGATTGCCCGTCTGAATGTGTAATGACATGACAAGAAATTCTAAGTATGTCTGAGTATACATCAACACAACGTTGTTTATATAGTGGATGTGCCTCAGGATTCCATGGTTAAATGCAGTGAGGTGTATCTCTGTGTTCTACCTCTGAGGGTATCTATTTCGGACCATCGAGCCTGCATTTTTCTCTCCCACGTGGTTCTGTAACGTTGAATTGGAGTGATAATCAAATTGCTTATCTCACATTGAAGCCTCTCTGTGGTGTAGGCTGTGTCTGTATCCGGCTGAGTTATTATTATATTACAGGCAGACAAACATCCCCTCACCAGCCTGTTTACCACTCCCACACAGGTTGGGGAGGTTGACATAGACCCACTGTCTTCATAGAATGAAAGGGAATGAATAGGCACTAAAAAATAAAACAATATTGAAAACATAACATTATTGCATTATTGCAAATATTGCACATTTACTTGCAATACACAAAGCATGTATTTGATTACATAACTATAATTTCAGCTAGAGGTTGGAGATGCTAAGTGGGGCAACACTAATGCTGTAAAAATAAGATGTGAAAACTAGGAAATACTCTAATCTCAGTCATGGTTCAGAGCTGTGAGAATATGGCTATCACAAACTCACTTGATCCTCTCCTCCTCTGCTTTCTTCAGCTCTTCGTCTCTCTTCAGCACAGTCATGATCATCGACTGTTCCTCCTCCGTCAGATGGCTCAAGTCTATCATGGTGACTCAGGTTCTCCCTCTCCCCAAGGCTGGTATGGATAGGGCCTGGAGTTGGGCCTTGTGGCCTGTTGAGGCAGTCAGTGATGGGATGTGATGGGCAGCGTCTGTCTCTAAGCTCAGAGCTCCAGAGGCATTGCTCAGGTATCTAGCATCTGCAGAGTTGATATGAATATTCAAGGTAAGGTGATAAACCTCTTCATGTCAAGATCAGGCTCTGCATGGAGAATGTTGTGAAGACTGTAAATGAACAGTCAATCATGCTGGATCAAACACTAATTCAGTCAATCATGCTGGATCAAACACTAATTCAGTCAATCATGCTGGATCAAACACTAATTCAGTCAATCATGCTGGATCAAACACTAATTCAGTCAATCATGCTGGATCAAACACTAATTCAGTCAATCATGCTGGATCAAACACTAATTCAATAAATAATGCTGGATCAAACAGCAATTCAGTAAATCATGCTGGATCAAACAGTAATTCATTTAAGTTAATGTGATTTTCCTCTGCGGTCACATGGACTAAGTGTACTCTGTATTATTTTCTCTCAACTACAAACACCTCTGATGATGTGCAGTGGGTGGAGAATTGGACTAAAGTGGTTCAATTAATGTGCTTTAGTTTTTTCTGAACACTGGAGAGATCAATGCCTTGTTAAATAAATCACATACAGTGAGTGAAATAAGGTGACTAATCATGATTTACAGTCATTGAGAAACAAAAGACTATGTTGAGTTGGCAGTCAGTTGAAATCAGAATGACCGTAATTTTGCCATACCTATGCTGGGTATAATTAATCCCTAAATAGGTAAGGATTTATTCCTGTGTAAACGATCGGACATATTGGCTGCCTTCACACACAGCCCAATTCTGATCTTTTTTCCACTAATTGGTCTTTTGACCAATCACATCAGATCTTTTCACATAAGATCTTTTTCAGAGCTGATCTGATTAGTCAAAAGAACAATTACCAAAAAGATCAGAATTGGGCTGCCTGTCTAAATGCCATGTTGAAACCCATCATTCAAATGTTTTTTTCCCTTCTCAATGAAATTCTGCTGACTTCCCTTAGTTTGAATTTAGATGGGTTGCCTGCTTTACTTAAATCAATCACATCTCTATAAATACATTTTATAGTTTGTGCTACCCAGTAGGCTACATTCAAAGACACAATTTGAGTATTGTTATCGCCAACTCAATGATAAAGTAAAATAAAATTGATGTTGACACTAGAATTCATTGTCAATTGAATATTCAGTCATGTTCCTTGATCCATAAAGCCAACTTTTGCATGTTAAATACTACACAACTCGAGTTGACCAGAGATCTCGTTGACTTCAGGTCAACTCTGATAGAAGTTATGAATACTTTGTCCTTCATTACCAACAGCAAATACAACACCAGAAACCTTGTGAAGACTTGTTAGTGAAAATGGCTTATAAATGTTGGGCAAACAGCTAAAAAGCATACAGCTAAAAAGTTGTCAGATAAAAAGTTACATGAATATGGAAGCCACATAATGAATGCTACCTCTGTCCTGTCTCAGTGATTTGGACATTGATGTTAGGTATTCACATTATAGTTCAATGTAAGACATTTCGTAATGTCATATTGTGCGTGTGAACTGTCTATAAATCAGAGGTAGGCTTTTTAAAAATAGATATATGTAGTAGCCAAGTAGCAGACAACAGTGTTAACTTATAAAAGGAAATGTTTTGTGCAATGTGATGTTTTTGCCTACTTAATCTGTCTCATAACTAAGTTAGTGTAATTGGATAATTAAATTGCATCGACTCATGTCTTCTCAGAAAGAGACGCCCTAAAGCTCTTTAAAATAAATTTACATTTGTTGTATATAGGACAACAATGAGATCAGCCTTATAAAGAAAAACATTTTATCATTATTATTTATATATATTTTTAATGTACACCTGCACATGCCCACGACATGAAAAACACCACCAAAAAGTAGCCTAAATAAAGAATAATAAAAGAATACACAGCAAAGGTCTCTGAAGTCTAAATTCATTGTATAATATTTTCTGTCTAGCCTTAGGACGTTTGAGGCAGCTTGTAATCATATCCGTTCACAAGTGTTGCCTTCTGAACTGTGAGGATTGACAGCGAATAAAAAGCCTGTGTTATGTCAAGAACAAATGTCATTGTGGCTTCACAACGCTCTCATGTTTTCCTCATAAAACGTTAAAATCTGAAAGAACAGTAGGTTGATATCTTATGTTGTAACTTTTTGCAGACAAATACAGACCAACCAAAAAATAGTAAGTAAAAAGTTTTACCTTGTTTTGGAAGCTACCTCTGTAGAGAAATTCGGAAATCCACTGGAGGGAGGTGGGTCTCACTCAGACTCAGGGGAGGTATGCGCTTCACTCAAACGGGTTAAGTGCCCATAATGACTGCTGGTCACTGTTCAATGTCAACGGCCAACTTTGATAGCAGCCTATAATGTAGCAACTTCAAGTGTATGATGAGCTAAAATCATTGAAAAGCCAGCTGTCCCAACAAAACGAGTGTTATCGTTTTTTCACACGTGTATCTAGGCTAACGTTAATGTAATCGTACTACAATCTTATTACAATGCCACAATGGGAATAAATCAAATTGTGTAAAATGTACACGAGGAACACTAACAAGGTGCTAATTTATTAGCCGTGCCATCTGGCATATTCCCTGCCAACTGTGGCATTCTTAACTTCAAGATCCAACCCACAAAGTCATGATGATTGTTGCAATAATAGCGGTGAGTATGTTTGTCAAGGAGGAGTGTAGACCTGAGGCTTGTTGGGAAGACAGTTGTTTGAACAGGTTGGCGTGTACAAATGCAAACGTGAATGTTGATAAAACAACACTGTAAATAGTCTCCAAGTGATTGCATACATGCTGTTGGAGTAAAGTAGATTTCATCCAAATACAATATACAGATATACAGTAAGCTACATTACTGTATAATAACCACAGGTTTGTAGTATAGAAATTGGACACAGGGTGGCAGTCTTGTTCAGATAAAGTATACAATACGTTTTGTGGAGAGGCTCCATGAAATCTCCTACAAAGAAAGCTGAGGACATCAAATATTAAAATACAGGAGGAGAAAGGAAAAAAAGTCATCCAAAAGCTAAAAGAATCCACATATATACTAACCATAGTGCCAAAGATGCCATCACGGTTGCAATATTCACCAACACATTTGAAAAATAAATGTTTAAGAACATCACTTTGTGGAAGCTGCTCTTTATTTGAAAAAGAAAGAAAAAAACTCAGTCAATGTCTGCTACACATTCTAATTACATAAACAAAAATATAATCTGCGCAGGACAAATGCAGAAAATATCCTGAATCAAACTTAGGTAGAGTCAGATTTTGATTGAATTGCTTTCATATTTCATACATCTTTCACTTCCCTCTCCGTTGAACAGTCAGTTTTATATACACAGAGCACCGATCAACAGTGCCCCTCTCTCACCCTGTTCCACTGGATCTTTATACAACTAATTTACATCAAAACTGTAACCCTTGTTTAGTATCTGCAACACCCAGACACACTCTCCTCTTGTCTGGCTTCCAGGGAGTCAGAGCTGAGGAGCTGTTGCGGGTAGCGTGTAAAGATGCGTGCAATATAAAAGCAATTCTTTCACATTCAGAGTAAAGGCAGCCATTTAAACGGTCAGTGAGTCGATGGCATGCCAAGCTTAAAGCAAAATGGATCCCACCCCAGTGTGATGCTTCAGAAACGTGGATGAAGTGTTTTTCAACTAGACAGAAAAGTTGTTCCATTGCAAAAAACTCTAGGCACAGAATTGACTATATAGATTACTGACTCATACTAGAACCCCCTACTCTGCTTGCACAGGGGAGATCGTGAGATTTGAGCTAGTAAGAATTGTTCTTAACACAAAACTTGGAGAACATTTAGTGCTCTATCATTGCATTTATATGTGTATTTTATATACTATCTATTTTCTTTTCTCTACCTCTCCAATGAAACAATCCAACATTCATGTTTAATGCTGAAGCACTCCCACAGGTGTTCAATGTACTATAGATTTTTTCCCCCAGTCTTAAAACCAAATAATAAATAAATAAAACACACAAGGAATGTCTACTGTAAACACAGTAAAAAAGACAAACTAAAACAGGTGTAAACGTCATTAGCATCACTACTCAGTGACAGTTAAATAACTAGGAAATGGATGACTGATGATCAGAACAAGAGAGGGAAGGATTCCTCTTTCTTCATGTCCCCCCTCCCCCCCGATTAGAACACCAAGCTGTTACATCCAACCACAGTAGTATTTCCAAATACATTAGATATCAAAGTCTCTCAGCAGCCATAGCTATCTTTACAGATTATAAAATGGTGGTGGAATTCCTATAGGTTTTTTAAATTATTTTTTTTACAGCAGCATCACTTGAGGTCTTGGACAAATGACAGAATAATGGGTGGAGAATTCTCTTCTTCCCAGCGTCATTTGAACATGGTTTCCATGGTTTTCCTCCAGTCATTGCACTGTTCGTTGTGTTCTTGACATGTCTGTATTTGGGGGGAGGGGGTGAACATTTCTGTGAAGAGTTAGACTGGCAACGAGGACAAAGCTTTGCTGCTAAGTGCTTCATCTTCTGAGAGACACTTCGTATTACATGAACTGCATCTGTGGGTGGAAATCATCATACAAGGATTGATTAGACCAGAGTTTTACCAGCTCACTCATGGTGGTGCTTAAATAGTAAACTGAATAAATGCAATGAAAAGGCATCACAATGCCTCAGAGCAAAAGCAACTGTCACAATGGCAACATATTGGCTGAAAACTACAATACTATATTTGAAGTCATTGCATGGGGGAAAACGCATATCAGCAAAGACATAACGGCTACCGTATGTATCTGTGGAAAGTGTAAAACAAAGTAAAAAATGCTGAAATGCATCTGCTGATTGTTTAAGCGAGCAAGACACAAACCAATTAATCAGGCCCATATACAGTGCCTTGCGAAAGTATTCGGCCCCCTTGAACTTTGCGACCTTTTGCCACATTTAGGCTTCAAACATAAAGATATAAAACTGTATTTTTTTGTGAAGAATCAACAACAAGTGAGACACAATCATGAAGTGGACGACATTTATTGGATATTTCAAACTTTTTTAACAAATCAAAAACTGAAAAATTGGGCGTGCAAAATTATTCAGCCCCCTTAAGTTAATACTTTGTAGCGCCACCTTTTGCTGCGATTACAGCTGTATGTCGCTTGGGGTATGTCTATCAGTTTTGCACATCGAGAGACTGAAATGTTTTCCCATTCCTCCTTGCAAAACAGCTCGAGCTCAGTGAGGTTGGATGGAGAGCATTTGTGAACAGCAGTTTTCAGTTCTTTCCACAGATTCTCGATTGGATTCAGGTCTGGACTTTGACTTGGCCATTCTAACACCTGGATATGTTTATTTTTGAACCATTCCATTGTAGATTTTGCTTTATGTTTTGGATCATTGTCTTGTTGGAAGACAAATCTCCGTCCCAGTCTCAGGTCTTTTGCAGACTCCATCAGGTTTTCTTCCAGAATGGTCCTGTATTTGGCTCCATCCATCTTCCCATCAATTTGAACCATCTTCCCTGTCCCTGCTGAAGAAAAGCAGGCCCAAACCATGATGCTGCCACCACCATGTTTGACAGTGGGGATAGTGTGTTCAGGGTGATGAGCTGTGTTGCTTGTACGCCAAACATAACATTTTGCATTGTTGCCAAAAAGTTCAATTTTGGTTTCATCTGACCAGAGCACCTTCTTCCACATGTTTGGTGTGTCTCCCAGGTGGCTTGTGGCAAACTTTAAACAACACTTTTTATGGATATCTTTAAGAAATGGCTTTCTTCTTGCCACTCTTCCATAAAGGCCAGATTTGTGCAATATACGACTGATTGTTGTCCTATGGACAGAGTCTCCCACCTCAGCTGTAGATCTCTGCAGTTCATCCAGAGTGATCATGGGCCTCTTGGCTGCATCTCTGATCAGTCTTCTCCTTGTATGAGCTGAAAGTTTAGAGGAACGGCCAGGTCTTGGTAGATTTGCAGTGGTCTGATACTCCTTCCATTTCAATATTATCGCTTGCACAGTGCTCCTTGGGATGTTTAAAGCTTGGGAAATCTTTTTGTATCCAAATCGCTTTAAACTTCTTCACAACAGTATCTCAGACCTGCCTGGTGTGTTCCTTGTTCTTCATGATGCTCTCTGCGCTTTTAACGGACCTCTGAGACTATCACAGTGCAGGTGCATTTATACGGAGACTTGATTACACACAGGTGGATTGTATTTATCATCATTAGTCATTTAGGTCAACATTGGATCATTCAGAGATCCTCACTGAACTTCTGGAGAGAGTTTGCTGCACTGAAAGTAAAGGGGCTGAATCATTTTGCACGCCCAATTTTTCAGTTTTTGATTTGTTAAAAAAGTTTGAAATATCCAATAAATGTCGTTCCACTTCATGATTGTGTCCCACTTGTTGTTGATTCTTCACAAAAAAATACAGTTTTATATCTTTATGTTTGAAGCCTGAAATGTGGCAAAAGGTCGCAAAGTTCAAGGGGGCCGAATACTTTCGCAAGGCACTGTAAAATGCAAGAGATATAGCCAGAGGAAATAAACAGCAGTGGTTGATCAGATGGAAGAAGCAGTGAAATGAAGGAAGAGTAAGCATGAGTGTAAAGCTGCGCTGTGCATGCATGTACATCCGCAAGCACAGAGCATGCTGTACCTAAGAGACGCTCTACAAGAAATCCTTGAGAGAGAGCTGTGCAAATGGGTCCTGTCCAGGGGCTCTGAGAGGACTCTGGCTGGAAGGACTAGAGGCTGCAGAGGGCTATTACAGGGAGAGGGAGAAACACATGGAGAGGAGAGGTCAGAGAGAGCAAGAGTGTGAGTGAGAGGGAGGGATCAGATCGGGTGAAAGACAGGATACACCAAGGGGGGTAAAATTAAGGACTCTTGAGGAAAGGGATGACATACAGATTTTGTCCCTCTCCTCCTGAGAGGTAAGAGTAAACTAGAACACTGTTGTTAACACAGGGGGTAGTACACACACAGCTAATGTAACTAAGCACAGCACTGAATACACCTGGACACTGAACTCAAGTGCATGGTACACACACACACACACACCTGAGTATTATACAAACACACACCTGGGCGCTAGATACAGAGCTGAAGGGGTTGGGCGGCCTCATGACGGCCTGGTTGTACATCATGTTGGGTTGGTTCATCATACCCATAGAGCCAAGCTGTTGGGGCGGCTAAAGACAATAGCATAGAGAAACATCAAGCATAAGAGACATGCTACAGTAGATTGCATAACACAGAAGCATGTATAGCACTTATTACCGTTATTCTTATTGGCTATTACCTCTCAGTGCTATCTCTGCTGTATGGATATTACCTCTCAGTGCTAACTCTGCTGTATGGCTATTACCCGTCAGTGCTATCTCTGCTGTATGGCTATTACCCGTCAGTGCTATCTCTGCTGTATGGCTATTACCCGTCAGTGCTATCTCTGCTGTATGGCTATTACCGGTCAGTGCTATCTCTGCTGTATGGCTATTACCCGTCAGTGCTATCTCTGCTGTATGGTTATTACCCGTCAGTGCTCTCTCTGCTGTATGGCTATTACCGGTCAGTGCTCTCTCTGCTGTATGGCTATTACCCGTCAGTGCTCTCTCTGCTGTATGGCTATTACCCGTCAGTGCTATCTCTGCTGTATGGCTATTACCCGTCAGTGCTCTCTCTGCTGTATGGCTATTACCCGTCAGTGCTCTCTCTGCTGTATGGCTATTACCTCTCAGTGCTCTCTCTGCTGTATGGCTATTACCTCTCAGTGCTCTCTCTGCTGTATGGCTATTACCTCTCAGTGCTCTCTCTGCTGTATGGCTATTACCTCTCAGTGCTCTCTCTGCTGTATGGCTATTACCCGTCAGTGCTATCTCTGCTGTATGACTATTACCGGTCAGTGCTCTCTCTGCTGTATGGCTATTACCCGTCAGTGCTCTCTCTGCTGTATGGCTATTACCTCTCAGTGCTCGCTCTGCTGTATGGCTATTACCCGTCAGTGCTCTCTCTGCTGTATGGATATTACCTCTCAGTGCTCTCTCTGCTGTATGGCTATTACCCGTCAGTGCTATTTCTGCTGTATGGCTATTACCCGTCAGTGCCATTTCTGCTGTATGGCTATTACCCGTCAGTGCTCTCTCTGCTGTATGGCTATTACCCGTCAGTGCTCTCTCTGCTGTATGGCTATTACCCGTCAGTGCTCTCTCTGCTGTATGACTATTACCGGTCAGTGCTCTCTCTGCTGTATGGCTATTACCCGTCAGTGCTCTCTCTGCTGTATGGCTATTACCTCTCAGTGCTCTCTCTGCTGTATGGCTATTACCCGTCAGTGCTCTCTCTGCTGTATGGCTATTACCTGTCAGTGCTCTCACAAACAGGTCACTGACCATCTCGAATCCCACCGTACCTTCTCCGCTGTGCAATCTGGTTTCCGAGCCGGTCACGGGTGCACCTCAGCCACGCTCAAGGTACTAAACGATATCATAACCGCCATCGATAAAAGACAGTACTGTGCAGCCGTCTTCATCGACCTGTATGGCAAGGCTTTCGACTCTGTCAATCACCATATTCTTATCGGCAGACTCAATAGCCTCAGGTTTCTGGGATGACTGCCTTGCCTGGTTCACCAATTACTTTGCAGACAGAGTTCAGTGTGTCAAATCGGAGGGCATGCTGTCCGGTCCTCTGGCAGTCTCTATGGGGGTGCCACAGGGTTCAATTCTCGGGCCGACTCTTTTCTCTGTATATATCAATGATGTTGCTCTTGCTGCGGGCGATTCCCTGATCCACCTCTCGCAGACTACACCATTCTATATACTTCGGCCCGTCATTGGACACTGTGCTATCTAACCTCCAAACGAGCTTCAATGCCATACAGCACTCCTTCCGTGGCCTCCAACTGCTCTCAAAGGGGAGAAACCAAATGCATGCTTTTCAACCGATCGCTGCCTGCACCCGCATGCCCGACTAGCATCACCACCCTGGATGGTTCCGACCTTGAATATGTGGACATCTATAAGTACCTAGGTGTCTGGCTAGACTGCAAACTCTCCTTCCAGACTCACATCAAACATCTCCAATCGAAAATCAAATCAAGAGTCGGCTTTCTATTCCGATAACAAAGCCTCCTTCACCCACGCCAAGCTTACCCTAGTAAAACTGACTATCCTACCGATCCTCGGTTTCTGATGTCATCTACAAAATGGCTTCCAACACTCTACTCAGCAAACTGGATGCAGTCTATCACAGTGCCATCCGTTTTGTCACCAAAGCACCTTATACCACCCACCACTGCGACTTGTATGCTCTAGTCGGCTGGCCCTCGCTACATATTCGTTGCCAGACCCACTGGCTCCAGGTCATCTACAAGTCCATGCAAGGTAAAGCTCCGCCTTATCTCAGTTCACTGGTCATGATGGCAACACCCATCCGTAGCACGCGCTCCAGCAGGTGTATCTCACTGATCATCCCTAAAGCCAACACCTCATTTGCCGCCTTTCGTTCCAGTACTCTGCTGCCTGTGACTGGAACGAACTGCAAAAATCGCTGAAGTTGGAGACTTTTATCTCCCTCACCAACTTCAAACATCAGCTATCCGACATCTATAAGCAGATAACTCTCGCTGCAGCTGTACATAGTCTATTGGTAAATAGCCCACCCATTTTCACCTACCTCATTCCCATACTGTTTTTATACTGTTTTTTTTATTTTTATTTTTTTTTTTTAATTTACTTTTCTGCTCTTTTGCACACCAATATCTCTACCTGTACATGACCATCTGATCATTTATCACTCCAGTGTTAATCTGCAAAATTGTATTATTTGCCTACCTCCTCATGCCTTTTGCACACATTGTATATAGACTGCCCATTTTTTTTCCTACTGTGTTATTGACTTGTTAATTGTTTACTCCATGTGTAACTCTGTGTTGTCTGTTCACACTGCTATGCTTTATCTTGGCCAGGTCGCAGTTGCAAATGAGAACTTGTTCTCAACTAGCCTACCTGGTTAAATAAAGGTGAAATAAATTTTTTTTTAAAAATTACCCGTCAGTGCTCTCTCTGCTGTATGGCTATTACCCGTCAGTGCTCTCTCTGCTGTATGGCTATTACTGGTCAGTGCTCTCTCTGCTGTATGGCTATTACTGGTCAGTGATCTCTCTGCTGTATGGCTATTACTGGTCAGTGCTCTCTCTGCTGTATGACTATTACTGGTCAGTGCTCTCTCTGCTGTATGGCTATTACCCGTCAGTGCTCTCTCTGCTGTATGGCTATTACCCGTCAGTGCTCTCTCTGCTGTATGACTATTACTGGTCAGTGCTCTCTCTGCTGTATGGATCTGCTCTCTCTGCTGTATGGCTATGCTCTCTCTGCTGTATGACTATTACTGGTCAGTGCTCTCTCTGTATGGCTATTTACCCGTCAGTGCTCTAATCTGCTGTATGGCTTTACCCCTCAGTGCTCTCTCTGCTGTATGGCTATTACCCCAGTGCTCTCTCTGCTGTATGGACTATTACCCGTCAGTGCTCTCTCTGCTGTATGGCTATTACCCTCAGTGCTCTGCTGTATGGCTATTACCCGTCAGTGCTTGTTCTCTGCTAGCCTACCTGGCTAAACCCGTCAGTGCTCTAACTGCTGTATGGCTATTACCCGTCAGTGCTCTCTCTGCTGTATGGCTATTACCCGGTCAGTGCTCTCTCTGCTGTATGGCTATTACCCGTCAGTGCTCTCTCTGCTGTATGGCTATTACCCGTCAGTGCTCTCTCTGCTGTATGGCTATTACCCGTCAGTGCTCTCTCTGCTGTATGACTATTACTGGTCAGTGCTCTCTCTGCTGTATGGCTATTACCCGTCAGTGCTCTCTCTGCTGTATGGCTATTACCCTCAGTGCTCTCTCTGCTGTATGGCTATTACCCGTCAGTGCTCTCTCTGCTGTATGGCTATTACCCGTCAGTGCTCTCTCTGCTGTATGGCTATTACCCGTCAGTGCTCTCTCTGCTGTATGGCTATTACCCGTCAGTGCTCTCTCTGCTGTATGGCTATTACCTCTCAGTGCTATTTCTGCTGTATGGCTATTACCCGTCAGTGCTCTCTCTGCTGTATGGCTATTACCCGTCAGTGCTCTCTCTGCTGTATGGCTATTACCCGTCAGTGCTCTCTCTGCTGTATGGCTATTACCCGTCAGTGCTCTCTCTGCTGTATGGCTATTACCCGTCAGTGCTCTCTCTGCTGTATGGCTATTACCCGTCAGTGCTCTCTCTGCTGTATGGCTATTACCCGTCAGTGCTCTCTCTGCTGTATGGCTATTACCCGTCAGTGCTCTCTCTGCTGTATGGCTATTACCCGTCAGTGCTCTCTCTGCTGTATGGCTATTACCCGTCAGTGCTCTCTCTGCTGTATGGCTATTACCCGTCAGTGCTCTCTCTGCTGTATGGCTATATCAGTGCTAGCTAATGCATGGCTACGTCCCTCAGTGCTAGCTAATGCATGGCTACGTCCCTCAGTGCTAGCTAATGCATGGCTATGACCCTTAGGGGTAATGGATCCAGACATCCAGCTGACAGATACTGACCATGCCATATCCCCCCATCATGCCTGTGGGTGTTGTTGCAGGGTAGGCCATGACTGGGGGGGTCTGTGGAGATACAAACACACGAATGATGACGCAACATCTTCTCCTACAGAGAATACAGCAGACCAATGTCAAGTCAAGAACTTCTTAACATTGTTTGTCTGTAACCAACACTAGAGTGATACATTAGCTAAACACTCATCACAGGCAGATAAGAGCACCAGTACTTAAGAGGCCAGTGTAGTGTGTATTACCATGGAGACGGGGTTCCAGGTGGTGTTTGGGGCTGCTTTGGGCTGCCAGTTGCTACCGCCAGTCAGCCTCTTCTCCCCAGGCTGGCTCCAGTGGATGTCACTGTAGATTAAGACAGCTAATATTAGCACTGGCTCCTAACTGCTGCTGGCTATACAGAACAGTTCTTCATCTAGCACTGACCACAGCACGTTGAAGAGACTGAACAGCATGAACAGCTCACTTACTTTTTCGTTGTGCCATTTCCAATCCCGAGATCTGTAAGAGGATAGTAATATAAATGTGAGATATACACATCCAGAAACAGTTAATTATTCTGCTATAGCTGTGTGACATAGTGCGGTCTAACCTAGGAGTATATCAAATCAAATATAAATAGACACCATGATTCACTCAGGCAAAGATGGGTGTTGATCTCTCTTAAATTCATAGTTTTCTGTTCTGGGAGTTTAACCTGAATGAAATATCCTAGCATAACGTTGTGACACCTACTTCCCACCAGGTTGGCCAGAGAGGAATCCAGGTCATCTCCCACCAGTTTGTCTGACAGCTGATTGATTGAGCACAGGGCCTGATTGGAGCCAACCATGGTGGGTTTCAGGATGTCTAAGGAGGACAGAGAGGTGTACATTGGTTGGATGTGAAACACCATGTGTATTAAACAGTATAATAGTCAACACCTCACCATCAGATTCCATGTTGTTAGCACCGGAAGCTTTGGCTCCAAAGACTGACTCAAAGTCCACTTGGAGTGCTCCTGGGGGAGGGGCCTGTGTTGCTGTGGAGTATCCTGTAAAGAGGTCAGAGGGGAGACGCTCAGAACACAGCAGGTGCAATGATGGAGAAGTATTATACCATTGGTGTCAGTCACAGCTGCTAAATAGTTCCAGAAAGTCACCTGACAGAAAATGGTGGTCTCCTTCTAAATGGCTAGTAGAGCTACTCTACCTCTGAATAGACCTGCTACAGTAGAGCTACAGCTTCTCTAGTACTCTACCTCTGAATAGACCTGCTACAGTAGAGCTACAGCTTCTCTAGTACTCTACCTCTGAATAGACCTGCTACAGTAGAGCTACAGCTTCTCTAGTACTCTACCTCTGAATAGACCTGCTACAGTAGAGCTACAGCTTCTCTAGTACTCTACCTCTGAATAGACCTGCTACAGTAGAGCTACAGCTTCTCTAGTACTCTACCTCTGAATTGACCTGCTACTGCAGAGGGCTCAGTGAGGTAGGGGGCCTGGTGTGGAAGGTGCTGGGCCATGGCCACTGGACCACCACAGAAGGAGTCTGACAAAGCCAAAGAATGAGCAGGAAGAAGAAGAGAGCAAAGGAAGGCATTTCAAGGCACGGAAAGAAAGGCAAGCAAAGCAAAGTGACAGTACAGACAAAAAGGAGACAGTTCTACTTGTTAGTGTCCCTAATTCTAACAAAATCAGAACAGGAACTGCAGAGTACAAGGATATAAAAAGATATCCTATTGACGCTAAAGTCATCTAAATCACCAGACTACCCTAACCATAGGGTTATTATGGGGCCACTAAACACATTACATGGGTTGAGGGGTCTATGTTTGCCTATGGGCTCAGGAAACATATGCTGGGATGGTGAGCCATCGTAGTACCTGAGATGGAGTGTTCTATCCGCACTGTGCGTTTGTAATTGGTTGAAACGGACGAGTTTGTGTCAGTAAAGGGATTATAACGATCTAGAGAATCAAAAATAATATTAGTAAGTGAAACAGATTTAAACTTATACTGCTAAGAGGATACTACAAGAGAAAATAATCAAATTGTTGGTTTGTAATATCAGAATCTAGAAGCAATAGCCTATTTGAATACATTATGAAACAATATATATCAGTAGCAGGAAAACCATAATTTGAACATAACCACTTAGTCAGAATAATCTTGGACATGGGTTTACTAGACACTAAAATGTGTGATAAAGCCTCATATTAGACTGAACTGGCATGGGAGCCTATCAAAAGAACATAACCAGTAACTCCACAGTCACAGTGTTAGCTTGTGTTTCAAACCTTAGCTTCCATTATAGGACTGTGCTACAATAAAAATATGGCAAGTAGAGGCTTTGCATTTCGAGGTACAAAACAAATACTTAACTTTAGACAGCCATGAGATAATTTACAGTGCATTCAGAAAGTATTCAGACCCCCTTTTCCACATTTTTCCACATTTTGTCATGTTATATCCTTATTCTAAAATGGATTAAATACAAATTTTCCCCATCAATCTATACACAATACCACATGACAACATGAAAACAGGTTTTTGAAATTTCAGCAAATGTATTAAAAATAAAAAACAGAAATACCTTATATACAAAAGTATTCAGACTCTTGCTATGACACTCGAAATTATGCTCAGGTGCATCCTGTTTCCATTGATCATCCTTGAGATGTTTCTGCAACTTGGAGTCCACCTGTGGTAACTTCAATTGATTGGACATTATTTGGAATGGCACATACCTGTCTATATAAGGTCACAGTGCATGTCAGAGCAAAAACCAAGCTATGAGGACAAAGGAATTGTCCATAGAGCTCCGAGACGGGATTGTGTTGAGGCACAGATCTGGGGAAGGGTTCCAAAACATTTCTGCAGCATTGAAGGTCCCCAAGAACACAGTGGCCTCCATCATTCTTAAATGGAAGAAGTTTGGAACCACCAAGACTCTTCCCAGAGCTGGCTGCCTGGCCAACTGAGCATTCAGGGGAGGGCCTTGGTCAGGGAGGTGACCAAGAACCTGATGGTCAATCTGACAGCGCTCAAGAGTTCTTCTGTGGAGATGGGAGAACCTTCCAGAAGTTCAACCATCTCTACAACACTCCACCAATCAGACTTTTATGGTAGAGTGGCCAGAGAAGCCACTCCTCAGTAAAAGGCACACGACAGCCTGCTTGGAGTTTGGCAAAAGGCTCCCAAAGGACCAAGATTGAACTCTTTGGCCTGAATGCCAAGCTTCACATCTGGAGGAAACCTGGCACCATCCCTATGGTGAAGCATGGTGGTGGCAGCATCATGCTGTGGGGATGTTTATCAGTGGCAGGGACTGGGAGACTAGTCAGGATTGAGGGAAAGATGAACGGAGTAAAGTACAGAGAGATCCTTGATAAAAACCTTTTCCAGAGCTCTCAGGACCAAGATTCAACTTCCAACAGGACGACCCTAAGCACACAGACAAGACAACACAGGAGTGGCTTCGGCACAAGTCTCTAAATGTCCTTGAGTGGCCCAGCCAGAGCCCGGACCCGATCAAACATCTCTGGAGAGACCTGAAAAAACGCTCCCCATCCAACCAGACAGAGCTTGAGAGGATCTGCAGAGAAGAATGGGAGAAACTCCCCAAATACAGGTGTGCAAAGCTTGTAGTGTCATACCCAAGAAGACTCGAGGCTGTAATTGCTGCCAAATGTGCTTCAACAAAGTACTAAGTAAAGGGTTCTGAATACTTATGTAAAATGTGAGTTTTATAAAAATGATTATACATTTGCAATCTAAAAACCTGTTTTTGCTTTCTCATTATGGGGTATTGTGTGCAGATTTGTGGGGGACGACGACAATTTAATCCATTTTAGAATAAGGATGCAATGTAACAAAATGTGGAAAAAGTCAAGGGGTCTGAATACTTTCCCAATGCACTGTACATGTAGACGGAAGTAACAGTTATGAGATACTTCCTTCAAATTCCCACAGAGACACAGGAAGGATATTTCAGGAGGAACAAAGAGCATCTTTACCACTAAACATTTCATGACCAGACGTCCTAGAGGAATAGCTAACACCGTCGGAGGACACGACAGGTAAGTGAGCGGCTGCATCGACAACGACTTTTGACAGGAAAGGGTTAAGGTTTGGCATGGAGTCATCTCCAGCTTCAGCAGAGGTGAAAGGATCTAGGCAGGCAGAGGAGAAAGAAAGATGAGATACAAACGAGAAGAACAGGAGGACATCAGAGTCAGACAACAGGAAGAGAGGGAGAGCACGCAGAACAAAACATGGTAGAAGATAGCAGACAATAGAGTGGTCCTGTGGTGGTGGCTGTTTCTCCCACCTGCCCATGTGGTGGCCACAGGAAGCCCTGTAGAACTGGCCTGCATTGAAGGGTTAAACGTCTGCTGAATGTCAAACAGGTCACTCTCCATCTTCAGAGCACTGAGGAGAGAAGACAGCAGTGATGGGATACCTGAATCCACACTGGGACATGTAGCTAAACATCAGCATTACCAGATACACACAGAAGTATTGAGATAGAGGTTTCCCCTAAACACAGATCTAAAATCAGAGCACTCTAAATCCTAACCTTAACCACTAGGGTAATATCTGACCCTGTAACAGTGGTTAGTAGCAATTTATACATAATCCACGCTGACCTCTGGTCAACCACATAAGTGGGTAAGCTTCACAGGTCGTAGGTGAACATTTACCCATTGGAGCAGCTGGGTGTGGAGAAAAGGTCGATGGCTGGGGCTGTGCTGATAGTGACCCCGGTGGTGGAGACAGGAGATGTGTCTGTGGTGGCAAAGGAAGGCCTCTTCGAGAGCTCCTTCAGCCTCTGTTCCTGGGTGGAAAGAGTCCAAGTCAAATACAGTAGGCGATGATTGTAGTTATGCATGTGGGCCATACTGGATCCACCAAACAAGGATTTGAATTGTTCAAATCATTGCCTGCATACTGCAACATATCACTGTCCTTCACATGTAGATGGGACAGGCATCATGAAACCATGTCCATTCTAATCATATTGATGTTGTGATCCATGCGTCATGGTGGCTGTACCTTCAGTGCTTTGAGACGAGCCTGTTCCTCCTCCAGAGCAGCCTGCTTCTCCCGCTCATCTACTTTAGTAAAAGACATCCCTGTACTGGCCAGCGAGGACACTGCATTGGATAGAGTACTGGCCCTGAAACAACAGTAAACACCTTTAGGCAGAATACTACAGCAACCCTGGCTGAAAACATCAATAACCATTACCATCAACAATAATTAAAGCAATCTTGGCTTAACAGCTTGTGCACAAAGCAAATCAGTTACTGTAGTGGCAGCAGCTTCTAGGCTACCTGCAGGGGGAATAGTGGACTCAGTGCCAAAGACACTCCAATGTGAGACATAGGATACGTCCCAAATGCCACTCTGTTTCCTATGCACTACTTTTGACCAATGTCCCTATGTAGGGAATAGGGTGCCATTTTGGACGTAGCCCATCCTGTACATACCTGCTGGCAGCGGTGGAGTCTTTGACTTTCTTCCCCTCTAGTGAGGCCAGGTGCTGCTCCAGAGCTTCCAGAAGGCTACTGGGAGCCTGTTGTAATGGAGAACAGCAGTTAGTAAAGGCCAAGGTTGGAAACATGCAGCTACACTGTACTATATGAACACAACCATCTAAGGCAGTGGTGGGCAACCTAGTTCATCTAATGTACTGTACATACACTAGCTATATGACTAGAGTTTTTCCTAACAACTTTTTGGAAAACGTTCAGCTGGTCATGTTACGTGGTGAGAACAACTCTGGTCCCTAACTATACTGACCCATATACCACTATACTGGATTCTAGCACTTTTTACATTTTATTTAACCTTTATTTAACTAGGCAAGTCAGTTAAGAACAAATTCTTATTTATAATGACGGCCTACCAAAAGGCCTCCTGCGGGGACGGGGCCTGGGATTAAAAATAAATACAATATAAATATAGGACAAAATACTTTACTGGGAAGTGTTTAGCTCCTCACTAAGGGACAAACACTAACCCGAGACACTACAGAAATACATTGATGGACAAGCAGAAACAAAGGACTGTGGGTAGCCCACCACCAGTCAATGGTTGTACGCGTTTCAGCTAAAAGCCCCATTGGATGAGTGATATTGAAATGTATGTGGATGACACACACCACACCACAGCACTTTCAACATCATACAGTATGTGGTGTTGAATTTGCAATGCCTAAGCACACCTGGGCAGCCATGTGGGATGGGATATGTACATTTCATATGACAAAGAGACCTTTGTGTACAATTTGCTTCGCTCCTATAAAACCCAATGTCAATCAGACACAGAGTTAGAGTAGAGGCATGCAAAGACAACACCAAAGCAAGTCACAGACACAGAAGAAGAGTGAGATGAGAATACTTACACAAACTGTGAACTAAAGGTGGAAAGATAAGGGGAAATACAGAATATAAAGGTGGTGACGGTCAGAGATAGATAACTATAATGTACTTGAAGGGTATAACACTGTTACAGGTGCCTCATAAAAAAAATTATTAGGGGACATAACACACAATTAGTGCACTTGTACTTTCAAGGAAAAGTATGATCCTTGGTCGAGGAGGGATTTTCCTTGGAAATACTGTAATATAACCAGTGTCACTGCAAAGACTGACTATAGCACAACAGGGGTGGGGGGGGCATCTATTAAATTTGCTGTACAGTGTGAAATCAGAAGTACTGTAAGATACACAGTCAGTTTGGACTCTTAACACCTTTATTTACTGTAGATAGAGCCTAATCAAGAAGAAGAAAAATGAGAAGAAAAATAAGGCAACAATTGGCAACATGCACTGGAGGACTTCATGCACTGAGCAGTGCCTTATCTCTGGAAGACATTTGTGCAGGGTGGAGTAAATATAGTGCGTTGGGGCAACAGAGCTGATTAAATAAGAGGAGTTAATACAGAAACACATACAAAGAGAATAAAGAATGAAAGAAGAAAATAGGAAGTGACAGTGAGAAATAAGGGAGAGAAAGTGAGAGCGAGAGAGAGAGAGATGAGACAGAGTAGTAATCCAACTGTAGAGACAAATGGATAGAGTAAGTTTGGTGTGTAGGCTTTTTGTTCAGAGTGTGTCTAATAAGTTTTACCAGTAAATCCCTCGTATTGCAAGGCTCATTTAGGGAGTTGAGTGTAAGGCCTTACCTGGGAAAGGTCTGGAATGTCTCCTCGATCAATCCCCACCTGCTGTCAAACGAGAATATGTGCAAACTTATAGTGCTGCCTCTAAATTAAAAAATATATATTTTCTACCACTACTTAATTTCTGCCACCACAATTTTCTCACAAAAATGTAAATATATCTGAGGATGTTCCCTTCAATTAATGTATTGAATGAATGAATAGCATCAAACTCAAAGCAGGTGAAGAAGAAATCACCTCTGCCACTTTAAGGAACTCTGAGATTCGGGTCATTCGGGTCAGGAACTTCTTGTAGATATCCAGGCCCTCTTTACACTGGGTTTTCTTCATGTCAAAGTACTTCTCTGTGGTAAAATTAAAATAAAAAAATCAGCAGGCATTAACTCTGAAAGTCTGTAGACACACTAGGGATAAACTCTGTAGAGAATCTAGTCTCCATTCGTAAAATGTAGTACTGTACATATCAAAAGATCTACAGTACAAGGATCTACAAAGCATCTCCAGACTAAACATTTTGAAAGGGTATTGACTAGAAACTAGTGAAGAAAATACAGTTGGAGTTGAGGTTTTACCCAACAGGTTGATGATGCCTTCGTTATATGCAGCAAAAAGCCTAATGGAATCTTTGAAGAGGAGCATGAACCCTGCATTGATCACTCCGTTTGTGAGCTCATTGGCATTAACCTGAAGGAGACACATCATTCAGTTTCACATAAGCCATAAGTTGCCCTTTTAACACACAATAATGACTTTGGCTTCGCTGACAAACAATTAAAGAGCAGGTCAGTGTGGAGGAATGTGTCCATCTCTGGTTTCAGCACTGTCCATTCAGTAATCAGTATGCCTAAATCTGTTAGCCCCAGGAACCTTCTCATATTACAGTACATATTACAGGACCTGAGCAGCACAGTTCTGGTGAGGTTGACCTCAGACTCACATTGAAGTCGAGGAGGGCGTCCATCTGGTTTTGTATGATAGGGATGGTCTTCAGTAGCTTCTCTGTATTCATGGTCCTCATCACCCCATCCACCCTGTTGAGATGTGTGTGTGTAGTGTTAGATAGGTGTTAGAAGCACAAAGGACAGAGAGGGAGGGAATCAGTGAAATAGCCGCAGCCAGGCAATTTCTACTGCATGTTAACAAATCGTTCCCAGAGTTATAGAAATACCCCTGTGATTACTTCATGGGATATAAAAAGCATTGAACAATTTTGAAAGAAATGACATTCTGTCATTAAAACTGACAGAAATCTTGTTCTCTTCTAAACTAAATATTTGAGCTGTCATAAATATTTTAATTATTTTTACACCTGCGGGCGACTCTGCAAGGAGAAAGTGTTTATTGTAAGAAATTATTTGAGCCTTTATAACTTCATAGACATACATTCACGTAAGGAGAGGGTCAGTCAAAAACAAACATACCACTTTCTTTTGTTGATATGTTGGGAATTTCTTACCCTCGCTTTACTTTAGTGAAGTCAAATGCAACCTGTCTGTATGACACAGCCTTCTCATTCAGATATCGACTGTACCTCCGGATAAATGTGGACATATCGTAGCCTGGGAGAGAGAGACCTGAGAAGTGATATAAATCTTACATTTGTCATGAAAACCTACATGAGAATCATGCTATAGTCGTTCATAAGTTATATTGTTTCAGCTTATAAGTATTTGTCACTAACAGTTAAGGATGAGCTTGAAAACAGCAGTTGAGAGCCAAGTACTCATACTTTACCTTGTAAACCACTTTTGTCCAAAAAATTACTGAGGTTGAATAATGTGTTCCTTGAAGCCAAGTACTGGACAAAACGCTGTATCAAAGAAAAAGAGGGGTATCAACACGTGTTCTTAATTTCCAATGATCTACAGAAATAGAATAGGACCGGCACAACAGAGTAATTTCCAGATTTTTATAAAAATATTGATTATGATATAAACCTAGAAATTCCATGGTTAGCAATTGATTGTCTTAATGTCTGAACTGAAAACTTAGCATTGCTATTATAGAAATAATATATATTACAGACAATAATGTAATGAGTGGTGAATGTAGCCATAGACAAGACTGTAGAGTGGTGATTGTAAGCTCAGCTCACCTCATTACCGTAGACCATGAGGTGGTGTGTGGCGATGAGCGACTTGAAGACCACCACCCAGCTTGTGCTGGTGGTCCTTTCAAACAGTGAGTCAGCCAGCTGGGGAATGTTCACGTTCATCTCATTGGTGCAATGGATCAGGTCTAAGGACGAGACAGACAGACATGTTAGCGATCGCTCGATGTCTACGAAAACCATGGATAATTGATTGTCAGGTAGTAACAGTAGTGGCCAGTAGAGGTTAAAACAACTTTGGCATTTCCCCTATGGGGAGTTGAATTTGGGGTTCAAGTCAGTTAATAGTCTATGAAAGACATTGTTTTTAAATCTGTGCAAACAGACACGGGCACTTTCCCTTTAACTGCAATCTCATTCAATTAGCTTTAATTCAAGGTCTTGCTAATTGCTTAACTATACTCAAGACACTTAATTACTATGCTACGGTACTACAGGCTGCCTCTCTCTTTAATTTTTTTGCCATGGCAATTCCTCAAGAGGGTCTACTGAAGTTCAATAGATGGTGACATATTCATCAGGCTTTCATCTTTAAATCGAACAATATATTTTTGGTCAAATATCTTAAGTACTAGAAGCTCCTTCCGCCACCAGTTCTCTCCACTCGTCTATAGCCTCATTTGGCCTAAAGCTCTACTCTAATAAGCCCCATGAACCAGTTCAAGTCAGCTACTAGGCTAAGTTCCTTTTAAGCTTATTTTCTCTTCACAATATAACATTTTTTAAGAAGAAAATGGATTCTAAACCATTTGTGTAAGTTTGCTATTTGATATGTCCACTATTTGGGCACACAGACACGACAATCTTATCAGCTCTTAACCAACCATGCTATTTTTTATTTATTTTTTCACATTGTTCGTAACTTATTTTGTACATAATGTTCCTGCTACCGTCTCTTATGACCGAAAAGAGCTTCTGGACATCAGAACTGCGATTACTTAGATTAGACAAAGAGTTTTTCTTCAATGAGTCGGACGGGATGGATATACTACAGACACCCGACCAGGCCCAGATCCCTGTCACTGGCTGGATAAGGAAACTGAGATTTTGTGGAAAAAGATCAGGGTGCCTTGTGAGGATCAGGCGATGAGAGGCTAATCTGCCTTTGCCTTTCGTCCTGCCAGCTAACGTTCAATCGCTAGAAAATAAATGGGACAAACTGAAAGGACGTATATCCTACCAACGGGACATTAAAAACGGTAATATCTTATGTTTCACTGAGTCGTGGCTGAACGACGACATTAAGAACATGCAGCTGGCGGGTTATACACTCCATCGGCAGGATAGAACAGCAGCCTCTGGTAAGACACGGGGCGGGGGCCTATGCATATGTGTAAACAACAGCTGGTGCACAATATCTAAGTCTCAAGGTTTTGCTCGCCTGAGGTAGAGTATCTCATGATACGCTGTAGACCACACTATCTACCTAGAGTTTCCATCTGTATTTTTCGTAGCTGTCTACATACCACCACAGACCGATGCTGGCACTAAAACCGCACTCAGTGAGCTGTATACTGCCATAAGCAAACAGGAAAACACTCATCCAGAGGCAGCGCTCCTAGTAGCCGGGGACTTTAATGCAGGGAAACTTAAATCAGTTTTACCTCATTTCTGTCAGCATGTTTGCAAACAGAGGAAAAAAATTCTAGACCACCTTTGCTCCACACACAGAGATGTGTACAAAGCTCTCCCTCGCCCTCCATTTGGGGAATCTGACCATAATGCTATCCTACTGATTCCTGCTTACAAGCTAAAATTAAAGCAGGAAGCACCAGTGACTTGGTCTATACAAAAGTGGTCTGATGAAGCAGATGCTAAACTACAGGACTGTTTTGCTAGCAGACTGGAATATGTTCCGGGATTCTTCCAATGGCATTGAGGAGTACACCACATAAGACAATGGCTTTATCAATAAGTGCATCGAGGACGTCGTCCCCACAGTGACTGTACGTTCATACTAGAGGTCGACCGATTAATCGAGATTCAATCTTGCAACCTTACAGTTAACTAGTCCAACGCTCTAACCACCTGATTACATTGCACTCCACGAGGAGACTTCCTGTTAAGCGAATGCAGTAAGAAGTCAAGTTAAGTTGTTAGCTAGCATTAAACTTATCTTATAAAAAACAATCAATCATAATCACTAGTTAACTACACATGGTTGATGATATTACTAGCGTGTCCTGCATTGCATATAATCCATGCGGTGCGTATTCGCGGAAAAAGAATGGTCTTGCTCCAATGTGTACCTAACCATAAACATCAATGCCTTTCTTAAAATCAATACACAGAAGTATATATTTTTAAACCTGCATATTTTGCTAAAAGAAATCCAGGTTAGCAGGCAATATTAACCAGGTGAAATTGTGTCACTTCTCTTGCGTTCATTCAACAGTTTGGGCCTCCTAATTTGCCAGAATTTTACATAATTATGACATTACATTGAAGGTTGTGCAATGTAACAGGAATATTTAGACTTATGGATGCCACCCGTTAGATAAAATACGTAATGGTTCCGTATTTCACTGAAAGAATAAACGTCTTGTTATCGAGATGATAGTTTCCGGATTCGACCATATTAATGACCTAAGGCTCGTATTTCTGTGTGTTATGTTATAATTAAGTCTATGATTTCATAGAGCAGTCTGACTGAGCGATGGTAGGCACCAGCAGGCTCGTAAGCATTCATTCAAACAGCACTTTCGTGCGTTTTGTCAGCAGCTCGTCGCTGTGCTTCAAGCATTGAGCTGTTTATGACTTCAAGCCTATCAACTCCCGAGATTAGGCTGGTGTAACCGATGTGAAAAGGCTAGCTAGTTAGCGTGGTGCGCGCTAATAGCGTTTCAAACGTCACTCGCCCTGAGACTTGGAGTGGTTGTTCCCCTTACTCTGCATGGGTAACGCTGCTTCGAGGGTAGCTGTTGTCGATGTGTTCCTGGTTCGAGCCCAGGTAGGGGCGAGGAAAGGGACAGAAGCTATACTGTTACACTGGCAATTCTAAAGTGCCTATAAGAACATCCAATAGTCAAAGGTATATGAAATACAAATCGTATAGAGAGAAATTGTCCTATAATTTCTACAACCTAAAACTTCTTACCTGGGATTATTGAAGACTCCTGGTAAAAGGACCCACCAGCTTTCATATGTTGTCATGTTCTGCGCAAGGAACTTAAACGTTAGCTTTTTTACATGGCACATATTGCACTTTTACTTTCTTCTCCGACACTTTGTTTTTGCATTATTTAAACCAAATTGAACATGTTTCATTTTATTTGAGGCTAAATTGATTTTATTGATGTATTATATTAAGTTAAAATAAGTGTTAATTCAGTATTGTTGTAATTGTCATTATTACAAATACATTTTAAAAAACTAAATAAAAATTGGCCGATTAATCGGTATCGGGTTTTTGGTCGTTCAATAATCGGTATCGGCGTTGAAAAATCATACTCGGTCGACCTCTAATATACAGTAGCCCCGCTATTGTTATTTACAGCTGCTCTTTATTTATTTGTTACTTTTATCTCTGACTTTTTTTTTGGGGGGGGGGGGTATTTTCTAAAAACTGCATTGTTGGTTAAGGGCTCGTAAGTAATAATTTCACTGTAAGGTCTACACTTGTGACAAATAACATAAATGATAACATAAATCTATCAACCAGCTCATTATTAGAATCAGGTGCACTAAATGAGGGTTGGAGTGAAAACCTACAGGACAGTAGTTCTCCAGGAACAGGGTTGGAGCCCTGATGTAGAGAATGGGGGATGCCAGTCAAACCTGTGCTTACCCATTCTCATTCAGAGTCAGACTGAGTGATGAACAGATCGTCAGTCTAACAACCAGGCCTGGCTTTCTGGCCTATATTCTCATGTTTTCAGGAGTCTAAGTAGGACAGTATAACCTTCCAGGGCAGCAGTTAGCATGGCTAGCTGATTATTCAGTGAAGACTGGGAGGGGCAACTTTCCCTCATACTGTTAGGTCAAGACTCCTGTACCGCAGGAGAGTACTGTAGGCCTAAACTCAACTAATAGGTGTGAAACAACAGGCTGGCTGAATCAATTCACAACTTTAGCATAGATAGTCCATAGGAATAAAAAGTGATTAAAAGTGGACACTTTCAGATTAAGTGACCAGTGATCACCTTGGTTTCACAGTTTTCCAGTCGTTCCAAAGGCCAATGTCTCCCAAAATAATTTAGGAAAATAAATAAAGTATGTAGCTAGCCTACTACATGCTTCAGTAGGGATCTGAACCAGTAACCTCCACATCATTGTACCTGTGCGTCATGCAATATGCTCCCATAATCACGATGAAAATGACATTTGAACGGTAACCTATTATGCATAACCTGCTTGCAGAACTATAACATGCTTGAAATTGAAACACATATACTGAATAAAAATATAAAACAACATGTAAAGTGGAATACCTAGGATAGGATAAAGTAATCCTTCTCACCCCCCTTAAAAGATTTAGATGCACTATTGTAAAGTGGCTGTTCCACTGGATGTCTTAAGGTGAACGCACCAATTTGTAAGTCGCTCTGGATAAGAGCGTCTGCTAAATGACTTAAATGTAAATGTAAATGTAAAGTATTTAAATGTCACTGTTACTTTTGCATCTTTGTGACGAATAGCGTTTCTAAAGATGGTCACACAGATTAAAAAAGGTTTGACGCTGCCATCAAGGATGGCATTTTTTTAAACATACAGTGCCTTCGGAAAATATTCAGACCCCATTACTTTTTCCACATTCTGTTACCTTACAGCCTTATTCTAAAATGAATTACATTGTCATTATGGGGTATTGTGTGTAGATTGAGGGGGGGGCGAAGCTAAAAAATTATAATCTTACAAATAAAAACTGAAATATTACATTTACATAAGTATTCAGACCCTTTACTCAGTACTTTGTTGAAGGACCTTTGGCAGCAATTACAGCATCGAGTCTTCTTGGGTATGACACTACAAGCTTGGCACATCTGTATTTGGGGAGTTTCTCCCATTCTTCTCTGCATATCCTCAAGCTCGGTCAGGTTGGATGGGGAGCGTTGCTGCACAGCTATTTTCAGGTCTCTCCAGAGATATTCGATCGGGTTCAAGTCCGGGCTCTGGCTGGACCACTTACGGACATTCAGAGACTTGTACCGAAGCCACTCCTGTGTTGTCCTGTTGTAAGTTGAACCTTTGCCCCGGTCAGAAGTCCTGAGCAGGTTTTCATCAAGGATCTCTCTGTACTTTGCTCCGTTCATCTTTGCCCTGATCCTGACTAGTTTCCCAGTCCCTACCGCTGAAAAACATCCCAACAGCATGATGCTGCCACCACCAGGCTTCACCGGAGGGATGGTGCCAGGTTTCCTCCAGACGTGAAGCTTGGCATTCAGGCCAGAGATTTCAATCTTGGTTTCTCATGGTCTGAGTCTTTTCGGTGCCTTTTGGCAAACTTCAAGCGGGCTGTCATGTGCCTTTTGATGAGGCGTGGTTTCCGTCTGGCCACTCTACCATAAAGGCCTGATTGATGGAGTGCTGCAGAGAAGGTTGTCCTTCTGGAATGTTCTCCCATCTCCATAAAGGAACCTTAGAGCTCCGTCAGTGACCATCGGATTCAAATAAAAAAATCAAAACAAAATCAAATTTATTTGTCACATAACAGAGGACACCAGAAAAAATCCTACAATGTGATTTTCTGGATTTTTTTTCTCATTTTGTCTGTCATAGTTGAAGTGTACCTATGATGAAAATTACAGGCCTCTCATCTTTTTAAGTGGGAGAACTTGCACAATTGGTGGCTGACTAAATATTTTTTTGCTTCACTGTACACAAGTGTAGCGAGTGTAGCGAAATGCTTGTGCTTCTAGTTCCGACAATGCAGTAATAACCAACGAGTAATCTAACCTAACAATGCCAAAACTACTACCTTATACACACAAGTGTAGAGGGATAAAGAATATGTACACAAAGATATATGAATGAGTTTCTTGGTCACCTTCCTGACCAAGGCCCTTCCAATTACTCAAGTTGGCTGGGCAGCCAACTCTAGGAAGAGTCTTGATGGTTCCAAACTTCTTCCATTTAAGAATGATGGAGGCAACTGTGTTCTTGGGGACCTTCAATGCTGCAGAAATGTTTTGGTACCCTTCTCCAGATCTGTGCCTCGACACAATCCTGTCTCGGAGCTCTACGGACAATTCCTTTGTCCTCATGGCTTGGTTTTTGCTCTGACATGCACGGTCAACTGTGGGACCATATATTGACAGGTGTGTGCCTTTGCAAATCATGTCCAATCAATTGAATGTACCACTGGCGGACTCCAATCAAGTTGTAGAAACATCAAGGATGAGCAATGGAAACAGGATGCACCTGAGCTCATAAGCAAAAGGTCTGATGAGGTATGTTTTTAATACATTTGCTAAATATGCACAATTTTTTTTTTACGCTTTGTCATTATGGGGTATTGTGTATAGATTGCTGAAGATTTTTTATTTAATCCATTTTAGAATAAGGCTAACGTAGAGAAATGTGGAAAAGTCAAGGGGTCTGAATACTTTCCGAAGGTACTGTGTAACACACACACACACACACACGTATGTATGTATATATACACACACACACGATATAGAATCATATTATGTTTCATAGTTTTGATGTCTTCACTATTCTACAATGTAGAACATAGTCAAAATAAAGAAACCCTTGAATGAGTAGGTGTGTCCAAACTTTTGACTGGTACTAATATATATATATATATATATATATATTATCAGTCAAAATTTTGGACACATCTACTCATTCAAGGGTTTCTTTATTTTTACTATGTGCTACATTGTAGAATAGTGAAGACATCAAAACTATGAAATAACATATGGAATCATATACACTGCTCAAAAAAAATAAAGGGAACACTAAAATAACACATCCTAGATGGGGCAGCAGGGTAGCCTAGTGGTTAGAGCGTTGGACTAGTAACCAGAAGGTTGCAAGTTCAAACCCCCGAGCTGACAAGGTACAAATCTGTTGTTCTGCCCCTGAACAGGCAGTTAACCCACTTCTTAGGCCATCATTGAAAATAAGAATTTGTTCTTAACTGACTTGCCTAGTTAAATAAAGGCAAAAAAGATCTGAATGAACTATTTTTATTAAATACTTTTTTCTTTACATAGTTGTATGTGCTGACAACAAAATCACACAAAAATGATCAATGGAAATCAAATGTATCAACCCATGAAGGTCTGGATTTGGAGTCACACTCAAAATTAAAGTGGAAAACCACATTACAGGCTGATCCAACTTTGATGTAATGTCCTTAAAACAAGTCAAAATGAGGCTCAGTAGTGTGTGTGGCCTCCATGTGCCTGTATGACCTCCCTACAACGCCTGGGCATGCTCCTGATGAGGTGGCGGATGGTCTCCTGAGGGATCTCCTCCCAGACCTGGACTAAAGCATCCGCCAACTCCTGGACAGTCTGTGGTGCAACGTGGCGGCGTTAGTGGATGGAGCGAGACATGATGTCCCAGATGTGCTCAATTGGATTCAGGTCTGGTGAACGGGCGGGCCAGTCCATAGCATTGTCTTGCATTAGGAGGAACCCAGGGCCAACCGCACCAGCATATGGTCTCACAAGGGGTCTGAGGATCTCATCTCGGTACGTAATGGCAGTCAGGCTACCTCTGACGAGCACATGGAGGGCTGTGCGGCCCCCCAAAGAAATACCACCCCACACCATGACTGACCCACCTCCAAACCAGTCATGCTGAAGGATGTTGCAGGCAGCAGAACGTTCTCCACCGCGTCTCCATACTGTCACATGTGTTCAGTGTGAACCTGCTTTCATCTGTGAAGAGCACAGGGCACCAGTAGCGAATTTGCAAATCTTGGTGTTCTCTGGGAAATGCCAAACGTCCTGCACGGTGTTGGGCTGTAAGCACAAACCCCACCTGTGGACGTCAGGCCCTCATAGAGTCTGTTTCTGACCGTTTGAGCAGACACATGCACATTTGTGGCCTGCTGGAGGTCATTTTGCAGGGCTCTGGCAGTGCTCCTCCTTGCACAAAGGCGGAGGTAGCGGTCCTGCTGCTGGGTTGTTGCCCTCCTACGGCCTCCTCCACGTCTCCTGATGTAATGGCCTGTCTCCTGGTAGCGCCTCCATGCTCTGGACACTACGCTGACAGACACAGCAAACCTTCTTGCCACACCTCACATTGATGTGTCATCCTGGATGAGCTGCACTACCTGAGCCACTTGTGTGGGTTGTAGACTCCGTCTCATATTACCACTAGAGTGAAAGCACCACCAGCATTCAAAAGTGACCAAAACATCAGCCAGGAAGCATAGGAACTGAGAAGTGGTCTGTAGTCACCACCTGCAGAACCACTCATTTATTGGGGGTGTCTTGCTAATTGCCTATAATTTCCACCTGTTGTCTATTCCATTTGCACAACAGCATGTGACATTTATTGTCAATCAGTGTTGGACAGTTTGATTTCACAGAAGTGTGATTGACTTGGAGTTACATTGTGTTGTTTAAGTGTTCCCTTTATTTTTTTGAGCAGTGTAGTAACCTCCCCCCAAAAAAGTTTAACAAATCAAAATCTATTTATATTTGAGATTCTTCAAAGTAGCCACCCTTTACACACTCTTGGCATTCTCTCAAACCGCTTCAGAAGGTAGTAAGGCCTTGTAAGGCCTTGTTAAAAGTTAATTTGTGGAATTTCTTAATGTGTTTGAGCCAATCAGTTGTGACAAGGTAAAGGTGGTATACAGAAGACAACCCTATTTGGTAAAAGACCAAGCCCATATTATGGTAGAAACAGCTTGAATAAGCAAATAAAAATTACAGTCCATCATTACTAAGACATGAAGGTCAGTCAATCCAGGAAATGTTCTCTGCTGCAGAAGATACGTTTATTAGAGTTACCTGCATCTCCTATTACAGGCCAAATAAATGTTTCAGAGTTCAAGTAACAGACACATCTCAACATCAACTGTTGATATGAGACTGCATGAATCAGGCATTCATGGTTGAATAGCTGCAAAGAAACCACTACTAAAGGACACCAATAAGAAGAGACTTGCTTGGGCCAAGAAACACAAGCAATGGACATGAGACCGGTGGAAATCTGTCATTTGGTCTGATTTGGTCTGATGAGATTTTTGGTTCCAACCGCCGTGTCTTTGTGAGACGCAGAGTAGGTGAACGGATAATCTCAGCATGTATGGTTCCCACCGTGAAGCATGGAGGAGGAGGTGTGATGGTGCTTTGCAGGTGACACGGTCTGATTTTTTTAGAATTTAAAAAGGCACAACCAGCTTGGCTAGCACAGCATTCTGCAATATGATATGTTGCTCAGTTGTGCACCAGGGCCTCCCACTCCTCTTTCTATTCTGGTTAGAGTCAGTTTGCGCTGTTCTGTGAAGGGAGTAGTACACAGTGTTGTATGAGATCTTCAGTTTGTCATTTTCTCACATGGAATAGTCTTCATTTCTCAGAACAAGAACAGACTGACGAGTTTCAGAAGGAAGTTATTTGTTTCTGGCCATTTGGAGCCTAAATCAAACCCACAAATGCTGATGCTCTAGATACTCAACGAGTCTAAAGGCCTGTTTTATTGTTTCTTTAAATCAGCACAACAGTTTTCAGATGTGCTAACATAATTGCAAAAGGGTTTTCTAATAGTAGTTAGTTGCTGATAATGGGCCTCTATACACCTACGTAGATATATATTTTTAAATCTGCCGTTTTCAGCTACAATAGTAATTTACAACATTAACACATAAATATATATATAGCAGTCTGATGGATGCCTCGTCTGATTAAGCAGGCTGTAATTTACAATTAATTGGTATATACAGCCTGAAACTAATGCCTGTGAAAATGTTCCTTACAAGCCAGAATGTTGAATACAATTACACTCACCAGTTGTCTGTGTGGTTTGTCCTTCAGCTGCTCAAAATTTGAGAAAGTATATACCAATTAATTGTGTATTACAATCTGATTAAATCAGACTACTGGAGTCCAGAGGACAATCCTTGTGCCTGGCCCCGACTGCCATAAAGAGCTCTCTGTACCAAATAACTATTACTCCACTGGCAAGTAACCAGGCAGCTCTGCTACACAGACAGCCAAACCATTCAGACCTCAAGTGCAAGCACAGCTTTGGCTAGGACTACAGTTGGCTTCTTGACTTCTGATTTTCTGATTGAGCAAATATTGCAAAGGGATAGGCCTACCAACCAATATTGAGAAAACAATTCTAAAACTATGAGTGTACAACACTTGATTATAAAAAAATCCATTTTTTTTTTTTTAAACACCCACAATCATGAATTGATTATTGATCATACCAGTCCATTTAAATTTCAATTATGCATAACACCCCATTGAAATGAAAGGGCATCCTGACACATTCTATTTCCCTTTCCTGTGAGGAATTGCTACACTTTTGTAACTAGAGACCAGGTGAGTGAGACAGACCATACAATAGTTGGCAGTGACATACACCCCTTGACTTTTCCTACATTGTGTTAAATGGATTTAAAATTGATTAAATTGAGATTGTGTCACTGGCCTACACACAATATCCCATAATGTAATTATGTTCTTAGAAATGTTTACAAATTAATAAAAAAGTGAAAAGGTGAAATGTCTTGAGTCAATAAGTATTCAACCCCTTTATGGCAAGCCTAAAGTTCAAGAGTAAAAAAAAAAAAGGTCACATAATAAGTTGCATGGACTCACTGTGTGCAATAAGTGTTTAACATGATTTTTGCATGACTACCTCCTCTCTGTACCCAACACATACAGATAATTAAGGTCCCTCAGTCGATTCATCCACAAAGACCAGGGAGGTTTTCCAATGCCTCGCAAAGGGCACCTATTGGTAGATGGGTAATAAAAAAATACATTGAATATCCATTTGAACATGAAGTTATTAAATGACACTTTGCGTGGTGTATCAATACACCCAGTCACTACAAAAATACTGGCGTCCTTCCTAACTCAGTTGCCGGAGTGTAAGGAAACCACCATGAGGCCAATTGTGATTTTAAAATAGTTAGAGTTTAATGCACGGTTTCCTCTAACTTGAACTTGATTGATGAATTATAGTCACTGATTAGTAAGGAATTCCCCTCACCTGGTTGTCTGTTGTAATTTAAAGGAAAAAACAAAAACCAGCAGACACTTGGCCCTCCATGGAATGAGTGACACCCCTGTGCTAAAGTAAAACTACCAAACAATGTGGCAAAGAAATTTACTTTACAAGCATTTCGCTACACCCCCAATAAAATCTGCTAAACACACATATGTGACAAATAAGATGTTATTTGATATGTCCTGAATACAAAGGTTATGTTTGGGGCAAATCCAACAACATCAGAGTACCAATGTATATATTCAAGTATAGTGGTGGCTGCACAATGTTATGGGTATGCTATTCATTGGCAAGGACTGGGGAGTTTATTTAAAGCACAGGCAAAATCCTATAGGAAAACCTGGTTCAGTCTGGTTTCCAACAGACACGAAGGGTGAAACAACCTTTCAGCAGGAAAATATCCTAAAACACAAGGCCAAATATACACTGGTGTTGCTTACCAAGATGACATTGAATGTTCCTGATTGGCCTAGTTACAGTTTTGACTTACATCTGCTTGAAAATCTACAGCAAGAAATTAAAATGTCTGTCTAGCAATGATGAACAACCAACTTGACAGAGCTTGATTTTTAAAAATTTAAATAATGTACAATCTAGGTGTCTCAAAGCTCTTAGAGACTTACCCAGAAAGACTCACAGCTGTAATCGCAGCCAAAGGTGATTCTAACATGTATTGACTCTGTGTGTGAATACTCTGTGTGTGAATACTTAAGTAAATGAGATATCTGTATATATTCAATTAATTTGATTTTTTTTAAAATCATTATTGGGTATTATGTGTAGATGGGAGAGAAAAATATATATTTAATCCAGTTTGAATTCAGGCTGTCACACAACAAAATGTGGAATAAATCAAGAAGTGTCAATACTTTCAAAAATGCACTGTACATGTGCGGTCCCCAGCAGTGACACACACCTAGTAGTGATGATAATGTAGGCTACACTTTACATATGAGACAAAGTATTCTACTCTGAAAAATGAACAAGGTAGTTTCCACAACTGAGCTGTTCAAATGTGGTTGCTAAACCCTCTTCTTATGGTAAATAGATAAAATAGGTCTACTGAATTTACTCCCTGGAACATATATTTTGGGGGTCATTTTTGTATAGCCAAAACGTTAAATGTACTGTATCATGGAGAACTAGTCAATAAATTGTAAGATAAGATACACTATGACTGATAAATACATGGTAACTGTTTAGGTCAGGGAGCGCAGCCTAAAGCTATGCAGAATGAATGAAACCACTTAACAGGCGGCTAGAAAGCTAGCTAATGTGACAGTGATGATGAGTAGGCCTACACTGAAATTATCAAAAATTCTGATATTACTGTTAACGTCCAGTTAAATAATGTTACGAGCGGTCTCATTGTATGCTCTCGTTTTGCTAAAATGTATGCTTGATACATTTTGACAGGAGTTAACATAGCAATAACATTAGCCTATCCACTAAGGCTTCAGGCCTTATCAGCATCGCCATAACTCACGAGATGCAGACCTCCGACTGGTTTTAATGAATGACACATCAGAAACTCTCGATAATTTCGATACTTACAATCCAAATGTTTCTTTTTCGGACCCATTATTTCATGTGTGGTGGCCTTGCATACGGTTTTCGACACAGCAGATCCAGTTACACTGTGCTGGGCTGCAGTTATCCTGTCAGTAATGCTCTGACCCGACATCTTCGTTTATTGATGCAACAAAGATTTGAAAAATCACAATGTCTATAAAGTTCCAAATTAATTGAATTATAAAATCTCCACGGTCGACACCTCCAGTCCACCACCTATTTATAAATAAAGAACAGGGAAAAACTTAAAGAAAAAGCCAGGGCGACGAGGCAGAAGAAAAATTATACTACAAAATTCTAACGTATCCAAAACTTGATTATTTCAATCCAGTGTTGATCCGAAAAACGCCTTTGATCAAATGTATTTCATAAATAAAGATGCGGTGGTACATTTGGTAGGCTGACTCATTCTCTGCCTATTTCTCATCCCGATCTCTCGCTCACTGGATCTCTCTGTGTGTCTTCCTATCGCCACTCCTACTGGGTTTAAAGGACTAGACGCATTCAGGGAAATGGCGGGCCTGCTCTGTTCTCAGAAATGTTAGAATGTATGACGTTTACACGGAGCATGCCGACCTGGAATCAGATTTTTTACATCATAATCCATCAAATGCTATTCTGTGCAGGTGTCCACACTGATTGTGGTTTTGGTGGGAATGTAATTATGCCAGACCAAAGCAGTTAGACCTTAATCAATTTTCAGTAATAATATAATATTTTTCAAATCAAGGTAAATTGCTAAACAGGCATATGCCCACAGTTACTTATTTTTTTGCAACACATTTGTCCAAGTCCTACTCCCTGCAAGCTGCTATTGACTCGTTTGTGTTGATTAGGCCTAGGCTACACAGGCTCTGTAAGTGCATTCACACAGGCAGCCAAGATTCTGATCTTTTTCCACTAACTGGTCTTTTGACCAATCACATCAGATCTTTATCAGAGCTGATATGATTGGTCAAAAGACCAATTAGTGAAAAAATATCAGAATTGAGCTGTCTGTGTGAACCCAGCGGATGGAATCATCTTGGACGTTATTTAACTGTGGTTCAATTCAGTGCTACCACTTCCAAATACCACCAGGGGGAAGTATAGTGCCACAAAACTCTCAACTAACATGATCACATCCTTCATCCCCATCCCACCCTGAACAATGAACATCCATTCATCTGTTCATCATAGGCTGTAAAGAAAAAGGTTTGTACAGTTACTGTGAAAAAGCAGAATCACTCTAGGTATTAAGTTTACGTCTATAGAAATAGTTTAGAGCCCCTTCGATAACTAAATGACTACTAAAGTTGTTGGATAACCTCAAGTTAGATTCATTTGAACTGTTTGTAATTATTTTTCAATTACAAAGTATCCCCAGAGCCATATATTTTATTCTAATATGGCTCTGGCTCTAAGTAGGCCTATACATCACAACACTGGAAGGAAAAAGTTCAGTTGTGTCAAGTGCCTTGACCCATGAGGCAGGCTGTATCACAACTGGCCATGATTGGGAGTCCCATAGGGCGGTGCACAATTGGCCCAGCATCATCCGGGTTTAGCCGGTGTAGACCGTCATCATAAATAAGAATTTGTTCTTAACTGACTTGCCTAGTTAAATAAAGGTTAAAACATTTTTTTTTATAAAAATGGGACATAGGCTGTAATGTACAGAACCTTAAAAGGAAAGGAAAGGGCTAGTGTTGAACAACAAATATTTTATTTCTTAATTTTGTGTTGACAGTCCAATAGCCTATGTAAATTCTTAATTTATTATAATTACATCAGATTATTGCAGGTGCATCCATCATGACTTCACTATCTCCTCTATTCTCATTGCGCTGGATATAAAGCCCATTATTAATTTCCCTTATCCTGCTTGCCTTTCTTTTCTATTTTCAATGAAGATGGATGACTGATATTTGACTACTTATAGTATTTATGACTATTTGAGTATTTATGACACTCTCGTTATTCTCTATGTACATTTACATTACATTTAAGTCATTTAGCAGACGCTCTTATCCAGAGCGACTTACAAATTGGTGCATTCACCTTATGACATCCAGTGGAGCAGCCACTTTACAATAGTGCATCTAAATCTTTTAAGGGGGTGAGAAGGATTACTTTATCCTATCCTAGGTATTCCTTAAAGAGGTGGGGTTTCAGGTGTCTCCTGAAGGTGGTGATTGACTCCGCTGTCCTGGCGTCGTGAGGGAGTTTGTTCCACCATTGGGGGGCCAGAGCAGCGAACAGTTTTGACTGGGCTGAGCGGGAACTGTACTTCCTCAGTGGTAGGGAGGCGAGCAGGCCAGAGGTGGATGAACGCAGTGCCCTTGTTTGGGTGTAGGGCCTGATCAGAGCCTGGAGGTACTGAGGTGCCGTTCCCCTCACAGCTCCGTAGGCAAGCACCATGGTCTTGTAGCGGATGCAAGCTTCAACTGGAAGCCAGTGGAGAGAGCGGAGGAGCGGGGTGACGTGAGAGAACTTGGGAAGGTTGAACACCAGACGGGCTGCGGCGTTCTGGATGAGTTGTAGGGGTTTAATGGCACAGGCCGGGAGCCCAGCCAACAGCGAGTTGCAGTAATCCAGACGGGAGATGACAAGTGCCTGGATTAGGACCTGCACCGCTTCCTGTGTGAGGCAGGGTCGTACTCTGCGGATGTTGTAGAGCATGAACCTACAGGAACGGGCCACCGCCTTGATGTTAGTTGAGAACGACAGGGTGTTGTCCAGGATCACGCCAAGGTTCTTAGCGCTCTGGGAGGAGGACACAGTGGAGTTGTCAACCGTGATGGCGAGATCATGGAACGGGCAGTCCTTCCCCGGGAGGAAGAGCAGCTCCGTCTTGCCGAGGTTCAGCTTGAGGTGGTGATCCGTCATCCACACTGATATGTCTGCCAGACATGCAGAGATGCGATTCGCCACCTGGTCATCAGAAGGGGGAAAGGAGAAGATTAATTGTGTGTCGTCTGCATAGCAATGATAGGAGAGACCATGTGAGGTTATGACAGAGCCAAGTGACTTGGTGTATATGTAAAGGGTTGCGTTACATACATAAACAATACAGTTGAAGCCGAAAGTTTACATACACTTAGGTTGGAGTCATTAAAACTCATTTTTCAACCACTTCACAAATTTCTTGCTAACAAACTATAGTTTTGGCAAGTCGGTTAGGACATCTACTTTGTGCATGACACAAGTCATTTTTCCAACAATTGTTTACAGACATATTATCTCACTTATAACTCACTGTATCACAATTCCAGTGGGTCAGAAGTTTACATACACTAAGTTGACTGTGCCTTTAAAAAGCTTGGAAAATTCCAGAAAATTATGTCATGGCTTTCTGATAGGCTAATTTACATAATTTGAGTCAATTGGAGGTGTACCTGTGGATGTATTTCAAGCCCTACTTTCAAACTCAGTGCCTCTTTGCTTGACATCATGAGAAAATCAAAAGAAATCAGCCAAGATCTCATAAAAAAATTGTAGACCTCCACAAGTCTGGTTCATCCTTGGGAGCAATTTCCAAACGCCTGAAGGTACCTCTTTCATATGTACAAACAATAGTACGCAAGTATAAACACCATTGGACCACGCAGCCATCATACCGCTCAGGAAGGAGATGCGTTCTGTCTCCTAGAGATGAATGTACTTTGGTGCGAAAAGTGCAAATCAATCCTAGAACAACAGCAAAGGAGATGCTGCAGGAAACAGGTACAAAAGTATCTATATCCACAGTAAAACGAGTCCTATATTGACATAACCTGAAAGGCTGCTCAGCAAGGAAGAAGCCACTGCTCCAAAACCGCCATAAAAAAAAGTCAGACTACGGTTTGCAACTGCACATGGGGACAAAGATCGTACTTTTGGCAAAATGTTCTTTGATCTGATGAAACCAAAATGGAACTGTTTGGCTATAATGACCATCGTTATGTTTGGAGGAAAAAGGGGGAGGCTTGAAAGCCGAAGAACACCATCCCAACCGTGAAGCACGTGGGTGGCAGCATCATGTTGTGGGGGTGCTTTACTGCAGGAGTGGCTGGTGCACTTCACAAAATAGATGGCATCATGAGGTAGGAAAATTCTGTGGATATATTGAAGCAACATCTCAAGACATCAGTCAGGAAGTTAAAGCTTGGTCGCAAATGGTTCTTCCAAATGGACCATGACCCCAAGCATACTTCCAAAGTTGTGGCAAAATGGCTTAAGGGCAACAAAGTCAAGGTATTGTCGCTCTGGATAAGAGCGTCTGCTAAATGACTTAAATGTAATGTAATGTATTGGCGTGGCCATCACAAAGCCCTCACCCTATAGAAAATGTGTGGGCAGAACTGAAAAAGCGTGTGCGAGCAAGGAGGCCTACAAACCTGACTCAGTTATACCGGCTCTGTCAGGAGGAATGGGCCAAAATTCATCCAACTTATTGTGGGAAGCTTGTGGAAGGCTACCCAAAACGTTTGACCCAAGTTAAACAATTTAAAGGCAATGCTCCCAAATACTAATTGAGTGTATGTAAACTTATGACCCACTGGGAATGTGATGAAAGAAATAAAAGCTTAAATAAATCATTCTCTCACCTATTATTCTGACATTTCACATTCCTACAATAAAGTGGTGATCCTAACTGACCTAAAACAGGCCATTTTTACTACGATTAAATGGCAGGAATTGTGAAAAACTGAGTTTAAATGTATTTGGCTAAGGTGTATGTAAACTTCCGACGTCATCCTGTGGTTTTCCTCTCCCACATGGGAATATTAGCAGCATGGTTCTCGCCCAACATAAGACCCTTGCACATTTCCATTCATGGTCAAAGTTCAAGAGTGACCCAAAGCTCTGCTCACATTACCATAACATATTGCACTCATGTAAGCATACACTACATAAGGCTTTTATCCTAGTAGTTTAGTGTAATTTATATCCTAAAACTCAAGGCCCAGCGGAATTTGGTCCCCCCCTGAGTGTTTTCTTTAGTATTTTTTATCAATGGGCAACTCTTGCTGTGTCTACTACATAAGTAAGTAAGCATTTCACGATAAGGTCTACACTTGTTGTATTCGGCACATGTGACAAAGTTTGATTTGATTTTGATATATCAATTTATTTGTGTATATTGAATAAGAGAAACTCATGGGACAGGCTCATATAAAGGGGTTTTAAATCCACTTTAAACCCAGTCTCATGGTAGGAAAATGTTATGGCTTTTTAGAAACATTGCTCACTGAAGATCAAATGGCAGAACAGTCTTTGATGAGGACTAGGTTTCCATGTCCATGTTAAAGCTGGAGAGTCAAATTACACTGAAACTCACCAGTTTTGCGATGAACTCAGATTGTAGGATTTGCGTGTCTGTTTGGCCAGGCTGTTTTTAGAAGGTGATCTGATAGAGACTGTAATATCTGGCAGAACTCACAACTCACCTAAGTGACCTTGGAGATTTCAGAACACTATAGAGGATGAACCTCCGGGACATAGGGTAGACTATGGTACAGTGTAAAAGCATGTCAGAATCTCACTAGGCAAACGTTTCATTCCAGCATACAAATAAATGATGATACTTGTATTATGGAATGTACAGTATAAGCTGTAATAACCATAACATTGAAAATAAGATTTCTAAATAACGAAGAACATCTCACCCACACACACACCTTAAAAGGTGGTCTTAACAATATATGCTTCTTATTAAAAGTAATGACTTAAGTGGAACACATGGCCAAGTAGGGCATGTGTTAGATGGTAATTGTTTCACTATGTGTATAGATGTAGGATCTTAATACACTACAAGTTTCATTTCCTGAAGAATTCTCAGCAACAAAAGTGATCAAATTCTACATCTGTATACAGATATAGGAGCTTAATTTGATCTGTATATAGATGTAGGATCTTATTTTGATCACTCTTTTGTTGCCAAGAATGTTCATGCACGGCAGGAAATGAAAACTTCTAGTGTATTCAAGGTTTAGAAATGCTTCTAAAGTTTGACATTTCCACTTTAAAATTTCAGACTTGATTTGCCCTAAAGGAAAATGTATCAGCCCCTACAAACAATGCCCATAATTTTTAATACACATAATAATTCACAATTCCTGTTGCTGAAAGACTATTTTCCTGTAGCAAACTGGCTCAAATTAAGATCCTACATCTGTACATTTTTTGTGTACATGGCCATCTGATCCTATTTGTTCTCAATGGCAGTTGAGCAGTTGTGTTCTTGTGTGTGCTTCATATTTGATTACAGCCCAGCCTCATCATGCTAATGAATAGCAGGGTCCCCTTTCCCATTGTGTGCTGAAGGCTTTGTGACCAGCTGTGGCCTAGCTTCAATCTTGCACCAAGTGTGACACATGAGGGAGGCTGCTATCAATACACTAATGCTCTATTGGGGTGCATACAGTATTATGGGGTGTTAACAAACAAACAACAATACATGTGACAAACACACACACAAGGACAATACACACATACAGATCTTAATTTGGTCACCCTGTTGCAGGAGAACTTTCCCGCAATGCAGGACATTTAAAACTTTTAGTGTATTAAAAAGGCTTCTGGAGTTTGTGATTTCCACTTTGACATTTGTTTCAGACTTAATTTTCCCTCATGAAGTGTGTATTGATCTAAGAAGGAAATACACCAGACATATTTCATGAGTAGGCTACAACATGACACACTGCTCTTCATACGTGAATCAATGCAAACACCAATGTTATCTTGCAAGCTACCTTAACATACTATGCTCTTTATACACTGTAGAAGTGGCTCTCCTAGCGGCCGGGGACTTTAAAGCAAGAAAACTTTAATCTGTTTTACGTAATTTCTACCAGCATGTCACGTGCAACGAGAGACCACCTTTACTCCACACATAGAGATGGATACAAAGCTCTCCCTCAACCTCCATTTGGCAAATCTGACCATAATTCTAACCTCCTGATTCCTGCTTACAAGCAAAAACTCAAGCAGGAAGTACCAGTGACTCATTCGATACGGAACTGGTCCGATGACATGGATGCTAAGCTACAGGACTGTTTTGCTAGCACAGAGCCGTGATTCATCCAATGGCATTGAGGAGTATACCACATTAGTCACAGGCTTCATCAATAGGTGCATCTACGACGTCGTCCCCACAGTGTCCGTACGTACATATCCCAACCAGAAGCCACGGATTACAGGCAACATCCGCACTGAGCTAAAGGCTAGAGCTGACACTTTCGAGGAGAGGGACACTAATCCGGACGCTTATAAGAAATCTCGCTATGCCCTCTGACGAACCATCAAACACGCAAGTGTCAGTACAGGACTAAGATTGAATCCTAGTACACCAGCTCTGATGCTCGTCGGATGTGGCAGGGAACACACCAAGACAGTCATGAAGAGGAAAATAGAGCCATCAAAAATAGAGCCATCACCGTTTGGTATGGTAACTGCTAAAATCCGACCACAATGCGCTACAGAAAGTAGTGCAACGGCCCAGTACATCACTGGGGCAAAGATCCTGCAACCCAGGACATCTATACCAGGCGGTGTCAGAGAAAGGCCCTAAAAATGATCAAAGACTCCATTCACCCTAGTCATAGACTGTTCTCTCTGCTATCGCACGGCAAGTGGTACCAGAGCTCTAAGTCTAGGTCCAAAAGGTTCCTTAACAGCATCTACCCCCAAGCCATTAGACTGCTAAACAGTTAACAACTTCTGAGGGCTAGGCCCCTTTTTTTTCTCAATTTTCCAAAGTAAACTGCCTGTTGCTCAGGCCCTGAAGCCAGGATATGCATATAATTGTACCATTGGAAAGAAAACACTTTGAAGAAATGTTAAAATAATGTAGGAGAATATAACACAATAGATATGTTAGGAGAAAATCCAAAGAAAATCCAACCGGAAATGTTGCTTTTTTGAGAGACCATCCTCTTAGAATGGCAAGTATAAGGTCATATTGAAAATTAGCTCCCTGGATGCAATTCCTATGGCTTCCACAGGATGTCAGCAGTCTATATTCAAGGTTTCAGGCTCGTAACTTAAAAACAAATAAGAAACTTCAGTTTTAGTACAGGGACACTGTCTTGGAAATGCATGTTTGCGTGCACCATGAAGACAGGACGCACCTGCTAAAATCAGTTTCTTATTGAACATAGAAATGTATTTTAACTTCTTGAAACAAAGTTTAGGGGTAGATTTTCAGATTCCTTTCTCTGCATGTTGAATGAGTGGATTACACAAATCGATGGTGCCAACTAAACTGACTTTTTAGGATATAAAGAAGGATTTTATCTAACAAAACGACACTACATGTTATAGCTGGGACCCTTTGGATGACAAATCAGAGGAAGATATTCAAAAAGTAAGTGAATATTTAATCGCTATTTGTGAATTTATGAAACCTGTGCCGGTGGAAAAATATTTTGATGTGGGACGCCGTCCTCAAACAATCAATCCGGGACGCCTAGCCCTAACCAACAATGCAGTTCAACAAAAAATACAGATAGGAATAAGAGATAAAAATAACAAGTCATTAAAGAGCAGCAGTGGAATAACAATAATGAGACAATATTCAGGGGGGTACCGATACAGAGTCAATTTGCTGGGGCACCGGTTATTTGAGGAAGTATGTACATATAGATAGAGTTAATAAAGTGACAACAGAGAGTAGCAGTGACAACAGAGAGTAGCAGTGGTGTAAAGATGGGGTGAGAGGGGGTGAGGGAGGGCACTGCAAATAGTCTGGGTAGCCATTTGACTAAATGTTCAGGAGTCTTATGGCTTGGGGGTAGAAGCTGTTTAGAAGCCTCTTGGACCTAGACTTGGTGCTCTGGTACCGCTTTCTGTGCGGTAGCAGAGAGAACAGTCTATGACTAGGGTGGCTGGAGTCTTTGACCATTTTTAGGGCCTTCTTCTGACACCGCCTGGTACAGAGGTCCTGGATGGCAGGATCTTGGCCCCAGTGATGTACTGGGCCATTGCACTATCCTCTGTAGTGCTTTGTGGTCAGAGGCCGAGCAGTTGCCATACCAGACAGTAATGCAACCAGTCAGGATGCTCTCGATGGTGCAGCTGTAGGACCTTTTGAGAATCTGAGGACCCATGCCAAATCTTTTCAGTCTCCTGAGAGGGAATAGGTTTTTTCATTCCCTCTTCACGACTGTCTTGGTGTGCTTCAACCATGTTAGTTTGTTGGTGATGTGGACACAAAGGAACTTGAAGCTCTCAACCTGCTCCACTGCAGCCCCATCGATGAGAATGGGGGCATGATTGGTCCTCTTTTTCCTGTAGTCCACAATCATCTCCTTTGTCTTGATCACGTTGAGGGAGAGGTTGTTGTCCTGGCACCACACGGCCAGGTCTCTGACCTCCTCCCTATATGCTGTCTCGTCGTTGTCGGTGATCAGGCCTACCACTGTTGTGTCATCAGCAAATGTAATGATGGTGTTGGAGTCGTGCTTGGCCGTGCAGTCATGAGTGAACAGGGAGTACATGAGGGGACTGAGCACGTACCCCTGAGTGACCCCTGTGTTGAGGATCAGCCGTGGTGGATGTGTTGTTACCTACCCTTACCACCTGGGGGCGGCCCGTCAGGAAGTCCAGGCTCCAGTTGCAGAGGGAGGTGTTTAGTCCCAGGGACCTTAGCTTGTTGATGAGCTTTGAGGGCACTATGGTGGTGAACACTGAGCTGTAGTCAATGAATAGCATTCTCACATAGGTGTTCCTTTTGTCCAGTTGGGAAAGAGCAGTGTGGAGTGCAATGGAGATTGAATCATCTGTGGATCTATTTGGGCGGTATGCAAATTGGAGTGGGTCTAGGGTTTCTGGGATGATGGTGTTGATGTGAGCCATGACCAGCCTTTCAAAGCACTTCATAGTTACAGACGTGAGTGCTACGGGTTGGTAGTTGATTAGACAGGTTACCTTAGTGTTCTTGACCACAGGAACTATGGTGGTCTGCTTAAACATCATTTAGTGTCCTGTGCACTCGGAATCTTGTTACATTTTATTTTATTATTTGAGTGGCAGGCATCACAAGCAAAGTCGATACGTTGGCTTTTTTTCATTTGGGCAAAAGTCTGTCCTCTCGCCTCTTTGCCCTTTCCACCGTGACCCGGAAACAGATAAGTCGTCAAGTAGTTGAGGAGAGTGTAAGTTTGTTCGTAAAGAAGCAAGCCAGCAGTGGGATGCAGGGTGGTATGTTGCTGGATATCTGGGTCATATCCTGAGTCGTTATATTTAGGCTTATGTGCGGCTACTCAGCCATGGAAACCCATTTCATGAAGCTCCCGACGAAGCTCCCGACATGTGCTCATGTTGCTTACAGAGGCAGTTTCGAACTCAGTAGTAAGTGTTGCAACTAAGGATAGACAAGTTTTACACCCTACACGCTTCAGGTCCCATTCTGTGAGCTTGTGCGGCCTACCACTTCACGGCTGAGCCGTTGTTGCTCCTAGGCATTTCCACTTCACAATAACAGCACTTACAGTTGACCGAGGCAGCTCTAGCATGGCACAGATTCTGCAAACTGACTTGTTGGAAATGTGGCATCCTATTCAGTAAGGCTATTCTACTGCCAATGTTTGTCTATGGAGATTGCATGGCTGTGTGCTCGATTTTTTTTACACCTGTCAGTAATGGTCTGGCTGAAATAGCCAAATGCACTAATTTCAATCGGTGTCCACATACTTTTGTATATATAGTGTATCTGCCACACCCTCTCTGAAGCAGTTGTTGTTTTCTCAAAGGACAAAAGCATGTAAACATTTAAAAAACTATTCGCTACTTAACCTTTTACTTATAAAACATCTTGCACAATTAGCAACATTTGTTTTACCACTTTACACATTTATTTTGGGATTCCACCCCTGTAAACGTCATTTGCTTGATGATGCACAAGTGGAGAGAAGAGTCTCACTTCATACAAGTACATTTTCATCTACTTTCCTTCTCCTTGCTGCCTCTCTTCGATTACCTTTGACCTTTTTCAAACGGAGGTGGGGCAGGACGTAGGAGAGAGGACACAGGAGTTGAGCAAATCCAATTAAGAAATAGCCATTTCATAACTTCACTTCACCTGTGAGAGATGAGGAAATTCTGAAATATTCAGAAGAGAGTGGAAGTTGATAAAAGTGCTTCAGTAGGTTATAAAGGAAAACTTTGGTCATCAGTATATATGCAATCTTTGCTTAATTGCTTTAGTTTTACAGATTAAATGCTGAAGGATATTTCAAATGGGTTCAGGGGCCAATCACAATGGGAAAACAAAAAACATGATTGGTAAATAAGTTTAAAAAATATGACCAATAACATAATGTTTTGTTTTGTATTCTCATTGTGATTGGTCCATTAACAGAGGACACTTTTAAATATACTGTATAAAAGCCTCCTTAATTTTCTTATTGATTCTGTTTGCTCCACAATTTATGCACCTTGGTTGGATCTTGGAGCGAGGTAGCGGCAGTCTGCAATTCACTTCCCTTTGCACCTGAGAACCATTAACACACCGCCAAGCCTTGTCTGATGATGCTTTGCTGTACCAAGAGTAGTATTTGTGACCGTCATGGATCCACCCCACGTTTACCATTTAGAAAACATCTAATCTCTAGAACAAACCGTTCAAAATGTATAACTCATATTACCTGAGATATATTTTTTAATTGTTGTCATTATACATTCATATACCATATTGCATACCGTTTTAAACTATTTATGGGTCGCTAAGTGTTTGTTTGAAAACAAAACCACCTTGTCCAGTCATGTTACCTTGCTGGCTAATAACCCGGCAACTTAACCTGTATGGTTTAAGATGGCACTGGAAGAAAGGAAAGAGGCTCCTGGAAAGGAGATGGGCTTATGTAGTCCATATCTAATCAATCACTTTTCTGGTGCTCCTAAATACTGTTTGGTGTGCTCCTAACTTTTTTAAGTTTGGAGCACCAGTGCTACCAATGACTAAAGTAAATTTAGAGCTTTGCAGCTTAAAGTTTTATAAATCAAAAGTAATATAAGTTCATGTAAACCTTCAAAACAAAACTTCCAAGTCTAAGTAGGTCCAAATTACACCATAAACTCTTCAGTTTAAATCACAGAATTAACTTTACCCTAAGTGATACCCTGTGCATCACAATGACCTACACACAGCCCTGCATCAGACCATGCAGACCAGACGTGAGTTGACTTTTATGTCCATGTGAATGCAGGCCACGGCCCGCTCTCCTCAGCACCTGGTGACAGCTTAATTCCCAGGCCTGGCCCCCTGCTGAGGTGGCCGTTTGTGTGGGATGACAGACGGAGATCAGACCAAGGGGAGATGAGTGGGAACCCTGCAAGTCCGCTCAGGTTTCGAGCACCGTGAAAAGATTTGTCCAGGCCATTCACCTCTGATGGAGTTTCCCATGTTCTGCTGGGAAGCACTTTTTATTGAAGTGTTTCCATAATGAGTTCCCATTTCTCTCTATCTCTGTGTGGGCACACACATATGCGCTCACGCACGCACGTTGGCACACATATTTTGTGGTGAGAGCTGGCCTGTCCATTCGTTTTTCTGCTGCAGCCGATACCACATGGAGCACCGGTGAGCTACCAACTACACAGACCAGGGTAAGATAGGCTCGGGCCCCGGGCAAAGGGATCAGAAAAAGAAGGGAACCGGATTAAAAGGGGTTGGGGTGTCTTGGAAAGAGGAGATTTGTTAGAGTATTTAGGGGATTAGAGTAAAGGGGCTGGGATATTGAGTTTTGGAAAGAGGGGCAGTAAGGGGACCAGGGCAAGATGGTTTATGGTAAGAGGAGGTCTAAATGAGAGGTGTTGGAGGACTTTAGGGGATTTGAAAAGGCTTTTAAATAATTTGAGTACAGCACAGTTACAGACATTCATGCAACACCCTAGATATTTTGAAGGTTATACGTTGTTAACATTCTGAAGGATGGAAATGTGTGAACCTCGCTCTCTAGGTGTTAAGATGGAGCGGATATGTTTGATCCTCCTGCTGATGGGTAGGACCACTTCAGTCTTGGCACAGTTTAATGGATACAACTGTGATGCCAACTACCACAGTAGGTTTCCCGGTGAGCATGACAGTCATTTAATCTCCATGTAAATTCTCTCAAATCATTTTAACTTATTCTTAGTTCTGAGAATTGTTGTTAGAATTGCAGTTTACCCTTTTATCTCGTTGTCTATTTTTCTCTTTGTCTCTCTCTCTCTCTCTCATTCTCTCTCTCTCTCTCTCTCTCTCTCTCTCTCTCTCTCTCACTCTCACTCTCTTTAGCGGAGCGTGACATCAGCGTGTACTGCGGGGTTCAGACCATGACCCTGAAGATTAACTTCTGCCCGGTGCTGTTCTCCGGCTACACCGTTGCAGACCTTGCGCTCAATGGTCGCCATGGCGATACCCACTGCCGGGGCTTCATTAATAACAACACGTTCCCCACGGCAGTACTGTTCAGCATCAGCCTCAGCACACTGGAGGCCTGCGGCAATAGCCTGGTGGTAAGGAATACACACACAGATGGACGAACACACACACACCTACTGTTATGTTTTATACTTACACAGGTTTGTATTAGTATGACCACCAGAATCGAATGTGTTATATATTTTGGGAGCACGTCTTGCTTGAGGCTGAGGTAGGCGTTGTACTAGATTGTGTATTTAGAGACAATGTCCCTGTCCTCAGGTGACAACGGCCTACGGGGCTAATGCCTACGGGAACATGTCGCTGGTGCAGATTGGTAATATCTCAGGGTACATCGACACTCCAGACCCGCCATCCATCATCAGCTATCTGCCCGGCCTGCTGTACAAATTCAGCTGCAGCTACCCCCTGGAATACCTGGTCAACAACTCACAGCTGGCATCGTAGGTGCCTGCAATAAACACCTGAAGGGCTTATTTTGAATACAATTGAAGTATTGAATAAGTAGAGATATTTCCGTATTTTTGACAGATGAATTTGACATTTGAAAGATAAATTTGACATTTGAAGGCAGTCAGCAATTTCATATTGACCTCGAATAGTTTGTGTCTTTTGTTCCTTTTTTAAATTGATGTAGTTCTGTCCTTGAGCTGTTCTTGTCTATTAATGTTCTGCATTATGGCATGTTTCTTGTTTTGCGTGGACCCCAGGAAGAGTAGCTGCTGCTTTCACAACAACTAATGGGGATCCTAATAAAATACAAACAAACTGTACTAAACTGTACTAACTCATTTGAACCTTTTCTAGGTCATCTGCTGCAATATCAGTGAAGGACAGCAATGGTACCTTTGTGAGCACATTGAGTATGATCCTTTACAATGTGAGTAAACAACATCAGTTTTTTTTAGTGCACACAAGGACTTCATAACAGGGCCCTCATAGTGGGAATTCAATGTCAAATAATAACTAGAACATGCTGAAAATACTAAACAAATGATGAGACAGTTTTATTAGGTAGGAATAGACATACAGTAGCATAAAAATAGGCAACTTTTTGATTCACGGCCAAACTCCTTTTTGTGCAGGACTCAACCTACAACCAACAACTCTCTATCCCAATGGCCGGACTGGCTTTGAAAACCCGAGTGTTTTCTGCAGTGAAAGCCACAAACCTGGACAAACGGTAAGAGATAAGGAGATCTTCGGATATGAAAAAGTAATATTTTTGGTTCTAGTTTCTACTATTCACAATATAGATGGGGATATGATCTGAGATTTCCAACATGATGTGAACAGACGCCTATGATTATGACATTATAAGTGCTGTTAAATTTTTTTTGAATCGCTGTAACCTTCTCCCACATAACCTGGATGGCATAGAATTGATATAGTAGTCAAGTACAACTGCACTATGCTATACACAGTATGTCATCCACATACGCTATCATTTAAGACCTATCCTCTATTCCCCATACCAGTTCTATCCTCTTTGGTTCATTGCCATTCAGCTGTCCTCTATGACTGTGTGAAGGCGCCAGTGGTAGTGCTAAGAATGTCTGATCTATCCTGTTGTGTTGTGTGGTTAGATCTCTATCCTGTATCAGCCCTGTACTGTTTTGTCTCTCTCTAGATGGAATATATTGATGGACTACTGTTACACCACTCCCTCAGGGAATCCCAATGATGAACTGCGCTACGACCTTTTCTTTGGGTAATCACGCTTTTTCTCAAACGATGCCAAGATAAATGACAAAAGTGTCCCATTACCCATTCACCCTCAACCACTTATCATAGAGCCCCTTACAATGGGTTCTCATGGTGAATGATAGGACATTTTTCTCATTGAGCAGTTAAAACAGGTCTAGACGTTTCAGTGCATTTTTGTGTGTGTTCGTGCTTGTGTGCATGCTTGTGCACATGCAATGCTTTTTCCAAACAGCTGCCATAAAGACCCACAGACAACTGTTTTTGAGAATGGGAAGAGTCAGATGGGTCGTTTTGCCTTCGAAGTGTTCCGTTTTGTCAAACACAGACACCAGAAGATGTCCACTGTGTTTCTGCACTGTGTCACCAAGCTGTGTCGGGTAGATGACTGTGTCCTGCTCATGCCGGTAAGAACATTTGACATCTTACCAAATGGTGTGTTCAACATCAGTACAGTCAGTAGGGGGAACTTCAGTGCTCTGCAAATATCAGAAAACATGTACCATATTTCTTGACTTCTGATCAATATGAAGCTTCACATAGTCCATTAATACCTAAGCACTATTCACTATTCCCTATTGAATACCGTTTCATATAAAGGAGTATATGTATGTGATTTTATATTCATATAATATTGGAAGATCTGTGGCCATCGGCGTAGGAGGGACGTAGAGGATAGCCTGGAGTCTAGGCCGTCGTCTGGGGATGCCATCATCACTGCTGGACCCATCATCACCAGGATTGGTACGCAGGATACCTCTTCATCCATAACCACTTCAACTAACCTATAGTTTTGTCTGAATTCAATTAGATTATTTTGATATCCATGATATAGTTGTAGAGTGAGTATTAAAACTGTATGATGTGATGTAGCCCATACACGATAATCCCTTTCGATTATATATTGTATAGTCTTGAAATCTACTGGAGGGTTATGTGAGAATAAAATTAGGTGGGATTTGACAGTATACTCAATGGTTATTCAGTACATTTGTATTAAAATGCATGGTTGTGTTCCTCAATAATGTTCAAACTCTGAAAGCATCAATGATTGATTTTGTTTCTTTACAGATGAAACTCCAATGAATAACTCACAACTCGGTAAGCTCTCTCACTTTGTCACTGCTTGTGCAATGCCTTGACAAGTGATACATTTATTTAATCTATAAACTTTATGATGTCAAAGGAGAATGTTTCTGTGCTACATATTTACATTCTTTATACATTCACTACCTTCAAAAGAAAATATGACACCATTGGATTTACAGTGGAAATTATGATAGTAATGGTTAACGCACAAGTTTCACTTCCCTTTTGTGTTTCTTAACCATTAACTGTGGTTTTAGCCTATATGAGTGAGTGTTTGTGTCTGCTCATACTTACTCTTTGTGTGTTTGTGTGTGGTAATCCAGCTGCATCGAGTGGCCACTCCCTCCCGTTGAACCCAGTGACCAGTGCTCTGCTGTCAGGTGTGGTCATTCTGGGCGTGTTCAGTCTGGGCTTCTTCCTGCTCTCGCTCCGCCTCCTCCGCAGACCCCGCCTCCCTACAGCCACACCCTCAGGAGCATGGAACCCTGGCTTCAAATAAACCTCTCGTGGGTGTGCTCTCTCTCTCTCTCTCTCTCTCTCTCTCTCTCTCTCTCTCTCTCTCTCTCTCTCTCTCTTTCTCTCTCTCTCTCTCTCTCTCTCTCTCTCTCTCTCTCTCTCATTATCTCTGACTCATTCTCCCCCTCGTTTTTTTATCCATCTAACTATAACTAATACCTACAGTATGTATTTGCACTGTAGCTAAAATAGGCAGGTGCAGTGTAATTGGTGTGAAAATACGATGCAGAATGTCAATAACTTGCAAATAAACTCACAGTAGACATAACTGTGATCTCAAACAATTATTCTAGAGTAAGAGGTTTAGCCACAAGCAATAGTTTCACTATGTGCCTATGTACCTACCAAGCAAATACATCAATACATAATAGGGACAGTTATTGTAGAACGGGACCTGTATTTTCTGAAAGGTTTACTTAGCTACTCTACCTTCCTTGAATGTGTACTTTACTCTCCATTTCGCTAACTTACTCTGTCAGCTGTAACAGTCACTGTCATGCCAAACTCTGTCACACATTCATGTGTACATGTACATACACATACTCAAGCGCATATTGATACTGTAAATAGTTAATTCCTACTTTGTGTACAGGGGAACAGTATATGTTCAATAATAATAATGTTATGTACTGTTTTCCTTGTTTTGTTCTGATCCTTTGATAGACCCGTGTATTGTTTTTTTACAGGTAGTGTGTAATAAAACTGACCCAGGTCAGTATGTGAGGCTGATTTCCCATCTTTTCAATACCTTAGTGTCTTTTTGTCATCCATTGCTTGGCACGGGGTCAGTTACATTAAAGAAATAAAGGGTCATTCAAATAACCCTGACACCTGGGGATGACTGATACTGTCCTCTACAAAGGCCAGCACCAAAACATTACTTGTAGCTATTTCTATAACACACTGCCTATTTTAACCTGAGAAAGGGTAGGCTTAAGTATAGTACTAACATGTGAGGAGAATTGAAGACGTGATTCATCATTCTATATGTATGATCATGATGAATATTTATATACCGTATGTACAGTACTTATTGGTATTAAGTATGGCTGAAATCCTGACTTCCACATAACTTGAATGTTTGTGAAAGTTTTTGCCATCAATGCTTAATTAAAGAAAACTCTAATAACTTGCTCAAGTCAGGATTTCACCCTGTGCTTATTTTATTTGAGGATGATGTGTTTTTTCCCCTTTTTAGGGAATGTGCTATTTGATGTGGAAAGTTAAACAAAGAACACAATAATCCATTTACTATAATTACTTAATTTCGTATTATGTGTTTAAAGTTATAATCATGTTGATAGGAGTTACAGGAGGGGGGGGGGTATTTTTCAAATAAACCTTTTACATATCAGTCTGCCTAATGATATTATTTAATGGCCTTCATAGTGCAATAGTATCATTTTAACACTGATGTTGTGGCGTGTTTGAGACTTCAAGCTAGAGTTCAATCGGACCTGATTTAGTCTTTTACCCAAGGTCAAATAAAATCACAGAAGGTTTTTGAATATTGTAGAAAGTTTTCAGTTTTCAGAATAAATGTGCAGGCAGTTTGTAAACAAAGATACAGCATAAATATAGCTATTTTTGTTTGAATTCAAGCTATTGTAATTCAATTATATGATGATCATGATTTATATACCTCCATATTATAGGAATATGATCCCAGTGACCTGCTATAACATGTCTAACTATAACATGCCAATTGTCGAAATGTAACCCACACTACAATCCTGCAATCTGGGCCCTTTATTGTGCTAATCCCATATTTCAGCAGCTATTATACATTATATTCTTTGTCCACAATGGCTGTTGATGACTGAGAGGAGAGAAATGAGAGCAGTCATCCCCCTCTAGATTTACTATCTTTGATAAGCGATATGTTTTGTTTTTTCATGGACAATATTCAACCCAAGTTCAGGTCACTGCCAGGTCCAAACCCAGGCTGCATTTTGTTTTTTCTAGTGACCAGAAAACACATGATCTGTGAAAAAAAGGCGGAAAGACCCTGATATGTTTAAGTGTACACGTCATGACAATGACATGTGTGTGTGTGTCCATTATCCTCTCTATGGTTTTGTGCACTTCACAAGGGACCATGGTAACCACCCATGTGCTCTAATATGACTCTAATCAAATTTGAACTTTGGGATAACTCTGTATGAAAAGCGCTATACAAATGAAATGTATTTGTATTATTATTATTTATTAATCAGGATAAATGTTTTCCCTTCCCAGGTGGCTGACCTGACAAGATCAGGTATTCCACTGACCTTCATGCAGTTCCTTTCAGTCCCACTACTGATTCCAGACTGGAGAAGAAGACTAGATATAGACACTAGATATAGACATGATGCATAATAAGTATGTGGACTCACTCTTCAAAGTCACACAGGGCACGTTTCTTGGTAATGTTTTTGGTGACATTTGCATATCATATTTGGTTTTATTTGAATTGGAGTCACATTGTCGTTTTTTCATAGGTTCATTATGAATATGTGTCTGGGTGGGTGCTTTACATTATTCGGACATGCTCTATATAATATTAGTACTTTCCCCAACACAGGAAGAATTGAATTTGTTCAAAGTGTTTTTGATAACTGTAATCAGTACTTGTCACTGTAATGTATTTGAAATGATCATATCAACAAAGGGATTCACTTGATTAGTATAGGGCTTTAAAGATGACACTTTTAATGTTATGTTAATTACTCACCCAACATAAAAAAAAACATCACATTTTAATGCTCATATACTACAGTGCTGAAGCCCCCTCCCTTAAAAGTGGTTGAAAAGTAGGTGTGGGTCACCTAAATCGTATTAGAACTTAAAGGAAACAACAAGACACCCCTCACATTGTGTGTGTGGTCCCTAAAGACCATGAACCATATACTTACTTGATTATTATGTTTCATATAAGCATACAAAGGGGAGCAGGATCACACACAAAGTCACAAAGCCACCTGCTCTATGTTTACCATATAACTTTGAAGGGGACTGTGTAGGATTTCATGAATTTGCCTCCAGGATAAGACCTGGTGCTTTATCCCCAAAAGTGAATGGTTCCCACTACCTTAGACAACCCCACCAAGATGGTAATGACCCTGTTTCCAACCAATCCCAAGGAAGTATGAGAACTATATAACTAGTCCTGGTCCCTATATATACAACCTGTCGACAGTAAATGTACTACAGATTGCACACATCTAGGAATATGGAGTCATCCCATAGCATTTTATGCTAGTCTATAAATTGGATTTTGGATTTGCACATTTTGTGCTTGACATTGACATCTGTGTGTTTTGCTGCAGATCTTCAGCGAGGACAGATTGGTGAGATGGATTTATGGAGCTTCCTCATACTGACTTCCCTGTGGATTGTGGGCCATGATCAGGCCATCACCCCTGCTGAATGTGGGGCTTACGCCAGACAACCAGGTATAGTAACTACATCACTTCTACATTTCACCTCTTGTTTACTGTAGCTAATCCTAACCATCTCAGCTTCATCCAAGACAGTGTTTATGATAAAGGATTTGAGGTGGGCCTCCCGAGTGGCACGGCGGTCTAAGGCACTGCATCGCAGTGCTTCAGGCGTCATTACAGACCCAAATTCAATCCCAGGCTGTGTCACAATCGGCCGTGTTAGGGGAGGGTTTGGCCGTGGGGGCTTTAATTGGCTCATCGCGCTCTAGTGACTCCTTGTGGAGGGCCTGGCGCCTTCAGGCTGACTTCGGTCATCAGTTGAACGGTGTTTCCTCCAACGCATTGGTGCAGTTGGCTTCTGGGTTAAGCCGGCGGGTGTTAAGAAGCGCGGTTTGGCAAGTTTTGTTTTGGAGGATGCATTACTCGACCTTAGCCTCTCCCGAGCCCTTTGGGGAGTTGCAGCGATGAAACAAGATCGTAATAGGATCATAATTGGATTGCAAAAAGGGGGTAAAATACACAAAAAAAGGGTTTGAGGTGGATAGGATTATAGTCTTGTTATTAGAAATCATATCTGAAACAGCTATATTGCTTCAGAGCAGGGACACTTAAACTATAGTGGTTTATCTGTATACATTAGCTCAGAATACAGTTTAATGTTTTTAATCTTACTCAGTGTCTTCCTGCATCTATCAGAATACACAGACATCTCTGTGGTCTGGAGGACCTCCCCCATTGACCTCGCTATTCAAATCTGCCCTGCCATCTAGTCTGTTGATCCTGAACCACATCATGGATAACACAGTCTGTAAGGGAACTCTGAACACCAGAGTGATTCCTCCTGTCCTCAGATTCAGCTTTCCCCTTTGCCAAGGGGACGCCTGCGGGAGTGTCTTCTTGTGATTATTAATAGGATAATGTTTATGTATGCTCTCCTCTGCCCTGGAGGAGTGCTGTGATAGAGGGAAGGCTCACAGCACACCTTGACTGAGGGGAATGAGGGAGCAGAGAATGTATGTTTCTGTCAGAGGTTTTGACTCCTGTGAAACTTTTAAAACATTTGAAACTTACCTTATCACGAGCTAGAAAGTAACACTAAATTGAACGCCCATTTACGCTAAAGAACAGGTGATGGCTTTCAGTCTAAAAGAAACTTCAAGGGAATGAGAGATCTCATTTTCTGGTTTGCTTGTGTGCTGAAGGGGTGTCCTTCTGACAGAGAAAAATGCTATTTTGTACACACTATTGCACACAGCAACATTCAAAGCCTCATAGTCAACATGTGTTCCAGAAACAGGGATATTCTCAGGCTTCTTCAGCCTCCAGACGTTCAATGTGAGCGCCGTGGTCCGATCATACGACCCCAACATTGGAACGGTCACCTATAATGCTGAGCTCAAGTACTTTTACTCCTGTGCTTACCCTCTGGAGTACCTCATCAAGAACACGCTAGTGGACGTGTAAGTGAAAAGATTTACTGGATATATCGCTTACATTTGAAAATCAGACACTGCTCTGCAATTGAAACTGGGCACCCATACAGTTGTTTTGTTTGCAGCATGATATTACACAGTTCAAACACAATTCAAAGCAGTTGATCTTTCTGTGGGGAGAGTGTTAGCCTGGGTCCTGCTGTAGTAATCAGTCAGCTACACTGGATCTAGGTACTCTGTTTGACCTTTCTCTTTTCCCCTCTTCAGGTCAGCCTCCTCCATTACTGTGAAGAACAACAAGGGTAGCTTCATCAGTGAGTTCATCATCTGAGCAATGCCCTGTTAAGGTTAGGACAACACAACCAGCACCTACGTAACACCCCATTCATGTACACACGGCTGCGACATGGCAAAGTGCCAATTTGCCAATGTGCTGCCACCTTATGAAATAACTCTAAACCTCTACCAACATGTGGTGGCACATGCCTGATCATATGTCTGATCTTAGTTAAGTGTGATTTTATAATGGTGCCATCTTCCTTTCTTCCATCACCAGGATGCAAACTATACCACGCCCCTGGTTATCCCTTCTCTGGTTATTGAGGACTAATGTCTACATTCAGGTTTTAGCTGCCAACCTGACTTGCCAGTAAGAACCTTCTTGTTGTGTTCCCTCTTAGCCTTGGTAATAATTAATAATCAAACAGTTTTAGAATGTGTATAAAGTTGTGATCTGAATTGTCTGACTCAGTTCTGATGACCTCACTCTTTCTCTACAGATACCATGTGCTTCTGGACTGATGTTATGTGTCCGTCTCCCCACTGCTCTCCATCTCAACATTCATTCATCTCTTTATATCGTAAGTCAATAAAGAAAAACCAATCTTCAATCAAATATTGAAAAAGTGTTGGTTGCCCGGTTCATATCAAATGAGTATTCATTGTTTAAAAAAATATATATATATCACCTTTCTTTAACCAGGTAAGCTAGTTGAGAACAAGTTTTTATTTGCATCTGCGACCTGCGAATAAACAAGCGTACAGTCAATAACACAATAGAAAAAAATAAAGTCTATATTTAAGTCTATATATTGTAATACTGGGCTTGATTAAACATTTAGCCTCCTTTGCATTCAGACACAGTGCACCTGCTCACTAGATAATTTAACTATCTCTATCCAGGTTCCTCTTTATCTAGTAAGCTCAATGCAAAATGGAGGAGTAGCCACTTTGTCTAGGCACCAAGGTGCCATATTCAATCATTAATAATCTTTCTGTATCTAGCAGTCTGTTGTCCTGCCTGTGTGCAAATGGGCAATTGTGAGGTGAGGTTCACCTTTTTTGTAAAGCTGCTCCATTGATCAGATGACCACCATGCTGGAGAATGGAGACAGCCAGAAGGCCCGTTTCTACTTTGTGATTGCACCACTTGCAGCAACTTCAAGGTACAGTACTATTGATCTGACCACACGACTTTAGGCCCAATCCATCCACAACAGATGTCACATCTTTAGTTGTTGTGAGATTTACAAATTAAAGTAAAAAAGTTAGAAAATGAAGGGTATCCTCCAGAAGTCACATTTGGCCTGTCTAAATTTACAGCCCGGTCTCATACACTAAACATAACATAGTAAACGAGGGACACTGTTTGTTATGGTTATATGAGAGGGAAGGTAAAGGCAAAAAACGAAAGGAGTCTGGTTGGTCGAGGTGGATAGGTAGGCATACAACGCAAATGTCTAGCAACCCAAAGAGTCCTATTTTTGTAACATATCATAGGAATTATAATTCGTAACATATCATACAAAATGGATGATGGACATCCAAAATAATACATTCCATACGTAACATATGTGCCAAATGTAATATTTGATACTAATTTCAGTGTTCCGGATTTTTGTTTTCTATGTTACCTCTACCCTCACCTCAGGACCCATCAAGACCATGGCAGAGAGCTGTATGTCCACTCTCTATGTACCTACAGTATATTCTATATAGCAATATGCTCATAATAGGACGTTATATCTTTCCTAAAAGACATTTGTTAATGTAATGATAATTTCACCATCATTATGTTCAGTAGGCCTATCTATTGTTTTCCAATTCCATTTCCAATACTAACATGTAATGCCAATTTGTTTGGAATAATCTTATGAATACTGTTTTTCTGGGGGGGTTTCAGTCTCTCTTACTTCCAAAGAAGAGGGTACATGTTTCTTTATCAAGTTAACTCTACTATCATATGACAAATTAGTGACAGCAAATCCTTCGCTTTTAAAGTTGTTGACATCCTTCTAACAGGAAGGTCAGAGTTGCTCAGATGGGAAGAAGCTTTTCCACTGGCTGTTGGTGTAATGTGTCATGTTGCTCCCTCTCCCCTTTGTGCACAGCGCTTTCTGGTGGCCAAGGGAGCAGCTTGGGTACGTCTGTTGGCCTGGGGATTGCTGTATCAGTTCTCATTGTGGTTGGTGTGGCTGCTCCACTGATGGCTGCAACCGGTTAAGCTAATGCCAGTGTCTAAGACTACCATGCCAAAGCCCTTTGGTCATCAGGAGATAGAGACATGACATGACATGAGATTGACAGAGTAGCATTTCAATACTGGTGGAGGTGTGAAGGTAGTGTTCTCTTCTACTCACTCAACCGTGACAATCGTTTTGGCGTTGTTTACGTTTCTTTGGATCACTTGAGAAACTGTTTCGGGGGTGGTAACATGAATATTCTCATTGGTTTAAAGCCTTATGGCTCTCCTAGTTAATAACTGTGTTATACCCGGATAAAGCATTAAATAAACTTCAGTTAGTGCTAAATACGGCTGCTAGAATCCTGACAAGAACCAAAAAATCTGATCATATTACTCCAGTGCTAGCCTCCCTACACTGGCTTCCTGTTAAGGCAAGGGAAGATTTCAAGGTTAGACTGCTAACCTAAAAAGCATTACATGGGCTTGCTCCTACCTATCTTTCCGATTTGGTCCTGCCGTACATACCTACACATACGCTACGGTCACAAGACGCAGGCCTCCTAATTTTCCCTAGAATTTCTAAGCAAACAGCTGGAGGCAGGGCTTTCTCCTATAGAGCTCCATTTTTATGGAATGGTCTGCCTACCCATGTGAGAGACGCAGACTCAGTCTCAACCTTTAAGTCTTTACTGAAGACTCATCTCTTCAGTAGGTCATATGATTGAGTGTAGTCTGGCCCAGGAGTGTGAAGGTTAACGGAAAGCCTCTGGATCAACGAACCGCGCTTGCTGTCTCTGCCTGACCGGTTCCCCTCTCGCCACTGGGATTCTCTGCCTCTAACCCTATTACAGGGGCTGAGTCACTGGCTTACTGGTGCTCTTCCATGCCGTCCCTAGGAGGGGTGCGTCACTTGGCAAAGTGGGTGGGGTTATATCCTGCCTGTTTGGCCCTGTCCGGGAGTATCATCGGATGGGGCCAGAGTGTCTCATGACCCCTCCTGTCTCAGCCTCCAGTATTTATGCTGCAGTAGTTTGTGTCGGGGGGCTAGGGTCAGTCTATTATATCTGGAGTACTCCTGTCTTATCCGGTGTCCTGTGTGAATTTAAGTATGCTCTCTCTAATGCTCTCTTTCTTTCTTTCTTTCTCTTGGAGGACCTGAGCCCTAGGACCATGCCTCAGGACTACCTGGCATATTGACTCCTTGTTGTCCCCAGTCCACCTGGCCGTGCTGCTGCTCCAGTTTCAACGTTCTGTCTGCGGCTACGGAACCCTGACCTGTTCACCGGACGTGCTACCTGTCCCAGACCTTCTGTTTTCAACTCTCTAGAGACAGCAGGAGCGGTAGAGATGCTCTCAATGATTTGCTATGAAAAGCCAACTGACATTTACTCCTGAGGTGCTGATTTGTTGCACCTTCGACAACTACTGTGATTATTATTATTTGACCATGCTGGTCATTTATGAACATTTGAACATCTTGTCCATATTCTGTTATAATCTCCACCCGGCACAGCCAGCCTGGTTCCTCTCTAGGTTTCTTCCTAGGGTTTGGCCTTTCTAGGGAGTTTTTCCTAGCCACCGTGCTTCTACACTTTCATTTCTTGCTGTTTGGGGTTTTAGGCTGGGTTTCTGTACAGCACTTTGATATATCAGCTGATTTAAGAAGGGCTATATAAATACATTTGATTTGATTTGATTTAACAAGTAGGATGAACCGTGACTATGGTAAACACAGATAGTTGACTACTGACCCTGTAAGAAACCTAATCTTTAGTTGGATAGGCAACATGGACAGTGTAATGTGTATGTACAATCCAGAGCTGCATTTTAAAGTTGAATTCAAAACTTAATATTATTGTAATCTTGATTTTTGTTGCATGTTATATAGAATTAAAGATTAGTTGCAAATGACTGTACCTTGCAATCAAGTGATCTCAGATGCCATAAGGATGAGTGAAAATGATATGTGTACTTAAAAAAAAAATCTGTATTCCAGAAAGATTACTAAAAGTTAATGTTAAGATTCATTTTGTTATTTAATTAAGTCATGACCTTTATATCCAAAGGAAGTGAGACTAAGGACTGCAAACGTTTCCTGTCTAAAATAGGACTTTTTCAAATAATATTACACGTATGACGACCTAAAATTGACTGAACACACAAAACCAAAATAACAAAGTGAAAGTAAGAAACTAAACAGTTCTGTCAGGTGAATACACGAAACAGAAAACAACTACCCACAAATCATAGTGGGAACACAGGCTACCTAAGTATGGTTCTCAATCAGAGACAACGATTGACAGCTGCCTCTGATTGGGAACCATACCAGGCCAAAAGCAGAAATACAAAACACATCAAATGCCCACCCCAACTCACGCCCTGACCACACTAAAACAGAGACATAAAAAAGGAACTAAGGTCAGGACGTGACAATGGCTTAGATCCCGCTAACGGGATCGATATGACAACAGCCAGTGAAAGTGCAGGGCGCCAAATTCAAAACAACAGAAATCTCATTATTAAAATTCCTCAAACATACAACTATTTTACACCATTTTAAAGATAAACTTGTTAATCCCACCACAGTGTCCGATTTCAAAAAGGCTTTACGACGAAAGCACACCAAACGATTATGTTAGGTCTGCACCTAGTCACAAAAACACAGCCATTTTTCCAGCCAAAGAGAGGAGTCACAAAAAGCAGAAATAGAGATAAAATGAATCCCTAACCTTTGATGATCTTCATCAGATGACACTCATAGGACTTCATGTTACACAGTACATGTATGTTTTGTTCGATAAAGTTCATATTTATATCCAAAAATCTCAGTTTACATTGGCGCGTTACGTTCAGTAATGTTTTGCTTCCAAAACATCCGGTGATTTTGCAGAGAGCCACATCAATTTACAGAAATACTCATCATAAATGTTGATGAAAATACAAGTGTTATGCATGGAACTTTAGATAAACTTCTCCTTAACCTGTTAGTCCTATAGGGGCAGTATTTCATTTTTGGATAAAAAGACGTGCCCGTTTTAAGCGCAATATTTTGTCACGAAAAGATGCTCGAATATGCTTGGAATTGATAGCTCTGGAAAGAAGACAGTCTTACGTTTCCAGAAATGCAAAGATTTTCACTGTGAGTCCCTTAGAACAAATGTTTCGGGCAAAACCAAGATGTATGACCGACCAGGAAATGCACAGGATTTCTGAGGCTACGTTTTCCATGATCGCCTTATATGGCTGTGAATGCGACAGGAATGAACGGACTCTTTCTCTTGTTTCCCCAAGGTCTCTGCAGCATTGTGACGTATTTGTAGGCATATCATTGGAAGATTGACCATAAGAGACTACATTTACCAGGTGTCCCGCTAGGTGTCTGCGTGCCAATTGGTGCGCAAAAGTCAGGTCCCGGTATTTTTCCATTCAAATCTCAGAACAAACCAGGCTACAAGGACGGTGCTTTCAATGGAGAGAAATATGACAAACCACCTTCAGGATTGATTCAAACAACGTTTTCCATGTTTCAGTCGATATTATGGAGTTAATTCGGAAAAAGTTCGACATGTAGGTGACTGAATTTTCGGTTAGTTTCGGTAGCCATATGCATAGTAACAAAAGGGAACGATGTGTCCTACACAAGAATCTTTCAGGAAAAACTGGACATCTGCTATGTAACTGAGAGTCTCCTCATTGAAACATCTGAAGTTCTTCAAAGGTAAATTATTTTATTTGATTCCTTGGCTGGTTTTTGTGAATATGTTGCGTGCTAAATGCTAATGCTAACGCTAAGCTAGCTATCACCACTCTTACACAAATTAGTGATTTTCTCTGGTTCTAAAGCATATTTTGAAAATCTGAGACGACAGGATTGTTAAGAAAATGATAAGCTTGAGAACAGGCATATTTATTTCGTTTCATTTGCGATTTTTAAAAATCGCTAACGTTGCGTTATGCTAATGAGCTTGAGGCTGTAGTAACGATACCGCATGCGGGATGGGGCGGACTAAGAGGTTAACCTTTCTAGTGCAGGCGTTCCGGTAGCGGAACCCCTCGACAACATTCCGCTGAAAAGGCAGTGTGCGAAATTCAAAAATATTTTCTAGAAATATGTAACTTTCACACATTAACAAGTCCAATACAGCAAATGAAAGATAAACTTCTTGTTAATCTACCCATCGTTTCCGATTTCAAAAATGCTTTACAGCGAAAGCACAACATATGATTATGTTAGATCATAATAAACATTGATAAAAGATACAACTGTTATTCACAGAATTAAAGATAGACTTTTCCTTAATGCAACCGCTGTGTCAGATTTTTTTTAAACTTTACGGAAAAAGCATAATCTGAGAACGACGCTCAGAGCCCAATTCAGACAGAGAAATATTTGCCATTTTGGAGTCAACAGAAGTTAGAAATAACACCATAAATATTCACCTACCTTTGATGATTTTCATCAGAAGGCACTCCCAGGAATCCCAGTTCGACAATAAATGACTGATTTGTTCCATAAAGTTCCCTAAAGTCCATCATTTATGTCCAAATAGCCACTTGTTGTTAGCGTGTTCAGCCCAGTAATGCATCTTCATGAGGCGCAAGCACTTCGTCCAGACAAAAACTCGAAAAGTTCCATTACAGGTCGTATCAACAAGTCAAACGATGTATGGAATCAATATTTAGGATGTTTATAACATAAAACATCAATAAGCTTCCAACCGGAGAATTCCTATGTCTGAAGAAAAGCACTGGAACGAGAGGTAACTCTGTCGGGAGCGCGCGTCACAAGCCTGAGACACTCTGCCAGACCACTGACTCATACGCCTCTACTTTATAGTAGAATCCTCATTCAAGTTTCTAAAGACGGGTGACATCTAGTGGAAGCCATAGGAAGTGCAACTTTATCCATATCCCACTGTGTATTCGGTAGACCAAGCTTTGAAAAACTACAAACCTCAGATGTCCCACTTCCTGGTTGGATTTTTCTCAGGTTTTCACCTGCCATATGAGTTCTGTTATACTCACAGACATCATTCAAACAGTTTTAGAAACTTCAGAATCTTTTCTATCCAATACTAATAATAATATGCATATATTAGCATCTGGGACAGAGTAGGAGGCAGTTCACTCTGGGCACGCTATTCATCCTAAAGTGAAAATGCTGCCCCCTGTCCCAAAAGAGTTAATGGAACCGCTGTGTCAGACTTCAAAAAAGCTTTACCGAAAAAGCACACCATGCAATAATCTGAGTACAGTGCTCAGACAACAAAACAAGCCATACAGATATCCGCCATCTTGTGGAGTCAGCAGAAGTCAGAAATAGCATTATAAATATTCACTTACCTTTGATGATCTTCATCAGAATGCACTCCCAGGAATTCCAGTTCCACAAAAAAATGTTTGATTTGTTCGATAAAGTCCATCATTTATGTCCAAATACCTCTTTTTTGTTCGGGCGTTTAGTACAAAATCCAAACTCACGAGGCGCGGGGAAGTCCAGGCGAAAGTTCAGACAAAAAGTCATATTACAGTTCGTAGAAACATGTCAAACGAAGTATAGAATCAATCTTTAAGATGTTTTTATCATAAATCTTCGATAACGTTTCAACTGGAGAATTCCTTTGTTTGTAGAAATGCAATGGAACAGAGCTAACTCTCACATGAGCGTGCGTGATCAGCTCATGGCACTCTGGCAGAGCCCTGACTCAATCAGCTCTCATTCCCCCCTCCTTCACAGTAGAAGCATCAAACAAGGTTCTAAAGACTGTTGACATCTATTGGATGCATTAGGAAGTGCAATATAACCACATAGACACTGTATATTCGATAGGCAATGACTTGAAAAACTACAAACCTCAGATTTCCCACTTCCTGGTTGGATTGGGCCTGAGTACCAGGCAGTTTACTCTGGGCACCTTATTCATCCAAGATACTCAATACTGCCCCCAGCCATAATAAGTTAAAATCTATGTTGTGGAAACTGTTATCTGAAACCTTTGTATATTTCCAAGAAGTGAATGGTTTTAGTTGTGTATATACACTACACCGCCAAAAGTATGTAGACACATGAAAGTATGTAGACCTTCAAATTAGTGGATTCAGCTATTTCTTGACAGGTGTATAAAATTGAGCTTACAGCCATGCAATCTCCATAGCAAAAACAGCATGGCACTGTCATAGGATGCCATCTTTCAAACAAGTCAGTTTGTCAAATTTCTACCCTGCTAGGGCTGCCCCGGTCAACTGTAAGCGATGTTATTATGAAGTGGAAGGTCTAGGAGCAATAACGTCTCAGCCACGAAGTGGTAGGCCACACAAGCTCACAGAACATTGCTGTGGAGTGCCGTTCTCACTGCCGAGTTCAAAACAGCCTCTGGAAGCAACATCAGCACAAGAACCGTTCGTCTGGAGCTTTATGAAATGGGTTTCCATGGCCAATCAGCCGCACACAAGCCTAAGATCATCATGCGCAATCCAAGCATCGGCTGGAGTGGTGTAAAGCTCGCCTCCATTGGACTCTGGAGCTGTGGAAACGCGTTCTCTGGAGTGGTGAATCACGCTTCACCATCTGCCAGACGGATGAATCTGGGTTTGGCGGATGCCAGAAGAACCTGCCCCAATGCACCTGCCCCAATGCATAGTGCCAACTGTAAAGTTTGGTGGTGGAGGAATAATGGTCTGGGGATGTTTTTCAAGTTCCAGGCTAGGCCCCTTAGTTCAAGTAAAGGGAAATCTTAATGCTACAGCATACAATGACATTCTAGACCACATATGTCAGAGTCAAGGCCCGCGGGCCACATCCGGCCCGCAAGAAGGTTTTTTACGGCCCCTGGGATGATCTTGATTTATTATTAGAACCGGCCCGCAGCAAGCCGGCAGCCCGCAGATCTTTTACACGCACCAATACTACATTTCCCACAATGCAAAGGTGACGCACCGAGCAGTAGGCTGCTTCATTTCAATATTTATTGGCACAGCAGTCGTCAGCATCACAGTAAAATTAACTTTCAGATACCCATCAAAAATGGCAAAACGGAAGGTGGATACTGAGAACCGGGGTTTCAAACAAGGTGGGAGTCGGAGTATATGTTCACGAAGGTAGCTGGAAAACCTGTGTGTCTTCTGTGTGGAGAAAGTGTGGCGGTACTGAAAGAGTATAATCTGAGACGACATTATGAAACGAAACACGCGGACAAAAACAAGAATATGGACATGGAACAAAGGCTACAAAAGGCAGAGGAATTAAAACGAGGCCTCAAATCTCGACAGGCTCTGTTCAAAAAAGCCAAATCACAAGGCCAGGCTGCTGTCAAGGCCAGTTTTATTTTGGCAGAAGAGATCGCTAAATCAGCCCGGCCATTTACGGAGGGGGATTTCATCAAAAACTGCATGATTAAAGTTTGTGACGAAGTTTGCCCAGAAAAAAGGCAACTCTTTTTAAATGTGAGTCTGAGCAGAAACACCATTGCCGAGAGAGTAGACCAGTTGTCCATCAATCTAAAAGAGCAGCTTGTGAAAAAGGGAAAAGATTTTATTGCATATTCCTTGGCTGTGGATGAGAGCACCGACATTTCTGACATTGCCCAGTTGTCAATTTTCATCCGAGGAGTGGACTCCAACCTAAGCGTGACAGAGGAGTTTTTGGCTTTACGTCCTATGCATGGCACAACTACGGGGCATGATTTGTATGAAGAGGTGTCAAGATGTGTAAATGAGATGGAGCTGCCTTGGGAAAAACTCGTGGGTTTGACAACCGACGGAGCACCTGCGATGTGTGGACACAGGAGCGGACTGGTGGCGAAGATACGGGAAAAGATGCAAGAGGAAAACGCGACAGGTGAGCTGACAGCTTATCATTGTATCATACACCAGGAAGCGTTGTGCGGTAAAGCCTTGAAAATGGAGCATGTAATGAGCATCATCACGCGCACAGTTAACTTTATCAGAGCCAAAGGTTTGAATCACCGCCAGTTCAAGGCATTTCTGACGGAGTTAGAAACGGAGCATGGTGATTTGCCTTATCACACAGAGGTGCGATGGCTAAGCCAGGGAAAGGTGCTTCAAAGATGTTTCGAGCTTCGTGAGGAGATTTGTCTGTTCTTGGACAGCAAAGGAAAGACACAACACAACTCCGAGACGAAATGTTTCTGTGTGAAATGGCTTTTCTGTGTGACATTACGAGTCATCTGAATGCAATAAACTTGCAGCTGCAGGGTCGGGATCGTGTCATCTCTGATATGTACAGTACAGTGAAGGCATTTAAAACCAAACTGACTCTGTGGGAGACGCAGATGCGGAAAGAAAATTTGAGCCACTTTCCCAGCTGCCAGACCATGAAAGAGAAGCTCTCTACCAGTGCGTTCCCGAGCACACAGTTGGCTGATAAAATAGGTATGCTTGCCGCTGACTTTCGACGCCGATTTGCTGACTTTGAAGCACAAAAAGCAGGTTGGAACTGCTCGGTAACCCATTTGCTGTTGACGTGGAAAGCTCACCACCAAACCTCCAAATGGAGTTGATTGACCTCCAATGCAATGATGCACTGAGGGCAAAATATGCGGCAGTGGGTGCTGCGGAGTTCGCCCGTTTCCTCCCGGCACAATGCCCCAGCTGCGCATCCAGGCTGCTCAAACGTTGTCTATGTTTGGCAGCACATACCTGTGTGAACAACTGTTTTCTTTGATGAACCTGAACAAAACATCACACAGAAGTCGACTTACTGCTGAACACCTCCACTCAATTCTGAGGATTTCTTCAGCTCAGAGCCTTACCCCGAACATTGATGAACTTGTGGAAAAGATGGGACACCACCAAGTATCACCCTCAACCTCAAACAAGTGAACATTACTGTGCAATCACATATTTAGAGTTTTTACTCAGTTCAAGTTTAAAAGTTAAAATTTAATATTTGTTTTCACTGCATGTTACTTCTCCTTAAACAAAGTGTTGTTTTTGATTAATAGATTTTTGCACTTTATTTTTTTGTATTTCAATCCAATTATATTTTAAAAATATTTCAGTTGAGTGGATGATAGAAAATTGCTATTATTGTTTTTTCTTTGAAGTAAATTTAGCCCACTTTTGCTAAAATAGAAAATATAGTCTACTGATGGTGCCTTGAATACCGGTTTCTTTCATTTAATGTTCATGTTATGGGGATATTTATATAAAGGAAATTTGTCTTTTGTGTCTGTTGAAAATTAAAGATTACTGACAGAGCCATAAGAAAATATTGCTTTATTTATCTGATCATATTGTAATATATTTGTTAGGTTTTCAGTAGGTTCAATTAGGTTCACTAGACTATATGCGTCATTTAAAAATTTTTCAATGAACATTCGAACAGTCCGGCCCTCGTCTTGTAGCTGATTTTTTTATTTGGCCCTCCGTCCATTTGACTTTGACACCCCTGTTCTAGACGATTCTGTGCTTCCAACTTTGTGGCAACAGTTTGTGGAAGGCCCTTTCCCGTTTCAGCATGACAATGCCCCTGTGCACAAAGCAATGTCCATACAGAGATGGTTTGACAAGATTGGTGTGGAAGAACTTGACTGGCCTGCACAGAGCCCTGGCCTCAACCCCATCAAGTACCTTTGGGATAAATTGGAACAGGCTAGGCTACTCTACTTGAAGCCAGAGATGCTTGTCTTGTTGCAGAGTTGTGGCCAGTTCTATTTCATGCGAATACTGTTAATTGAAACGTTCAAAACTCACTCAAAATGATTGCCAATAACAAATGGACCTCCTCCGACTGGGTTGAAATGGAACTGATCCTAATCCAATTTGTAATTGGAAAATGTAGGGCGACAAAATAAATGGAGAAATGAAAGAGCCTATTTGATGGAATGTAAACACAGACTGCCTTTTCATTACCATACAGTAAATATTTGGTAGATTTGTTCATATGTCATAGGATGATTTTCCTTTTAAGTACAGTACAGTACATGCTGTTCTTCCAGCATCTTCCCACTAGAGGGTATCTAACCACCATTTTCAGTTTTTCAGCATAGTGTTAATGTTGGTGAGTCTATGATTTACTACTACTCTAACAAACGAAGGATATAGTGATAGAGAGGAATCGTCAAAGATAAGCTTGTGCTGTCTGCAATGCAGTGGTAGGGAGTGCCTTTATTGTTTAACTGGCCCTCCAGTAAATTAGAGCACTTACAGTGCCTTTGGAAAGTCTTCAGACCCCTTGACTTTTTCCACATTTTGTTGCGTGCCTTATTCTAAAATGGATTAAATAAAAACAATTCCTCAGTAATCTACACACAATACCTCATAATGACAATGCGAAAAAAGGTTTTTAGAAATTTTGGGGGGAGGGACTTGGTCAGGGAGGTGACCAAGAACCCGTTGGTCAATCTGACAGAGCTCCAGAGTTCCTCTGTGGAGATGGGAGAAACTTCCAGAAGGACAACCATCTCTGCATCACTCCACCAATCAGGCCTTTATGGTAGAGTGGCCAGACTGAAGCCTCTCCTCAGTAAATGGCACATGACAGCCCGCTTGGAGTTTGCCAAAAGGCACCTAAAGACTCTCAGACCATGAGTAGCAAGATGCTCTGTTCTGATGAAACCAAGATTGATTTCTTTGGCCTGAATGCCAAGCTTCACGTCTGGAGGAAACCTGGCACCATTCCTACGGTGCGTGGGGGTGGCAGCATCATGCTGTGGGGATGTTTTTCAGTGGTATGGACTGGGAGACTAGTCAGGATCGAGGCAAAGTTGAAAGGAGCAAAGTACAGAGAGATCTTTGATGAAAACCTGCTCCAGAGTGCTCAGGACCTCAGACTGGGGCGAAGTTTCACCTTCCAACAGGACAACGACCCTAAGCACACAGCCAAGACAATGCAGGAGTGGCTTTGGAACAAGTCTCTGAATGTCCTTGAGTGGCCCATCCAGAGCCAGGACTTGAACCTAATCGAACATCTCTGGAGAGACCTGAAAATAGCTGTGAAGCAATGCTGCCCATCCAACCAGACAGAATTTGAGAGGATCTGCAGAGATGAATGGGAGAAACTCCCCAAATACAGGTGTGCCAAGCTTGTAGCGTCCTACCCAAGAAGACTCAAGGCTGTAATTGCTGTAAAGGATCTGAATACTTGTAAAAAATGTGATATTTCAATTTTTTTAAATTAATAATTTAGCAAACATTTCTAAAAATCTGTTTTTGCTTTGTCATTATAGGGTATTGTGTAAAGATTGAGGAGGGGAAAATTTAGGCTGTAACCTAACAAAATATGGAAAAAGTCAAGGGGTCTGAATACTTTCCGAAGGCACTGTATATCATGATTTGCTCGTGATGTCTCTTCAAAGTAATCTTAGCACCATATTCTTGACAGGTAAAGTGAGTGGTCTGGCTTTGTTTGATAATGGTGTCCTAAAAAATACAAGGTGAATATGTTGTGTGACCTTATGAAAAGTGATCTGCCTGAAATAGGGGGGAAAGGTCGAGGCACTGTCCTTAGCCTTTTAAGTAGGCCATATAACAAACTGTGACAGGATGACCCATTTTGAAACAGCAGAAGATAAATCAGTTGTGTAAGTAATCTCCGTAATGATTTGTGTAATTGTGTGTTAGGTATAAATCTCCCCTCTCTTTATAAGGGCTTCTTTATAGGTGAATTAAAATAACAAGGACAGGCGTGTGCTTCTCTAATAGTGTGGATATTAACCTTTAGCTACAGATGGTTCTCTAAAATGTTAATACTCTGGATCTAGTCTGGGGAGTGGTTGGTTTGGAACTCTGTGTTCTGTTTGGTTGCTCTGCTTCTGTTGCTACTGTATTTATCTGGGCCTAACTTGACAGGCCAGATGGAACACATGACCATTACAGTAACACAATAATGCATGCTCATGATGTGATTTGTTTTAGGTAAGTGCCTGTTAGTATTGTTGGGGAAACCAGCTGCCTGCAACCAGTGCCTTGCCTTCCACAGATTCGTGTTGCTTTATATACAGTACAGAATAGAAATAAATCATGCATTCAGTTGAGATTGAATTTTGCCAATGTGGGAGAAAATCTTATGTGGTTTTAGAGTATACACCTTTTTTGAGCCACACTCACCACAGAATGATGGCTTATCACAGAATGACAGGAACAAGAAACAATCACTATCTCAAACGCTGTCTCACCGGGCACAGACTTCAATTCAACATCTATTTCACATCTGTTCCACGTCATTTCATTGAAATGTTGATTCAACCAATGTGTGCCCAGTGGGGTGAGACTAATGCATCTATTGATCCGTCTTTAAGAATAAGAGCACAAGGCGAGACCCAAATGCAGACACAGGAGGCAGATGGATGAGCTCCGATATTTATTAAACCAAAAGGGGTAGGCAAAAGGCAGGTCGGGGACAGGCGAGAGTTCATAAACCAGGTCAGATTCCAAACAGTACCAGGGGATAGGCAGGCTCGAGGTCAGGACAGGCAGGGGTTCAGTGTACAGGTCCGAGTCCAAACAGTACAAGGGGATAGGCAAGCTCGAGGTCAGAACAGTTAGAGTGGTCAGGCAGGCGGATTCAGTGTCAGGACAGGCAAGTATCAAAACCAGGAGGGCTAGAAAAAAACAGAGACTGGGAAAAATAGAAGCTAGGAGAAACGCTGGTTGACCTGGCAAATCAAGATGAACTGGCACAGAGATACAGGAAACACAGGGATAAATACACCTGGGACTAATGGAGAAAAGAGGAGACACCTGGAGGTGGGTGGAGACAATCACCAAGACAGGTGAAACAGATCAGGGTGTGACATTAAGGGTAATATTACACTGATTCAGCTGTACATTATTTTGGGGATTCTATTGCTGAGCAACTGTTTGCATGGCACTGTGTTAGAATTGGTCAGACAGGCCAAGTATGAAGGATTGATAGACCTAGTCTACTGTAATTCAGGTCAGCCATATGAAGAATGAGAGTCCATCAATTTCACGTATTAAATCAACAAAGCCTTCTCTTTCTTTCTTTACAGACACATCGCTCTGTCTGTCATAGAGCTCTGTATTCTGACAGAATTGAAAAGAGTGTTAATGTTGGCATGGATACCAGGCAGGTAAACTGCATGGCCCTTAGAACAGATATGACCAGCTGAAGATGCATTAGATTACACATTAGATGTGGCCCCAGAGACACTAGTACACCAGATTTAGATGTTTGAAAGAGGATTGGGTGTGTGCACAATTATGCATGTATGTGTGTATTTGTGCATATGTGCTCACATGTCACCCACATGTGTGTGCCACGTGTGTGTGACTGACATCTCTTTCAAAGAGAAACCTGACCAGTTGCTCTGCAGGTCACCGTGGGCATCTCTTTAGATACAGAGCCTAGACTCACAAATACATGTTTTAACCAGGAGAAGTGTTAGAAGATAAAGGCAGAAAGTTTATGGTCATGCAAAGGTGATTTCTAATCTTGTGACCCAAGCACCTGGTTTAGATTTGGAATTTCTCAAATTTTCTCCCTATTTTCAGCAGGTATGTGGATATGAGACAACAAGAGGGTTGGGTCTGGCTCTGTCTTTATGCAAACAGTACAGCAGACAAAGAAAGACAAAAGTATGTCAAATCCCCCCAAAAGGAGGGGTAATACTACTTTCGAGGAATAGCCCTGCTTGTCTTCTTGACCGCTACACAAACGTATTACACATATTTTACTAGACTATTATAAAACTATAGGTAGACTATTATAAAACTATAGGTACCTACAGAAGAGTAGAGTAAAGAAAACCCCTGTGGAAGTTCTAGGTGAAGTGGTGGCCACCCAAGAAACAGGATTTGAGTGTCAGATTCACAACACATCAGGAGTCCACCAAACCTCTTTTAAAGCATGGTGAAGCTCATCTGTTGACTCTGGTTTGAGACTTTTACTTATTTCAGAATAAACTTGAACAGCGTTGATCTCTTCCACTCTCTCTCTCTGTGAAATTCATTCCCCTGTTCCCATCTTGATATCCCATATAGTCTTAAATACATCTTCTGAAATGGGTAAGATCATCATCACCCTGACCTGCTTCATCTTAACATATTTGTCAAGCAAGCCACCATTCTCTCAACATTGGGCTACTTGTTAATGATTGATGCGGCACCTCTTAATGTGATGGATGAAGCCCCCGCTGCATGCCGGGATAGGGGGCAGAAGGCTCCTCCTGTCTACTCTGTGAGTGTAAGTGAAGGGAACACGCCTTGTGCCTGTCTCTCATGGAACAAAGGCACATTTAATTTAAACTCCATCAATAATGCACAGCCAGGCAGACAGAAAGCAGGGAGGGGCTAAGGCAAAGAGGGGGCTGAGGGAGTGGGGGAGCACTGAAGAGCACCAACCTTAATTTGATAGAAGCAACATTTTCTTACGAATGTATTTGTCAGATATGCACACAGTAAAGTCTTAGCTTTTGCTTTATCAACACTCACGGCTCATGGCTTTTACAAAAACATATGTTTCCTTTTAAAATATTCTGGTGCATCCCTTACAACTCCCTAAGTGGTCATATTGTCAGCAAAAGGGAAGTATGTAGAACAGATACAGTGCTGACATTGTCAAGCTAGCACATATATTATGGCAGACCCCTGATTTTGCAATCACAGAGTTAGTAGTCAACAGACTTGGGGGCAGAGAGTGGAGTAGGGAGGATGGGAGGGGGAGTGGTTGAAAGGAAATGTTGTGTGGTGCAATCAGCAGAGAGTAGAGAGTGGGACCATTAGTGTGGAGTGTGTGGCTGGCTGTCTCCCTGCAACCACACCTACTCTACTCTACTGGAGGAACGCATGCCCACTTAGCCCTGCTGACCCAACACTAATGCAGTCTACAGGGGGGCGTAGGGGGAGGTAGGCCAGCCAGAGACACCCTTGCTGCACTCACACAACACAAATGCCCTCTGACACTCAGAGATGGGTGAATGTGCACAAGTCCCCATGTGAGCCGCTGGGAGACCTGAGGGGCAGGATCACCTTTCATAATTCATGGAGGGAGCCAGACATCCCCAAACTGGGGGCAGACTGCCTGGGGTGTGGGCCTGCTAAGCTAAACCAACCTGTTTCATTATGCATATGGTACATAGCATACTGTGACCCAAACTCACAGACAGACAGACAGACAGACAGACAGACAGACAGACAGACAGACAGACAGACAGACAGACAGACAGACAGACAGACAGACAGACAGACAGACAGACAGACAGACAGACAGACAGACAGACAGACACAGACAGACCCTCATACTTGTACATTGGCACTTTAACCTTCCAGCCACAGCTACCAAGTTGATGGGGTCCATGTAATTGCATGCCCTCCATGGCGAATAGTGGAGAAGACCCCCCTCTCATCTCACTCAGGTCTTTTGAGTGATTAGGCATGAAAGGGGAACTGGCGAGCTGATCAGGCATAAAGTGCTGGCAAACAGCATTGGGAGAAATCCCCCCTCAGTGCAGTCAAGTGTCAACTATCAAGGCGAGGAAAGGCAGAGCAAATTGTAATGAGTTAAGTGCAAAACAAATCAAATGTTATTTGTCACATGCACAGACTACAACAGGTGTAGACAGTACCATGAAATGCTTACTTACAAGCCCTTAACCAACAATGCAGTTCAAGAAATAGAGTTAAGAAAATATTTAATAAAGAAAATAGCACAATAAATAACAATAACGAGGCTATATACAAGGGGTACCGGGACCGATTCAAAGTCCTGAGGTACAGGTTAGTCAAGGCACATGTAGGTAGGTATAAAGTGACTATGCATAGATAATAAACAGTGAGTAGCAGCAGTGTAAAAACAAAGGGGGGGTCTCAATGTAAATAGTCCAGGGGGCAAATTGATTGGCGCCAACAGAGATGATCACCTCGCTTCTGGTCCTTAGGAAACTATGCAGTTATTTGTTGTTTTTTTCTATTATTTTCTGTATTATTTCTTACATTGTTAGCCCAGGAAATCTCAAGTGTTATGACATTCAGTCGGGAAAAACTATTGGATATAAAAGTGATGACAACTTAGCAACATTACGACCAGGAATATGTCTTTCCCTAAGCGGATCCTTTGTTCGGAGCTCCACTCTAGACATGGGATCTTATCCCAGAAGCCGACCCAAAACAACGCGGTCACCGCAGGAGAGGCAGACGGAGTGGCCTACTGGTCAGACTCAGGAGGCGAGCACACCATCCACCGCTCCCGAGCATATTACTCGGCAATGTCCAATCTCTAGATAACAAGGTGGATGAAAATAGGGCACGAGTTGCCTTCCAGAGAGACATCAGAGATTGTAACATTCTGTGTTTCACAGAAACATGGCTCACTCGGGATATGTTGTCAGAGTCGGTACAGCCACCCAGTTTCTTCATGCATCGCGCCGACAGAAACAAACATCTCTCTGGTAAGAAGAAGGGCGGGGGTGTATGCCTTATGATTAACGACTCATGGTGTAATCACAACAGCATACAGGAACTTAAGTCCTTTTGTTCACCTGACTTAGAATTCCTTACAATTAAATGCCGACCGTATTATCTTTCAAGAGAATTCTCTTCAATTATAGTCACAGCCATGTATATCCCCCCTCCAAGCAGATACCTCGTCGGCCCTGAAATAACTTTACTGGACTCTATGTAAACTGGAAACCATACATCCTGAGGCTGCATTTATTGTATCCGGGTATTATTATTTATTTTTTTAACTCTGTTTATTAAGTTTTACACACACACACACACACAGGCAAGACAACACAAAGCAATATAAATAATATACTCAACTAGAAAGAAAAAAAGAAAAAAAATACAAATAAAAAAATAGCTTTAAGGATACCATACTTTAGACAAGTTAAACACACCAGGCAGAAGGCTACAAAGGTTAAAGGGCAATCTATAGTACAGGGACAGAGCAAACACCTCACCATTGTTCCTGTAAACAGTCAAGGGATAAGGGTGGAGAAATGCAACCACTCACAGACAGTCATGGCCACAGACTGACCATCCATCTTCAATGCTTTAAAATAAAATAAAAATAGAATGATTATTCATGTAGGCGTGAACAAAATGTAAAAATAACTGGGAAAAACAAGCTCACACTTCAGTCTCTGCCCAGGCAAGATGAACAAGGCATCTGCGGGGCACAATCAATAAGCACATGGACCTTAATGCCCCCCCCAGCAAAAACACAGAGAGAAGCTCCTTCAACCCTTAAGTCACAGGGGGGGTCAAATACAGACTTATTTTAGTTTTAATTGGAATGCCATCAGAGGATGGACTGTTTAAAGTAAGACCGGAATGGAGCCCAAGCCTCATTAAACAGTTTGGGGTTCCCACGTGAATTGAATTGAATTTTTTCTAGTTTCAGAGAGCACAACACATCCCTCACCCAATATTTATAAGATGGGGGAGCTGCCATCTTCCAGTTCTATAGTATTAGCCGTCTAGCTAAAAGAGTTGTATAAGCAACAGTGTCCGACTGGATTCTTGATAGGGGGGTACCCATGGGCAGTACTCCAAAAAGGTATGTAAGGGGAGACGGATCTATAACAGTGTCATATATATCAGAGAAACATTTAAATATTAATTCCCAGAAACCTGACAGTTTATGACAGCCCCAAAACATATGCAACAGTGTGGCTGGTTCCACTTTACATCTGACACAGATAGAATCAAAATCAGAGAATATTCTTCCAAGTTTGGCCCCCGACCAGTAGATATGGTGAACCACCTTGAATTGAATGAGGCTGTGTCTAGTGCTAAAAGAGGATGAGTGCACCCTGTGCAGCACAGATTCCCAGGCGTCTTCCCCAAATCCTTTTCCCATCGAGTCTTTAAAGGCACCAAAGAAGGGTTCTGTAAGTCATGAATGATTGCATATACATCTGAAATTGCACCCCTAGGAAGCTTGTTCAACTCCAAGATGCTCGATATAGCTGTATTCGCAGGCCTATGGGGAAATCCAGGTGTGTTAGCTCTGACAAAGTTTCTAGTCTGGAGATAGCGGAAAAAGTGGGATTGGGGGAGATTGAACTTTTCCTGCAGCTGAGAAAAAGAGGCAAATGTATCATCAAAGAAAAATTGGGCTAGCGAGGAGAGGCCTAGTGAGTGCCAAATGCCAAAAGCCCCATCATGCAAAGATGGAGGAAATAAAATGTTCTGATTGATTGGGCCTGATAGAGAAAAGCCTCGGAGGCTAAAGGCTAAACGGAACTGATTCCAAATTTTAAGAGACTGCTTTACAATTGGGTTGACACACCTTTTGCCTAGGGACACTGGGAGAGACGAGCACAACACAGAGGAAAGTGCTGCAGGTTTACACGATTCAGACTCCATCTGGACCCAGAATGGTCTAGGGCCAGTAGGATCAGTCTGCAGCCAGTACAGAAGGGCTCTGAAATTTGCAGCCCAGTAGTATGTCTGAAAGTTTGGTAGAGCTAAACCCCCCAATGACCTAGGCTTCTGTAAATGTTTTCTACCAATCAGTGGTACCTTGCCATCCCAAATAAAATGCATGAAAGTTTGATCCAGTGACATAAAAAATATTTTTGAATAAAAATGAGTAAACATTGAAATACATATACAAATTTGGGCAACACATTCATTTTAATGACATTAATCCTTCCGATAAGAGAAAGGGGTAGTGAATTCCAAAAAGTAAAAGAATGTTTCAAACTGTCTGCTAGAGCAACAAAGTTTTCCTGAAACAAATTTGAATATTTCCTTGTCTCTTTAACTCCCAAGTAGGTGAATTGATCCCGGACAATCCTAAACTGAGAACTTGTAAAAGAGCACTTTAAAGCAGCCTTGTTTACCGGAAAAAGCTCACTCTTGCCTAGATTCAGCTTGTACCCTGAGATTGATCCAAACTTTTTAAGAACAGATAGGGCACGTGACAATGAGGTATCAGGGTTGGAGATAAACAAAAGGAGGTCGTCAGCATATAGCGAGACTTTCTGCTTCCAGCCCGCCCTGATTATACCTTGAATGGCATCAATAGAGCGTAATGCAATGGCGAGAGGCTCGATTGCCAAAGCAAACAACAAGTGGGAGAGTGGACAACCCTGTCTGGATCCGCGGTGCAAGGGAAAATAGTCAGAGGACAAGTTATTAGTCCGTACCGAAGCCATGGTGAGAAAATAAAGAATCTTTATCCACGCAATGAATTTGGGGCAAAAGCCAAATATATACAGCTGTTAGGTAATCCCACTCAACGCGGTCAAACGCTTTTTCGGCATCAAGTGAGACCACCACCTCCGGGTCCTCCGACGCTGGGGAGTACAGTATATTCATAAGGCGCCCAATATTGAAAAATAAATGCCTATTTCTCACAAAGCCAGTCTGGTCAGAGTGTATTACTTGGTGCAGAAAGCCTTCCATAAGGATGGCTAAAAGCTAGGTTTTTGTAATCACAGTTTAAAAGCGAGATTGGGCGATAGGATCCACATTCCAGGGGGTCTTTGTTTTTCTTTAATAGGAATGAAATTGAAGCCTGATAAAGACTAGGCGGTAGCTTTGAAGTATAAAGGCACTCTGCAAATAGTCGAGACAAGAATGGGCAAAGCAGACCAGAAAACGTCCTGTAAAATTTGGTTCGAAAACCGTCCGAACCCGGTGATTTACCACTTTTCATTGCGGACACTGCTGTTGCAATCTCCTCAGGCGTAAATTCTTCTTCTAGACAGTCATGGGGTCTGTATCAATTGAAGGCATATTCAAGCCATTAAAGAAGGAATCAATCAACAAAGGATCTTGAGGGGATTCAGAGGTGTATAGTGCAGAGTAAAATTGTTTGAATTGATCATTGATCTCTTTATGTATAACTGTGGTTGCACCAGGCGGGGTCCTTATTTGTGGGATTAAATGTGAGGCCTCAGATTTACGGATCTGATGTGCAAGGAGTTTACTGGCCTTGTCGCCTTGTTCATAGACTTTGTATCGAGCTCGCAAGAGTAACTGTTCAGCTTGCCTGGTAGAAAGCTCATCAAATTCAGATTGGAGGAGTTGGCGCTCTTTATGCAGATCAGAGGAAGGATCCGTAGCATACTTCTCATCCAATGTGGCTATGGACTCGCTCAGGTCCCGAAGTCGCTGAGCGCGAACTCTGTTTTGGTTGGCTGTATAAGAAATAATTTGGCCACGTAGGTATGCTTTGAGAAACTCCCATATGGTAGAGCAGGACATACAGTGGGGCAAAAAAGTTTTTAGTCAGCCACCAATTGTGCAAGTTCTCCCACTTAAAAAGATGAGAGAGGCCTGTAATTTTTATCATAGGTACACTTCAACTATGACAGACAAGATGAGAAAAAAAATCCAGAAAATCACATTGTAGGATTTTTAATGAATTTATTTGCAAATTATGGTGGAAAATAAGTCTTTGGTCAACTACAAACAAGCAAATTTCTGGCTCTCACAGACCTGTAACTTCTTCTTTAAGAGGCTCCTCTGTCCTCCACTCGTTACCTGTATTAATGGCACCTGTTTGAACTTGTTATCAATATAAAAGACACCTGTCCACAACCTCAAACAGCCACACTCCAAACTCCACTATGGCCAAGACCAAAGAGCGGTCAAAGGACACCAGAAACAAAATTGTAGACCTGCACCAGGCTGGGAAGACTGAATCTGCAATAGGTAAGCAGCTTGGTTTGAAGAAATCAACTGTGGGAGCAATTATTAGGAAATGGAAGACATACAAGACCACTGATAATCTCCCTCGATCTGGGGCTCCACGCAAGATCTCACCCCGTGGGGTCAAAATGATCACAAGAACGGTGCGCAAAAATCCCAGAACCACACGGGGGGACCTAATGAATGACCTGCAGAGAGCTGGGACCAAAGTAACAAAGCCTACCATCAGTAACACACTACGCCGCCAGGGACTCAAATCCTGCAGTGCCAGACGTGTCCCCCTGCTTAAGCCAGTACATGTCCAGGCCCGTCTGAAGTTTGCTAAACCTCCTTCCATCAGCAAGGGCATTGCAGATGAAACGTGGCTGGGTCTTTCAGCATGACCATGATCCCAAACACACCGCCCGGGCAACGAAGGAGTGGCTTCGTAAGAAGCATTTCAAAGTCCTGGAGTGGCCTATAGCCAGTCTCCAGATCTCAACCCCATAGAACATCTTTGGAAGGAGTTGAAAGTTCGTGTTGCCCAGCAACAGCCCCAAAACATCACTGCTCTAGAGGAGATCTGCATGGAGGAATGGGCCAAAATACCAGCAACAGTGTGTGAAAACCTTGTGAAGACTTACAGAAAAAGTTTGACCTCTGTCATTGCCAACAAAGGGTATATAACAAAGTATTGAGAAGAACTTTTGTTATTGACCAAATACTTTTTTTCCACCATAATTTGCAAATTAATTCATTAAAAATCCTACAATGTCATTTTCTGGATTTTTTTTCTTCTCATTTTGTCTGTCATAGTTGAAGTGTACCTATGATGAAAATTACAGGCCTCTCTCATATTTTTAAGTGGGAGAACTTGCACAATTGGTGGCTGACTAAATACTTTTTTGCCCCACTGTATATACTGTTCTATACCATCTATGCCTATCATTAGTTACTTTAAATAATGCCACTTTAATCATGTTTACATATCCTACATCACTCATCTCATATGTATATCCTGCTCTATACCATCTACTGCATCTTGCCTATGCTGCACGCTCATCCATACATGTTTATGTACATATTCTTATTCATCCCTTACATTTGTGTGTACAAGGTATTTGTTGTGAATTTGTTAGATTACTTGTTAGATATTACTGCATTGTCGGAACTATAAGCACAAGCATTTCGCTACACTCGCATTAACATCTGCTAACCATGTGTATGTGACCAATACCATTTGATTTGATTTGATTAATTGTTCAGCAGTCTTATGGCTGCGGAAGCTTATGGTGGTGAAGCTGTGGTGATATGCGGTGGCAGGTAGCCTAATTATTAGAGTGTTGGGCCAGTAATCAAAAGGTTGCTAGATCAAATCCCCAAGCTGACAATGTAAACATCTGTCGTTCTGTCCCTGAATAAGGCAGTTAACCCACTGTTCCTAGGCCGTCATTGTAAATACAAATTTGTTTTTAGCCTAGTTAAATAAAATATATATATTCTAATGGTACAGGCAGAAACCCCTGCAAAAATGTATCCTTTGGTTTTCTCAAATGATGGTCTCGACTCTTGAGATTGGTTTCAGGTTGTCCTGAAATGTCAGAACTGTCATTTAGAGTAATTGCCATATTACGATTGAGTCAGGCTGCCAGCTTTGGCTGCAAAGGATTTTGGATAAAATGTAAGAATAGCTGCCTGGTCCATGGTTTCAATGCAATTCATGATATATGGGCCTATTCACTCAGTCTCAGACATTAGAAAAACATTTAATTGAGTTTCATTGTTTTCCTTGTGCTGTTTTAGTTTTAATGTATTTGTTCATTATTTGTTAATACCGTCGGTCACACTTTAATGGATAGTCCGGATTTTCATACTATTTTACAAACTATCTGTTGATAAGCAGCTGCTTGCTAAGGTTAGGGTTAGGGTTAGGGTTAGGGTTAGAATAAGGGTTAGGGTTAGGGTTAGAATAAGGGTTAGGGTAAGGGTTACGTTTGAGGTTTAGGATAAGAATTAAGTTTAGGGTTAGAGCTAGGGTTAGGGTTACTAGTTAGTTAGTTGACATGTTACTGATAGATAGTTTGTAGAGCAGAGCTCTCCAACCTTGTTCCTGGAGAGATACCCTCCTGTAGGTTTTCACTCCAACCCCAGTTGTAACTAACCTGATTCACTTAATCAACCAGCTAATTATTAGAATCTGGTGCGCTAGGTTAGGATTGGAACAAAAACCCACAGGATGGTAGCTCTCCAGAAATAGGGTTAGAGACCCCTGCTGTAGAGCATCTACAGATGGACTATCAAAATAATGTATGTTTGTAAGTTTTCAATGCTCTGTTAGTTTTCAATGCTCTGTTAGTTTTCAATGCCCTGTGTAGTTTTCAATGCCCTGTTGTTTGTGCAGCCTTTGAAATGCAGCTCCATGTTTTCCCAGACCTACTCCCATTCCTCCTTCTGATAGAATGTGAAAGAGTGGAGGTGCTTAATGTGCCGCACCTCATTTCTGACTCCTAATTTCAGGTGAAAAAATGTATGCATGTGCTATTACTTATTTTCTTCGCAATCATTCTTCAGCCCGCGGGGGTGAGTTGCCCCCCTCACTAACTCTTTCTTATTTATTATTCACATACCCTCTCCCACCCACCCACACTCTTTCTTTCAACCTTTGATAAGTTCATCTAACAAAGTATTTCTATAAATAAATGAGAGCTTAAGCATAATTTTACTTAACACATCCATCTGCAAGACAATAAATTAGACATCTGTACAGCATGGTTTTCATTGGTGAAAAAAGGGTTATTCGGCTGTCCCCTTAGGAGAACCCTTTTTGGTTATTTCCAGGGAAATAACCAAAAAAATACATGGAAGACAAAAGCATTCAACCTGGAACCAAAAGGGTTTTACCAAGAACCAAGAAGGGTTTTTCAAAGGGTCCTCCTATGGAGACAGCCGAAGAATCCTTTTTTTCCTTTAGTGTAAAGTGAGCTAAAGTAGATAAGGCTGCTGCCATTAAGCCCCAGAGATCTCGTATCCTTATGTGAAGCTTCAGCAGACCTCTTGGATTAGCCAGAGATATCTATGAAGTGGCTAAATGACATATTGTAGTGGTGCATGTTGGGAGTAAACTCACACTCTCTCTTCTCTTGTGAGCAATGTTCCCTCTCAGCTGCCAGACTGCTGAGCAGCTTCCCTGGGACTGCTGCGCAGAGTGCAGAAGAATATCAGCCCATGGAGGGAAGCACGAGATTGAACTTCACTCAACTTTCTAGAGTTTTCCCTGTTAGTTAACACTATCAACATTTCCCTTCAATGTGGCATTTGTGATCGAATATTAGCCACTTTCAATGCAACATACCGAAACAAAACGAACCATGCAAGAGATTTTGTTGTAGGCAGAAGGCATTGGAGTAGGATTCTATTCCTCTACACAGACAAGTGTGGCATAACCAATCAGAGCTGCAGTAGGCCTATATGCAAATAAACCATTGCCATATATAGATATGTGCAGTTTACTTTGAACTGGACTGTGTTTACAGCTGTGGTCATAAGTAGATGTGTTTCTTTTTAGAGATGCATGTAGCCATGTGTGCATATTTTGTTCATATCCTTTGCTAGTTAGAGCGTCATTAGCCCACTTATAGATAATTTGTAGTCAGCAATAGTGGAGTGACTGCTTCCTACAAGAGTATAAAATGTGTACATTTCTATACATCTTTAAAAAGCAAGTCAGGTAAAGAGCTTTTTTCATCTTAAATGGGCAGGGTTATATTTTGAAACAGGCTTGAATAAGCTAAGAAGCCAACAAGCAGAGGGTTGCATAATTTGTCTGATTCTCTGTAATAACAACACAACAACATTTTCAGTCACCTTCTTATCTGAAGGAGATAAACAGGTCAATGTCAATCAAAAGTCTCATGGCATGTAGGCCTACATTGAACACCACACATTGGATGCTACTGTAGGCTGAATGATAGAACAGCTATTTCCATGTTAAAATGTTATGGGGTGTATTTTCTCCATTGTTTTTGATGGTAGTCCACTCTGGTAGGCCTACATTATGATCAAATAGCCACATTAGCCTACGTGGTCACTGTTAAAACTGTCACTTAACGTGGGTACAGCCTCAGTGTTCACAGTGAACGCATGCTGGAAGTTGCACAGAATTTTCACAACGTTCAAGTTTGCACTCAGCAAACCTGAAATTATCTCAGTGCCCAAAAAAATTAAAGGGAACACTGCTTGTGAGGTATGGTGTTTCCTTTTTAGCATTTTCAAAAAGAGTCTAGGTTCAGGGAGAGACATTTTTAGATGATGATATCCTTCAAATCCCATGGTAAAACCACAAAAACAACCTGCAGAGAACTGACTAAAACTACTCTCTTTAAAGATGTTCATGAAAACCATCAGGGAGATTGAGGTTTCAGATTGTTAACTGAGGAGTAAAATAATGAAAAATGAGCTTGTCTACCAACTGTGCTCCACCCTGATTTGAAAACAATGGGAAGATGAGATCCCTGTGGGAACTGAGGAGCTGGAATCCCAAAACACAGATACAACTTTCCCATGACACATCCCTGAAAATAGGGGATTCATCATCATGCTTGTTGGGGAGAAACATCTGAGCTCTCTGCATCATCCGGATTCGGGTGTGAGTGCTGGAGGCAAGGCACATCACCACCGTTTGATTAAAGATTTATACCCTTTCAGACATGATTTCTCTCATTTTCTAAGGGCCTTATCTGAGAAGGTCTGCTGGGCGATGTAGTTTAAGAGAGGGGTGTGGCCCTGTCTCATTTGTTTTGCTGTGGCTGTTGTTGTGGTTGTGTATTTGTAGCTGGGGTTCTAAACAACAGAGGTAGTCATGAATATATTCAGTGTGGCTCATTTGGTTACATGGGTTATGAAGGATTCAACGGCCAGCATAAACAGAGCATGACTGTGCTGTTACCTTCGGTAGGTGTCAGTCAGTCTTCGCCCTGAAGCCCCAGACAACAGCCGTCAATTACTTCAATTTGGTGTCTCTGTCTCTCTGAGAGTGGAAACATCAAGATCGTTTCAGCCTTTTCATTCTACACTGAGCTGTGGTGGTGGGAGTAGAAAATTGGTCACGAAATTAAAATGAATGAATAATGGGATGAAGGTGTGTTCCCGAAAATTCCACATTAAACATGAAATGGGTTTGGCTAATCCTTTGATGAAGCACAAAGAGAGAAGGTGCAGAGAGAAATAATCTGTTCTTTAATTAGTTCATCAATGTTGTATTTAAGGAGAGTGAAAAGGCAGGCAGATCCTTTCAAACTCTGGTGGATTAAGTAAGCAGCGTGAGTTTAGGGTCAGAAGATCTAATGAACCTCAGTGTATTATTTAAATGTTTTATACTCTGCAGTCAAGTGTTTTGGAGAATTTTAGGTGTATATCTTCAGCTTTCTATTTCATTTTGTTTACAAGGTTGGGGTATGTGGGTGTGTGCATGCGTATTTTGGTATGTGTGAGTGGGTTTGTGCATATATGTGTGTGCATGCACATGTTTGATTGTAGTGGATGGATCATGGCTGTAGAGGCATGATGGACTGACTTACAAAAGACTCATTGTAAAAGACAGACCTCTGGACATGGGTTCTCATCTTTGAATAGAAAGCGGGTACCGGCTGGTGGGATTCTGGAAAGGCTGAAGGCCTGACCTCTGACCTTGTCGTGAAATATGGCCAGTGCTGACGGGATTAGAGCCCTGTTCTGTTTAGATGGAGAGAAAGTGCCAGAAGGCTTCATGGAGTCAGGAATAGGAACCAGACACAGTCTGAGTAATACTAGAACACAGTGGGTTTGTCATCGCAGGAAGCTGCAGTACCAACAAGGAAAATTAACCAGTAACAAGAGGTTTACTGGGGCTAATTTCATGAGCTAGCACTACTGTTGTGGCCTTGGGCAAGGAAGGCACATTGTAGCGATTAGTAAACACGCTATTAGCATGTGTAATCATTAAAACTGAGAGAGAATTATTGTTATATGAGAGTGCTATGATATAGCTAAACATAGCCTGCTATGTATTTTTCACCTCCACTGTGATGTCTTACTATATGGACAAGGGAAACGAGGCAACTGAGTTTATTAGCTTCTGTGGTATTTCTGTGAATGTCAAGCATTCAAAATTACCCTCAGCAAAGGTGGTCTTGGGAATGTGACAGGGATGTTATGCTGTCCACGTATGGCTCAGATGAATGGTTTGTTGTCCTTGTGACAGTTGCCATGGTGGGCAGAAAGATGAATGAGGAGTGGCTTTCTGTGGGCCAGGCACCAGGATGCTTCTGAGGAGAGACGGAAAAGAGCCTTCGTCTAATTGTTAGTTTTTTTGTCATCAGAGATGGGCCAACCCACTCATTATCAGTCCAGGCAGATTCTCTGGGTGAGAATAGTGGATGGCATCACTGAATAATGGCATTAACCTTCACCTCTGAAGCATCATTGTGCTGCGATGCGGACAGACAATAAGCCTCTTGTCTATTTTCCCTGAAGAGAAGACAGTTTGGAAAGCAAGCATGCCTCAATGTAACAGACACACCTTGAAATCCTGACCTATATTTCCGTGGACACAAGCAATGCTGCTGGTCTGTGGGCACTGAAAATGCCTCTGAGAGCTTTTACAAGTTTTCATTTCCAACTCTTTTTCAATTCCCTTCTCTCCATTTCAAAATGTTTATATTTCCAGTACCTCTTGCTTTTATGTTAAATCTGGGTGTTTCTGTGTTTGTTGCCCTCAGGTTGAATGTGGCCATGGAAATTATCCTCAAAAACAGTTGTTCCTCAAGTAAAGATTAAACATTGCAATAGGAAGCAGATGGCATGCTTTTTGGGCGCATGGTGGATCCATTAACTGTTCATTCCAGTTGACCTGAATGATATTATTTGTGTTTGTTCAATAGCAAGATGGAAACGGTGTAATATGGGGTCATTTGCAGTGATCTATGATAATAAAACAATTATATGATTAGAATTCCGTAATAAAAATGGAATATTATGGTGTCATGAATTGTTAATGTGTTATGAATGCAAGTGCAAACCCCCTTCAAGTTGTGTTACAGATAGGTTTGTCATTTCCCTTCTTCACCTTAGCATTCTCAGAAGGTGAAATCATGAGTTCCTTGCTGCAGGCCACACATCGTTATGTGGCAAAACAAAAACACAGGCAAAATACGCAAGACGATTGGATGAACCCATTTATTATGCACAGAATAAATTGGCCTCTGAAGCTTGGTGAAATGAATCTTCCTCTGAATTTCCCCCGAAATGTTTTAATTGACACACATCAGTTTGGTTATGCTAAGTCAATCCGTAATATTTTCATTTATTGAGGAGTAAAAAGTCAAACCTGTCACGAGTCCGACCGAGGGTGTTTCCCCTTCCCGGGCGGGTGGCGCTCGGTGGTCGTCATCACCGGCCTATTAGCTGCCACTGATTGTTTTTCCTCCCCCTCCTTGTATGTTTAGTGGTAGCACCTGTTCATGTCTAATTAGTTTGTCTTTATTAGACAGCCGGCCCGCCTGGTTGTTGTGCGGGATTATTTCATTGTAAACCTTCGGCTCTGTTGTAAGAGGTACGTGCTTAGTCGTGATTTTTTCCATTGTACTTTTTCCCCTGTGTTTGGGAACATTACTTTTGTGAGCACCCTGTGTTGCGTTGGTGCTAGTAAAAGACGCACAGCATTAAACTCTGTCTCCTGCATTTGACTCCACACCCACGACACCCGGAGCATTACAGTATCCCGCACCTCTGATTTATGGAGTCAGCAGGAGCAGCAGCCAACCCTCTCCCATCGATGGAGGAACGGGTTCTCCACCACACCACTGTCCTCCATCGGATCGGATCCGCGATGGATCAAGTGATGGAGAGAATGGACAGATGGGAGAGGAGTGGTCTCCTCTCTCCACCTTCGGCACCCACGGTTCCGGACTCCCCATCTCCCGACTCCAGCACCCTCCGTCTGACGCTACCGAGGGCTTATGATGGAGCGGCGGGTTGCCAGGGTTTCTGCTTCAGCTGGAGCTATACCTGGCCACCATCAGACCCACTCCCTCAGGAGCAGAGAGGGTGAGTGTCCTCATCTCCTGCCTCACGGGTCGTGCTCTGGAGTGGGCGAACGCAGTCTGGAATGGCCCAGACTCAGCGGGAGCACTACACAGAGTTTTCCTGCCGCTTCCGTGCCGTGTTTGATCACCCTCTAGACGGACGAGCGGTGGGAGAACGACTATTTCATCTCAGGCAGGAGAAGAGGAGCGCCCAGGATTACGCGCTGGAGTTCCGGACCTTGGCAGCCGGATCTGGGTGGAACGACAGGGCCCTTATGGACCACTACAGGTGTAGTCTCCGAGAGGACGTCCGCCGGGAGTTAGCGTGTCGGGACACCACTCTGTCACTGGATCAGCTGATCGACATGTCCATTCGACTGGATAATCTGCTGGCTGCCCGCGGGCGTTCAGAGAGGGTTCTGTGCGTTCCACCACCCAGCCCCTCCGCTCCCATTCCCATGGAGTTGGGAGGGGCTACGCCGAGGGGTACCGGAGGAGGTGGCCTTCCCTGCACCAACTGTGGTCGGAGAGGGCACACATCTGATCGGTGCTGGGGGGGTCCGTCTGGGAGTAGAGATGGCAGGCGGAACGCTTCTCGGTCACCCCAGGTGAGTCAGCATCAAACTCACCCAGAACCCCTTGTTGGCCATATGTTTGTCTTAATCTCTTTCCTTCACTTTTTCCCTCTTCCCAGCATAGGGCGCTAGTCGATTCAGGCGCAGCTGGGAACTTTATGGATCGCGGACTCGCCCTTAAGTTAGGGGTTCCGCTGGTGCCGATAGATTCTCCTTTCCCCGTGCACTCCCTAGATAGCCGGCCATTAGGGTCAGGGATGGTCGGGAGACCACGGTCCCACTGGACATGGTGACGCAGGGGAATCATAGGGAGCGTATCAGTTTTTTTATTATTGATTCGCCTGCGTTTCCAGTGGTACTGGGGACTCCCTGGCTGGCCCGGCACAATCCTAAAATTTCGTGGAGACAGGGGGTTCTCCAGGGGTGGTCAGAGGAGTGTTCTGGAAGGTGTTTGGGAGTTTCCATCGGTGCCACGTCGGTGGAGAGTCCAGACCAGGGTTCCACGGTGTGCATTCCCCCCGAGTATGCCGATTTGGCAATCGCTTTCAGTAAAGTGAAAGCGACTAAATTACCACCTTATCGACCGGGAAGGGATTGTACGATAGATCTCCAGGTGGATGCTGCGCTTCCCAAGAGTCACGTGTACCCGTTGTCCCAGGAGGAAACGTTGGCAATGGAGACATATGTCACGGAATCGCTGGGACAGGGGTACATTCGGCCCTCCATTTCACCCGTCTCCTCGAGTTTCTTTTTTGTGAGGAAAAAGGAGGGAGGTTTGCGTCCGTGTATCGATTATAGAGGTCTAAACGCCATCACAGTGGGGTATAGTTACCCTCTACCTCTCATCGCTACGGCGGTGGAATCGTTCCACGGAGCGCAGTTCTTCACAAAACTGGATCTCAGGAGCGCGTATAGTCTGGTGCGTATTCGGAAGGGAGACGAGTGGAAAACCGCATTTAGTACTACATCCGGCCACTATGAGTACCTCGTCATGCCGTATGGGTTAAAGAATGCTCCAGCCGTTTTCCAATCCTTTGTAGACGAGATTCTCAGGGACCTGTGCGGGCAGGGAGTGGTTGTTTATATCGATGACATTCTGATCTACTCGGCCACTCACACCGCGCATGTGTCTCTGGTGCGCAAGGTGCTTGGTAGACTGCTGGAGCATGACCTATACGTCAAGGCTGAGAAATGCGTGTTCTCTAAACGAGCCGTCTCTTTTCTGGGATATCGCATTTCCACCTCGGGGGTGGTGATGGAGGGTGACCGCATTAGGGCCATGCGTAATTGGCCGACTCCAACCACGGTAAAGGAGGTGCAGCGGTTTTTGGGTTTTGCCAACTACTACCGGAGGTTTATCCGGGGTTTTGGCCAGATAGCGGCTCCCATTACCTCACTGCTGAAGGGGGGCCCGGTGCGGTTGCAGTGGTCAGCAGAGGCGGACAGAGCATTCAACAAGTTGAAGGCGCTGTTCACTGATGCGCCCGTGTGTTGGCGCATCCGGACCCCTCTCTAGCATTCATAGTGGAGGTGGACGCGTCCGAGGCTGGGGTGGGTGCCGTGCTATCACAGCGCTCGGGTACGCCACCAAAACTCCGCCCCTGCGCTTTCTTCTCAAGGAAGCTCAGCCCAGCGGAGCGTAACTATGATGTGGGGGACCGGGAGTTGCTAGCGGTGGTTAGAGCTCTGAAGGTGTGGAGACACTGGCTTGAGGGGGCTAAGCACCCTTTTCTCATCTGGACCGACCACCAGAATCTGGAGTATATTCGGGCAGCTAGGAGACTTAACCCACGTCAGGCAAGGTGGGCCATATTCTTCACCCAGTTCCGGTTTACTTTGTCTTATAGACCGGGCTCCCAGAACGTGAAGGCTGACGCACTGTCCCGCCTTTATGACACCGAGGATGGGTCCACCGAACCTACTCCCATCCTTCCCGCCTCAAAGCTGGTAGCCCCAGTGGTATGGGAGGTGGACTCGGACATCGAGCGGGCGTTACGGGCTGAACCCGCGCCTCCTCAGTGTCCAGCGGGGCGAAGGTACGTGCCGCTTGGTGTTCGGGACAAACTGATTCGGTGGGCTCACGTCCTACCCTCCTCGGGTCACCCTGGGGTGACGAGGACAGTGGGGAGCCTTCAGGGGAGGTATTGGTGGCCTACGTTGGTTAAGGACGTTAAGGGTTATGTCTCCTCTTGCTCAGTGTGCGCTCAGAGTAAGGCTCCTAGGCACCTTCCTAGAGGGAAGCTACAACCCCTCCCCGTTCCACAGCGGCCATGGTCACATCTGTCCATAGATTTACTGACCGATCTCCCGCTGTCTCAGGGGAACACCGCGGTTCTAGTGATTGTGGATCGGTTTTCTAAGTCCTGCCGTCTCCTCCCGTTGCCCGGTATCCCTACAGCCCTGCAGACTGCGGAGGCATTATTTACCCATGTCTTTCGGCACTACGGGGTGCCGGAGGACATCGTTTCTGATCACGTCTCGGGTATGGAGAGCGTTCATGGAACGCTTGGGGGTCTCTGTCAGCCTGACCTCCGGTTATCACCCCGAGAGTAATGGGCAGGTGGAGAGAATGAACCAGGAGGTGGGTAGGTTTCTGCGGTCGTATTGCCAGGATCGGCCAGGGGAGTGGGCACGATACATTCCTTGGGCTGAAATGGCTCAGAACTCACTACGCCACTCCTCTACTAACGTGTCCCCTTTTCAGTGTGTGTTGGGGTACCAGCCGGTCCTGGCACCATGGCATCCAAGCCAGACCGAGGCTCCTGCGGTGGAGGAATGGGTACAGCGCTCCAAGGAGACCTGGAGGGCCGTCCAGGAATCTCTACGACAAGCGAGTGGACGGCAGAAGAGGAGTGCTGACCGCCACCGCAGTGAGGCCCCCGTGTTTGTACCGGGGGACAGGGTCTGGCTCTCGACCCGAAACCTACCTCTCCGCTTGCCCTGCCGGAAGCTGGGTCCGCAGTGTGTAGGGCCCTTTAAAGTCCTGAGGAGAATAAACGAGGTGTGTTATCGATTACAACTCCCTTCCTATTATCGCATTAACCCCTCGTTTCATGTGTCTCTCCTCAGGCCGGTGGTACCTGGTCCCCTGCAGGACAGTGAGGTACCGGAGGTCCCTCCCCCCCCTCTGGACATCGAGGGGACCCCGGCGTACACGATCCGGGCCATTCTGGACTCAAGACGCCGGGTGAGGGGCGGTACTGTCACGAGTCCGACCGAGGGTGTTTCCCCTTCCCGGGCGGGTGGCGCTCGGCGGTCGTCATCACCGGCCTATTAGCTGCCACTGATTGTTTTTCCTCCCCCTCCTTGTATGTTTAGTGGTAGCACCTGTTCATGTCTAATTAGTTTGTCTTTATTAGACAGCCGGCCCGCCTGGTTGTTGTGCGGGATTATTTCATTGTAAACCTTCAGCTCTGTTGTAAGAGGTACGTGCTTAGTCGTGATTTTCTCCATTGTACTTTTTCCCCTGTGTTTGGGAACATTACTTTTGTGAGCACCCTGTGTTGCGTTGGTGCTAGTAAAAGACGCACAGCATTAAACTCTGTCTCCTGCATTTGACTCCACACCCACGACACCCGGAGCATTACAAAACCACTATTTGGAATCGGAATAAATTGCCGATAAAACGGCAATTGTCTCCCAGTACAGACATCATTGTACATAATTCATTGTACATTCATGTGTAGGCATCCACTAACACAAGACTGTTTTGTTACTGTAGTCTGTCGTGCCATTGGTGTGATGCTGATGTGTATAGAACATGGAGGCCTTTGAAGACTACACCTGATCTTCCATTATATTGATATAAAGTCGGATTTTTAATATTTTATTAAAACATGTTTTTTTAATGTAGATGGTAGATCAGCTTTAATATTTCAGATACATTGTGGCTTCCATTAATGTAACGGTCTGCATAATTTCCAATCCCCTATATATTTTTTGTAAATATATATAAATTATATACAATATATATTTTTTAATGCATTGTCCTTTATTACTTTATTATTTCCCCTAACCCTGCCATCCCTTCCCTAATTTTTATTTTATTTTATACGTTCATTTAACTAGGCAAGTCAGTTAAGAACAAATTCTTATTTTCAATGATGGCCTAGGAACAGTGGGTTAATAAGAACAAAATCTTGGGTTAACTGCCTTGTTCAGGGCCAGAATGACAGCTGTTAACCTTGACAGCTCATGGATTTGACCTTGGAACCTTTTGGTTACAAGTCCACCACTCTAACCACTAGGCTACCTGCCACCCGCCACCCAGTAATAAATTGAAGTCGCAAGTTTACATACACTTAGGTTGGAGTCATTAAAAAAGTTTTTTAACCACTCCACAAATTTTTTACAAACTATAGATTTGGCAAGTCGGTTAGCACATCTACTTTGTGCATGACACAAGTAATTTTTCCAACAATTGTTTACAGACAGATTATTTCACTTATAATTCACTGTATCACAATTCCAGTAGGTCAGAAGTTTACATACACTAAGTAGACTGTGCCTTTAAACAGCATGAAAAAATTCCAGAAAATGATGCTAATTGACATAATTTGAGCCAATTGAAGGTGTGCCTGTGGATGTATTTCACTTCACAAAATAGATGGCCTCATAAGGAAGAACAATTATGTGGATATATTGAAGCAACATCTCAAGACATCAGTCAGGAAGTTAAAGCTTGGTCGCAAATGGGTCTTCAAATGGACAATGACCCCAAGCATACTTCCAAAGTTGTGGAAAATGGCATAAGGACAACAAAGTCAAGGTATTGGAGTGGCCATCATAAAGCCCTGACCTCAATCCTATAAAAAATCTGTGGGCAGAACTGAAAAAGCATGTGCGAGCAAGGAGGCCTACAAACCTGACTCAGTTACACCAGCTCTGCCAGGGGGAATGGGCCAATTCACCCAACTTATTGTGAGAAGCTTGTGGAAGGCTACCCGAAATGTTTGACCCAAGGTAAACAGTTTAAAGGCAACGCTACCAAATACTAATTGAGTGTATGTAAACTTCTGACCCACTGGGAATGTGATGAAAGAAAGAAATCGTTAAATCTACTATTATTCTGATATTTCACATTCTTAAAATAAAGTGGTGATCCTAAATGACCTAAGACAGGGAATGTTTACTTGGATTAAATGTAAGAAATTGTGAAAAACTGAGTTTAAATGTATTTGGCTAAGGTGTATGTAAACTTCTGACTTCAACTCTATATACAGTACCGGTCAAAAGTTTGGACACGCCTACTCTTTCAAGGGTTTTTCTTTATTTTTGATGTCTTCACTATTATTATACAGTGTAGAACACAGTACAAATAATGAAAAACCCTTGAATGAGTAGGTGTGTCCAAACTTTTGACTGGTACTGTATATATTTTTACTAACTGTATACAATACATTCGAGGTGAGTGCATTGGAAATGCTTTTGGCAGTTAATCTGCTTCTGTTCTGTGTGTGGCAAAGTTATATTTTTAAAGGATTGGGCCCAATCTCTCAAAGGGAAAGGGAAAAGGAGATACCTAGTCAGTTGTTCAACTGAATGCCTTCAACTGAAATGTGACGGTTCTCCCCACTTTTGCACTGATGTAAAAATGTGACATCGGTCCAATACCTGTCATGTATTGTCATGTTATGTCTTGTTCCTGTTCTTTCTCTTCACTTCGTTTCCCCCTGCTGGTCGTATTAGGTTACCTTCTCTTCCTTTCCTTCCCCCAGCTGTTCCTCATCTCCTTTAACTACCTCATTTACCCTCTCCCACCTGTTCCCGTTTTCCCTCTGATTAGGTCTCTATTTCTCTCTCTGTTTCTGCTTCTGTCTTTGTCAGATTCTCGTTTGCTTCACCCTTGTCCCGTCCTGTCGTAATCTGCCTCTTCATCAGATGCTACGTGTGATCAGGTACCTCTGTCCTCTACAACCCGCGCCTACCCGGAGAGACCAGCAGTCTGTTGCCGCTAACCCTGCTATTCTCCTCTGCTGCTAGAAGGGGACTCTCCTGTAAAGATCAGAGGACTTTATGATTTATTTGTCGCCCTCTCTGCGGGTTGTCTATTTTGTCAATCAATACATCTGAAGAGGATCTATGTCTTCCCTGTGTTTTGACATTAAAAGACTCTGTTTCTGTTAAACCGCTTTTGGGTCCTCACTCACCTGCATAACAGAAGAATCTGACCAAGAATGGACCCAGCGACTTCGGATCCTCTCCACTCAGCCGTCGAGATCCAGGGAGCGATGCTAGGCAGACACGACCAGGAATTGTCTGCTGCTCGACATGCCGTTGAGACCCTGGCCGCCCAAGTCTCCGACCTCTCGAAACAGATTCACCATCTCCGCCTCGATCCACCGGCCACTTACAGGGCTTCCGAATCTCCGGAGCCCAGAATTAATAACCCGCCGTGTTACTCTGGGGAGCCCACTGAATGCCGCTCGTTCCTCACCCAGTGTGATATTGTGTTTTCTCTCCAGCCCAACACTTACTCCAGGGGCACAGCTCGTATCGCCTACGTCATATCTCTCCTTACTGGACGGGCTCGTGAGTGGGGCACGGCAATCTGGGAGGCGAGGGCTGAGTGTACTAACCAGTATCAGGACTTTAAGGAGGAGATGATACGGGTTTTTGATCGTTCTGTTTTTGGGGAGGAAGCTTCCAGGGTACTGTCTTCCCTATGTCAAGGTAATCGATCCATAACAGATTACTCTATAGAGTTTTGCACTCTTGCTGCCTCCAGTGACTGGAACGAGCCGGCTTTGCTCGCTCGTTTTCTGGAGGGTCTCCGCGCGGAGGTAAAGGATGAGATTCTCTCCCGGGAGGTTCCTTCCAGCGTGGATTCCTTGATTGAACTCGCTATTCGCATAGAACGACGGGTGGATCTTCGTCACCGAGCTCGTGGAAGGGAGCTCGCGTTATCCGTTACCCCCCTCTCCGCATCACTACCATCTTCCTCCACTGGCTCGGGTGCTGAGCCTATGCAGCTGGGGGGTATTCGCATCTCGACTAAGGAGAGGGAACGGAGAATCACCAACCGCCTCTGTCTCTATTGCGGTTCCGCTGGTCATTTTGTCACTTCATGTCCAGTAAAAGCCAGAGCTCATCAGTAAGCGGAGGGCTACTGGTGAGCGCTACTACTCAGGTCTCTCCTTCAAGATCCTGTACTACCTTGTCGGTCTATCTACGCTGGACCGGTTCGGCAGCTTCCTGCAGTGCCTTGATAGACTCTGGGGCGGAGGGCTGTTTTATGGACGAAGCCTGGGCTCGGGAACATGACATTCCTCTCAGACGGTTAGGGGAGCCCACGGCCTTGTTCGCTTTGGATGGTAGTCCTCTCCCCAGGATTCAGCGTGAAACGCTACCTTTAACCCTCACTGTCTCTGGTAATCATAGCGAAACCATTTCTTTTTAAATTTTTCGTTCACCTTTTACACCTGTTGTTTTGGGCCATCCCTGGCTAGTGTGTCATGATCCTTCTATTAATTGGTCTAGTAATTCTATCCTCTCCTGGAACGTCTCTTGTCATGTGAAGTGTTTAATGTCTGCTATCCCTCCTGTTTCCTCTGTCTCTTCTTCACAGGAGGAGCCTGGTGATTTGACGGGGGTGCCGGAGGAATATCACGATCTGCGCACGGTGTTCAGTCGGTCCAGGGCCACCTCTCTTCCTCCGCACCGGTCGTATGATTGTAGTATTGATCTCCTTCCGGGAACCACTCCCCCCCGGGGTAGACTATACTCTCTGTCGGCTCCCGAACGTAAGGCTCTCGAGGATTATTTGTCTGTAGCTCTCGACGCCGGTACCATAGTTCCCTCCTCCTCTCCCGCCGGAGCGGGGTTTTTTTTGTTAAGAAGAAGGACGGGTCCCTGGCCCCTGCGTGGATTATCGAGGGCTGAATGACATAACGGTTAAGAATCGTTATCCGCTTCCCCTTATGTCTTCAGCCTTCGAGATCCTGCAGGGAGCCAGGTTTTTCACTAAGTTGGACCTTCGTAACGCTTACCATCTCGTGCGCATCAGGGAGGGGGACGAGTGGAAAACGGCGTTTAACACTCCGTTAGGGCACTTTGAATACCGGGTTCTGCCGTTCGGCCTCGCTAACGCTCCAGCTGTCTTTCAGGCATTAGTGAATGATGTCCTGAGAGACATGCTGAACATCTTTGTTTTCGTTTACCTTGACGATATCCTGATTTTTTCACCGTCACTCCAGATTCATGTTCAGCACGTTCGACGTGTCCTCCAGCGCCTTTTAGAGAATTGTCTTTATGTGAAGGCTGAGAAGTGCTCTTTTCATGCCTCCTCCGTCACATTTCTCGGTTCTGTTATTTCCGCTGAAGGCATTAAGATGGATCCCGCTAAGGTCCAAGCTGTCATCGATTGGCCCGTCCCTAAGTCACGCGTCGAGCTGCAGCGCTTTCTCGGCTTCGCGAATTTCTATCGTCGTTTCATCTGTAATTTCGGTCAGGTGGCAGCTCCTCTCTCACAGCCCTTACTTCTGTCAAGACGTGCTTTAAGTGGTCCGTTTCTGCCCAGGGAGCTTTTGATCTCCTCAAGAAGCGTTTTACATCTGCACCTATCCTTGTTACACCTGACGTCTCTAGACAGTTCATTGTCGAGGTTGATGCGTCAGAGGTGGGCGTGGGAGCCATTCTTTCCCAGCGCTCCCGTTCTGACGACAAGGTCCACCCTTGCGCGTATTTTTCTCATCGCCTGTCACCGTCGGAACGTAACTATGATGTGGGAAACCGCGAACTGCTCGCCATCCGCTTAGCCCTAGGCGAATGGCGACAGTGGTTGGAGGGGGCGACCGTTCCTTTTGTCGTTTTGGACTGACCATAGGAACCTTGAGTACATCCGTTCTGCCAAACGACTTAATGCGCGTCAGGCTCGTTGGGCGCTGTTTTTCGCTCGTTTCGAGTTCGTAATTTCTTATCGTCCGGGCTCTAAGAACACCAAGCCTGATGCTTTATCCCGTCTCTTCAGTTCTTCAGTAGCCTCCACCGACCCCGAGGGGATTCTCCCTGAGGGGCGTGTTGTCGGGTTGACTGTCTGGGGAATTGAGAGGCAGGTAAAGCAAGCACTCACTCACACTCCGTCGCCGCGCGCTTGTCCTAGGAACCTTCTTTTCGTTCCCGTTCCTACTCGTCTGGCCGTTCTTCAGTGGGCTCACTCTGCCAAGTTAGCCGGCCACCCCGGCGTTCGGGGTACGCTTGCTTCTATTCGCCAGCGTTTTTGGTGGCCCACTCAGGAGCGTGACGCGTCGTTTCGTGGCTGCTTGTTCGGACTGCGCGCAGACTAAGTCCGGTAACTCCCCTCCTGCCAGCCGTCTCAGACCGCTTTCCATTCCCTCTCGACCGTGGTCTCACATCGCCTTAGACTTTATTACCGGACTGCCTTCGTCAGCGGGGAAGACTGTTATTCTAACGGTTGTCGATAGGTTCTCTAAGGCGGCTCATTTTATTCCCCTCGCTAAGCTTCCTTCTGCTAAAGAGACGGCACAAATCATCATTGAGAATGTTTTCAGAATTCATGGCCTTCCGTCAGACGTCGTTGCTCACAACTCGCTTCCTTCGTCTGCGACCGGGCTATCTCCTTTTCAGAGTAGCCTCGGGTACCAGCCTCCTCTGTTCTCGTCTCAGCTCGCCGAGTCCAGCGTCCCCTCCGCTCAGGCTTTTGTCCAACGTTGTGAGCGCACCTGGAAGAGGGTCAGGTCTGCACTTTGCCGTTATAGGGCGCAGACTGTGAGAGCCGCTAATAAGCGTAGGACTAAGAGTCCTAGATATTGTCGCGGTCAGAGAGTATGGCTCTCCACTCAAAACCTTCCCCTTAAGACAGCTTCTCGCAAGTTGACCCCGCGGTTCATTGGCCCGTTCCGTATTTCTCAGGTCATTAATCCTGTCGCAGTGCGACTTCTTCTTCCGCGACATCTTCGTCGCGTCCACCCGGTCTTCCATGTCTCCTGTGTTAAGCCCTTTCTTCGCGCCCCGTTCGTCTCCCCCCCATCCTTGTCGAGGGCGCACCTATCTACAGGGTCCGTAAGATTTTGGACATGCGTCCTCTGGGCCGTGGTCATCAGTACCTAGTGGATTGGGAGGGGTACGGTCCTGAGGAAAGGAGTTGGGTTCCATGTCGGGACGTGCTGGACCGTTCGCTGATCGATGATTTCCTCCGTTGCCGCCAGGTTTCCTCCTCGAGTGCGCCAGGAGGCGCTCGGTGAGTGGGGGGGTACTGTCATGTATTGTCATGTTATGTCTTGTTCCTGTTCTTTCTCTTCACTTCGTTTCCCCCTGCTGGTCTTATTAGGTTACCTTCTCTTCCTTTCCTTCCCCCAGCTGTTCCTCATCTCCTTTAACTACCTCGTTTACCCTCTCCCACCTGTTCCCTTTTTCCCTCTGATTAGGTCTCTATTTCTCTCTCTGTTTCTGCTTCTGTCTTTGTCAGATTCTCGTTTGCTTCACCCTTGTCCCGTCCTGTCGTAATCTGCCTCTTCATCAGATGCTACGTGTGATCAGGTACCTCTGTCCTCTACAACCCGCGCCTACCCGGAGAGACCAGCAGTCTGTTGCCGCTAACCCTGCTATTCTCCTCTGCTGCTAGAAGGGGACTCTCCTGTAAAGATCAGAGGACTTTATGATTTATTTGTCGCCCTCTCTGCGGGTTGTCTATTTTGTCAATCGATACATCTGAAGAGGATCTATGTCTTCCCTGTGTTTTGACATTAAAAGACTCTGTTTCTGTTAAACCGCTTTTGGGTCCTCACTCACTTGCATAACAATACCACTGTGCACAGCTGAAGCAAGTGCCAGACATGGCTAACATGAGGGGACAGGTGGAGAGAACTGAGCAACTATTGGCAAAAGCAGGAAATTAAAACATTCTGCTAGTCGCGGAACTGCGTTTGAAATCTGAACAATTAAAAGTAATTGCAAATACTTATGACGATGAACGAGCACAAACTCTTCAACAAAATCGTTGTCTCCAGGAACAACTCGATTTACCCAAAACTAAATACTCGGTATTCCACTCCAAACTAGATAAATCTGTTGAGTTATCTACAAACAGGAGCACGCAATTTGATAACATGCAGGCAGTTTTGTTGAACGTTACTCAGAGTAACACGGTTCTACTCAAAATTCTGCAGACCAAAGACAGTCAATTGATGAACACAATGACTAAGTTGGATGACAAATCAGCAGAACTATTGAATTCGCTGACCAAATGAATGATGAGAGAACTCGGGTGATGAAGATGGAAATCTTGATTTCTAAGCAAGAGGAAGAAATCTCATCACTGAATCTCTCGCTCTGTACTCAAGACCTCTATCTGCAAACCATGACAGATAAGTTTGAGACTGAAAGTAGCAAGTACGACACTCACGTGTCCAAAATCAGTACTCTAAGCGCTCAAGTGGACTCTGCAATGCAGCAGAATACCACCCTTAGGTACCATCTGGAGGAAATCCAGAATGGTCACGCTCCACAGTGTGACTACCCATCCAAGCAACCGGAGCCCTGTACTCAAAGGAGGGAAGATGATAGGTTTCAGACATTGCCTCCATTAAGTGTCCCTCAGTCTTCTCCTCTTGGCCATTCGGCACTGAGTTATATGGCGCCAACAAAGCCCAAGCTTGGCTTCTCCTCTTGGCCTTTCGGCCCCACTTTCCCCACAGGATGAAGCCAACCCTCTCCGCCCGCTTGATGCGGAATACCTTGATAAACTCGTAAAGAATTTCCCCACCTTTGACCCCGTTCCAGGTCAGCCAAACGATACTGAGACGTTCCTAGCTGACATAGAGGACGCGTTGGATGGCTACCCGAACGCTACGGGTTCTGACAGGGTTTACCTGTTGAAGCGAACATCGAATAGACACGTGACAAGGTTCATTCGCCTACAACAGCAACACGTGCTAAATTACTACCCTAAACTTGCCACAGCTTTGAAATTAGAATTCAGTGGTTCTGCAAATCGAAAACACGATAGCTCACTGGCTAACACGGTCAAACAAGCTCGGAACGAACATCCACAAGCTTACTATCATAGGCTTCGTTCAGCTTACTTTGGCCTACTCACTGAAACAGGCATGGAACACCTGTTACCATTTAAACAAATGTTCCTGTTGAACATGTATCCTACCTTCATTACCTACTTGGGCCCTGCAGCCCACGTTGGCTTGCCTATCTTACAACTCAGAGTGCTTGCAAGCACAGCTTTTGAGGCATCAAAAGTTTGCAACGCTAAGAGCCCTGACCACTCGGTTTTGAAGTTTGACCAGGAGCACTCACTCCAGTTAGAGGGTGCATTATCAGGTATTGGAGCGTTAAGAGAGGACGCACAACAACAGTTTCTACCATGAAACCATGATTCCAATAACCTCTGCGGTTGAAATAACTGTAAAGCACGTCACCATCAAAACGACTACCGCTACAATCGACCTGTTCACTACGTTCCTGCACCCAACCCACACAAAGTGTCAAAGCACAAGGGTAACATAGGGTTGAAGGATGATCAAAACGTAGACCAATGTTCTCCAGAAATTCCACTACATGAAGAACTAAAGCGAGAAACATTTGAGAAAAGCGTAAAAGATAAGTCACAAGGACTAGACGGGGAATTACCGGACACCAGGTCCGCAGGAATTAACACCCATAGCAAGGACGATAAAATTCAAATCTCTCCCGCTCTCACTTGAGACCCTATCCAGGGCTTGCTTGATCAAGAAACAAGCCCACTGGCTTTGTCTATAGACTCTGATACAAAAGTTGCGAAGAAAAAGTTCAAACGCTTCGTTAAAGCCAAGCCCACTCAAAATCGAAAAAGTCGATCTGCTTCCACCTTGAACAGAATTGACACATCACGTCGTTGCGAACGACCACTCCACTCTGTGGGGAATATGTCCACTAAACACGGATCGAAACGCCCATACATGGAAACAGTCCTGGAGGACTGCTTAACTTGTCATGTGCTAATTGATTCGGGTGCGACAATATCACTCTTCTCTCAAACATTGTTTGATGATCTAAAAAGGGCTTTGAAGCCAACTAAACGTTGGGTAAAAGTGGAACGAGGCGACACTACACTTCCGAGGGGTCACTCAGACTACCTCGCCTTTCACATTGAGAGTCATGCTGAAACTACACTTCCAGGACATATCGCTCATTCACCCTGTGTATGTTACCAGCCTCGAAACTGTACCCCTGCTACTTGGAGCAGACTTGATGGATCGGTTACTCCCATTGATGGATTGGAAAACCAACCAGGTATGGTCACAGGCCACAGTGCCTTCTCCACCGAACACACTGTCCTCCCCTAATGCTAGCTGTAACACAGTCATTTCCGAGGAGTATCTGTCAAATGCACCCCTTGGGAAAAAGACGTTTAGAAACCTCTTGGTGCAGAATTCTATCCATGGAGATATTACCATATCTCAACACATTCCATCAGCCAATCTGATTGACCATTCTTGTCATGATTTCGAGCCAGCTGTCTATGTGAATGAGAAACTTCCCTCCTCCTTACAGTCATGCAATACGGTAGTTGAGATGAACTTCTCTTGCCTTTCGGACACTTCCGCAAGCACTGCAGCCGTCTCAGCAAGAAAAACATTGATTTGCAGAGTATACACTGCTTCCGATGACACACCTTATGCTTTGTGGGGGACTGTCAACCCTTACAATGACACTAATGGCGTCAGTCCATCAGACCCGATGACTCCCACTGGTGAAACACTTTGCGATATGTTCGAGTTGCGTCAATTCTAATCTGGTGTCAGGATAAACATGACAATGAGTCACAGATTGTAGACTATGTATTTTTATTAGCTAAGCATTAAGTGATAAATGCAATTTTCATATATATGGGCTCTCTGTCCCACCTCGCAGGGAAAACAGAGAACTGCCTTGTTCTTGACAAAGATATTATAAATATACCCTGACAGAAATAGTTCCTGCTTCTGAGCCGGCCTGTCAGAGTAGAGACTGGGCGTGGTTTAAACTCACCCAGCCTATCGTTGATTGTTGGCGCAGAGGCTGGTCCCAGCCCCCTAAGCGCTTCAGTTGATAGATGTAACTGTTGCTGTGAAGAATATATATGCGCTCATGCTCGATACCGTTATCTCGCACCTGGCTCCTGTTATCTAACAAAAGACTGTTTGTTCTCGCAACACTACGTTATGAATGTGCCCCCCAACTCATTGCACAGTTCCTGTCTTCATGTTATTCTGTATTTTTCCATCATGAGAAAGGCCCATGGCCCTGAAACTGTTAACAATGTTTCAAGTCAGCTATGTTTCAAAACACATACATACATCCACACAAGCCAACAGCAGATAATATTCAATCACAAATATGGTAAAGGGCTATAGTGCATAACACAGAATCCTCATAGATATCACAGACCATGATATCCTCGTCTCAGTTCGCAGGTACTGAAGAGGTTGCCACACGCGGACGCGGTGGTGACTGACAGACCTCGACAGCCACTGAGGGTGTTGAAGCACAAACACCAGGAGATTTGGTTGAAAGGTTACAGCCATTCTCACAATAATGCGGCCACTGACAACTCGTACATAGGGTCCGAACCTTTCGTTTGCGCCTCGGATACCAACACTACATGCTGGTGGGGGGATCCTGAGACACAAATGGAGGGAATAGTAGCCCAGACCCATGATGAGCCTTATCGAGGCCGGTGGGGGGTCGAGACTATGGACAACACCGTACGAGGCTGCCAGAGCATGAATCAAATCTAGTTGTAAACTCCCCTTTGAGAACAGTGAGGAGCAGACAGGCCCCTAGATGGAGATTATCTTAGAACACATCTAAGATAGTACTGAGGTGTACCACACTGGTCGTAAAGGAAGTCCAGTGGACTTGCCCACCTCCAAAACAAATGGCAACAATAATCATTCCTGGCCATGTGTAGTAGTCACTACAAGACAACTAGTAAAATGCTCTAATCATGTATTCCTGTAGGATAACATTTCAGAATAAATCGGTAGGACAACTGGACCCCTTGAGTACCAGTACCAATACCACAGTCAGTCCAGCAACACTCAGTAAGAGGATTAGTAACCTCACAAGTTAAATTGCTATTGATAATAGCGACAAAAGTTATTAGAAGTCATGAACCACGATCACACCACGTACGACTGGTCTAATACGTAGAGTACTTCCGTCATGAGGTTAGCTCCTCCGTGGATAACATAGCTATGAAGTAGACTTCTTCATACCTACCGCCACTACAATAGTGGAAGACAGTGACTGGTAGTAAAACCACTACAGACACCAATTCTGACTGACCTCCAGGCATTGACCTGAAAATTACCTGACGACGTCAGACTCATTCTGAACAAGTTGTAATCTGCCAGGATACTTGGTTTCCTTCCCTTGACATGTGTGCTTGCATAAGCATAAACTCACACGCACAACGGAACATCCAATTAGGATTTATGCTAGGATCACTTAAGGGTCCGAGCAAAATACCAGCCTTAGTAAAGTTGAACATTTATTTTAGGGCCTTTAACTCTACAGCTACAGCACTCACCAGTTTTCTTCTCAGAAGTCCATAGGTCATCCTTGTAGACTGCCCAAAACTAATGCAGTACAGCTGTAGACTTATCATATAGTTATCAACTTAGGATAGTACCCTAAGCAACACCCCGCAAATTAGGAAAGCCCTAGATATGACATTAGACAATGCCATGATAAGGTCATTTTGCCAAGACCATGTACGTAGACAGAATACAGTCCAAGTAGATGATTAAGGCGGCATAACTATATTTTGTTTTGTTTATGCTTTCATTCATTTTGTTTAATTTTCTTCTGCACTTAGAAAGTGATAGAGCCTAAAACAACATCCACATACAACCATCAGTTAGTGGCAAAACGCCGCTCGTTTGGGAGGAAATGTAATGATATATTTCAGGAGTGTGTGTGCGTTGTTAACATCTGCCTAAGTTACTTCCCAGATCTCCCAGTCTGGACGACCAGACGACGGGTCTGCAACGGCGATCCCAATCCGGACATCCACTGCCCAGCCATGGAGCAGGCTTCTTCATTTGCAGACACCCTACCCGGGTCGACCACACCAGAGGGGGGACAGCAACAGCGATCATCAACTGGTCATCTGCTGTCCAGCCATGGAGCGGACTTCTTCATTTGCAGACACCCTACCCGGGTCGACCACCAGATGGGGGCCACATCGATGGTCTTACAACCAGGACAACCCACAGTCATTTTTTATGTTGGTTTGCAACATGCAGGTTAATCGCAAGATTGAACCCAACATGGGGGGACTGTCATGACGTTGGCTTGGGGGATAGGTTTATGACAGTCATAAATACCTCTTCCCCCCTTTTTCCTCTCTACCCTACTGAGGTTACATTTGCAAAACCCTTGGTTAACATAGAGATTCTGGGAATGTGGGGGGAAAGGAACTATATTCTGGTAATCCGAACAATTGAACATATGCATGTGGTGGTACTTAATGAATATGATGTCAGTTCGGTTGTCATCTGAGACATTCTCATCAATGATAAGATGGCATAAACTCTACAGTGGAAAGTCTACACATCAGAGTTAACGGATTCACATGGAATTGTTGTTCAATTTAAATGTTTGAATATTAAATGATTTGTGATGGGATTAAATGTGATTTTAGCTTCTAAAATGTGAAATGTGGGTTTTCATAAGATATTGCTGCTCACTCAGTGGTCGCCCACATGAAGAGACAGAGGTTGTAAACTATGACACACACCCCTTTTCTCCCTTCCTATATAAAGCCTTGACGACAATAGAACTTCCTGTTCCGATGAGGTAGGATGACGGTCCTATGTCAGAATGGTTCAGATAATAACTACAGAACGAAGCCAACATCAGCATGAGCGTTGGTTGCGAATGGTATGAACTTTGAACTCTTATTCACGACAGAAGTGATACCTCCTAGCCGTTGAGTTAGCGACCGCAGCTGCAAACACAGGTTAGGTAGGAACAGACAGCGACGTTACTACAATTTATCCAAGTGACCACCAGAGACATTCTTCAAAGGACAGAGGACTCGGTTTGGCAACACGGTCTTCCATCTACCATCAACCTACTGAAGCGCAGCTCAGAGTAAATATTTATTGCATTTTTCTTTTCCAAATGGGTGGTAATTTAGAGGTATAAAATACTGTATTTACGATAGTCCAGCTTCTTCCCTTTGTTCCTCAGTCTTCCCGCTCCTTCACTCAAACCCAGCCCCTTTTCTTTTGTGTAACAAGCTGTCATATCTGTTCCGCCCGCTAGGGACGTTTTTCTTTATGACGTAATTTGTAATGAGTTATGATTTATTGTGTGTATGTGAATTCTGTGTGATTAGTTAGGTATTTACTAAATAAATAATTAAACCCAATTTTGTATTGCTGATTCAAATTGTTAGCCAGGGTTCTTGCAGATACCCAAGAATTGACAACTTTCAGATTATGAGACTGAAGTAAGATGAAGATTAATGTTGACTGCTATTGATGTAAAATATTACTAGGTCTTTAAGAGTTTATTCAGAAGATAACAGCTCTATAAATATTATTTTGTGGTGCCCGACTCTCTAGTTAATTACATTTACATGATTAGCTCAATCAGGTGATATTAATTACGGATAAATTATTTTATAGAATAGCATGTCATATCACTTAATCCGGCATAGCCAAAGACACGACATATTGGAGCCCCCTGCGTGGAATCTAAAATAGAATGAGACTTTCATTTTCATTCATCAAACAATTGGCATATACATTACTCTTACAGAATGTCCATGTGGGAGAGGGTATTGGAAATGTAATCAAAGTCTATTTATTGGATGTCAACTTGTTTTTAACCAGGACAGAATCATTTATAACTGACTTCTTCCTACATAATATAGGTACAGCAGGTCCCCTTGTTGTATGGGACACTTTTAAATGTGACTTTAGAGGCAATGCAATTCAATACCCATCTTTAAAACAAAAGCAATTTAAGTCAAAATAATTCATATTAAGAAAGGAAATAGAGTGACTAACTACAGATAGATAGCAATAAAAACAGTACCATAGAGGCACATAATACATTAAAAACTAAAATAAATGGAGGAACTTATTCAAGAAAGAACAAGTGTAATATATTATTTAAAAGCGGACTGGATGGAAAAATGCAACATTTCTCTTCATCTTCAGCATAGAAATGCTACCAAAAAGAATTTACTGAAACTTACAAATGACGGAATCACCCATGATTCACCAAACAATATTTTGAAAGATGAATCAAAGTACTTTAAGCATATATTTTTGTTTCAGTCTCCATCTCCACTAAACAAAGTTAATTGTAAGGATTTGTTTCCTATTAATAATGTAAAATTGACAGCTGTACAGAAAGACTCATGTGAATGCCAAATTACAGAGGAGAAACTTAAAGCCTTAAAGTCAGAGAAAACTCCAGGGCTGGATGGCATACCAGTTGAGGTATTCCTTTGATGTATTCAAAGGCCCATTATTAGCACGTTTTAATCACTCCTAAAAAATGATAGATTATCAGATAGATTATCAGATAGTCTACAAGAAGGTCTGATTTCATTATTACTGAAACAGGATCCAAGTGGTAAATTTAAAGATCCAGTCCACTGTAACGTGGTCCCTGTAACGTGTCTGCTGGGAGTCAGAAAGCAAGTTCAGGGAGTGAATACATTTAATGAATGAACAAAACATAATACAAAACAAGAAACATGAACAATGTGCAGACATGAAACTGAAACAGAAACAATAATGCCTGGGGAAGGAACCAAAGGGAGTGACATAAATAGGGCAGGTAATCAAGGAGGTGATGGAGTCCAGGTGAGTGTCATAATTTTAGAAAGAGAGGGTCCAGATTGTCTAGCCCAGCTGATTTGTACTGGTCCAGGTTTTGCAGCTCTTTCAGAACATCTGCTGTCTGGATTTGGGTGAGGGAAAAGCTGGCGAGGCTTGGGCAAGTAGCTGAAAAGACAGAACAAATAGGTACACTTCAACTGTGAGAGACAAAAATCCAGAAAATCACATTGTATGATTTTTAAGTAATTAATTTGCATTTTATTGCATGACATAAGTATTTGATACATCAGAAAAGCGGAACTTAATATTTGGTAGAGAAACCTTTGTTTGCAATTACAGAGATCATACGTTTCCTGTAGTTCTTGACCAGGTTTGCACACACTGCAGCAGGGATTTTGGCCCACTCCTCCATACAGACCTTCTCCCGATCTTTCAGGTTTCGGGGCTGTCGCTGGGCAATACGGACTTTCAGGTCCCTCCAAAGATGTTCTATTGGGTTCAGGTCTGGAGACTAGGCCACTCCAGGACCTTAAGATGCTTCTTACGGAGCCACTCCTTAGTTGCCCTGGCTGTGTGTTTCGGGTCGTTGTCATGCTGCAAGAACCAGCCACGATCCATCTTCAATGCTCTTACTGAGAGAAGGAGGTTGTTGGCTAAGATCTCGCGATACATGGCCCCATCCATCCTCCCCTCAATACGGTGCAGTCGTCCTGTCCCCTTTGCAGAAAAGCATCCCCAAAGAATGATGTTTCCACCTCCATGCTTCATGGTTGGGATGGTGTTCTTGAGGTTGTACTCATCCTTCTTCTTCCTCCAAACACGGCGAGTGGAGTTTAGACCAAAATGCTCTATTTTTGTCTCATCAGACCACATCACCTTCTCCCATTCCTCCTCTGGATCCTCCAGATGGTCATTGTCAAACTTCAGATGGGCCTGGACATGCGCTGGCTTGAGCAAGGGGACCTTGCGTGCGCTGCAGGATTTTAATCCATGACGGCGTAGTGTGTTACTAATGGTTTTCTTTGAGACTGTGGTCCCAGCTCTCTTCAGGTCATTGACCAGGTCCTGCTGTGTAGTTCTGGGCTGATCCCTCACCTTCCTCATGATCATTGATGCCCCACGAGGTGAGATCTTGCATGGAGCCCCATACCGAGGGTGATTGACCGTCATCTTGAACTTCTTCCATTTTCTAATAATTGTGCCAACAGTTGTTGCCTTCTCACCAAGCTGCTTGCCTATTGTCCAGTAGCCCATCCCAGCCTTGTGCAGGTCTACAATTTTATCCTGATAACATTTTATCCCAGTCCGCCACAGGAAGATTTTGTGCTGGTTAAGGGCAGTCAGGTCTGGAGTGAACCAAGGGCTATATCTGTTCTTAGTTCTACATTTATGGAAAGGGGCATGCTTATTTAAGGCATCCTCGACTGACGGGATGAGGTCAATATCCTTCCAGGATACCCGGGCCAGGTCGATTAGAAAGGCCTGCTCGCAGAAGTGTTTTAGGGAGCATTTGACAGTGATGAGGGGTGGTTGTTTGACTGCGGACCCATAGCGGATGCAGGCAATAAGGCAGTGATCGCTGAGTTCCTGATTGAAAACAGCAGAGGTGTATTTGGAGGGCAAATTGGTCAGGATAATATCTATGAGGGTGCCCTTGTTTACAGATTTAGGGTTGTACCTGGTGGGTTCCTTGATAATTTGTGTGAGATTGAGGGCATCTTGCTTAGATTGTAGGACGGGGTGTTAAGCATATCCCAATTTAGGTCACCTAACAGAACGAACTCTGAAGATAGATGGGGGGCAATCAATTCACATTCACACAGGGCACACCTGGGAGCTGAGGGGAGTCTATAACAGGCGGCCTATAACAGGCGGCAACAGTGAGAGACTTATTTCTGGAGAGAATCATTTTTAAATTAGAAGCTCGAACTGTTTGGACATAGACCTGGAAAGTATGACAGAACTTTGCAGGCTATCTCTGGAGTAGAATGCAACTCCTCCCCCTTTGGCAGTTCTATCTTGATGGAAAATGTTGTAGTTGGGTATGGACATCTCAGAATTTTTGGTGGCCTTCCTAAGGCAGGATTCAGATAAAGTATGACTGGAATTTATATATAAATGCCTGGAATATTTTAATTTTGGAGAATCTCTTATACAATAGGTTAAAGTCATGCATAGTAAACCTAGTATCATGGCTCAGGATAAGACCAAGATGCAGACACAGGAGGCGGATATTTCGAATATCAGATATTTATTATAACACAGGGAGCAGGCAAATGACAGGTCGAGGGCAGGCAGAGGTTCATAAACTAGGTCAGAGTCAGGCAGGTACAGGACGACAGGCAGGTTCAGGGTCAGGACAGGCAGAAAGTTCAGAACCGGGAAGACTATAAACAAATCTTGAGAACAGGAAAATGGCAAGACGAACGGGCAACAGACAAACAGAAAATGCAAGTATAAATACACAGGAGAAAATGGGGGAAAATGGAATGGGGGTGGAGACAAGCACAAGACAGGTGAAACAGATCAGGGTGTGACACCTAGCTGTAAAATAGTAAATAATTCTCGAACGTATTAAACTGTAAAACAAGGTTATCCACTATCAGCATATCTATTATTATGAAACGTTAGCTATTAAAATCAGATCCAACAATAATATCAAGGGTCTAGAAATCCACGGCTTAAAAACAAAGGTGTCATTGTAAACTGATGTTTGCTTTTAAACCCACAGCCTCATAGATGATCTAGATGCTTTTTTCAAACCTCTCTGGATTACATGATGAGTGTACTATATTTCGTATTGTATCACAAAAAAATACAACTTTTACATTACCGTGTAGTTAATAAAATGGTCTGACAATGAAGTGGACATACTCGGTATTCATATCCCGAAAGAAAGAAATTCTCACTACAATATATTTTAATTAGAAAGATGGGAAAACAGAAAATTCCTGTCTATTTGTGGTAAAATCACCTTGATTAACTCTTTAGTCATATCCCAATTCACCAATTTACATATGGCCTTGCCTACAGCTAGCAACTTAAATAATAATATTCAATTTTATTTGGAACAGCAAGCCAGAGAAAATCAAACGGGCCTATTGTTCAGAGATAGATGGGAGAGGTTGAGTAGAGCTGAAGGATGGGACTAAAAACAAACAAAAGATAACTATTGTAAAATATACTGTGTCCGTAAAATGTATATGGTATGTATAAGCTGGAAGTAGAAGCCTAAGTGTTGTTGTCCATTAGTTTACTCCAATTAGGGGGCAGGGTAGCCTAGTGGTAAGAGTGTTGAACTAGTAACCGAAAGGTTGCATAGTTCAAATCCCCGAGCTGACAAGGTACGAATCGATCGTTCTGCCCCTGAACAGGCAGTAAACTGACTTGCCTAGTTAAATCATGTTAAGAAAATAATATATATAAATAAATCTTCCATATCTTAATTTACTTCCACAATTAACAAATAATATGTGTAATAATACTGGCAGTTCATACGAAGGATTGTTACCTTTAACCAGGATTAACATTACATTAAAATTACATTTTTGGAAAGCAATTATTATTTCTGTAAACAATTATTGTGATTCATCCTGTATTGTCCCTAACATCATTACCCAATAGCAACAGATATGGGTTACATAAACCACACACACACACACAATCCCCACCGTTCCCCCACAAACAGTCACAAGCTCAGATGTTCAACAATTGTTCCATCCCTGAGCCCAACTCAAGAGAAGACTTGATTTGTGAATACATTAATGTAAAGTATTGGGTGGCAGGCACAAAATGCATCAGTTTGTGCATTTTACCATGGGGCTGGCCATGGGCCTCTTTGTTTTTAATTTTTTTTTAAATGTATTTCACCTTTATTTAACCAGGTAGGCTAGTTGAGAACAAGTTCTCATTTGCAACTGCGACCTGGCCAAGATAAAGCATAGCAGTGTGAACAGACAACACAGAGTTACACATGGAGTAAACAATTAACAAGTCAATAACACAGTAGAAAAAAAGGGGAGTCTATATACAATGTGTGCAAAAGGCATGAAGTAGGCGAATAATTACAATATTGCAGATTAAAACTGGAGTGATAAATGATCAGATGATCATGTACAGGTAGAGATATTGGTGTGCAAAAGAGCAGAAAAGTAAATAAATAAAAACTGTGGGGATGAGGTAGGTGAAAATGGGTGGGCTGTTTACCAATAGATTATGTACAGCTGCAGCGATCGGTTAGCTGCTCAGATAGCAGATGTTTGAAGTTGGTGAGGGAGATAAAAGTCTCCAACTTCAGCGATTTTTGCAATTCGTTCCAGTCACAGGCAGCAGAGTACTGGAACGAAAGGCAGCCGAATGAGGTGTTGGCTTTAGGGATGATCAGTGAGATACACCTGCTGGAGCGCGTGCTACGGATGGGTGTTGCCATCGTGACCAGTGAACTGAGATAAGGCGGAGCTTTACCTAGCATGGCCTTGTAGATGACCTGGAGCCAGTGGGTCTGGCGACGAATATGTAGCGAGGGCCAGCCGACTAGAGCATACAAGTCGCAGTGGTGGGTAGTAATAAGGTGCTTTAGTGACAAAACGGATGGCACTGTGATAAACTGCATCCAGTTTGCTGAGTAGAGTGTTGGAAGCAATTTTGTAGATGACATCGCCGAAGTCGAGGATCGGTAGGATAGTCAGTTTTACTAGGGTAAGCTTGGCAGCGTGAGTGAAGGAGGCTTTGTTGCGGAATAAAAAGCCGACTCTTGATTTGATTTTCGATTGGAGATGTTTGATATGGGTCTGGAAGGAGAGTTTGCAGTCTAGCCAGACACCTAGGTACTTATAGGTGTCCACATATTCAAGGTCGGAACCATCCAGTGTGGTGATGCTAGTCGGGCATGCGGGTGCAGGCAGCGATCGGTTGAAAAGCATGCATTTGGTTTTACTAGCGTTTAAGAGCAGTTGGAGGCCACGGAAGGAGTGTTGTATGGCATTGAAGCTCGTTTGGAGGTTAGATAGCACAGTGTCCAATGACGGGCCGAAAGTATATAGAATGGTGTCGTCTGCGTAGAGGTGGATCAGGGAATCGCCCGCAGCAAGAGCAACATCATTGATATATACAGAGAAAAGAGTCGGCCCGAGAATTGAACCCTGTGGCACCCCATAGAGACTGCCAGAGGACCGGACAGCATGCCCTCCGATTTGACACACTGAACTCTGTCTGCAAAGTAATTGGTGAACCAGGCAAGGCAGTCATCCGAAAACCGAGGCTACTGAGTCTGCCGATAAGAATATGGTGATTGACAGAGTCGAAAGCCTTGGCAAGGTCGATGAAGAGGGCTGCACAGTACTGTCTTTTATCGATGGCGGTTATGATGTCGTTTAGTACCTTGAGTGTGGCTGAGGTGCACCCGTGACCGTCTCGAAACCAGATTGCATAGCGGAGAAGGTACGGTGGGATTCGAGATGGTCAGTGACCTGTTTGTTGACTTGGCTTTCAAGACCTTAGATAGGCAGGGCAGAATGGATATAGGTCTGTAACAGTTTGGGTCCAGGGTGTCTCCCCCTTTGAAGAGGGGGATGACTGCGGCAGCTTTCAATCCTTGGGGATCTCAGACGATATGAAAGAGAGGTTGAACAGGCTGGTAATAGGGGTTGCGACAATGGCGGCGGATAGTTTCAGAAATAGAGGGTCCAGATTGTCAAGCCCAGCTGATTTATACGGGTCCAGGTTTTGCAGCTCTTTCAGAACATCTGCTATCTGGATTTGGGTAAAGGAGAACCTGGAGAGGCTTGGGCGAGGAGCTGCGGGGGCCGGAGCTGTTGGCCGAGGTAGGAGTAGCCAGGCGGAAGGCATGACCAGCCGTTGAGAAATGCTTGTTGAAGTTTTCGATAATCATGGATTTGTCGGTGGTGACCGTGTTCCCTAGCCTCAGTGCAGTGGGCAGCTGGGAGGAGGTGCTCTTGTTCTCCATGGACTTCACAGTGTCCCAGAACTTTTGGAGTTGGAGCTACAGGATGCAAACTTCTGCCTGAAGAAGCTGGCCTTAGCTTTCCTGACTGACTTCGTGTATTGGTTCCTGACTTCCCTGAACAGTTGCATATCGCGGGGACTGTTCGATGCTATTGCAGTCCGCCACAGGATGTTTTTGTGCTGGTCGAGGGCAGTCAGGTCTGGAGTGAACCAAGGGCTGTATCTGTTCTTAGTTCTGCATTTTTTGAACGGAGCATGCTTATCTAAAATGGTGAGGAAGTTACTCTTAAAGAATGACCAGGCATCCTCAACTGACGGGATGAGGTCAATGTCCTTCCAGGATACCCGGGCCAGGTCGATTAGAAAGGCCTGCTCACAGAAGTGTTTTAGGGAGCGTTTGACAGTGATGAGGGGTGGTCGTTTGACTGCGGCACCGTAGCGGATACAGGCAATGAGGCAGTGGTCGCTGAGATCCTGGTTGAAGACAGCAGAGGTGTATTTGGAAGGCCAGTTGGTCAGGATGACGTCTATGAGGGTGCCCTTGCTTACAGAGTTAGGGTTGTACCTGGTGGGTTCCTTGATGATTTGTGTGAGATTGAGGGCATCTAGCTTAGATTGTAGGACTGCCGGGGTGTTAAGCATATCCCAGTTTAGGTCACCTAACAGAACAAACTCTGAAGCTAGATGGGGGGCAATCAGTTCACAAATGGTGTCCAGGGCACAGCTGGGAGCTGTGGGGGGTCGGTAGCAGGCGGCAACAGTGAGAGACTTATTTCTGGAGAGAGTAATTTTCAGAATTAGTAGTTCGAACTGTTTGGGTATGGACCTGGAAAGTATGACATTACTTTGCAGGCTATCTCTGCAGTAGACTGCAACTCCTCCCCCCTTTGGCAGTTCTATCTTGACGGAAGATGTTATAGTTGGGTATGGAAATCTCTGAATTTTTGGTGGCCTTCCTGAGCCAGGATTCAGACACGGCAAGGACATCAGGGTTAGCAGAGTGTGCTAAAGCAGTGAGTAAAACAAACTTAGGGAGGAGGCTTCTGATGTTGACATGCATGAAACCAAGGCTTTTTCGATCACAGAAGTCAACAAATGAGGGTGCCTGGGGACATGCAGGGCCTGGGTTTACCTCCACATCACCCGCGGAAGAGAGAAGGAGTAGTATGAGGGTGCGGCTAAAGGCTATCAAAACTGGTCGCCTAGAGCGTTGGGGACAGAGAATAAGAGGAGCAGGTTTCTGGGCATGGTAGAATATATTCAGGGAATAATGCGCAGACAGGGGTATGGTGGGGTGCGGGTATGGCGGAGGTAAGCCCAGGCACTGGGTGATGATGAGAGAGGTTTTATCTCTGGACATGCTGGTTGTAATGGGTGAGGTCACCGCATATGTGGGAGGTGGGACAAAGGAGGTATCAGGGGTATGAGGAGGGGACTAGGGGCTCCATTGTGAACTAAAACAATGATAACTAACCTGAGCAACAGTATACAAGGCATATTGACATTTGAGAGAGACATACAGCGAGGCATACAGTAATCACAGGTGTTGAATTCGGAAAGCTAGCTAAAACAGTGGGTGAGACAACAGCTAATCAGCTAGCATAACAACAGCAGGTAAAATGGCATTGACTAGGCAACGGGGCCGACAGATAAAACAAACAAGCAGAATGGAGTACCGTGATTAATGGACAGTCCAGCGTGCATCAGCTATGTAGCCAAGTGATCAGAGTCCAGGGGCACAGGTGTTAAATTCGGAAAGCTAGCTAAAACAGTGGGTGAGACAACAGCTAATCAGCTAGCATAACAACAGCAGGTAAAATGGCATTGACTAGGCAACGGGGCCGACAGGTAAAACAAACAAGCAGAATGGAGTACCGTGATTAATGGACAGTGCAGCGTGCATCAGCTATGTAGCCAAGTGATCAGAGTCCAGGGGCAGCGGTGGATGGGACAGGGGGGTTAGCGGACCTGGGTTAAACAAGCTAGCAGTTAGCATGCCGAATTAGCAAGCAAGGAGATAGCGAGGGCTAGAGAGTTAGCCTTTGGAGGACGTCGCGGTGGGGTGAGTCTGTTTATTCCTTTTAATGCAGTGACATCGATAGACCGGTCGTGAGTCCGGGTATTGTAGCCCAGGAGTATGCTAGGAGCACAGGAGGTCTGGCCGGGTTAGCTTCAAGCTACGTGGGTGGAAACGCTAGCCAGGAGTAATCAACCAGGGTTGCTGTTTAGCTCGATAGCTAGTTGTGAAGATCCAGCTGAAAAATGTTCAGTGTACGGTGGGAATCCGGGGATAAAAAATAAATAGGTCCGTTATGCTCTGGTTAGCGTCGCGTTGTTCGAACTGGCGAGAGCTTTCCGAGCTAAAGGTTAGCTGATGACCGGTTAGCTGAAGACCGCTAGCATAGCTGGTGGTTAGCTTCAGTTGAGGGGTTCCGGTTCCGAAGTAAATATAAATACTTTAGGAAAAGTAGCTACATTGGGTGAGGCGGGTTGCAGGAGAGTATTTGGAAGCTTAGGTTTAGCAAAATGTTTTTAAAGGTATGCGAAGAAAAATATCTAAAACGAAACGAAAAAGAGAAAAAAGATATTTACAGAGAGACGATATGACAGGACGACTTACTGCTACGCCATCTTGGATTACCTTGATCTGCTTCACCTGTCCCTGTGATTGTCTCCACCCCCTCCAAGTGTTGCTTATTTTATAAGTGTATTTATCCTTGTTTTTCCTGTCTCTCTCTGTGCCAGTTCGTCTTGTATGTTTTCCAAGTCAACCAGCATTTTTCCCGTTCTCCTGTTTTTTGCTATTCTCCTTTTTCTAGTCCTCCTGGTTTTGACCCTTGCCTGTTTCTGGACTCTGTACCCGCCTGCCTGACCTTTCTGCCTGCATTGACCACGAGCCTGTCTGCCACTTTGTACCTCCTTGTCACGGTCGTCCTCCTCTTCATCTGAAGAGGAGAGGTGAGAAGGATCGGAGGACCAAAATGCAGCGTGATATGTGTTCATGTTGAATGTTTAATTAAAGAAAGAACTGAACACTGAAACACTATACAAAAACAGTAAACATAATAACAACCGTGAAGCTAATGCGAGCTGCGCTGAAACAAGCCATCAACATAGACAATCACCCACAAACGAACAGTGCTACCCAGGCTACCTAAGTATGATTCTCAATCAGAGACAACTAATGACACCTGCCTCTGATTGAGAACCATACTAGGCCGAAATATAGAAATACCCAAATCATAGAAAAACAAACATAGACTGCCCACCCAACTCACGCCCTGACCATACTAAATAAATACAAAACAAAGGAAATAAAGGTCAGAACGTGACACTCCTGCACTCTGATCTTGTATTGACCTTTTGTCTGTCCACGACCATTCTCTTGCCTACTCCTTTTGGATTAATAAACATTGTAAGACTCCAACCATCTGCCTCCTTTGTCTGCATCTGGGTCTTGCCTTGTGTCATGATACTTTGGTGTTGTATAGAGTAGGAATCAGATCCCCATTGGTACACGTACATTAAAATCACAGCAGTACCACACTCTCCAACACATTTACCAAGGCCTGAGTCAAAGAATTAAAGAGGGCTCAAATAGATTTGGTTCCTTTTGAGAAAAACATCACAGGTTGTTTTCATGCAGCAAACAATCCTCAACCATAATCGGGAGAAAAGATTGGATTCCACTTCTTTGTCAGCTATTTTAATATCAGAACATATTTCCCTATGAATGAAAGTACCCGGTGTGAGATGAAACAAAATTGCACAAAACAACAGTTGAAAAAGAACATCAAATAAAAGAAACCGTGTACCCCCCATGTAGAATACTTACAGACAATAATTTATGTGACTACAGGCTACATAGAAATGAATTGATTCTTTTCAGATGTCTTATACTGTCTGGATTCTTACAATAGACCTAGTCATCAAACATTTACATATCCTGCTTGAAATCCACCGTACCATCCAAAGGCTTATCAAAGGCATTGCTATAGGGAGAAAAATATTGCCAAGATGGGCTTTACTGTTAGCTGCTACTTTCTCAGAGACAAATCATATCCTCTTGAAACAGGTAATCCATTTCATAAAGATTGTGTTTCACTAGAACACATTAGTTTTGAATGGCACAATTAGATAATCTCCATATGAAATTAATGCAACAAAGAATAAAAATTAGGCGCAAAGTTCAATTTTTTCAAATAAGCCATTGGGGGAGGCAGTTGAGGTTGTGAGGAGTGAGAAGGCACCAGAGCAGGGACACGGGGGCTTGCTCAGTCAAGTGCTGAATTACTTAGACCCCCCCCCCCCATATGTTCCTGCACTGAAACCTTTTCTACCAAAGGTAATTAAAATCTGCAGCAAGCACTTAACAAGATTAATTCCATCTTGATCTCCCAAATAAGGGGGGTTGCCAACATATGTGTCTCAAAATATGTTTGAGCTAGGAGGCACTGCACTCTAATAAATTCCCAGGTTTTCTAAAATAACTCAAGCAATGAGCTTCAAAGTAAACACACCAAGACAGTCATGGAGGGGGTACAACAACACCTTTTCCCCTCAGGAGATTGAAAAGATTTTGCATGGGTCCCCAGATCCTCAAAAAGTTTTACAGCGGTTGCATCACCGTCTGGTATGGCAACTGCTCGGCATCTGACCATAAGGCGCTCCAGAGGGTAGTGCGTACGGGGTAGTGGGACAAAGCTTTCTGCCATCCAAGACGGTAGGCTGTCATTGTAAATAAGAATTTGTTCTTAACTGACTTGCCTAGTTAAATAAAGGTTTTTAAAAAATATTATAATAATAATTAAAACTGTACTGGAGCTCCAAGTCTAGGGCCAAAAGGCTCATTAACAGCTTCTACCCCCAAGCCATAAGACTGCTGAACAATTAATCAAATAGCCCCCCGGACTATTTACATTGACACCTCCCCCCAAATTCAAATGTCACGGGACTTACCTTCTCCGCTGTTCTGCTTTGTCCCCTAGGCCAACTTTAGAGTGAACTACCTCTGTTGAACCAATCTATTAATCAGTTATGTTTGATGATTGAGCCGTTGACAGAAAGTTGAACTGGATCAGGTGTTACCTGTCTGTAAATTGAGAGAGGGGGTTGGAGGACAGGAGTTCTGTACAGTCATCCCTCTGGCGCTGGACAACATGCTCTCCACAGGTTCTTGTCACCACTCTTGTCATGACAGTAACAAATTACTTTTGCCTGTCTTTTTTGTTTTGACTTTGCAACTTTGGAATTGCGGTTACCTAAACCATTACATAACTTCAGTTGTTCCATGAGGGCTAGAGCCATGAGAGCTAAAACGCTTAATAAGCTAAAATGTTGAATGTAAATTGCCTTTCACGTTCCTTTTCTTGCCCATACCATCAGTTATCAAGGGAAGGATCACTTATACGGCAAGAATGTTAATCAACTCAATCATATAAATACAGTTGTTTTTATCGTTTTGGTGCTATTTTCATAAGTATGTGGTGAATTTTAAAAACTCCGTACAAAAATCCAAACTGGTAACACTTGTAATGTCTCATATTTAAACGTTTAAAATTAATTTTGCTTGAAGACAACCATTGATACAAAATCTAAGTTTACTGTGAAATACCATGAGAACATTGATTTAATTGCCAAAAAACAAGATAATGATATCTTCTCAATTTAGTTATTTGAACAGTCAAATCAAATCACATTTTATTTGTCTCGTGCCGAATACAACAGGTGAAATGCTTACTTACAAGAACTTAACCAACAATGCATTTTTAAGAAAATAGAGTTAAGACAATATTTACTAAATAAACTAAAGTAAAAACTGTTTTTTTAAGTAACACAATAAAACAACAATAACGAAGCTATTTACAGGGGGTAGCGGTACCGAGTCAATGTGCGAGGTAATTTGTACATGTACAGTACCAGTCAAAATTTTGGACACACTTACTCATTCAAGGGTTTTTCTTCATTTTTACTATTTTCTACATTGTAGAATAATAGTGAAGACATCAAAACTATGAAATAACACATATGGAATCATGTAGTAACCAAAAAAGTGTTTTATATATTTTATATTCTTCAAGGTTGCCACCCTTTGCATCTATATTTAACCAGGCAAGTCAGTTAAGAACAAATTCTTATTTACAGTAAAGTCCTAGGAACAGTGGGTTAACTGCCTTGTTCAGGAGCAGAATGACAGATTTGTACCTTGTCAGCAGGGGGATTCTAGCAACCTTTCGGTTACTGGCCCAAAACTCTAGCCACTAGGGTACCTGCCTTGATGACAGCTTTGCACACTCATGGAATTCTCTCAACCAGTTTCACCTGGAATGCTTTTCCAACAGTCTTGAAGGAGTTCCCACATATGCTTTTTTATTTACATTTTATTTAACCTTTATTTAACTAGGAAAGTAAGTGTAGAACAAATTCTTATTTACAATGACGGCCTACAAGCTGAGCACTTGTTGGCTGCTTTTCCTTCACTCTGCGGTCCAACTCATCACAAACCATCTCAATTGGGCTGAGGTTGGGTGATTGTGGAGGCTAGGTCATCTGATGCAGCACTCCATCACTCTCCTTCTTGGTCAAATAGCCCATACACAGCCTGGAGATGTGTTGGGTCATTGGCCAGTTGAAAAACAAATGATAGTCCCACTAAGCACAGACCAGATGGGAGCGCATATCGCCTCGGCGGGAGTCGCCAAGGAGCATGGAAGGACAGCGACGACGCCGGGGTCCACGGCCACAGAAACCCCAAGATTTTTTTAGGGGTGGGGCACGAGGGGTGGCCGCTCGAGCCGAGGAGAGAGCCAGAGCCCCTCTGGGTGTCGATGGAACAATGTAAGGAAGGATACCAGAGAGAGGAGTTAGCAAGGAGTAGGCTGCAGCGCAGGCAGGCTGGAGAGAGGGTCATCAGTCTGGTGAGTCCTGGGCCAGCTCTCCGCACCCTTCCTGAAGTGTGTGTCACCAGTCCGGTGCAACCTGTGCCGGCTCCACGCATCAGGCCTCCAGTGCGCCTTCCCAGTCCGGTACGTCCTGTGTCAACTCCCCGTACTCTCCCTGAAGTGCTTGTCACCAGTCCGGTGACACCTGTGCCGTCTCCACGCATCAGGCCTCCAGTGCGCCTTCCCAGTCCGGTACGTCCTGTGTCAACTCCCCGTACTCTCCCTGAAGTGCTTGTCACCAGTCCGGTGACACCTGTGCCGTCTCCACGCACCAGGCCTCCAGTGCGCCTCCCCAGTCCGGTACGTCCTGTGCCAGCTCCCCGCACTCGCCCTGAAGTGTATCACCAGTCTGGTGCCACCTGTGCCGGCTCCACACACCAGGCCTCCAGTGCGTCTCCCTAATCCGGCACGTCCTGTGCCAGCTCCCCGCACTCTCCCTGAAGTGAGTGTCACCAGTCCGGTGCCACCTGTGCCAGCTCCACGCACCAGGCCTCCAGTGCATCACCCCAGCCTGGTACGTCCGGTGCCAGCTCCAAGGCCGGAGTCTTCCTCTACGCCGGTGCCCAGTCCAGGCACTGTGTCCAGTCCCGCTCCAGGGCAGGAGCCTTCCTCTGCGTCGGTATCCAGTCCAGGCACGGCGTCCAGTCCCGCTCCATGGCCGGAGCCTTCTTCTGCGCCGGTGCCCAGTCCAGGCACGGCGTCCAGTCCCGCTCCAGGGCAGGAGCCCTCCTCTGCACCGATTCCCAGTCGAGGCACGGTGTCCAGTCCCGCTCCAGGGCAGGAGTCTTCCTCTGCGCCAGTGCCCAGTCCAAGCACGGCATCCAGTCCCGCTCCATGGCCGGAGCCTTATTCTGCGCAGGTGCCCAGTCCAGGTATGGCGTCCCATCCAGCTCTATGGCCAGTGTCCTCCTTTGCGCCGATGCCCAGTCCAGGCACGGCGTTCAGCCCGGTGCCATGGCCGGATCTGTGGTCTGGACAGGGGCTACGACCTGCACCGGAGCCGCCACCGACACTAGTCACCCCCCCTACCCTCCCCATTTGGTTTCAGGTTTTGCGACCAGAGTCCGCACCTTTGGGGGGGGGGGGGGGTGCTGTCACGCCCTGACCATAGAGAGCCCTTGGTTCTCTATGGTGTAGTAGGTCAGGGCATGACTAGGGGTGTTCTAGTTCAACATTTCTATGTTGGTGTTTTGTATGGTTCCCAGCCTTTTTATTCTCTATTTTGGTAAGGTTGAGGTGTGACTAGGGTGGGTGATCTAGTGTGTTTATATCTATGTTGGCATGGTATGGTTCCCAATCAGATCCAGCTGGTAATCGTTGCCTCTAATTGGGGATCAAATTTCGGTAGCCATTTTTCCCACCTGTGTTTGTGGGATATTGTTTGTTAGAGTGTTTGGGCACTACTACTTCACGTTCTTTGTAAGTTTTGTATTTTTGTTTCCAGTTTCACTTTGTATTAAAAAGATGTGGAACTCAATGCACGCGCCTTTGTCCGCTCATTTTGAAGATCGTGACACTGTCTTAGGTCAGTTAGGATCACCACTTTATTTTAAGAATATGAAATGTCAGAATAGTAGTAGAGAGAATGGTATTAGTATTTGGTAGCATTGCCTTTAAATTGGATTAAACATTTTGGGTAGCCTTCCACACACTTCCCACAATAAGTTGGGTGAATTTTGGCCCATTCCTCCTGGCAGAGCTGGTGTAATTGAGTCGGGTTTGTAGGCCTCCTAGCTCACACGCTTTTTCAGTTCTGCCAGGATTGAGGTCCAATACCTTGACTTTGTTGTCCTTAGCAATGTCATGACGTTGGCCTGGGGGTAGGTTTATGATAGTCATAAATACCTCTTTCCCCCTTTTTCCACTCTCTACCCTACTGATGTTACATTTGCAAAACCCTTGGTTAACATAGAGATTCTGGGGACATCAGAAGGTGGGGAGAAATTAACCATATTCTGGTAATCTGACCAATTGAACATATGCGGTGGTACTTAATGAATATGATGTCAGTTCGGGTGCCATCTGGGATATTCTCATCAATGATAAGATGACAAACTCTACGGTGTAAAGTCTACACATCAGAGTTATCAGATTCACATGGAATTGTCATTCAATTTAAATGTTTGAATATGAAATGATTCGTGATGGGATGAAATGTGATTTTAGCTTCTAAAATGTGAGATTTGGGTTTTCATAAGATAGGGCTCTACTCAATCAGTGGCCCGCCCCTGTGAAGGTACATGGGCTATAAAACTTTTCAAACACACCCTCTTCTCCCTTCCCATATAAAGCCTTGACGACAATATAACCTCCTGTTCCGAGGACGTGAATACGACGGTCCAATGTCAGAATGGTTCAGATAATAACTACAGAACGAAGCTAAAATCAGAGTGAGCTTTGGTTGCGAATGGTATGAACTTTGAACTCTTATTCACTACAGAAGTGATACCTCCTAGCCGTTGAGTTAGCAACAGCAGCTGCAAACGAGGGTAGGAAGGAACAGACAGAGTATCCCGTCTACCACACAACGACGTTACTACAACGTATTCAATTTACCTTCATTTACCTTCAAGTACCTTCAAGGAATTGAAAAATGCTCCCAAAGATGAACCAGACTTGTGGAGGTATATCATTTTTTGGGGTCTTGGCAGATTTTTTTTGATTTTCCCATGATGTCAGGCACTGAGTTTGAAGGTAGGCCTTGAAATACATCCACAGGTACACCTCCAATTGACTCAAATTATGTCAATTAGCCTATCAGAAGCTTCTAAAACCATGACATCCTTTTTTGGAATTTTCCAAGCTGTTTAAAGGCACAGTCAACTTAGTGTATGTAAACTTCTGACCCACTGGAATTGTGGTACAGTGAATTATAAGTGAAATAATATGTCTGTAAACAATTGTTGGAAAAATTACTTGTGTCATGCACAAAGTAGATGTGCTAACGGACTTGCCAAAACTATAGTTTGTTAACAAGAAATTTGTGGAGTGGTTGAAAAACGAGTTTTAATGACTCCAAACTAAGTGTATGTAAACTTCCAACTTCAACTGTATATTTCTAGATGAAACACTGATTACGTTTGGTGAAGAAGTGACTGTATGATTTTGTGTGTTGTGCTTAGTCAATTGAAAATGTGCTTAGAGTTTTGAAACATCTGCCTTTTTGATTATCCGTTTTGAGTTTTGTACTATGAGTGGTGAAAATGTTACCACATACTTGTGAAAATTGCACCAAAGCAATAAAAAAACTGTAATTTCTTGCTTTGAGGCAAAAGATAATAGGCTAGCTACCCTTACCTAACATTGCATGTATCGATTCCCTTTCTTCTGAATGCAGTACTTTGGAATTTGAAAGGGATTCATATAATTTATTTAAAGCCTGGAAATATGGGAAAGTACAGGCCAAAACAAAGTGGTTCAAAAACTACTCCAGAGAAAATACTTTTTGATGTAATGACAGCTCTTTCAACCCCTAGCCCAAAAATGGTATCCGTAGATCCAGCTGCTTCGTTTGTGGTGGAAAAATAGTGTCTTTAATGTTGGATTTCTGTGTCATCTCTTTGATTTTCTTGACATGCCCTTTTCACTCAAATCTTTCAGGTTTTATCTAGCTTTTTCTGTTATATATCTCTAGCTTTTGCTTTCGAGATTAAATGGCTAATAGAATATCAACCTCCTTTCTTTCTCACAAAGACTTCTGTTTTGTTTGAATTTGGATCTGTAGCAAATGCTGGCGAACAGAAAGAGGACTATTACAACCTCTAAAGTCAAACACAGCTGGGTCAGAGGATTTCCAATGCTTTCAATTGTTATAAAGCCACACTATTAAACCTACTCTATAGTGAATAGGAAGCATATAAAACTGATGAAGTAATTAATACCTTGATACCTAAAGTGTAGTAAGTAAAGTAGTATTAAAGTAATAAACTATTATTGGTTGTAAACATCTTTCACTACATTTTTGGAGAGTCCGCTGTCTTTGGAGACTGAGTAAAATGAATCAGCAAAAGGGTCCACAGTCCCAGACTTGTTCGAGGCAAGACAACATTGCAAAGTTGGAGATCCATACTCTTTGGCAGCTTGGCAGATGCATAGGTTATTGCAGGTCTGTGAGCAAGCCCAAACCATCCCCATGATAGACACAATGTTTATAATTACGTATCAAAATCCAATAATCAAGATACTGTAGTGTTCCAGTGCAATAACTATGAATTGGACTAGACTCCTAAATTAATGTGGGATTTGATCTGGCCTCACATTAAAGAGAGCGAAGTTCAACATTTAATGATTTTCCAGTTTTCCTGTAAAAAAACAACAACAACAACATATATCACGGAGGCACTCCGCACTGCTAAAGCTAACTCTCTCTCCTCTGCTCTCATCCTTCTAGACCTATCGGCTGCCTTCGATACTGTGAACCATCAGATCCTCCTCTCCACCCTCTCCGAGTTGGGCATCTCCGGCGCGGCCCATGCTTGGATTGCGTCCTACCTGACAGGTCGCTCCTACCAGGTGGCGTGGCGAGAATCTGTCTCCTCACCACGCGCTCTCACCACTGGTGTCCCCCAGGGCTCTGTTCTAGGCCCTCTCCTATTCTCGCTATACACCAAGTCACTTGGCTCTGTCATAACCTCACATGGTCTCTCCTATCATTGCTATGCAGACGACACACAATTAATCTTCTCCTTTCCCCCCTCTGATGACCAGGTGGCGAATCGCATCTCTGCATGTCTGGCAGACATATCAGTGTGGATGACGGATCACCACCTCAAGCTGAACCTCGGCAAGACGGAGCTGCTCTTCCTCCCGGGAAGGACTGCCCGTCCATGATCTCGCCATCACGGTTGACAACTCCATCGTGTCCTCCTCCCAGAGCGCTAAGAACCTTGGCGTGATCCTGGACAACACCCTGTCGTTCTCAACTAACATCAAGGCGGTGGCCCGTTCCTGTAGGTTCATGCTCTACAACATCCGCAGAGTACGACCCTGCCTCACACAGGAAGCGGCGCAGGTCCTAATCCAGGCACTTGTCATCTCCCGTCTGGATTACTGCAACTTGCTGTTGGCTGGGCTCCCTGCCTGTGCCATTAAACCCCTACAACTCACCCAGAACGCCGCAGCCCGTCTGGTGTTCAACCTTCCCAAGTTCTCTCACGTCACCCCGCTCCTCCGCTCTCTCCACTGGCTTCCAGTTGAAGCTCGCATCCGCTACAAGACCATGGTGCTTGCCTACGGAGCTGTGAGGGGAACGGCACCTCAGTACCTCCAGGCTCTGATCAGGCCCTACACCCAAACAAGGGCACTGCGTTCATCCACCTCTGGCCTGCTCGCCTCCCTACCACTGAGGAAGTACAGTTCCCGCTCAGCCCAGTCAAAACTGTTCGCTGCTCTGGCCCCCCAATGGTGGAACAAACTCCCTCACGACGCCAGGACAGCGGAGTCAATCACCACCTTCCGGAGACACCTGAAACCCCACCTCTTTAAGGAATACCTAGGATAGGATAAAGTAATCCTTCTCACCCCCCCTTAAAAGATTTAGATGCACTATTGTAAAGTGGCTGTTCCACTGGATGTCATAAGGTGAAAGCACCAATTTGTAAGTCGCTCTGGATAAGAGCGTCTGCTAAATGACTTAAATGTAATGTAAATGTACATTTAAACACAATCCATAATTAACCTGTATCATTGTCTGCATTCATTGCATTAGCTTGTAATGTTATACAAACAGTTGGATTAATGAAACGCTTCAGACCATTGTGCACATGTTGCACATTGGGAGAAAAGAGTAATTAGGTATCTATTAACATAGCCGGGAAGATGTTTTGCTGTCAATATTTTCTCTAGAGGGGGGACCAGATGTATTTTTTTGCCAGTGCTACAGACGGCTATGATGGTCCGCTAATACAGGACTAGTAATGGCCCAGTGCACTACTTTTGTAAAGAAAAAAACATGTTTTATTCTGATTTTTCAGTGGGTGCTGCAGCACCCTCAGAACCCCTACTTTCCCGCGGCTATGTCTATAAATCTCACCTCATTAAACACACAATTTTCAAAAGTTATCATTTGTTTATTTTCTGGGTTTGCTTTCTGATTGTAAGCCTGCAGGCGGAGAAAACATAAGTACGGTTGATTCCAGAGGCATCATTAGCTGACAAACCAACAAATAATTGCAGGTTTGGGTGAGCATAAACATTAGTGATGCCTGACAGCTGCCTGAATCCTAGCAGACAGGCCGATGTCTTTATGAATAAATTCTTCACCTCTCTAGCTAACAGCGAGTAACACTTTGGCATATAACAGGTACCAAACAAACAGCACAACACAGCACAGCACAACACAGCAGCATGCATGGCAGACTACACAGTGAATGCCACAGACTGAGTAATAGAGACTGTGAGTAATTAGCCCAAGAGAAACAATATGATGGGCCTAACTACAATAAAGATGCAACCTGCCTTGTTGCTTTAATAGATAGCATCAATAACCCATTTTTTATTGATTACCTTAATATAATGATGGAGGACCTGAAGGGGATCAAAAAAGTTGAACTCTACAAAGAACAATAACATCGATTCCGACACTGACTCTTCGCAGAGGCAGAGCTAACCTGCCATCGACCACTGGGCGCTCGCACACTCAATCAGATTAACTAGTGAAGCAATCATCGATTGGAGGCTCTGCGGCTGGCTGACACAGGGCCGGCCATTAAGTGGATCCTCATCTCCCATGGACACAGCACAGAGAGAATGTCAGGGTCACTGTGTTCTCCGTCCGCTCTGTTCCACGGGCTTGTCACAGAGCCTATTCACTGGGAGACTAATCACTCCACCACTGGCCCCTGGAGGAGATGTGACCTAGGCCTCCTGCTTCATGGGACTTGCAATATCATGTCCAATATCATGTCCCCAAGGCCCAGTCTGGGGACAGCATGCACTGTGTCATATCATACATGCTGGATGGTGTAATTAATGCACCATGTTTCATTAAAATGTCACACTGCTGTCCTGCTCAATGCTTTATATCGCCTATTCAGAGCATGAGATGATAAAATGCACTTAGGTAATCAATATATCATTATGTTACAGTCACTTAAGACCCTCAAAATAAGTCATAAAAACTCACCAGCAATGTAATGATTTCAACCCATGAAAGATTCACTGTGTCGGTATGTTGACTGCCCCTAGATATAACTAGTTTTATTCTACGAATCCATAGAAACGCAAGGTTATTTTTATTCACCCTGATAAGCAAGGGCAATGTCACAAGATGTCTCAAAAGATGTCAAGGCGAGAACATTCTCTTTCATCAAATAAAAGATGTGAGCATCGGTACAGTGGCTCAGATATGACATGATATGCTGTAATTCATTCTTCTCTGTGAAACCTTATTATTTAGCTCTGTGGATAGCAAATACTTTCCAGTGCATACTAAATAGTACTACTAAATTACTGGGTATTCATTATCATTCTTTCCCTCCTAAACATTTTTTTTTCTTCCCTAGCCACTGTGCTTCTACATCTGCATTGCTTGCTCTTTGTGGTTTTAGGTGGAGTATCTGTATGAGCACTTTGTGACAATTGATGGTGTAAAAAGGGCTTTATAAATATTTTTGATTGATTTTAGTATTGTACTATTTTGTGTGCATCTTTTAGAACTAACAAAGCTAAATTTGCTAGGATTAGCATAATATGTCATTTGTAATCTATAACACAATAAAAAAAAACTCTGCATTTTCTTGCAATCTTGTATAGTATGAGGAGTTAGAGATAAAGTTTTTATGTTCTTGTTCAACTATCTCAACTATATATGTTGGCCATCACTTCTTTCAGATGTTCAGTCTTGGGAGTTATTTGCTTTAGCCTTGTCTACCCTAGCTAGTTTATGGGTCTCCTGAGATCCTAGCTCAAGTGCCAATTATACCAACCTGTTTTTGTTTGGTAATTGAATGCCGAAGTCTAAGGCTTTGTTACCATTCTGACCTAATCATTCTCACCCGTGTGGAAAAAAAAAAAGTTATCTTTTTCTTCCTGTGCAGCCAGGCATATCCCTCTCACAGAATATTGCTTTGTGGTTCACTCCTAATCAAATTGCATTTAGTTTTTCACAACCAGTGCACGCAGTACATCCTTACAAAACCATTGTACTTGAAATCCTTCCCCGGTTAGATACATTTTCACCCCCACAAATCGGCTTTTTACCCAAGCTTGACGACTCAGTTAATAGCACAGTGAGAGCTAAGTTCACAGTGTCTGGTTTTGTCAAACGCAAACTCCATAATCTCACTCACTTCTGATTCTCAGTCCCACCTCTGAATGTCTAGCAGCATTAGAAATTATGCTCTGCTCGTCTGATCAGAGCACCACCTCCTGAAATTGGTGCTTTGGTGGAGTCACTGGCAGAGGCTTCAAGGTAAGATATGAAGCTCAACAGACACAGAAATAAACTCTGAGTCACAGAAACCATCTAAAACCCACGGCCATCTCAGTTAACTGCAGCAGCAGCACACCTCAGCCTTGTACAAATTACCTCGACTAACCCCGCACATTGACTCGGTACCTCCTGTATATAGCCTCGTTATTGTTATGTAATTTGTATTAATTACTCTTTTCTTTTTTTCTTTAGTTTATTTAGCAAATATTTTCTTAACTCTATTTCTTGAACTGCATTGTTGGTTAAGGGCTTGTAAGTAAGCGTTTCACAGTAAAGTCTACACCTGTTGTATTCGGCATATGTGACAAATACAACTTGATTTGAAAACAAGTAAAGCCAGCAGCAGCACAGTCTGAGTCTAGTGGGAGTATTGACTGTATAGTACTACCTACCCAAACATAAGTACTGACAGCTCACATATTCTCCAACCTTTTAAGATACCGCTGTCCTCATTTCAGTCAACACAGGATTCAAGTTTAACACCTGACGTTGCACAATGCTGAGCCTCGAATCAGGACGTTAGTGAGGCGGTAGTTTGAACACCTACTGTCTCTCTCTGCCATCAGCAACTGAAATCAGGATTCAGTATGGGAGGAGCAATGTAATCTAGACATCATGCATTTGACATTTTAGTAATTTAGCAGACACTTATCCAGAGCGACATAGAGCAGACATTGGCAGATTTTTCACATAGCGGGCTCTGGGATTTCAACCAGCAACCTTTCGGTTACTGGCCCAACGCTCTTAACTTCTAGACTACCTGCCACCCTCATCATGCATTTTATTTCAGTCATTAGCATTAGAAACTTGGGTGGCACATAAAACAGCACCTTAGCTATGAGGAGTCACAATAGAAACTGGCTGCAGTGGAGGCTTTAGTGCTAGCCCACACCCCACCCTTTTCACATCCAGCCTGGCCTCAGAGCCATACGAAACATACTATACTTGGGTGTAATCCACGATAGTCTAGCAATCCAAAGGTTGTAAATTCCACTGTTATTTTATTCAATATATCTCTTACAATGCAAAGAGGCAATGTAAAATAACAGTGCGCTGCAGTTATGAATTTAAACTATGAAGAGCCACCTTGAGCCTTCCCACTGGGCAAAAACTGGTTGAATCAACGTTCAATGTGATGATGTTGAATCAACGTGGAAAACTTATTGATAAGGGAAATTCTTGTTTTTTAACCTAAATCCAATGACATGGTGATTTCACATTGAATTCACATTAGTTGACAACTCAACCAAATGTAAATCAAAACTAGATGTTGAAATGACATCTGGCCACTGTGTATGCATATATTTGTCTTATTTCACACATGTACAAGTGTGTATTAATTTCAAAATGTGTTCTTTGCATATCCCAGTCTCCCTGAGAACCTCTGAGTGTGGGGTCACGGACAGGGTCTGCCATTATCAACAGCGAACCTGAAGCAATTTGGGTTAAGTGCCTTGCTCAAGGGCACATCAACAGATTTTTCAAATTGTTGGCTCAGAGATTCTAACTAGCAACTTTTTCGTTACTGGCCCAACACTCTAACCGCTAGTCTGTGTGTGTGTGTGTGTGTGTGTGTGTGTGCGTGCGTGTGCGTGTGTGCGGGTAATGCAGTGCGGAGTGGGTTCCACAAGATTGTGGTAGATCCTGGGCGGAGTTGCTGTAAAATCCTACCCTACAGAGTTTCCCGTCGTGGCTCACTCGATGCGCTCCCACATTTGTTTGCCAAGGCAAGTGAGAGAGCACATGTTATACAGCAGTAACTGCACACAGTTAGTGAACATTTAACCCTGAAGTTTACGGAAAGAAGTTAACTGATCGATAATAACAAACATATTATCGAACTTTAGGAACAGCAGGGCAAGGATATCTGGCATTCGCCAGGATGCATTTTTCCGGCTGTCTGTGTGCCCTCCTCGTCGCGCTTGTCTACCAAGGTACTGTATGTAGCCTATCATGCATCATATCTTACATTGTTTAAAAGAAAACTGATACATTTTGTCAACATTTTTAATAAACACATCATGGGAATTGCATGGTGATGATGAGTTTGTAGACGATACATCTGAAGTGAAAATACATGTCATTCGATTAGCAATCTTGATTTACACTGCGGTTTGTGAATACAGAGTTTTAGCTAGTTATAGTCATGGTTAGAACGTTATTTTGCCGCTCTACCATTATTGCTCATAGCATAACTACTGCGTAACTACAAATTGTATAGCGCATTAAGTGTGTACAACCACTGGCCACACTTCGTGGGAGTGTTGAGCAGGTTTCGCCAGGTGATAGTCATGCGCTCTCAATTTGGGAGCGCTGTCCTCTCATTTTATTTCAATAATTACAACAGTAAATCGACTTTTCACAATAATTTGTGTGTTAATTGTTCATTCCGAAACATATACATTACGCACTCAAACGCACACACTTACCAGTGTTTTCCAACGAGGCAGGAACGCCTTTGCAGATTAAAGTTGGGCTTTTTTACATTCTGTAAATGTCGTTAAAGAAAGCTTTTTTTTCAATCCAACAAGTATGCACCATGTGTTTAAGCATTCAGACGCAACATTTAACCAATCTGCAGTGGAGCTCTGAATAGTCCTTTGGGAGAGGGAAAAACCTGTTCTCAGATCATTTCGTATTATTTTTTACGTAAATCAGAGACATGCCATTTAGTATGAAATGTAAATCAGAGACACTCCATTTAGTATGATATGTTATGTTTCGTATGGTATGTATTAATTTATGGATGTCCATCACCCATTTCATGTGATATGTTACGAAATACAATTAGTATAATATGTTACGAATTGTCAAACTTTCAATATGTTACGAATTTGCAAAATGCATGATTTGTTACGAATTCCAGCTAGGTTACGCTAGCTAGGCTAGGGTTTAGGTTTAAGATTAGGAGTTAGGTTAAATCAAAATCAAATCAAATGTTATTTGTCACATGCGCCGAGGGGTTAGGTTTAGGGGAATAATTAGCTAAAAGGGTTAAGGTTAGGGGAAGGGTTAATTAACATGCTACGCTGTTGCAAAGTAGTAAGTAGTTGAAAAGTTGCTAATTAGCAAAAAAATGTAAGTTGTCCGTGATGAGACACAACCTTTGGGTTGCTAGACGTTTGCGTTATATGCCCGACCAACCAACTGCCCGTTGTTTCTGTCTTAAGCAACCATCTGTCTTATGTAACCATACCAAACATAACATATCATACTAAATAGCGCGTCTCGGAATTACATACAGAATAATACGAAATGCTCTGCGACCAGGTTGGGAAGGGAGGTGGGTGATCTGACTTAGGTCCTCCTCTGTCTGACACTGTCACTTGACATGCCTGTCATTGTAAATTACAGTGTGCCTCACTTGTCACTGTCACCCGCTCTCAGGCGTTTTTGCTTGAACTGGTTGGAAAAAAGAGCCTCCCCTATAATAATAGCATGTCGCGTGTTAACAGTTTTTCTCGTTGGACTGTGTGTTGTCGTTCTGTTGCCAATTGCCGCTGGTTTTAAAATAGTGGAATTGGAAGGCCTTTAGGGTGGGGCTGTAATTTAGGTTTATAGCCCCCCACATCAACATTTGATGAGTTAACATGATGCTGGCAGTTTGGCCGTCAGTCCTCCATAAATGGTGAAACCGTGTGTCTGTTTGCTTGTTCTATGGAGGGTTGATGATGACTTTTCAATGTGCTTGTTACTCATTACAACTTCATATGCAGTGTCATTTTAAGAAGCACTAGGCAACCATCTAGTTATTCATCTTCATCAAATCACAAAATTCCTTAGTCTAAACACCACATATTTCATCTATCACTCATGCCACCTTGTAAATGTAGAATTGGAGGTTATAAACTAAGTGCTCAGTTTGTGAAGGTAGTTTTCAGAATAGACACCATCAGTCAGTAATTAGATACACTGTTGATCTTTTATTCCAAAAATTCTCCTCTGGCAAGATGTTCAGGCCAATCATGACCAAAACCTCCCGCAACCTGAACAGTTTCTTTCCCCTGGCTGTGGCCCTCACCAACCGGCCATTGGGCCCATAGAGACTAAAGGACTATGCACTCTATGCTGCACACAGGATCAAGCCATCTCTGAACTGTACACAAAATAACTGCACTATACTGCATTGCACTCTGTTCATCGCTCTGCATTTAGATATATTCATACTGATACTGTACATCCACTGTATATCAACTGTATACCCATCATATATTTGTTTACTGACTGCACATTCTCTTATATGTTTATCCTCAATCTATCTAGTTGTATATAATGTACCATATGTCAACTTTGTTTAAACTCCACTGTCGGTATTCTGGCTCTAAAGGTTGTCTATCACTAGCAGCACCATATCACCAAGTCACATTCTGAGTATGTGTAAACGTACTTGGTGAATAAAGGTGATTCGGATTCCATTGTTTTAGAGGGAAGCGGAGGTGGTTAAACGCAGTTCCTCCGACTTAAACACTGAGAGCTGTGACCCTCAGCCTAGACCAGATAGTGCTGGAAAAACAGGGCCCTGAAAGACTTTTAGAACAAATAGTCTGCATAGGTGCATTTGTTTTTTTGTTCCCTGCTTTCCCGCCACCCCTCCCCCATTCTCGCCCTACCCCCTGGAATAGACAACACTCAGTCACACCTGGTATTACTCGTCCAGCAAGTAGGGCTCTTCATTTGCTAATGGTCTAATCTGGCCCCTGTTCGCGTGGGGACCACAAGGTTTCATTGTCTGAGTGAAACCTCATTGAAATATATTCATCCACTTTCTCACTCTCCGTAACCAGTTTTTGTCCTGACATGATAGATACATGTTCAGTTGATTGGTGTAGAGAAAGACTGGAGCGATTTGCATTCTCAGTTTGCACTTGGGATTTTGCGCATGTCAATTTGTGTGACTGTGCACGTCACGGCTTGTTTAGAGGCGGGTTTGTCTAGATGTTTGTGGTTGTTCTATCTCCCGTTGACTCCTTATACAATGTAGCCCTTCATGCAAAATGTAGTTTCATGGACGGAAAGCACAATAACATGAAACTCTTCATCCTTAATCGTAGATGTTTATGATCCAGATCCTATTTTCAAAGGAGAGTGTATGTGGGTGGGGCAAGACAGTGATATCAGATAATGCAATTGTAATATCATTATTAACTTGATGTCCTACAGTTAAATAAAGGTTAAATAATAAAAATGTAAATGCTGATGACAAGTTCCATGACAGTGTTACAGGGAGGTGACATGTTAGAATATAAATAAAGTACCACTGCCATGCTGAAAATGCCACACTTAGCTCTGAGGAGAGCGGGCGTCACTCAGGATGACATCATCATTTTGTGTGCTCTACACTTGCATTTACGGGTCTTCAATCTGTAAATCATTCCTGTAGTATCTTTACAGAAAATGTCACCATCCTACATCATAATACTGCAAATATGGATGTTTTTAATGAGTTATTTGTGCATTGCATGACAGCATCAACAGTTTGGTATACAGGACTATATATTTATTCCTATGAGTGTCTTTCTCTCCTTTTCTGAATTCATTTCCTACCCCTCATTTAGATATGCATTACTGAAAATGGCCTTAATCACACATCATACCCAATAAACATACCACTTTTATCTAGCTTTGCAAATGTTCAACTCGCACTGACAGCTCTTCATTTCCTTCAAAGCCACTGTGGGACAGTCAGTGTTGTGTTTGAACTGACAGTTTATGTATGTCATAGGAAATTGCAATGAGCAACGTTAAATGGTCTCATTCTTTGTGGGTATCTCTTGCTTTTCTCAGTCTTTCCACTATATCATTGAAGTGCTAGAAAACTAGAAAAGAAAATAACTTGTATATTTCGATAAGGGGCATCATATTTTGGGCAATATGGGAGTGGGAGGACATATTAATTCTAGTAAACCTACTGCACTATTGTGGCTCTGCCTCTTTATAATTTAATCCAGATTAGAGTCACAGAGACTAATTTAGTTTTAATCCACTTTGAGGCCTCTCGAGAAAAGGGGTGAGTGAAAGATGGAACCTATCCTTTTACCCAAATGCTGTGGATGAGGGTGAGCTAGCCAATAGGTCAGGGTTCCCCAACTGGCCGCCCGTGGGCCGAATTTGGCCCGCAGGTGGTTTTTATTTAACTGGGAGGACAATGTGTACAGAGACAGTTGACTAGGTGGAGGGTCCAGGATCCTACTGAGAGACCTGTAGTGGTTGCAATGGCCCTACTCTCTGTGTGTTCTCAGTCGTTAGTAGGACCAAAATTCAGTGTCTTTATGTCTACATATCATTACGATAACTGCTGGTGAACTGGCCAATATGTACCTATCTATTTGAAGTGGAGCTTTCCCGATACAGCTAATATCACAGGTGAGAGGGAGAGCATACAGCTCTATGAATGAAAACGCATCCCTACACTTTAGGAAAAGGGGTTCCAAAAGGGTTCTTCGGCTGTCCTCATAAGAGAACCTTTTTTGGTTCTGTGGAGAGGGTTCTATATTGAACCTAAAATGATTCTTCCTCGAACCAAAAAGGTTTCTTCAAAGAGATCTCTTATGGGGACAGCCGAAGAACCCTTTTAGGTTGTAGATAGCACCTTTTTTTTCTAGGAGTGTACATGAGTGAGAATGGGCTGTGATATACACACATCTAGCATACTAGATTCATTCACTCTGGTTCAATCTCTGATTTCTCCCCTGAAATGTTCAATTCTCAGTATTCACTTAGTTTAGAGAAAAGTATCGCCACTTTCTGTTAAGAGCTCAGGATTCTCCGACATTATCTGTAGTGAGAAAATGTTTCAGCACTACAGAGCTATAGTCAGGCAGCAATGAGAACATTTAAGCCAACACAGAAAACAGTGTATTTCCGCAATGTAAAAAATAGTATTCACAGTGACTGGACACACACAGCTACAAGATGTACAGCTTTGCTTAAGGAAAATGAAAGGGCTTGTGTGGCCATTGTAATCAGTCTCAAACAATGACTCACTGGTGAAAAAAACATTTTGTCTGCCTGTGACAGTTTTACACACGAGGGTATCAGTAAAACAGCCAAGGGAGTCTCAATTACACTAGCTAGTATGATTAGCTCATCCCAGTTTTAGAAAGGAGCGGGAGATACGTTCGGTTTCAACAGTCATGATTGAGATTTCCCCTTAATCCTCCCCTTATCCAGAAAACTCACAACTCTGCTTGTATTGTCACTGGTTAGACAGGTTATAAAGGCCTGGGTTGGGTTTTATTAGACAGCTTAAGATATATGACATGTTTTACATATAGATTACATTTCCAGTCACACATTCCTGCGTGAAAGCTATAATGTAAAAATGTTGAAGAATGGCACAGAACACCCTGGTATTTCATTGAATGGAGATGCCAGCCTTCGAGTCCGCATATATATTCTACTCCCCATTATCTCTCAGCAATCTTTCTTCATCATAGCACTCCTGCTTTTCACACACAAAAAATATATTTATTTGTTATATGGAGGGAGTAACTACATTTTAGAGAAAGCCTTTAATAACAGGAGTGAGATGACTGTGCAACAGCACTCTCTCTCCCTAGTCCCTTATGCTGAAATGCACCCATTGAAATGTATGAGGGTATCTTTGGTTTTGGGGAAAGCCTACAGATCACTGGAAACGGCTTGGCCCCTGTTTTGGGACAAAAAAAGTGAGGTTGTTTCTCTGTTTTGTTATTCACATTATCCCCCCTGGTTTCTCTGGGTTCCTGCGGACTCCTTCCGACAGTATTGATGCTGACTTCTCCTGCCGTCTCCTCTCTTTGTCATGAAGATGGAACAGCCCACCCCCCCCTGGGAGGGCATTGAGTATCTCCCCCCTGTTCTCCCACCTCTCATATGCGCAAGGCAATCCAAGCCTACTGGGGGAAAGTAGGTCTGCTCCATATGAACGCTAATGACATGGCCCATAATGAATGACACAACAATCTTAGTTGAAATATTCCTTGGAAAGCTTTTTACTAGGTGTCATTTAATTAGAATAGTTCATTAGCTATACCATTAGCTGTGTGCATGAAGAGGAAGGGGAGGTGTTCCCAAGCTCTTTGTTCTCAGAACTCATAGAAGAAAAGGTATCTTGTCTTCTTTTCCTCACATTGCCTGATGGAATCTGAAAAGAGAAAAAGCAGAAAAAGCAGAACTAGCTCTCAATAAGTGAGCTCCCAAGCACTAGGAACTCAACCAGACCCACTAAAGGTCAGTGGGGAAACTGCCAAAATGTACACACCCATAAAGTGATTATATTGCCACCTATTTACATGGAGTCAGGGCTGAAGCCGGTGGTACTATTGTATCACACCTATTTTTGAATCTCTCTGCAATCCAGAGCGGTCTATTGAGATGACAATGTCATTGTCCAAAAGATGAAGCAGAAATAAGAAGCATTGGGCAATAAAATGTCATGCAATTTTCACTTTCCCATTCACTTTTAAATCGCTTTTTGGTCAGAAACAGTCCATCAATAGTGACTGGTCTCTATTCATTCAAACTTTATTTTGCAATTTTCAGCCATGAAAACACAATGTCATATTTAGTGTAGCTCCATGAAGTATCCTGCCCCAGGGATCCAAACATAAGTGTTTTGTGTCTGCATTTGACCTCAGTAGTCCCCCATTCTAGCCTTTATAAAAGCTAGTTCTTTGTACACTGTTGATGTCCCTCATCTATCCTTCTGAGAAGGCGGCACACTACGGAGCCTGGAGCTATCTATGATTACATGCTGCTTCAGATGAACTTGCAGGAGTTCTCATTCAAACCCAGAGAGCGCCTCACTTTCAACAAGGGACAGACACTCAGTCACTGCATATCTCTGCTTTCTGGAGATTAAAACGCCTGTCATTTTTGCATGCCAGGGTATACAAACTCGTAAAAATACAGAATATCATATTCAACCCTTTTTCTTCAGCCCACTCACATGTCAAGAGTGCAGGGTGTACTCTTCCTTAGTTGCTTTGAAGTATTCTTCAAGGTCCTAAACATGTTGCTCAGGCAGTTTCAAATGCATGCTTCCTCTCATGCGTTGGATTCCTGGCTCTAAATCCCAGGTGGTAAAGGACTTTGTAAGAGAGTGGTATTTATGCTGATACTTATCTGGCTGTGGAGCTCTCGCTGCCTGGAATTCAAAGCCTTGTATTAGCCTTGGGTGTATGGAGTTCCTTCACCTGATGCGTACATGAAAAATCCAGAACCAAGGTTTTTGTGATCATTTGTAACAATACATTTTAGTTCATCTTTTATATATTCTAAACATAAATCTGAATGATTATTTTTACCATATGATAAAAGTATGTTAAAAGGTGTCTGGTGAGGTTGAGAACTAGACATATTTACTTGTCACTTACTGACCATAGAGAGCCCTTATTTTCTATGGTAGAGTAGGTCAGGGCGTGACTGGGGGGTTTTCTAGTTATTATTTTCTATGTGGGGTTCTAGTTTAGTTTTTCTATGTTGGTGTTTGGTATGATTCCCAATTAGAGGCAGCTGGCTATCGTTGTCTCTAATTGGGGATCATATTTAAGTAGCATTTTTTCCACCTGTGTTTTATGGGATATTGTTTTAAGTTAGTGTTGTGCACCTATTTGTTACGGTTCGTTGTTTGTTTCATTCTTTCTTTGTTGTTTTGTGCGTTTCTAATAAATAATATGTGGAAACCATATTGCGCTGCAGCTTGGTCCGATAATTATTCCAGCGAACGTGACATTGCTGGTCAGTCACTGGTTGATTCTGGCCTTAAGGGCGTGATCCTCATAAAACTGCATTGTGAACGACCACTGCAATTTACTGTTTATATAGAAGGTATATACAGTACAGTGTATTTTTTAAATTAAATCTAAGTACTCAGAATTCTTCACACCGGCTCTATTATCTTAGATGTTGAACCACTTCACTTTCAATGAAGTAAAATGATGCTCTAGTAAATGTGTCACAGTGTGGATGCCGTTGATAATGAATGCCATGTAAAACTGTGAGGTGTTTCATTAGCTAGTTGCTACTGTGCAGTAGCTCTATTCTAACCCTTCCATTGTCAGACATTAGTGGGTAGGTGAAAAGCCTCTTGTGCACCATTTAGATGGAGAACCTAATTATCTAATGGGACTCATCTTGAGAGGTCAAGTAGCCCCATGTTCCTGCAGAGAATTCTGAAAAGTACTTTACTCCCATCGGAGCTGTTAAACCAGGGTTTCCCAAACTCGGTCCTTGGGACCCCAAGGGGTGTACGTTTTGGTTTTTGCCATAGCTCTACATAGCTGGTTCAAATAATCACCTATTTATCAAACTAATCATCAAGCTTATCTATGCATTGTCATCTCACCCCTACCTACATGTACAAATTACCTCGACTAACCTGTACCCCCGCACATTGACTCTGTACCAGTACCCCCTGTATATAGCCTCGTTATTGTTATTTTATTGTGTTACTTTTTATTACATTTTTTTATTTAGTTTATTTATTAAATATTTTCTTAACTCTTTTTCTTGAACTACATTCTTGGTTTGTAAGTAAGCACCTGTTGTATTTGGTGAATGTAACAAATACAATTTGATTTGATATGAAAAGATTTAATAATTTGAATTAGCTTTGTAGTGTTAGGGCAAAAACAAAATGTGCACTCTTTGGGGTCCCCAGGACCGAGTTTGGGAAACGCTGTGTTAAGCAGTGAGACAGCTTAAGACGAACCACAGGAATTTGCAATGAAACACTAGAATCTGTTCTACAATGATGAGTCTTTTGCTTTAGAAACACCTTTCATGTTAGAGAGAAGGAATTGTGTTTTCTAAAGGAATCACAAACAAATTCAGCTGCATAGTTCCGTGTCAAATAAATGCTGCATTATTCGAAGTGCCAGCCCCAGTATATGAGAGCGAAGCAGTTGTAAAATAAACTTCCAGGTGTTTCATTGTGAGTAATGGAGGTGCCATAACCCATTATGAATGTGTTTACATTCTCACCTGCAGTAGATACAATGAGGAGAGGATTTCTCTTTTCCTAATGTAATGATAGTGATTTCATTTAAATTCTCCGGGTTATGCAATAAGAGATTCTCACAATGGAAAATGCATAACAATTGGCTGGTCATATTAGTTTATGTGTTGTATGGATGAATGGGTATGGCATTCCCCCTCTCTCTCTGAGGAATTCTCTGGATTACCTGTCCCATGCTCTAGACCTTGCCATTGTGTGTTTGCCTATAAACAGATCTGACACAGGCAATGCATCACAGTGGAGAGCATCACTACCCCTGTCTGCCATTACATGCACATTTACCCAGACAGTAATGTCTCCAGATGGCCCCGCCAGTAATTGGATCGCTTTGTCACCCTTTGGCACCAGACAGTACTTTTCCGGGTTCTCATATACATTTGTTATTGATGTCCATGCTTCATAGAGTGTTGTCTCATATTGTGATCCCCACACAGAATGTTGCTGTTGCTTGTTCTTTTGTCCGTGTGGACTGTTGAGAGGCTGTTGTTCTGTACGTACGGAATGTTCTAGGGCAGGTTTTACATTTGACTATTCAAAGTGTGAGGATCCAGCCCAAGAGCTCTCCAAGCCAACGGACTCTTTAATCAGGAGATGTTTGCTGCGTGGATTCATTCTGTTGGAATGATATGAGTCATACAGCTGAAATGTTGCTTATCGACAGGCTTCTGTGAAGTTATCATGTCTTTCTGCTGCTGGTGATAGTGAAGGCAAATCAGCTCATTATCAGGGGAATCTGCAAACCTCCTGTTCAAAAGCACCAATGTTGGAATATGTTCTGTACAGACAGACAGGAGGGGATACTAGTGAAAGACGCATGGCGCCAGGCTAAATGGTTTAAAGCACTTATGTTGATATATGGCTGCTCTCGTGTGATGATGGAAGGAGAAAATGTAATGGCCATTGAGTCATTTGTAGTAAAACTAATGAAAATATGTTACACCTGAGAATGAATGCTCATAAACGAGGGACACCTAAGTGAATGGTAATACTCGATGTGAGGTGACAGTTCTAACAATTTATTGATTTGAAAAGTAAATACAAGTGTTCAACTTCTCTCCTTTGTTTCTGAAGAACGTAATAATCTTACCAGAACGTAACCTTTTTAAACAAGTCATGTTTGCTACCCCACTCTGTGTATAAAATGTATTAATTTTAGTTTTATAATACTCCCTGTGTTTTCAAGCCTTTAAAAAAAGGGAACATTTGTCAGCAGTAGACAGTGAACTTAAATAAGCAATTTTGTCTTGTAATTGTGAGGGGAAGAGTGGCTGAAGTATGCAATTTTCTCAAAGTGCTTGAATGACATTTGAATGTATGCAATTTCTCCCATGGATTTTTGTGACAATGGCACGTTTTATAATAATGGGTCAAAAGCATACTTATATTATCATTTTTCATGTGCCCACATTTGCATATTTACTGTATGTAGTACACTTACCATTTTATGCTAACTGTAATCTCGCCAAAATCCCTGCACAGAAATGCTTATTACATACTTAGTGGAATACAGCCTCTTGAGGATTTAATCACATCTTATGAAAGTTGATAGTAAATTCATTATCTTTTCTGTACAGTTGTCTGTTGGGGAACAGCTTTGCATTGCACACGTTAATTGACTGAAAGCCTACTTAAATTGAAAAATACATCTGCATATTATGATTATGTTGGGAGAGCGCTCAAGCACTGCAGTGTGGTGGTTAGAAAACGACAGGTATTAAAACCTACTGCCTCCCGAGCTTTACAGGCTGCATCCTGCTCAACCAGTTTGAAAAATACTTTTTAATTTAAAAAAAAAAGTTGTATAATTGTAAGTGTCGCTCATTGCCAGCGAGGCCAGGCATGGAGACAGTGATAACAGTGTAGTAATAGTTGTAGTAATACTTGTAGTAATAGTTGAGTTCAGCAGGGCATTGGGTTTTCAACTCATGCTGTCCTGGAGGCATCCATGTTAGTCACTGGACTGTGTGCTCAGTCTGTTATTGGACCAGCGCAGCGTTCCCTCACTCCATTTCTCCTTAATCTCTGTGTTAATCTCTCTGAGGGAGTGGAGATCACTGCACTCTATTCTAGATACATGGCTCAACATTGACCTCAGGGTCAACAGGCAGAACCTTTGGCAGCCTAGCCCAGAACCCTAGAATGGGGGGTGCCAAAGAGTGTGCCAAGTCACACACAAAAGCTTTCTCTGTTTTGTTCTGCACATTGAATGTTACTTCCCGGTCCACTTTATTTAGATAGTGCATCTGTAGATGCTCTACCGACTGTCCACAGAATATCGGTAACATTTGTACTAACTATCTACTAACCCTAGCTCTAACCCTAACCTTGACCCTTATTCTAACTCTAAACTGAACCCTTACCCTAACCCTTATTCTAATCCTTACCCTAACCGTAATATTAGCAAGCAGATGCTTATCAACAGATAGTTTGTTGATATTATGACTGTTTTATCTATTATCTGTAGAGCATCTATCTGTAGAGCATCTAAAGATGCAAAATCTGCATTATACAAATAAAGTGTGACCTCCCTTGTTATACATTTACTAAAGCAGAGTAAACAATATTATTTCTGCAAGGAAGACACTCGAGAAACGACATCTTCCTTTTGGAATTGATAGAAACTGTAACTAGGAGCGTGATATTCCCCTCATAAATCAAATCAAATATTATTGGTCACATGCACTGAATACAACAGGTGTAGACTTTACAGTGAAATGCTTACTTACGAGGCCTTTTCCAACAATGCAGAGTTAAAAAGTAAGAGAAATATTTGCTAAATAAAAAAGGAAATCGTAACTATATAGAGACTATATACAAGGACTACCAGTACTGAGTCAATGTGCAGGGGTACGAGGTAGTTGAGGTAATTGAGGCAAGTCAGTATGTACATATAGGTAGGGGTAGAGTGACCAGGCAATCAGGATATATCATAAACAGGATATATAATGTGTGGGGCGTCAATATGTGTGTGTGTAGGTAGCCATTGGATGAACTGTTCAGCAGTCTTATGGCTTTGGGGTAGAAGTTGTTCAGGAGCTTTTTGGTCCCAGACTTGGCACTCTGGTACTACTTGCAGGGCAGTAGCAGAGAGAACAGCCTATGACTTGGGTGGCTGGAGTCTCTGACATAGCCTTAGACTTTGGACACATTTTCAACCTGTCACAGCAGTCCTCCAAAACATGTGACGTTGGTTGGTGGGCATAACATTTTAAAATACACAGACAGGATGCCCATGCAGGTATTTAATCATCTGTGTGTATTATCTGCATTCCATGTGTTCATTCATGTTATCTGTGTTGCCATCTGAGTGACCTCAAACCCCCAGTGTTTAGAATGTCAAGCAGAACACAAACTCTCCGAATTCACAGCTAATGCCCTCTTAATACCAACCAGGCTGTGGACCTTATTGGAATGGAAGACAGGCCTGGTCTGTTTCACAGTGAAGGGTTGAAAGGTCAGTTCTGTCATTAGATGTTCCACAACACAGTGCACTACTTAATGGGATCATGAGGAAGCATCAAGCACCGCTATGGCAATTACACAAGATGAAAGCCATTGCCGGCAGTCAGTTGAACAAATGGACATATTTGTATTAGCTTTTTTACAACATAATAAGACATACATTATTGATAGTGCAAAGTACAAACAAACAATGAAACTGTAGGTTCTGTTGAGTGTATACACCCATTAATCATTCATTTTGCATCGGGGAAATGTCAACTCCTGCTTCTTACACCATCTAATGAAGCACTTTCAGATCAATAGCTGGATGGTGTTTTGTTTACACATAAATATAAGTGATCAGCCTTGGGGTCGTATCACCTAACTCCCTCCACACACACCCCCATCCAAACAGCCAGGGCAGGAGTGGGGCTACTAGCATGATCGAGGCTATAGAAAAGGGAGAGAGAGAGAGAGAGAGAGAGAGAGGAAGGGGGTAGTAATGAGCCCTGCAGGGGGTGCTTTAGGCGGAGACGCGTGCCTGTAACTGAAACATACTAGATGTTTGAATGCAGGTTAAACTACAGTCATTCTTACACGAAAGGCAATGGGTTAAGAGCAGCCTATAGCTTTGGTTCCTCTCTGTTTTAATCTGACTACTCCAAAGTGCCTTTCCTTGTCATTGTTGATATAATAGGCTAGCCACAAGGGTTTTGGGTGTCCAGGCTTGCTTGTGAAGTGGTTTGTTACAGGGACATTGTTAGAAACCCCCAGGGCTACTAATGAAATTGAACTGAATGGTAAATTGAATGTCAAACGAACCCAGTCTGAGAGAGGACTGGGCCTAGAAATTGTGCTCATGCTCTGCTGCTTGTGTGCTAGCTTGGCCTCAGGCAGGGAAGGATAGGATAAGAATTTTATGGCTGGCCATATGCAAAAAAAAAACGAACATGTGCTGTCTGATGCAATACCTGTTGAAGAGGTGTGTTGAGAGTAGGAACACTTTGATGTCAAGAATGTTGTCTTCAAGTGCCAAGACCATTTTGAAGTTACCTCAATAACACTTTTGTCAGAGCGCAGTCAGACCAAGCCTGTCAGAATGGACCAGTGTGCTATGTAATGATATATCTGTGAGGAGGCCAATGTCTTTGTAAAGAATAGAAAGACCCTCACACTGTTTATGCTCCCAATTCCCCCGTTTTGTCTTTTCCATAGACATGGCGGAATCAATTCAATTTCAGCAGCAATTAGAAGAAACATGTTCTTCAAAGGTCACATGTCGACACAGCTGTTGAGCAGATGTTTAGTGAATAAGCTGGAAAGAAATAACACTGAGGTAAGAATGTCTGATTTGTCATCAAGTTCATTCAAAGTCAGACTCCAAAATGTGGTTCTGACTTGGTAATCAAGAAGCTCCATTAGCCCTCCCACACTGTTCTTTCACTCTGTAGTCTGACTAGTTCAAAGTTACATTAAGTGCTTCCGTAATATACAGTACGTAACCCATAGACTACTAGACTGAGGTAATCTCCGTTTCTGCAGAAGCAGCAGAATGACATCATTGCTACAAATCTGGATGCAGTGAATTAGATTAGGAGTTAATGGACCACAGGGGAAGCAGTGTGGCTGTGCTTTGTTAATGTCCTGATGTGGCTTTAATGGCACGCCGTTAATGGGAGATGTTGGTGGATCTTTGGGGTCAGTACTGTGAGCCTCTGTTGGGGTTTCTTCCCTGTTCCTTGTCAATCATTGGCTCATTGGTGAAATTAGCATTCAGACAATTGCAGACAGAAGTTGACAACAGGAACATAGCACACATGTTTCTGAGTAAGTTCTGCACCCCACCTAAGGGCACAGCTGATTTTTATACATGTGATCACTCCCTAGTGGTATGATCACCTACGTCAATGTATGTGTGTATCAATAAGCTGAGGTTACCTTATAAGGCAACCTAGTACAGTCGTTTCTCTGAATTTATTAGAATTGTCCTCTGTCACACAAGATCAAAATATCAAAACCAGACAGTGGTTACATCTCTTTATCTAGTTTCGGTCTGACTCAGGCCTAGGCTGCAAGCACACTCTCAGAACAGCCAGGGCTTAACCACAAAGACTAATATAGATAGCTTGTGCAACGTATAGTGGGAGAGTTTTTAGACACATAGCAACAGTATCTTATTATAAGGCCTGCAGCAAAACATATGAATCTTAAGGTCCCCCTAATCAATAATGGGGAGGGTCTTTGGGACCCATCCCCTACACCTCCCATGATCTGACCCTCCCTTGTCTGGAGAGAAGTCCCTTAACCACCCCTCCCCTGGGGTCCCCTCCCCGGCCGCCCCCTTCAAATACATCATTCACAACATAATGGATGTGATTTCAGAGTGCACTTATCCCGTAACCCAACAGAAGGCTGCTGTTTCTGAAAGCAGTTCCTGTACCCTCCCTGCTCATCCACAGAGATAATTTATTAGTTTTTTTAAGAGGCTTTACTGGAGCCTGCGTCGGGTTTGAGTGCATAGAAGAGGACATTTGAAAGGTTAATGATTCCCACAAAATCAATTTCAGGCCAACCATGCTGGTCTTTCTAATTTGGTGGTTTTTCTTTTTTCTTATGTGCTTTGTCTCTTCCTGTCTGTCTCGTCCACGTACATACATGCATACATACATACATACATGCATACATACATACATACATACATACATACATACATACATACATACATACATGCATACATACATACATACATACATACATACATACATACATACATACATACATGCATGCATGCATACATACATACATACATACATACATACATGCATGCATGCATGCATGCATGCATGCATACATACATACATACATACATACATACATACATACATACATACATACATACATACATACATACATACATACATACATACATACAGTGGGGCAACAAAGTATTTAGTCAGCCACCAATTGTGCAAGTTCTCCCACTTAAAAAGATGAGAGAGGCCTGTAATTTTCATCATAGGTACACTTCAACTATGACAGACAAAATGAGGGAAAAAAATTCAGAAAATCACAATGTAGGATTTTTAATGAATTTATTTGCAAATTATGGTGGAAAATAAGTATTTGGTCACCTACAAACAAGCAAGATTTCTGGCTCTCACAGACCTGTAACTTATTTTTTAAGAGGCTCCTCTGTCCTCCTCTGTACATACATACATACATACATACATACATACATACATACATACATACATACATACATACATACATACATACGCGAACACACCCTCATTCAACCTAATGTCCTCTCTTTTGTACTGCAGTATGGCACATCAGTCCTTAGACATAATGGCATAGCACAGCATAGATATAGCTTTGTAGTGTCCCAAAATTGAACTCTGTCTGTATTCTTACATAAATCCAGCTATACTAATATAGGTAGCTGCCAAATTTAATTTGGGAGTGAACTTTCCCATATAAAAAACAATTATCAGACTAAACTATAAAAATAAAAAAATGTTTTTTTTTTATTCAGCTTTATGGTAAGCATTTATTCCTAATTACTCTAAACTCCAAGGTAAACAGCATCCCCAGATATTCCTCTTTCTAAGTGAGTGCTCTGCTCAAGCATGTGAACATTTTTAATTAAACAATTTCAGTTAATTGGAAGTTAGAGATACAAGATTTTCTCTCTCGATTGCGCTGTCAGCAAGATTCAAAGCCTTCTTTAAATGAGCATAGGATACATTGCAGGTTGAAAATGGAAAATGTAAGTATTAATCATTTACTGAAATGATCTGCCAATGCTTTCCTCGTTTCATCACTGTAAAATCAACTGAGCTATTTTAGGCATTTACTGTTGGCAATAAAGATCAGTAACATCCATGTTTTATGTTCAGTGACTCCTGAGCTTGAATGCTATTGAGCTGGATCCTGTGTGAATATCAAGGCCTGTTTTCTTCTCTGTGACACTGGGATGTGGAAGGCATCTCTCATGGGAGGGCAGGTGGAGGAAAATGAGGCACCTGTTCACAAACAATGCAAAGACTGCTGGGTAATTTGTTTGCATCACCTAGCGATGGCTTAGGGCTCAGAGGAGACAAGAGACAGAGAGAGGCTTCATATTGTCTGCCTCTTTGTGTTTACTCTTCAAAATAAACTCTGGTGATGGAGAATCTAGAATATACTTTTCAGCAGGTGTTGCTGGTGCCTGTGTTGTAGGGTGATAAAATAAATGTGTTAAAAGGGCAATTCCACCACTTTTCAACATAATTTTTATTATCTCCAGTACAATACCAGTGTCCCTGTCTACATATGTGAAAACGGCGCATTTCCACGCTTTATAGAAAATATAAAAAGTTAAAAAGTTTTACCCGATGACATCTTAAAAAGTTAAAACATTTTAAAAACAGTCATTTTCAAACATTGTGAGATTCGCAGTGATGTGGAGAGCAAGAAAACACCCTCCCTCTGGCTAGAAACTCGTTGCAGGTTTTGAAAATTACCGTTTACATTTTTTACTTTTAATCCTACCTTTTGATGTCACAGACAAAGTTTTTTAGGACCTTTCTTGTTATTGTTTTAACCACAGTTCATAGAAACGCGTTGTTTTCACATACACTCTGTGGACACCACAAATTAGTGGATTTGGCTATTTCGGCCAGACCTGTTGCTGACAGTTGAATAAAATCGAGCACACAGCCATGCAATCTCAAAAGACAACATTGTCAATAGAATGGCCCGTACTGAAGAGCTCAGTGACTTTTAATGTGGCACCGTCACAGGCACTGTCAAATTTCTGCCCTGCTAGAGCTGTCCCGGTCAACTGTAAGTGATGTTATTGTGAAGTGGTAACATCTAGGGGCAACAACGGCTCAACCACAAAGTGGTAGGCAACACAAGCACACAGAACGGGACTGCCAAGTTCTGAAGCGGGTAGCCTAAGATCACCATGCGCAACGCCAAATGTCAGCTAGAGTGGTGTAAAGCTCGCCGCTATTGGACTCTGGGGAGGTGGAAATGCGTTCTCTGAGGTGGTGAATCATGCTTCTCCATCTACCAGTCCGACGGATGAGTCTGGGTTTGGCGGATGCCAGAAGAACGCTACCTGCACGAATGCATAGTGCCAACTGTACAGTTTGGTGGTGGAGGAATAATGATATGGGACTGTTTTTCATGGGTCAGGCAAGGGCCCTTAGTTCCATGGAAGGGAAATCTTAACTCTACAGCATACAATAACCTTCTAGATGATTCTGTGCTTCAAACTTTGTGGCAACAGTTCTCTGTTTTAGCATGACAATGCCTCCGTGCACAAACCGAGGTCCATACCGAAATGGTTTTTCGAGATCGGTGTGGAAGAACTTGACTGGCCTGCACAGAGCCCTGACCTCAACCTCATTAAACACCTTTGGGATGAATTGGAACGCCGACTGTGAGCCAGGCCTAATCGCCCAACATCAGTGCCCGACCTCAGTGACCTTTGTGGCTGAATGTAAGCAAGTCCCTGCAGCAATGTTCCAACATCTAGTGGAAAGCTTTCCCAGAAGAGTGGAGGCTGTTATAGCAGTGAATAGGGTACCAACTCTATATTAATGTCTGTGATTTTGGAATGAATTGTTCGATGAGCAGGTGTCCACATACTTTTGGCCATGTAGTGTATGTAGACACTGGTTTGGTGCTGGACATAATGAATGAGGTTGAAAAGTGGCGGAATTGCCCTTTAACCTGTTGGGTGTCTTTTCAGGGCCACATCCTGGATAGTATTAGAATAGTATCATTATGCACCGATCAAACAAAACATAGGTAACTGTGTATCATGCACCAACTTTATTTATTGGCATTGAGCAGTTGAAAGACGTCTAGTTTCTAGTCCTTCATGTTTTTATGTCTTTCTTCTCCTTTGTTTCCTGAGTATTCCCTGCTACCACAAAGAGAGGGAAAATGGGAGACCTGATACTGTCTAGTGGCAAGTCTGCACAGGTACTGACTGAGGTCTCCTCAGGATCTGTCTTGGACAGAGATGACAGGAGATGGAATTTCAGTCATTAGATGACAATGGATGCGGGACAGGTGGGACTGCAGGCTAGGTATGGTATGAGCCCTTAAGACGTAAGGTGCTTATATTTGTATTTATTATGGATCCCCATTAGCTGCTGCCTAGGCAGCAGCTACTCTTCCTGGGGTCCAGAAAATTTTTGGTAGTTATACATTTTTAAAACATTACAATAAATAATAATAATAAATAAAGGATTTCACAAAATCCATGTGTACATGTGTGTATAGTGTGTGTGTATAGTGTGTATAGTGCGTATGTTATTGTGTGTTTGTATGCATGTGTCTGTGTTGCTTCACAGTCCCCGCTGTTCAATAAGGTGTATTTTTATCTATTTTTTTATCTTCTAATTTTACTGCTAGCATGAGTTACTTGATGTGGAATAGAGTTCCATGTAGTCATGGCTCTATGTAGTACTGTGCGCCTCCCATATTCTGTTCTGGACTTGGGGACTGTGAAGAGACCTCTGTTGGCATGTCTTGTGGTATGGATGGGTGTCCAAGCTGTGTGCCAGTAGTTCAAACAGACAGCTTGGTGCATTCAACATGTCAATACCTCTCACAAATACAGGTAGTGATGAAGTCAATATCTCCACTTTCAGCCAAGAGAGATTGACATGCATATTATTCATGTTAGCTCTCTGTGTAAAACCAAGGGCCAGCCGTGCTGCCCTGTTCTGAGCCATTTGCATTTTCTCCCCATCCTAGCTACTGTTGTATCAACATGTTTTGACCATGTATCAGAACACAGGATAAGACTCAGATGCAGACAGCTAGAGTCACAGATGTTTATTGGCCCAAGCAGGGGGAGGCAAAAGACAGGTCAAAGGCAGGCAGAGGTCCATAATCCAGGGCAGAGTCAATAAGGTACAGAACAGAAGGCAGGCTCGGGGTCAGGTCAGGCAGAGGTTCGTAAACGGGTTAGAGTCAGGCAGGTACAGAACGGCAGGCAGGCTCGTGGTTAGGGCAGGCAGAAATGGTCAGAACCGGGGAAACTAGGAAACAGAACTTGAGAAAGCAGGGAAACGGGAAATACGCTGGTAAGACCTGACAAGACAAGACGATCTGGCAACAGACAAAAAGAGAACACATGTGTAAATACACTGGGGATATGAGGAAGATGGGCAACACCTGGAGGGGGTGGAGACAAGCACAAAGACAGGTGAAACAGATCAGGGTGTGACACCATGACAGTTTACAATCCAGGGTTACTCCAAGCAGTTTAGTCTCCTCAAATCTCTCTTATTTTCACTTTATTCATTACAATATTTAGTTAAGGTTTAGGGTTTAGTGAATGATTTGTCCCAAATACAATGCTTTTGAAATATTTAGGAATAACTTCTGCTCTTTGTTAAGTGTTGCTGTCATTTCAGTCGCTGTGGTAGCTGACGTGTATAGTGCTGAGTCATCCTCATACATAGACACACTAGCTTTACTCAAAGTCAGTGGCATGTCGTTAGTAAAGATTTTTTAAAGTAACTCTTTGTCCACAATATAGCAAGGGGAGTAAAGCCATAACACATACGTTTTTTTCAACAACAGACTATGATCGATAATGTCAAAAGCTGCACTGAAGTCTAACAAAACAGCCCCCACAATCTTTTTATCATCAATTTATCTCAGCCAATCATCAGTCAGTGCTGTGCTTGTTGAATGTCCTTCCCAATAAGCGTGCTGAAAGTCTGTTGTCAATTTGTTTACTGTAAAATAGCATTTTATCTCAAACACGTTTTTTCCCAAAAGTTTACTAAGGGTTGGTAACAAGCTGATTGGTTGGCTATTTGAGCCAGGTAAAGGGGCTTTACTATTATTTGGTAGGGGAATAACATTTGCTTCCCTCCAGGCCTGAGGTCACGCACTTTCTAGCAAGCTTAAATTGAAGATATGGAAAATAGGAGTGGCAATATCATTCGCTATTATCCTCAGTGTTTACTTATTTACACCAATATCTCACCAGTCATCTCAAACAGGCACAGCAGCTCAGGACAAGTTCCTTTTCAGCTGAGGTAGAGAACTCTGTTTATATGCCCCTTCTCCTCTAAGAGCTGCATGTTAAATATATTTTGTGCTTTTCTGGAGTGACTGTCACAGTAACACAACCATTTTTTTTGATGTGGCCAGTAAATAGAGTATTCACTATAGCTGCATCTTTCCTTTCTGGTATTTCCTTCTTCTGGTACACAGGATCTCACAAGGAATGTGTTTCTTACAATGCCCTTCTTGCATCATCAACAACATATTCTTTACTACTCGTCATAGAGGCTGCAAATTGTTGCTACACTAGCTTTGTGTAGAAAATAAAGCCAATGTTCCATCTGGAGGTTTTGTCACCATACATGATTGACTCTAATATCTGGGGAATCTACAGTAAGTCACATCTCCTATAGAGGACTGATTCATCATTGCACAGTTCAACAGAGCCCGGGGAAACACTTGTTTTGGTCTCAGTGTTAAAGAAACTACATGAACATTCAAAAGTACCCTTTTCAATAAATAATTGATTGCAAAATATATAGCCTAGCTTTGAAAGTGAGAAAGAAACCTTGGGTTCCTCCTCATTTTTCTGCGTCTCAGAATCTCTGTACGAAATGTTTCAGTCATAATCCCCTCAGCCATAGAATTGATGACCTGAATTGATAAAACCCCAGCTTAATTTAGTCCCCATTAGAATTCTAGAATATTGCTGTAGATCACTGATAATTTACAAGATAAAGCTCATTTTCTCACACATTGCAAATAAACAGACATAGCTCAAAAACAAAGAACAAATGACAATTACAAGTTAACTTACTTTTAAAGAGCACAACCTGACACCACATTCATGGCGATAGCAGTAACAGAAATGTAGTTTTCCATTGTGTGAAGACACTCACTATCAAACAAGGATTAACACTCAACATATTATTTACATATAAATAAATACAATTATCCAAAATGTGACCAATTTTTGTGACCAGTATTTGAAAACCCACACAAAGTAGACGATATGATTGACAATGATTCTTAATTCTGTAAAAATGTGAACAACTATTTCAGAATGTAGGTAACCTCTCTCAATAAGATTTAGTACAGACCAGGCCTGACACAAAATGTAGAAATAGCAGCCTACTGTGACAACAATTCAGTGAATGCAACAAGTATTAGATAGAGGCAGATAAAGAGAGAAGACACAAAACACAACAGTTCAGAAACAATAAAATATTTGTATGACAAAATATTTCACACTGTCACTTTAGTGTTTAGCCTTAAACATGTCATGGAACTTCTGGAAGCACTGCCCCATCCTGCAAAGTGGCATAGAACACAAAGTGGCACCGTGTGTAGAGCACACAAAGGATGTTTCTACTACACATCTCCAACTCTTTGCCCTGCGTCCACTTCGGATGCAGACCACACACCCTCTCTATTGCCCTTCAAACTTCACCTGCTTTCAAATTAGTTACAACTCAGTCTACACACCCTGGTGCCACAAGCTTGGCTCCCCTCTTCCTGCCACTGTAGCCATATCACAAAGTGGATGTACAAGCTGCATTTTGAATGCCTTCAGTGACCAAAGCCTGCAGTTTCTGGGAAGGGGCTTTGCAGGGTCCCCGACACAATGTATGCATTTATGATGGCAATGTTGAGCATCCCCCAAAACACATACTTCCATCATTTTCTGCCTGCGTGTCCAACATTGTAATAGCTCCTCAGTTGGTCAAGATGGTCAACCCCCTCCTATTTTCTTGTGGTAATCCATTACAAGCTCTGGAACAGATATAAGTTCCTACCACTTTTAAAAACAACTACAAAACCCCTGCCACTATCACTTATGGCCCAGGCTGTGTGGTACAAGGGTGAGACACACTCCATGGAAATGTAGGCTCCCCTCTCAGGTGTACTCTCCCTCTTCTTCCTCTTCTCCCTCTGCTTTCTCCTCTCCCTCTGCTCTGTACTCTACCTCTGCTTCATACTCTCCCTCCTCCTCTCCATGTTTGTCGCCCTCCAGTCTCCTCTCCCTCCTCTTTATTCTCCTCTTCCTCTCTCCCTTCACTCTCCTCTCGCTCTACTCCTTCCTCCTTGCGCCACATCACTATCCCTCCAATCATCTCTAACTCCTCTTCCTCCCTGCCTTTTGCTGCTGAGCCCTGACTTTACACATCACTTCCCTCACTTTCACTGACCTAGAGGAACAGAGTAACAGAGGGAGAGGAGAGGAGCAACAAATAGGATATTTGTGGTTAGGAACAAAATCTCTCTCCCTCTCACACTATTTCTCTCTTCCTTCCTCTTTCTTTTTCACAACCATACACATACTATCTTCCTAATAAGGTCTTTCCATAATAAATTGTGTGATACAGTTACTCACCTCCCCCCCACCCCCACACACACGCTCTCTCGCTCTCTCCCCTCCAATCAACTTCCTTTTTTGTCTGACAGACTAACTACAGAGTTTGCCAGTGTTAGCTGATTAGTTACTAAATTGGGACAGTTTCCAAATTAATTGCATCGGTAGAAACTGGACTAAACAAGCAACTTGTTAGCTATAAACAAATATCCAACTCATAATATGAGCTCTGCACGGGCATCTACTACCCTAACACGACAGCGAAGCTGTCAAATAATAGGTAAACAAAGCAATGTATAGCCTATGAATATCTGCACCTAGCAAACATGACAAACCATAACCCAAGCCCAACAGATAAAAACAAATGACTCTAGCCTTCATTCCGGTGGCTAGTTAGCTGGATGTCTTTATGGCTAGCTAGTGAAAGTGACAACTGAGTTTGACACTTTGTGAGCGCAGCCCTAATTTACTGCAACACACAACTTTTCTTGCCTGACAGACTAACTTGGGTTGTTTCCAAATGAATTACATCGGTAGAAACAAGACAAAACAACCAACTAGTTCGCTGACTATATACAGCTAAACACTGCAACTACTTCCATGAGACAGAGAGCAATCATTCGAGCTCTGTCGCTAATGTGCTCACCTGTACCAACCAAGTTAACATGACAGGATTTGCTAATCGGAGTGTTATTGCCCAAGTTTCACAGCATCAAACATCGACAACACCAAACATATATCTGCTGTTTACTTACTTCCCTCACCTCATCACTTTTCAAAGTGCAAGGACATGTCCAGATCAATTTACTGTAGGGGGTGTAGACATTTCATACATTTTTTCTCTCTTTACTGGTCCCCCATGCGAATCAATCCCACAACCCTGGTGTTGCAAGCACCATGCTCTACCAACTGAGCCACACATCACCAACATAGATGCAGCTTATTTTACAGTGAACAGTCGTGTCCGCTTCTGCGCCATCATTTTGAGTAATGAAGTTTTAAAAACGTTCAAACATCCAATGACAGAATACCCTGTATCCAGTTTCTGGTTGGTGACAACAGCCACGCGAATACGACAACAGGTTGCTAGCAAGTAGATTTTGCGATAGTGACACAGATATTATTGTTAGAAAAACAAGGCTGTTCACGGCCGCTATAGTATTTTAAAGAAAGGCCGTCGACGGCCGCTATGATTCAGTTGCCTTTACCCTGTCGTGTCTAATCATTAACCTAGTTGTGCTGGATAAAGTCTGCTGAACAACATGTAGCTTGTCAGGGGACAGCATCAGGCAGAACAACATGTAGCGTGTCAGGGGACAGCATCAGGCAGAACAACATGTAGCATGTCAGGGGACAGCATCAGGCAGAACAACATGTAGCGTGTCAGGGGACAGCATCAGGCAGAACAACATGTAGCGTGTCAGGGGACAGCATCAGGCAGAACAACATGTAGCGTGTCAGGGGACAGCATCAGGCAGAACAACATGTAGCGTGTCAGGGGACAGAATCAGGCAGAACAACATGTAGCGTGTCAGGGGACAGCATCAGGCAGAACAACATGTAGCGTGTCAGGGGACAGCATCAGGCAGAACAACATGTAGCGTGTCAGTGGACAGAATCAGGCAGAACAACATGTAGCGTGTCAGGGGACAGCATCAGGCAGAACAACATGTAGCGTGTCAGGGGACAGCATCAGGCAGAACAACATGTAGCGTGTCAGGGGACAGCATCAGGCAGAACAACATGTAGCGTGTCAGGGGACAGAATCAGGCAGAACAACATGTAGCTTGTCAGGGGACAGCATCAGGCAGAACAACATGTAGCGTGTCAGGGGACAGCATCAGGCAGAACAACATGTAGTTTGTCAGGGGACAGCATCAGGCAGAACAACATGTAGTGTGTCAGGGGACAGAATCAGGCAGAACAACATGTAGCTTGTCAGGGGACAGCATCAGGCAGGACACCATGTAGCATGTCAGGGGACAGCATCAGGCAGAACAACATGTAGTTTGTCAGGGGACAGCATCAGGCAGAACAACATGTAGTTTGTCAGGGGACAGAATCAGGCAGAACAACATGTAGCATGTCAGGGGACAGCATCAGGCAGAACAACATGTAGCTTGTCAGGGGACAGCATCAGGCAGAACAACATGTAGCTTGTCAGGGGACAGCATCAGGCAGAACAACATGTAGCTTGTCAGGGGACAGCATCAGGCAGAACAACATGTAGCTTGTCAGGGGACAGCATCAGGCAGAACAACATGTAGCGTGTCAGGGGACAGCATCAGGCAGAACAACATGTAGCGTGTCAGGGGACAGCATCAGGCAGAACAACATGTAGCTTGTCAGGGGACAGCATCGGGCAGAACAACATGTAGTTTGTCAGGGGACAGAATCAGGCAGAACAACATGTAGTTTGTCAGGGGACAGCATCAGGCAGAACAACATGTAGTTTGTCAGGGGACAGCATCAGGCAGAACAGCATGTAGTTTGTCAGGGGACAGCATCAGGCAGAACAACATGTAGCTTGTCAGGGGACAGCATCAGGCAGAACAACATGTAGCTTGTCAGGGGACAGCATCAGGCAGAACAACATGTAGCGTGTCAGGGGACAGCATCAGGCAGAACAACATGTAGCTTGTCAGGGGACAGCATCGGGCAGAACAACATGTAGTTTGTCAGGGGACAGAATCAGGCAGAACAACATGTAGTTTGTCAGGGGACAGCATCAGGCAGAACAACATGTAGTTTGTCAGGGGACAGCATCAGGCAGAACAGCATGTAGTTTGTCAGGGGACAGCATCATGCAGAACAACATGTAGCATGTCAGGGGACAGCAACAGGCAGAACAACATGTAGCATGTCAGGGGACAGCATCAGGCAGAACAACATGTAGCATGTCAGGGGACAGCATCAGGCAGAACAACATGTAGCATGTCAGGGGACAGCATCAGGCAGAACAGCATGTAGCTTGTCAGGGGACAGCATCAGGCAGAACAACATGTAGCATGTCAGGGGACAGCATCAGGCAGAACAACATGTAGCATGTCAGGGGACAGCAACAGGCAGAACAACATGTAGCATGTCAGGGGACAGCATCAGGCAGAACAACATGTAGCTTGTCAGGGGACCGCATCGGGCAGAACAACATGTAGTTTGTCAGGGGACAGAATCAGGCAGAACAACATGTAGTTTGTCAGGGGACAGCATCAGGCAGAACAACATGTAGTTTGTCAGGGGACAGCATCAGGCAGAACAACATGTAGTTTGTCAGGGGACAGCATCAGGCAGAACAGCATGTAGTTTGTCAGGGGACAGCATCAGGCAGAACAACATGTAGCATGTCAGGGGACAGCAACAGGCAGAACAACATGTAGCATGTCAGGGGACAGCATCAGGCAGAACAACATTTAGCATGTCAGGGGACAGCATCAGGCAGAACAACATGTAGCATGTCAGGGGACAGCATCAGGCAGAACAACATGTAGCTTGTCAGGGGACAGCATCAGGCAGAACAACATGTAGCATGTCAGGGGACAGCATCAGGCAGAACAACATGTAGCATGTCAGGGGACAGCAACAGGCAGAACAACATGTAGCATGTCAGGGGACAGCATCAGGCAGAACAACATGTAGCTTGTCAGGGGACAGCATCAGGCAGAACAACATGTAGCATGTCAGGGGACAGCATCAGGCAGAACAACATGTAGCTTGTCAGGGGACAGCATCAGGCAGAACAACATGTAGCATGTCAGGGGACAGCATCGGGCAGAACAACATGTAGCATGTCAGGGGACAGCAACAGGCAGAACAACATGTAGCATGTCAGGGGACAGCATCAGGCAGAACAACATGTAGCATGTCAGGGGACAGCATCAGGCAAGAAGAATGGGCACTAAAGAGCACAACACAGATGGCCGGGTGCTCCCATGATATAGCGGCATGGTGCGTTGAACAAAAAGGGCCCTGTGCGATAAGGTTGTTGTGCAAGTGTGCTGTCAGTCATCCATCAACGAGATGATTACACCCCTTCCTCAGAGAGTGAGACAGAGAGATGGAGATAGAAATAAAGAGTGAGATGTGCAGCTGTGTGTCACAAACCTGTTCAACTGGTTGCTCTATGCATGTCAAAAATGTTTCCTAAGAACAGGAATCAGTTGAATAACATTGACTTGGAATCATTGTGCAAATTAGCATATGAAACCCTGCCATTGTAACTGACTTACAATGAGCTTGATGAATCGGTGACTGAACCCCATTGATACAGTATGGACAAGACAAACATACAGTTACTCAGCTTTTATCCTCAGCCTCACATTCCAATCTAGTTACATTAGTTAGCTCATAGTACTGAACAGCTGTGAGGAAATGGTAGGCTAGGCTAAACTGCTCTGTATTGTTTTGTTTCTTCAGATTCTAGATGAAAGAGTTTGTTAAATTACTGTTCTCTGTGCTCTCTCAAGAGACTCCAGGGATATGGGATTCAAAATTCCGTGGTGCTTGCTTAATAATTCACGAATACATGGAAGGAAAAGAAAACTGTCATGCAGAGTTAAGTTTCCTTTTATTTCTGCTGCCTATACAAGTAGTGTTCACTGTAGGAGTCTGGCCTTTCTGAAACCAGTATTGATCTAGTTAGAGTGGTTCTCCTAGCTGCTCTCTAACCCCTGCATTCCCAGTTATTTGCCACGGTGTCTTTGTGGACATGCGCCACGGGATCACCATTCATTGCACAGCCCGTCAGTTTCACCACTTAATAAGTGTGGGCTTATTTTTTGTATCTCTCTCCGAAGAGGTGTGTGGCACAGAAAGAGAGAGAGATAGAGAGGAAGAGGAACAACAGAGAGAGGCAAAGGAGAGGAATGCAGGTGGGGTGTGGTGGGGGGGGGAGCTGATTTCCCCCGTGAGCGTGTATCGGAGCTGTCTTCAGCTGTCTCTCCTCAGGGACAGAGCCACCTTAATCAGGAACATGAAAGTATCTCCCGTCCTGTGGTGCCGCTGTCTGTCTGTCTGTCTCTCTCTCTATCTCTCTTTTATTTGATTTCCCATTTCCACTCTATGCAGTATCAACTCATTTCCACTGTATGCAGTATTAACTCATTTGAACCTGAGGATTTGACTTTGAGGATGTCACATCAGAACTGGTGATCTGAACTTATTAAAAGCCCAATGCAGCCCTTTTTATTTTAATATCAAATAATTTCTGGGTAACAATTAAGTAACATACTGTGAATGTTTTCAATTAAAATGATCAAAAGAAACAAAAATAGCCATTTCTCTTGCAATAATTTTGCTAGGACTGTCTGGGAGTGGTCTGAGTGGGAGGGGAAAACTGAAAATGAGCTGTTATTGGCAGAGAGGTTTGGAACTCTCTTTGTTATAGGTCTATTAACTAATTTACCTCATGGTGATGTCACCAGGCAGGCCAAAACTCTATCTCACCAAAACAGGCTGAAATTTCAGCCTGTCTTTTCAAACAGTTCTTACAATAAAAGGGCACAATTTCATAGCAGTATACCAACCTCATAGTGTGGAAATATATATAAAACACAGGAAATCAAATGTTTGACTGCAATGGGCATTTAAATCTTCAGAGGACATAACCATATCATAATATGTCATAACAGCTGACTTAACGTGACATAACTTGTCATAATATGGTCATAACACTGTCATGACACATATATCTGTTGTGACATATTGTGTTATTTTATGACTGGTTATTACACCTACATAAGAGTGTCAGATACCACAAAACCTACCACACAAGGCAAAACATTCCATTACACCATAGCCTACTTGTCAACAGTATGTTTATGTTATTTTAACATTTTCTGAAATTGACCATGTTAAATTATCATTGTAATTGGCATGGCCGATTAATTCGTTTTCATAACAATCGTTAATCAGCCTGTTTGGATGCCGATTATGGCCGATTACATTTCACTCCACGAGGAGACAGCATGGCAGGCTGAACACCTGTTACGCGAGTGCAGCATCAAAAAGACCTTGTGGCTGCAAGGAGCCAAGGTAAGTTGCGAGCTAGCATTAAACTTATCTTATAAAAAACAATCAATCTTCACATAATCACTAGTAAACTACACATGGTTGATGATATTACTAGGTTACCTAGCTTGTTCTGCGTTACATATAATCAATGTGGTGCCTGTTAATTTATCATTGAATCACAGCCTACTTCAACTTGATGATTTAACAAAAACACATTCGCGAAAAAAGAACAATCGTTGCAATAATGTAACTAACTATAAATATCAATGCCTTTCTTAAAATCAATACACAAGTATATTTTTTAAAACCTGCATATGTAGTTAAAAGAAACTTGGGAAATTGTGTCACTTCTCTTGCGTTCAGTGCAAGCAGAGTCAGTGTATATGCAGCAGTTTGGGCCTCCGGCTCATTGCGAACTGTTGAAAGGCCATTTATTTCTAACAAAGACCGTCATTAATTTGCCAGAATTTTACATAATTATGACATACCATTGAAGGTTGTGCAATGTAACAGTAATATTTAGACTTAGGGTTACCACCCGTTAGATAAAATATGGAATGGTTCCATATTTCACTGAAAGAATAAACGTTTTGTTTTCGAAATGAGAGTTTCCGGATTTGACCATATTAATGACCAAAGGCTCGTATTTCTGTGTGTTATTATATTATAATTAAGTATATGATTTCATATTTGATAGAGCAGTCTGACTGAGCGGTGGTAGGCAGCAGCGGGCTTGTAAGGATTCATTCAAACAGCAGTTCTTAGCAATGCTGGGACGCACAGCACTGTTTATGACTTCATGCCTATCAACTCCAGAGATTAGGCTGGCAATACTAAAGTGTATATAAGAACATCAAATAGTCAAAGGTATATGAAATACAAATGGTATAGAGAGAAATAGTCCTATAATTCATATAATAACTACAACCTAAAACTTTGGGATAGACACCTTTAAAAATTATTTTAGCCTAAAATGACATACCAAATCTAACTGCCTAGAGCTCAGTCCCTGAAGCAAGGATATGCATATTCTTGGTACCATTTGAAAGGAAACACTTTTTTTTGAGTTTGTGGAAATGTGAATTGAATGTAGGAGAATATAACACAATAGATCTGGTGTAAGAAAATACAAAGAAAAAAACACTGTTTTTTTTCTCCCACCATCTTTGATATGCAAGAGAAAGGTCCCGGTTCACACTGGTTGTAATTCCGAGGGTGACCACAAGATGGCAGGCGTGTATGTGCAAAGTTTCAGACGGATAACTTGAAGAATGAGCGAACTACATGACATTTTGTGTGAAGTCACCCAGGTACATTTGGGCAAATCGTGAAGGATACATTTGCATTCATATTACATTTTTCTGCAAGAATATCGTCAAATCTGTATACTTTGACTTTGATTTAGCTTTTCAAGTATTAGTAGCCATATTATAGGTTCAACATTTGCAAAACAACCTGTTTTCATAACTTCATAACTCTGAATATTCTTAGAATTTTTGTCCAAAAGGAAAAGGCATGCTGTCATACAAGGTTAGTAGCTACATTTTTTGACATATACAGGGTTTCCGGATACTCCCGGCCAAAAACTCCCGGCCCAGCTCATTGGCTATCTAGCTAGCTTTGTTGACCCCGATTGGTGCTTATTTGACAAATTTAGAGTCGTTCAAGTGAAGACCGCCCACCTCATCGGCGTGCCATGAAGGCGTTGCTCTCTGACCGAATATGGTGTCCTATGGGAAATACTACACCCCTAATGATATAGTGAAGTCTAGTTATGTTCTAGGATCTCTGAGGAATACATATGAACGTGATTTGACCGGTTGAAGCAACGTTTAGGGTTAGATTTTCACAGATTCCTTTTTTCGCAAATTGAACGAGTGGAAATGCAAAATCGGTCGTGTATGCTATATGGACCTTTTTAGGATATGAAAAGGGATTTATATCTAACTAAACAACACTTCATGTTCTCTGGGACCCTTTGGATGATTATTCAGAGCAAGATTTCAGAATGTAAGTACACATTTCACCTGAATTTATCAAACCTATCGCGGTGAAAAAGGTGTTTTCTTGTTTGGAGCTCTCCTCAAACAATAGCATGGCATTTTTTCACAATAATAGCTACTGTAAATTGGACAGTGCAGTTATATTAACAAGAATTTAAGCTTTCAGTCGATGTAAGACACTTATATGTACCGACATTTTTTTTTCTCTAAAATCTGCGATGGTGACACAAGGCGCTGCATGATTTACAACTGTCCCGTTGACGGGACGCCAATCCCTAAGAAGCTGGGAATATTGAAGACTCATGTTAAAAGGATCCACCAGCTTTCATATGTTCTCATGTTCTGAGCAAGCAACTTAAACGTTAGCTTTTTTACATGGCACATATTGCACTTTTACTTTCTTCTCCAACACTGTGTTTTTGTATAATTTAAACCAAATTGAACATGTTTCATTATTTATTTGAAACTAAATAGATTTTATTGATGTATTATATTACGTTAAAATAAGTGTTCATTGTTCATTCAGTATTGTGGTAATTGTCATTTATTACAAATATATATATAAAAATCGGCTGATTAATCGTTATCGTCTTATTTTGGTCCCCCATTAATCGGTATTGGTATCGGCGTTGAAAAATCCTAATCTTTCGACCTCTAGCATGTATGTGATAGGCCAATCTGGCTAATGATGGTCATAATACTTCTTGACAGTGTCATAAAGTGCATTTTCTTAGTCCAAGTAAAGTAACAGAGGATGGTCAATTAGTCTACTCCCTACACTCAGTAATATATTGGAGGGTATTGTGAGTAGACAAATGTGGGGGTACATGGAAAAGAATGATCTGATTACAGCTAATCAGCATGCTTATCGCAAAAACCATTCCACTACCACTGCATTGGTTGATATGACTGACCAGTGGCTCAATGCTATGGATAATGGCAAGTTTGCAGGTGTACTATTTTTAGATTTCAGTGCAGCATTTGATTTAGTGGATCATGAAATAATTTTGACAAAATTAATGCATTATGGTTTTAAGGAGGTAGCATTGAATTGGGTACAGTCATATCTAACTGACAGGAAACAGTCCACCTATATCAATGGTTCATTTTCTTCCCCTCATGTGTTAAACTGTGGAATACCGCAGGGCAGCTGCCTTGGGCCACTTCTTTATTTAATATATACCAACGACCTTCCCTATGCCTTAGTTGAAACTCAAGCTACTACATTTTCAGATGATACTACAATTTATGCAGCAAGACAATCGGTTCAACAGGTATAGCAGGCTTAACAAGGAGATTTGGAGAATATCAGGAAGTGGGTTTTCCAAAACAAACTTGTTTTAAACACCAAGAAAACCAAAGTTATGTTGGTCTGTTCAACTAGGAAAAGGCCAAAACAGCATGGGATACAATTAAGTATGGGAGGAGTACAAATTGAAGAAGTGGCAGAAACCAAAGTATTGGAAGTGCAGCTAGACAACTGCTTATAATGATCGTCTCAAATAACTAATCTATGTAAAAAAAAATTAAAAAAAGATTAACTTCTTGACGCTACCAATCCCTGTAGCGGGATAATTTCCGTCTGTAACCGCTGAATAGCATAGCGCAACAGTCAAATAATATTACTAGAAAATATTCATATTCATGAAATCACAAGTGCAATATTTTGAAACACAGCTTAGCCATGTGTTAATCACCCTGTCATCTCAGATTTTGAAATTATGCTTTACAGCGAAAGAAATCCAAGCGTTTGTGTAAGTTTATCAATAGCCTAGCATAGCATTATGTACACTTAGCATCAGGCTTGGTCACGAAAATCAGAAAAGCAATCAAATTAACCGTTTACCTTTGATGATCTGCGGATGTTTTCACTCACGAGACTCCCAGTTACACAGCAAATGTTCCTTTTGTTCCATAAAAATTATTTTTATACCCAAAATACCAACGTTTGTTTGTCGCGTTATGTTCAGAAATCCACAGGAAAGAGTGGTCATGACAACGCAGACGGAAATTCCAAATAGTCTTCATAATGTCCACAGAAACATGTCAAACGTTTTTTATAATCAATCCTCAGGTTGTTTTTAAAATATATAACCGATAATATATCAACCGCAAATGTCTTTCACAGTAGGAGAGGGAAAAACAATAGCTGTCCAAACTCTGTTGCGCGAGCAAAACTCATGTGACCACCTGACGCGATGTTATCTTTCTGGCTCATTTTTCTAAACAAAAGCCTGAAACTATGTCTGAAGACTGTTGACACATTGAGGAAGCGATAGGAAAAGGAATCTGGTTTATATCCCTTTAAATGGAGCAATGGGAGGCTATGGAACATGGAGTTTTCAAAATAGAAGCCACTTCCTGTTTTGATTTTCCTCAGGGTTTCGCCTGAAATATCAGTTCTGTTATACTCACAGACAATATTTTGACAGTTTTGGAAACTTTAGAGTGTTTTCTATCCAATGCTAATAATAATATGCATATATTTGCAACTGAGACTGAGGAGCCGGCCATTTACAATGGGCACCTTTTCATCCAAGCTACTCAATACTGCCCCTGCAGCCATATGAAGTTAAAGCGAGCAGTGTGTTAAGAAGCAATGAGGCTTGGCAGGGTCATCTTTTCGGAGGACGCATGTCTCTTCTGAGTCTGTATGGGAGTTGCAGCGATGGGACAAGACTGTTAATACCAATTAATACCAAAAAGGGGTAAAAATCCAAACTGGTGAGATAGCTGCTGCAAGTTATGTTTTGAATTGGCTATCTAGTTAGTCTGTCATCAAGGCAAAGGGTGGCTACTTTGAAGAATATAAAATATAAAATACAATTGGATTTTAACACTTTTTTGGTTACTACAAGATTCCATATGTGTTATTTAATAGTTTTGATGTCGTCACTATTATTCTACAATGTAGACTTTCTTCACTATGCAAATAATAAGTTGTATGGATTCACTTTGTGTGCAGAAAAAGTGTTTAACATAATTTTTTAATTACAACCTCATCTCTGTACCACACACATACAGTTATCCATAAGGTCCCTCAGTCGAGCGTTCATTTTTAACCACAAAGACCAGGGTGTTTTTCCAATGCCTCGCAAAGAAGGGCACCTATGGGTAAATGGGTCAACATTTTTAAAAAGCAGACATTGAATATCCCTTTGAGCATGGTGAAGTTTTTAATTACACGTTTGATGGTGTATCAATATACCCAGCCACTACAAAGATACAGGTGTCCTTCCTAATTCAGTTGCTTGGGAGGAAGGAAACCACTCAGGGATTTCACCATGAGGCCAATGGTGACTTTAAAAAGAGTTACAGAGTTTAATTGCTGTGATAGGAGAAAACTGAGGATAGATCAACATTATCGTTATCCGATTGACAGAGTGAAAAGAAGGAAGCCTGTACAGAAACATGCATCATTTTTGCAACAAGGCACTAAAGTAATACTGCAAAAAATGTGTCAAACCAATTCATTTTTTTTGTCCTGAATACAGTGTTATGTATGGGGAAAATCCAATACACCACATTACTGAGTACAACTTTCCATATTTTCAAGCATCATGTTATGGGTATGTCTGTAATTGTAAGTATAAGTACTGGAGAGTTTCTCAGGATAAAAAAGATACGGAATGCAGCAAAACACAGGCAAAATCCTAGAGAAAAACTTGGTTCAGTCTGCTTTCCACCAGACATTGGGAAATTAATTTACCTTTCAGCAGGCAAAATCTAGACTGGAGTTGCTTACCAAGAAGACAGTGAATGTTCCTGAGTGGCCAAGTTATCGTTTTGACTTAAATCTGCTTAAAAATGTATGGCAAGACTTGAAAATGGTTGTCTAGCAATGGTCAACAATCAATTTGACAGAGCTTGAAGAATTTTGAAAAGAGTAATGGACAAATATTGTACAATCCAGGTGTGCAAAGCTCTTAAAGACTTACCTAGAAACACTCACAGTTGTAATCTCCATCAAAGGTACTTCTACAAAGTATTGATTCAGGGGTGTGAATACTTGTGAAAATTTGATATTTCTATATTTCATTTTCAGTAAATTTGCTAAAAATGGTTTCACATTGTCATTATGGAGTGTTTAAAAAAAAAAGTATTTTATCAATTTTGAATTCAGGCTGTAACACAACAAAATGTGAAGTAAGTAAAGGGGAATGAATCTTTCCTGAAGGCACTGGATATGCCAATGATTTGTTTAGCATAGCAATGTCGAATGAATAGAAATATTAGAATTAAGGACTGGTTCAAAACATGAGAAAATAACTAATGACCAGCCCACTTGGGTAGCAACTTCAAAATGCGAAAAAGATTTTACTTGTTAAAAATTTTAATGAAAACATGTATTTAATATTTGTATAAATATGTTGGAAACCGTTTTATGAAAAGCTCTTGAGCCAGGGGATTATCGTGTGATAACTTCCGACTAAGGGCTGTTTTTAGGCCCGAGGTGATAATCCCTGGGTTCTTATGCCTTACTTCTTAAGTAGTTCTACACACCGTTCTACTACATTTACATTTACATTTAAGTCATTTAGCAGACGCTCTTATCTGTTTTTGAAACTAAACATTAAATGGAGTGTACATGTCATTTGTAATAAAAACATAGTGGGGTTTTACGGCTAGTAATTTAAATGGCTGATTATTCAGTTCATGGTTAACATTGTGTCATGTTGTAAGTGTTCATGATTCCTTTTATTCAAAAAAACACTTAAACAAAATAACAAAGTGAAAACGAACAGTTCTGTCAGGCACTAAACAGAAAACAAGATCCCACTGTCACGCCCTGACCTGAGATATCTCTGCTTTCTTTATATTTTGGTTAGGTCAGGGTGTGACGAGGATGAATACGCTAGTTTTTGTATTGTCTAGGGGTTTTGTATTGTCTATGGGTTTTGTATGTCTAGGGTTGTGTAGGTCTAGGTATTTGCATGTTTATGGTGGCCTGATAGGGTTCCCAATCAGAGGCAGCTGTTTATCGTTGTCTCTGCTTGGGGATCATATTTAGGTAGCCTTTGGTGTTTGTGGGTTCTTGTACTGTGTGCTGTGTTTAGTTGCCTGTCTGCACTATTCATATTAGCTTTACAGTTCGTTTTGTTGTTTTGTTAGTTTGTTCAGTGTTCATTCTTTAAATAAATTAGAATGTACGCATACCACGCTGCACCCCCCCCCCCCCCCCAAGGTGCGGACTCCGGCCGCAAACCTGAACCTATAGGGGAGGGTCCGGGTGGGCATCTACTCTCGGTGGCGGCTCTGGTGCTGGACGCAGACCCCGCTCCGCTTGAGGCTCCCCCTACTTCGGTGGAGCCTCTGGTGCAGGGATGGTCGGCGGGACCTCCAGACTGTAGATCGTCGCTGCAGGCTCTTAACTGGGGACCGACGCTGGAGGCTCCGGACCGGGGACCGTCGCTGCAGGCTCTGGACCGTGGATCAACACTGCAGGCTTCGTGCCATGGATCATCACTGCAGGCTTTGTGCCATGGATCATCACTGCAGGCTTCATGCCATGGATCATCACTGCAGGCTCTGGGCCATGGATCATCACTGGTGGCTTCATTCCATGGATCATCACTGGAGGCTTTGTACGTGGAGCCGGAACAGGTCTCACTGGACTGAGGAGACATACTGGAAGCCTGGTACGTGGAGCTGCCACAACGAGTCCTGGCTGGATACCCACTCTAGCTCGGTGAGTGTGGAGAGCTGCACAGGACACACTGGGCTATGAAGGTGCACTGGAAGCATAGTGCGTAGAGCCGGCGCAGGATATACTGGACCGTGGAGGCTCACTGGAGGTCTGGAGCGTAGAGCTGGCACAACGCGTCCTGGCTGAATACCCCCTGTAGCACGGCAAGTGCGAGGAGCTGGAACAGGCCGCACTGGGTTGTGCTGGCGACCTGGGGATACCGTGCATGGAGCTGGCGCAGGACATCCTGGGCCGAAGAGACACACCGGAGACCAGGAGCGCTGAGCCAGCACAATCCGTCCTGGCTGAATGCCTACTCTAGCACGGCAACTGCGGGGAACTGGAACAGAGCGCACCGGGCTGTGAATGCGCACTGGAGACACCATGCGCATCACCTCATAACACAGTGCCTGACCAGTCACACGCTCCCCACGGTAAGCACAGGGAGTTGTCTCAGGTCTAAACCCTGACTCCGCCAATCACCCCATGTGCCCCACCCCCAATTTTGGGGGGGAGCTGTCTCTTGGGCTTCCATCGTTGTCTTAACTCCTCTTATCATCGCCGTTCCTCACTCGCTGCCTCTGGCTGCTTCCATGGCAGGGTCTTATGTCCTCCACTCCCTTTTCTCCCGGGCCTAGGATCCCTGCTCCTCCTGGCCATGCTGCTTGGTCCTTTGGTGTTGGGATCTTCTGTTACAGCTCTCGTAGGTGGTAGGAAGAGTGGACCAAAGCGCAGCATGGTAAGTGTTCATGATTCCTTTTATTTAAAAAAACACTTAAACAAAATAATAAAGTGAAAATGAACAGTTCTGTCAGGCACAGACACTAAACAGAAAACAAGATCCCACAAAACCCAAAAGGAAAATGACAACTTATATGTGATCCCCAATCAGAGACAACGATAGATAGCTGCCTCTGATTGGGAACCACACCCGGCCAAAAACAAAGAAATAGAAAACATAGACTTTCCCACCTGAGTCACACCCTGACCTAACCAAACATAGAGAATTAAAAAGGATCCTTAAGGTCAGGGCGTGACACATGTTGATGGTCACCTACTCTTGTTGCTGAGAATTACCTTATCTCAACAGGCAGCAGGAGCTTTATCCTCTGTAATCCTGTCATTTAGCACACTGTGATTCGTTCCCATTGTGGTCCATTGCAGTCTGAACAGATAGTATTTTTTTAATACAAACTAATTTAAAGTTCTCCAAGAGGGTGAACACGGCTTTATTTGACTGTTCAAAAATACATATTTGAATTTATCCAATGGAAATAGGATAACTTCACAACTGCTTTGTTTGAGATTATACTGTGGGGGTGTAATATTTAGAACTTGGATTTTAGACTTTTGGTTAAACATTTATATTGAATAAGGTTGTGTTCTTTTTGTAAAGCTTTGTAACTCCCTTTGTCACTATCCAGTATTTGCAGGTCTACCAGGTTCTATTACTGTGTTCAGTTTGACATGTAACCGAATGGGTATTGAGTGTAGAAAGTCACACGTTGGGCTATTAGATCTGGTGTGCACATACAGTACAGGATGCAGGATGCCACTGGTCACTCTGGACAGATCTGTGTGGACTCCATGGTAACCATGGTAAAAGCATTTACTCCCATTCAAAAGTGATTCAAATTCAGTGGTGCATGGGAAGCAAATGAAAACACTTCTAATGGTTACTTACTGCTTGCTGACAGGAACTTCAGCTCTGCCAAAAAAATGTTTTTATTTCTGTGTTTTTCATTGGGGAAAAAACAACACTATATTGAAGTGGCATGTGTAAACAGTGTAGCGAGCTTCTATACAGATAGCATACCCTGCTGCTGCTGCTTTTGTTGAGAAGATTAGGTCCCCTGATGTTGCAATGGAGGTGATCAATTTAGGTTTGAATGTAAAATTGATCTGGACAGTTGAGTACTTAGTTAATTGTTTACGTATGGGGTTAAGGCTTTTTACCAGTAAATCTAGCACGTACAGTATGTTAATTGCCGTCCTTTAGCCTCTGTTCAAGGATTTTTATTGGTTCCATGGCTCTCCTATGTCATTTCCTTTCCTACACACCCCCTAACCCTGACCTGAACTCTGGAAAGGCTGAAATGTGAGTGTTGTTTATGGCTAGCTGAGCAACACCTTGTAATCAGTTGAACCATGGAGGACCTATTTTTTCTCTCTCTATGCCTGTGTAACTATCCCTCCCCTCAGTCCCCTGTTTTTTCTCTCTATGCCTGTGTAACTATCCCTCCCCTCAGTCCCCTGTTTTTTCTCTCTCTCATGCTGGACTTTGTCTTCACAGCAACATATTGGGGGCGGGAAAGGTTGTGAAGTAAAGTGGCTGTAAATAAGCAATGTCAAACGTTGGCTACCCTTGTGCATTTCGTTAATGTGCTATAAGGTAGACAGACACCTGTCAATTAACAACCTTTTAGATTAGATATATTTATGAAGATGAGCTGGAATTCCCCACAAAAAAATCAGTAAGACCTGAATACATTTGAATGTCAATAGATCTCTGTCTGTGTTAAATATTTAATCAAATTTTCCCACTGACTGAGTAAATAACCATGTGTTTTTCACTCTCTCTCTCAGTGAGCGGTATGGATACAGTTATCGGCCTGTATGGAGAGACCATTGAGGTGCCATGCAACAATGGAGCCCCCAAACCAAAGGACCTGTTCATGACCAAATGGAAATACGTAAGTTGTTCATACACTGAGTTTATCAAAACATTAAGAACACCTTCCTAATATTTTGTTGCTCCCCCTATTGCCCTTAGAACAGCCTCAATTTGTTGGGGAATGGACTCTAAAAGGTGTCGAAAGTGTTCCACAGGGATGCTGGCCCATGTTGACTCCAATGCTTCCCACAGTTGTGTCAAGTTGGCTGGATGTCCTTTTGGGTGGTGGACCATTCTTGATACACACAGGAAACTGTTGAGCGTGAAAAACCCAGCAGCGTTGCAGTTCTTGACACACTCAAACCGATACCATATCCCGTTCATAGGCACTTAAATCTTTTGTCTTGCCCAAAAACTTGAAATTGGTGAACATAATTATAGAACAAATCAAATCAAATTGTTTATATAGCCCTTCTTCCATCAGCTGATATATCAAAGTGCTGTACAGAAACCCAGGCTAAAACCCCAAACAGCAAGCAATGCAGGTATAGAAGCATGGTGGCTAGGAAAAACTCCCTATAACACCACGTAATTATGCAGTTAAATTAAATCGTAAGAGAAAATATATATTTTACTAACATGCTTTTATTGATTGTAAAAATTATTTAAAAAGGTATGGAATACAGTTATGGGCATACTTGGTAAATCTATTTCATCATGCCCATCTAGTGTGGAGGTTGACGGGAGAACAATAACAGAACCAGCTGATATTGGCAATAATTTTGCAGATTTTTTTTTACAAAGAAAACTAATTTACTGAGAGATAATGTAAACACCCATTCTTGCAAACAAGCCAATGGATTGATGATCATATTAATAGCAAAATAAACTGTTATTTTATTCTACCATTGGGGTCAGTAGAGGAGGTGTTAAACCTTTTAAAGTCATTACCTATGGTTAATCTACAGATGATGATCTTATGGACAATTTTTTACTTTACTATACTGCTCCCCAGATTGCAGCTCAACTGAAATACATATTTAATTGGTCACTGGAAAATGTTTGGAAGAATGCTAAACTGTGCCCAATCCGAAAGACGGCAAAGAACCCATTACTCCTACCAATAGTCAACCAATCAGTCTACTATTGTGTGTAGACAAATATGGGAGTATCTGGAAAATAATTATCTGATCACAGCCGATCAGCATGCTTATCGCAAAAAAACATTCCACTACCACTGCATTGGTTGACATGAATGCTATGGGTAATTGCAGGTTTGTGGGTGTACTATTTTTAGATTTCAGTGCAGCATTTGATTTCGTGGATCACTAAATAACTGGGACAAAAATACTGCATTATGGGTTTAAGGGGGCAATTGGGTACAGTCATATCTAACTGACAGAAAACAGTCCACCTACAGTATATCAGTGGGTTGTTTTCTTCCCCTCATGCTTTAAACTGTGGAATACCGCAGGGCAGCTGCCTTGGGCCACTCATTTACTTAATATATGCCAACGACCTTCCTTATGCTTTATCTGAAACTCAAGCTACTATATTTGCAGATGATACTACAATTTATACAGCAAGACAATCGGTACAGCAAACAATCGCTACAGCAAGCTACAAGTAGATCTTGGAAATATCAGGGAGTGGGTTTTCCGGGAAACAAACTTGTTTTGAATGCCAAGAAAACCAAAGTTATGTTGGTCTGTTCCACCAGGAAAATGTCAACACAGCATGGGAATGCAATTAAGCTTGGGGGAGTACAAATTGAGGAAGTGGCAGAAACCAAACTACTTGGTGTGAAGCTTATTATTATTATTATGGTCGTCTCATATAACTAATATATGTAAAAAATAAAAATAAAATAAAAAATTTAAATGTAAAAACTCCATGCATGATCAGAAGGATAGCTAAATATTTACCGGGAAAGATTCTGAAGCTAACAACCCAAGCATTAATTGGGAGTGAACTACTGTTCTGTGGTCTGGGGAAATGCATCATCAAATCAAATGTTATTGGTCACATACATGTCATTAGCAGATGTTATTGCGGATGTAACAAAATGCTTGTGCTTCTATCTCCATCAGTGCAGTAATATCTAACAAATTACACAACATATACCCAATACACACAAATCTAAGTAGGAATGAATTAAGACTATATACATATGGACGAGTATATATGGACGAGTGATGTCAGAGCGGAACGGACTACAGATACAGTAGAATAGTATAGAATACAATATATACATATGAGATGAGTAATGCAAGATATGAAAAACATTATTAAGTGAATGAGATACCGTAGAATAGTATAGAAAACATTATATTCATATGAGATGTAGCAATTGATGCATGATTGCAACAACACATCATTAGTAACAATTGCAACAACACATCAGTAGGGTAAAACTAACCTGTCTCACAACGGTCTAAACCCAGCTCACGTGCCCTATTAGTGGGTGATCAATCCCAACGCTCTGTGATTTCTGCTTCACAATGAAAGGAAGAGCCGACATCGAAGGATCAAAAAGCGACGTCGCTATGAACGCTTGCCAGATTTGTAAACATTATTAAAGTGATTAGTGTTCCATTCCTTAAAGTGGCCAGTGATTTCTAGTCTATGCCTATAGGCAGCAGCCTCTAATGTGTGGTGATGGCTGTTTAACAGTCTGATAGCCTTGAGATAGAAGCTGTTTTTCAGTCTCTTGGTCCCATCTTTGATGCACCTGTACTGACCTCGCCTTCTGGATGATAGCGGGGTGAACAAGCAGTGGCTTGGGTGGTTGATGTCCTTGATGATCTTTTTGGCCTTCCCGTAACATCGGGTGCTGTAGGAAACCACATATCCTGAGGCTGCATTCATTGAAGCTGGGGATTTTAACAAGGCTAATCTGAAAACAAGACTCCCTAAATTCTATCAGCATATCGATTGTGCTACCAGGGCTGATAAAACCCTGGATCATTGTTATTCTAACTTCCGTGACGCATGTAAGGCCCTCCCCCGCCCTCCTTTCGGAAAAGCTGACCACGACTCCATTTTGTTGCTCCCAGCCTATAGACAGAGACTAAAACAGGAAGCTCCCGCGCTCATGTCTGTTCAACGCTGGTCCGACCAATCTGATTCCACGCTTCAAGATTGCTTTGATCACGTGGATTGGAATATGTTCCGCATTGTGTCAAACAACAACATTGATGAATACGCTGATTCTGTGAGCGAGTTTATTAGCAAGTGCTTCGGCGATGTCGTACCCACAGCAACTATTAAAAATTCCCAAATCAGAAACCGTGGTGGCAGCATTCGAGCGATTCACTGCTTTTAACCAGGGCAAGGTGACCGGAAACATGACCGAATACAAATAGTGTAGCTATTCCCTCCGCAAGGCAATCAAACAAGCTAAGCGTCAGTATAGAGACAAAGTAGAGTCGCAATTCAATGGCTCAGACACAAGAGGTATGTGGCAGGGTCTACAGTCAATCACGGATTACAAAAAGAAAACCAGCACCATCGCGGACCAGGATGTCTTGCTCCCAGACAGACTAAACAACTTCTTTGCTCGCTTTGAGGACAATACAGTGCCACTGAAACAGCCCGCTACCAAAACCTGCGGGCTCTCCTTCACTGTAGCCAATGTGAGTAAAACATTTAAACGTGTTAACCCTCGCAAGGCTGCAGGCCCAGACGGCATCCCTAGCCGCGCCCTCAGAGCATGCGCAGACCAGCTGGCTGGTGTGTTTACGGACATATTCAATCAAACCTTATCCCAGTCTGTTGTTCCCACATGCTTCAAGAGGGCCACCATTGTTCCTGTTCCCAAGAAAGCTAAGGTAACTGAGCTAAATGACTACCGCCCTGTAGCACTCACTTCCGTCATCATGAAGTGCTTTGAGAGACTAGTCAAGGGCCATATCACCTCCACCCTACTTGACACCCAGACCCACTCCAATTTGCTTACCGCCCCAATAGGTCCACAGACGACGCAATCGCAACCACACTGCACACTGCCCTAACCCATCTGACAAGTGGAATACCTATGTGAGAATGCTGTTCATCGACTACAGCTCAGCATTTAACACCATAGTACCCTCCAAACTCGTCATCAATGTCGAGACCCCGCCCTGTGCATCTGGGTCCTGGACTTCCTGACGGACAGCACCCCAGGTGGTGAGGATAGGTAACAACATTTCCACCCCGCTGATCCTCAACACTGGGAGAGATGATCGTTGACTTCAGGAAACAGCAGAGGGAGCACCCGCCCTATCCACATCGATGGGACAGTAGTGGAGAGAGTAGTAAGTTTTAAGTTCCTCAGCGTACACATCACGGACAAACTGAATTGGTCCACCCACACAGACAGCGTGGTGAAGAAGGCGCAGCAGCGCCTCTTCAACCTCAGGAGGCTGAAGAAATTCGGCTTGTCAACAAAAACACTCACAAACTTTTACAGATGCACAATTGAAAGCATCCTGTCGGGCTGTATCACCACCTGGTATGGCAACTGCACCGCCTGCAACCACAAATTTCTTTAGCCTCCTGAGGTTGAAGAGGCTCTGTTTCGCCTTCTTCACCACACTGTCTGTGTGGGTGGTCCATTTCAGTTTGTCAGTGATGTGTACGCCAAGGGACTTGAAGCGTTCCACCTTTTCCACTGCGGTCCCGTCGATGTAGATAGGGGTGTGCACCCTCTGCTGTTTTCTGAAGTCCACGATCATCTCCTAATCAGCAGGTGAGATTAGGAGGCTGCAGATTGGACAGAACAAAGCAGCAAGAATTGGTGGAGATATGATTCTTCTGTTGTAGTCATGCACAATGCTCTTGGGTGGTCATCAATCAATAAAAAACATGCTTATTTTATTTCACAATGTACACCATTTAAAACGGCCAAACTCCATTCACAAAAGTATTCAGTTAGTAAGAGACAGACATTCAGTCAATACTAGGAATAGATTGTCCACCATCTATGTGTTATCCAGACAGAAAAGAGAAAAAGGCTAAATAACATTTAGATTCAGAGCAATAAAGAAAATAAATAATTTATCTGGGCAAACCAGAAACCTTTCAATATATAAATTCAAACAATACTTTAGAACCATTTAAATATAATAAATTGGAAGGTTGTGCAAGGCTATGGTAGACGAAGGAACAAATCTATATTTTCAGACAGTTAGAGTATTTATCTGGTCAATATGTCAGTGTTTTATGTCTGTTGTTTGTAACAGTGTGTTATATTTGAAAATGTGTTTGTATTATAAACTGTATTTTAATGTTTAAAGGACTCTTGGAAGATTAGTCAAAATGAAGACTAAAAGATCCTAATAAAAATCAAATCAAAATCACCCTCTGAATGACACACACACAATCAATGTCTCACTTGTATCAAGGCTTAAAAATCATTATTTAACCTATTTCCCCCCTTTTAACGACACTTGTTGAAGTGGATTTAACATGTGACATCAATAAGGGATCATAGCTTTCACCTGAATTCACCTAGTCAGTCTATGTCATGGAAAGAGCAGGTGTTCCTGCCTAAAGTCCACTGGGCTAATGTTGGAGAGACTGATAGAGACTGAGACAATCACATATCTGAACCCCACCCTGTCTGGACACACGTATACACCTTTAAGTGTATCTCCACTGTGAAGACCACAAGGAGATTTCATATTTTGTATACTATATGTGTACATGTTCTCTTTACACCTTCAAGCTTCGACAGCATCAATGGTTGATATTCTAAAATAGCTATTAATAAGTCACAAACTAAGTCTATTGAGCTCCTGCACCATTAGTGGGTGCATGTTTTGTTCAATGGTTTTTATACCAAGACAATCTTAAAGTAGTGCAGCTCCATTAGCTAAGTTTTTAAAACCCAAACTGTTTTATATTTACAGGACGATGGAGACCTGCTGACCCAGCTTAAAGACCAGGACGCCTCTGTCATAGCCACTGACAAGTACAAGGACCGTGTCAGCATGGCCGAAAACTCCAGCCTGCTGATTGCTGCAGCAACACTGAAGGACGAGAAGACTTTTACTTGCATGGTGGTGGCTGGGGCTGACATCTCAGAATACCCAGTCAAACTCCTTATCCACAGTGGGTACATAAGGGCAATAGTGCAGCCATACTAATGCATGCTATGGAATGGGTCTTTGTGGTACAATTCAATGCTGTGCTGTGCTGTGTGATATTATTATGGTTAGCCCTGGTGATAGTGAGTGCTCTCTGAGATGCCTACAGCTAGTTAATGTTATGAACTGTGTTCTACAGAGGCTCCAACCGGAGTGGAGATCACAGCCCTAGCCACGGAGCTGGAGATTGGCAAACCAACCCAGGTAGGTTCATCATGTGCTTTGCTTATGCCTACATTATGTTAAGCAGGACATCAAGGGAAATCCTTCATTGCAGATGAAGTATCTTGAGGCAAACTAAGGAAGGATGGTGCTGCTGGAATGATGAGAGATTTAAAGTGATCTTGATGAATTAGTAAACAGCAGAATATCCCTCCTCCAATTAAAACAACCATGGGATCTAAGAGGGGGTTTAAAATGCTTTGGGCATTTCATGCTACATGAGGGGAGTTCACAAATGCAGTAAAGCCAACACAGATGAGAGCTAGTTTGCACAGATATTTGATCAATTTAGCAACAAAAATATTGGAATTTTACTGGGCTACTTTCATAACATAAGGATTTTCCAACCTTTTGTGTGCCCTTGTGGATTGTTCTAAAAGAGGATTTTGCAGTTTTTTCTTCACTTTGTTTTATCATCTGCACAGCTAGGGCAATGCAGCACCTCTGATGCCAACCCAGCTGCCAGCATCACATGGTTCAAGAACAAGAAACCTCTGGTGGCTGATGGGAAAGGTACGTTATTGACATTCTGATGGATGTGGTAAATAATGAAGATTGCACATATTCACACATTTCACTTGTTCGGTGTGAGATTCCACAAGAACCGAGCAGTGAAATATCACCTCTAGAGCTACATATGTTCTTCAATACTCAATAATAATAATGTGACTGTTTCTACAGGATCTAAAATGTCAGTGACTTGGTGATCATATTATTATTTATCTCTGTGTCTGTAGGCTACTCTGTGACCATACCATTTCTAATCAGTATTGTTGTGATTTATAGGCATTATAATCAGTTCCAAAGTAAAGGTGGACGAAGTCACTGGCCTCACCACCACCTCCTCCATTCTGCAGTACACAGCTGAGAAGGAAGACACAGCAGCTCTGTTCACCTGCGGGGCTTTGAATACCTTGTCCTCTCCAGTCTCCTTCACTGTCACCTGTAAGTAACCAGAGAGCCACCAAACTACTCCAACTACCCAAACTAGCCCAACTGCCCCAAAGACCTAAACTGACCAAACCAACCTCAAACTGCTTCAACTACCCTTACTACCTAAACTACCCAAGCTACCCCAACTACCGTAACTGCCTCAACTATCTGACACAACTTCCCTAACCGCTGGTTGTCCTAGGAAGGCTATTGATCTGCTATCAGCCTCAGCAGTCAGCAGTTAGTGTATCGACAAACAGATTTATGGCTATTTTATTTTCAAGTTATTGTTGGAAAGTTTGTGCCTCTATGGCTTTTTTCTTGCAGCCCAGACAGACAACAACAATGACACCATAATGGCACTAATTTAAAAATGAGGTGAACATGAGTCTGTTGTGGGAGTGTTTTGGAGCATAGCGTTCAATGAATAGCATAGTCAATGTTATTTGCTCTAGATGGCTCTTTAAATAGGACAGGGCTCAGATGCTGTTTGAATCCTGTTTTTAAAGAAATGTGGGCAATTTGGCTCGTCTGGAGCAGTACCATTGGCGTTTGAAAGGAGCTTTTTGTCTAGAGCCTTGGGGTGTGACTGCCATTCGAACAGCTCCACCGCTGCATTCAAAAGCAGCCATCGCCACAGAACACACTCAGAAATGGAGTGTACAGCTCTGAGGACTTCACTAGCTTGGCTAGTCTGCTCCCTGTGATGGTCTCAGAAGCCCTGTCTGTCCAGGGTCACTGTCAATCACCACATTCTTATCGGCAGACTCAACAGCCTTGGTTTCTCAAATGACTGCCTCTTCTGCTTCACCAACTACTTCTCAGACTGAGTTCAGTGTGTCAAATTGGAGGGCCTGTTGTCCGGACCTCTGGCAGTCTCTAGGGTTCAATCCTCGGGCCGACTCTTCTCTGTCTACATCAATGATGTCGCACTTGCTGCTGGTGATTCTCTGATTCACCTCTACGCAGACAACACCATTCTGTATACTTCTGGCCCTTCTTTGGACACTGTTTTAACCAACCTCCAGGCAAGCTTCAATGCAATACAACTCTCCTTCCGTGGCCTCCAACTGCTCTTAAATGCAAGGAAATCTAAATGTATGCTCTTCACCCAATCGCTGCCCACGCCTGCCCGCCCGTCCAGCATCATTACTCTGGACGGTTCTGACTATGTGGACAACTAGAAATACCTAGGTGTCTGGTTAGACTGTAAACTCTCCTTCCAGACTCACATTAAGCATCTCCAATCCAATCCAAAATTAAATCTATAATCAGCTTCCTATTTCGCAACAAAGCATCCTTCACTCATGTTGCCAAACATACCCTCGTAAAACTGACTATCCTACCGATCCTTGACTTCGGGCGATGTAATTTACAAAATAGCCTCCAACACTCTGCTCAGCAAATTGGGTGCAGTATATCACAGTGCCATCCGTTTTGTCACCAAAGCCCCATATACTACCCACTACTGTGACCTGTATGCTCTCGTTGGCTTGGCTGGCCCTCGCTTCATATTCATCGCCAAACCCACTGGCTCCAGGTCATCTATAAGTCTTTGCTAGGTAAATCTCTGCCTTATCTCAGCTCACTGGTCACCATAACAGCACCCACCTGTAGCACGCACTCCAGCAGGTATATTTCACTGGTCACCCCCAAAGCCAAGACCTCATTTGGCCGCCTTTCCTTCCAATTCTCTGCTGCCAATGACTGGAACAAATTGCAAAAATCACTGAAGCTGGAGACTCATATCTCCCTCACTAGCTTTAAGCACCCGCTGTCAGAGCAGCTCACAGATTTCTGCACCTGTACATAGCTCATCTGTAAATAGCCCATCCAACTACCTCATCCCCATACTGTTATTTATTTTATTTATTTTGCTCCTTTGCACCACAGTATCTCTACTTGCACACTCATCTTCTGCACATCTATCACTCCAGTGTTTAATTGCTATATTGTAATTATTTCACCACTATGGCCTATTTATTGCCTTACCTCCCTTATCCTACCTCATTTGCACACACTGTATATATACTTTTTTTATTGTATTATTGACTGTATGTTTGTTTATTCCATGTGTAACTCTGTGTTGTTGTTTGTGTCGCACTGCTTTGCTTTATCTTGGCCAGGTCTCAGTTGTTCTCTCAACTAGCCTACCTGGTTAAATAAAGGTGAAATAAAAAAATAAAACTGTGTGCCGGGTCTCAGCCTGACTGTGTCCTCCTCCTCTCTGACCCCTTTTCTCTCTCTCTCTCTCTCTCTCTCTCTCTCTCGCTCTTTCCCTCTCTGCTGTTCACTCTCTGCTGTTCTCTTGCTCCTGTTTTCTCTCTCTTGTTCTGTCTCTCTGTCCTCTCCCAACAGACCCCACAGAGAGGATCAGTCTGCATGTCATTTCGAAAGGGCCCCTAATGGAAGGAGCCAACGTGACTCTGAAGTGCAAGGCCGACGGGAACCCACCTCCCACCAGCTTCAACTTCCACATTCTGGCAAGCTCTCAGTGATATGACTCCATTACCCTCCCACACAACCAGAAACCCCACCTGGCATACTGTATGCCCTTAGTTCCTACTCTGATCCCATTAATTACTTGCCTTCTACTGCTATTGTCCTCTTTAACCCAGTCGAACCCTACACCTTGTCAAACTCTACACATCCTACACCATCCACCCTGTCTTTAAAGCGCTACACAGACTCAAGCCCATCTGAGAGTTTCAAAATGTATTCTTATGTTCCTAAAGGGAAAGGTGGTGAAGGTGGAGAACTCTGACTCCTACACTGTGACTGATGTCACACGTGAAAGCACAGGGGAATACAAGTGTTCTATCATTGACAATGCCAAGATGGAAGACTCCAAGAACATTACCATCAATTGTAAGTCACTCTTTATCTACAGATATCTTGATCAATGGTTTAAGTTATTGATTATGCGTTCTTCAATTAAGTTAGGTATTATCTTCAACTGAGATACTGCCAGCAATTTCTTTAACGATGCTAGGCCAGCAATGAATTCATGGGAAATACCAGCCATAATGATAACCCACTTCCTCCTGCTATAGATTGCAATACTCATCATCTAATTCATAATTAATTTGATGTCCGGCTGTATAACCTCATTAGGGTTAGTTTTCTCAAAGGGGAACATTGTCAGAGTATATTTCCGTTTGCAACCTCATCCCTCAGCAGGAAAGGACATACGGTTTGTTATAGAGAATAGAAGCTGAGCATCTCGTCTCACGCTGTGAGGTGAAAATGCTTGGAGAGCTCAGGTCCTTTAATGTGTTAAATAAGCTGGATCAATGAGGAGGTGCTGGGGCTTCTGTAGGGAGCTGATATGGTTTTCAACAGGAGTGCTGTTGCCCCTTCTCCTCCAGACTGTTAAACTGCCTGTTTACAGTGTGTCCTCCTCCCTTTCTCCCTTTCAGACTTGGATATGAGTTTGAGCCCCTCAGGGAAGGTTATGAAGAGCTTTGGTGAAGGCTTGGCTCTGACCCTGCAGACCCATGCATCTGGAGAACTTAAGGTGTCTTGGACTAAGGTAAGACTAAACAGTACCAAAGTTATTATAAGGCCAAGATTTATGTTTTTGGTTGGAAATGGGTGATAAAACCTTCTCAAAGCGATAAGATGACTTCACGTGTTTAAAAAACAAAATGTAGGTTAAGGTAGCCTAGTGGTTAAGAGTGTTGGGCTGATAACCTATGGGCTGATAACCTACAGGTTGATGGTTCAAATCCCTGACCCGACTGCGTGAAAAATGTTGATGCTCCCTTGAGCAAGGCACTTAACCCTTGTTGCTCTGTCTGGTAATTGTCAGTTTTGTTCATTCATTTCAGGACAATGGCAAGTTGGACAGTCGTCCCACATTTGACAAGTTGACCTACTCTGATTCTGGAAAGTATGAGGTTGTGGTCACCATGGGTCCTCTCATCAAGAAAGCCTCTTTTGAGTTGGTCGTTGAAGGTAAAGATTTTGTGACAGTTACTCAGATATGGCTTTGCTGTTGTTACTGGGCACATTCAACACTGTTTCTCAAAAATCGATTTTTGTACTTGTTCCTAATGATAGAGATTTTTATTCAAAGATCCCGATTTCCCAGTGGATGGCAGTCTCACTTGAGGAAGAGGCTTTCTCCATATTTGTTTGTATTGTCCATACCTTATCTGGTGTTGTGGCATGGCATGGTGTGATCATTTTCTTGTTTGTTCTGGTGTAGCTGAGGAGGCTGTGCGTCTTCTTGCAGGTGTTCCAGTCATTCGGCGGGTGGCCAAGCGGCGCAGCGAGGACGGACAGCATAAGGTACTTACCTGCGAGGCGGAGGGCTCCCCCAAACCCACTGTGGCCTGGAGCGTCAACGGTACCTCGGTATGAACAAACACAAACATCTTCACTAAGGCGCCAGGACACTCCACTGACACACAGGAGGCGCCATTAGACTTCACACCCATTGAGACATTCATTATACAGACCACACATACTGTATTTATCCATCAGTTACTGTAAAACGCACAACACCCTTATCTATCTTGGAATTGCAGCAAAGACTCACAAAATCATTAGTCTATCTGGAATTCTCTCAAAGCAACACTTTGTGCCATGCACCCATTTATGTGTGGCGTTTCACCACATGAACGGAACGGAACACACAAATCCTCGCCATCTTTCCGGATGTGTTACTGCCAATATGAAAGCAGCTCCTGACCTTATAAAAATAGTCCATTTAAGCTTCCTTTTATTGGAATCTGTCAGGAAGCCAGGGAACTCTAAATCTGGGAGGTTTACAGTCAATGAACCTTTGGATGTCTTTGTAGTGAATCAGTGCTTGTGGGTTTTTACTCTCCACACTCTATTTCAGACAAACAGAAACTTCCCCCATTATATTTTTCACTATGTAACTATTTGTGACTTCCTAAGTAACTTGTCTTCTTGAAACTTTTCTGACTGACACTTTCCAAATGGATGGGCTCAGTGTTTTTGTATATAGGTTTCCTTCTCTCAGATGCACACCACGTTTATTATGCATTAGCCTGTCATGAAAACAAAGGCTTTTTGTTCTTGGCGTACCTGTGTGTGCACTGATAGCACAGCTACACAATGAGCCAGCGTGAGATGATGTGCACCTGTCTGTGTCTGTGGGTGTGTGTGTGTGTGTGTGTGTGTGTGTGTGTGTGTGTGTGTGTGTGTGTGTGTGTGTGTGTGTGTGTGTGTGTGTGCGTACGTGCACGTGTGTGTGTATTTTTTGTATGGGTGTGGGTCCATGACCACGCACACACACACATTGGGTCTGCATGACTAATCCAATCCAAGGCGGCACTGACCTCTTTCAATGACTATTCTAAGGCTGAGTCACTCACACACAGTAATTTAGTCACAGCCCACATTGCTGCGCATCTGGGGACAAACACACCAGTGCATTCAAAGTTTAGTCTTTCGTCTCTTATTGTGTGATAAAGAGTTCTTTAAAACAGTAAATAGGATAAGAGATCAAATGTAAGCTTAGTGCAGGCTCTTTTCATAGCAGACGCACACTGTTAGCCTGTGTGTCTGGGGGTTTCTCTAGTCACCTCCCTCTATGCCCTCTATGCCTCCTTATCAGGAGTAGGTTGTGCCTCACAAAAATACAACACCAACTCCTAGTGATAGTACATAAAATGCACATATTTGATTTGATTCTACAATGTTCATTATGCCATGGAATAATATAAGATTCCATATATCCCTCGCAATAGATTTATATGATATGCATCTTTGTGCTATTACTGAAGAAGAAGCAGCTATGTTCTGCCATCGTTAAATCTCTATCAGATACACAAGATACAAGATAAGCCATTGTACACTAACTAACTGCGTCTATTTGATTTTCAGGCTGATGAGAGTCCCTATGTCAATGGAAAGATCACACACAAGCTGACCATTGTGCCTACAGTCAACCTGACCGTTGTCTGCACTGTGTCCAATGAGCTTGGCCAGGACACCAGGACTATTAACGTGTCGACCTGTAAGTACAGTGTGGTGGTATGGCCTACAATTCCCTGCCCTATCCCCTTCCTTCCTCTCTAAATGGTAACTCACTAATTCTTGCGTGGGTCTGGTCTATCACCCTCTTCCGACGCTAACAAACTCACCCACTGTCTGTATGCATGATGATTAGTCAAATAATATGGAACTGTTTTATGGAGGGAACCTTGGCCATTGGGGCCTAGTTCTTGTCTCTAGCCAACCTAAAACATGCTAGTATGCATACTGGGCATACTATGCATGCTCCTTGGCAATAAAAATCTCCCTTTGGTTTCTGCAGTATCTGAATAGATAAATCAGTATAGACAGCCATATCTCACTCATCTTTGTGTGTTTTGAAAGGAATTTGTCCCTTTTTAATTAGACTCTTAGACTCTTAGTCACTTTTGGTCTGTTTGTCGGGATGCTGGACTCTATCCTTTCCCCTCTCTGCGTCACGTTCTCAGTTTGCATGCGACCGGAAAATCTGCACAACTCACAGCGTTACACTCAAGCTAGAGTCTAACATAGCCAATAAAGCACTGTCTGACCAATGACATTATACAGTATACTTAATTGATTTCTGGGTTGGACGTTAATATCCCTTTATATCTGATTTCAGTATTTGAGGAGGTGAGAATGGATAAACAAGGTAAGTTGTGATGGTCTTCTTTATCATTTCCTGTAGCAAGAGGGAGGAGAGGAGGGATTCTGTATAAAATATATAGGATTCCCAGAGAAAGTGGAATCTGCTATTGTGTATTATACCCTTCAGAGCGCAATATCAGATTAACAGTATCCAGAAATGTCCCACTGCTGAAATCTGTTCAACAACAAGATGTGGTGCTGGGGATGTTGGAAATATTTGTTAAGATAAACATACAAATTCTGAGGATCAGAAGGAGTGGAGCCACCAGCATCCTGACAAAATCTCTCAATGTTATCTATCCTTTCATTTGCCAAAATTGTATTTATTACCCGTTCACAAGGAACAGATCACATTTTCACACATGGCTTAGGGGTAAACTGGGTTTGCATACTGTTCGTATGTAGTCAGTGATACATTTATTTAAATCATAATACAGAAGGTTACAAATTGTATAACAACCATCTAATTTTGTGGCATGTTTGTGTATACCTTATTCATTCATCCATATGTATTAATTCACATTTAGTTTGTTTTTTTTTACCTCTTTTTCACCCCAATTTCATGGTATCCAATTGGTAGTTAGTCTTGTCCCATCGCTGCAACTCCCATACAGACTCAGGGGAGGTGAAGTTCGAGAGCCGTGCGTACTCCGAAACCAAACCGCACTGCTTCTTGTCATAATGCCCACTTAACCCGGAAGTCAGCCGCACCAATGTGTTGGAGAAAAACACCATACACCTGTCGACCGTGTCAGCATGCACTGCACCTGGTCCGCCACAGGAGTCACTAGTGCGTGATGGGACAAGAACATCCCTGCCGGCCAAACCCTCCCCTAACCTGGACGACGCTGGAAAAATTGTGCGCCGCCCCATGGGTCTCCTGGTTGCGGCTGGCTGCGACAGAGCCTGGACTCTAATCAGGATCTCTAGTGGCACAGCTAGCACTGTGCCTTAGACCACTGCACCACTCTGGAGGCCATTTATTGACATTTATACACTGGTTTGGGCAGTAACTTTTTTTTTAACTTAAAAAAAATAATGTTTTACCCTCTTTTCTCCCCAATTTTCTGGTGTCCAATTGTTAGTAATTACTATCTTGTCTCATCGCTACAAGGTCAAAAGCCATGCTTTCTCCCAAAACACAAGCAAACTGCTTCTTAACACAGCGCGCTTCCAACCCGGAAGCCAGCCGCACCAATGTGTCGGAGGAAACCTTGGTTAGTGCGCACTGCACCCGGCCCGCCACAGGAGTCGCTGGTGCATGATGAGACAAGGATATCCCTACTGGCCAAACCCTCCCTAACCCAGACGACATCACCCCACGGACCTCCCGGTCACGGCCGGCTGCCACAGAGCCTGGGCACGAACCCAGAGTCTCTGGTGGCACACCTAGCACTGTGATGCAGTGCCCAAGACCACTGCGCCACCCGGGAGGCCCGGGCAGTAACTTTTAACAGTTACATGTAATCTGATTACAGAAACAATAAACTATAATTGTAATCAGATTACAGATACTTTGGAAAACCTATATGGTCCTGTGTGGCTCAGTTGGTAGAGCATGGCACTTGTGTTTACAAGGGTTGTTTGTTCAATTCCCATGGGGGCCCAGTATGAACAAATATAAAAATCTATGTACTGACTATTGTACATCACTCTGGATAACAGTGTTTGTCAAAAATGTAGATGATTACATTTAGAAAGGACATTTTTGAAAACATACATTATGACACCTTTCTATTTTCTTAATGACATTTCGTTCAGACTTGAAAAAAGGCACGTTTAACTCCATTGGTCCTAGGACTCCCACAGTGAAAAAGCTGAAATTCACTGCTTTCATTAACCTGCTTGCACTGCCCTCATATTTATCCTCACATTGAAGTGTTTTACCATTTTCTTTTCAGGACAACCATGGCTACAGGTAGAACACAAAACAATGGCTTGTGAGCGTCATAGAGCAAAACGTGTTAGTGAGAGTCTCAGCCAGTGGAGGCTGCTGAGTGGGAGGACAGCTCATAATAAGGACTGGATCGGAGCTAATGGAACGGCATCAAGCACATGTAAACCATGTGCTTGATGTATTTGATACCATTCCACCCATTCCGCTCCAGCCATTACCACAAGCCTGTCCTCCCCAACGAAGGTGCCACCATTCTCCTGTGGTCTGTATAGATAGATCGTAATAGTTTGTAGCTCAAACCGTTCTGACTTTACAGATGTTTTTGTGAGATGAACCACTTCTGGGATCCGCCCTTGTCTCACAAACACCACTCTAGCACAGCCCCTGTTAATTACACACCCTAATGGATAGTATCAGCGGATGCAAAAGAAATAGAAGAATCTAATGCAGCAGTAGTCTGGAGCTCAAACACGCAATGTTTAAAAGGGGTTAGAAGTCCAAAATGCACCAGTGTGACCATGGGACTCAAGTTAAGTTTGTTCCACCTGAGCATTTTACTTGCCATTACTGTGAGATGTTGTTGTTGTTTATCAACCTTAGTTGAATGCATTGACTGTAAATCACTGTGGATATCAGAAGTCTGCTGGCACAATCAAATCAAATTGTATTGGTCACATACACATGGTTAGCAGATGTTAATGCGAGTGTAGCGAAATGCTTGTGCTTCTACAGTTGTGGCCAAAACTTTTGAGAATGACACAAATATTAATTTTCACAAAGTCTGCTGCCTCAGTTTGTATGATGGCAATTTGCATATACTCCAGAATGGTATGAAGAGTGATCAGATGAATTGCAATTAATTGCAAAGTCCCTCTTTGCCATGCAAATGAAATGAATCCCCCAAAAAACATTTCCACTGCATTTCAGTCCTGCCACAAAATGACCCGCTGACATCATGTCAGTGATTCTCTCGTTAACACAAGTGTGAGTGTTGACGAGGACAAGGCTGGAGATCACTCGGTCATGCTGATTGAGTTCGAATAACAGACTGGAAGCTTCAAAAGGAGGATGGTGCTTGGAATCATTGTTCTTCCTCTGTCAACCTTTGTTACCTGCAAGGAAACACATGCCATCATCATTGCTTTGCACAAAAAGGGCTTCACAGGCAAGGATTTTGCTGCCTGTAAGATTGCACCTAAATCAACCATTTATCAGATCATCAAGAACTTCAAGGGGAGCGGTTCAATTGTTGTGAAGAAGGCTTCAGGGGGACACAACATTGTGGACCGCTATTAAAAAAAATGGTATAGAAAGTATTTTATTTATTTTTGGAAAACAATTACATGCCCAGAAAGTATATTGTTACCAAATACATTGGATGAAATAGTTCAGACCGGTAAAATACAAATTACTAAATACTTAAAAGAAATTGAAATAAAGGATTACATTCAGAAAGTAGCCTACCCAACCCTGTTTATGCATACATGTACGGAAATGTATTTTTTGCCGTCTCTTCATTTGCAGAATGTTCTTTCTCCTAGTTTCTGATTTATCCTCTCTCTTTGTACCTTTACAGACTCATCCGATGAGGGTGACACGACAAAGTTGGTGGTAGGAGTTATTGTTGGTCTGCTCCTGGCCACCGTTGTTGTGGGTCTAGCGTACTGGCTGTACATGAAGAAATCCAAGTAAGTGCATCAATTCAAAATGCCATTCGTATATAGCATGTTATGGTGAAATATGTATTATTATTGGAGGGCTGTGATTAGTGTTAAACAAACTGGTTTGTGTTAAAAGGCAAGGCAGCTGGAAGACCGGTGAGAAGGAGGATGGATCCACTGAGGAGAGCAAGAAACTGGAGGAGAAAATAGAAGAAAAGCTGGAGGAGAACAGTCAGAAAGTTGAGGTGTAAAGAAAATAAATGTTTAAAGAATGAGAGAAAAAAAGGTAAAGAACTTGTTTTGAAAAACATATCTACTACTGTATATTAGAATATTTGCTTCTTTTGTTTTAGATTAAAATATGCCGGTAACATCATCACTTTTTATTTTTCTGCAGTGTGGAAGCAGCAACTAGAAGATTTTGCACACTTCTGTTAAAATTTGAAAGGGGGCATTGAATTGGATGAAGATCATTTGGATTCGGACTTATACACAAAACTTTGTTTCCTCTCAATATTGAATGAAAAAAACTGGCTAAATGAACGGATATGTGTTGTACATAAGCCTAAATTGTCTACACTCTAGATAAAATGCATTAACTTTCCTACTATAATAGTTTTTGTTTCAAGTGTTGGTTAAGAGGGATTTGGTCAAATTGAGAAAAATTACAATTGGAGTGTTTGGCTTGGATTTAATTAACATTATTGCTGGTAGAATTACTACTGGACCAGTTGCCTTTTCTGTAAGGATGTGTACATTGGCCTATACCTCCCTGACTCTCAATGCATCCCGAAGAGCTGAAGGTCTTCACCGCAGTTACGTCTCAGTTCCATATCATCAACACAACCAAACACCCATCCACACAACCACAGTCAGTGCATTTTGTCTGTTTTTAATGGCACATACACTGCCATTTTTGTAGTCTCCATTGGGAAAATAAATTGTAGAAATGTTAATGAAAGGGCTAAGGGTATAGGCTACATAAACAGCTTTGGGTGTTGTAAGGTAATATGAGTTAAGCATTATACCAAGATGCATTGCCTTGGAAGTAGAGGATCTGTTGTACAAATTATTTCATGACATGGTTCCTGTTTATTTTTTAACATTTTTTTTACCATCAAAAGTATCAGGAGATTGAGTCATGCTGTTAGGCATCCATTACACTCTTACCATTTGTTTGTGTATCAGTGGGTCGTGTTTAATTTGAATGTAACCACTACATTACAGAATATGTCTTATCTCAGTTGTGTTCATAGTGTTTATTTCTGTGCATTCATGTCATTTTTTATGTGGAAAGAGACAAGTTGTCCAGCAGTTGGTCAGGGTTATGAGGAGCATTTAACGAACCTGTAAATATATCAGATCTGGATGTAATTGTGATTTGTTTAGGTTATATTTCGCTATTTATATTGTTCAAGATTACACAAATAGCATCTCTGTTAGTTATATTCAATTATTCTCACAAATTCCACCACTTAGTTTTAAAGGTACTGAACAATTGATAGTACTTTCTTGCAGGTATTTGACAATGATAATTATAATGTAAGCCTTCTGTGGATTTCTATGAGATTTACCATATGATATCTCATACTGTCAGCTGGCTGTTTGTTTCCTACATTGTAGTTAATCTGCAACCATCAAATTGGAAATAAGACCAAAGAGGGTAAATGTTGCCATGCAAGTATTGTAAATACTGGCTTTTGTTTTTGTACTTTTGTTTAAAATAAAGTGTAGCCTACATTTTGAAGAAAGTTGTTAAAGTTTTGTTTTGTTGGCTCTGTCATTCTTCTCACAATACATCCTAAAAATGATCACCCTTCGGTCATCATGGGCGGCAGGGTAGCCTAGTGGTTAGAGCATTGGACTAGTAACCGAAAGGTTGCAAGTTCAAATCCAAGAGCTGACAAGGTACAAAACAGGCAGTTAACCCACTGTTCCTAGGCCGTCATTGAAAATAAGAATTTGTTCTTAACTGACTTGCCTAGTAAATTAAAGGTAAAAAAAAAAAAATAGGTACATATACACACCAAAATCCCAGAGAATCAATCTCTATTCATCCCTATAATCCATAAATCCATATTTTACAATTGGACCACTATTGAGCATGCCTCAACACTAATAGCATGACTCTGATAAATCAATATAGAATCATACAAGAACATGATAATCAGAAATCCAGAACTGCACATAGAAAGGATGTATGCTGCCATCCATTGGCCAAAGAACATAGCACATGGATAGCACACTTCATCCTCATTCAGAGAGATCAAAAAGGTTACAAATAAGATCCCACTTGGATATTTAAATTGGGTTACTTTCTGTAGTTGGATCTGATTTGTGAATATCTTATCACATGTTAAATGTTACTAGTAAATTGTCAAGCATCAGGTTTTGCTAAACTGAGTTCATGGAAACTTAGAGAACCGTTAAACTGACAGCCATACAGTATAGGCTACATGTGGGTGCCCTTTATACCTCTAGTCTCTGCTGTAAAGCACAACAGCCACTAAAAGAAAAACTGAATTTAATTCTGTCCTGATAAGGAATGTATTTTATAGATGTGTTCTATGCAACAATATCACACAGCTTGATCATATTCAGGAATCATGATGTCAATCTGACTGTTTTTTTATTTATTTTTTATTTAACCTTTATTTAACTAGGCAAGTCAGTTAAGAACAAATTCTTATTTAGGTCTGCATGTCTTGCATTTCATTTTCTACTAATTTATTTTTGCAGTCATACATACAGTTTTATGACTGCCTCAAAAATGCATCCAAAAAAGTTTGGCAAATTCCTATTCATGCATTTTCTCAAAATAATTTAGAAATCCTATCTGGATGATTTTATTCTACTTTAGAATGTTATAGTTAAATTGAGACAATTTCTTCATCAGAATTACTGATTGATTGACAAATTATGACAGCATGCAACGTTGAATCTATGGTTGAATTATTGTCGTCATTGATTCATCCCGGATTGGATAGTTTGATTGACAGTTGTCATAGTAACAACTCAGGCCATCGCCATTTTGTCAGAAGGTTTTTTTGCGGATTATTTTCAAATGTTCTCCCTTCCCGCCGGAATAATGCAATCACTGGATATACCATTGACATTTGTGTTGAAAACAATGCGTCGAATGGATCGAATTTAGACAATTATGAAGCAAATTATGTAGCATAGTTTAAATATATTTAGGGAGAGCCGCACTTGGTCTACCGGGCCGGTTCACTGCGCAGGTTTGGGACGCGCGCCATTTTGTGAAAATTGACATAAAAATTATTGTCCAAAATAAGCGTATATTTTAGGGCATGATATTTGTTTCATATTTTGGGGATTTAGATTATTATTCGTTATGATTGCCTACGTCCGTGTTTCCCGTGGTGAGCTTGCAAGAAAACGGAACAATCTGAATGTAGCAACCTTTTATTTAGCTATTGAATTCCTAGCTACAGAATCTTGTTAGCTAACCTTAGCTAGTCAACAGCAGTAGCCACGTTCGTTTTGTCAACTAGATAGCTAGCATACGAGCTAGCTGGCGCTAGTCATCAGCTGATGCTAGTCGAAGTTGGGTGGATAACTAATTTTGTTGGTTGGGAACGCATTTGATCGTCAAGAAGTTTTACTTGGCTGGCCAGTGGGGGATACTTTTCACCTTCGCGTTACGGGAATTGAGTTGACTGACTGCTACCGTTAACTTAGCCGACGATTGAGGGCGGAGAAGCTCAAACTGGATAAGTTGCCCTATCATACAGGTTATTTGACTTTAAATGAAGATCGTGCCATCAGAGGTGAGCCCGTATATGAGGCTGACTGTGTGTTGTGTAAGAAAGGTAGCTAACGTTACATGGGGTGGCAATTAGCTAACTAATAAACTATCTAGCTAATGATCAGCAACCATTGCATTGGCCGGAGGATGTCATCAGAATGTCGCTAACATTAGCCAGTACAGATTTGCTAGCAAACGTTAGCGCTCTGGATCTAGCTACACCTAACATGTTTTAAACCTAGCTAGTGAGCTAACAACATTGTACCTTTAGTTGTAGCTAACGTTACGTCAGAGTGCTAACGGAAGTTAATAGCTAGCTAACGTTAAGTGTTTATGGGCAAGCATTTCTCGTTAGCTAGCTATGGTCGTTAACGTGCCAAACCTGTTAGAAAGGTGTGGGCAAGGTAACAGTAACAAGGTAGCCAGTTAACAATTCAGGGCCCATATCTTGCGTTATTGGCTTGCTAATAAGTTGGCAAGCTCGCCACATAGCTAGCTGGTCATCTAACGCGTAGCTTGCTAGTAGGCCCATACAGCTCGCTCGCAGAACACATCGTCACTGCAATCACTCTGGCGAGAGGAAACGGGTGGCTTGCCTTAACGTACCAAAGCTAGAAGGGTAACGTTAGCTAATGAACAACCAAGCTAGGTAGTGTTTGTCATTGTGGACGAAGCCAGGCTTTGCCGTTGACAATTCTGCTCTTGAGAAGGCTAAACCTAACAGATGATTTCCTTTCCAAATTCCAACCATGGCGAGAAATACTCCATCACCTGTGAGTAGTTAGCTAACAGTTGACAATTCCTTATTTTGAACTGATGACAGCCCGATTTGAAAGTGTAAGTATGTAACAAAACTGAGGGAATAATACATGTCATAGGATAGACATAGTTAGATATGAAGATGCATACACACAATTCGTATTATAACGGTATATCAGTGTAACTAGGCCTGTGTTCATGTCTCGACTCAATAGCCAGAAAAGGAACTGTTCAGAAGACGGTCCTGAAAACGGAATGTTATGATCGTTTATGCTTTACAAGTAATTACCTTGTTTTTCCTTAGTGGAACAGTTGGATGCGTTATTTCTACTTTATATGCACTGTTCTGAATAATTTAAATGGTATACAGTTTGTATTCAAAACACTTGCATTGCAATATAGGCTTATACTGCATATCATATTTAGCAACCCTTCCCACACTGAAAATACTTCAGCTCACTGTCTATACATAGTGTAATATTTTATTTTATTAGTTAGTTGCTGTTGAGGCATTCGGGCCATCTTGATCACAGGCATATCAAGTTAATGGCTTTGACAATGAGTATAGACATTCTGAGTGGAGATCTCTAGTTTTACTAGGTCCAAAACAATGGTCAACCTGATTTGACCTGCTTGTTAGGATGGCACCTGTCTCGGTGTGAACCATGTTTCTGAACTGTTCTTGCAAAAAGTAAACAGATTTATACTTCTTAGATTTATATGGTTAATTGTCAACATGCTAAACACAATCTTTGAGTCATTGGTTCAATGAAATTTAACCAGACTGACTGGGAAAATGTGATTTGTTGGATTGATTAGAGCTTTCTATTTGCTAGAGTTACAGAATGTGAATTTTACAATATATATTTTCAAAAAAAAACATTGAGAGTCATCCTTTCCAATGTTTTTGTATTTTTCCTCCCTCTTTTTTCCACCAAAGTTTTTGTGCTATTGGAAAGTAGATCCCACCAGAAATGCACAGTCAATGATACTTATCTCTTTTTGTTCTTCATAGTGGGTTGTGGTTTGCTGCTGGACTCTCCTCCCAGGATGATATGAAATTTTACAGGAGACGATGCATCCAGGTTAGCTGCAATATCTGCAATATTTTCTCTTTGGTGGGGAGGAGGCAGTCTTCGGACAATTTGGAATTGGGATTACATTAAATGGAGTGAAGTTTAAAATAAACCATGGTGCACCTCAAGATGTCAGCCAAGAAAGTGGAGAAGAAAGAAATGCCAGTCATCCTTACAGATGAATCTTTTGTATTTAGTGAGCTTGGAAGGATGCTTCAACAACTGGCAAGCATTATTATTGAACAGTTATACAAAGGACAAGCGTGAACTGACCAGCCCCAGATAATTATATAAAGGCCTATATAATATTACATGTACAATATTACACATGTAATATAAATCACAATTTATAAGGAATAGTACTGTACTACTTATAGTGAGAAACGGGGTTAGACTAGGCTACCTTATTTGATTTTTGTCCGATTCTGAGGTCACCCCATGATCAGTTATACCTAATACATGTGTTATTATTGTATGATGTGTCAGAAATGGCATATTACAATTGTATAATTCTAAACTGGATTCTCCTGGAATGTAGCTACTGTACATCTTTATTTCCAAGGTTCTCCTAATATTATCTATCAGTCTGGATATATTTGTTCCTCCACAGCTGGGTCAGCTCTGTTTCTAGTGCTCCCAGATGGAGTGCAGGTTTTAGGCTGTGCTGCTATTTTGCTGTCAGGCTCTAGTGTACTGAAAGCGGCCTCTAAGTGTGCCAAAGTTCAATTTTATTTCTTGTTTATTTCTTGCTTTCTCATTGGAAAATGGGAGCCGCTCTGCCCTGGCAACAAAAGTAGGCTATTTGCATACTGCGTTGTGATTGGCCTGTGCATTGATGGGCTTGCCAAATCACGCTGTATCTCTGTGGTGATAGGCTATGCTAATTAGGTGCTGTTGCTGGGATTCTGAATAGTGGTTACTGTGTAAAGCTAGTGAATTGTGTTGTCTGGTGAGATGCTGATAGATGAACAAGCTACGTAATACTTTTCTAATTTCTTTTCACATAAAGAGAAGGTTGTTTAACTACCCAGGCTATATAAATATTGCATCTTTATTCCTGATCTAAAAGTACATATTCTATAGCCTCCCGCTGTTCTGACGGCACCTTCTCATGGATGCTAATAAAACAAACATACTGTATATAATTTGAATAACAACGCTATTTAACAGTAAGAGTTAGGCCTATGTCTTCCTACTCATGTCAATTATATGAGAGAAATTACACTGACCGTAACATGTTAGTTAGAATTTACCAACATCCCATTTTGGAATTTCAGTTGATAATCATTGAGATTCATACTACATAGTAAAGGTTAAAGCTGCGTGCCTACATTTCTAGACCCCTTGATGTGGTATTTTAGATCAGTTTGTTACTGCAGGAACCTGCCATTGATAGAGTAATCTGTCTGAAAAATCAACTTGATTTTTCACTACTTCAGGGAGTATACGTTCAAGTTTGTATACGTTTTTAAAATGTGTGTGTGTATATATATATATAAAATCAGCATTAACTCATATAAATGTTGACTTATTTCAGGAGGAGAGACTTCAGCATGCAAACCTTCGTCCGTCCGGCTTGCGCCCTCTTTTTCTTTCCACGCTGCTGGTCTTCAGATGGCTGCTCCAATGCCCCATACACACCAGCAGTACAGTGACCGCCACCAGCCAAGCACTGACCAAACTGCTGCGGTCCTACCGTACAGCGACCAGGCGCAACAGCTCACTGCCAATCCGGTATACAAGCAACCCACAAACCTCTCAATTTGTCATTCACTTTTAAACACACACTTGCCCAGTAGAAATCAGAACTTTAAGTAGCCTATCATTTTGATTGCAAATTGTAAGAAAAGTTCATACACCTTTTTTTTTTGTCTGAGATATTAATGCTTTTCTTGTGATTTGTTACAGAGGCACATGCCCCAGTGCTTTCGTGACCCTACTTTGGCTCCCCTGCGGAAGCTCTCCATAGACCTTATCAAAACCTATAAACAGATCAATGAGGTGAGACTGGTTTCTGCTGTTTAATGTACTGCAATTGCAACAACATAAAAAATATTAGTTTTGAATATTTTTCATGTAGTCGGTTAGATCAGGAAGTACATATGCTAATATCTGTATTGCGGTTCTTTCCTGGACTCTAAGGTGTATTATGCAAAAAAGAAGCGGCGGCACCAAACGGGTCAGGGTGAAGACTCCAGTCACAAGAAAGAGAGGAAGGTCTTCAATGATGGCTATGACGATGACAACTACGATTACATTGTCAAGAATGGGGAAAAGTGGATGGACCGCTATGAGATTGACTCCTTGATCGGCAAAGGGTCATTTGGACAGGTATAATTTTGTAAATGATTCAACATTATTATCGTGATCACTTGTGTAGCTAGTGTGATTAAAACATAAGAAAATACAGTACCAGTCAAAAGTTTGGGCAGACTTACTCATTCAAGGGTTTTTCTTTATTACTTTTTTCCACATTGTAGAATAATAGTGAAGACATCAAAACTATAAAAATAACACATGGAATCATGTGGTAACCAAAAAAGGGTTAAACAAATTTAAAATAGATTTTAGATTCTTCAAAGTAGCCACCCTTTGCCTTGATGACACCTTTGCACACTCTTGGCATTCTCTCAACCATCTTCACGAGGAATGCTTTTCCTACAATCTTGAAGGAGTTTCCACCTATGCTGAGCACTTGTTGGCTGCTTTTCCTTCACTCTGTGGTCCAACTCATCCTAAACCATCTCAATTGGGCTGACGTCGGGTGATTGTGGAGGCCAGGTCTTCTGATGCAGCACTCCATCGCTCTCTTTATTGGTCAAATAGCCCTTACACAGCCTGGAGGTGTGTTGGGTCATTGTCCTGTTGAAAAACAAATGATAGTCCCACTAAATGCAAAGCAGATGGGTATCACAGCAGAATGCTGTAGTAGCCATGCTGGTTAAGTGTGCCTTGAATTATAAATACATCGCTGACCGTGTTACCAGCAAAGCACCATCACACCTCCTCCATACTTCATGGTGGGAACCACACATGCCGAGATCATCCCTTCACCTACTCTGCGTCTCACAAAGACACGGCGGTTGGAACCAAAAATCGCTCATTTGGACTCATCAGACCAAAGGACAGATTTCCACCGGTCTAATATCTATTGCTCGTGTTTCTTGGCCCAAGCAAGTCTCTTCTTTAGTGGTGGTTTCTTTGCAGCAATTCGACCATGAAGGCCTGCTTCACGCAGTCTCCTCTGAACAGTTGATGTTGAGATGTCTGTTACTTGAACTCTGTGAAGCATTTATTTGACCTGCAATCTGAGGCTGGTAACTCTAATGAACTTATCCTCTGCAGCAGAGCGTCTTCCTTTCCTGCGGTGGTCCTCATGAGCGCCAGTTTCATCATAGCACTTGATGGTTTATGCGACTGCACTTGAAGAAACGGTCAAATTTCTTGACATTTTCTAGATTGACTGACCTTCATGTCTTCCAAGTGATGGACTGTTTCTCTTTGCTAATTTGAGCTGTTCTTGCCATAATATGGATTTAGCCCTATTTGGTGAAAGACAATCTCCTGTATACCACCCTGCCTTGTCACAACACAACTGATTGGCTCAAACGCATTAAGAAATTCAACAAATTAACTTTTAACAAGGCACACCTGTTAATAGAAATGCATTCGAGGTGACTACCTCATGAAGCTGGTTGAGAGAATGACAAGAGTGTGCAAAGCTGTCATCAAGGCAAAGGGTGGCTACTTTGAAGAATCTCAAATATGATTCCATGTGTTATTTCATAGTTTTGATGTCTTCACTATTATTCTACAATGTAGAAAATAGCAAAAATAAAGAAAAATCCTTGAATGAGTAGGTGTTCTAAGACTTTTGACTGGTACTGCATGTGTTGGTGTTTTTTCTCTCCTTGTGATTGCTGTAGGTTGTAAAAGCGTATGACCGTGCAGAGCAGGAGTGGGTTGCCATCAAGATCATCAAGAACAAAAAAGCTTTTCTCAATCAAGCCCAGATTGAAGTGCGTCTCCTAGAGCTCATGAACAAACATGACACTGAGATGAAATACTACATAGGTAATGCACTCTAGTGCTTGTCTATTGTCCAAGCCATTATGGAGTACTGTTATGTTTTACACATACAGGAGAGATTGGTGTATCAGCCAAATTTGACTGGCAGAATGTCTCTTTTTCCTATCATGTAGTTCACCTGAAACGTCACTTCATGTTCCGCAACCACCTCTGCCTGGTGTTTGAGATGCTCTCGTACAACCTATATGACCTGCTGCGGAACACCAACTTCCGTGGCGTCTCTCTCAACCTGACCAGGAAGTTTGCCCAGCAGCTTTGCACTGCGCTACTGTTCCTGGCCACGCCTGAGCTAAGCATCATCCACTGTGACCTGAAGCCTGAGAACATCCTGCTGTGCAACCCCAAAAGGAGCGCCATCAAGATAGTGGACTTTGGCAGCTCCTGCCAACTGGGACAGAGGGTATTCTAATCTACTACTTATTGTCTTGGTCCAAAAGAGTTTAACCTTGTCTTTCACAAGTCTAATTTCTTGGATATGTTCTGTATACCTATGTATATTCTGTTCTCAAGCTTTTAATGCTGATATCTGTAATGTTATCTTTAAGAATGGGTTGTGATTTACTCTTTTTGTCTTTCCTCAGATATACCAGTACATCCAGAGTCGTTTTTACCGCTCCCCAGAGGTGCTGCTGGGCATGCCCTATGACCTGGCCATCGACATGTGGTCCCTGGGCTGCATCCTGGTAGAAATGCACACCGGGGAGCCCCTCTTCAGTGGCGCCAATGAGGTACAGTAGGCTTGACTGACTAGCTGGAGATCTTTTTAAATGTAGCCAACTCTTAGTAAATTAATTTGATACATGCAATTAACATTAATCCATGGCAGTATTTTGTTCTGTTCTATAATTCTCAGGTGGACCAGATGAATAAGATAGTTGAAGTTCTAGGTATCCCCCCCAATCATATTATGGACCTAGCCCCAAAAGCCAGGAAGTTCTTTGAGAAGCTATCGGATGGCACATGGAGCGTTAAGAAGACCAAAGATGGCAAAAGGGTGAGTGTTCTGCAGTTCCTCTCTCAATGTGGTGTCCTAACAGTGGCTTTTGGTAGTGTTGTGTATTTAAGTTCAAGTACCTGACACCCCCTCTCTCTTCCCCTTGTCTTTCCTCTGAGCAGTATAAACCTCCAGCCTCTCGAAAGCTCCACTCCATCCTGGGTGTGGAGGCCGGGGGTCCAGGTGGCCGGCGGGCGGGGGAGTCTGGCCACGCCGTCGCTGACTACTTGAAGTTCAAGGACCTGATCCTGCGGATGTTGGACTATGACCCCAAGAGCCGCATACAGCCCTACTACGCCCTACAGCACAGCTTCTTCAAGAAGACTGCAGACGAGGGGACCAACACGAGCAGCAGTGTGTCTACCAGCCCAGCGCTGGAGCAGTCCCAGTCCTCTGGAACCACCTCCAGCACCTCCTCCAGCTCCGGTAACACTCCCTGGCTCAATTGACCCTCTTTCTCTCCTCGGAATATTGCGGTTGCGGGCTCATATCTCAAAGTGGTGCCTTTTCAGTGCACTGGTGGGAAACCCAACAGTTGATGGTGCTTAAAAAATATATACTATTTTAAACCTTTGCTAGGTTGTCATTTTTTAGATGTGGTGTGATGGGCTGAGGTTGTGCCCTCGTCTCTCTCTCGCAGGAGGATCATCTGGGACAAGTACCAGTGGCAGAGCAAGGTCTGACCCCACCCATCACCACCTACACAGTGGAGGGCACTTTGGAGCAGTGCTGCCAGCCATCGATGGTGACACCCTCTGTCCACAGGTGACATGTCTTTGTCATTCATTTGAAGAAGCTAATTAATCAATAGACAACATGTTGTAAGTCCTAATGTAGTCAATATTATTTAAATGCACTGGGAATGTAATGGTATGACATTTTCGAAGTAGCATTTGCCAAGAGTATTGAAATTTACATTTTAGTCATTTAGCAGATTCTCTTATCCAGAGTGACTGAGTTAGTGCATTCATCTTAAGAGCTGGGTGGGACAACCACATCAGTCATATTAAGTACTTGTTTCCTCAGAGTAGCTATTATCAAAGTCAGAGCCAGTATGAGAGATTAATTGATTTGGTTTCTGTTATCCACTGACAGGCAAGAAAGACTTACCCTCCCCCATTGGTGAGGGGAGGCGGCGTTGGACCAGAGCCAGTGGCCGGAGAGACCCACCCAGTTCAGGAGACCACCTTCCATGTCCCTCCTCAGCACCCCAAGGCCCTGCACCCCCACTCCCACCCCCATCATCACCACGCGCAGGTGATGGCCACAAGGCCCCGGCCACGGCATTACACCTCTCCCACACACAGCGCCTCCACGCAGGACTCCATGGAGGTGGTGCATGGCCATCTGTCCATGACCTCCCTGTCTTCCTCTGCCTCCTCTTCCTCCACATCTTCCTCTTCCACTGGGAACCATGGCAACCAGGCCTACCAGCTCCGCCACCTGCCCTTTGGGCATCACGGCGGGCTGAGCATGGGGTTGGGCGCCTTCTCGAACCCCCGGCAGGAGACTGGCATGGCCCACCCTGCGTACCCCATGGGCACAAACACTGGGCCGGCTCACTACCTACCAGAGGGCCACCTGGGCATGAGGCAGGGCATGGACCGGGAGGAGTCTCCCATGACTGGAGTGTGTGTGCAGCAGAGTTCCATGGCCAGCTCGTGACTGCACTAACATTTGGCTGTGTGTTCCCCCTGTGCGTTATTTTTAAGGTGGTGTTTTTTACTACAGATGTGTCGAACTAAAGCTGCTCACGTCAGAAGGGAGATATCACTGAACCGCTACTACAGAGAAGATCCTTTGTTAAAAGAATGTGGTTTCCGTTTTTCCTTTGCAATCATTACACATAGTAATGTTGCAAAATAACCATAGTAAAATTGAGACATCCATCTGCCATTTCACAAAATTCATGTAACAAATAACCACCGTCTGGTATTACGTGGCAAAATCTTCTGGTGAGCATTGGGGATACAGTTGGAAGCAGTTTTACAGGTAGCTGTCAGTAATGAATTGCTAACACCTCTTATTTAAAACTGTGGAATTTCTGACATTTTTGTTCCACAGTTGTTGATTGTTTTACCCTTTTTTTAAAGTGAATTGTCACAAAAGAGCTGCTTTTAAAACATGTAGCTTGACCTGAGGAAAGTGTTTGCAGTGATATTTCGTGTTGTCTGTCGGTATTGTGTAACTCTGTGAGAGGGGAGCACATAGCAGTGGAGTTCCTACAGCGTGCGCTGGCCCAGACAGTGGAGGAATTACCCTGCAGGTGGAAGCTGTTGAGTGGGGAGGTTCTGAGGGGAGCGCTGCCCCCATTAGGTCCAGGGGCCTGGTGAGCTGGGTCCGGCCTGGCACAGACGAGAGATTGGCTCTGGAGAAGAAAAGGATCCGGCGACGCGCGGGAAAGACTGGTTCAGTCAGTGGCTGGTTCTCAGATAACCCTTTGGCCTTACGACTCATGGACTTGGAATGGGACGGAGCTGGACATTATCATTTGAATTAACATGGCTTTCCTCTATTTTTTTCTCTCTAGACAGCCCTTAATTCTTTAAGGAGAATAAACATAATAGAAAAAGGTCATTAAGAATCATTTCTGAGGCCTTTCTCTACAAAGATTTCTTATTAATGGGGCCCCACATTACAGGGTCTTCTTGTACACACCAATCTCCTAAACATTACTTCCTCAAATCTTGTTCACAGATTAAGGATTTCACAGTGGAAAGAACTATCTTTTCCCTTTGCTTACCCCCCCCCAAATCTGCATGTAGTTCCTCATCTGAACGCCTGCACAAATTCTCCATCTTAAACGGAAACTGAAAAGAAAAACGAGTTAAGTGACTGCCTTTTTTCCTCCTCAAATTATGCTGTGAATTTTACAATAATTTATTTCCCCTTTGGATATTTTTTATACCAAAGCAGTTGTTTTTAAAGCATATTAGGTGTCTGTAACCAATAATGTAGCAGTTCACCACTTTTGACTCCGTTTATCAAGATCTTATTTTAACATCAATACAAAACAGCAGCAATATATTGCTCTAGCAAAACTGGAACCCCTTGTTGAACTTAGCTACCATATATTTTAACAGTTAAGGTTGCAATGTTTTACCAAACCTGTTTCCATATTATTTGGTTGACTTTAATTTGTGGAGTCTCTCTTTTAACCTTAGTATGTTTAGTGACATTGGTAGTTACTCTGCAGGCTCCAGAGTAGCAGAATTAAAAGCTCATGGTTCAATGGAGACAACTGCATTCTATTTCTGCATTTTCCCCCACGTATACTATTTTTAAGGGTTTCGCTGCCTTTCATACATAATTTGGTTGACATGCTAGCTACTGCCATAACTCAAGACTATTTTAGTTTCATTACCCTGGCAGTGTCTAGACAATTGTTTCAAAATTATTTGGCAGAGCACCTTGTGAGCCTGGTCCTATTCAAATGGAAAGCGTGCCAGCAGCCCTCTTGCTAATGTCCTGAGGATGATGCTCAACTTAGGCAGACATGCATGTCCGTAGAACTCGACAGTAAATAAAATACATGTTTCATTCAGTTTATTTTATATCAGGGATTTTGAAGTGCTTTTTTTTTTTTTGGTCATCTCTGGAAAAATAACAAGACCAAAGTCCTGCTCATAACAGCCTTAGTTAAACACACACAGACCGCAGGACACCATTCTATTGTCATCATAATTCAGGGGAGAGACCATCACAAGGACAAATCATGTTTGGTATAACCACAAATGCAAAGCTACCTGTAATGATATTTTGATTTTATCTAAATGTTAAAATTATAATCACAATCATTTTTCATACCCCTCATGATGTTTGAGATTCAGAAATTGACAGTGGTTTTGCTGGCACTCATACTGGTACTAAACATTCCAAAATAAAGGTTAAAAAAAAATATTTAAAAATAATAATAAACTTGAGTGACTCTTAAGTGTGAGCCTGTTTCAGATCATGCTGAATGACCTTTGATCTAGAGCAGTTGTCATGACATGCAGCCCCTTTTTAATAGTTGAAATAGAATTGATGTATATATTTATATTTTTTAATAAAGGAAGTATAGAACTCACTACCTTGCTCCTGCTGGAATGATGATTGTTTGTCAATTTGGTGACCATTCAGTGGCAAGATCTCAGTTTTCTTAGTCAGTGGTGTATCATGGTCTCTGGTCAGAGGTACTTGACTACATCAGGACAACACTATGAGGTAGGGTTTGAATCAAACAGGGAAAGCTATATCTTCAAACCTTAATTTTCACAGGGTATATTGTAAGTGCATGTACATCCACAAACCTTACATTTTGGTTGTATGAGAAGCACATGGTGGAAAAAAAGTGGTTCCATTTTCAATAAGGCTGTTATGTTTGGGTTTCACACATTTGAGTACTTGTTGACATATCCCTCACCCTACAGAAGCGCAAGTCCTCAGATTTCATTTGAATATCTTTTCCTTCATTTTTTGTTTTTTTTTCATCAATTTTTGTACATGCAACATGCACTATAAAACTGAACAGCATGGGGAAAAGGATAAGTCCATGTATCCACAGATTGTAAGATCTAGTCAAGACTTTGCTGTGTATATGACAATGCCCTTTGTATTATATTAAGACAGTCTTATGTATGATATATAAAAAGAAGTTAATTGAACTGTTGTGAGCCTCTGTTCCTCAACTTATCTTCACACACCGATATGTATTTCTTCCAGGAATACACTGTCTATTGTCTCAATGCTATTTATACCTGCACAAATACCAAATAAATTATCATGATAGTGGATACTTTTCTGCTCAATAATAACTGTTTAACACCATAACTCCTTTGTGTAGCCTATAATTATGATTCACACTCAAAATATACTGATCAGCACAACAAACCGGCAACGTTATCGTACTAGTGTTGTAAGAAAGCCTGAGTGATTCTCTCCACAACAGCAAGCTATATGTAATGGGTGTAGATGAGATGTATTGTGATTGAAGTGACCTTATGAACTCTTTATTGTTCGCCAAATTATCACTTGGATTTTCTGATTTTATAATCATATAGATCAGCTTATTTTACGTTGTGGCTCGTTGGTCTAGGGGTATGATTCTCGCTTCGGGTGCGAGAGGTCCCGGGTTCAAATCCCGGACGAGCCCGTCATTTTACATTTAAATAGCAATGCTAAGATACAAGTAATTGAATGCTGTAACATAGCAACAACGTAGTGAAAAGTGGTATATTTGGTGCAACTACATAGAATATAACAGAGATTGAACAATAACTCTATGACGCAGTGAGTTCTATTTTTGCTGGGTCTAACTCATGCACATGTATAGCGAATTCACCATGTTTCCATCCACAACGTTGACATATTTAATTTTAGACATAAAAAGAGGGCTCGTCCGGGATTTGAACCCGGGACCTCTCGCACCCTAAACCAACGAGCCAGATGAAGCATGTGTTTTGTCTTTATTCACGCTCGTTTATAAGTACATTAGTGTTTGTTTTTTTCATGACTCCGAACCGTAGCCGTTTAAAGTTGACTATATTTCCTATATGTCCAATTGCCATGACAAACTAGCTATATTTTTGCAAATTTGGGGTACCTCTACACGAGTGTAACGAAATCGTTAGTGTAACGTAGAAGACGCACAGTCATCTAGAAGTCTCTATTCACGGGTTTTACACTGATCCGAGGTACGCTTTTCTTTTAACCCTTACAATGTAAATGTGTAATGGTTGTTAGTTAGAGCTGATCCTGGATCTGTGCATAGAGATAACACAAATGAGCACGTGACAAGACATCATTGTGACGTACATTATTTGTTGAACGGAAGCAGTTCGGTTTCCTCTTTCTCAAATCCTCCAGGCCACCCTTAGCACTGTTGCGCGCCTTTTAGGTTAATTTCAAAGTAACAGGTAGCTCTAGCTTGTGTAATATATATTATTCAAACGCAAAGCATATGTCTGAATACTAAATTCATTTGAAATTGAATAGACGTTTATGCACAATGCCCAATTTTTGCGCGGCTCCAAATTGTACCAGGAAGAGCACTCAATCCGATTTGGCTTTTTTCAGGTTTCCAAGAGATCCAGAAAGGTATGACAAAGTCTGATCGTCACAATATGAACCCTTACCTTTCTCGGGGAGTAACTAGTTATACGATAGCTTGCTTGCTAAATGTAGCTATGTTGTGTTCAGTAGCACGCTAGTCATCATCGCTAACTTTCGTATGTGGAAACTAGCTAGCTAGCCAGCTCACTTGCAGCGAGCCAAGTGGTGTGTGTGGCTTACAGTGCTGACATTCGCCTGTAGCTGAGTTTACAGATAAGTTAGCCACCATGGCATTTGTGGTTTAAATCCATCGTACCTCTATTGAAACTTTGGGACATATATACATTAGGTACCACCCCAGCACTAACACACCTAAATAATAAATGAATCAGTCTGGACCATGCTTAATCAGTCTGGACCATGATTCTTTAAAACGAATAGTTTACAGGTAACTAGGCCAATAAAAAAAAATCCACCTAACTCCTATTCTGGTTTGTTCAGATGTAGGCTCTGGGTTGAGAACTGTCGTCGGGCGGATCTGGAGGCGAAAACATCAGACCAACTCAATAAACACTACAGACTGTGTGCCAAACACTTTGACCCGGCAATGGTTTGTAAAACAGTAAGTGCATATGTCAAACCACAAATGTCTTTGTTTGAAACATGCCTACCTCACTGAACAATCTGTCTTTTTAGAGATGATCATAATCTTACATTTGAGAGGTCTTGAGCTGTGTGTTTTGATATTCATGTATTTGAATAACTTGTTTTGTCTTCATTATTGTTTTTCAGAGCCCTTACAGAACAGTACTGAAGGATACTGCTATTCCAACCATATTTGATTTAACAAGCCACCTCAAAAATCCTCATAGCAGACATCGCAAGCGGATCAAAGAATTGGTATAATATCGCTTCTTTTTTTACTAGAACTTTATATCCTTGTGTTGCTTCAAAAAGGAACATTTCTGTTAACTACTACTGGCTATATTTCTTTAGGTCTGTTTTCAATGTAATAGTTAACATAGTTACATTGTCTTATGTTTCAAATAATTATTTTAACAGACTGAAGAAGACATAAGGAGAATTAAAGAGAGAAGATGTAAGTTGCATTGTTTTTGTTTAAAAGTATTGTTGTATCCATACACCTTTTAAACATAAGCTTATATCGAATTTCATTTTTTTTTGTTTCCTTGCAGTGGCATCCTCCATTGAACAGCTCCACTCAAAGAAAGACATTGAGGCAACCGAGGGTCAAGATGCCGCTGAGGAGGAAATCAAGCTGTCCCCAGAGGAGAAGGACTTCCGAGATTACCTGAGGTCTCTGTTTGAGATTGTTTTCATGCTAGGAAAGCAGAACATCCCATTGGAGACCAATGTCCCAGAAGGACTGGAGAGAGATCCCAGTAATTTCCAGGCCTTACTGGAGTACCGCATTAATGCTGGAGATGAGGCTCTGAGGAGACGGTTTGAGGCCACAGCAGTGAATGTGGAGTACCTCTCCACGGCCCAGCAGCGCCAGCTCCTAGACGTCTGTGAGGGCACTGTCAGAGAGGAGGTCCTCATGGAGGTGAGAGAGAGTCGCTTCTTCTCACTGGTCACAGGGGACCTGGTGGAGTTCGCTGGGGAGAGACACCTGCCTCTCTTTCTGCGGTTTGTAGATCAGTCCAACACTCTCAGGGAGGAGTTCTTGGACTTTTTGCCGTTCGAGGGGGACGAGGCCTCACTGGTGGAGAGGCTAGAGACCCAAGTGACAGACGGGTGGGGGCTGAGGATGGAGGACTGCCGTGGCCAGGCCCATGTAGCCACCGGCACCTTTGCCACTAAGATGAAAGCTGTGGCAGTCGGACTGATGGGAAAGTACCCCATGGCAATGCACACGCCTTGTTCCACCTGCGCACTGAATATACACCTGGCCAACAGCCTTCCCTTCCCCAGTGTTCAGGTTGTCATGGCAACCCTGAGAAAGATTGGCAACTTCTTTAAGCAGTCTCCATCCTTGCAGGCTGAGCTGGAGAAGGCCATCTCTGTTTACCACCAGGGAAATTATGAGAAGGCAACCGAGCTGAAGGAGGCCTGCAGCTCTAACTGGACAGTGCAGCACAACGTGTTTGAACTGACTGTGGACCTGCTCGAGTCCCTCCTGCTGTGCATGGACTGCATTCGGGACAATGAGAACGTCAAGTTTCCTGACGCTATGACTGGGGACGCCTACTCAATCGCAGAGACCCTGGCTGACTTTGAGTTTATTGTCACCTTGGTCATCCTGAAAAATGCTCTTTCTTTCACACGAGCCTTCGGCAAAAACCTGCAAGGGGAGGCCCTTGATGTGTTCTTCGCTGCCAACAGTCTAACAGCTGTCCTGCACTCTCTGAATGAAGTCTTCGACAACATCGAGGTCTACCATGAGTTTTGGTTTGAGGAGGCTGTGAATCTGGCGGGTACCATGGAGATCCCGGTGAAGGTGCCTCGTCTGTTCCTCCGGAAGCACCGATCGCCCGACACAGGCGAGATCCCGCCAGAGACTTACTTCAAGGAGTATGTGACGGTCCCGGTGATCCGCGGCATCATCGATGAAGTGGACGACATCTTCTCCCAGAGCAACCTCAAAGCCCTCAAGTGCCTGTCCCTGGTCCCTGCCATCATGGGCCAGATGAAGTTCAACACCTCAGAGGAGAACCATGCAGATGTGTACCGCAAGGACCTCCCCAACCCAGACACGCTGCCCGCTGAGCTGCATTGCTGGAAGATCAAATGGAAGCACCGGAGCAAGGAGGTCCGCCTGCCCTCCACCATCCACGAGACACTTCAGCTGTCGGACGTCAAGTTCTTCCCCAACGTCAACTGCTTCCTGAAGGTCCTGACCACCCTGCCTGTTCTGATGCTGGAGGACAGCGGCAGCTCTGAGACATCCAGGAAACGCCTGCAGACTTATCTCAGTGACACACCTATCAAACACAGGTGCAAGAGTCTAGCTGTGCTCCACATAAACTCTCATGTTAAGCATGACCTGGATGTCATGGTTGAAAAATACTGCAGACTGTACCCCGAGGATGAGCCTGAACCCGAGCCCGAGTCTGAGATCAGCACTGTGGTGATATAGCATATTAAGTTTGAACTTGTGGAGTTTTTTTCCGTATAAAGGGTACAAAAATCAAATTAAAATTACATTCAAATGATGTCTCGCTGTTATATTATAGCTTTAGTCTGATAGTTTCATGAAAATGGTAACTGTAAAATATGACCTAGACAAGGTTTTTTGGGAATAATTGTGTAACATTTTGATCATTAATATTGCTCTGTACCTTAAGAATATTGCCATTAAATTTTTTTTAAATATTTTGTTTTGTTCTAATTAAATGCCACTTGGTGTCTTGAATGATACAGCTCTTTATTTTATGGGAATTCGTCATATGCATTTATGTTGAATTAGGACTATAGGCAATTAACTATAGGCTACCACTATAATTTTGGAGGGGAAATATGTATTTGTCACCATTATTTGCCAGTCTGTTTTATGACAACTTTACAAAAAAGGTTATACAATGTCCTCCTTTGTGCCACAAGCACAAGTCTACCAGTTACTGTGATCTGCCCATGACCTTCCACAGAGGAGGGAAGATGATACCAATATACTATAATCGTATAATGTTGCAATTTTACTGTAGGCTACGTTATTACTTGATGGTAAATAGTTAAACATTATTGTGGTGCAAAATTACCTCTTGGAAATAATTCTGATAATAACTAGACTTTGTAATATGTTTTGGGAACAACAACTTTAATATGGTGCTTTAGTATGTCATCACTTAATTGGGGGAGAGTGTGCATGTGGCTCTATTTGATAGCTGTTTCTGTTTGGTATGTATGACATCCCACAGAGCCCAGAACAAGGCCTCACTCATTTTTTAAAAAAAAATTGCTCTTTTGCATGTTATTTTGGCATTAATACGTGTCACATATCAGTTTGCAAACAAACAATGTAAAAAAATATATATATTTTCATTATAAAGCTGCATACACACATGGTCTTTCTTGCTTTTCTTAAATAATGCAACTCCAAAATGCAGGTGTTTCAGTCTAGCTCAGTGCTTTCTGTGATGAAGGGTCAGCCAGCGGAAAATACAGAGCATAGGGGTTGGTAATCTTCTCTAGTTGCGCCGTGATTGGCTCAGTGTTCTCTCACTCATGGGGACTGCGTCACTGCAAAATCTACAGGGATAGCTTGAAAGTTCAAGCCCCCTTGGGTCCTGCCATAGATTTACATTAGAAGTGCCCATCCAAGAAGGTTCAAGGTCATTGGCCAAAGATACAATTATGTAAAATCACGTTAAATCTACCATAGCCTTGATTGAACTGATCATGTCAACATCGTACTTTCAAAATCTGAGCTAGCAAGCTTGACAAGCAGTCATCATCATTTTCATACCTTGTCATATGAAGAGAAATTATAGATAAAATGTATCAATGCTCATCGGCCATTGGACATACATCACACAACAAGTTGGAAATTGCAAATTCCACAAAGAGTGGTTTGGAAGGAATCCGTTGCTAACTGCAAGCTTTGCAAAGCAATCCCTATTTTGCTTCCCCTGCCTGCTATTCGGTGGAGAGGGTGTGTGGTCCAAGTCTGTGTTTAAGAGTCTCTTTTCCAAGCTTAAAACCGTAGGATAAATAAAGGGGGCATATAAGCAGACTATGAAAACTCTTACAATTTTGATGATGACATTTCTCTAAAACAGGTTATAGGCTACATGTGCACCACCAAGTCAGAACAGTAGGCTAAGTTATGAGGGGGAAAGGGACCAATTTTGTAGGGTGAAGCACATGGGTGACTAACAGCTTAGTACACAACATAAACTTAGTATTACTTTCTTAGCTACAGTATACATATCTCCCTGACATATTACATAACTTATGCAGCAGCATGAAATACATTTTTGGACTCACCTTGTTGTGTTGTGAATGCTTGAACAGGAAGGTGGCGCAGCGGTCCTTTTTGTGAGCAAATTTTGTCATGAAACTTTGTTATCTAAGTCTAGCTTTCATGGTTCCTTCTATTAAGGTAAGTCGTCCAGGTCCTGAGGCAGCAAAGCATCCCCAAACCATCACACTACCGCCACCATGCTTGACAGTTGCTATGAGGTTCTTACTCTGGAATGCACCGTTTAGTTTTCGTCAGGCATAATCGACCATCAAGACGCTTGGAAGAATGTTCTATGGCCAGATGATTTAAAAGTATAACTTTTTTTGTGTTTTGTTTAGTCACCAATACATCAGATAATGAATGATGGGCTCACCATTTAGTCATTTTTACTAACATTTAATCCAGTAGCAAAAAATTCTAGATACCCATTTCATTTATTATTTAACTGTGCAAGTCAGTTAAGAAGAAATTCTTATTTTCAATGACAGCCTAGCCTGCCTGTTCAGGGGCAGAACGACAGAATTGTACCTTGTCAGCTCGGGGATTTGAACTTGCAACCTTTCAGTTACTGGTCCAACACTAGGCTACGCTGCCGCCCCTACAATAGGTGTAGACTTAACTATGAAATGCTTACTTACAAGCCCTTAACCAACAGTACAGTTCATGAAGTAGAAAATATTTACCAAGTAGGCTAAAATAAACAATAAAAAGTAACACAACATAAGAATAACAATAATGAGGCTATATACAGGGGGTACCGAGTCAGTGTGCAGGGGTACAGGCTAGTTGAGGTAATCTGTATATGTAGGTGGGGGCGAAGTGACTATGCATAGGTAACAAACAAACAGCAAGTAGCAGCAGTGTACAGGTGGTGGTGGGGGGGTTATGAATTGTTCAGCAGTTGAATGGCTGGGGGTAGAAGCTGTTGAGGAGCCTTTTGGTCCTAGACTTGGCGCTCCGGCACCGCTTGCCAGATATGATATTATGCTGGAATTCTAGGGTAGGGTCATGATTCAGTTTGTGATAGAAGTCACCTTTAGATAGTTGTGGGTCACATTCATTTACATAGTCACATTTGTTTTGTATGCAAATTCGTCCTCCTTTGTTATTTTATTTTATGGTGATAATAGAAGGATCCTTAAGAGCCATTCTCTCGTCTCTACTCAGGTTATCATAGGATTTGTGTTTCTGTTTGTCTTTCAGTCTAACACCTACATAATTTTCAACAATCCTGCAGAAGGTTTCTACAGATGCATTGCGTTTGGGGGAGGTATGAATTAACCTTTTGCTCTAAATGTGGTTCTCTCAGAGTTGTCAGGCTCCATCTCCTGCTCGGGTCCCACAGTAGGGCAGGTAAGTCTAGTAGTAGACCTATGTGTATATCTCACTGAGGATGACATTTCAAGTGGAGTCATGTAAATTTCACTCTTATTAAAGAACTCACACAATCTCAGATTACGGAAAAACTTAAAAATATCTATATGGTGGTCAAAGTCATTAATGTATGTAGTACAATTGAAGTTGGAAGTTTACAAACACCTTAGCCAAATACATTTAAACTCAGTTTTTCACGATTCCTGACATTTAATCAGAGTAAATATTCCATGTCTTAGGTCAGTTAGGATCACCACTTTATTTTAAGAATGTAAAAGGTCAGAATAATAGTAGAGAGAATGATTTATTTCAGCTTTTATTTCTTTCATCACAGTGGTTCAGAAGTTTACATACACTCAATTAGTATTTGGTAGCATTGCCTTTTAATTGTTTAACTTGAGTCAAACGTTTTGGGTAGCCTTCCACAAGCTTCCCACAATAAGCTGGGTGAATTTTGGCCCATTCCTCCTGACAGAGCTGGTGTAACTGAGTCAGGTTTGTAGGCCTCCTTGCTCGTACACACGTTTTCAGTTCTGCCCACATATTTTCTATAGGATTGAGATCAGAGCTTTGTGATGGCCACTCCAATACCTTGACTTTGCTGTCCTTAAGCCATTTTTCCACAACTTTGGAAGTATGCTTGGGGTCATTGTCCATTTGGAAGACCCATTTGCGACGAAGCTTTAACTTCCTGACTGATGTCTTGAGATATTGCTTCAATATATCCTCATCATTTTCCTACCTCATGATGCCATCTATTTTGTGAAGTGCACTAGTCCCTCCTGCAGCAAAGCACCCTCACAACATGATGCTACCACCCCCGTGCTTCACGGTTGGGATGGTGTTCTTCAGCTTGCAAGCATCCCTCTTTTTCCTTGAAAACATAACGATGGTCATTATGCCAAACAGTTCTATTTTTGTTTCATCAGACCAGAGGACATTTCTCCAAAAAGTACGATCTTTTGTCCCCATGTGCAGTTGCAAACCGTAGTCTGGATTTTTTATGGCGGTTCTGGAACAGTGGCTTCTTCCTTGCTGAGCGGCCTTTCAGGTTATGTTGATATAGGACTCGTTTTACTGTGGATGTAGATACCTTTGTACCTGTTTCCTCCCACATCTTCACAAGGTCCTTTACTGTTGTTCTGGGATTGATTTGCACTTTTCCCACCAAAGTACGTTCATCTCTAGGAGACAGAACGCGTCTCCTTCCTGAGCGGTATGACGGCTGCCTGGTCCCATGGTGTTTATACTTGCGTACTATTGTTTGTACAGATGAACGTGATACCTTCAGGCGTATGGAAATTGCTCCCAAGGATGAACCAGACTTGTGGAGGTCTACAATTTATTTTCTGGGGTCTTGGCTGATTTCTTTTGATTTTCCCATGATGTCAAGCAAAGAGGCACTGAGTTTGAAGGTAGGCCTTGAAATACATCCACAGGTACACCTCCAATTGACTCAAATTCTGTCAATTAGTCTATCAGAAGCTTTTATAGCCATGACATCATTTTCTGGAATTGTCCAAGCTGTTTAAAGGCACAGTCAACTTAGTGTATGTAAACTTCTGACCCACTGGAATTGTGATACAGTGAATTATAAGTGAAATAATCTTGTCTGTTGTCACGTTCTGACCTTAGTTATTTTGTTATGTCTTTGTTTTAGTATGGTCAGGGCGTGAGTTGGGGGGGTAGTCTATGTTCTTTTTTCTATGTTGTGGTTTTGTGTTTGGCCTGGTATGGTTCTCAATCAGAGGCAGGTGTCATTCGTTGTCTCTGATTGAGAATCATACTTAGGTAGCCTTTTCCGACCTGGGTTTTGTGGGTGATTATTTTCTGTTCTGTGTTTTGCTTCACCGTTCAGGACTGTTCGTTTAATTGTTTTTGTTCAGTGTTCAGTATTCTTAATAAAACAATATGGACACTTACCACGCTGCGCATTGGTCCTCCTCTTCTTCCACCCACAACGAGCATTACATCTGTAAACAATTGTTGGAAAAATTACTTGTGTCATGCACAAAGTAGATGTCCTAACCGACTTGCCAAAACTATAGTTTGTTAACAATACATTTGTGGAGTGATTGAGAAACTAGTTTTAATGACTCCAACCTAAGTGTATGTAAACTTCCGACTTCAACTGTAAGTACAAATGATAACCCATGTCATAATAGAGAAATGGCAAGAGACATGAGGGCATAGGTAATGGTAAAAATTGGAAATGTATGTGGCGCATTTTAAATAATCATGCCAATATACATAGCATGCTAATCATATATTCTACAGCTGGTTGTATAGTCTTTCATTTATTGATTCACTTTCAATATTAGGTGTCAACCCAACTTTATGATACTACTATAAAGTATTTCGTTTTTTCCACGTTTTGATTGTTTAGCTGTAAAATCCAGAAAATTAAAACAACAACAATTACAGGGTGAATGGCTCAAAGGCATCATTTCTTTACAATGAACAAACAAAGATATCAAATGTTTTACAGGCATATGTAATGTTTGAGAAGCAACTGAAAGTCAATATGGTGACATACTGTATCTTGTTAAGCTGTGGTAACATTACCACCCGGCACAGCCAGAAGAGGACTGGCCACCCCTCATAGCCTGGTTCCTCTCTAGGTTTCTTCCTAGGTTTTGGTTTTTCTAGAGAGTTTTTCCTAGCCGTGCTTCTACACCTGCATTGCTTGCTGTTTGGGGTTTTAGGCTGGGTTTCTGTACAGCACTTTGAGATATCAGCTGATGTACGAAGGGCTATATAAATACATTTGATTTGATTTGATTACTCCTTCCACAGATGCACATGTGGATGGATGAAGGGCCGGGGACCACTGCACTGACTGACAGGCAGAATAAGGGCTTTCAGTGAGGGCTTAGTGATTCAAACTATGATCAATAACATCAGAGGGCACCAATGAGAAGTCATGGCCTTCATACTTTATTATCGTTTTAAAGAAGGAATAAAACATGTAGTGTGACGACAGTTGAATGTTTTTCGTGTTCTGTGCCCTTCTAAAATAAAGGGGGGGATGTTATAGTGTGTATATGTTTTATTAAAACCTATATTCTTATCACTGTTTTGTGAACAGATAGTCACAGATTATGATAATGTGGAAGCTACATCTTGAGTGTCTATTGACCTCACTTGTTCTTATGTGGAACAATTTGAGGACAAGTGAATTTAGATAAATAGTGTCTCTGAACAATATCTTTAAATATACATTTACATTTACATTTAAGTCATTTAGCAGACGCTCTTATCCAGAGCGACTTACAAATTGGTGCGTTCACCTTAAGACATCCAGTGGAACAGCCACTTTACAATAGTGCATCTAAATCTTTTAAGGGGGGGGGTGAGAAGGATTACTTTATCCTATCCTAGGTATTCCTGAAAGAGGTGGGGTTTCAGGTGTCTCCGGAAGGTGGTGATTGACTCCGCTGTCCTGGCGTCGTGAGGGAGTTTGTTCCACCATTGGGGGGCCAGAGCAGCGAACAGTTTTGACTGGGCTGCGCGGGAACTGTACTTCCTCAGTGGTAGGGAGGCGAGCAGGCCAGAGGTGGATGAACGCAGTGCCCTTGTTTGGGTGTAGGGCTTGATCAGAGCCTGGAGGTACTGAGGTGCCGTTCCCCTCACAGCTCCGTAGGCAAGCACCATGGTCTTGTAGCGGATGCGAGCTTCAACTGGAAGCCAGTGGAGAGAGCGGAGGAGCGGGGTGACATGAGAGAACTTGGGAAGGTTGAACACCAGACGGGCTGCGGCGTTCTGGATGAGTTGTAGGGGTTTAATGGCACAGGCAGGGAGCCCAGCCAACAGCGAGTTGCAGTAATCCAGACGGGAGATGACAAGTGCCTGGATTAGGACCTGCGCTGCTTCCTGTGTGAGGCAGGGTCGTACTCTGCGGATGTTGTAGAGCATGAACCTACAAGAACGGGCCACCGCCTTGATGTTAGTTGAGAACGACAGGGTGTTGTCCAGGATCACGCCAAGGTTCTTAGCGCTCTGGGAGGAGGACACAATGGAGTTGTCAACCGTGATGGCGAGATCATGGAATGGGCAGTCCTTCCCCGGGAGGAAGAGCAGCTCCGTCTTGCCGAGGTTCAGCTTGAGGTGGTGATCCGTCATCCACACTGATATGTCTGCCAGACATGCAGAGATGCGATTCGCCACCTGGTCATCAGAAGGGGAAAGGAGAAGATTAATTGTGTGTCGTCTGCAAAGCAATGATAGGAGAGACCATGTGAGGTTATGACAGAGCCAAGTGACTTGGTGTATAGCGAGAATAGGAGAGGGCCTAGAACAGAGCCCTGGGGGACGCCAGTGGTGAGAGCGCGTGGTGAGGAGACAGATTCTCGCCACGCCACCTGGTAGGAGCGACCTGTCAGGTAGGACGCAATCCAAGCGTGGGCCGCGCCGGAGATGCCCAACTCGGAGAGGGTGGAGAGGAGGATCTGATGGTTCACAGTATCGAAGGCAGCCGATAGGTCTAGAAGGATGAGAGCAGAGGAGAGAGAGTTAGCTTTAGCAGTGCGGAGGGCCTCCGTGATACAGAGAAGAGCAGTCTCAGTTGAATGACTAGTCTTGAAACCTGACTGATTTGGATCAAGAAGGTCATTCTGAGAGAGATAGCGGGAGAGCTGGCCAAGGACGGCACGTTCGAGAGTTTTGGAGAGAAAAGAAAGAAGGGATACTGGTCTGTAGTTGTTGACATCGGAGGGATCGAGTGTAGGTTTTTTCAGAAGGGGTGCAACTCTCGCTCTCTTGAAGACAGAAGGGACGTAGCCAGCGGTCAGGGATGAGTTGATGAGCGATATATAATATACACACTGAACCACTGAATAGTTATATTAAAGCATACAACCGACTAATAATACATGATATTGCATGCCTGCTTGATATAAAATGTTTTACAAATGGTTTGAATAGCTGGGATTCATTGGTTCGTTCACTGTAGTGAAGAGTCAAGACGCCCCCCGTGTGGCCATGCAAGTGACTTGTTAAGACAAATACAGAAGTGATTTGACATCACTATGTTCTCGCTGCAAAATATATTTAGAAAGTGCCAAGAAAACAACCCAGTTCTGATTCAAAAAACAAATGTTATGGATTTAAAATACACATTATCTGTTTTTATTTTCATCAGCAGAACCATGAATTGAAGAAATGTTCTGCCCCCTGGGGGTTATATTGAATTGAATGATGCATCAAATGTGCTTCAGCAGGCTATGGTTCCAGACAGAAAACAACTATCTTCCCCCAGGACACTTCACCTAGTGATTATCCTAGAAAAACCGGCAGCATCTATTGTGTTTCAGTCTGTCTTGACAGGTAGCCTTTGATCTGTGTGATGGTTCCTTTAGTCACAGCTTCAGTCATAATGTACATGGCTTATCTGGAGCAGCCAACGAGTATTGCTTGCATCTGACCCGGCCAGGGTATGACCACTCCTCAGTGAATCACCAGAACATCCTCCTCCCTCAGCTCAAAGTGGGTCTTGTGCTTGTCAAAGAGCTGTGTAAGGGAGCTCATGTACATGGCGTGGTAATGATTCAATTCTTCTTGGCTGGGTGAACTGATCTTGGGCATCTCCATGGGTTTTCCAACTGAAAGGCAAAATCATTTTATCAGTGTTTACTCACCCCAAAATAGATAAAAAATTTACCTGAATTCTCCACATACATACCTTAATGGGGTAAAAAAAAATCAAATTAAAATGTTTGGTTGCACTTTGTTTTAGAGGAAAAGAAATTACTAAGAAATTACATGGTCAAATGGTAATTACATAGTAATAACATATAAATAACTTTTCACACATCCCGCTACTATTTCTAGGGAACATGGTAAGCTTACCAACAGAGTTGATGGGTTTGGAGAAGGGGACCAGGCCCCAAGTGTCAGGGGAGAAGAGTCCCCGGGCCTGAAACACACAGGGGGCAAAGCCCAGGATCTTCTGTAGCCTCCTCTGGATCAGCTTCCACCACGATCCCTCATTCAGTATCAGCTGCTTATAGACATCATTCTCTCCAAATGAGTACACAGGCACCAGGTCAGCCCTGGTAGACAATAACACAATAAGACACAACACAACATAGTCAGTCTCACCTCCAGATGATTAGTTTGACAATCTGTTCAAAGTGTATCTCCTTGAATCAATGTAGCTTTCTGGTGTGGATTGTTTGTGTATACCAAAGCCAGTTTCACAAAGCCCTTGCGGTTCTTTAGGGTCATACAATGAACTCCTAGAGTACCGAGATTCAGCTGCCCCTCCAACACTAATAATGACTGCATTCCCTGTTCCATTACATGACAGAATGAACTCCAGAGTGGCGCGATTCACAGGACAAACCCCTGAAGATGAATAATGAATCACTATTTTTAGGAGCAACATTTACAGAACTACTCAATCATATCTATAAATTAAACCTTTACTGTCCTTGGGGGGAAATTAATCTACAATGTATGTCCATGTTACAAACAATCACTCATTGTTTTAGTATGGGTTGAGACTAACCAGAGACCAGTGTCCTCACCTGCAGACACCAGGTGGAAGTTCCCAGCCAGGGTAGCCACAAATGGTGTTATTCCAGGGAACTTGGCTGAAAAACCATTGGACTCAGTTGGACTCAGACTCAGTGCTCCAATTCCATGTGGGTGGTAGCCAAGGATGTAGTTTCGATTGGGCAACAAGTTGTGAGTCTTGATAAGCTGAAATCACAAGATTGTTAAATATGAGACTCAACATTGAAATGATACTAAATAGCAAATATTGGCTTGAACAACAGTTAATTTGAAATGTGACAAATCAGTGTGCAGTTACTATCACTCACTCGGATACGGACGTTGTCTCGGTAGTAGGTCCACGCTGTCCAGTTCCTTACACACGAGAACCTTCGGCCAGCTAGGAGTCAACACACCATATCATCAACAAAAAGCTACAGTAAGTCTGAAGAGCAACCAGTGCCCTACTCCAACTGTATTCTCTGAAGTAGCGATGTAAATGTAGCGATTAGCTTGCCTTGTTTGTGTGTTCCAATCATAGAAGAGCCAGATGGTACATGAGGCTGTGACACACCAGAGGTCAGTCCAGAGGAGGTACAGCATCACCACAGAGCATATAGGGCCTGGTCCAACACAGACGCCAGGGAATGAAACACAGATTCATTTTGCATTGACAAACATCCTATTAAAATCTGTAAAAATACAAAAAAGTCTACAAAGAAGCACACAAGTTTAGAGAATCATATATTACTATTTGTGCTGTCATAGTCAGTTAGAGGTTTTGCAACCCATTAAGACCATGGTGCCATGTTTATGCCCTCTAGTACGCAACAGTTTTTCAAGAAACCCAATAAAAGGCTGGCCATTTATATGCTAAACATAAATAGAAACCAAAAATCCAGTGCTTCAGCCATTTGACAGTGAAGTGTTTAGAGCTCATCAGGGAATCTCACCCATGATAAGGAAGGAGACGATGGACTGCATGACAGAGAAGACCTGGACCTGCTTCTCCAGCCTGGCCCAGCGCACAGAGAGCAGGGCAGACAGGAGGACGGAGCCAGTGCCTGAAACACATCACATTAGGATTGATTAAGTTAAATGTCAACCCTTTGCTAGTTAAAATGCAATCATATTCTATTCTCATGACCTTGAAAGCTACACAAAATATGTAACCAATATCCAAAATATTCAAGAAATCAACCAAATGTAATTAATAATGAAGATACTGGAATGGATTTATTGCACCCCATAAAACTGATCTTACCTCGCAGGACACTGGTGTATGCCACAAGTATTGTCTTAAAAACCACAATATTGAACATAGAAAGCCAAAAATGTTAGCAGTTAACAGGCAATAAAACTAGTGATCTCTATTACAACCCATGACATCAGTGCTCTCACACTCAGTTGAGCAAGTTTATACTCCTCAAGGGAGGGGCGACAGTGTGAAGGGTGCTGGGATTGTCACAGAGAGCATTGTGTACTCTCTTTATTAGTGCAGGGGACATCTGAACATTGTCCTTGTATATTATCTGTTCCATTATGTCAAAATGACCCAACTGGGCTGTTGCCTCTCTTTAGTCATATTACATGCCATTTATAAACTACGGAAGCAAGCATCCTGGTCTCATGGACTAGGCGTAACATAGTACATGTAAATCCAGGACACTCAAATTAGTGTGGTATGTTAAGTTTGGTATGGTTACATAGAACAGATGGTTAGTTAAGCCAGAAACGAAAGTAGGGTGGTTGGTCAGGGTGAACATCTAGCAACCCAAAGGTTGTGAGTTTGAACTTCATCATGTAATTTGTCATTTATAATACGAAAGGGGTGATGCACATACACATATTAATACATAACTTAATATGAAACGTAATACCATACTAAATGATGAAGTGTTGTGGATTTACGTACAGAATAATACAACATTCTCTGAGACCAGGTAGAAGCAAGGGATGAATTGGGTGTCAATGATGATTGTCAACTAATAAAGGAAATGTGTCCGATAGTAAAATAAAACAGAAAGGTAAATGGATTTTTCTTTGATTGAACAAATGTGTTTTCACTAAGCAATCAGTCCATGGATCATGGCATCAAACTCGAAATGAACAGATACACAAGCTGGGAAAATCCAATGGTAGTCATAGGGTGAGAGATTCCATTCCAGCGCTTTGAGACAACGTGTCTCATAGACTGTCCTTGGTTCATAACAGCTACTGTAACAATTAACAGCATGTCTTTGTTTTGCAATGATCCTGTAATCTTAACATGTTTTGTTTAATAAAGGAAACCTTGACCCCACATTGAAACCAATGAATGAATCATGGTGAAAATAAACATGAAAATGTATCTTGCATACTGTACATATTTATAAGGAGTCTTCTGTGAATCAAGTATAATACAATAAATATTGGCACCTGAATTATATTGGCAACGTTTCCTTACTTAATGTATAGATTTAAACAGATCACTATGAGCAAAGACAGGTCGGCTATCCATCAATGCCAATTTTAGTCTCATTAATGGAGACAAAAAGCCTAAATGCATTATAAGCCTCATATTGGCTTATTCAATAACATTCCCACATGATATGAAACCTAAACAATTGTGCAATTTACCCGTTCACAAAGCCTATCTAATAGGTCCCTCCATTATAATTGATGATACACTGCATCTCTCAGCCACATGTAAATGATTTGAATAATGCCCTGGTTGTTCCAACTGTTTGTAGCTTTTTCTATCCCTCTGTGTTTCTGTGTTTGTTCCCAACAGTGTCTCTGCGACTGATATTTGTGACCTTTACATACTCAATAAAGTAGGACTACTCACACTGAATCACACCCCAATAGCCTCAAGCACCATAGGTCTACTTATAATTATTCAGTATTGATGCTACGCTATATATACAAAGGTATGTTGAAATCTGGAATTCTAACGGACGAATCTGGGAACCCTACCTGCCCCAATGCATAGTGCCAACTTTAAAGTTTGGTGGAGGATGAATAATGGTATGGGGCTGTTTTTCAAGGTTTGTGCTAGGCCCGTAGTTCCAGTGAAGGGAAATCATAATGCTACAGCACACAATGACATTCTCGATGATTCTGTGCTTCCAACTTTGTGGCAGCAGTTTGTGGAAGGCCCTTTCCTTTTTCAGCATTACAATGCCCCCGTGCACAAAGCGATGTCCATACAGAAATGGTTCAGTGTGGAAGAAATTGACTGGCCTGTACAGAGTCCTGACCTCAACCCCATCAAGCACCTTTGGGATGAATTGAAACACCGACTGTGAGCCAGGCCTAATCGCCCAACATCAGTGCTCGACCTCACTAATGCTCTTGTGGCTGAATGGCAGCAAGAACCCGCAGCAATATTCCAACATCTAGGGGAAAGCCTTCTCAGAAGAGTGGAGGCGGCAGGGTAGCCTAGTGGTTAGAGCTGACAAGGTGCAAATCTGTCGTTCTGCCCCTGAACAGGCAGTTAACCCACTGTTCCTAGGCCGTCATTGAAAATAAGAATTTGTTCTTAACTGACTTGCCTAGTTAAATGAAGGTTAAAAAAAATAAAAATAGCAGGAAAGGGGGGACCAACTCCATATTAATGCCCATGGTTTTGGAATGAAATGTTCAAGGAGCTGATGTCCACATACTTTTTGTCATGTACTGTATTGAACTAAAGCCTACTCACCGAGCTTTAGGCTATAGACATACAGGTAACTGCCAAAATAAAGTAAATACCAACATAAAGTGTCTTAATTGGGCATTGGTGGCATAGAGTGTCTGGAACACTATTGGATGGATACGACACTATTCTTCCAAGAGAAATTCCACAATTTGGTGTTTTGTTGATGGAGGTGGAAAACGCTGCCTCAGGCACTGCTCCAGAATCTCACATACTGTAAGTGTTCAACTGGGTTATGATCTGGTGACTGAGATGTCCATGACATATAGTTTACATAATGTTCATGCTCATCAAACCATTCAGTGACCACTCATGCCCTGTGGATGGGGGCATTGTCATCTTATGGGGGCATAGCCATGGCAGCCAAAATAATGGCAGAAATAATGTTCTGCAAAACATTTTTTATACATGACCCTGAGCATGATGGGATGTTAATTGCTTAAATAGGACAGGAACCACACCTGTGTGAAAGCACCTGCTTTTAATATACTTTGTATCCCTCATACTCAAGTGTTTACATTACTTTGGCAGTTACCTGTACATCTCCCATCATACATTCTAATCTACAGTTTGTGAGGGCAGAGCTAAACTATACTGTACACTAGACCGAGGTCGGCCGTGTATGTATATCATCCACGGGAAAATAAGGGTTAACCAGGCAGTGTCTCCTCCCTCTTTAAGGCCTAGACGTGACCGACCCAGGTGACAGTTCACAATGCAGACCCAGGGCATATTCTGAGGTTTTACAAAACGTAGCGGGGTGGGGTCGCTCTGATGCGCAACCAGAAAGCAGATCCAGACCGCGAATGCAATGTGCTCCACACAGCAAATCCAGTCTATTTCAATTTAAATTATTTTAGCTGTGCAGAACTAGTAGCCTACAAAGGTCTTTGCCTATTTGTATTATAAGACTCTTACATTTCTTACCATCCAGCAAGCATCGTAGGATTTCTGAAAAAAATGAGACATAGGTGGACAAGTACATTTTCCTGACTGGACAGCATTTGAGTGGGTGCAGGGAGCATCATTTCCCCGTCTCCAGTCCGTGAGTAGGACGTTCTTTCAGGACTCTCATCAGTAGCCTAACACTTTGATTCAGATTTGAAGTACATAGGTTATTCTATCTCCATCGTTGATTATGGCATGGCCGTGCATCACACGGGCTTGCTGCATTAACCGCTTCTGGAGTGAATTAGACAAAGCGGACATCGCCGTGCCTCTGGTTTTCACGAAATATTCGGATGTGGCCGATGTGCAACACCTCCATCCTCAGCCTCCATCTAGACAGAAGAGGACCGGACCTATCACCATAGAAACCCAACCTTCTCACAGTGAACCGGCGGCGGTGGCGGCCAAGGCACCGCCCGCGACTGGTGCCGCATCAGGAAAACATGGCTGTAGTGCGTCTGTGATGCGCCAGGATTTCAGGGAATGGAAAGATATACGCCCGGAGCCCAGCTACAAACCCAAGAATGAATATCACCCCTCGGCGACTCCTTTCAACAACGTAACCCAGTATCAGAAGGATTATAAACCATGGCCTGTCCCGAAAAAGGGAGACCACCCCTGGATCCCCAAACCCAGCCCCACTGCCTCCTCCGGTGCCCAAGAAGGAGGCGTTGGGACCAAATTGGAGCATGCAGCCACAGAGCCCGAGAGCGGTGTGGAGAAGAGTGAAACTGAAGAAAAGGTGCAAGAGAAAGAATCCATAGAGAGGGGAAAAAAACCATTGAAGGAGAAGAGTGTAGAGAAGAAAGTGAGTGCCAAAACGGAGGGACAGCCACCAGCAGGTGGCACTGTGGAGGGGAAAGGAAGGGCAGCAGCAGACGCGCTGAACAGACAGATAAAACAGGTCGTCTCAACTGACACTGGCAGCTCTTATAGGTGACGATCTGATTACTGTGGGACTATGTATTTTCATTTCATGTTTATTATTGAATTACTTTATGTACACATTTTCTGCCTCTGAAATATATTTTTTCACAGTTTAAATACAGTATATCAACCATAAATTAAACATAGAATGTAGGCCACAATTAACTTTATTGTGGAGCCCAAAATGATGTAACAAGGCATAACACAATATTTTGTGTTGCTTAGCCAATACTCAATGTACAATTAATTACACAACATCTTAATATAGCATTACAGTAACTACCTAAATACATGCATCAATTGTTAATCAATTGTATTTAAATATTGTGCATATGTTGGTAAGATAAGAACATATAGTGCACAACATTTAAATACAATTGATTAACAATTGATGCATGCATTTTTGGTAGTTACTGTACTAGCAGTAGCAAAGCCAAGATGCATGTAGCCTTCAGTCTATTGACAATAAAGTGCACATAATCCCTACTGGGCTTTATAATCTACTCAAGAAAGCCCACGCTGCCTCTCCATCATGAATTGTACGTGTCAGTTTCTTTCTAGATGAATCTTACATGTTTTTTTACTTTGATATTTGATATAACATATGTTCTCTCCTTTCAGTGTCCTGTGATCATGATGATCGGACTAATATTGTCATAGGTAGCTGCTGCAGCATTGATTGTCCCCCTGTTTCATCCTCCTCTATTACCAGATCAATAGAGAAGCACATCATGTCAGGGCCAAGGCAGGAGCTTTGGATATAATCATGTCTACTGTTCTCAACCTATCCCTAAGGCCTCTCTGGGGGGGCTCTCCCTTTGTTTCCCTCATTTTTGACTGCAAGGTCAATGAGTTTTTGTGTAAAATATGGAGAGAGTTTTGCAGCTGTCGTCTGTGTGTAAAAGTAAGCATAATCTCTGTGTTGTAGTTACTGTAATGGGCAGTAAAGAGACTAACAAGTGCTACACTCCCGGTGTACACTTTGGCTGCAGACCACACTTTGGCTGGTCAATTTCCTCCCACCGATTTTGGGCAACAGCAATGTTTGTTTGGGATTCATAATAAGACTTAGTGATTTGTTTTATGATGAATTAATACAGTGGCATCTAGACAAACCAACAGTGGAACTAATGCTGAGTTTGCTGATTTATTGATTTTCAGGAATGAGTTCAAGGCATACAAAGATGTGAAGCCAGTGAAGTTAACCAAGCCCCAGTCTCAGTACAAACCTCCTCTGGATGAGAAGGACAAGACCAGCCTGGAGACCAGCTACAGCGCCACCTACAAGGGGGAGCAGACCAAGGTGCAGCCCACTGACAACAAGCTGCTGGAGCGCAGGAGGATACGCAGCCTGTACAACGAGCCGGGCGGCAAGGAGACCACCAAGGTGAGCCCACATCAACATGCATATGACACCGAACACTAACTATGTTATGTTAAAATGTGTATCTAATTGCACAAAATACATGTTCAATTTAGAGTTTTCCAACCTGTTGCTGTGACGGGCCAATTCATGTTTATGTATTTATGTCTAATTGGAAATTAAGATAATGCAAATTACACTTCCAACTGCATTAGTTATTCTGGACATGGTTTTTTTCATGTATATGTTCTCCTTCAAGCAATATACTATTTTGATTTAGATGCTACAATAATAATGATTGAGATCATCACTGTTGCGTGTTCCATGGTCCTAATTACTTTGCAAAGTTGTACAGCATAAAATCCCAGAGGAACTGTCTAAACTACAAAATGAAGATAAGCATTAGCACATCACAAAACTAATGTAATCAATCAAGGTTAATTAAATCTCCACGTGCATGTTTGTGCGTGGTAGGAAAGTCTCATGTGTCTGCATGCTATGTTTATATGGCGCCTCCCTCTCTCACTCTTGTAGGACTGTTCTGAGACTGAGAGCAGCTCTATTCTAGATCTGCTGTAGTCAGGTGTGTTGTCAATTTCTTCTGGAAGGCATGGAGGTTAACCTCAGATTAACTCACGCCTTGATGAATGCACCTTAACCAACAGGACTAGGGTCACATTAGCCACCAAACTGACAGATAATTCAATCCTTCTGTAAAGCTATCAGCCACATCTTCAGAGTTTGGAATGCCTCTCTCAAGGTCACCAAGAGAGCTTGGATTCATTAAATGAATGTATTGTTTTGCATGACATTTCAACTCTCAGTTCTTTGGTTTGATTGGTGTCAGAAGAGGCACTTTATACAAAAGGCAAACATCACAATTTTCTTTAAAAAATAAAAAAAAATAGTTGAATGATCAAAAATATAGACTCGTCCCAGGGAAATAGAATAAGATTGTGCATATTAAGTTAGTTGTTCTTATACTAACCCCAATTTTATACTGTAAATTTGTATTTTAGACACAGCCTTTGTGTTGTGAAATTCATTTTTCTAAGCAGAGATTTTGTTACAATAGACACAAGTGGTTTTCTTTCATTGTAAATGCACTAACCACGCATTGCAAATATTACCAACAAGATGATGACATTTGCTATTTTATTTTTATTTGATGTTAGTAACAGGAAGGTATGTATTGCATGCTCATAATAAACATTTACTGTAACATCTCCAGGCAATGAATTACCTTAGAGATTCATGAGCTCTTTGTATTACTGTATCATACAGTATCTTTGCAAAGATGATACTGTAACCTGGACTGATGACATTTTGGCTGCATAGTTTACTTCCAGTTTTAGGAGGATGTCAAGTACAAACTGCCCTCGTCTCTGCCCCTATAGGTGGACAAGACAAAAACCAAACCAAAAAAGACACCAACAACAACGAGCAAAATGGTGAAAAAGGTGAAAGAGAAGACCATCGCTGGTGCACTGTCAACCAAGAAGAAAACCTCCACGAGCACCAAACCAGACGAGTCCAAGCCAGGAGGAGTTATCTCAAAGAAGAGCAAAGAGATAAGCAATAGACTGGCTGAGGCAAAAAAGTAAAAATAAAACATCTCTGCACTACTTAATTTGGGGAATTAAAGGCTGCCTAAAGAATTAGAGAACTCTCATCCATTTGGTCTATCTCTTTCTCTTTGTCTTTTCCTTCATGTTCCTCATCTCTGTGTATACATACTAGATGTGGAGCTTTTAAGTTGACAGTTTGACATCTTCACCATGCCCTCCTTTAACTATAATGCTTTGTTTGTGTGTGTGCGTGTGTATGTGTGTGTGTATGTGTGTGTGTGTGTGTGTGTGTGTGTGTGTGTGTGTGTGTGTGTGTGTGTGTGCGTGTGTGCGTGTGTGTTTGCGTGCGCGCGCGTGTGTGTGTGTGTGTGTGTTTGCGTGCGCGTGTGTGCACTTCCTCTCTGTTAAAACTCAGCACCTTTGTTGCACATTATTTTGTTGCATTTGTCAAACCTTTGTAGAAAGAATGATTAACTATTCTAAAACAGAGAGACATTGATACACAGTGTGTGGCTCTTAAACGGCTGTTGAAGGCAGTGAGAGGTTTAGCTTTTTTTTCTGACTACCTATCATCATAGTGATGATGGATTCTCTATGGTTCTTCTTTTCCATCTCTTAGACGGCATTGGCTATGTGGTCTCTGCAGATATAAAATCTTAACTACTGTAGCGTTTCCTGGTTACAGTGACTGCGCTCTTTTGACCAAGATTTAATATCATTTAATATTTCATCATATTCGGGAGGATATCTGGTTTCATAAATGTGGTTGCTAAGAAACCAATTGAACTGTAATGTAATTGCTACAGCTTGCATGCAAGGCCCTATTTGTGGTCCCAATCTAGCTTGTAATTGAAATCATTCATGAGAAATCAAAAGGAGGCAAACCATTTCCAGAATAACTGCATGTGTAGTCATAGTCTGATCTCATACCATAAGTGTCTACATAAACAAACAAGAAAACTGTCACTGACTTACAGTACAAAAGATAGCACTTAGTACTCTAGTGCCTATTGAAACTGTTATGTCAACCCACCAGCTTTGTAGTTCTGCCTTCACACACATGGTTCTACTGCCTTCTTCAATGTGAGAACCACTCTGTCCACTTTCCAGTTATTTGATACAGTATGAAAACTGATGTATTTCTGATAATATACCCCTATTTCATGATTCGTCGTTATTATAGCCATTACAAAGCTGTGATGCTATTGGTGTGCAAAAACATGTATAATGTAAAAAATGAGCATATGTATGATATAGGACATAGGAAAACCTACTGTATTTACTCAATCACCTCCACTTTCTTCAATGGGCTCAGTAGTTAGGTGTAGAAAGATAAGGAGGGGGCCAGGATAAGAAGATCAAAACCTCTTTTTGGACCATGCAGCTGTCTGTCTGGAACCATTGATATCACATCTATTCACAGTGAGTGCTACTCTGAAATCATCTCACCCTGTCTTTCTTATGTCTGTGCACCTGCAGTCCGCCAGTGTGTTACAGTATGTGGCAGTCCTCTCATATGCTGCTGTGTGTCTGCTACTGTCTATTGTACCCCCAGACCACCCTGCTCTCTAGTGCCTGTCAGGGTTCAGTGTGTTAGACCTCCGCAACTCGCCGGCTCCTAGTGCCTGCCCCCCCAGTACAGTAACTAACGTGCTGAGCACACCACACCTCGGTGCTATTACTCTCTCATCTATATGCTGTCAGTTTGATGCGAATGTACTCGAACCGTGTGAAATGAAGACAATATGATGTCATTTACTGCAGACGTGTTGTGATTGTGTGCTTGTATTCTCAGCTTGCTCTGAACGAACTAATTAAAAATGTTGAAGCAGAATCTGAATGTTGTGACTTATTATCATGATAGAGTATTAGTTAATGCACTTGAAGTCTTGAACTGGCCCATAGACACTCTCTCAGACTCCTTCAGAAGAGGTAGTGATTTTTATTACGCTACACAGACAAAGAGAGATTGAAAAACCTATTGGAAAATGAGGGCACCAAAACTGCCTCTTTTTATTTTAGTGGACATTAAAGATTCAGAGAAATGATGTAAGGTCCAGTGAAGATGGTTTGGTTGCTTTGCTATTTCTCATTGGGTGGTACAATAAAGTGTTTGTTATGCCAGTGGAATTCACGTTCTGTCAAATTACAATTATTTAATCATATAAGCATAAAGTACAACTTGAACAAAACAATGCTTTACAATTTGTAAAACAAGGAACACTTCCCACTATTGCTAAATGAGGAACAGAAAACCATCATCAGGAATTAGTTCTGAGATATAAATGGCCCCATCAACAAGAAGTCAACAAATGATTTTGCTTCCCACAAACAAAAGGTGCCCTCAGACAACTGCAGCTATAAAATGGAAACAGTAATTGATTGCTTTCCTAGCCAATCCAATGAAGGACTGAACACATGCAGTGTCTGTTGTTTGTCTGTGATTCAGTCATCCTAATGTAAAACCTCCTGAATAATTCAGTTGTTATGGGCCACTATTTGGAGAGCTGTATTGAATATTTAATGGAGGAGCAAAGATGGCAGTGGAACTGCCTAATGCAGAATCCCCTGTTTGGCCAGAAGTATCTTCACGCACATAGCTTGCCATACTGTAGACCTTTTACAAGAATAAAGGTGATGTTTAATTATTTTAATCTACATTCACCAGGTCCATGCTAGCTGACTTTGTATCTCCAATTGGGTAAAAAGTAAAACATTAGTGCTCCGTCTTCAAACGGATATGATCAGACATTTCTTCTTCCTTTACCTTTTGTAAAGAACAAGGTGATTCTATAACAAATGTAGACACTCCCACATTCTGCAGCTATTTAACTGAGAGACTGGACTCAGTGGAGACATGAGACCTATTAATGAATAATGAGCGAATCAGGAAAGGACTCTGATCTGGAGTGACAGACAACTTCTCCTGTCTGGGAGTTAATACCAGGGAACGTCAGTCTGTCTGCCCCAGAGAAGTCTAGCCTACCAGGACTGCCCCTGTTGCCATGTGACCAGTCAAGACCCCACCAGTATAATCATTTTTGTTTATTTATTTCATCTTTGTTTAACCAGGTTGGCCAGTTGAGAACAAGTTCTCATTTACAACTGCGACCTGGCCAAGATAAAGCAAAGCAGTGCGACAAAAAGAACAACACAGAATTACACATGGAATAAACAAATGTACAGTCAATAACACAATAGAAGCATATGTATACAGTGTGTGCAAATGAAGTAAGGAGGTAAGGCAATAAATAGGCCAATAGTGGTGAAGTAATTACAATTTAGCAATTTACACTGGAGTGATATATGTGCAGATGAGGATGTGCAAGTAGAAATACTGGAGTGCAAAAGAGCAGAAGAAAAAAAATATGGGGATGAGGTAGGTAGTTGGTTGGATGGGCTATTTACAGATGGGCTGTGTACAGCTGCAGCGATCGGTAAGCTGCTCTGACAGCTGATGCGTAAAGTTATTGAGGGAGTTATAAGTCTTCAATTTCAGTGATTTTTAACATTTGTTCCAGTCAATGGTAGCAGAGAACTGGAAGGAAAGGCGGCCAAAGAGGTATTGGCTTTGGGAAGGACCAGTGAAATATACCCGCTGGAGTGTGTGCTACGGGTGGGTGTTGTTATGGTAACCAGTGAGCTGAGATAAGGCAGAGCTTTACCTAGCAAAGACTTATAGATGACCTGGAGCCAGTGGGTTTGGCAACGAATATGTAGCGAGGACCAGCCAGCGAGAGCATACAGGTCGTATTGGGGCGGCAGGTAGCCTAGTGGTGAGAGCATTGGACCAGTGACCGGAAGGTTGCAAGATCAAATCCCTGAGCTGACAAGGTAAGAATCTGTCGTTCTGCCCCTGAACAAGGCAGTCATTGAAAATAAGAATTTGTTCTTAACTGACTTACCAAGTTAAATAAATATGGGGCTTTGGTGACAAAACAGATGGCACTGCAATAGACTGCATCCAATTTGCTGAGTAGAGTGTTGGAGGCTATTTTGTAAATGACATCGCCGATGTCAAGTTTTTAGTCAGTTTTACCAGGGTATGGTAAAATGAGTGCGAAATAGGACACCAATTCTAGATTTAACTTTGGATTGGAGATGCTTAATATAAGTCTGGAAGGAGAGTTTACAGTCTAGCCAGACACCTAGGTATTTATAGTTGTCCACATATTTTAAGTCAGAAGCGTCCATAGTAGTGATGCTTGTCAGGCGGGCGGGTGTGGGCAGCGATCGGTTGAAGAGCATGCATTTCGTTTAATATGAGTCTGGAAGGAGAGCAGTTGGAGGCCACAGAAGGAGTGTTGTATGGCATTGAAGCTCATTTGGAGTTTTGTTAACACAGTGTCCAAAGAAGGGCCAGATGTATACAGAATGGTGTCGTCTGCGTAGAGGTGAATCAAAGAATCACCCACAGCAAGAACGACATCATTGATACATTGATATATCATGTAGTCTGTACTAAGTGAAGGAGATTGGAGGAGCGAATGAGGTGCTTGTCTGCAAAATAGAATCACCTTCCTCCAAGACGAATACAAGTACGTTTAAAGGCACATTCAAAATGAATAATATAAAAATACAAATTAAATGTTTATTTAAATGATTTTACCAAGCCCTCAATCATGCTGATTATTAACTGAACAATAATAAGACTGCATTTTTTTTTTTTTATTAGCCCTTTATGAGTTTTAGGGCTCCCGAGTGGCACAGCGGTGTAAGGCACTGCATCTCAGTGCAAGAGGCATCACTGCAGTCTCTGGTTTGAATCCAGGCTGCTTCATATCTGACGCACAATTGGCCCAGCATCACCCGGGTTTGGCCGGAGTAGGCCATCATTGTAAATAAGAATTTGCTCTTAACTGGCTTGCATAGTTAAATAACAAAAGTTTTTTTGTTCTTTTTATGGGTTCATGGCATTGCACTCACACTCTGACACAGGTGATGTCATAGTACTATATTCAGTTATCAGACAACTGTGGCTTCTGGTGGATTTTTTCAGTACTCTTATCCACTGCAATAAGATCCAGGCCATTATGCACTCAGTGAAGTTGCATACTTACACAATAGCACTTTAAAACAATATATTTAATTCCCAATGCAATAGTAAATGTTTTCTCCAGATCCAAACCTTATTATTCCTGTTTTCATGAGTGACAAATCTTAATTCAGGGATTCTTGAAAGTCGGGACAATCCTTGTCCGGCATGGAAACTAGATTTTTATACTTGATTTTTTTATATATATTTTTTTGCATTTATTTGAGCTTAAAATACATTTAGGGGAATTTTATTAGAGCAAAGACTTGATTTTGGAATTGTCAAAATATTTGTAATATTATTAATTTCCATGTCGGCTCTATACCCAGAAATGCCCTGTCACGGCTGGCTGAAGGACTGGACCAAGGTGCAGCATGGTAAGTTCTGTCACGGCTGGCTGAAGGACTGGACCAAGGTGCAGCATGGTAAGTTCTGTCACGGCTGGCTGAAGGACTGGACCAAGGTGCAGCATGGTAAGTTCTGTCACGGCTGGCTGAAGGACTGGACCAAGGTGCAGCATGGTAAGTTCTGTCACGGCTGGCTGAAGGACTGGACCAAGGTGCAGCATGGTAAATTCTGTCACGGCTGGCTGAAGGACTGGACCAAGGTGCAGCATGGTAAGCGTACATTTTCTCTTTATTCAAAAATGACACCGACAAAACAAAAACCAAACCGTGAAGCTTTGGGCTATGTGCCCTGAACAAAGACAAAGTTAACTTCCCACACAACAGGTGGGGGAAAAGGGTACCTAAGGATAGTTCTCAATCAGAGACAACGATAGACACCTGTCCTTGATTGAGAACCATACCAGGCCAAGACATAGAAATATAACATAGAAAAAAGAACATAGACTACCCACCCCAACTCACACCCTGACCAACCTAACACAAAGACATAAAAATAAACTAAGGTCAGAATGTGACATGCCCTTACAAAGGATCCCAATTTCAAACTCTCCAAAAAAGTGTTTAACATTTTTAAAAACAAGCAATAATGAATACTAACTGAAAAAATATTGTATGTAGTTTCTTCCAATAGCCCTCTCTGACTTTAAAGAATATTTCTCTCAAAACTAGGAGATTTGGTCAGCATTGGCAGATTTGTCTAAAACCCTAAATTAATCATGAATGAGCAGGGACAGCTTCACCATCAGGACACCTTCTTCATGTCCTCATTACCTGTAGTGCAACAAGACAACTCACGGTCTGTAAAGTTCTCTCCTTTTGATAGATTTAAACGAACAATATTAAAATCACCATTGTCACAATCATAAACTGTCAACTCCATCTGCCGAATAGATTAAGATAGGACATTATATGATTAGGTTTTAGAGTCATAAAGAAACTGAGGATTAACTTAGCATATTACTTGATTGAAGAAGAAATATTTTATTTTTGTCAACTCCGTAAAACATCAACTCCGTCAGATTTTTGTCTAAAGTCAACTCCGTCAGAGTGCTGAAAGATCTGATAGTAATGGTTATATTTTTACCAGTGTTTGTATTAAACTTTATTTTTAGAAACTGTTTTGAGTATTTGTTGTCAGCCTCGTCAATGGCTTGTCAACTCACTGATGGCTAACCCTCTTAATATCGATCTTTTTGTCAATATTCAGCAAAAAATATTTTAACATTGTTGCAACATATGCTTAAACTACTGACTTATTTGCTGTGTTAGACCTAAGGGTTATTGTTTGCTTTCCAAATGTTGTTTTATGTTCTGAATCTAGAAAAACATGTCAAAATGCTAACGAAATTAGCCTTGGAGCATTATCATATCATATTTGAATAATCTAATGTTCGAATTAAACAATCAAGGCCTTTATTTAACACTTGTTGGATAATAAATATTTGTCTGACGGAGTTGACATCAATCCAGTAGCATTTTATAAAACAATTAAAGAATTAGGACGTTGTTCCTTTACATGGTGTGATAGCTGATACTTTTGTCTATCAAAATATATAATTCAAATGTTATTAATATTCAATATCTTGATATTTTTGATCTGGTAAGAATAACATCCTTGTAAATAGTCATTGGACACCACCTGTCTGTTGTGCTCTGTGTGCTGCAGGTTGTATGAGGTCAGCTTGCCAGTTGCTTTCCTCACTGCGGTGCTGACCAGAACGACAACCCCGACTAACAAAATCAAGCCCAGCAGAACTCCCAGGACTATGGTCGCCACTTTCCAGCCTTCTCCCGGGGCCGTTGATATCTGGGAAACTCCTACAGGGAAAAACAAATGTTTGGTCAATGTCTGTAAGTAACTACTGAAAGGACAATATCAGATAAGCAGCATCCCACATAAAATAAAGCAGAAGAAATTAGTGAAATCACAACTAAGTCACATACATTAATTGAACAAAACAAACACCATCGCCATGTAATGCCAATTCACACAAAAAAATGCAATGTTTTAAAGATACTTTTCAAGGTAGTTATGGCGGTTATGTCCAGGTGTTTACAGATAGTGTCCTGTAGAGCAGTCTGGAGAGCTCTTTCATCAGTGTAAATATTCTCATTAAAACCCACACATCATCCTAACTACCACACTACCCCTCTGAAAGCCCACCACTGTCATGTCAAACCAGGATAGCAGCTACACTGCTGGCTGCCTCCAGGACCAACCACACACTGAGCAAGTGATGAACACAAACCTTTGCATGGATCTGCACCTGGAGTGATATTTCCTACAAAATAGTGAGTAAATACTGCTTAACTGGAGGTACTTACTAGGGTATTACAGGGTAATAACAAATGCTATTCCACTGGTAATTACTCTTGTATAAAGTACTTATTTAATGTAAAGTGTAGCGCACATTTCAAGCAACAAAGTTTTCTTACTCTTGCAGTCAGTACCCGGTACGGTTGGATTTTTGTCATAGAATTTTGCCTTGCATTCACATGTATGTGAAGGTCCCTCTCTGACACAGCTGGCATTTTTTGAGCATGTGTAACTGCCTCTTTGACAGATATCTGCCTCTGTAATAAAGTAATAAATGAAGTTACTAAAAGCCACTAAATACACATGGCGATATGATAACCACCTGGTGTGAATGTAGACTTGTTTTATACCTAGATATACAAATCTATCATTCAATTGATCCAAAGGATCAATATTTCTGTTACTTCTTAAATATTTATTCCAAAATCACATGTTTGATTAACTAGCATAGAAAATATCATTGTATGTAGTTATTGGAATTGAACCTTTTACAGAGGTGATATTCAGATCCACTCCGAGTGCAGATGATTTCAGCGCATTGATGACGCTGTTCTGCACGTCAGAGGTTGACAGGTTGACCTCCAGAGCAGTGACCAGATCAAAGTCAACGATCACACTTCCTCTGCGAACACCAGTCACAACAATCACCATTTCTTTATCCCTGATAAGGTCCCGGTATTCCTTCGGGAGATTGTTTTCAACCTTTAAAGAAACATGTGCATTTAAATCATACAGGGTTACATTATATGACTCAAATGAAAAAGCAATTATAAAAAATGCTTAGTGAATATTTACCTGCATGGTGAAATTTGTTACAAAGTCTTTGTAAAGTTTGCTGGATTGATTTGTATAATCAGACACAAAATCTCTGCCTGGAATTCGAGTGAAAGATTCATAGACCTTTCCAGCTTTTGGAGAAAAAAAAGATAAATTAACATTCACCAAAAGAAATGTCCCATTGTACTAATTTGATCTATATATTTTTTTTTAACAAAAGTAGGTTCATAGTGAATTTAAGCAGATTACTTGAAAACATTTTGACATACCAGTGATTATGTTTGCTGAAATGTATTTCTTGATACTGCAGGATAAGTAGTCAATAATCAGAGTGTACATGGTTCCAGGAGTAAGGTCTGAGAAAACAGCTTTGGTGGCTGAGGTCTCACTCTGGCTTGAGTTGGAACCAGACTCCAGCTTCACTTTGTACTGTATGTGCTGGTCCAGGTTAATACCTGTCCAACTCACACTGATTAACTTACTGGTGATTTTCTCCAGCCTGATGACATTCACCAGAGTTTCTGACACTGAAAACAAATGACAATAAATAAAGGTAAAATAATTCTGTGTATGTACAGCAATATTTTCACACATTTCAATAGTCGTTGGTATCAATTTGTAAGTTAAAAAATAAATAATTCTATACTATGTCTACTACTTTTGTTATTAAGAATCATATTATCTTATGATGGTTTTTGAGAATGAGTGCATATAATCTTACCGCATTCTGCAACAGTGGTTTTGAATGTTGTCACCAAAGTAGTGTCTCTGAAAGTTAGTCCCTGTGAGGGAGTTGAGGGAGTGGATACTGCTACAAATGTTGAGGCTCTTGTTATTACTGTAGTAGTACCACTTGTTGATGGCATTATTGGTCTTAGAGTAGTGACATCACTTGTGACTGTCGATGTAGCAGTGGGAGTTGTGGCATCACTTGAAGTGACTGTGGATGTAGTTGAGGGAGTGGTGGCATCACTTGAAGTGACTGTGGATGTAGTTGAGGGAGTGGTGGCATCACTTGAAGTGACTGTGGATGTAGTTGAGGGAGTGGTGGCATCACTTGAAGTGACTGTGGATGTAGTTGAGGGAGTGGTGGCATCACTTGAAGTGACTGTGGATGTAGTTGAGGGAGTGGTGGCATCACTTGAAGTGACTGTGGATGTAGTTGAGGGAGTGGTGGCATCACTTGAAGTGGATGTTGATGTAGTTGAGGGAGTGGTGGCATCACTTGAAGTGACTGTAGATGTAGTTGAAGGAGTGGTGGCATCACTTGAAGTGGATGTTGATGTAGTTGAGGGAGTGGTGTATTCATTTGAATTGGGTGTTAATGTAATATTACTTGAAGTCAATGTAGTAGTGGTGGTATCACTTGAAGTAACTGTCAATGTAGTTGAATGAGTGATGACATTACTTTGAGTGACTGTTGATGGAGTGATGGCATCATTTGAGGTGGGTGTTGATGTAGTTGAGGGGGTTGTGGCATTACTTGTAATGAATGTTGATGTAATATCACTTGAAATTACTATTGATGTATTTGAGAGAGTGGTGGCATCACTTGAACTGACTGTTGAGGGAATTTTGGGAGGGTTGACATCACTTGAAATTACTGTTGATGTAGCTGAGGGAGTGGTGGCATCACTAGAAGTGACTGTTGATGTATTTAAGGGAATGATGGCATCCCTTGTAGTGACTGTTGATGTAGCTGAGGGAGTGGTGGCATCACTTGAAGTGACTGTAGATGTAGTTGAAGGAGTGGTGGCATCACTTGAAGTGGATGTTGATGTAGTTGAGGGAGTGGTGTATTCATTTGAATTGGGTGTTAATGTAATATTACTTGAAGTCAATGTAGTAGTGGTGGTATCACTTGAAGTAACTGTCAATGTAGTTGAATGAGTGATGACATTACTTTGAGTGACTGTTGATGGAGTGATGGCATCATTTGAGGTGGGTGTTGATGTAGTTGAGGGGTTGTGGCATTACTTGTAATGAATGTGACTGTTGATGGAGTGATGGCATCACTTGAACTGACTGTTGAGTGAATTTTGGGAGGGTTGACATCACTTGAAATTACTGTTGATGTAGCTGAGGGAGTGGTGGCATCACTAGAAGTGACTGTTGATGTATTTAAGGGAATGATGGCATCCCTTGTAGTGACTGTTGATGTAGCTGAGGGAGTGGTGGCATCACTTGAATTGACTGTTGATGTAGTTGAGGCAGTGATGGCATCACTTGAAGTGACTGTTGATGTAGCTGAGGGAGTGGTGGCATCACTTGAATTGACTGTTGATGTAGTTGAGTGAGAGCTGCCATTACTTGAACTGGGTGTTGAGGGAGTGGTGGCATCACTTGAAGTCACTGTTGATGTATTTGAGGGAGTGGTGGCATAACTTGAAGTCACTGTTGATGTAGTTGAGGGAGTGGTGGCATCACTTGAAGTGGATGTAGTTGAGGGAGTGGTGGTATCACTTGAAGTGGATGTTGATGTAGTTGAGGGAGTGGTGGCATCACTTGAAGTGGATGTAGACATAGTTGAGGGAGTGGTGGCATCACTTGAATTGACTGTAGATGTAGTTGAGGGAGTGGTGGCATCACTTGAAGTGACTGTAGACGTAGTTGAAGTAGTGGTGGCATCACTTGAAGTGGATGTTGATGTAGTTGAGGGAGTGGTGGTATCACTTGAAGTGACTGTAGATGTAGTTGAGGGAGTGGTGGCATCACTTGAAGTGACTGTAGACGTAGTTGAAGTAGTGGTGGCATCACTTGAAGTGGATGTTGATGTAGTTGAGGGAGTGGTGGTATCACTTGAAGTGACTGTAGATGTAGTTGAAGGAGTGGTGGCATCACTTGAAGTGGATGTTGATGAAGTTGAGGGAGTGGTATCTTCATTTGAATTGGGTGTTAATGTAATATTACTTGAAGTCAATGTAGTAGTGGTGGTATCACTTGAAGTAACTGTCAATGTAGTTGAATGAGTGATGACATTACTTTGAGTGACTGTTGATGGAGTGATGGCATCATTTGAGGTGGGTGTTGATGTAGTTGAGGGGGTTGTGGCATTACTTGTAATGAATGTTGATGTAATATCACTTGAAATTACTGTTGATGTATTTGAGAGAGTGGTGGCATCACTTGAACTGACTGTTGAGGGAGTGGTCGAATAACTTGAACTGACTGTTGAGGGAATTTTGGGAGGGTTGACATCACTTGAAATTACTGTTGATGTAGCTGAGGGAGTGGTGACATCACTTGAAGTGGGTGTTGGTGTAGCTGAGGGAGTGGTGGCATAACTAGAAGTGACTGTTGATGTAGTTAAGGGAATGATGGCATCCCTTGTAGTGACTGTTGATGTAGCTGAGGGAGTGGTGGCATCACTTGTAGTGACTATTGATATAGTTGATGGAGTGGTGGCATAACTAGAAGTGACTGTTGATGTAGTTGAGGGATTGGTGGCATCAATAGAAGTGACTGTTGATGTAGTTGAGGGAGTGGTGGCATCACTTGAAGTGACTGTAGACGTAGTTGAGGGAGTGGTGGCATCACTTGAAGTGACTATAGATATAGTTGAGGGAGTGGTGGCATAACTAGAAGTGACTGTTGATATAGTTGAGGTGGTGGTGGCATCACTTGAGGTGGGTGTTATAGTTGAGGGAGTGGTGGCATAACTAGAAGTGACTGTTGATGTAGTTGAGGGATTGGTGGCGTCACTTGAAGTGACTATTGATATAGTTGAGGTGGTGGTGGCATCACTTGAGGTGACTGTTGAGGGAGTTAAGGGAATGATGCTATCACTTGTAGTGACTGTTGATGTCATTGAGGGAATGGTGGCATCACTTGAAGTGACTATTAATACAGTTGAGGTGGTGGTGGAATCACTTGAAGTGACTGTTGATGCAGTTGAGGGAGTGGTGGCATCACTTGAAGTGACTGTTGATGTAGTTAAGGGAATGATGCTATCACTTGTAGTGACTGTTGATGTCATTGAGGGAATGGTGGCATCACTTGAAGTGACTATTGATATAGTTGAGGTCGTGGTGGTGGTGGCATCACTTGAAGTGACTGTTAATATAGTTGAGGGAGTGGTGGAATCACTTGAAGTGGGTGTTGTTGTAGTTGAGGGAGTGGTGGCATAACTAGAAGTGACTATCGATGTAGTTAAGGGAATAATGGCATCACTTGTAGTGACTGTTGATGTTGTTGAGGGAGTGGTGGCATCACTTGAAGTGGGTGTTGGTGTAGTTGAAGTAGTGGTGGAATCACTTGAAGTGACTGTTGATATAGTTGAGGTTGTGGTGGCATCACTTGAAGTGACTGTTGAGGGAGTGGTGGAATCACTTGAAGAGGGTGTTGGTGTAGGTGAGGGAGTGATGGCATCACTTGATGTGACTGCTGATGTAGTATCACTTGGAGTGACAATTGATGTAGTTGAGGCAGTGGTGCCATCACTTGAAGTGGGTGTTGAGGGAGTAGTGGCATCACTTGACACGGATGTAATGTATGTGACAACTGTGAATTAAAACAACAACAATGTATCTATTTGAAGAGAGTCGCACACTCTATATATAAATTGGGTAAAAAAAACAACGTTTCGGGCATCACTGTGCCTTCTTCAGGGTAATTAATGAATGCTTGAAACAGGTTGTGTAGACAAACAGTGCAATTATTGCAACCAATGACAATAGTGAGGGGTGTGTCATTATTATTAGGTTGATTAGTATGAATTAAGTGTTATTGTGACATGTAATCTCTTAGTTCAGCCATAATGCATAATAAGCATCATCAACAGGGGGAACATGTTGGGTGTACGCTGATAAGCTGGATAAATAATAGAAACAATAGTACACCCCCCTCCCCCTTTGCCCTCAGAACAGCCTCAATTTGTTGGGGTATGGACTCTACAAGTTGTCAAAAATGCTGGCCCATGTTGACTCCAATGCTTCCCACAGTTGTGTCAAGTTGGCTGAATGTCCTTTGGGTGGTATACCATTCTCAATACACATGGGAATCTGTTGAGCATGAAAAACCCAGCACTGCTCTTTACTTTTTAAATGTCATTCAAATACTTAGCATTAGTTCATTTTAAACTGCTTTGACTTCAGACAGGAACGATTGAAGTGCCTCTAAGTCAGTTATGTGGTTTATGACAGTGGAAAGCGGAGTCATAAACTATAGTCTACTTAAAGTTTATCACCTAGGAAACAACTGGGTTAAAGTTAGCAGTTATCTATTTAAAAGCTTCATGAAACCATACATAATAAAACATGTAACAAAATTTAACAGAGATCTATTATTTTTTACACATAAAGTCTCTATTTTATTACTTTGTAATCCGTGTCATCATGCTGTCGATTTATTCAGTAATAAGTTCAAGTAATAAGGAAAAGATGGACAACAAAAACGTTTTGGTTCCAGCTACTATGCAACATAATTAAATCAGTGGTACTTACATAACATAAAGGCAACCTTGATAAGCCAAGTGGATATTCTTTCTTGCATTTTAAAAATATATATTTTTCTTTCCCAGGCACATCTCCTTTTAACCCAGCCCAGGTAGCCTGCTATGTGATGTGAGGCAGAGATGATTTCCTTGTTCACCGGTGAAAAGCAAGGTGTGTATGGCAATCTGTTTTGTTTGGAACAACCCATTTTGCTCTCACATTTAAGTATAACCTGTAGGATGGATCAGGGAAGTGTTGAATTCACAAAGAGACCTTTGATATGTTATGGCAGGACTGAGGGTGGAACACCATGGTAACCACAGTTGGTCATTCATTAGAAACTTTGCATGACGCAACCCCTGGTAAAAACATTGATGGAAATATTAAAACAGGCTGCTTCCAAAAACACTCAACCTCAGCTTTGCATATTGTAGACCGTGCCAGCATCCCAGAGTCGTCTCTCCACTGTTGACGGTGAGACTGGTGTTTTGCGGGTACCATTTAATGAAGCTGCCAGTTGAGGACTTGTGAGGCATCTGTTTCCCAAGCTAGACACTCTAATGTACTTGTCCTCTTGCTCAGTTGTGCACCAGGGCCTTCCACTCCTCTTTCTATTCTGTTTAGGGCCAGTTTGCGCTGTTCTGTGAAGGGAGTAGTACACAGCGTTGTACGAGATCTTCAGCTTCTTGGCAATTTCTCACATGGAATAGCCTTCATTTCTCAGAACAAGAATAGACTGACGGGTTTCAGAAGAAAGTTCTTCGTTTCGGGCCATTTTGAACCTGTAATCGAACCCACAAATGCTGATGCTCCAGATACTCAACTAGTCTAAAGAAGGCCAATTTTATTGCTTCTTTATTCAGAAGAACAGTTTTCAGCTGTGCTAACATAATTGCAAAAGGGTTTTCTAATGATCAACTGGCCTTTTAAAATGATAAACGTGGATTACACAACATGCCATTGGACCACCGATGTCAACAACTACAGACCAGTATCCCTTCTTTCTTTTCTCTCCAAAACTCTTGAACGTGCCGTCCTTGGCCAGCTCTCCCGCTATCTCTCTCAGAATGACCTTCTTGATCCAAATCAGTCAGGTTTCAAGACTAGTCATTCAACTGAGACTGCTCTTCTCTGTATCACGGAGGCGCTCCGCACTGCTAAAGCTAACTCTCTCTCCTCTGCTCTCATCCTTCTAGACCTATCGGCTGCCTTCGATACTGTGAACCATCAGATCCTCCTCTCCACCCTCTCCGAGTTGGGCATCTCCGGCGCGGCCCACGCTTGGATTGCGTCCTACCTGACAGGTCGCTCCTACCAGGTGGCGTGGCGAGAATCCGTCTCCACACCACGTGCTCTCACCACTGGTGTCCCCCAGGGCTCTGTTCTAGGCCCTCTCCTATTCTCGCTATACACCAAGTCACTTGGCTCTGTCATAACCTCACATGGTCTCTCCTATCATTGCTATGCAGACGACACACAATTAATCTTCTCCTTTCCCCTTCTGATGACCAGGTGGCGAATCGCATCTCTGCATGTCTGGCAGACATATCCGTGTGGATGACGGATCACCACCTCAAGCTGAACCTCGGCAAGACGGAGCTGCTCTTCCTCCCGGGAAGGACTGCCCGTTCCATGATCTCGCCATCACGGTTGACAACTCCATTGTGTCCTCCTCCCAGAGCGCTAAGAACCTTGGCGTGATCCTGGACAACACCCTGTCGTTCTCAACTAACATCAAGGCGGTGGCCCGTTCCTGTAGGTTCATGCTCTACAACATCCGCAGAGTACGACCCTGCCTCACACAGGAAGCGGCGCAGGTCCTAATCCAGGCACTTGTCATCTCCCGTCTGGATTACTGCAACTCGCTGTTGGCTGGGCTCCCTGCCTGTGCCATTAAACCCCTACAACTCATCCAGAACGCCGCAGCCCGTCTGGTGTTCAACCTTCCCAAGTTCTCTCACGTCACCCCGCTCCCTCCACTGGCTTCCAGTTGAAGCTCGCATCCGCTACAAGACCATGGTGCTTGCCTACGGAGCTGTGAGGGGAACGGCACCTCAGTACCTCCAGGCTCTGATCAGGCCCTACACCCAAACAAGGGCACTGCGTTCATCCACCTCTGGCCTGCTCGCCTCCCTACCACTGAGGAAGTACAGTTCCCGCTCAGCCCAGTCAAAACTGTTCGCTGCTCTGGCCCCCCAATGGTGGAACAAACTCCCTCACGACGCCAGGACAGCGGAGTCAATCACCACCTTCCGGAGACACCTGAAACCCCACCTCTTTAAGGAATACCTAGGATAGGATAAAGTAATCCCTCTCACCCCCCCCCCTGAAAAGATTTAGATGCACTACTGTTCCACTGGAGGTCATAAGGTGAATGCACCAATTTGTAAGTCGCTCTGGATAAGAGCGTCTGCTAAATGACTTAAATGTAATGATGTAATGGACCACAGGAGTGATAGTTGCTGATAATAGGCCTCTGTACGCCTATGTAGATGTATAAAATGTGTTGTTTCCAGCTACAATAGTCATTTACAACATTAACAATTACTACACTGTATTTCTGTTCTATTTGATGTTATTTTAATGGACAAAAAAATGTGCTTTTCTTTCAAAAACAAGGACATTTCTAAGTGACCCCAAACTTTTGAACGGTAGTGTACATGTACTGTAAAAGTATTTTGTAGTGTAACTATCAATTTTAATGTTCCAATTATTCCAGCTCCAAACTATTTCAATGACTGATTACTAATTAAACAAGGGTATTGGTGGAGCAATCATGCTAACTGGTAGAGAGAAGTTATTGTTTTGTTCGACACAGCAAATCCTTTAACAGATCACCTTGAAAAGGCTCCTGAACACAATATCCCTGATGGCGTTACTATAGGAGAGTGGGAAAAGTGATAATTATACTGATTTAAAAAGAGTCACAATATGATAATGATCATGTATTTTTTATTTAACCTTTATTTAACCAGGCAAGTCAGTTAAGAACACATTCTTATTTACAATGACGGCCTAACCCAGACCAATGGTGCACTGCCCTATGGGACTCCCAATCACAGCCAGATGATATTCAGCCTGGATTCAAACCAGAGACTGTAGTAACACCACTTACATTGAGATGCAGTGCCTTACACTGCTGCGCCACTCAGGAAACATGAAATCAAACACCAAGAGGCAAAATCATTTTTCTAGTTGGATATAGTCAGCAAAGGGCTCTCTGTCACGTTCTGACCTTTATTTCCTTTGTTTTGTCATTATTTAGTATGGTCAGGGCGTGAATTGGGTGGGCAGTCTATGTTTGTTTTTCTATGTTTTGGGGTATTTCTATGTTTCGGCCTAGTATGGTTCTCAATCAGAGGCAGGTGTCATTAGTTGTCTCTGATTGAGAATCATACTTAGGTAGCCTGGGTTTCACTGTGTGTTTGTGGGTGATTGTTCCTGTCTCTGTGTTTGCACCAGATAGGACTGTTGTTTGTTTTCCACATTTATTGTTTTGTTAGTTATTTCATGTCTAGTTCCTTTATTAAAGAACATGAATAACCACCACGCTGCATTTTGGTCCGCTTCTCCTTCACCACAGGAAAACCCTTACACTCTCAATAGACATATTTTCATATAGGCTACCGGTAATGTAGTTGGAAGCAAATTTGAGGAATCTTTCAGAGACATTCATCTATGCCCATGTAGGACACAGTCCACAGTGGCAGTCAACATTATTTTCATCACTCTTTGTGCCTACAGGGGCATTAAATGGATACTTCGGGTTTGTGGCAATGAAGCCCTTTATCTAGTTCCCATTTTTCTTGTAGACTTTCAGTCTTTGCACTAACGCTAACAGCATTGGTTCACGAAACTGCGTCTAACTTCCTTCATACAGGACACAGTGACATAAAAATGGTAGACTATCCAAGAGTTCATCTGACTCTGTGGAAGTAGATAAAGGGCTTCAATGCCAAAATCCCATAATGGATCTTCCACTGGAGAACCACAGAAATGCATGGTTAAGAAATTATGTGACTATAGTATCTTCATAGTAAAATTCACACTGCTCAGTGAAAAAAAAGATACATTCGGTGGTTTGTGATGAACCTAGATTAAGATCACATAACAGCACAATAATTTGCATGTTTGTTTTCATGGAAATGTTAACACTGGCACACAAAATGTACAGTCAAAGCCAGAGTTTTACTGAATTGACATGAATCTCCTAATTGAGTCCACATTTCTATGCAGATTATTCCCCTGCTTTGTATTTGTATTCATTTGAGTTATTTTCTATATATTTTAGCATAGGCTACATTTCATGACACGCATGTCATCAATTTTACTGCAGCGTAGAAGAAGAATAATGTGACCATGGCATCGAGAAACTGTGATGGATGATGAGACCTGGCTTATGACTGTGGCATGTTTTTGGAGCTTGGAAGATTGGAAGCTTGGAAAGTCCAGAGATAGCTAGACTAGTAAATTGGGCTAAGGAACAGAAGGTGGGTATTGGAGAAGCTGTACAGCGGAGGAAGACGCGGCATGTGCATGGTGAACAGATAGACATGGTTATGGACAGTGAGGAAGAAAGAGAAGAGCCGAGTGCAGTGGGCAGATGTGTGTTGAGGATGTGTATTCTGCTGTCTCTGAAGGCTCAGAAATTGAACCTGAATTATTTGAGGTGGGTGGCAGGTGTGGTGAAGAGCATCGCCCTGATGGTCATGCAAAGGATTATTCAGGCCCATTGGGAGTTGAGTTTAATTCCCTGTGTGTGTGACGCCGCCCGTTTGGTGCAACACAGACCCAGTGGCAACCATGGTGTCTTTACCTGATAAAGTCATATTAGAATATGTCAGTTATCCAGTGAGAGCTTTTGTGCCGAACCCACTAAGGTGTTTCAGATGCCAAGCTTATGGTCATGTTGCAGCAGTGTGTTGGAGGGAGGTTCTGAGATGTGAGAAGTGTGCAGGAAGGCATGGGACAAAGGAATGTGTAGTATGGAAAAAACAGTGTGCGACAATTTCGCTGGGGATCAGAAGTGTCCGGTGCGAGAGAGACCGGTTGAGGTTGCCAGGGTCAGAGTAGAACAGAATGTGTCGTATGCTGAGGCAGTGAAGAAAGTAGAGGATGATGTGGGTGGCCAAGGGTGAGTAGTAGGTCTAGGCCAATACAGAGTGATACGAGTTGGTGCATCAGTAAGGTTGGCTTCTTAGAAGCACACAAGATCTCCTTCTTGTAGGATGCGATGATCTTCAGTCCTCTTTTGTCGGCTCAGCAAGGTAGGTTGGTACTCACAGCTCCAGCTAGACCAGAACTTGCAGGTGAGACTCTGCACTTGTCTTCACTGGCTCTTGAAGATATCTGTCAGTATAAATCTCCAGGAGGAGTGGGTGAACCAACCTTTAGGGTAAGTAGCATAGCAGGAGTCAGGATGAATGGGGAGTCTGGATTGGTGAAGACAGGAACGAGAGGTCTGGTGTTGATTACAGCTGTGACCTCAGCCATAGGGATGCACAGGACTTTGTGTGAGAAGTGAAACAACTTGTTTTGTAGCAGCATGGAGTTGAGGATTCTGTGTGCCACCCCAATCATGTGCTCCCAGGCACCTCCAATGTGTGAAGAGTGAGGAGAGTTGACTTCCCATGTACAGCCTTGTTCACTGAGGTAGTTCTGGACACCAGGCCTCTGATGTTTCTCCTTTCCGAGTTCCAACTTCTTACAGTCCCCTATGAAGTTTGTTCCACAATCTAATCTTTGCTTTTTTCTGGTCTACAGATGGAAAAGAAACTCCTGAGGACATTGATGTATCTGGAGGTATCCATGGACTCGATGACTTTGATGTGCACTGCCCTAGTGCTCATGCAGGTGAACAACATCACCCAGCTTTGCGTTGAACTTGACCTCTTCTGGTACGGCGAATAGTGACTGTCCAAAAGCCAAAGACACCCAACCCCAAGTATATGAAGGGAGGGGTTGTCTTGAGGCTTTCGGGAGGAAGGTCTGCCATTCTCTGTTGTTCATTTTCCTACAGAGCTTCCACTATGTGACACACTTGTGTAGTGCAGAGCTGATGAGCCTCTTACCCCCAACAATCCACAGGCCTGCTGCTTGGACTGCTGCTCCTGTGAAGTGGCGGCCCTGATGTTTCACCTGTTCATGGTAGTGCCGTACTAGCAGTGTAGATATGTGGTTGTGTCTTGATAGGATGAAGGGACTTTTTCTCACTACTGTCCAGCTGTGCATGTTTCAGACGGCCTCCTATTCTGATGAGACCTTCGTCCAGGATGGGATTCAGCTTTGTGAGTCAACTGCTCTTAAGAAGGTCTCTTTTCTCTTCAAATGCAGTGAATTCCTCAGAGTAGATTTCTTTTTGAACAGCCCTTCTGGAGTCCGAGTTTGTTGCGCTGATGCCAGCCTATGCTGGCATGTGGAGAAGTGCTCAAAGCGTTCTGATGTAAGTTTTCTGTATCTGGTTTGCGTGATGAGGCTTGTTACCAGGGGCGGAATTCGACATCCAAGCCTGGACTGACCAGCTCGAACACTTGTGTCTTTGGCTGAGCATGATCAGGTTTGTACAGGAATAATGGTCCTGTGAACCATGATGTACTGGTGAGATGGGAAGTGGGAACTGACCTTGAGGTGTGGTCAATGGGATTGTGTTCTGTAGGTACGTAGTGCCACTGCTCCGGCCATGTTGATGGTCAGATGTGTTGGACTCTGTTGTGCACATAGAGATAGCATTTACTCTCATTGTATATGTACCTGAGGATTACTTTGCTGTCACAGTATAAATTGATGGTGTCTGGTTTGAGGTCTATTTCATCTAGCATGAGCTCTGCCATTTCTACTACCAACACTGCTCCACATAGTTTGAGCCGGGGTATAGTAAGATCAGACTGAGGGATTAGCCTGGCTTTCCCTAGAGTGAAGCCCACATCTTGGAAGTATCTAAAAACACTCATATGTAGCTCTGTGTGTTTCTATTTGAGGGAGATTGTGGTGTAGGTGGGTGGGATATGAAGCTGCTTCAGATCCTGTAGTGAGTCCCTCCATGCTTCCCATTCTTTCAGCTTTTCTTCAGAGAGTGGTGAATCCCAATCGCAAGTGTCTGAGGAGAGTTCCCTGTATGGTTGAGAGGGTTGAAGAGGCTATTTACTGTTGACAGGCCTCAGCGACGCATGAATGCTATGTTATTGACTGATGCTCTGAAGGTAAAGGGGTCCTTGGTTATTTTCCAGCATAATTCAAGACTGTGTTGCATGGGCGTGGTTTCTCCTCCAAGCCCTAGGTCTTTAATGCCCTCGGCATGATCTTCTGGGGGGGAATGCTTCCATCATGGTTGCACTGTTCAATGCGAACTTGCACAGTCGTATGTTTAACACTGCTAGTTATGTTTGTGTTCTCTGTAGCAAGCCGATGGCCTCTGTATCTGTGGGCAGAGACTTGAGCCCATCATCGACATAGAAGACCCTCAACAAATTGTCGGGTGCCTGCCCCATGATCCTGTTCACCTTCTTGTGCAGCTCGCCTGAGCCTGTATATGGCGACGGCAGTAGATCTGCTTTTGCCGAAGACGTGGAATCTTCATCCTGTACTCGATGATGTCTTTTTGTGACATTGTTTTCTCAGTACCAGAGGAATCTCAGGTAGTTTCTGTTATCTTCTCTCACAATGAAAACATTTAACATCTGCTGGATGTGGTGCTGTTATTGCTACAGTTTCTTTCCTGAAGCGATTTAGAACTCCCTGGAGGCTGTTGTTTAGGTCTGGGCCTGTGAGCAGCACATTGTTGAGGGAAAGACTGTACTGCTGTGTACTGCAGTCAAAAACCACCCTGATCTGGCTTGGCTTTTGTGGATGGTAGACCCCAAAGTTTGGCAGGAACCAACACTCATCTCCATCATTCAGTCAGATAGCCAAGATAGCTAAGTGATCATTTTCCGGTTCGATGTAAATTCAATACGGATATGTGCATGCAGAATAGAGGCAATAACATGAGGTGGCGCTTTGAGAAAGCTAACTGGAAGATGGGCGGGACAAAAGTTATCAATGGAGGGGTCTATGAATGAGTGCGCTGAGGCAGTAACGTCTGTAATTATAACAGCTGCAGATGTGATTGTTCCAGTGGGTTCAGGGGGAAGAAGGTGGTGGGTGGTGCCATGGTGGACAGATGAGTGCTCAAAGGTGGTGCAGGAAAGGGATATAGCTCCACGGGCACTTAAGAATGGATTGACAGAAACGGAGTATCAAAGAAAGAGGGCAATGGCGAGAAGAACGATTAACAAAAAGAAAAGGGAGAAATTGGGGGACGTCTGAATAACTGGATTATGGACTTCCTGTTTGATCGGGTCATACAGGTGAGGGTGTTGTCAGAATAGTCAATGTGGTGTTGTGGAAATTCTTACACAGAGACACTCAAAGTCAATCTTAATATGAATAATTGTTTTTGTCAGCGTGCTAGAGAGGTTCCAACCAACTCAATGCACCTGTGACAAGGTTGAAATAGACAATTAAGCAGTCGGGTTACGTATGTATAGTTGTGAAGCCACCTGCTGTATTATTTGAGTAACTGCATTCCCGTGAGTATCTGTATACAGCACTGGAAAAAAATAGGAGAGCACTGCAAAATGATCAGTTTCTCTGGTTTTACTATTTATAGGTTTGTGTTTGGGTCAAATTAAACATTTTGTTTAATACTATAAACTTCTGACAACATTTCTCCGAAAAAAATATATTGTCATTTAGAGCATTTATTTGCAGAAAATTAAAACGGGTCAAAATAACCAAAAATATGCAGTGTTGTCAGAAAATAATCTCAAATAATGCAAAGAAAATAAGTTCATATACATTTATAAACCGAATAATAATCTTTTAACTTTTAGGAAGAGTTCAGAAATGTTCAATCACAGCTTTCATGCGTCTTAGCATGCTCTCCACCAGTCTTTCACATTGATGTTGGGTGACTTTATGCCACTCCTGGCACAAAAATTCAAGCAGATCTGCTTTGTTTCATGGCTTGTGACCATCCATCTTCCTCCTGATCACATTCCAGAGGTTTTCAATCGGGTTCAGGTCAGGAGATTGGGCTGGCTGAAGCATCCACAGATCATCACCAATCCTCCACCAAATGTCACAGTGGGTGCGAGACATGGAGAGGCCTACAAGCCACAGTGTCTCGCACCCACTGTGAAATTTGGTGGAGGATCGGTGATGATCTGGGGGTGCGTCAGCAAGGCTGGAATCGGGCAGATTTGTCTTTGTGAAAGACTCATGAATCAAGCCACGTACAAGGTTATCCTGGAAGAAAACTTGCTTCCTTCTGCTCTGACAATGTTCACCAATTCTGAGGATAGTTTTTCCAGCAGGACAATGTTCCATGCCACACAGCCAGGTCAATCAAGGTGTGGCTGGAGAACCACCAGACCAGTGGTCTCTTAGCTCTGGGAAAACAAACGTATGTAGGCATGATCACGCAGCATTCAGCCAAAGAGTTGTTAAACTTTGATGGAGGTATGTATCGTGATCCATGCTGCACTCAGTGTTCACACTTTAAAAATGATATCTAATGCATGTTAGGCTGAAAACCATATTGTTTTATAATCGATATCGATGTTGACACATGATAGTGTTAGAGCTGTCATGTATTTAACATTTTATGGACATTTATCAAACTTGCACGTTGCGTTATGCTAAAGGCTAGCTGACATTCGCCTTGTACTTTCTTTGCTAATAAGGCTAGTCACCTCGAACTGTAAATGTATTTTTATTTTATGTTTCATGTCGCTCAGATTGCATGGTGGGTTTGCAGTTGTGCTGAAGTTTACACAGTGTTGTATGTATTCACAGGTATGTGCTCCCAAATGACTTGGAATTATGATATGTTACTTTACACGTGTAGCCCATGTGCTGTGGTGATTTGTTAGGCCATCAGACAGAGTCATTATAAGTTGAGAGCTCCTCTGTAGTCATGTTATAAATGTAATAATGTATAGTGTAAATATACATTTAAATGTTCTGAAATTATTACAGATCCGCCAGCCAAAGAGTTGTTCAACTTTGATGGAGATTGCATGGTGGGTTAGCAGTTGTGCTGAAGTTTACACAGTGTTGTATGTATTCACAGAATAAATCATGAAAGAGAACAACACTGTCCTTTGTCAAAGAGCCATATAACAGCCATTACACACTATAGTACACAAGCCAATCGGGGAGCTCTGCTTGGGGCAGTCCCAGCAGTTGTCTTATATACGACTATACACAGACAAGTTATATTTGCATGATTTAGCATAATTAATGAATCATTACTGTTTTATTTAATTAATGTGACCGACCAATACTGGTTCATAACATGTACCTCAAAAGGCTACTTATAAGCTGAGACCTTGAAACTGAGATATTTTTCGTTCTCAGAACAAGGTCTGGACGTACTACCAAATTGCAGCTACTGATCACGAGGATTTGTTCAGTCAGCCACTTGCATGAACAGAGAAATTGGTTATTAGAACAGGCTGGTGCTTGCTCATCAGCTCAGTGTTCCACATAATGTAAACAGGTTAAGGGTTTAGATGACCTAACTCTGAACTTGTTAAAAGAAAACAACCTTCAATCATTACTCATCATCCATATCTACAGGTGGAAATGGGAGCTCATCCAGAGTGGGCAGCTCATTCGTGTCACCATCCTCTGGAGGAGCAGAAAACATAGCTGCTGAACTCATATCAGCCAGAGAGGCACTGAACTTATTTTTCTAGCATTAACTTCACCTAATCTGTGGTAATGACAGATTGGTATTTCAATGCATTAGTCTAAATTACTATACATTTTGCAGTGTGCAGACTTCCACAATCTACCTGTTACCCCAAATAAAAATGTTTGGATAAGCCTAAATCAATTATGGACATGGTTGAGCGACCACCTCCTTCCCTCAGTAAGAGCATTGAAGATGGAACGTGGCTGGGTCTTCCAGCATGACAATGACCCGAAACACACAGCAAGGGCGACTAAGGAGTGGCTCCGTAAGAAGCATCACAAGGTCCTGGAGTGGCCTAGCCAGTATCCAGACATGAACCCAATAGAAAATCTTTGGAGGGAGCTGAAAGTCTGTATTGCCCAGCAACTGGAGAAGGTCTGTATGGAGGAGTGGGCCAAAATCCCTGCTGTAGTGTGTGCAAACCTGGTCAAGAACTACAGGAAACGTATGATCTCTGTAATTGCAAACAAAGGTTTCTGTACCAAATATTAAGTTCTGCTTTTCTGATGTATCAAATACTTATGTCACGCAATAAAATGCAAATGAAATACTTAAAAATCATACAATGTGATTTTTATGGATTTTTGTTTTAGATTCTGTCTCTCACAGTTGAAGTGGACCTATGATAAAAATTACAGACCTCTACATGCTTTGTAAGTAAGAAACACTGCCGATTTTGCAGGTTATCAAATACTTGTTCTCCCCACTGTATGTACCGTACTCTGTAACAACTTCGGCCTACAATTGTATTACTAAAGTAATATTTTAATACTTCAAGTCTGTTTCCTTTCCATTACTAATGTATGTTTGATAGTTATATAGACCTGATCATTTTAAGAAATTGACCATATCCATCGACCAACTCATCGCCAGCCGCTGAAGAACTCTGCCTCCCAGGAACCCGAAACCTTCTCTTTCCTTGATTCTGTCATCCTGTCCGAGTCTTCCAGAGCCCTTGCAGTTGGGCCATGCTCCTCTCACGTGTATCAACCATCAAAGATGGATCCAAGAAGGGCTCTGCCTATACTGTGGAGGAAAAGATCATCTACTCAGCCATTGCCCTGTTCGCCCCCAACGGAGAGATGAGAAGGGTTCCTACGCTACCATGCAGGTAGGCGTGTCCTTATTTCTAAATATCTCCCAGAAGCAATTCTCCATCCCAGTGTTGATAACCGTGAAGGAGGTTACTAAGTACGTAAGGGCTTGATAGACTCGGGACCAGCAGGTAATTTGATCGATCACCAGCTTGACATTGATCTTACACCTGTCACCCCTCCCTTAAGGATTAACACCCTGGACTGGCAGCCATTGGGCACGGGCTTCATCACGCACCTGACACAGAGCGTCACCCTCCGGATTGGAGTCTTCCACACCGAACCCATTCAACTCATGGAACTCTCATCTCCCTAACAGCCACTCATCCTTGGACACCCCTGGCTTTGTCGTCACAACCCTGCCATCTCGTGGCGACAAGGTAAACTACTGTCCTAGTTTACCTGCTACCTGCTTCACCAGTTGTCTCAGCCTAGCCTGCAGAGCCACCACCATTGAGGCCACTGCAGTGCCACCCACCATACCATTTGAATACACCCAGTACAGCAATGTCTTCACGAAAATCAAGGCCTCCACTCTGCCACCACATTGCCGAGGGGACTGTGCTACAGACTTACTCTCTGGAGTGTGTATCAGCACAGCCTTTCCTGCTGTAGTGCTGTATTGAATATACTGATGTTTTGTTGGTCTGCTTCAGCTGATACCCTCTTTATGTTTCCTCAGGTTGTGATGCATTCTTTAAGATCAAGTACCGTCTGCGGGAGCATCTGCGCAGCCACACGCAGGAGCGCCTGGTGGCCTGCCCCACCTGCGGCTGCATGTTCTCCAGCAACACCAAGTTCTTAGACCACATCCAAAGACAGGCCGAGCCAGAGGGTGAATGGGCTCAGCTCTGCCTGGCCAGAAGTCACTGTTTTACAGCACAGGCAGATATGTTATTGGTTTAGACATGTACATTTTATTTTGATTGAATGCCCTCTGATTCTTACAGAATCCCTGGTGTGTGAGCATTGTGACAAAGGCTTTGCCAATGAGAGACTGTTGAGAGACCACGTACGACAGCATGGTGAGTGTGCTGTTTTCCACCACTTCTCTGTTCAGTATTATTCAAATCAAATGATCAAATCCAATTTTATTAGTCACATGCGCTGAAAACAACAGTTGGAGACCTTGTAGTGAAATGCTTACTTACAGTTTCAGTTACTTAGCTTACTTACAGTTACAGTTCCAACAATACAGTTTCAAAGAATTCAGATAAGAATAAGAGATAAAAGCAAGAAGTCATTATTAAAGAGCAGCAGTAAAAAATAGCAATATATACAGGGGGGTGCCAGTACAGAGTCAATGTGCGGGGGGCACCGGTTAGTTGAGGTAGTGTGTACATGTAGGTAGAGTTAATTAAAGTGACTGCATAGATGACAACAGAGAGTGGCAGTGGTGAGTGGAGGGGGGGGGGCAATGTGAATAGTCTGGGTAGCCATTTGACTAGATGTTCAGGAGTCTTATGGCTTGGGGGTAGAAGCTGTTTAGAAGCCTATTGGACCTAGACTCTGAGCTCCGGTACCGCTTGCCGTGTGGTAGCAGAGAGAACAGTCTATGACTAGGGTAGCTGGAGTCTTTGACAATTTTTAGGGCCTTCCTCTGACACCGCCTGGTATAGAGGTCCTGGATGGCAGGAAGCTTGGCCCTAGTGATGTACTGGGCCGTACGCACTACCCATTGTAGTGCCTTGCGGTCAGAGGCCGAGCAGTTGCAATACCAGGCAGTGATGCAACCAGTGATGCTCTCGATGGTGCAGCTAGTCCACAATCATCTCCTTTTGTCTTGATTTAGCTCATATTGAGCTAATTTTCCATGTTTGGCTTTGACATGTACCTCTATTAGTCAAGCAGATTTATTTTAGTTGTATTGCTATCAATAAGATATTTTGATTAGCTGATGATGGCTGTTGTCTGTGTCCAGTTTCTTTCACTGTAAACCTTATGTGTGATCTATCCTGCCTTTCAGTGAACCATATCAAGTGTCCCGTGTGACATGACCTGCACCTCTCTCACCACTCTGAAGATCCACATCAAGTTCCGCCACTGTGACGAGCGACCCTTTCACTGTGACTTCTGTGAGAGCAGGTTGTTGTCCCACAGACTCATCAGAGTCCCCACAACTTGCTGACCCTTATGGACTGTACATATTGTGCACATATTATTTTGCTTACACTCTGTTGTTTATGATGTATGTCTCCCAGCTTTAAGAACCAGCACGACCTGTGGAAGTACATGGAGAACCATAATGAGGGGGCGGCCTACCACTGCTCTGTAGAGGGCTGTGACTACTACTACCACATGGCACACACCATGAACCAGCACTACAAGAGAGTACACTAGGTACTCAGAATGGCTGCAGGAGGCGCCAAACAGTCACTCCGTTTTCAATAGAACTACAGAATCAATATCTGTGTCAAAGCTAGACTTTTTAATTTGCAAAAATGTTTTTGTAATTTTGATCAAGTGTGCTCTACTTGACACTTGCATAATTATCCTCTGTAGGGTGGAATGGTCACAAAATACAATGAGCGCTTAGCTTTAAAAAAAAACAAAATCAGATCCAGCATCTTCTCCGTACCAGTGTTGGAGACCACTAATGTGGCAGTACTGAATCTCTCTGTTACAGCTGTGCTGAATGTATGATGGCTGGGCTTAACCTGGGATGGACTGTTTATTAAAGTTTACTAAACGTTAGTATCTCCGGTTGAGATGTGACAAGATTGTATTATTTTCATAAAGTGTGTTTTTGTTTGTTAGTGTTTTACAGTATGCGCTTTAATACAGTCTGCACTTTTAGTTCAGCCTCAGAATGTGACCCCATTGTCAGCAGTTTTGAAATAACTTTTGTGGTGTCAGGTCATATTTCTGATGTTTTTGAAACTCTTTTCCATTAAGTCATAGATCTTAGATTTTCCTTTATTCTGATTTAATTAATGCTATAGCTTTTTATTTGACCTAGTTCTTGTTTTTGTTTTTTACATTTGTTAAGTTTTGTCAGTTATTTGTATTTTTTGTCTGTCCATTTTATGAACTAATTTGTTGGATCGCACTTTGTTGTTGAGCAATGTCATTGTTCATCAATTTACAGGTGTTTTTAAGGGATGTAATTCAACATAGTAGTTTGTCTTTTATCTGTGTCATACAGGCATAATTTGTCTTGAAGCAGTACTGAGTTATAGTTCTAAGGCAAGCAAGCACACAGAGTAGGGTCTTCTGATTTCTGTCATTACGAGGTAGTTCTGTGGGGAGCACCAGACAAGGGGAGAGAGAAGGGGACCAAAGGCGGCAGTGTGCTTAAGAACCCAGGGGTAAGAGTTCTGTTCGGGAGGCTACTCTGGGTGAGACCCACCCTGGAGATATGTGACCTAGAATAGGTGGAGGTCAGGAGGCTGGGATGGGAGAGATGGTCGCCCATGGTGGCAGAATAGAGGCTGTGCTCGTAGTATTCCTCTCTGCGCAGGTGCAGACGCTCTCTTTCCATGAGGTAAGCCCTCTCCTGCTGCTTCAGGACCAGTGGGGAGTGATGGGGTGGGTGTGAAAAGCGGTGATGAGGGTCTCTATATGAACAGTTTGCTGCCTCCAACAGCCTGGCCCCCACCACACCATGCAAAGGATCAGCCCTCATGACCAGCTCTTGACAGGAGGAAGTAGGGAGGTCCATACCCCTGTATACATCCCACAGTGGGTCTCTTGGGGTGTCCCAGGGAAGTGCATGGTAGGGGATGAGCCCCATATTAGGAGTGCCAACCTGAGTCCGGGCCAGATTACATACACTATTTACTGGGTAGAGCCTTGGAATAATGTTCCCTATGGTCATGTGCTGCATCGACATGGAGGATGGCGTGAGTGTTGGCGTGAGTGGGACCAGGGATGGTTTCTCTGTGGGTTGAGGACCTTCATTGAAATCCTCCTGGTCATCCTCTCTTTGCCGCTTAATCTTCTTGACCTTTATGAAGTTCTTACACTCAAGCCCTCTTTTCCTGTCACCTGACTCCCAGCTACAGCTGCAATTGGACCGCTGACCATGTTCCAAGGTTATTGTATGAGGAACAGACTTGTCTTCAGCAGGTGAACTGTCATGAGTCCCTGCAGCATTGTGGACTTGGTGTTTCTCCACTATGTACTGTTTCTCCTCCATCTTCTCTCTGGGTAGGTGTAGCTGCTGTCCCCATTCTCTGTCCTGAGGTTCCCTGATTAAATCTCTTCCTGGTTGTTCAGGCTCTGTAGAGTGTTCAGGTTGACATACAGAGGATGGGGGTGTCTTCTGCTGCCTGCTCCACCACTCAGGAGTTCCTCCTTCTTCTCCACTTGGTGCATTTAGATTGTCTTTGTGATAGATCATGGGATAGTCTGTTTTTAAGAGGAGGAAGAATAAGCAAGTCAAAGAAATGTGTGAGCTTGAAAACGCAATTCCCTCATTTATGATTATATTGTCTTTAACATAATACTGAACCAACACTGAAGGGAGACTGAAGGTGCTACTCACTGAGTGCTAGGTTTGGCAGTCCACCAAATGTTGTGACCCTCAGTGATCCCAAACCTCCAAATAAAGGATGTCTACTGTGTGACTCTGGAGAAGGAGAATAATGGAAAAATGCTATGTTGAATCATTTCTCTGTTAGACAGTACAATAGTAAGACAAGTCATATTTTTAAGGTTTAGTCTTTGGTCCCTTTCCTCACCTGGGTTAGAGAGTGGGGTGGAGTACTGAATAAGGTCCCACTGATGGGGGATGGCTTGAATCTGGTCAGAACCAGGAGGCTGAGTCAGAAATTCCGGGTTGACACCGAAGTTGATTGCATTTGCGTCCACTTGCATCTTCTGCTGAGAAATGGAAGGACAGACAGACAGAAAAATAGCTTCAGTTATAATGTTTGGTTTGGATACAAATAATATTTATTGGGTTTCATACACATTTTAGTGGATGTTCAACATGTTTTCATACCTTCACTCTCAGCTTATGGTGGTGGATCTGCCATGCAATGCGGACATGCATTGTATTCCACCTTCCTGGTCTCTGAGAGAACAACGAATTCAATAGGTCAGAATAGAAACAGAACTCAAAACACTTTCCAAATGAGAACATTTTGGCAATATATGTAGATATTAAATTGCAAATAATCAAAAGGATACTCACTCTTGGATCCTTCTGGAGCAGCTTGTGTGACCCAGTCCTAGGTCTAGGTGCCATGTCTAGAATGTTTGATGTCTGACAAAGACAAGGAAATATAGACTGTTGATTACACACTAGTAACTCATGACACACAGTGGAGGTTCCTCAGAGGAGGAAGGGGAGGATCATCCTCAGTGAATTTCAGAATTAAAATAAAAAGTGAAACATTAAAAAGTTATCCCCTTTAGATTTACAAAATATATTAAAGTCACCAAATAATTGATTAAAACACACCGTTTTGCAATGAAGGTCTACAGTAGCCTCAACAGCACTCTGTAGTGGTGTAGCCGGAGGACAGCCAGCTTCTGTCTTCCTCTGGGTATATTGACTACAATACCAAACCTAGGAGTCTCATGGTTCTCACCCCTTCCACACACTTACACCACAGGAGGCTGCTGAGGGGAGAACGGCTCGTAATAATGGCTGGAATGGAGCAAATGGAATGGCATCAAACACCTGCAAACCATGTATTTGATTTATTTGATACCATTCCACTTACTCCGCTCCAGTTATTACCACAAGCCCGTTCTCCCTAATTGCGGTGCCATCAACCTGTGACTTACAGTAATTATGACATCTTCCGGAATACATCCTCCAACCTCCAACATGCAACAATTTCTATGATGTTACTGAGCTACAGTTCATATAAGGTAATCAGTCAATTTAAATAAATTCATTAGGCCCTAATCTGTGCATTTCACATGATTGGGCAGCCATGTGCAGGTGGCGGGGGGAGCCAAGCCAATCCAGAATTAGTTTTTCCCCACTAAAGGGCTTATTACAGACATAAGTACTCATCATTTTCATCAGTTGTCAGGGTGTCTGGTCTCAAACAATCCTGTAGGTGAAGTAGCTGGATGTGGAGGTCCTGGGTTGGCGTGGTTACACGTGGTCTGTGGTTGGGAGACCAGTTGAAGGTTTTGTTCAATCCCTAAAATGACGTTGATGGTGGCTTATGGTAAATAAATTAACATTAAATTCTCTGAGGCAGTCATCATGCCAATTGCACATTTTAGAGTGGCCTTTAACTGTCCCCAGCACAAGGTGCACCTGTGTAATGGTCACACTGTTTAATCAGCTTCTTCATATGCCTCACCTGTCAGGTGGATGGATTATCTTGGCAAAGGAGAAATGCTCACTAACATGGATGAAACAAATTTGTGCACACAATTTTTGAGAAATAAGCTTTTTGTGCGTGTAGAACATTTCTGGGGTCTTTGATTTCAGCTCATGAAACCAACACTTTACATGTTGCGTTTATATTTTTGTTAAGTTAACATTTTGAAGTATATATACAGTACCAGTGAAAAGCTGGGGCACACCTGCTTATTCAAGGGTTTTTCTTTATTTTTACTATTTTCTACATTGTAGAATTATAGTGAAAATGTCAAAACTATGAAATAACACATATGGAATCATGTAATACCCCCAAAAAAGTGTGAAACAAATCAAAATATATTTTATATTTGAGATTCTTCAAAGTAATTACCCTTTGCCTTGATGACAGCTTTGACATTCTCTCAACCAGCTTCATGAGGTAGTCACCTGGAATGCATTTGAATTAACAGGTGTTTCTTTTCTTCTTAATGCATTTGAGCCAATCAGTTGTGTTGTGACAAGGTAGGGTTTGTATACAGAAGATAGCCCTATTTGGTAAAAGACTAAATCCTTATTAGGGAAAGAAAGACTCAGATAAGCAAAGAGAAATGACAGTCCATCATTACTTTAAGACATGAAGGTCAGTCAATGTGGAGAATTTCAAGAACTTTGAAAGTTTCTTCAAGTGCAGTTGCAAAAACAATCAAGCACTATGATGAAACTGGCTCTCATGAGGACCACCACAGGAAAGGAAGACTCAGAGTTACCTCTGCTGAGGAAGATAAGTTAATTTGTTACCAGCCTCAGAAATCGACAATTAACTGCACCTCAGATTGCAGTGTCAGAGTTCAAGTAACAGACAAATCTCAACATCAACTGTTCAGAGGAGACTGCGTGTATCAGGCCTTCATGGTCAAATTGCTGCAAAGAAACCACTACTGAAGGACACCGATGAGAAGAGACTTGCTTGGGCCAAGAAACACGAGCAATGGACATTAGATGGGTGGAAATCTGTCATTTGGTCTGATGTGTCCAATTTTTTATATTTTTTGTTCCAAACGCCGTGTCTTTGTGAGACACAGAGTAGGTGAACAGATGATCTCCACATGTGTGGTTCCCAGCGTTCAGCATTGAGGTGGTGCGATGGTGCTTTGCTGGTGACACTGTCAGTGATTTATTTAGAATTCAATACACACTTAACCAGCATGTCTACCACAGCATTCTGCAGCGATACACCATCCCATCTGGTTTGCGCTTACTGGTACTCATGTTTTTCAACAGGAAAATGACCCAAAACACACCTCCAGGCTGTGTACGGGATATTTGACCAAGAAGGAGAGTGATGGAGTGCTGCATCAGATGACCTGTCCTCCAAAATCACCCAACCTAATTTTAAAATGAATCTCTCCAGAAATAAGTCTCTCACTGTTGCCGCCTGTTATCGACCCCCCTCCGCTTCCAACTGTGCCCTGGACACCATACGTGAATTGATTTCCCCCATCTAGCTTCAGAGATCGTTCTGTTAGGTGACCTAAACTGGGATATGCTTAACACCCCGGCAGTCCTACAATCTAAGCTAGATGCCCTCAATCTTACACAAATCATCAAGGAACCCACCAGGTACAACCCTAAATCCGTAAACATGGGCACCCTCATAGACATTATCCTGACTAACTTGCCCTCCAAATACACCTCTGCTGTTTTCAATCAGGATCTCAGCGATCACTGCCTCATTGCCTGTATCCGCTATGGGTCCGCGGTCAAACGACCACCCCTCATCACTGTCAAACGCTCCCTAAAACACTTCTGCGAGCAGGCCTTTCTAATCAGCCTAGCCTGGGTATCCTGGAAGGATATTGACCTCATCCCGTCAGTCGAGGATGCCTGGTTGTTCTTTAAAACTAATTTCCTCACCATCTTAGATAAGCATGCCCCTTTCAAAAAAACTCTGTGTTGTTGTCTGTGTCACACTGCTTTGCTTTATCTTGGCCAGGTCACAGTTGTAAATGAGAACTTGTTCTCAACTAGCCTTCCTGGTTATATAAATACATTAAAAATGTGAATCCCACTACTGCTCTCTCATTTAGCTATTTGAGCCTTACGGATTGTAATTGTTGTAGATGGCTTTTCACAAATCTAAATGTGTATTTGAACCCAATAATGGTTGAATTTAAGAAGTTTAAGCTGCCTATCAATCATTGTTTTTGAAACCAGTAGACAGCCAGTGGAAAATGTGCTCTTGCAACAGCTGCATAGTGCGGATCCCAGCCTATGGAATAAAAGTGGGGCTTTTATTACTCAATCTAATTCATGCTGATGAAAAATTATTTTTAAAATCCATAGGCCTAATGGACACATGCTTAAACTCACAAACTTTTAATAGACTTAAAGGCGGAATATGTAGTTGCTACATCCATTTTTGGACTTATGAATTATATATATACAGTGAAGTCGGAAGTTTACATACACCTTAGCCAAATACATTTAAATTCAGTATTTCAAAATTCCTGACATTTAATCCAAGTAAAAATTCCCTGTTTTAGGTCACTTAGGATCACCACTTTACTTTAAGAATGTGAAATGTCAGAATAATAGGTCTGTGGTGTGGGGGCTGTGCTTTGGCAAAGTGGGTGGGGTTATATCCTTCCTGTTTGGCCCTGTCCGGGGGTGTCCTCGGATGGGGCCACAGTGTCTCCTGACCCCTCCTGTCTCAGCCTCCAGTATTTATGCTGCAGTAGTTTGTGTCGGGGGGCTAGGGTCAGTTTGTTATATCTGGAGTACTTCTCCTGTCCTATTCGGTGTCCTGTGTGAATCTAAGTGTGCGTTCTCTAATTCTCTCCTTCTCTCTTTCTTTCTCTCTCTCGGAGGACCTGAGCCCTAGGACCATGCCCCAGGACTACCTGACATGATGACTCCTTGCTGTCCCCAGTACACCTGGCTGTGCTGCTGCTCCAGTTTCAACTGTTCTGCCTTATTATTATTCGACCATGCTGGTCATTTATGAACATTTGAACATCTTGGCCATGTTCTGTTATAATCTCCACCCGGCACAGCCAGAAGAGGACTGGTCACCCCACATAGCCTGGTTCCTCTCTAGGTTTCTTCCTAGGTTTTGGCCTTTCTAGGGAGTTTTTCCTAGCCACCGTGCTTCTACACCTGCATTGCTTGCTGTTTGGGGTTTTAGGCTGGGTTTCTGTACAGCACTTTGAGATATCAGCTGATGTACGAAGGGCTATATAAATAAATAAAAATTGAAAAACAAAATTGAATTTGAAATTGGTCCCAAGGATGAACCAGACTTGTGGAAGTCTACCATTTTTTTCTGGGGTCTTGGCTGATTTCTTTTGATTTTCCCATGATGTCAAGCAAAGAGGCACTGAGTTTGAAGGTACTTTTTGAAATACATCCACGGTTACACACCTGCAATTGACTCAAATTATGTCAATTAGCCTATCAGAAGCTTCTAAAGTCATGACATCATTTTCTGGACTTTTCCAAGCTGTTTAAAGGCACAGTCAACTTAGTGTATGTAAACGTCTGATCCACTGGGATTGTGAAACAGTGAATTATAAGTGAAATAATCTGCCTGTAAACAATTGTTGGAAAAATTACTTGTGTCATGCACAAAGAAAATGTCCTAAACGACTTGCCAAAACTATAGTTTGTTAACAAGAAATGTGTGGAGTGGTTGAAAAACGAGTTTTAATGACTCCAACCTAAGTGTATGTAAACTTCCGACTTCAACTGTATATTACACAATACCAGTCTCATTGTCAACATAGAAGAGGCGACTGCAGGATGCTGGCCTTCTAGGCAGAGTTCCTCTGTCCAGTGTCTGTGTTCTTTTGCCCATCTTAAACTTTTATTTTTATTGGCCAGTCTGAGATATGGCTTTTTCTTTGCAACTCTGCCTAGAAGGCTAGCATCCCGGAGTTTCCTCTTCACTGTTGACGTTGAGACTGGTGTTTTGCATATGCTATTTTATGAAGCTGCCAGTTGAGGACTTGTGAGGCGTCTGTTTCTCAAACTAGACATGTACTTGTCCTCTTGCTCAGTTCTGCACCGAGGCCTCCCACTCATCTTTTTGTTTTGGTTAGTGCCAGTTTGCACTGTTCTGTGAAGGGAGTAGTACACAGCGTTGTACGAAATCTTCAGTTTCTTGGCAATTTCTAGCATGGAATAGCCTTCATTTCTCAGAATAAGAATAGACTGACGAGTTTCAGAAGAAAGGTATTTGTTTCTGACTATTTTGAGCCTGAAATTGAACCCACAAATGCTAATGCTCCAGATACTCAACTAGTCTAAAGAAGGCCAGTTTTATTGCTTCTTTAATCAGAACTACAGTTTTCAGCTGTGCTAACATAATTGCAAAAGGGTTTTCTAATGATCAATTAGCTTTTTAAAATTATAAACTTGGATTAGCTAACACAACGTGCCATTGGAACATAGGAGTGATGGTTGCTGATAATGGGCCTTTGGTGTCATATGTAAATATTCCATTAAAAATCAGCCGTTTCCAGCTACAATAGTCATTTACAACATTAACCATGTTTACACTGTATTTCTGATCAATTTGATGTTATTTTAATGGACGAACATTTTGCTTTTCTTTCAAAAACAAGGACATTTCTAAGTGACCCCAAACTTTTGAACGGTAGTGTATATATATATATATATATATATATATATATCCATTGATTCTTGAAGAATATATAAATGCCTCATGAGCTTAGTTCAACTGTCAAACTCCATGAGAACCCAAAATATGAGCTTGTTTTTCTCCAATGTTTGTAAACAAACACTGTATAGCCTCATTACATGGTTAAAACAATCATTTTGATATCATGGATGGTCAGTCCTTGCATCCATAGATGTCTATTAATCTGAGCGTGGTTACATTTCTCCATGTCACCCTGATCTGTTTCACCTGTCTTTGTGCTTGTCTCCACCCCCCACCACGTGTCTCTCATCTTCCCCCATTATCCCTTGACTATTTATACCTACATTTTCTGTTTGTCTGTTGCCAGTTCGTCTCATCAAGCCTACCAGCGTGTTTTTCCGTACTCCTGTTTTCTCTAGTCCCTGTTTTCTAGTCCTCCCGGTTCTGACCTTTTCTGCCTGCCCTGACTCTGAGCCCGCTGCCATACCATTCGGCCTGCCCTGACCCCAAGCTGCCTGCCGTCCTGTACCTTTCTGACTCTGGCCTGGTTACGAACCTCTGCCTGTCCTCAACCTACCAATTGCCTACCATCCTGTACCTGCCTGACTCAGATTTGGATTACAACTCTTTGCCTGCTTTGACTTACCTTTTGCCTGCCCCTTGTACTTGAATAAACTCTGAGACTCGTACTATCCACCTCCTTTGTCTTCATCTGGGTCTTAGCCTGAGCCTTGATAGTATGAACTGGCCCTGACTGACGCAGCAGACTCGGACCAGCTCCGCAACGCTGTCTCCTCCCAAGGAGCCACCATTGGAAGACACAAGGAGTTACTTCAAAACCTCATGGAAGGACCCCAGAACTTGGTAGAACACCACAACCGCGCTTTCAATGCATTTCTGGATCAATTCCGCAGATATTCTACTCAGCAGCAAGCCTTTACGGTAACCCCCAGGCTTTCAGTAACCCCGCTACCAGCGGCGCTTCTCCCCAGCCTATCCAAGCTTCACGAGAACCCTGCTTTACCTCCTCCAGAGCGATATGCTGGAGATCCAGGAAACTGCAGAGCGCTTCTCCCCAGCCTATCCAAGCTTCACGAGAACCCTGCTTTACCTCCTCCGGAGCGATATGCTGGAGATCCAGGAAACTGCAGAGCGCTTCTCCCCAGCCTATCCAAGCTTCATGAGAACCCTGCTTTACCTCCTCTGGAGCGATATGCTGGAGATCCAGGAAACTGCAGAGCGCTTCTCCCCAGCCTATCCAAGCTTCACGAGAACCCTGCTTTACCTCCTCTGGAGCGATATGCTGGAGATCCAGGAAACTGCAGAGCGCTTCACCACAGCCTATCCAAGCTTCACGAGAACCCTGCTTTACCTCCTCCGGAGCGATATGCTGGAGATCCAGGAAACTGCAGAGCGCTTCTCCCCAGCCTATCCAAGCTTCACGAGAACCCTGCTTTACCTCCTCTGGAGCGATATGCTGGAGATCCAGGAAACTGCAGAGCGCTTCTCCCCAGCCTATCCAAGCTTCACGAGAACCCTGCTTTACCTCCTCCGGAGCGATATGCTGGAGATCCAGGAAACTGCAGAGCGCTTCTCCCCAGCCTATCCAAGCTTCACGAGAACCCTGCTTTACCTCCTCTGGAGCGATATGCTGGAGATCCAGGAAACTGCAGAGCGTTTCTCTCCCAGTGCTCCCTCATCTTCGAGCTGCAGCCCTCTTCATTTCCCTCAGATTGCTCGAAGATAGAGTATCTTATAACGCTGAAGACCGGGAGGGTTCTCGCCTGTGCGACAGCAGTGTGTGAGCAACAATCCACCATTAGCCTCAGTCTGGAGGAGTTTGTGGCAGAGGGTAGGAAGGTGTTTGATTCTCTGTCCGGGAGAGCGGCTGCTCTGAAGCTACACCAACTGTGTCAACTCCAGTAGTGTGGTATATTTTCGTACATTGGCCGCTGAGAGTGTCTGGAACCCGGAATCTCTTTTCGACACGTTCATTCACTAATTATTGTAGGAGGTTAAAGACGAGCTTGCAGCCCAGGAGCTTCCCATGGCCCTTGACTCCCTCATCGCCTTGACCTTACAGATCGTTGGGCGGCTATGGGAACATAGGAGGGAGAGGTCTGTTCCCGGTCACATTTGCCCACTGCCAATGTCACCCGAGTTCCCACGAGAATCACCAAGGGCGGTCGACTCACCTCCTCCAAAGCCCAAGCTACTAGGAGAGCTTTATCAATGCTACCTTGGTGTCGGAGCTCGTTATCTCCACTCAGCCCTTCTCCATTCCCATGGACGTCAGAGTGCTGGATGGGCGCTCTATTGGTCGAGTCACCCGCAATACAGTTCCTATCAACCTACGAGTATCAGGAAATCACAGTGAGTGTATGCAGTTCCTGCTCATAGAATCTCCCCATGTACCCGTTGTTTTTGGGTATTCATGGCTCCAGAAGCAGATCCCCTGATCAACTGGTCTACTGGTTCTATCTTGGGTTGGATCCCGTTTTTCCATGTGCATTGTCTTAAGTCGGCACAGCCTGACCCTGGACGTCTTCCTGCAGGCTTGGGAGAAGCCTCAGATCTCCCCGCCATTCCCGCGGAGTACACAGACCTTGACGAGGTCTTCAATAAGGCCTGTTGCTAGAAACAAGCTTTTCGCTGCACCTACAGTAACATCTGCAAATCTGTGTACACGACCAATAAACTTTGATTTGATATATAGCTCCATAGTAAAACATTGCACTTGTGCTAGTATCAGGCAAGTTGGCTACGTAACTGTTGGGATTTCCTAAATGACTGGGGCTTTTCCTAGAGGGAGGTGGCACATTGTGTAAGTGTAAATGTCACAATGTCTGACATCATTGGGAAGAGATTATCAATTACAATGTCATGAGTCTGTTTATTTGTCTACACTCTTAGAAAATAAATGGTGCTATCTAGAACCTAAAAGGGTTCTTCAGCTGTCGCCATAGGAGAATCTGTTGAAGAACCCTTTCCACAGAGGGTTCTAAATGAAACCTAAATGGTTCTACCATGAACCAAAACACTTAAAAATGTATAGGGACTGCCAAAGAAACCGTTTGGAACCTTTTTTTTATAAGAGTGTATAAATAAACCTATTACACTTCTGCTCCTACCCCACTGCTCTCAGTGAGCGCTTTGCCACCGGCGGGTAGTTCCTACTCAGGTACATCTTCACCTGCTTAACTGCTATTCTCCTTATAGAGCCTTTTGATGTGGTCCTGTTATATAAGGTAATATCTTCAGACACAATATAGCAGAAATTATTACAGTTTATTACACCAGCACACCTCTACCCTCTTCCAACATCAGCCCCCTGGCATCTCTCCCTCCGCATCGACCCTACGACTGTGCCATTGACCGTCTCCTGGGCACTACACCACATCGGGGGCTTTTTTTCCTTCATCTTCTCAAAGTTGGACCTTCGGAACGCCTACAATCTGCTTCGGACACGGGAAGGAGACGAGTGGAAGACAGCCTTTAACTCGGCTAGCGGGCACCATGAGTACTTGGTTATGCCATTTGGACTGACTAATGCTCCCGCTGTGTTCCAGGCCCTGGTCAACTTTGCTAGCTTCTACCGCTGCTTCATCCGGGGTTACAGCACCCTGGCTTCCCCCTGTCAGCACTCACCTCTAACAGGGTTCCATTCATGTGGTCTCCAGCAGCTGACCAGGTGTTCTCTGATCTCAAATATCGATTCACTACAGCCCCCATCTTAATCCATCCGACCCGTCCCGTCAGTTTGTGGTGGAGCCTCGGTTGTCAGAGTGGGGGCTGCCCTGTCCCAGCATTCTGCCCAGGACAAAAAGCTTCACTCCTGAGCTTTTCTCTCCCATCGTCTTACCCCTGCTGAGAGGAACTATGATGTGGGAAATTGAGAACTCCTCGCCATCAAAGATGGCATTGGAGGAGTGAAGGCACTGGTTGGAGGAGGTGGAACACCCACTCTTTGTGTGAACTGACCATAAGAACCTGGAATATCTCTGCACCGCCAAGCGCCCCAACTCTAGGCAGGCTCGTCAGGCCCTGTTATTCACCCATTTCACCTTTCCCTGCTCGGCCACTGGTCTCTAGCCCTTCGAGTATTCCTTGGGATATCTTCCCTGAGCAAAAAGTCAGCATACCCTCTGCCAGATGTTCGTCCGCCGCTATGGCCGTACCTGGAAGCAGAGGGTATGGCTTTCCACTCAGGACCTGCCCCTCCGGGTGGAGTCCCGTAAACTTTCTCCCGTTTCATCGTCCTTTTCCCCATCTAAAAAATCCTTAGCCCCTCTGCTGTTCGTCTTCTGCTGCCCCACACGCTCTGTGTACATCCCACTTTTCATGTGTCTGGGATTTAACCTGTCTCACAGATCTTTGTCTCCTGTTTCTCCTGTAATCATATTATTATACGTAGTAGAAAGCGATGGGTAAGAAGAAGCCTACATAACCAACCCATAAAGAACATTTAACATCCATATATAACCAGCTATGTAAAATTTAACATTCATTTATCCTGCAATAGATATGGTTCAATTGGTAACATACATTTTTGTCTTCTTCTTCTTCTAGGGGAAAGTCATTTCAAAGGAACTGAATGTAATCAGATTACGTTACGGAGTTTGGATAATCCAAAGTTTATGTTACTGATTACAATTTTGGACAGGTAACTATAATGGATTCAAATTAGAAAGTAACCTACCCAAACCTGGCTGTAAACTTTCATTTTTTAGGCTAGGTTGTAGCAACCTCATGATGGGTATAGGGCAAATTCGATCATCATGTAGTTGCCTAAACCTATCGACGTTACATTGAGCCAGGTGAATGGAATATGAATGACAGTCATCCAATATGCTGTAATATAAATAAGGCCATGCTGGTAAAACAAAGTGTCATCCCTCATCTTAAATAGCACCAACCACCACTGATTATACCATAACGTGATGATACATAAATACTATGTATTTTTCCTCAGCCCCAACTTCCTAGTCCCATCACTCCCTTTTCCCCTGGTACCTGGGGAGGGTATGTCTTTGGCTGGAAGGCCCCATGGAGGGAGCCGAAGGGTCCTAGGAGGGGGACAACGGTGGCTGCCATAGGGGCCAACCTCAGCATCACATGGGGATGGGGCAGCTATAGAGTAAAAAACAAATGTGTTCATTAAATTTGTATCTTGGCTTAAACAGGCATCATTGATATAGTTGATATAAAACAGTGATAAAACAGTAGTACTTCTCCATACATTTCTGTCTGGTGTCGCCAGCATTGGGGGAACAGGTGTGGGTAGTATACCAGGGGGTTGATGTTGGAAGAGGGTAGAGGTGTGCTGGTGTTGGTGGACCTCCGTGGACAGGTAGAGGGCGGTCTGCCAGAAGCCTGAACTCACCTCTTGATGCAGCACACAGGGCTCTGAAGAGGAAGAGCAGACATAACAAACACATTCCATGTAACTGTAATAATTTCTGCTATATTGTGTCTGAAGATATTACCTTATATAACAGGACCACATCAAAAGGCTCTATAAGGAGAATAGCAGTTAAGCAGGTGAAGATGTACCTGAGTAGGAACTACCCGCCGGTTGCTGGGCAGCAGATGGCAAAGCGCTCACTGAGAGCAGTGGGGTAGGAGCAGAAGTGTAATAGGTTTATTTATACACTCTTATAATAAAGGGTTCCAAAATGTTTCTTTGGCAGTCCCTATACATTTTTAAGTGTTTTGGTTCATGGTAGAACCATTTAGGTTTAATTTAGAACCCTCTGTGGAAAGGGTTCTTCAACAGATTCTCCTATGGCGACAGCTGAAGAACCCTTTTAGGTTCTAGATAGCACCATTTATTTTCTAAGAGTGTAGACAAATAAACAGACTCATGACATTGTAATTGATAATCTCTTCCCAATGATGTCAGACATTGTGACATTTACACTTACACAATGTGCCACCTCCCTCTAGGAAAAGCCCCAGTCATTTAGGAAATCCCAACAGTTACATAGCCAACTTGCCTGATACTAGCACAAGTGCAAAGTTTTACTATGGAGCTATATATCAAATCAAAGTTTATTGGTCGTGTACACAGATTTGCAGATGTTATTGTAGGTGCAGCGAAAAGCTTGGTTCTAGCAACAATGCAGAAACATAAGCATTTTGCTGCACCTGCAAATCTGTGTACTCGACCAATAAACTGATTTGATATATAGCTCCATAGTAACATATCAAATCTGTGTACTCGACCAATAAACTGATTTGATATATAGCTCCATAGTAACATATCAAATCTGTGTACTCGACCAATAAACTGATTTGATATATAGCTCCATAGTAACATATCAAATCTGTGTACTCGACCAATAAACTGATTTGATATATAGCTCCATAGTAACATATCAAATCTGTGTACTCGACCAATAAACTGATTTGATATATAGCTCCATAGTAACATATCAAATCATCCAAAGAAAACTTGATGACAGCTTGAAAACCAGGGGCTCTATTCAATCACATCCGCTTGAACCGACATCCGCATAGCAGTTGTTTTGGTTGTATCGGAGGTAGAACTATGCGCTGTCAAATATACCAGTGACTCCTGGCATTGTACCACCTGCTCCTCATTAGCATAGTGGTGAGTATCCCTGCTTGTCACGAGGGAGACGGGTTCAATTCCCCGACCAGGAGGGAGGACTGCTTTCGGGTGGCAGGTAGCCGAGTGGTTGGAGAGTTGGTCCAGTAACCGAAAGGTTGCTCGATCAAATCCCTGAGCTGACAAGGTAAAAATATGTCCTTCTGCCCCTGAACAAGGCATTTAGCCCACTGTTCCTAGATCATCTTTGTAAATAAGAATGTGTTCTTTAACTGGCATGCCTAGTTAAATAAAGTTTTTTTTATTTTTATTGTAATATATGGAGCTCTACACTTTTAATGATAGTCCCTGATAACTCCCTTGTGTTTAACAGCCAATCAGTATCACTCGAGGTTGAAGGTCAAGGGGATATGTAAATGAGCTGTCTTGCAGTTTGAAGTGTGCCTATGTAACAGTATAATTAAGTTGTTCAAATGGGTATTGCATAAAATGGGTATTATGCCACCTCCTGGTAGATTAGTGTGTTTACATTGTCTAATACAATCAGTGATATAAGTATGGGATTCTGGGTAATCCACAGGATTTATGTAGAATTGCTGTGGGTGAGTTGAAAATGTAGTGGTCCCAGGATATACATGTATAAAATCCACCTTTTGCATCGTACATTAGCAATTATGTTATTAGTAACTATTGTTCTTGGTTTGGCGTCAAATAAGCCACTCTTTATATGTTATTTGCCGAATCTCAGTTTTCCATGTGGGTTTCATGCTACTAGCTAAAGTGCCCTCTTTGAAGTTAGTAGCCTTGCACCCTGTATTATCGGCATATTCAACAGCGTTTAAGAAATATATTACCTTCAACAGTGTTATCTTGTGATCAAGGCATCAATATTTTGTGATTATTGGTGTTGTAAAAATATTAGCTAACAAGTTAGCACTTAGCATGTTTGACATTTCAGTGGAAGTATTACTACTGTCATCTTTTTGACAAACAGTTTAGCAAAAAAAATATGTCCCGTATTATCTGCATACGGTCCCCAGTTACTGGTCACCTTACTATTTTGTTCAATTACAAGATATATATCTGTTTAATTTTGTTCAAAAAAGAGACATCAACTTCGTATCTGAAGTGTTTACTAGATAGTTGACTAGTTGGCTAGCCTTCCGGTTAAAAAAAAGAAGACTTGCCTGTCAACTTTTCATTGCATAGCCCAATGCTCCCCCCTAAAGACCTAGTAATATTTTACATCAATAGCAGTCAATATTAATCGTCACCTTATTTCAGTCTCATCTGAAAGTTGTACATTTTTGGTAATCTTCACGAACCGTGGCTAACAAGTTGAATCAGCAATACAAAATTGGGTTTAATTATTTATTTACTAAATACCTAACTAATCACACAGAATGACATATACACAGAATGAATCATACCTTGATTACAAATTATATCATGAAGGAAAACGTCCCTAGCGGAGGGAACAGATATGACAGGTGGTTACACAAAGAAAAGGGGCTGGGTTTGAGTGAAAGCGTGGGAAGACTGAGGAACAAAGGGAGAAGCGATGTCTCTATCGTAAATACAGTATCTTATGCATTCTAAATTACAGCCCATTTGGAAAAGGAAAATGCAATACATATTTACTCTGAGCTGCGCTTCGGTAGGTTGGTGGGAGATGGAAGGCCGTGTTGCCCAACCGAGTCCTTTGTCTTTGAAGAATGTCTCTGGTGGTAAATTGGATACGTTGTAGTAACGTCGTTGCGTGGTAGACGGGATACTCTGTCTGTTCTTTCCTAGCCCACGTTTGTAGCTGCTGTTGCTAACTCAACGGCTAGGAGGTATCACTTCTGTAGTGAAGAGAGTTCAATGTTCATACCATTCGCAACCAAAGCTCACGCTGAGGTTGGCTTAGTTCTGTAGTTGACATGTTAGTCCTTTTAACATATGGACCGTCGTCCTCACATCCTCGGAACAGCAGATTACATTTTCGTCAAGGCTTTATACAGTAGAGCGAGAAGGGTGTGTTTGAAACGTTTTATAACCCGTGTCTCTTCACAGGGGCGGGCCACTGATTGAGCAGAGCCCTAACCTTATGAATAACCCAAATCTCTCATTTGGAAGCTAAAATTACATTTAATCTCTTCACCAATAATTTTATATTCCAACATTTAAATTGAACAACAATTCCATGTGAATCCGATAACTACTATGTGCAGACTTTCCACTGTAGAGTTTATGTCATCCTATTATTGATGATAATATCTCAGATGACAACTGAACTGACATCATATTCATTAAGTACCACCACATATGTTCAATTGGTCAGATTACCAGAATATAGTTCATTTCCTCCCAACCTTCTGATGTTCCCAGAATCTCTGTTAACCAAAGGATTTTCAAATGTCACATCAGTAGGGTAGAGAGAGGAAAAAGGGGGGAGAGGTATTTGACGGTCATAAACCTACCCCCAGGCCAACGTTATGACAATACTAATATATAAACTCAACAAAAAAAGAAACGTCCTCTCACTGTCAACTGCGTTTATTTTCAGCAAACAACTGAGACGTAAACTGAACAAGTTCCACAGACATGTGACTAACAGAAATGGAATAATGTGTCCCTGAACAAAGAGGAGGTCAAAATCAAAAGTAACAGTCAGTATATGGTGTGGCCACCAGCTACATTAAGTACTGCAGTGTATCTCCTCCTCATGGACTGCACCAGATTTGCCAGTTCTTGCAGTGAGATGTTTTCCCACTTTTCCACCAAGGCACCTGCAAGTTCCCAGACATTTCTGGGGGGAATGGCCCTAGTCCTCACCCTCCGATCCAACAGGTCCCAGACGTGTTCAATGGGATTGAGATCCGGGCTCTTCGCTGGCCATGGCAGAACACTGACATTCCTGTAATGCAGCAAATCACGCACAGAATGAGCAGTATGGCTGGTGGCATTGTCATGCTGGAGGGTCGTGTCAGGATGAGCCTGCAGGAAGGGGACCACATGAGGGAGGAGGAAGTCTTCCCTGTAACACACAGCTTTGAGATGGCCTGCAATGACAACAAGCTCATACCGATGATGCTGTGACACACTGCCCCAGACCATGACGGACCCTCCACCTGCAAATCGATCCCGCTCCAGAGTACAGGCCTCGGTGTAACGCTCATTCCTTAGACGATTAACGCAAATCCAGCCATCACCCCTGGTGAGAAAAAAACGAAACTCGTCAGTGAAGGGCACTCTTTGCCAGTTCTTTCTGGTCCGGCGACGGTGGGGTTGTGCCCATAGGCGACGTTGTTGACGGTGATGTCTGGTGAAGACCTGACTTACAACAGGCCTACAAGCCCTCAGTCCAGCCGTTCTCAGCCTATTGTGGACAGTCTGAGCACTGATGGAGGGATTGTGCGTTCCTGGTGTAACTCAGGCAGTTGTTGTTGCCATCCTGTACCTGTCCCGCAGATGTGATGTTCGGATGTACCGATCCTGTGCAGGTGTTGTTACACGTAGTCTGCCACTGCGAGGATGATCAATTGTCCGTCCAGTCTCCCTCTAGCGCTGTCTTAGACGTCTCACAGTACAGACATTGCAATTTATTGCCCTGGCCACATCTGCAGTCCTTATGCCTCCTTGCAGCATGCCTAAGGCAGGTTCACACAGATGAGCAGGGACCCTGGGCATCTTTCCTTTGGTGTTTTTCAGAGTCAGTAGAAAGGCCTCTTTTGAGTCCTACATTTTCATAACTATGACCTTAATTGCCTCTGTCTGTAAGCTGTTAGTGTTTTTATGACCGTTCCACGGGTGCATGTTCATTAATTATTCATGGTTCATTGAACATGCATGGGAAACAGTGTTTAAACCCTTTACAATGAAGATCTGTGAAGTTATTTGGATTTTTACAAATTATCTTTGAAAGACAGGCTCCTGAAAAAAGGAAGTTTCTATATATACACTGCTCAAAAAAATAAAGGGAACACTAAAATAACACATCCTAGATCTGAATGAATGAAATATTCTTATTAAATACTTTTTTCTTTACATACTTTTTTGAATGTGCTGACAACAAAATCACCCAAAAATTATCAATGGAAATCAAATGTATCAACCTATGGAGGTCTGGATTTGGGGTCACACTCAAAATTAAAGTGGAAAACCACACTACAGGCTGATCCAACTTTGATATAATGTCCTTAAAACAAGTCAAAATGAGGCTCAGTAGTGTGTGTGGCCTCCACGTGCCTGTATGACCTCCCTACAACGTCTGGGCATGCTCCTGATGAGGTGGCCGATGGTCTCCTGAGGGATCTCCTCCCAGACCTGGACTAAAGCATCCGCCAACTCTTGGACAGTCTGTGGTGCAACGTGGCGTTGGTGGATGGAGCGAGACATGATGTCCCAGATGTGCTCAATTGGATTCAGGTCTGGGGAACAGGCGGGCCAGTCCATAGCATCAATGCCTTCCTCTTGCAGGAACTGCTGACACACTCCAGCCACATGAGGTCTAGCATTGTCTTGCATTAGGAGGAACCCAGGGCCAACCGCACCAGCATATGGTCTCACAAGGGGTCTGAGGATCTCATCTCGGTACCTAATGGCAGTCAAGCTACCTCTGGCGAGCACATGGAGGGCTGTACGGCCCCCAAAGAAATGCCACCCCACACCATGAATGACCCACCGCCAAACCGGTCATGCTGGAGGATGTTGCAGGCAGCAGAACGTTCTTCACGGCGTCTCCAGACTGTCATGTCTGTCACATGTGCTCAGTGTGAACCTGCTTTCATCTGTGAAGAGCACAGGGCGCCAGTGGTGAATTTGCCAATCTTGGTGTTCTCTGGCAAATGCCAAACGTCCTGCACAGTGTTGGGCTGTAAGCACAACCCCCACCTGTGGACGTCGGGCCCTCATACCACCCTCATGGAGTCTGTTTCTGATCGTTTGAACAGGCACATGCACATTTGTGGCCTGGTGGAGGTAATTTTGCAGGGCTCTGGCATTGCTCCTCCTGCTCCTCCTTGCACAAAGGCAGAGGTAGCGGTCCTGCTGCTGGGTTGTTGCCATCCTACGGCCTCCTCCACGTCTCCTGATGTACTGGCCAATCTCCTGGTAGCGCTCTGGACACTACGCTGACAGACACAATACTTTGAGATCAGGAGACTGGCTAGGCCACTCCAGGACCTTGAAATGCTTCTTACGAAGCCACTCCTTCGTTGCCCGGGCGGTGTGTTTGGGATCATTGTCATGCTGAAAGACCCAGCCACGTTTCATCTTCAATGCCCTTGCTGATGGAAGGAGGTTTTCACTCAAAATCTCACGATACATGGCCCCATTCACTCTTTCCTTTACACGGATCAATCGTCCTGGTCCCTTTGCAGAAAAACAACCCCAAAGCATGATGTTTCCACCCCCATGCTTCACAGTAGGTATGGTGTTCTTTGGATGCAACTCAGCATTCTTTGTCCTCCAAACACGACTAGTTGAGTTTTTACCAAAAAGTTATATTTTGGTTTCATCTGACCATATGACATTCTCCCAATCTTCTTCTGGATCATCCAAATGCTCTCTAGCAAACTTCAGACGGGCCTGGACATGTACTGGCTTAAGCAGGGGGACACGTCTGGCACTGCAGGATTTGAGTCCCTGGCGGCGTAGTGTGTTACTGATGGTAGGCTTTGTTACTTTGGTCCCAGCTCTCTGCAGGTCATTCACTAGGTCCCCCCGTGTGGTTCTGGGATTTTTTCTCACCGTTCTTGTGATCATTTTGACCCCACGGGGTGAGATATTGCGTGGAGCCCCAGATCAAGGGAGATTAGCAGTGGTCTTGAATGTCTTCCATTTCCTAATAATTGCTCCCACAGTTGATTTCTTCAAACCAAGCTGCTTACCTATTGCAGATTCAGTCTTCCCAGCCTGGTGCAGGTCTACAATTTTGTTTCTGGTGTCCTTTGACAGCTCTTTGGTCTTGGCCATAGTGGAGTTTGGAGTGTGACTGTTTGAGGTTGTGGACAGGTGTATTTTAAACTGATAACAAGTTCAAACATGTGCCATTAATACAGGTAGCGAGTTGAGGACAGAGGAGCCTCTTAAAGAAGAAGTTACAGGTCTGTGAGAGCCAGAAATCTTGCTTGTTTGTAGGTAACCAAATACTTATTTTCCACCATAATTTGCAAAAAAATTCATTAAAAATCCTACAATGTGATTTTCTGGATTTTTTTTTTTTCATTTTGTCTGTCATAGTTGAAGTGTACCTATGATGAAAATTACAGGCCTCTCTCATCTTTTTAAGTGGGAGAACTTGCACAATTGGTGGCTGACTAAATACTTTTTTGCCCCACTGTAAATGCCAACACAGACCGTTGGGTAAATTGGAAAACTACTCTACTAGAGGCTGTGAACAAGCGATTCGGAGGCTTTTTCTCTCTGAGCCATTACTGTGTCGCCACCATGCTCGATGCTAGGTACAAGGACCGCTACTTCGATGCAGACAAGAAACAGGGTTTACGTGAAATGTTAGACACAGCTGGACAAGATGAAAACGGACACAGTGACAGTGCACACCGAGGAAGAGAGGCCACGGACAGACAGAGCTGAAACTTCACTGCTTGACATGCATCATGAAATCCTGGTTGAGACGGAACAAATGAACAATGAAACAGCACAGCAAGTAAGTGAAAGATATAGGTTTTGATTATGTTTTACTGGTAATGGGGACATACGTAAATGCCAACAAAATAACTTTTTGGTCAGTGTGTGTGTGTGTGTTTCAACTATTTAACTGTACTATAATGCTTAAAAGGCCGCTAAAATTGTAAATATCGGTTATCGGTATCGTTTTTTTAGGCAAGGAAAATATTGGATATCGGTATCGGCCCAAAATATTATATCTGTACATCCCTATCCTCTGTGTCTTTGAACTCACAGCTGCGTGCTCTCAGTCAATACCTGCCTGTTCATTGAACTTGTGTGCCCAAAACTGATGTCTCTCGAACACAGTCTTCCTGCGTGGTGAGCAGTAATTTTCAAACACTTTCATCACCTCGGACAGTTTTTTGTTTTCCCAGTTTCTTGTTTTCCGGGTGGCATATGTGATCTCCATTGTGTTGTATATCTCCAGTGCGTCATTGCCGATGCAGTGTAGCAAAACTGCTCTTTTCCTAGCCCCTGACTTTGTTACCATTTCCGCCAATTTTCTGCGTGGTTTCCAGTCAATGACAACAGAGATGGTGTTGTAAACGACTGCATTGCTGCTAATCCCAAGCTTGATAGCTAACAATATCAAAGTATGTTGTTTCACCCAAGTTAGCATTAGCCTGCTAAATAGCCACTAGTTTTAGCAGCCTGCTGGTGAAGTCTGCATTCTCACTCATTCAACTACCACTGGACATTTTCCTCCGTTTTTTTGTTTAATCTTCTGCCACTTCTGACACCATGTCGTGCTCTAGATGGCATATATATAATTGACTTGACAATGGAGACTGAAGTACTTTTACTTATAGCTTTATATCTGAAGCATGGTAACGATTAACACTGTTCACGCAGGTGTGACCTTCCTGTTCCCGTCCCTCAAGTCAGTAAGTCAACACAGGAAGGAGCAATGGATGGATAGTTCATTTATTTCCAAAGCTGCAATGATGTGACACGCAGTACGAATGACTGGTCAGTAGTCGACGGGATATAAATAGCACTCCCACAGCAACTCTCCATAAATCTGCTGTTTAAAATACTAACAAAAAACCTATCCAAATGTCTATGTCATTATGATCGTATAGTGGATTTAACTATTTCGAAGTTTCCACATGTAATCTCATATTTACAACATCAGAATAAACTATCATCCATTTAAGTATTCAAAATATATAAAAATTAACCTGAAATTACTCAATGCCACACTCTTGTGGCGAAGAAATACAATACAACAAAAATGTACCACATATTTTCCTAAGCTAACAAAATCAGGCTAATACGCTGGCTGGTGCTCATGAGTTAAGTCTGGTTCATCCTTGGGAGCAATTTCCAAACGCCTGAAGGTACCACGTTCATCTGCAACTGCACATGGGGACAAAGATCGTACTTTTTGGAGAATTGTCCTCTGGTCTGTTGAAACATAAATAGAACTGTTTGGCCATAACGACCATCGTTATGTTTGGAGGAAAATGGGAGAGGCTTGCAAGCCAAAGAACACCATCCCAACCGTGAAGCATGGGGGTGGCAGCATTATGTTGTGGGGGTGCTTTGCTGCAGGAGGGACTGGTGCACTTCACAAAATTGATGGCTTCATGAGGGAGGAAAATTATGCTGAAGCAACATCTCAAGACATCAGTCAGGAATTTAAAGCTTGGTCGCAAAGGGGTCTTCCAAATGGACAATGACCCCAAGCATACTTCCAAAGTTGTGGCAAAATGGCTTAAGGACAACAAAGTCAAGGTATTGGTGTGACCATCACAAAGCCCTCACCTCAATCCTGTAGAAAATTTGTGGACAGAACTGTAAAAGCATGTGCGAGCAAGGAGGCCTACAAACCTGACTCAGTTACACCAGCTCTGTCAGGAGGAATGGGCCAAAATTCACCCAATTTATTGTTGGAAGCTTGTGGATTGCTACCCGAAACGTTTGACCCAAGTTAAACCATTTAAAGGTCATGCTACCAAATACTGATTGAGTGTATGTAAACTTCTGACCCACTGGGAATGTAATGAAAGAAATAAAAGCTGAAGTAAATCATTCTCTCTACTATTATTCTGACATTTTACGTTCTTAAAATAAAGTGGTGATCCTAACTGACCTAAGACAGGGAAATTTTACTTGGATTAAATGTCAGGAATTGTGAAAAACTGAGATGAAATGTTTTTCGCTAAGGTATATTTAAACTTCCAACTTCAACTGTATACAGTGGGGCAAAAAAGTATTTAGTAGGCCACCAATTGTGAAAGTTCTCCCACTTAAAAAGATGAGAGAGGCCTGTAATTGTCATCATAGGTACACTTCAACTATGACAGACAAAATGAGAGAAAAAAATCCAGAAAATCACATTGTAGGATTTTTAATGAATTTATTTGCAAATTATGGTTTACAGGCCTCTCATCTTTTTAAGTTGGAAAACTTGCACAATTGGTGACTGACTAAATACTTTTTTTGCCCCACTGTATGTTAAGCAGGCGTTTCTTGACAGGGTATCACGTCTGATGCAGATGCAGTTGAGCTTATTTCTCAAGTCAGTTGTTCGAATGGAGATAGGAGTGTTTCAAACATGTTCTCAAATGCCATTGAAATGGCAGCAGCGATATGAGAACCAGCACATTCTTGAGCATGAAATATGGCTTTCCTCGGTACGAAGTCCTCATTGACCCACTGTGCTGTCAAACTCGTAATGCTCATTGGGCTGATATCGCTGGTCCAATTGTCTGTGGTGAAGCTAATAGCAGTGACGCCCATAGCAAGTAGCTCATGGATGTGAGTTTCAACAATGCTGTGTAACTCCGGTAGGGCAACATCTGAAAAATAGCGCCTACTTGGTCGTGTGTACCGGTGCTCGATCAGTCAGCGAAAGCCAACATCATCCACAACGGAGAACGGTTGATTGTCAAGGGCCATGAATTCCATTATCTTGGCATTAATGGATTTCACCTTTGAGTTGTCTCTCTGAAATGTTCTTACTTTTTCAAATGACTGCTCGATCCACACAGCAGACATTGTGGGCTAGGTTAGGAATGCTGTGTTGCACGTGTAGCGCTATATTCTTTGTGGCGTCATTACGTCATGTACCTACGTTATATAGGCATGCACGGTAGCTTTGACATCGGTTTTGCACATCGCCGTTAAACTAGACATTGGGCCGATGCAAAATAAGTTGCATCAGCTCAGGCTAAGGCTATGTCAGCTAGCAATAGCATAGAACAGTTTGTGCATGCTATGGAAAAAAAGGGCCCACATGTTAAGCAATCACGAGCGCAGTCAGAACAAAGACAGGCCGCTCGCTCAACCAGCAGCAGCCAAAGACTTGTGGAAAAACACACAAACCAAAGAGGTGCCCTGCATTTAGTGTTGAGTGTGAAAGGTGTGGAAAGAGAAATCACTTTGCAGCTGTGTGTAGGTCAGGGACAGATGTTGCTCTTGTTGAAACAGAGGTTAGGGAAGTGGACATGTTGTTCATAGGTGCAGTGACACAAGCACACGAGATGCTGGCTGGCACACAAACTGCGTATAGGGGGACAGGCGGTCAACTTTAAGTTAGACATAGAAGCTGAAGCTAATGTGTTCGCACAAGCAATAGCAGACAAATTGTCCAAGCAATTCAAAGTGAAAGAGACTGAGACTGTACTCGAAGCCTATGGAGGCACCCGCATCAAACCAAAGGGCATCATGACATTGCAAGTGCACACGTGGCACAAACAAGCCCATCTACAGTTCTATGTTACAGATGCATCTGACACACCACTGCTAGGCAGAGAGGCATGTGTGCAGCTTGACCATATATGAAAAGTTGCAAGAGTTGCATGCTATGCTCCACCTTGCATCTGTGTTTAAAGGACTATGTGAGTTTCCAGGCCAACACCACATTTACATTGATCCAAAAGTCCCTCCTGTTGTTCATGGATGTAGGAAAATCACATATGCTGTGCTTGACAAGAGACATTGGACATTCAAGAGCAGAGGGGTGTGGTCAGCAAAGTAACCAAACCATCAACGTGGGGTAGCAGCCTATTCCTAACAGAAAATGTAAATGTCTCTCTTAGGGTGTGTGGAACAAGGCCATACAGCACCAACACTTCTCCATTCCCACCTCAGAGGATGTGCAATGCAAGAAGATCTTCACTATCATAGATGAGAAGGAGGCGTATTGGCAAATAAAGCTGAATGAGGAATCAGCTGATCTCTGCACATTCAATACCACATGGGGTAGGTACCGGTTTAATCGCTTACCATAAAAAGGCATTTCAGCAGATTAACTCCAGAGTTATGGTGACATTGATGGTGTCTATGTAATTGCAGATGACACGATAATTGCAGCAGCCACCAAAGAAGAGCATGGCCACATTCTACAGCAGGTGATGGACAGAGCTATCCGTCTGAATGTGAAGTTAAATGCTGAGAAGATATATTACATGGTAAGTGAAGTACATCATCAGTGCAGACAGGGTTAAAGCAGACATCTCCAAGGTGACAGCAATCACACAGATTCCCCTACAAGAAGACAGAAAATATCTACAGAGGTTACTGGATATGACACGTTTCCTAACCCAGTTTAACCAAGATGAAGCCACGCTCACTGCACCACTCAGAATGCTCCTCAGGAAGGACATGGCATGGCAGTGGCACCCAGAACTACAAGCAGCACTGGAGAGACTGAAAAAAGCTATCTCCACTACGGCGCTGCTGAAATTCTTCCAATTCACAGGAAGAGATTGAAATACAAGCGGATGCATCCAAAGATGGAGTTGGAGCTGTTCTGATGCAAAGTTAACAGCCTATAGCCTTTGCATCCAGAGCTCTGTCTGGGGCAAAACAAAATTATGCCCAGATAAAAAAAGAACTCCTGGCAATCGTGTTCGCACTGAAGAGGTTTCACCAGTATGTCTATAGTGTCCCGGTCAGTTCAATCTGACCACAAACCACTTGAGGCTATAACCACCAGGCTTATTGGAAAGGCGCCTGCCTGTCTTCAAAGGATGCTCCTTCAAATACAGAAATATGACATTCACATCGTCTACACCCCAGGTAAAGACATGTTAATAGCAGACACGCTATCCAGGGATGTACCCCAGACTGCCACACATGAAGTGTGACCTCAGTGACGAGAAAGTCATTTATGCAGTCTCCACACATCAGCCACTGGAGGGTGCTGTTATGCAACAGCTGAGAGCAGTCACAGATGCAGACAGTGAGATGTAGCTGCTGAGGAACCTACACAGAGATGGATGGCCACACAAGAAGAAAAGTGCACCACTGAAAGTGGAAACCTGTTGGCACATCAGAGACTCTCTTTACATTGAAGATGTACTGCTCATGGTAAACAAAGGTATTATCATTCCCAAAGACTTTTTAGAACTGAGGTACTGTCGGACAAGACATCGGGTACTGTCATAGCAAAGTTTAAAGCTGTGTTTGCTAGACATGGTATTGCAGCTGAACTGATTGCAGATCATGTACCCTTTTCAAGTGCTGAGATGGATCATGTTTGCAAAAGAGTGGGGTTTCAAAATCATTCATTCTAGTCCAGGGTTTCCCCAGTCAAAGGGAATGGCTGAGAGGACCATTAAGTCAGTGAAAAACATGCTCACGTCGACAGCACAGACAGGTGTTGACCCTCACACAGCTCTACTGAACCTGAGAAACACACCTGTCACGGGTCTGCAGTACTCTTCTGCTCAGCTACTCATGGGACATGTCCTACGCTCCGACCAACCTACAAGTAAAGGAGCCCTTCAGCCAGAAATGTCCAGCATGGCTTGAAACGCAGATAGCTGCAGCAGAAGACAATCTATGACAAAACAGCGTCACCACTTCCTTCGTTTCGGGAGGGAGAGAGAGCGTGCATGGAGAGGTACAAAAGGATGACAGCCAGAAACAGTGGTGAGAATCAGAATAAGAGATGAACCGTGATCATATGATATCATCACACCCGCAGGAGCTCGCTACCGCTGAAACAGAAAGCACCTCAAACCTGACAGAACAGCCAGGTATAGGGCTAACAAAGAAGTCACAATCACTGACTCTGATTCAGACCAGGAGGTCGAAGAGGAAACACAAAGACACAAATGAACACAGACAGAACATGACAAATGACAGAACACCAGAACCCTCTCATAGAGAATCACACCAGTCAATGCACCAGAGTAGGCAGGTGCATTAAATGATCAGTGAGGCTACAGGACTATGTGCTTGAGTGAGTCAGGGGTAAAACCTGGTATTGTAAGTGAAACTAGACCACCACCTACCTTTGACGCAGTATTAAAAATACTATATTCTTCTTAAAAAGTGATGTTTACTTGCAAGCTCTAGCTAAGGGGGGTGTAATATTTTTTAACCTTCATTTAACTAGGTAAGTCAGTTAAGAACAAATTCTTTACAATGACAGCCTAGGAACATTGGGTTAAACTGCCTTGCTCAGGGGCAGAACAACAGATTACCCTGTCAACTCGGGGATTTGATCTGGCAACCTTTCAGTTACTGGCCCCACGCTCTAACCACTAGGCTACCTGCCACCCCATCATCTTTAATGATAGTCCATAACTCCCTTGTATTTAACAGACAATCAGTATCACTTGAGGTTGAAGGTCAAGGAGATATGTAAATGAGCTGTCTTGCAGTTTGAAGTTTACCTGCGTGAACGGTGTTAATCGTAACCATGCTTCGGATATAAAGCTAAAAGTAACAGTACTTCAGTCTCCATTGTCAAGTTCATTCTACCGTGCCATCTAGAGCACGACAGGCATTATACTTAGGCTGATTAGAAATCCTCATGATTTTGTTTAATGATTTTCAATTTGAGCGTCATTATTTCTATATAGTCTACACTTTCTCGTTCTGAACTTGTAACTTGTTGTGGCTTTGCGACAATGATCAAGAGCAGCTGCTCACCGATTTGACAGCTCCACCACAGTTACACCTCCTGAGTCATGACACCGCTAAAACATTAGCTATGCAGGTGTCGGCTATTGTCGGTTAATGCTTGATCTGATTGAATCTAGGTCAAGGTGTGTTTCACAGGACAGACTAGTTCCAATGACTACACAGTCTAAAAAACACAAATGATGCATGTTATGGGTTACATAATTAGAATAATCCAATTGAGGACTTTGGCTTTACAAATCCATTTAATTCATTTGGGAGGCATTCTTCCCAAGGACGCATGACCGGTAATGCTGTTAGTGAATGCTGATACACTAAACAGTTACATACATCAGGCTAGGTGCTCACCTTTACTGCAAGGTAGAGGACAGACTACTCATGTATTCTACTACATTAAATGTGTACTGTCTTTGGGTGTGTGCCAGCGGGCCAGATTACTGGCCACATTATGAGACAAAAGTCCATAGAGAATCACCAGCGCATATAACCTGCAATTAACTCACTTTGCTGAAAACCTCCTGTGAACATAAAAAGCAACAAATCCCCCTTGGATTATGCTTCTTCATCATGCATGGTGTTTCTATAGTGAAAGAAGCGTTGGGAGTTTCATAATGGATTGTTAGAATCTCTTTAGGGTGATGCCCTCCCTATGGGTTGAATGGAGGACAGATGAGAGAGAACTGATCCCTCTCTCTGCATGGCGTAAATCCCTTGGTGAGAGATGGGGTTTGTATGGGGCAGAGTTGATGCAATACTATGGGGAGGTGGCAGTATCGAGCCTGAGGCAATAGAGAGAGAAAACAGTAGCCCTCCGGGACTACCCCCCTTGATGACCACTGACGAAAGTCCTTCACTGTTGTGTAGCGTGTTTACACAGACAAATCCATGAGACAAATCCATGTCACATATCCTTGAATGTAGCCCATTACAGGTTGTGAGCCACATATACCACAAAACAAATTGCGGTTGTTGAATGACAGAATCCAGCTCTGAGACACTGTGTATTATGTTTATCTTTAATTAACTAGGCAAGTCGGCTAAGAACAAATTCTTATTTACAATGACGGCCTACCCCGGGCCAAACCCTAACCCGAACAAAGTTGGGCCATTTGTGCACCGCCCTATGGGACTCTCAATCACAGCCAGTTGTGATACACCCTGGAATTGAACCAGGGTCTGTTGTAATGCCTCCAGCACTGAGATGCAGTGCCTTAGACCACTGTGCCACTCAGGAGCTAGTCTACTTGGACAAGACCTTACATGCTGGCTGCTGTTTATGTTCCTTCCCTCACAGTGCAGTGGTGGTTTATTTGGACTGGGGTCTTGGGTCAATGATGTATATAAACCCTGGATTGCTGATGCTATTTATTGGCCACTAAGAGGCTTTGAAGCCCCCGGTCGGCCATATTGGCACTCCCCAGTAGGCGTAGTCCTCTATAGGAACGGATGGAATTCCACAGTATTTCAATTAAATGTTTAAAGGACAGAATAACATGTATTTAAGTTTTTTTTTTTATTGTAGTGGGGACAGTAACATTAGTCATCTAGAAAAAATGATACCAAGATGGAGGCACGGGGGCTTCAACACAGTGCCCCCTATCAGTTATCTAGTGTATATATAAATCATTGGGTTAAACCTGTGCTTGGAGCTGTCAGTCCGTGGGGTAGGTATGTCCTCCCTTACTTTACTTCCTGGCTGTTTGTTTGTCATCACAGTGCAGTGGCTGCCTTGACCTCTCTAACCCCTCTGGGCCTGAGAGATCCAATGGTTTGATCCCTCCATTCTCATAAAAATTGTTAAATCTTCTTGGATTGATGAGGAATAGAAAATTGTTATGGTTGAGAGGGATGAGGCAAAAGGTATGGCAATTAAGCCCGGTAACCCAACGGATTGGCCTAACTGATACTGCAAATTAAGAAATCATGTGACTGAACTAAATAGAAAGAAAAATAAATTATACTATGAAACAACATATAAATTATATAAAGAATGATAGTAAATTGCTTTGGGGCACCTTAAATGAAATTTTTGGAGAAAAAAAGCCAACTCGGCTCCTTCATTTATTGAATCAGATGGCTCATTCATCACAAAGCCCACTGATATTGCAAAGCACTTTAATGACTTTTTCATTGGCAAGATAAGCAAACTTAGGGATGACATGCCAGAAACAAACGTTGACACTACACATCCAAGTATATCGGACCAAATTATAAAAGACAAGAATTGTACTTTTGATTTCCATGAAGTCAGTGTGGAAGAGGTGAAAAAATGATTGTCTCAACAATGACAAGCCAATCAACAATGACAAGCCACCGGGGTCTGACAATCTGGATGGAAAATTACTGAGGATAATAGCAGACAATATTGCGACTCCTTTTTGCCACATCTTCAATTTAAGCCTACTAGCGAGTGTGTGTCCTCAGGCCTGGAGGGAAGCTAAAGTCATTCCGCTACCCAAGATTAGTAAAGCCTCCTTACCTGGCTCAAATAGCCGACCAATCAGCCTTTTACCAACCCTTAGTAAACTTCTGGAAAAAATTGTGTTTAACCAGATGCAATGCTATTTCACAGTAAACAAATTGACAACAAAATTTCAGCATGCTTATAGGGAAGGACACTCAACAAGCACAGCACTTACACAAATGACTGATGATTGGCTGAGAGTAATTGGTGATAAAATGATTGTGGGGGCTGTCTTGTTAGACTTCAGTGCAGCTTTTGACATTATCGATCAGTCTGCTGCTTCAAAAACTTGTGTTATGGCTTTACACCCCCTGCTATAATGTGGATAAAGAGTTACTTGTCTAACAGAACACAAAGGGTGTTCTTTAATGGAAGCCTCTCAAATATAATCCAGTTAGAATCAGGAATTCCCCAGGGTAGCTGTTTAGGCCTCTTGCTTTTTAAAATTTTTACTAACGACATGCCACTGACTTTGAGTAAAGCCAGAGTGTCTATGTATGCAGATGACTCAACACTATACTTGTCAGCTACTACAGCGACTGAAATGACTGCAACACTCAACAAAGAGCTGCAGTTAGTTTCAGAGTGGGTAGCAAGGAAGAAGTTATCCCTAAATATTTCTAAAACTAAAGCATTGTATTTGGAACAAAACACTCACTAAACCCGAAACCTCAACTAAATCTTGTAATAAATCATGTGGAAACTGAGCAAGTTGAGATGACCCTAAACTGTAAACTGTCATGGTCAAAACATATTGATGCAGTAGTAGCTAAGATGGGGAGAAGTCTGTCTATAATAAAGGGGTGCTCTGCCTTCTTAACAACACCATCAACAAGGCAGGTCCTACAGGCCGTAGTTTTGTCGCACCTTGACTACTTTTCAGTTGTCACAAAAAGGACTTTGCAATTGGCTCAGAACAGGGCAGCACAGCTGGCCCTTGGATGTAAACAGAGAGCTAATATTAATAATATGCATGTCAATCTCTTCTAGCTGAAAGTGGAGGAGAGATTGACTTCATCACTACTTTTATTTATGAGAGGTTGAATGCACCGAGCTATCTGTCTAAACTACTGGTACACAGCTCGGACACCCATGCATACCCCACAAGACATGCCACGAGGTCTCTTCACAGTCCCCAAGTCCAGGACAGACTATGGGAGGCACACAGTACTATATAGAGCCATGACTACATGGAACTCTATTCCACATCAAGTAACTGACACAAGCAGTAAATTTGATTAAAAGAAACAGATTAAAAAAACACCTTATGGAACAGCGGGGACTGTGAAGCAACACAAACATTGGCACAGGCACACGCACACACAAAAAAACATCTGTAAATGTGAAATATGTAAATGTATTGTAATGTTTTTAAAATTGTATCAACTGCCTTAATTCTGCTGGACCCCAGGAAGAGTAAGCAGCAGCTAATGGGGATCCATAATACATACAAATAAAGACAATATTAGCTGGAAGTTAACCACACCTGTTCTCTAAATTTCATCCTTGTCTGCACACAAAAAAGAGACACCAATGAAGGAGATGTATGGGAAAATGGCCAAGAATATGGAACACACGCACATACTCTGAAGAAAAAATACTTAGATACAGTAGCCTACATTGTAAATTAAGGGTAAGTATTTCCATAATATCAATTAGCAGGAAACAGTCCAAGTCCAACTAAGTTGGCAGCCCTCTCTGGGAGCATGTCATAGTAAAGAACTGGTTGAGCTGATAATTCAAACACACTCACACAGTTGTCTTTACTTGCTGACAGATTCCAACATGGTTCTCAGCTCTCTGACTGAAACAGTCTCCAAACATCTTCTCCATTCAAAATAGTGTCAAAGACACAACAACCGATAAAATCAGCTAATAATAAATACATTGTGCAGAAGCTCATACCATATTATGGATACCAGATCATGTTTATTCGTACCCATGTTACAAATCATTAACAATGAGTAAATCTGGACAAACATTTTGACATTTTCAAAGATCGATCACACATATACATACCTATCTATTGCTCCATCTGCCAATGAGTGTCAGCCAACCTTAGCAGCAAATCAAAAAGCAGGCAAGTGGCTTACTCCAAGGAAAACACCCGTATCAGACTTTGGAAGTGATTCAATATCCACCCTCTCCAGCATGAAAGACTCCTTTGGCTCTGACACAACCTGCTGTGTCTGTCTGTGGGGTCTGTAGTGCCAGGTAACACTCAGCTTATGCAAATACTTCCTCTACCTCGCTCTCTCACTCACCCTCCCTCTTTCTAGCACTCTCTCCTCCTCACCTACTCTCTCTCTATCATGCACACTCAGTCACTTATACAGCCCAATAAATGGTCATTGGGGACACATGGGGATGTTGATTCTCTAAAGGGGGATGTGACACAGAACATTTAACCCATTTTATAACCCAAATAATCACAACTACTATGCGTTAGACCAGAAATCTGTGCTGCCCTAGGAATGCCCAACTTAATACCCATTACACATGATACATGACTGCTATGTATGAATACTGGCTATAGGGGTTTAAAACATTATGGAAATTATTGGAAGAGGACATACTACATTGCATATACTATGACCTGCCATACAGGTCAATTAAATGGCCAAGCTTAACTTTCCATTTAGAATACAGAGAATTCATTAAGCACTGTCTAATCTTCCACTACTTAAGTGAGTAACCTTTATCTAAATTGCATTAAACCAGCTTAAGGTTTTAGCAGCTCTTCTTGGCATTGGTTGCTCTGTGCTGTACACAAACATTAGATTCTGAGCATGTACAGTACAGAGAAGTGACATGAATGGGCTGAACCTCTCTTTTCATTGGTCTGAACACAGCCACCTTACTGTGTTTACATCCTTTTTAAAGCTGCTTTATTAGGCTGCCCAACATAGTGGACAGCTGCTTCTCTACTGAATGACAAATATACAAATATGAAATAGTGTATCTTTGTCTTCCTATTAGAGCTCATTGTACAATTTAATTGTAGGCTTCTAGAAAACAAAGATACACTGTCTTCAGACCTACTGCCCTCGAGTTCATGTCCTCTGGCTCCAGTCGTCACTGTTACTTACCAACAGAGTAAAATACCATTAACTATCACTAGTGACTAATGGTAATCTCATTAGGACTCCTAAGCTCCTGATTTGATTTTTCACTTAACGAGCAACAGGAGTGTGAACAACAGGTGGAATTATAGGTTGTAGTGTAGCCAGAGTTTCTCATTCAGCTGTTATATAGAGTGACATAAGTCAGGGGGATAAATCACTATTAAAATCATCTCACTGTGATGGAGCTGCAGTGAGCAGGAAGAGACTCCAGGGATTTTCTGTTTCACCAAGCTCAAGTAATTTATTAAACCCAACCATACACATCAAGTCCTCAAAGCTAGGGACTGCAAACACAGTTGCACTTCTACATGATGGTATCTCTCCGCTTCCTGGAGGACATATGTTGTGTTCAGAAGTGGGAAAATCGGAAAATAGTACAACTTGTAAACTGGGAGCAATGAGTGTGCATTCACATGCCTTCAACTCATTGAGAACACCAATTGGCTGATGGCAAACAAGCTGTAGGCTGTACTTTCAGTTTATGGTTATCATGCTTGTAAACAAAAAGAGTTAAAAACATGTTAGATGGCTTTTTCTAAATGTTTTGTTCCCTTTAACTGCAGAAAATGCTGTTAGAGGTCATTTCCTTAGTACTGTATGTGACATCAGCGTTCAGCATGTGGGAGAAGTCGGAGCTCAGATGGTAGACAAGTTTCCCACTAGTAATTAGCAGTTGGAGGGGTGTTCAAGTGGACTTTTCCCAGTCCTATGCTGGTATTTGAGAACACTATTTGAAAAGTCGCCTAAAGCGTGAGAGGAATACTGATGCTGAGGGTTCAGAACGAGGATGACTGGCTACTATTCTGAACTGTGTGGTGAGCTTTCTGGCACCCAGAGCTGCTGAGGCATCACCCAAGTGATGTTCCACAGAGTGGAAGAGAAGTCCAGTGGCTATAAGAATCAGGCTGGTTCCCAGACTTGCCCTCAACAAGATCAGCAGCACACTCCATCTGCCATCCTCTGACCAGCTCTCTCCAATCAAGCCATGAACTGACCCCCTCCATCTTCAGAGGATACAGCTTTTAAAGACTTGGCCTCTATTGGCTGACCTGTCATGATTGCTCATTTGTTTGCTTAAAGTGCTTTGAGATATGAAAAGCGATTAACTAGATGTTATGAACACAGAATTATATTTGAGATTCCTGAAGAACATGCTCACAGTCACAGATCTGATCTCACATCCCTTCAGCCTTGCGTGTACCCATATTGGCCCAAACTCCAATAAATACACACTTAATTTGTCCATACTGTACGCTGCTTGGTCCCCAGATGATTTCAGTGTGACAGGAATAGTTGTGTTGCACTAGAATTGCCCTCAAATGACAGCTCTGGCACACTGTTCCTAATGCCCACTAACGAATGAGGCAAGTAGCTACCCTTCCAATGGGATCCCATTAGACTGAACATAAGGCGGTTATTGGATGAGGCTTTGGGATGAGCTGTTCTCCTCAGTTAGCCAATTCCACTCTTACCGACCTGCCAAATCCATTTAGCTGGGGTAGGGGTTAAATGGGGGTAACCCTAAACCCGTGGTCCATTAAGGACCCATCTGGACCCTAGCCATGGCCCTGTCAACCCCTAAAACAACATATCATTAATGTGCCAATCCAACCCTCACCCAGCAGTGAGGGTGTGGCTAACAAGGACAGAGGTAACATTTGCATTCTGAGTTAGATTTTAACAAACCAGGGCTAGTACCTTGTACCGGAAGAAATCGCTCCATTCCGCAACACTGCAATGTTTCCATAAGAGACAAAACAATTGAATAGGTAGACGCACTTTATTCCTAAAACAGAAGCTGCACCATCTGTAGCGGCACACATTTATATGTACACACATATACACACAATTCTCTAAATCTGTCATATAAAATATATAATCTGACAACCTGTACCTCATATCCCATTTATCTGAATGCATTGAATTACTGTGCAACAGACTCCGCCACTTTGGCTGAGCTGTAAATCATGTCCACTCAAAAGGAGGGGATATAAATGCCCAGCCTACATAAATCTGTACATCAGGGCAATACCCTTTGAAAAAATAATACTCTAAAAGTGGCCTACAGCAAATTCACTTGAGCGGGTTTTGGTTTTGTAATTGAGAAAATTACTTTACATTTTAAACCAATTCCTTTTAAAGTGAAATGGCAATACACAACCTTTAGATTTTGTATATATAAAAGATAAAGAAATACAAATGACATTTAAAAACTTACAATAAATAATATATATATATGCAGGCATTTCATTAAGATAAAATTTTATCAGAAGATTGAAATCTAAGATTATTAAAAAGACTATTCTTCTTTATGAAAAGTCCCTTATCATCCAAAATGGACACTTGGCATTTGATTGATAGGCTAGGACACCTCCAGTGCTGCCATGGAGAAGCTGGCTGGGGGGGATTCCTTATGGCCATGCCCCCAACCTGCAGTGTTGAGGATCCATCCACTTCAGGGAATCCCCTACAATTTGTTTCATGATGAGGTCCATACATCCCCCTTGATATCCTTGTTCAGAGCATGTTCATGATAAAGTTGTACATCTGGTTGAGCACCACAAAGTGAACAGGCAGACAGGAGCGCCGGTCCTGAGTGGCAGGGTCACACGTCAGCCAGGAGAGGGCGTTGTACTGCTCCAGCACAAACCTTTCAGGGGAAGAGAGCACATCTCTAGGTATAACTAAATATACATTCAATTTTTTCTGCCTATCAAATCAATTTATTGCCCATTTGTTATTTCATATGGCTTCCAATCCATTTGAGCAGTGTACCTGAGCACATCTGAGGTGTGGTTGGAGTCCAGAGGGTGGGAGTGTTTGCTGTGGAGGAGCTCGTCTGATTGGACCGAGGACACGTGGAGGTGCAGGGAGGCCTGGGGAGGGACGACAGAAGGTCAGCTAGAAGAACACCTGAACATCACACCAGTTACATTAGAAAAGGGAACCATTCAAATGACAGGACTCCTGATCAAGTACACATTTAAGTAAAGCATAAATGTGATGCTGAGTTTTAGGACCCGAGAAGAACTTAAGCCTTTGCGAGCAGGTTAACTGTCAGAGGAGCAGTAGATGGGTACCTTGAGGAACAGTGGGCACTGGTTCTGTGCCTGGGGGCAGGCTGACCAGAACCAGTCAGGTAGGGGGCCAGCCTTGGCAGTGGAGATGAAGTAGCCCAGAGCCATAGGCTGCTGCAGGATGTTCAGGGCCTCCTCATGGGACTCCATACGGTCTGTGCTTTGGCCCTGGAACACACAGGGACACCACCAATCCTTATTCAAGCCTCATTTACCAGTCGTCAGGTAAGCATACTCCTGCTGGTAGTGTTGTGGAGGGGCAGAGGGGCTTACCTTGCTGCCGTCTCCCCCCTGGTGATAGTGTCCACCCGGGGAGTGAACAGGGGAGGTGGTGGGGGAGTTAGGCAGGATGTTGATGAGGTCAGGGTCCACCATGTCGTTATCAAACAGGTCAAAGATGCCCATCCCATCTGAACCATCTATGGAGAGCGATAAACACAAAGAGTCATTCAATACTATATCCCAGTAGCTTAGACAGAGAGCTGCTCTGTCTCCCCGTTTCGGGTAATGTCGCCCTGTGTAGAGCCAGACTACAGCCAGAGCCTAGAAATGCATCAACATCTACAGTGTGTGTGTGTGTTACTGACCAGGGTTTATGGGGTTGAAGGCGATGTCTAGGTTCTGTTCGGTGGTGCCGTTGTTCACCTGCACCATGGCCGAGGTGGGGAACACCAGGATGTGGGTGCAGGACGTGTCTTGAGGAGTGCTCAGCTGGGACGTCTGCATGTTCAGAGTGGTGCTGCGGCCAAACACTGAGCCTGTCGACACAGAGTCTACACAGCAAAGAGAGGGGTTACCACGATACAGACATCAACAACATTTCAGGAAACTCAGTGGACTCAGACGGGGGAAGCAAGGGCGCATTGTGCTGCCATCACTCAAGGTTCAACTTTTGTTAGTTTTTACCTGGCATGATGACAAAGGAGCCTTGAGGCTCCATGGCGACCAGGCAGGCGCTGAGGATGCTGGGTGTGTCTGCGGCAGAGATGCCACACATCCTGCAGGTCTCCTTGAGGCGCTTGCTGAGAGACTGCAGGTTCCTTCTACTCAGTAGAATACTCCAATCTGGAAAACAGAAGATGTCGTCAGTCAGGGCACAACAATAAATATATTGAACAAAAATATAAATGCAATACGTGACAGTTTCAAAGATTTTACTGAGTCACAGTTCATATGAGGCAATCAGTCAATTGAAATAAATTAATTGGGCCGTAATCTATGGATTTTACATGACTGGGAATACAGATATGAATCTGTTGGTCACATATACCTTCAAAAAAAGGTAGGGGCGTGGATTAGAAAACCACTTCAATGGCTGTGCGAAGTTGCTGGATATTGGCGGGAACTGGAACATGTTGTACACGTTGATCCAGAGCATACCAAACATGCTCAAAGGGTGACATGTCTGGTGATTATGCATGCCAGGGAAGAACTGGGACATTTTCTGCTTCTAGGAATTGTGTACAGATACTTGCGAACATGGGGCCGTACATTATCAAGCTGAACAATGAGGCGATGGTGGCGGATGAATGACACGACAATGGACCTCAAGATCGTGTCACTGTATATCTGTGCATTGAAATTGCAATCGATAAAATGCAATTGTGTTTGTTGTCCACAGATTATGCCTGCCCATACCATAACCCCACCACGGGGCTCTCTGTTCACAAAGTTGATATCAGCAAACCACTTGCCCACACAACGCAATACACCCCTCCCGTGTGTCATCTGCCAGGTACGGTTGAAACTGAGATTCATCTGTGAAGAGCACACTTCTCAAGCGTGCCAGTGGCCATCGAAGGTGAGCATTTGCCCACTAAAGTCGGTTACAATGCAGTCCGGTCAAGACCCTGGTGAGGACGAAGAGCAATCAGATGAGCTTCCCTGAAATGTTTTCTGAGTTTGTGCAGAAATTCTTTGGTTGTGCAGACCCAGTTTTATCAGCTGTCCGGATGGCTGGTCTCAGGTGATGCCACAGGATGTAGAGATCCTTGGCTGGCGTTGTTACATGTGGTTCCATTCAATTCTCTGGCAACAACTCTGGAGGACATTTCTACAGTCAACATGCCAATTGCAGACTCCCTCAACTTGAGACATCTGTGGCATTGTGTTGTGTGACAAAACTGAATATTTTAGAGTGACCTTTTATTGTCCCCAGCAGGGGTCTTTTGGATCATCAAGGTATATGCAAGGACTAGCCAAATCTTACCTCATTTGCACACACTGTATATAGACTTTTCTATTGTGTTATTGACTGTACATTTGCTTATCCCATGTGTAACTGTGTTGTTTGTGTCGCACTGCTTTGCTTTATCTTGGCTAAATCGCAGTTGTAAATGAGAACTTGTTCTCAACTGGCCTACCTGGTTAAATAAGAAAAAGTGCACATGTGTAATTATTATGCTGTTTAAATCAGTTCTTGATATGCCACACCTGTCAGGTGGATGGATTATCATGGCAAAGGAGAAATGCTCACTAACAGGGACGTAAACAAATTTGTGTAAAAAAAAAATGGAGAAATAAGCTTTTTGTGCATGTGAAAAATTTCAGAGATCTTTTATTTCAGCTCATGAAACATGGGACCAACACTTAACATGTTAGGCTTATATTTTTTGTTCAGTGTATATCTCCCCCGTCTGGTGGAGTTTGGACTAGTGTGGCATACCTCGTAACTCTCCGTGGCCCATTCTGCCCAGACGGCCAATCACCACCCTCCAGGGCAGTGATGTCACCTGCACCAAGCCTAGACACCACTCCCACAGCTTCTGCAGGCCCAGTCGTCTGGCTGAGCCCTTTTTCCTCCGAGCCCTGGACAGAGGACACAACAAACAGTCACGAAAGAGAAAGATACCTGAATTGAATTTGTTTGCATGTCAAGTGTCTACCATTTGGCAGGTTGTGTGTGTGTGTGTGTCACTGACCTGTTAGGCACGTCGATGCTGATGATGCATGTCTCCAGAAGCTCTCCTGATTGGTCAGTACAGGAGGCCAGGAGCCAGCGCTGGTCATGCGACAGGCAGTAGCCCACAAACAGCACATTGTACTTCTGAGAGGCCTCACCAAACGTCTCCCCTAGCTCTGTCTGCTTGTCCTTGATGGGTGCCAGGATGAACGGTGGTGTGTACAGACGCAGACATTCTGGCCTCTGCACAGGTGTAAAAGTCAGAAGGTCATGGGTCAAACCAATGGTTCCTTATGTTTCACTTAGCAAGCTGTATTTAGTAAGCCATTGTCTTTATTCAACAGAGCAGGGGTCTCTTGGATAATCAAGGTATATGCAAGGACTAGCTAAAGACCAGAATGTTATATTAAACAGACCATTCACATTGTGACAGTTTCTAAAAACCGATCAGCAGTCTAAATCAATCCAGGAATAATATTGGTGAGGTTTTGTGCAGTTTCCTATGTGCGGTTTACCTCTGTGCTCCTCAGTGCCATGTCAATGGCCAGGCCTGGGCCGAAGCCCGTCAGAGCCTTGATGTTGGTGTTGCCGGGGAGGGGCCGTCTGCACTGCGTGAACACTGAGAAGGCCAGGGACTTGAGGTGCTGACCGTACAGATGGCGCTCCTCAATGCGCACAGGCTGCAACAGGTACTGACAGGGAATGATCTGACCAACACATCATATTGTTAGAAACAGCCTTTTTAAAAACACCAACCCCCACAGGGGTTTGAGATAACTTGTCTGTAGAGCCAATGTGCTGAACATAAATGTGAATAGTCTGCAGTCTGGCTACATGTGTCAAGTCCTCCATTACCTGCACAGACACACAGTTTCTGATGTGAGGTGGCAGGAACTGGAGCATCTCAACATAGCAGCGCAGCAGACCCAGTGTCCACACACTGGAGTGGGTGTCCCTCTCCCCGTCCTCGTAGCTGAAGGGGTCCACGATGTAAACCACAATGGACGGCGGAAACGTCACAGCATGGGACTCTCCGTCTGTAGGGACGCCCACCTTGTCTCTCTCCAATGTGCTGTAGAGAGAGCAGCAGTGGCGTCAAAGGTCCAACAGACAATAATCAACTAGCTTTAAGTATTAAAGACATTTAGCAGGCCAAATGTTATTTTCCAGACAAGTCTGGTGCATAAAAATGGGAGAGATGGGTAAGGTTTTGCAGTCGTAATTCAACCTATTCCAAGTGCGAGTCAATTACAAATTTGGGGCTACAAGTGGTGCTACAGAAAATCATTTAAAACGCCGTGTGACTAAACCTGAGGATGCAAGATGGTGGGGTTACATACGTCTCTACGGGCTCAGTACTGGCCTGGGGCTGGTTGGCAGTGGGGCCATTCTCCCCTGCAGTCTGAGGACACGACTGGGGCCCATTCTGGGAGACGTTGCCCTGCAGGCCTGATGTCCCGTATGGTGTGTAGGAGCTGGGCTTGGCCGACGGCATTCCTACTCCCCCTATCCCTCCCACTGCCTGGGGGCCTGTGGAGGAGGGTGGGGTGCTGTTGGTGTTGGCAGGCTGGGCAGTGCTGCTGCTGGTGGAGCTCTGGGGACCTGAGGGGGGGGTGGTGGAGCTGGGGGACTGGGAGGAGGAGGACTGAGTAGAGGCCACAGTGGGGCCACGCTGGTTTAACAGAGAGCTGTCCAGAGACTGTCCAGCCAGGTATGGAGCTGAGGAGAGTAACAAATAAGTAAAGAAAAAGATAGCCAATGTCAAATATTAAACTCAACTCAGAAAATAACCAATAAATTACATCTGAATATTTGCTTCTTGTACAAGCCACATCAAAAATTATAAACCCAAAGAGATCCCATCTCTTATTCAGTACAATCTCCTGAAATAGAAGATGGCAATCTAATGAAGACGTACCCAGGTCATGCCGGCACACTTGGGCATACAGTTTGAGTTTGTTGAAGGCTTCGCTGTTTCCGTTGCTGCTGGCCATCTTGAGGAACCAGTCACTGAGAGGCTGCTCTGCCCGGTTCCTGCCCTCTGCTGTACCAACCCGCAATATTCCATCTGCGTGAGTCTTACAGATTGGTCTGTGCTGACCCAGTCGACAGGCCTGCAAAGATGAAAAATAAGGGTAAATGTACCATTTAAAAAAAAAAACATTTATGTTTTATTAGACTATCGAGGTTGTCTATGTGCGTGAGAGTGTGTGTCCCCGCTTACTTCGTACGCGGCCGTAAGATCCTTGAAGAAGCTCTTAGCCCCACGGAGCAGAGCCTCATTCTCGGGACAGATGACTACATATCCCACGTCCCTGTGGGAGCCGAAGGGGTCCAGCAGCAGCTTTTCCCAGTAAGGCAGGCCGAAGGGCGACAGCACCACAAAGTCATACTCATACCCCACCAGGAAGGTAGGGATGGGGAGGGGCTCTGGAGACTCGTCAGTGCCTAATGGTTCAGAGAGGAGGGACAGTCAGACTCATTGCAGAAGGAGTTGAGGGCGGCAGGTAACCTAGCGGATAGGACCGCTGGGCCAGTACCTGAAAAGTTTGCTGTTTGGAATCGACTAGGTGAAACAATATATTGATGTGCCCTTGAGCAAGGTACTTAGACCTATTTGCTCCAGTAAGTCGCTCTGGATCAGAGAGTCTGCTAAATTACAGAAACAAAAAAGTTAAAAAATAAATGTAGGTTGTCACATTAAACACTTGTTTCTGACCCAAAAAAATCCTGATAAATCTATATGATCATTACACATTTAGAGCGCATGTGATACCAGGGATGGAAAATGCTGTGTGTAAACTTAAACCAGATATAAAGTATGTCGAAAAGATAATGGACCTATATATTTTTATATAATATTATATTTGAGAACTACAATCACCAAAATAAAAGCTAGACAATAAGGGTGAACTAAATTTAGTAGTATGGATTCTGTCATTATGTTTAAGCAAAAGAACACAGCATTAACAAAGTCAAAATTCATGGATTGCAGGAAATTATATTTCAAACGGCAAAGTTGTCAACTCCATGACAAAATGTAAAATTTAAGGAAATTTGCATTAAACTGCCAGATTCTCTCAGCTCCACGGTAAAACGTGGAGTTAAATAGCACAAAATTTGCATTTTTTTCCCTTCCAGTTCTCAGCTCCGTGGAGACATTTATAGAATTGCAAGAATTCTATTCAATTCAGACACACCAACAGGCCACCACCTAAGCCTGTTTTTGATCCAGAAAAAACCCTGGATCTTTATGTATTATTATTGCTTGATTTTTAAAGTCCTTGTGTTTACCGTAGGATCCCCTGCCGGCCATCTTGTGAAACTGCTGCCAGGTGAGAGGTCCCTGAACGCCCCAGGAACGTACGCTTCTCTTCTTCTGGATGGCATCTTGGAGTACAGGCTGAAGGGAGAGCAGCACCCGCAGCACGTCCTGAGAGAACAGCCTGCTCACTTCTGCAGCTGGAGGGGGAGACAAGAGGGTGGGAAGGTTCAGAATCATACACCTAACCAAGAAGACTGGGTTTTTACATAAGAGGAGTAGGAAGAGAGAGGAAAAGCAGTAAAGAGTAGGAGGGGAAGCAAGTTTGTGCATTATCAATGAGTGAAGGAGCAGACTCACTTTTGCGTTTAGGCCAGTTGTGTAGACACGTGCTCTTAACCAGCACCTCGTCCACCTTGCCTCCTGACATGTTGTCCATGAACTGCCGGCCATGCTCCAGAGCCATGTAGCAGTCGTTATAGCAGTCCCTCTCCTCTACCCGTAGAGAAGAGTGAGAGGGGCCGGAGGACAACGCCTTGGGGTACTCCACTCCAGCCATGCGGGAGAATGGGTTGGTGCACTGATCCTGCAGCAACAGGATGAGCTCGTCTGGGGGCCTCTCGGTGGGGTTGCCGGTCCTGTGAAGGGAGGCAGCGCGCAGCTCCTGGAAACGCCTCTCAGAGTCCCGGCCGGCGTCCGAGCCACGCCCCACCACATCCAGCTCATCCTCCAGGAAGAGACCGGCCGAGCTGCCGTAGCGACGGTTGACCACAGCGCTGAAACCACAAGTGCAGGGGTACTGGGCCTCGCCGTTGTCGTTAAGATACACGCCCACATCAGCGCCACGGATGTTCATGTTGCACACGCACACGCAGCAGCTGTCAAAGTTACAGTCCTTGAAGAGGTTCATGACGGACTCAGAGAGGATGAGGGTGACGTAGAGGCTGTGGGCCTCAGGGATGGAGGGCACAGTGGCTGGCTCCACTGAGCTGAGAGGTCGGCAAGTAGAAGGGGTGGAGGCAGGCGAGTAGAGGTCAGAGTTGTCGTATTTGAGCGATCCCTGGACACTGGAAGGCCCTCTTGGGGTGCGTGGGGTACGGGGAGTGCGTGGGGTGGGGGCGGAGAAGCGGGGTGTGGCCGGGGAGGGCAGGATGCCCGTGCCGCTGTTGCTGGGTGGGGCACTGTTGGACATGAAGGGAGTGTGGGTCTGTGGTGTGTAGCTCTGGTAGTCTGGCTCCACACTGGGGATGTTACTGAAATAAGGAGACAACAGCACACACATTAAAAACCCTGACACATGTGGGTATATGAGACTTACATAACTCAAGAGGACCAGTCTGATTGGTTACCCGTCTTTGGTGAGGAGGCCCATGGTTGGCACAGGGGTATGAGCTCCAGTTTGCCCATGTTCCAGCTGGGTGTGTAAACACAGTCCTCTGGCAGCTTGATGGGCATCATACACTGACTGGGAAGCATCTTCAGCGGAGCAAACATGGAGCAGCCCGTGAATGCCTTGCACGCCTCTGACTTATAAACAAACGAGAAGTCCTGGAGGTATAATGTGGGAAGAGAATGAAAATAAGCCACTAACACTTCAGCAAGTCTAAGGTAAGAAAAAGTATTGAAGCAGACACCAGCATGAATAGACAGTGTCAGTCTTATCCCCCACCCACCCTAAGAAAACAATCTTGCACTTGTATTTTCCTACAAGCACCGGCTTGGATAACCTCGGAGGGAAAAATGTACTTAACTGCAAGTCATTCTGGATAAGAGTACCTGCTAAATGACTAAAATGTAGAACTTCCACGCTAGGCTGAAGTGTTCAAAGGCCAATTAAAGGCCCGGTGCAGTTAAAAATGAGATTTTACCGTGCTTAAAGAAATATTTCCACACAAGGTTAAAATAATACTGTGAAAATGATAATGTAAGAGCTGCTTGAAAAGACCACCTGGAAATTCTGCCCGTTTTGGTGGGATGAAGTTTTGGCATGCCTGGCAACATCAAGTTAATAGACCAAAAACAAAGAGCATTTCAAACCTCTGCTAATAAAGGCTATTTTTCAGGTTACATATCCCTCCCATTATGCTCATCCAATTAGGCCCCACACTCCGACCACTCCCAGACAGTACTAAGATAATTCTTGCTTGAGAAATTGCTCTTTGCTTAGAAGCCATGAAGTGCTTTGAAAGGCTGGTCATGGCTCACATCAACTCCATTATCCCAGGAACATAAGACCCACTCCAATTTGCATACCGCCCTAACAGATCCACAGATGATGCAATCTCTATTGCACTCCACACTGCCCTTTCCCACCTGGACAAAAGGAACACCTATGTGAGAATGCTATTCATTGACTACAACTCAGCGTTCAACACCATAGTGCCCTCAAAGCTCATCACTAAGCTAAGGACCCTGGGACTAAACACCTCCCTCTGCAACTGGATCCAATACTTCCTGACGGGCCACCCCCGGGTGGTAAGGGTAGGCAACAACATATCTGCCACGCTGATCCTCAACACAGGGGCCCCTCAAGGGTGCGTAACAGTCCCCTTCTGTTCTCCCATGAATGCATGGCCAGGCACGACTCAAACACCATCATTAAGTTTGCCGATGACAACAGTGGTAGGCCTGATCACCGACAATGATGAGACAGCCTATAGGGAGGTCAGAGACCAGACCGTGTGGTGCAAGGACAACAACCTCTCCCTCAACGTGATCAAGACAAAAGGAGATGATTGTGGACTACAGGAAAAGGAGGACCAAGCACGCCCCCATTCTCATCGACAGGGCTGTAGTGGAGCAGGTTGAGAGCTTCAAGTTCTCAACTTGTTCTCACATCAACAAACTAACATGGACCAAGCACACCAAGACAGTCGTGAAGAGGGCATGACAAAACCTATTCCCCCTCATGAGACTGAAAAGATTTGGCATGGGTCCTCAGATCCTCAAAAGGTTCTACAGCTGCACCATCAAGAGCATCACTGGTTGAATCACTGCCTGGCATGGCAACTGCTCAGCTTCTGACAGCAAGGCACTACAGAGGATAGTGCGTACAGCCCAGTACACCACTGGGGACAAGCTTCTGCCATCCAGGACCTCTATACCAGGCAGTGTCAGAGGAAGGACCTAAAATTGTCAAAGACTCCAGCCACCTTAGCCATAGACGGTTCTCTCTGCTACCGCACAGCAAGCAGTCCTGGAGCACCAAGTCTAGGTCCAAGGATCTTCTAAACAGCTTCTACCCCCAAGCCATAAGACCCCTGAACATCTAATCAAATGGATACCAAGACTATTTGCATTGCTCCCCCCTCTTCTACACTGCAGCTACTCTGTTGTTATCTATGCCGGTCACTTTAATAACTCTACATATTAACTCGACACTGGTTCCCCCGCACATTGACCTTGTACCAGTACACTGTATATAGCCCCGCATTTCACTGTAATGTCTATAGCGGTTGTATTCGGCACAAGTGACAAATAAAATTTGATTCGATTTTTTACCATTTCAATTGAAAACAATAACAGTAAGGTACTTAATTATCACCCAGAAATGATTTGATATCGAGATGAAAATGGCTGCATTGGGCCTTTAAGTTACCTTGATCTCAGAGGGCTTGGGGCTGCAGAAACCTTCCTCCACCTCCATCTTGTAGTGGCTGCTAAACTGGCTCCCATCCAGCAGAGTGAGGCCCCCCCCGGCCTCCAGGCCACCGTAGTCCTTGCCCCCAGTGTTCATGGGGGAGTAGCCCATGATGTGCTGCTCCAGGGAGGGAGGGGTGGGGAACATCTTGTGCAGGTCAGCTGAGCCTGGGGACAGGAAGGTGAACGGGGGAATCACCCTATTGTTTGGTAAATTAATGTAGGATACAGTGATGACCTAAAGAGGAACTTTAGGGAAGGAATTGGAGAAAGGGAACATACTTATGCAGGACAGAGGGTCCAGATTTGATGTTTTGTGTTCCTTACTGCCAAACTTGTCTCCATGAACTCCTGCTCTCCTGGATCCAGGCTGCTGGGGAGAGAACATTTAGAATGTTTTAAACAGGCTTTGATCAAAACATGTAGAGATAATTTTTAAGACTTTACACAATGTTCTGTTAGCAAAGTATCAACGGGAGATCTGGAAACAGACAAAAGGATATGTAACCCAAACAATGTCCCCCCAATGTAGATGAGAACTACAGTGCCTTCAGTAAGTATTCATACACCTCTTAATTTATTCCACATTGTTGTTACAGCCCGAATTCAAAACTGGAGTAAAAAAATAATTCCCACCCATCTACACACAATTTCCCATGACAAAGTGAACAAATGTTTTGAGAAATATTTTTCATTTCATTCATTTAAATAACTATTCACACCCCAGTCAATACTTTGTAGAAGCACCTTTGGCGGCATTTACAGCTTTGAGTCGTCATGGGTATGTCTGTATCCGCTTTGCACATCTGGATTTGGGGATTTTCTCCCATTCTTCCTTGCAGATTTTCTCAAGCTCTGTTAAATTAGATTGGGAGCAGCAGTGGACAGCAATCTTCAAGTCATTCCACAGATTGTCAATGAGATTCAAGTCTGGGCTTTGGCTAGGCAACTCAAGGATTTTCACATTCTTGTTCTGAAGCCAATCCAGCCTTGCTTTGGCTGTATGCTTGGAGTCGTTGTCCCGTTGGAAGGTAAATCTTTGCCACAGTCTAAGGTTGTTTGCACAATAAAGCAGGTTCTTATCAAGTATTTACCTGTATTTGGCTCCATCCCCCCCCCCCCCCCCCCCATGCTTCACAGTAGGGATGGTGTTAGATGTGTGATGAGCTGTGCTTGGTTTGCTCCAGACATTGCGCTTTGCATTCAGGCAAAATAGTAAATGTTTTGCTTCATCGGACCACATTGTATTTTGCCTTATGCTCAGTCTTTCACATGACAATTTTCATGCCTTGTGCTGTCATGTGCCTTTTTCCTCAGGAGAGGCTTCTGTCTGGCCACTCTTCTATAAAGCCTAGATTGCTGAAAGGCTGTATAGACTGTAGAGACCGATGTCCTTCTGGCAGGTTCTCCCATCTCAGCCAAGGAACTCCGTAGTTCTGTCAGAGTGTTCATTGGGTTCTTGGTCATCTCCCTGACCAAGGTACTTCTTGCCGGGTTGCTCAGTTTGGTCAGACAGCCAGCTCTAGCCAGAGTCTGGGTAGTTCCAATTTTTCAACACTCTAGAAAATATTTTATACCCTTGCCTAATCACAATTCTGTCTCTACGACATCTACCGACAGTTGAGTCAACTTAATTGTGTAGTATCAGTTCTTACATGCACGGTCAACTGTGGGACCTTATATAGACAGGTGTGTTTCTTTCTAAAAATCAACTGAATTGGCCATAGGTGGACTCCAATCAAGTTGTGGTAACATAAAGGATGATCAAAGGAAATTTGATGCGCCTGAGCTCAATTTGGACTGTCATAGCAAAGGAGTCCATTTAATTTTCAATAAATTTGCTAAAATCTCTAAAAACATGTTTTAATTTTGTCAGTATGGGGTAGTGTGTGTAGATGGGCGAGAATTTGTATTGAATCTATTTTGAATTCAGGCTGTAGCACAACAAAATGTGGATTAAGTCAAAGGGTATGAATACTTTCTAGAGGCAATGTATACTCTACTGACCGCTAGCTCGTCTTCGTCTGAGTTGAAGAGGTTGTCCAGGTCGTTGATGGACACAGCCAGGTCTGTCTCATGGATAAGGCTGGTGGAGGGTACAGGCTTTCCACCAGCTGCACCCTGACCATCTGCATGCACGCACACACACACACACACACACACACACACACACACAGAAAGACAAACAACAAAGGAAGTCCCCTCAGTAACCACTCTGGATGACCATTTTATTGACATTCCAATCTTTTATAGTTTTACAGGAGTGATTAAAACAAAGTCTTCAACAAGAAGGAAATGCTCACCATCTGCTGAGGTTCCACTGCCATCGTCACCCTAAGAGAAACAAACACCAGCATAAAACGTGTTATTCTCTTGGCATCTGCTACATCAGTGGTTCCCAACCAGGGGTACTAAGACCACTGGGGGTACTTGAGAAGACTCATGAGACCATAAGCTTACTGGCAAAATGCACGAGGGAGTACTTCAAGGGGTACTACAGGCAAAGCAAAATTCAGTTGGTGGTACAGTAAGCAAAAAAGGTTGGGAACCACTGTGCTACAGCATCCCATAAGCAAAGGCGTAGTATACACGTCAGTCAACTGAACTAACAAATCCTACCACATTAGGTAAGATTAGGAAAAGTGTATAGGGATAACTATGGAATTAATTATTAGAAACTCATGTTTGATACTCACCTTGTGTCTCTTGCTGGTCTCTCTGTCCGAGCCAGGTTTGTCCTTCTTGTCAGTGAAAGTGAACTCCTCGTCTCCTTCCACGAAGGCGTAGGGGTCTGGCTCCTCCTCCTGATCCTCGTCAGCCATGGCAGCCACCAGGTGGCTGTTCCTCCTCTGGGTGTAGGTCCTCACCAGGTCTTCAGACACCTTCAGAGGCCTGCCAGAGCCAGACATCAATCTGAGAGGAGACAATGTTACATAGATGATCAGTAATCATGTGAAAGGAGGGGAAACTGCATATATAATGCTCCAAGTGGATGTACACAGAGAGAGGGAGAAACCAAATATCTATCATAGCCACTCATCACCTTGGTGCTTATAGTAAGGTTTATCATTAAATGTTGAAAGAGAGGAGGGGTAGTGTACTCACTCTGTGACAGAGACAATGTTCTCTTGCCCTCCTTCCCCAGAGTCGTCCTGTAGTTTGTCCACTGGCAACAGTGGTGTGAAGAAGTCGGAGGTCTTCTTCCGTGGCAGGTTGAAGTATTTCCAGGGGTTGTGGGCCGAGTCTTCGTTGGGGTTGATGGCTGATCCCACATAGACAGTGGGTTCCAGGGAATCAGGGTAGGCAGGTGGGAAAGGCAGAGGCAGGGGCTCCAGGTGGGGCTCGTCAGGCGAGGTCTTTTGGGGAAGCAGGCAGGGCTCGGAGGAGGGGGGGTAGAAGTGTTGGTGGATGGGCGTGGAGGAGCTCTTCATGGCCCCAGGGTCTTCCTCCCCGCGCTCGCAGGGGTGGGGGCTGAGAGGAGGGGGCTGGGGGGAGCTGGCCAGGTCTTGGAGGGGCCTGTGGGTGTGCAACATGGGGGCTTTGGAAGGGGCCGTGTCCACGTGGTGCAGGCTGGGGTAGGGGCCCTCATCCTGGGTTCTCATACACAGCCTCTGGGGCTCCATGGCCTGCTCCTCAAACACATAGCTGCGGTGGTGGAAGGGTGTCTGGGGCCTCTTCTGCTGCTTCTCCCCCTTCTCCAGCTTCTCGCCCAGCTTGTGTTTGGGCAGCGGCTGTGAGGGCTGGCCCACCGACGGGGGGTTTCCTGAGGTGCTGCCTGATCGTTGCTTCTGGTTTTTATGCCTGGGGTAAAGAGAAATTATTTAAATAGCAATTTACTGAATGTTCACTTCCAAGGTGTCTGTGATTAAAACAGATCCCCTAAAGCATGCATTCCCAAACTGGGGATGTGATTATTCTTTTTTTAATACATTTTCAGACAGTCCATTTATATTTTCCAACAGGGCTATACACAAGGTTTTTTCCCCTCGCTTGAGTAGCCTCGTTTCACTGACAAAAACTAAATTAAACCATCTAGTGTTCAGCGAAATAACACCAATGTCAAATACAGGTAGCCTAGTTAAATAATTAACATCCAAAAACATTAAACATTACTCTCTCGTGGGAATTCTACTAACGGTCCGTATGTAGCCAAATGTAGCTGCTGCTCATTCAGTTTGCTCGAAAATGGATGAATGAAAAAAAGAAGAAGAAAGAAGCAAGGCCCGCATCCATAGAGACACATACCAGTTCTACTGGTAGTACTGCTACTACCAGCAGTACTACACCTGCACCTGTCGACGACAAGTTGTTCTGCTTCCACGAGCACATCCAATGCTAGCATTAGTAATTCTACATTTGTTGTTAATCCAGCTAGCATGGACACTGACAGTTGTGAATCTGATGCAGCCGAAGAGCTACTGCCCCCTTACCCGGGAAAGCACCTTACAGACATGGACGTTGGACCATCGAAGAGGTGCAAATACGATAACTACATCGATTTGGGGTTCACTTATATTGGGAGCAGTGCCTTTCTTCAGACAGTGTGTTATAGGTGCAAAGGTACTCTCACAACTCGATGAAACCTTCACTCTTGCGCAGACATTTAGAAACAAAAACATGCAAATTTAAAAAATAAGCCACGGGAGTTAGAGAATTAAGATGACTTTCAAGTAGTAAGACACGTATAAAAGCAACAGATACCATTAATAAGGAGCTAGAAGCGTCTTATATGGTGAGCTACCGAGTGGCTAGGACAGGCAAGCCCTATACTATTGTGGAGGACTTTATTCTTCCTGCTGCCGCAGATATGGCTGGGGGAAAAAGCCCCAAAAAAACTATACTAACAATGCCTTCATCAAACACTGTTTCACGATCCATCAGCATCATGGCAGGAGATGTTTTGAAACAACTACTGCTGCGCATACAAGCCAGTGAATTATGTGTGTTACAGCTGGATGAGCCAACAAACGTGGCAGGCCTGGCACAGCTCCTGGTATATGGCATTTATGGGGGGTCAATTAAGGAAGACCTCTTCTGCAAACCACTGGAAATGATTTTTTTTAAGTACTGGAGAGCTTTGTGACATCAAATGGACTTTGGTGGTCAAGATGAGTTGGTATCTGTACTGATGGCGCAAAAGCCATGACAGGGAGACATAGTGGAGTGGTAACGTGCGTGTAAGCAGTTGCTCCTGACACCACTTGGGTACACTACAGCATCCACAGAGAGGCTCTTGCTGCCAAAGGAATGCCTGACAGCTTGAGATATGTTTTGGACACGACAGTGAAAATTGAGGCTATGATTAAGAAGTTGGAGCTCTTCTCTGTCTGCATTAACAAGGACAACAGACAGGTCTTTCCATCATTGTATGATTTGTGCAAATTAACTCAAGCTTACGGACAACGTCAAATGTGATATACAGTGGCTTGCAAAAATATTCACCCCCCGTGGCATTTTTCCTATTTTGTTGCCTTACAAACTGGAATTAAAATTGATTTTGTGGGGTTTGTATCATTTGATTTACACAACATGCCTACCACTTTGAAGATGCAAAATATTTTTTTATTGTGAAACAAGAAATAAGACAAAAAAACATTACTTGAGCATGCATAACTATTCACCCCCCCGAAGTCAATAATTTGTAGCCACCTTTGCAGCAATTACAGCCGCAAGTCTCTTGGGGTGTGTGTCTATAAGCTTGGCACATCTAGCCACTGGGATTTTTTCCCCCATTCTTCAAGGCAAAACTGCTGCAGCTCCTTCAAGTTGGATGGGTTTCGCTGGTGTACAGCAATGTTTAAGTCATACCACAGATTCTCAATTGGATTGAGGTCTGAGCTTTGACTGGGCCATTCCAAGACATTTAATGTTTCCCCTTAAACCACGCGAGTGTTGCATTAGCAGTATGCTTAGGGTTATTGTCCTGCTGGAAGATGAACCTCTGTCCCAGTCTCAAATCTCTAGAAGACAAACAGTTTTCCTTAAAGAATTTCCCGGTATTTAGCGCCATCCATCATTCCTTCAAATTTGACCAGTTTCCCCACCCCCACAGCATGCTGCTGCCACCACCATGCTTCACTGTGGGGATGGTGTTTTCCTTAATGGCCAAAAAGCTCAATTTTAGTCTCATCTGACCAGAGTAACTTCTTCCATATGTTTGGGGAGTCTCCCACAAGCCTTTTGGCGAACACCAAAATATGTTTGCTTATTTTGACTTTAAGCAATGGCTTTTTCTGGACACTCTTCCGTAAAGCCCAGCTCTGTGGATTGTACAGCTTAAAGTGGCCCTATGGATAGATACTCCAATCTCCTCTGTGGAGCTTTGCAGGTCCTTCATGGTTATCTTTCATCTCTTTGTTGCACCTCTGATTAATGCCCTCCTTGCCTGGTCCGTGAGTTTTGGTGGGCAGCCCTCTCTTGGCATGTTTGTTGTCATATTCTTTCCATATTTTAATAATGGATTTAATGGTGCTCCGTGGGATGTTCAAAGTTTATTCTGATATTTTTTTATAACCCAACCCTGATCTGTACTTCTTCACAACTTTGTCCCTGCCCTGTTTGTAGAGCTCCTTGGTCTTCATAGTGCCGCTTGCTTAGCGGTGTTGCAGACTCTGGGGCCTTTCAGAACAGGTGTATTTTTACTTAGATCATGTGACAGATCATGTGACATTTAAATAAAGTCCACCTGTGTGCAATCTAACTATTTATGTGACTTCTGAAGGTAATTGGTTGCACCATATCTTATTTATGGTCTTCATAGCAAAGGGAGTGAATATATATGCATGCACCACTTTTTTGTGTTTTAGAATTTTTTTCATTTCACTTCACCAATTTCAACTATTTTGCGTCAGTCCATTACATGAAATCCAAATCATTGTAAATGACAGGTTCTAATGCAACAAAATTGGAAAAACACCAAGGGGGATGAATACTTTTGCAAGGTACTGTAGCGAAGCACCTGAGTGAGTAGGGTGTGCAATTACGCGGGTACTTTCCCAAAACAGGTGACAAACAACTGGATTCGTTATCCTTTTCATGCCCTGCCTCCAGTCCACTTACCGATATCTGAACAAGAGAGCCCCGTCGAAATTGCAACAAGTGGTTCTGTGAAAAATGTATTTAATCAGAAGCCACTTCCAGATTTCTGCGCTCAAAGTCACTTGCCTTGGCAAAACGCGCTGTTAAGACACTGATTCCGTCTGCAACCATGTACCTACGTGGGAGTGGATTCTCAGCCCTCAATAGCATGACAACTAAATAGACACAGACTGTGTGGAAAATGATTTAAGACAGACTCTCTCTAATACAACCCAACATTGCAGAGTTATGTCCATCCTTTCAAGCACACCCTTCTCATCAACCTGTGTTGAGTTATTCACAATTTTCGATGAACAAAAAGTTTTATGTAAGATTAAATAAAGAGCAAAATTATATTTAAAATATTATTATTTGTGCCCTGGTACTAATAAGAGCTCTTTGTCACTTCCCACAAGCCGGGTTGTGAAAAACTCACTCGTTCTTATGTTTAATAAATGTATGGTATAGTGTGTGTGTGTAGCAGGCTTACAATGATGGCAACAACAACAAACATTTGAGAATGCGCTGACCCTGGTGCTAGAGGGGGTACGCAGCTGGAGGTTGAATGTTTGAAGGGGTACGGGACTATAAAACATTTGGGAACCACTGCCCTAAAGGACTCTGGTGAGTTATGGGGGAAATTATCAGCCTAAAACACGTGTAAAATATGGCCCACAGGCCAGATCTGGCCCATGACAATTCTCTCCAGCTTTCACAATGATTTGGGTTGTCAATTCATTTTGGCCCGCTTCCATACCGCACACGACGTGCTGCACTACAAGTCCCAGCAAGCACTGCCAACTTGTTGAGCGCCAAAGGCAGTGCATTGCCACACACACCTCCTCCCAGACTCAGGAGCCAGCCAGACATCTTCGTGTCAAAAAGCTATTAGATTAAGGATTCACACAGTATAAATTACTACTAAAGGACACACACGCAAGTATAAATGAGTTAACATTTGAGTCATCTACTTTATGAAATTACAGCCCGATGTGCTTGCACATCAACTCAACATCAATTGCGCTGTCCCGTTTTTAGCACGCAGCGGAGGAAAGTACACAGGAAGTCCTCCTAGGCTACTAAAATGTTGCAGTCTGGCTTCGGTTTTTAAACTTGACCATGAATAACCCACCAAAAAAAAAAAAACTCAATTATGTTTTACTAGGGTCGCAGCATATTAGCCAATGCACATCTGCAAGCATAGGATGGACAAATATTATTTATCTTGTTTCGTGTTAAATTGCTATATACAGCACCCCATGGTCAATATTTACATTTTTAAAGGCGCATATTTTTCCAATAAAACAAATGCCAGTGTGGGTTGAAGTTGTATGCACGTTATATTCTAAAAACAAACATACTATTTCTGGCCTGTAAATTATTTTTATTCAATATGGCCCGTGTGGTGATTGAGTTAGACAATCCTGGCCTACAACGACCCCCACCGTTATAAACATGATCCACAGTACCTTGAGCAGTTGCAGTGTGCCCTATGCGAGAACTCCACAAAATCCCACACTCCTGTTTTGTCCACCTCCTCCTCACAGGTACCATTGGTCAATGTAGCAAACTTCCTCCTGACAAAGAACCAGACAAACAGAGCTCAGCAGACAGACTCCTTCAATAGACCAGTAGTATACGAATCAGTAGGGTGATTTGACTTGTAGTGTACATACTTGTTCTGGGCCCGGTTGGTAGTGCACTCCTGCCACACGCTCTCCACCACCTGGGCAGCCAGCCTGCGGGGGATCTTGCTGCCGTGGATACCGCTGCTTTTGGAGCTGAAACCATCCACTGTCGAGCAGAGCTTCAACCACCTCTGTGCTGCCTGAGAATCTACATGGGAAAAGAAAGTAACACTTACGTGATAATGCCCGAGAAGCCGGTGTTTGGAAGATATATATAGGCACAGGTGTTAGTCCCGCGAAGAAGTCGAGGGCCGGCAAACCGTGACAATATAGTCACCAAACACTGGCTTCGAGGACATTATCACTTATACAACGGGTTACCAACATATTTAAATAATGATTGACATATTTTCATTCATAAACATTCTGGGGCCTCCCGAGTATGGCAGCGGTCTAAGGCACTGATCAGTGTTCAAGGCATCACTACAGATCCGAGTTCAATCAAGGGCTGTGTCGCAGCCAGCCACAACCAGGAGACAGCGTCGTCCAGGTTAGGGGGGGGGTTTGGCCTCCATGCCCACTGGCTTCGGGTCGCCAGCTGTGCGGTGTTTCCTCCGACACAAATGGTGCGGCTGGCTTCCAGGTTAAGCAAGCAGTGTGTCAAGAAGCAGTGCAGCTTGGCTGGCTCACATTTTTTAGAGGACGCATGGCTCTCAAACTTCGCCTCTGTCGAGTCCACACGGGAGTTGCAACAACCGGGTAAGACTAACTACCAATTGGATATAACGAAATTGGGGATAAAAAGGGGGGAGGTAGCAAAAAAAACGACTTTGTTTTGATGTATTTAGTCATACTATTTCATCTTTCCACAAGATGTAGTCCTGACACAAATCTAGGGTTGCTACCCAAGCCGGCTAGTCATTCGTTTTATCAGTTCGGTTGCCAGAGACATAACCCAGTCGTTAAGTCTTTTTGTTCTAAATCTAAGGACACGACTCGGGCGTTCGTTCTAAATGTTCCGTTGCCATTGTAACAGTATAGCTTCCGCCCCTCTCTTCGCCCCAACCTGGGCTCGAACCAGGAACCCTCCGCACACATCAACTGCCCCCCACAAAGCATAGTTTCCCATCGCTCCACAAAAACAGCAGCCCTTGCAGAGCAAGGGGAACAACTACTTCAAGGTCTCAGAGCGAGTGACGTTACCGATTGAAACACTATTAGCGCGCACCCCTCTAACTAGCTAGCCATTCACATCGGTTACACCATGATGGCTGACAACATTCTTATCCCTTACTTGCTAGCCAGCCAACTTCAACTAACAGTCACGTCAAAAAGTTTTTTGAGGGATACATTCATAACAATGAGCTAATGATGCGCGATTTCACCTGGCATTGGCTCTCTCGCCAGGCCACTGTTGAGAAGAGATAGCCAAATACACAGCGTACACAATCACTTCAAACTGGAGCAGGAATGACAGCAAACTAGCTGCATTATGTATTTTCCGATTGACATTTCTTTGTGTGGGTGTGTAAATATAACACATATACATAAACACACAAAAATATTGCTGATTCATGATTTCGACTGACTGAGAAAAGCTGCCAATCTGTCTGTCTAGTCACAACTCCAGAAACGCTCATTACCATGGGGGCAGCAGGAGATCGAATTTCAATATTGAAACAATTTTGCAAATGTCAGAGATAGACAGCAAGGTTAATACAAATCTCCGCAGTTGAAAACCAAATGTTAGTCGAAAAGAAATGGGAGATAATGTCTAGATGGTTTTTAGTGTAGATCTAGTATATAAATTGTCTGGCTGGGCTGATGAGACTGGATTGCACAGTCAGATGGTACAGAGTAAATAGGCATTTCAACGTCAGATTTAGACAGCGGTAACTTGTGGAATAGACATTGGCTGAAATGCGGTTTTAACCAAATCAGCATCCAGGATTAGGCCTACCCGTAGTATAAATTAATATAATACTCAGTATTAATGTACACTACTTAGTTGTCAAAATAATCAGTAAGCCATTGTGCTTCTACATCTGCATTGAACTTGAATGCATCAATGTTAAATAATTCAAAAGATGGACACTGAACCCAGACAGCTACACTTGCAGAGTTTGTGGTCCTAATAGACTAATTAGTAAATGGTAAGGCTACCTGTTTGGGCCTCCTCCGGTGATGTGGGAGGGGTAAGGGTGACAGAGGACATGGCAGGGTCTCTGTGGGCCCCCAGGCCCTCACACAGGACGGGTGAGGGGTTGGCTGATCCCTGTGGGGCCAGTGCAGGGAGGTCTGACTGGGGCACCAGTACTAGACAAGCAGGGTACACCATCCTAACTCCAGCTGGAACAGATCAGCATAACACATTTAGTCAGTGAGTCTCCATCAGAAAAACACACACAACTGCAATACCACATACTAACCATTAGAATAACATCCACACTGGACAACACACAACAACCCCCATCTTACCAACAAGGACCTCCACGGCTGCTAGTGAGTCGTCCTCCCAGTCTGCATCCTCCATCTTGTCATCGGGGCGGTCCTTGGAGCTGGGGCTGATGGGATAGAACTGCCTCCACTCCTCAATAAGTTTCTGGGTGGGGTGGTCAGACATCTTGAAGGACTGGCCCGTGACCGTCCCGTTCAGACCGTATGGACTCAAGATGACTGTGGAAGGGAGAGAGGGGACAGGAAGTGTGAGGTCAGCACAGGTCAGAATAGAGTCTTGACTAGAGGTAAATTAATTATGACAGCAGGGAGCAAGACTATGCTTTAATTATAAACACTACTGCATTGCCTTTGATATAAAAAAAGAAAAACCTATGGACATTCTAGTATCTAACCAATGGCAGGTAGCTCAACGGTTGTCTCAATAGGATATGGCTGGGTGACCAGGCCATGCCTGGTTAGACCCACCTTGCAGGGGGCTGGCATTTTGTTGTGCCAGGCTCAGATGTTCTTCACCTAGCCTCTGGACAGGCTGGTGCTGGGCAATCTCCACGCTGGTGCACACGTTACTGTCCCCGTGCAGGAAAAAGGTGAACGCACACGACAAGTGCTCACTGCAGAGGGGATGGAAAAACAGTTATTCTCAGATCAATCTGGAAATACACTCCTCAAAAAAATAAAGGGAACACTAAAATAACACATCCTAGATCTGAATGAATGAAATCTTCCTATTAAATACTTTTTTCTTTACATAGTTGAATGTGCTGACAACAAAATCACACAAAAATGATCAATGGAAATCAAATTTATCAACCCATGAAGGTCTGGATTTGGAGTCACACTCAAAATTAAAGTAGAAAACCACACTACAGGCTGATCCAACTTTGATGTAATGTCCTTAAAACAAGTCAAAATGAGGCTCAGTAGTGTGTGTGGCCTCCACGTGCCTGTATGACCTCCCTACAACGCCTGGGCATGCTCCTGATGAGGTGGCCGATGGTCTCCCGAGGGATCTCCTCCCAGACCTGGACTAAAGCATCCGTCAGCTCCTGGACAGTCTGTGGTGCAGCGTGGCGTTGGTGGATGGAGCGAGACATGATGTCTCAGATGTGCTCAATTGGATTCAGGTCTGGGGAACGGGCGGGCCAGTCCATAGCATCAATGCCTTCCTCTTGCAGGAATTGCTGACACACTCCAGCCACACGAGGTCTAGCATGGTCTTGCATTAGGAGGAACCCAGGGCCAACTGCACCAGCATATGGTCTCACAAGGGGTCTGAGGATCTCATCTCAGAACCTAATGGCAGTCAGGCTACCTCTGGCGAGCACATGGAGGGCTGTGCGGCCCCCCAAAGAAATGCCACCCCACACCATGACTGACCTACCGCCAAACCGGTCATGCTGGAGGATGTTGCAGGCAGCAGAACGTTCTCCACGGCGTCTCCAGACTCTGTCACGTGCTCAGTGTGAACATACTTTCATCTGTGAAGAGCACAGGGCGCCAGTGGCGAATTTGCCAATCTTGGTGTTCTCTGGCAAATGCCAAACGTCCTGCACGGTGTTGGGCTGTAAGCACAACCCCCACCTGTGGACGTCGGACCCTCATACCACCCTCATGGAGTCTGTTTCTGACCGTTTGAGCAGACACATGGACATTTGTGGCCTGCTGGTGGTAATTTTGCAGGGCTCTGGCAGTGCTCCTCCTTGCACAAAGGCAGAGGTAGCAGTCCTGCTGCTGGGTTGTTGCCATCCTACGGCCTCCTCCACATCTCCTGATGTACTGGCCTGTCTCCTGGTAGCGCCTCCATGCTCTAGACACAACGCTGACAGACACAGCAAATCTTCTTGCCACAGCTCGCATTGATGTTCCATCCTGGATGAGCTGCACTACCTGAGCCACTTGTGTGGGTTGTAGACTCCGTCTCATGCTACCACTAGAGTGAAAGCACCGCCAGCATTCAAAAGTGACCAAAACATCAGCCAGGAAGCATAGGAACTGAGAAGTGGTCTGTGGTCAACACCTGCAGAACCATTCCTTTATTGAGAGTGTCTTGCTAATTGCCTATAATTTCCACCTGTCCAACAGCATGTGGAATTTATTGTCAATCAGTGTTGCTTCCTAAGTGGACAGTTTGATTTCACAGAAGTGTGATTGACTTGGAGTTACATTGTGTCGTTTAAGTGTTCCCTTTATTTTTTTGAGCAGTGTATAATGGTCGGTACAATATTCCTTAGAGAAGCAATCAGAGTGAAACATCAAAAGATTCAATGTCTTATGAGATACAGAAAAATAACAGAAAGTTATATTATTTATTGTCAATTGGATTAACTGGTACCAGGACAAATGACAGGTTTCATAAATGCAAAAGAATTCGCAATTAAACGGAGTTGAACAGGGAGGTGACAGGATACTACAGCCAAATGAAAACTACAGTCCTTCTCCCTGAGGCTCACCCATGTTATACGTGCACTGAACAGCTAACAGTAAACGTAGTGATTAAAAACCCAAACTATTCCCATTTGTTTTTCCTCGATGGAAAAGGAGCTTAGGTGGTGGGTGTGGCAGGGGTTATGGCAATGGACGTGGTCGGCGCTGAAATTCTCTACACAATTTCCTGCAATTCTACCATTTTCTCCATGGAGCGATGATCATTTTTTGAAGTTTAAAAGCTAATTTCGTGCTATACTACATATTCTGCAATGGAGCGAAGAGAAAATGTTATAGTTTTAAAGCTAATTTACTGCAGTTATATACATTTTGCTTTGGCTAATGCGGTGTTCTTATGCTCAAAACAAAATCAATACTGTTAAATTCGTTGTTTTTGGAATGATCAATTCTCCCTGATTGACAAGCGTTTATTTTGGTGATTGTAGTACTCAAAGCTTATTATAAAATATGTATGTATGTATGTATGTATGTATGTATGTATGTATGTATATATATATATATATATATATAGCGCTTTGTAAAGTATTCTAACCCTTGAAGGTCCCCAAGAACACAGTGGCCTCCATTCTTAAATGGAAGATGTTTAGAACCACCAAGACTCTTCGAAGAGCTGGCCGCCCAGCCAAACTGAGCAATCGGGGGAGAAGGGCGTTGGTCGGGGAGGTAACCAACAACCGATGTTCACTCTGACAGAGCTCCAGAGTCCCTCTGTGGAGATGGGAGAAACTTCCAGAAAGACAATCATCTCTGTAGCACTCCACCGATCCGGCCTTTATGGTAGAGTGGTCAGGCGGAAGCCAGTCCTCAGAAAAAGGCACATGACAGCCAACTTGGAGTTTGCCACATGGCACCTAAAGACTCTCATACCATGAGAAACAATGAAACCAAGATTGAACTCTTTGGCCTGAATGCCAAGCGTCAACTCTGGAGGAAACCTGGCACCATCCCTATGGTGAAGCATGGCGGCAGCATCATGTTTTTCAGCGGCAGGGACTGGGAAACTACTCAGGATCAAGTGAAAGATGAACGGATCCAAGTTCAGAGAGAACCTCAATGTAAACCTGCTCCAGAGCGCTCAGGACCTCAGATTGGGGTGAAGGTTCACCTTCCAACAGGACAACAACCCTGAGCACATAGCCAAGACAATGCAGGAGTGGCTTCGGGACAAGTCTCTGAATGTCCTTGAGTGGCCCTGCCAGAGCCCGGACTTGAACCCGATCGAACATCTCTGAAGAGACCTGAAAATAGCTGTGCAGCGACGCCCCCCATCCAACCTGACAGAGCTGGAGAGGATCTGCAGAGAAGAATGGGAGAAACTCCCCAAATACAGGTGTGCCAAGCTTATAGTGTCATACCGGGTTGGAGCGAGCGGTCGCATCCGCGCTTCGGTCTGCAGGTTGTATAACTTTTCATTACATTTCATTATAGTACAACGGTTTGATTTGTCTAATCTTAGCAATTTCTTCTTAGCTAGCTACATAGCCGTCTTTGTATCAAAGATAATTGCGTAATTATCGTATTTCGTCGTCCTCCTATCTGCCCAGCAGCTAGCCAGCTAGCTAACGTTCACCGTCTACCGTAGCACTGTAGTAACTATCACACTCAACTGAACGACTTGATTAGTGTAGTGTTAGCTAGCTACATAGTTGTCTTTGCTGTCTTCGTATCCAAGATAATTGTGTAGTTTAGAGTCTGTAGTCTTAGAGCGATTATCTTAATTTACCGAGGTTAGCTAGCCAGCTATTTGTCGTCCTTAACGTAGGAGTCACTCCTAGCTAGCCAACAGCTAGCCAACGTCTACTGAATAGAACTTTCGCATTCCGGTCGCATTCCGCTTCGCTCCACAGGTAGTATCACATTTTCATTTCATTTCATTACAGTCCCAACGGTGTGATTTGTTTGATCGTAGCTAGCTACATAGCTAGCTACATAGCCGTCTTTGTTTCAAAGATAATTGTGTAGTCTAGAGCGATTTTCTAGGTTAGCTAGCCAGCTATTGTCGTTCTTTTAACGCAACGTAACATAATCAACACTGCTAGCTAGCCAGCTAGCCCCCGAATAGCAGCATTGTAGAAACTTTACACTCAACGGAACGACTTGATTAGTGTAGTGTCAACAACGCAGCCACTGCCAGCTAGCCTACAAAGTCAACAACGCAGCCACTGCCAGCTAGCCTACCTCAGCAGTACTGTATCATTTTAATCATTTTAGTCAATTAGATTCTTGCTACGTAAGCTTAACTTTCGAGACGTGTAGTCCACTTGTCATTCCAATCTCCTTTGCATTAGCGTAGCCTCTTCTCTAGCCTGTCAACTATGTGTCTGTCTATCCCTGTTCTCTCCTCTCTGCACAGACCATACAAACGCTCCACACCGCGTGGCCGCGGCCACCCTAATCTGGTGGTCCCAGCGCGCACGACCCACGTGGAGTTCCAGGTCTCCGGTAGCCTCTGGAACTGCCGATCTGCGGCCAACAAGGCAGAGTTCATCTCAGCCTATGCCTCCCTCCAGTCCCTCGACTTCTTGGCACTGACGGAAACATGGATCACCACAGACAACACCGCTACTCCTACTGCTCTCTCTTCGTCCGCCCACGTGTTCTCGCACACCCCGAGAGCTTCTGGTCAGCGGGGTGGTGGCACCGGGATCCTCATCTCTCCCAAGTGGTCATTCTCTCTTTCTCCCCTTACCCATCTGTCTATCGCCTCCTTTGAATTCCATGCTGTCACAGTTACCAGCCCTTTCAAGCTTAACATCCTTATCATTTATCGCCCTCCAGGTTCCCTCGGAGAGTTCATCAATGAGCTTGATGCCTTGATAAGCTCCTTTCCTGAGGACGGCTCACCTCTCACAGTTCTGGGCGACTTTAACCTCCCCACGCCTACCTTTGACTCATTCCTCTCTGCCTCCTTCTTTCCACTCCTCTCCTCTTTTGACCTCACCCTCTCACCTTCCCCCCCTACTCACAAGGCAGGCAATGCGCTCGACCTCATCTTTACTAGATGCTGTTCTTCCACTAACCTCATTGCAACTCCCCTCCAAGTCTCCGACCACTACCTTGTATCCTTTTCCCTCTCGCTCTCATCCAACACTTCCCCTACTCGGATGGTATCGCGCCGTCCCAACCTTCGCTCTCTCTCCCCCGCTACCCTCTCCTCTTCCATCCTATCATCTCTTCCCTCTGCTCAAACCTTCTCCAACCTATCTCCTGATTCTGCCTCCCCAACCCTCCTCTCCTCCCTTTCTGCATCCTTTGACTCTCTATGTCCCCTATCCTCCAGGCCGGCTCGGTCCTCCCCTCCCGCTCCGTGGCTCGACGACTCATTGCGAGCTCACAGAACAGGGCTCCGGGCAGCCGAGCGGAAATGGAGGAAAACTCGCCTCCCTGCGGACCTGGCATCCTTTCACTCCCTCCTCTCTACATTTTCCTCCTCTGTCTCTGCTGCTAAAGCCACTTTCTACCACTCTAAATTCCAAGCATCTGCCTCTAACCCTAGGAAGCTCTTTGCCACCTTCTCCTCCCTCCTGAATCGTCCCCCCCCCCCCCCTCTCTGCAGATGACTTCGTCAACCATTTTGAAAAGAAGGTCGACGACATCCGATCCTCGTTTGCTAAGTCAAACGACACCGCTGGTTCTGCTCACACTGCCCTACCCTGTGCTCTGACCTCTTTCTCCCCTCTCTCTCCAGATGACATCTCGCGTCTTGTGACGGCCGGCCGCCCAACAACCTGCCCGCTTGACCCTATCCCCTCCTCTCTTCTCCAGACCATTTCCGGTGACCTTCTCCCTTACCTCACCTCGCTCATCAACTCATCCCTGACCGCTGGCTACGTCCCTCCCGTCTTCAAGAGAGCGAGAGTTGCACCCCTTCTGAAAAAACCTACACTCGATCCCTCCGATGTCAACAACTACAGACCAGTATCCCTTCTTTCTTTTCTCTCCAAAACTCTTGAACGTGCCGTCCTTGGCCAGCTCTCCCGCTATCTCTCTCAGAATGACCTTCTTGATCCAAATCAGTCAGGTTTCAAGACTAGTCATTCAACTGAGACTGCTCTTCTCTGTATCACGGAGGCGCTCCGCACTGCTAAAGCTAACTCTCTCTCCTCTGCTCTCATCCTTCTAGACCTATCGGCTGCCTTCGATACTGTGAACCATCAGATCCTCCTCTCCACCCTCTCCGAGTTGGGCATCTCCGGCGCGGCCCATGCTTGGATTGCGTCCTACCTGACAGGTCGCTCCTACCAGGTGGCGTGGCGAGAATCTGTCTCCTCACCACGCGCTCTCACCACTGGTGTCCCCAGGGCTCTGTTCTAGGCCCTCTCCTATTCTCGCTATACACCAAGTCACTTGGCTCTGTCATAACCTCACATGGTCTCTCCTATCATTGCTATGCAGACGACACACAATTAATCTTCTCCTTTCCCCTCTCTGATGACCAGGTGGCGAATCGCATCTCTGCATGTCTGGCAGACATATCAGTGTGGATGACGGATCACCACCTCAAGCTGAACCTCGGCAAGACGGAGCTGCTCTTCCTCCCGGGAAGGACTGCCCGTTCCATGATCTCGCCATCACGGTTGACAACTCCACTGTGTCCTCCTCCCAGAGCGCTAAGAACCTTGGCGTGATCCTGGACAACACCCTGTCGTTCTCAACTAACATCAAGGCGGTGGCCCGTTCCTGTAGGTTCATGCTCTACAACATCCGCAGAGTACGACCCTGCCTCACACAGGAAGCGGCGCAGGTCCTAATCCAGGCACTTGTCATCTCCCGTCTGGATTACTGCAACTCGCTGTTGGCTGGGCTCCCTGCCTGTGCCATTAAACCCCTACAACTCATCCAGAACGCCGCAGCCCGTCTGGTGTTCAACCTTCCCAAGTTCTCTCACGTCACCCCGCTCCTCCGCTCTCTCCACTGGCTTCCAGTTGAAGCTCGCATCCGCTACAAGACCATGGTGCTTGCCTACGGAGCTGTGAGGGGAACGGCACCTCAGTACCTCCAGGCTCTGATCAGGCCCTACACCCAAACAAGGGCACTGCGTTCATCCACCTCTGGCCTGCTCGCCTCCCTACCACTGAGGAAGTACAGTTCCCGCTCAGCCCAGTCAAAACTGTTCGCTGCTCTGGCCCCCCAATGGTGGAACAAACTCCCTCACGACGCCAGGACAGCGGAGTCAATCACCACCTTCCGGAGACACCTGAAACCCCACCTCTTTAAGGAATACCTAGGATAGGATAAAGTAATCCTTCTCACCCCCCCCTTAAAAGATTTAGATGCACTATTGTAAAGTGGCTGTTCCACTGGATGTCATAAGGTGAAAGCACCAATTTGTAAGTCGCTCTGGATAAGAGCGTCTGCTAAATGACTTAAATGTAAATGTAATACCCAAGAAGATTCTAGGCTGTAATCGCTGCCAACGGTGCTTCAACAAAGTACTGAGTAAAGGGTCTGAATACAGGTTTTTAATTTGTCATTATGGGGTAGTGTGTAGATTGAAGAGGAATTGCTTTTATTTAATCAATTTTAGAATAAGGTTGTACCACAAAAAAATGTGGAACAAGTCAAGGGGTCTGAATACTTTCCCAAGGCACTGTAGGTCTATTATCTTTTCTACATACCTTCTCTCTGGTTTTATTCACTTTAGTATACACAACGTGGTTTTCATCTCAAAATGTAATTAATCTACTTTGGATTTAGGCAGCCGTCAAGGATTACAACGGCAGAAACCTTTCCAGTCAAGTCATTAAACAAACCTTGATTTGCTATAAGGTTGAATCAAAGATGGGAATGTTGGCATGAGAAGGCACCGGACAGGGTTACCATTTTCAAACAAATCTTTACAATCAAAACTTTTACAGTCTGTGACACATAGATAGCAGCTACATTACTTTGCTGAAAGGATAGTCTCAACATACCAGAAATACACCAATCACATGTAAATTGAAGACTATATGACAGGCTATTGGTCTGTTCCTAGAGCAACAGGACCATGTCTGCACCACAGAAAAAGCTGATTGTCCATGAATGGGTCAGAGGATGGGTGTGAGGGTTGAGAGAAAAGGAGAGCAGGGAAGGGAGTGAGGACCGGAGTGGCAACAACATTCCTCACATATTTGTTGTGCACTTCTATGTCATTAAAATATACCTCCAGGTGCCAATGCCTGCTTACTGTGAGGAAAGTTATCAGTGAGGCCTGAGCCCTGGCCTTCAACCAGCATGGACAAGACAGAAGGTTATTTTAGTTTCAGTTAAAAGTGCACCTCCAAAACACCAACATTCCTTAAATAGGCCTTGTTAAAAATAGACTATTATGAAATTGAAATGTTAAACAACAAGGCTTTATTTCCTCACGAGTGCTGCACAGCCAAGCGGCTAAACATACCAAAACAGTTCCTGTTGACACGGTTGGTGTAAAACCACAGTGCAGACTCAGCATGTTCCAAAGACAGCCCTGTTTACCAGACAGAGAGTACAGGCGACAGTGAGACCGCTGGATCTCACTCACACCCCCACCCACTCTCATTTTCACCAAGTCCAAGCAGGCACTGCCCTGCTTCAACACCCACTTGTAGATGTCTTCATCCAGAACATTGGAGGCCAAGGGGCCAATTCTCAAACACTTCACACCCGTAAACACATCGTGACACCTTAACCCCCCAGTGAACATGCATTGCAATCACCTCAATTCTATCTCACTCTCCCGTGTGTACGAGGTGGGAGCTCTGAAATTAACAGAGCAAAACGGAAATGCTTAAAACAGCAGAACTGCTTGAATTACTAGGGCAGGCAAAACAGACAGGGCTCAAATTAGCTCCTCAGGACACTCCAGGATTCCCCCAGGGCCCATTCAAGTGCAGGGGGAAGCCAAAACGGTGATGATGTCATTCCCCTTAAAGAACCAGTCGGGCACACGTTTTCCTCTAGGCAAGACGAAGTCTATGCCCCTTCATCTGTGATTGGTCAAGAGTAGCGATTCTTCAATAAATTATGTTGCCATTCAAGGAGAGACTACTAATTTTTATGCACATTTTTACATTGACAAATACTGCACCAAACATCTTTGATGTAAAACTGGGCGACTAAAATTATCTCTGCAAAAACGTAAATTAATGACGGATTTATTGAGTTCTTAGATTATTTCTGACAATTTTGAGGTGTATACTGGCTACGACGTCTCAAAATGGACAAACAGTACGTACTTATTGACGTTTTTTCTAGATTTTGAAGAGAAGATATTTTAAGGGAGTATGCGAGCACACTTGTTCGGTTGGCCTAGCCGAACTGAAGCATGCTCACGCATAACAGGGCAATAATTAATACAGTATGCATGTCTACTCTCAGCAGCAGAACAAAAACAATCTGCTGCTTGTTCAGTCTGAGACAGGCATAGACTCCCTAATCTCTCCAAATTAACTTAATGGCAGTGTTGTAGTTTTTTTGGGAAATCGATCAAATAATCTGTGCAGGCTGACTCACGTGAACAAGTATACATTCACCTGTACTGACAAATACTCTACGGACAACAGGAACAGGAAACTCTAGACATCGAAGTAATCCAGCCGGGCTATTAACAGAAAAGAATACTGAAGCGGACATGAACTATACACATGCTACCTTTGAAGAGGTGGATTTCAATGAAACCTCAGGGTTTCTTTCAAGAATAAACCATAAGGGACAAAAGTGTCAGATAGGGAATAAATGACAAAGTGTCTACATTTCTATGGCCTGTGTTAGAAAGCATACGCCCGAACATCAAGTAAGAGGAAAACTATCACACTAAGAAACGGCTGAATTTCACAATAGACACCAATGCATGTCATTAACAACTTTGATTGGCATCCATTCAATTTACTGTAGGCCTACATTTGTATCCAACCAATTTACTTTTCTTGACAGACATTTTAATCCAGTGCAATGCATTTCTAAAATCAATAAGGAAGTACACTGATCAGGATGACTCGTTGACCTGACCTGCTGTATACACTTACTAGAAACAGTCAACAGAGCACTCTGCAATACTGATGAAAATATCAATGCACTGGTTACAGAAGGGGATAATTATGGGGACTCTTACCTCTTATTGACGGGCTTCTCATCCTTCTCGTAGGGCTTGACAAACCACTTGCCAATACGGACAAAGCTGCGGTTCATGAGGCAACGCTCCAACAGGTTATGGACAGCTTTGAACAGGAGTGTACGGCACTCATAGGACAAGCCACTCTCCCACTCGCCGTCCTCCTCACCTGAGCCAGGAAGAGAGAAAAGACAGTTAGATACCCGCTGAATGCTCCATCAACATCACAACTGTAAACAAGAACTCAAGAATTGGCAGTGTTACTTTTTGCCATGGGTTCAAACACTCCAGAAAAAAAGATAGGATGGGAATTTTTGACCATCTGCCAATGTTTACAATAAAACGTAACACATTATGCAACCATGTAAATAATATGTTTAAAGGGAAACTCCACTCAAAAACAGAAGTCAAGCGGTCTCGCCTTCAAGATATTTGACATTCAAGAACCAAAGTGTTACCACCCACATCATCATGAAGATAATTTTGTTGTTGTTTTGCTTTGTCAGTGGCAAGGCCTTTAAGATCTAGCCACCAGGCAGCCCCTTAGCTCCCTACAGGGTAAAGCTAACTACTTTAACAGGAGCTGCGACCCCAATGAAAAAGCTGATGGGAGATAGAATTTAAGCGTTCATATGACTGGTATCGTGATGTGCAAACCCATTCCCAACAACAGGCAGAACTCAAAACTGTAGGCCCAACATGTAAACTACTTGCATCTTTTGGTAATGAAAGATGCTTTCAGTCATTGAAGTGTGTCAGGCTGTGGACTAATGTGGGTCCTCAACTGAGCAGTGTCTCTCCCCATTTGCATGACACTTGCAGCCCCTCTCCCAAGTGTCAACTGAGAGTTCATCCTAACTCCAATGCTATGTGAGCAACAAGCAACCCTTCCTGTGGCAGAGGCTAGCCCTTACTTGACAGCTCGTGGTGGATGAGCTCTGCGAAGCTGGGGTCATCCCCCCACCAGAAGAGCCAGAGCTCGCGGCGACCCGGGGTGTGGTGCCTTCGCCACACGCTTAGCACATCGGCCGCCAGGCACCGGCTGAAGCTGCACAGGATGGGGTCCTCCTCCGTCACAGGGAACAGGATGGGCGAGGAAGTGGGCCCCTGCCACACAAAACGCCGCCATTTTATCCCAGTCAGGTCAGCCTGGGGGACAGGGTGAGAAAAAAAAGAGCTGAGACAGAGGCCCAATCCCAAATAAACACTACACCCTGTGCACTTGTAGAGATTTGAGAAGATTTGACAGGTGCAAAGAATATGGTACTAGCTCCACCTTGCCATCTGATAGGCTAGGTGGAAGTTTCACCATATTGCTTATACCAACCAAATCCTTTCAGATCTCCAAAAGTGCATAGGGTCCATTTGGGATTAGCCCAGAGAGGGGCTGCAAGCCCGCTGAATGCAAAGCAGTGCAGTAGTAGCCTGACAACTTTAACAACTGCACTATCCAATCAGTGTGAAGCACCTCCAAATACAACATGTAAAGGAATGCACCTGTTCCTTCTGTGCAACCTAACCTTCCAACTCATTAGTCTTCAGAGTTCAAAGGGTGGGAAATCCCTTTCTATCAAAGTATTTAGTGCCAATGGATATTTCCTAGAATTCCTTTGAATGCTATGCAACACATTTGCCAGAGAAATAATATAGTACCAATTCAAAATATGACAAGATATTTATTTTATCCTAGTTTCAATAAAATATACAGTTTCAGAATCACTAAAACTATTTGTTGTTTTTGTCACACTGCTTTGCTTTATCTTGGCCAGGCCGCAGATGTAAATGAGAACTTGTTCTCAACTGGCCTACCTGGTTAAATAATGGTTAAATAAAAAAATAACTAGTAGACTATAGTTGATATTATGTACACTTATCTGGTTACCCTGCTTAAAGTTCTATCCATAAGGGAGTAGTACCACATAATACTACAATGAGGACTTGTGAAACTCAGTAGATTCGTGAGTTGTAGTTGACAGCATTGGCAATAGGAATGCTCACTTAAGGAAACAATACTGTAGACATAATCATAGGCTGACTCATGATATTGTTGGCCTAAAAAGTTAGCCATAACTAGCTAGCTACCTAGCCAAGCATCAAGGTGTAAACAAACAAGGAACACTATGACTAGTTGCTAACTAGTTGGATATATCCAATTGCAGTCAAATACATAGCTAATGGTGCTGATGTGACGAATAATAAACAAATCTCACAATGACAGACATCACAAAACAAACTGAACCTAGCAAGCCAGTTAGCCAACATTAGCTAGCTAGTCAGCGACATGATTATAGGTAACTAAGTATTTTTGTTGTTTTTTAATCTGGGAACTTCAGTTGCTATAAACTAACATATCAACCAATATTAATGTTAGCTAGCTAACGTTAGCGCACTTGCAAAATTGCATTAGCCAGCAATCTAGAACAGGCCTTGACGCCTCCAGAGTCAGCTGTAGTCAAGCGGTTTAGCTTGCTGACTGGCTAGCCAAAATGGCTTTCTGGCCTCAGTTTGAGCTAGCTAACGTTAGCATGCTAACAGCGAGTTTAATCACTTACCAGGCAAAATAGGTTGGAGTGGCAGTCCTCCAAACTGGCCCCGTTTGGTACAAAACATGAACTCATCCTCACAGAGTGGTTGAATAATCCATCGTCTCAGTTACAAAGAGCAGCAATATTCAGCTAAGTTTTAAACTATTTAATCTGGATAGAGTATTTAGTCAAATACCCCATAAAACTAAGATGCTAACTGGCTAGTTATTTATACAACCGGTTGATGATGGCTAGCCACTACGCTAGCTAAACAATATCGCTGTCTTGATAGCCAGCTAACACAACTAGTTAGCTTTCTACGCTAACAAATTCATAAACCCCACTTTGAGTCCTTTTTCTTACTTTACTACACAATGCGTTTAATAAAATATATACACGAACCATACCACAACCTCACCATAAAGTGATCTACTAGTAATCTTAAACAATTTCAGAGCAAAGAAACTCTCCCCTCCTTCCGAGTTTCGCTAGCTAACATAGCCAACTCAGACTAAATAAAACAGTTAGCTAACACCACCCTTCTATTCCACATAGTCGCCGGAATCCGATAAAACTATAAAAACTTTCACTCAAATACTGAAATCATGATGTAAATGTCCAGTAAGGTTAAGCATTTGCGTTCACTGATTCTCGGGTCCGGCAGGTTTCCATTTGAATTCATGGATTGAATTCTTTAATGGCGGCCAGGAGGACAACTCTGCCTCCCAACTCCCATTGGCCAATGTGTGGTAACGGGGAAAAAAAGGGGGTCAAACTATAACTGATGGCTCGTCGCTGAGTTTACTGATCAAACCAGTGAGATATTTGTATCAGGCAAATCTCAGCCTATAATGATCAGCACGCTTTCAGGCTCCAGTCCAGACTATAATCTAAAACAACTGCATTGTATTATTAGCTGCCATTATAGCAAGCCTTTTGGAGTTTTCCCTGGCAATTAAAAAATATATATAATATATATATATATATATTAGATGAAACATTTCTAGGTATACCCTTGTACTGAATACCTAGAAGGGATAGATATATAGATCAAATATAAATCTGTTTTTATAAATAACACCTACTACTATCAATAACATACAGTGGCTATTTCTGGATAAGAGCGTCTGCTAAATGACTTAAATGTAAATGTCTATATAAATTTTGTGTGCATTCTAGATATGGGTGCTGCTGCCAACTAGAATATATGGGAAATATATGGGAAGGTGAGATAAGGAATACCTGGGAGAATGCGATGAGAACGCTGACCTTGAGTTTGTCTGTCCAACAGGGAAACTCTAATGCTCTGTGCTTAATGGAAATAGTAAAAACATAACCTCTCATCCTGGCCCAAGCCAGTCCTGAGGCTGCACCTGAACATCGCAGGTAACCCTCCTCAAGACACATAGGTCTTAAGTCATTTATCAGATGCTCTTATCCAGTGGTGTAAAGTACTTAAGTCAAAATACTTTAAAGTGCTACTTTAAGTAGTTTTTTTGGGGTATCTGTACTTTACGATTTATATTTTGACAACTTTTACTTCTATACATTCCTACAGAAAATATTGTACTTTTTACTCCGTACATTTTCCCTGACAAACCAAAGTACTCGTTACATTTTGAATGCTTAGCAGGACAGGGAAATTGTGAAATTGACACACTTATCAAGAGAACACGTGGTCATCGCTCCTGCCTATGGTCTGGTCGACTCACGAAACACAAATGCATCTTTTGTAAATAATGTCTGAGTGTTGGAGTGTGACCCTGTCTATCCGTAACATTTCTAGGTATACCTGCTTTGCTTAATTTAAGGAATTTTAAATGATTTATACTTTTAACACTTAAGTATATTTGAGCAATTACATTTACTTTTGATATCTAAGCATATGTGAGCAATTACATTTACTTTTGATACTTAAGTATATTTAAAACCAAATAAGTACTATTTTAAAGTACTATTTTACTGGGTGACTTTCACTTTTACTTGAGTAACTTTCTGTTAGGGTATCTATACTTTTACTCAAGTATGACAATTGGGTACTTTTTCCACTACTGCTCTTATCCAGAGCGACTTACCGCTGTAATTAGGGTTGCTCAAGGGCACAGACAATAGTTTTTCACCTAGTCGGCATGGGAATTCAAATACCAACCAGAACATCAATACATCCACTTTTCATCGAATAAAATCTTCAATACGTTTGAAAAAGCAAAAGATAAAATTGATTAATTTCACAAAATATAATATGGTTCATTACGTGTCTGTATCACTGTTTTTATCTGGCAAAATCCAAACAAGTGCACCTAGTCATGCAGTACCACTTATCACCGTGTGGCATTAGCACCAGTAAGATACATGTATTTTTACAGAAATTGGCAGCAGCCACCCCTCCTGGCTCTCAGACTGGCTACTGCTGGTTTAGAGGGGATAGTAGCATAGAAGACATCCTCTTCCACAGTGAAGATGACGTCAAATAATTCATACATGAGGTTGTTGACACTGGCAAATATTATTCAAGGAGAGCTGGTACAACAGGCTGGAATGCTGAGTTACTTGAACTGGCCATATTTACTTTATACCAAGGTTGACCACGCAGCACAATATAATCTAGGCAGTATACAAACCAGATGAGGTTTAACACTTTTTAAAGTCTACACTACCGGTCAAAAGTTTTAGAACACCTACTCATTAAAGTTTTTAAAAAAAGGCTATACTGAAGATAGCCCTATTTGGTAAAATACCAAGTCCATATTATGGCAAGAACAGCTCAAATAAGCAAAATGACAGTCCATCATCATTACATTGAGACATCGTCAGTCAATATGGAACATTTCAAGAACTGAAAGTTTCTTCAAGTGCAGTCTCAAAAACCATAAAGCGCTATGATGAAACTGACTCTCATGTGGACCGCCACAGGAAAGGAAGACAGAGTTACCTCTGCTCCAAAGGATAAGTTCATTAGTTACCAGCCTCAGGAATGGCAGCCTAAATAAATGCTTCACAGAGTTCAAGTAACAGATGTCTCAACATCAACTGTTCAGAGGAAACTGTGAATCAGGCCTTCATGGTCAAATTGCTGCAAAGAAACCACTACTAAAGGACACCAATAACAAGAAGAGACTTACTTAGGCCAAGAAACACAAGCAATTAAAGTAATTAAATTAAACTGGTGGAAATGTGTCCTTTGGTCTGGAGTCCAAACTTGAGATTTTTGGTTCCAACCGCAGTGTCTTTGTGAGACAGGTGTGGGTGAACACATGACCTCTGCATGTGTATTTCCCACCGTAAAGCATGGAGGAGGTGGTGTTATAGTGTGGGGGTGCTTTGTTGGTGACACTGTCAATGATTTATTTAGAATTCAAGGCTCTGGTAGCCACACTTAACCAGCATGGCTAACAGAGCATTCGGCAGCAATTTCACCATCCCATCTGGTTTGGGCTTAGTGGGACGATAATTTGTTTTTCAACAGGACAATGACCCAACACACCTCCAGGCTGTGTAAGTGCTATTTGACCAAGGAGAGTGATGGAGTGCTTGCTCAGATGATGTGGCCTCCACAATCACCTGACCTCAACCAAATTGAGATGGTTTGGGATGTGCCGGACCACAGAGTGAAGGAAAAGCAGCCAACAAGTGCTCAGCACATGTGGGAATTCCTTCAAGACTGTTGGAAAAGCATTCCAGGTGAAGATGGTTAAGAGAATGCCAATAGTGTGCAAAGCTATCAATGTAAAGGGTAGCTACTTTAAAGAATCTAAAATAGTTTGATTTGTTTAACACTTTCTTGGTTACTACATGATTCCATGTGCAATTTGTAAGTCGCTCTGGATAAGAGCGTCTGCTAAATGACTTAAATGTAATGTAATGATGTTATTTCATTGTTTTGATGTCTTCACTATTATTCTACAAAGTAGAAAATAGTACAAATAAAGAATAACCTTGAATGAGTAGGTCCTAAAACTTTTGACCGGTAGTGTAGGTCATAGTCCTTGGACTTTGTCAGTTATTCTAGTCCCACTAAGCAAATGGTACCTTCCCAACAATTAAAAATACACTATGACAGAGTTATTCATTTTAGTGTGGTGCATATTGTTTAATATTATAGAGGATATGCATGTACTCATTTAGTTCTTACCCAACAACATTCTATCAGTAAAATAATACAAATGTAATAACCAAAAGTCCACATTCAGTTAGTAATTCAAAATGTAAAAAGTAAACATGTATTTTTATTGAGGCCCTCATGAATTGATATAGCACAGTAGATGCATCCCTTCTGTAAAATACTTAAGACATAAAGCTATATTCAGAAACTCAGCTTATTGATACCCCTCCCAATCATATATGTTTTCAATTAACAATAATTTGTATGATTTCATCCTGAGCCAGGAAGCAATCTTCAAGAAATACTGTCAAATCTCCCAAGTGTTCAGTGGAAGCAATTCATTCCTCATCAGCAGTTAATCATCTAACATGAAGGACTTTGGATGATGTTTTATATACGGCACGTTACTGTGAATTGTGATGGGTCACATTTGATACGTTTTATCTCATTCCTTTTTTTTTGTGGTAGGATGGAGTAATAACAAAAAAAAAGTTAAATATCCATAGTGATGCCCCGTCCCGCTGGTCCAGTCCTGTTAGGGGTCAGGCTGCAGAGGTCAAGGGGACCTGAGGGAGTGGCCGAGTCTGCCGAGCACAGCTGCAGCACACTGGAGGTTACAGCCTTGGGGATACTTCAGGTAGTGATGGTGTGTGTGTAGAAGTGAAATTTAGAGTTTCATTGTCTCTAGTGTCCTTATCTTAAAAAATAAAGAATAATTATCAACAAAGAAAAAAAATCCTTTAAGATGAGCTGCTGGTCATAGGTTCATGCGTAAATGCTCGGGCCTCTTGGCCATGACGGGGTAGGCCTGTTGTTTGAACTGGGACAGGTTGGACCCAGTAGGCTGGCGGATGGGTAGGGGGGCTGAGGCCTCAGAGCTGGCCTGCACATCCATCTGTTCTGGGGTTGACACATACATGACCTGCTCCTGTGGCGACTGGAGACATAGAGAGGATCCGCCGGGCATCAATGGGCCCCGGGGCCACACGTCACCGGCAGAGAACTTGAGAGGGCTGAAAAGGAATAAGGGACATACCCTGACTATGTGGTGATGTGGCATACTCAATGTTGTACAAGATATGTAGGAACAGCTGAAGAGGCTGAAATGACAGAATACCTGACTGGTGTTCTTGGGCTCCCCAAAAACCGTCGGGGTGAGCGGATTTTTGGCTCGAATGAGAACTTTTCCTTTACATTTTCCAGTACTGATGGAGCAACATACGTAAAGCCCTGCAGGAGCAATGACAGAGGGGTTACTGTCACCAGTACTGCCTACCAAGGTATAAGGAGAAATTAAGGTGAATTCTGTCATAACATGATTTTGTCTTATGAGCAAAATTAATACAAACACATGTACTACGCGATAAGACAGGTTCCGAATTTATGTGAAACATCACAGCACAGCTGAAAAATATATGGCTTATGGAAATCATAAGAGGGCGGTTTACGGAGATAGCTAGGATGGAGAGTAGCCGAGGGGTGGGTTTAAATGCTCATGTTCTATAATAGTTAGTACTTATACATTATGTTTTCAGTCATATCTAGATGTAATGTATATCAAATTACCTTATTCTTGCTATGTAAAAAAAAAATGTAATGTGTATGTTACAAAATAAATAGCTGTAAAAAATAAAAACATGTCATCTCTAACAAGATATGTAGCAGTCTTACCAGAAAGGCTTGGTTGGCGCTTTCACTAAGCGTAGAGTCGTCTGGGCTGTCTACTGGTGTCTGGCTGGTGAACTTGGAGTCAAACTGGCTCACATCTTCAGCAGATTGCTATGGATACAAGAGATCAGGTATGTTACAGAGTCTAATGCCTTTGAGCTGGAAAGGTTGCTTAAAACAAACAGAAGCTCTTCTGCTTACCAGGAAAGGCTTGAATGGAGCCTCCACTTTCCTGGCCAGGAGCTCTTCCCAGTTAATGTGTCGGAAGAAGGGATGAGCCTAAGGGAAGATGAGCAAACAAAATATTATAACAATAGCATTTTAATTTCAATACTTCCCAGTCCCCTATCACTTTTGAACACTTCTATTTAGGGTAATCTTTTGTTGTATTGTGATCAGAGGCTAGAGACAAAGTGTTGCTTGCCAGAATGGGGTAGAATCTCAAACTCAAGGTTACATTTGTCTTGGTAGCATCAAGTCACTCCATCCAAAAATGTTCCACTCCTTCTCTTGTTCTCACCTGCACCTCTGTAGCATCTCCAGCCCCTGCTCCAAGTCTTGATGAGGCATTTCTCTTCAGAAGCTGAAAAACAAGAACAAGTATAAATACATATGTGATAACCAAAATTAAAATAAAATGGTCCAATATGTTAAACAAATAGTCACCCTTTTCAGGAGATCTCTGGCTTCTTGTGTGAGGTAGGGTGGGAGGTTCAGCTTGCATTTTAAGATTTTGTCAATGGTCTTCTTCCTGTTTTCACCAGTGAAGGGTGGCTGCATTTGAAAAATAAAATAACCTTGGGTCAATACTAGGGCTGTGGCAGTCAAGAAATTCTGTCAGCCGGTGATTGTCAAGCAAATAACTGTTGGTATCACACAGTAATTGACCATTAACATATTTAGCATCTCCAGGCTTCCACACAAGCCACTGATGCAGACTGTTGGAACATCTACATTTTAAAGTCTAATAAATCCATGTAATACCTTCACAAAAATACATATTAGACAGGTCTAAAGAAACATGACATGAAGAAAATGTCTATTTCAGAAAAGAACAGCATACTCCGAGTGGTTCTTACGTTGACAAGATGGAGCCGGAGAACAAGGCTGACATTTTACGTATTCCTAACCAATTGTGTTTTTTTTTAATAGATTCTTTGCATTGTTTAAATGAACTTGTTTGTACACAATGTTTCTGCTACCATCTCTTATGACCGAAAAACCTTCTGGACATCAGAACTGCGATTATTCACCACGGACTGGCACAATGATTTTTTTTCCCTTTAACAAGTCCGACGTGAATGACATATTGCTTTCCTGGGAACAGGCCCGCTTTCAAGGAGCAGGACTCTAACTCAGAAGCTTAGGGGGAAAAAATCATTCTATGCCCTCCAACGAACAAACAGGAAAAGCGTCAATACAGGACTAAGATCTAATCGTATTACGCCGGCTCTGACACTCGTCGGATGTGGCAGGGCTTGCCAACCATCAGAATACAAAGGGAAGCACAGCCGAGAGCTTCCTAGTGACACGAGCCTACCAAACAAGCTAAATTACTTCTTTGCTTGCTTCGAGGCAAATAACAATGAAACATGCATGAGAGCACCAGCTGTTCAGGAAGACTGATCACGCTCTCCGCAGCCCATGTGAGTAAGACTTTTAAACAGGTCAACAACAGAGATGCTTGTTCTAGGTCCCAAGAAACAAAGAGATCTTCTGTTGAATCTGACAATTAATCTTAATGGTTGTACAGTCGTCTCAAATAAAACTGAAGGACCCTGATCTCTCTTTTGACGAACATATCAAGACTGTTTCAAGGACAGCTTTTTTTCCATCGTCGTAACATTGCAAAAATCTGAAACTTTCTGTTAAAAAATGATGCAGAAAATTTTATCCATGCTTTTGTTACTTCTAGGTTAGACTACTGCAATGCTCTACTTTCCGGCTACCCGGATAAAGCACTAAATAAACTTCAATTAGTGTTAAATACGGCTGCAAGAATCCTGACTAGAACCAAAACATTTGATCATATTACTCCAGTGCTAGCCTCCCTACACTGGCTTCCTGTCAAGGCAAGGGCTGATTTCAAGGTTTTACTGCTAACCTACAAAGCATTACATGGGCTTGCTCCTAACTATCTTTCTGATTTGGTCCTGCCTACATACCTACACGTACGCTACGGTCAAGAGATGCAGGCCTCCTAATTGTCCCTAGAATTTCTAAGCAAACAGCTGAAGGCAAGGCTTTCTCCTATAGAGCTCAATTTTTATGGAATGGTCTGCCTACCCATGTGAGAGATGCAAACTCGGTCTCAACCTTTAAGTCTTTACTAAAGACTCATCTCTTCAGTGGGTCATATGATTGAGTTTAGTCTGGCCCAGGAGTGTGAAGGTGAACGGAAAGACTCTGGAGCAACGGACCGCCCTTGCTGTCTCAGCCTGGCCGGTTCCCCTCTCTCCACTGGGATTCTCTGCCTCTAACCATATTACAGGGGCTGAGTCACTGGCTTACTGGTGCTCTTTCATGCAGACCTTAGGAGGGGTGTGTCACTTGAGTGGGTTGAGTCACTGACGTGATCTTCCTGTATGGGTTGGCACCCCCCCTCTGGTTGTGCCGTGGTGGAGATCTTTGTGGGCTATACTCGGCCTTGTTTCAGGATGGTATGTTGGTGGTTGAAGATATCCCTCTAGTGGTGTGGGGGCTGTGCTTTGGCAAAGTGGGTGGGGTTATATCCTTCCTATTTGGCCCTGTCCGGGGGATGTCATCGGATGGGGCCACAGTATCTCCTGACTCAGCCTCCAGTATTTATGCTGCAGTAGTTTGTGTCGGGGGGCAAGGGCCAGTTTGTTATATCTGGAGTACTTCTCCAGTCTTATCCGGTGTCCTGTGTGAATTTAAGTATGCGCTCTCTAATTCTCTCTCTCTCGGAGGACCTGAGCCCTAGGACCATGCCTCAGGACTACCTAGCATGATGACTCCTTGCTGTCCCCAGTCCACCTGGCCATGCTGCTGCTCCAGTTTCAACTGTTCTGCCTTCGGCTATGGAACCTTGACCTGTTCACCGGACGTGCTACCTGTCCCAGACCTGCTGTTTTCAACTCTCTAGAGACAGCAGGAGCGGTAGAGATACTCCTAATGATCGGCTATGAACAGCCAACTGACATTTACTCCTGAGGTGCTGACTTGCTGTACCCTCGACAACTACTGTGATTATTATTATTTGACCATGCTGGTCATTTATGAACATTTGAATATCTTGGCCATGTTCTGTTATAATCTCCACCCGGCACAGCCAGAAGAGGACTGGCCACCCCTCATAGCCTGGTTCCACTCTAGGTTTCGGCCTTTCTAGGGAGTTTTTCCTAGCCACCGTGCTTTTACACCTGCATTGCTTGCTGTTTGGGGTTTTAGGCTGGGTTTCTGTACAGCACTTTGAGATATCAGCTGATGTAAGAAGGGCTATATAAATAAATTTGATTTTGATGATTTGATATGTCTGGTGCAAACCCAACACCTCCCATCACCCTGAGAACATTTTGGTGGCATCATCATGCTGTGAGGATGTTTTTCCATCAGCAGGTACTGGGAAACTGGTCAGAATTGAAGGAATGAAGGATGGCACTAAATACAGGGAAATTCTTTAAGGAAAACTGATGTCTTCCAGAGATTTGAGACTGGGACAGAGGTTCACCTTCCAGCAGGACAATGACCCTAAGCATACTGCTAAAGCAACACTTGAGTGGTTTAAAGGGAAACATTTAAATGTCATGGAATGTCCTAGCCAAAGCCCAGACTTCAATCCAATTGAGAATCTGTGGTATGACTTAAACATTGCTGTACACCAGCGGAACCCATCCAAATTGACGGAGCAGGAGCAGTTCTGCCCCGAAGAATGGGCAAAAATCACAGTGGCTAGATGTGCCAAGCTTATAGAGACATACCCCAAGGAGACTTGCAGCTGTAATTGCTGCAAAGGTGGCTCTACAAAGTATTGACTTTGGGGGGGTGAATAGTTATGCACGCTCAAGTTCAGTTTTTTGTCTTATTTCACAATAAAAAAATATTTTGCATCTTCAAAGTGGTAGGCATGTTGTGTAAATCAAATGATACAACCCCCCACCCACAATTTTTTTATATTTTTTATTCCAGGTTGTAAGGCAACAAAAAAGGAAAAATGCCAACGGGGGTGAATACTTTTGCAGGCCACTATAGATGTACATATTACCTCAACTAACCGTTGCCCCTGCACATTGTACCGTACACCCCTGAATATAGTCTCGCTTTTGTTATTTTACGGCTGCTCTTTAAATTACTTGTTACTTTTATTTCTTATATATTTTTTTACTGCATTGTTGGTTAGGGGCTCGTAAGTAAGCATTTCACTGTAAGGTCTACTCCTGTTTTCAGTGCATGTGACATTTACATTTTTTTTTGATGTTAGGTCCTGATGTGGCTATGGGCTACACTAGTTCATTCAGTAAACAAGATTTGCTTAGAATTCTGTGGCATTATTTTATAGTATGAACAATACGGAATGAAATAAATATTTTATCCAAAAGATTTGCACATGCAGCTATTCTGTGTTGAGCGGTTAACAAATAAATAGGTACTCCTATATGCTTAATTTAGAGTTATTAATGTAACTTTAGTTCTACAAACATTGGGCTATAAGTTTTGATTTTTAATATATTGTAAGGCTGCATGATGCGACTAGTAATGTTGATTTTCTTAAAATAACTTGAAAGGCATGAGCTCAGCTTTGTTTTGTTTTTTTGCACAGACTGTACACACTCCAATAGTCTCTCATTCACAATTTCACAAGCACTTGATAATGACTCAAATTTCCCGGCGGCATCCCCTTTTTGGCTGTAATGCACCCCGAAAAAACCCATGCCTTTTGCGGCCCGGAGTGCTGCCTTGTTCCATTCTACCTTAGTGCTGCGCAATCCGAAGGGCCTCTCACTCACATGGTTCTCCATCATGTGATTGGGTCTTTCTCACAGGCTACAAGTGAAGACAGACACCAGGGACACAACTACACGTGTCCTCATCCAATTCAGAGGTGTATATTGAAGACAATGGAAGAACTTTCCACATTTACTTTGTCAGCTAACAAGATGAGTAGGCCTAAAACAGCAAAAGCACTAGCCTATGTCAATCTACTATCCCCCATAGTACAAAAATGTTGACCAATAGCATAGGTACTTGACCTTCTGCGCGAGAAAGAAATATTCCAAACATAGTCTGAGACAGTTGCGGGATGGGATAGATCCTATATTTATACAACCACTAGCATCAAAAAAACATTTTTTCACAATGTGACTGACCAACAGATCGTTTAGCTTAAAATATTGATAATCTATTTCTTCACATTATAAGCGCAGCAATGCGCACATGGCAGTAGGCTATAAACGCGAATGTTCCATTAGCGGGAAAACACCATTATCAAAAAGTGACTGCAAATGCGATTATACATGTAATGCTTTTATTAAAAAGGAGCATTTATATGGTGAAAATTATCTTCCCCAAACTTGAAACTCAGGTGCTGCTTATGTATGCCAGTTAGGCTCTAAACACCTTGTAAAATAGATTAATGTGCTTCATTTTAAGAAGTTATTTGGCCACTTCAGTTGTGATACACACCGTATCAAAACATATAGGCCTTTAGGGTAGGCTACATGAGGTATGAGACTATGATTAGAAAAAGCTGCAAAAAAATAACATATGCTAATATTATCACCCATCAAACTATTCTGATTTCATCTCGTCTTTACATCTATGCACTTAAATAGCCAGGTAGGCTATACTCCTGTGGTAAAGATAAACAACGTGCTTAATATTAGGAAAGTTGATAAATAAATATAGTAGACCTAGCCTATAGAAAGCTGATGGGATCCTCCTCTTTTGATAAGAGGCCATCACTCTGTTTCCTCACGCAATCAGAGTGATTAGAGGGACAATAGTGTGCTGAGTACCAGGCAGTTAGCAAGTTTGGTAAGCTACTAATGACCATCAGCAGCATCAGAGAGCTTGGAGAAGCCTAATTACCATAATTAAACGGTCACGTGGAATTTGACTGCCTTCATGACTCGGGACCACCATTGTGGCAGTAATACGGTCACTGCAACACCCCTAGTGAACACCGATTGATTGTAACAGAAGTTGTTGTATTACTACGTCATTATAAACAGAAGTCTATGAAAGAAGTTGTGCACTAACCGCTCCAGTCAGCATGTCGTACATAAGCGCTCCAAGACTCCACCAGTCCACTGCTCTGTTGTGTCCACTTCTCATCAGGATCTCTGGAGCCCTGACACAACAACAGTTTTTTTTAGCACATCTTTCCATGATAGACTGAGGCAGTAAATAGATAAAAAAAAATAGCAGCTTTCAACAGATTTACATGAACAACGGGGTGTGTATTTTACAAAGTGTGACTTACATGTACTCTATGGTGCCACAGAAAGTATGGGTGACTGTGCCGCCGTGAATGGACTCTTTACACAGCCCAAAGTCAGTCAGTTTCACATGGCCTGGAAAAACACACAATACAGAAACACTACAGCCAATTTCACTTTGAGGTGGACATGTAATTTAGAAAATGTTCTGCATTTCCCACGGAATAAATTAAATGTTAGTCACATGCGTTGAATATAACAGGTGTAGACCTTACAGTGAAATGCTTACTTACGAGCCCCTAATCAACAGTGCAGTTTAAAAAAAATACAGATAAGAATGAGAGATAAGTCATTAAAGAGATGCAGTAAAAAAAATATTTAAAAAATTAAAAGTGTAATAGTGATACGGGGAACATTTTTTAGTTACATATCAATTGAATTTTTGACAATATTATACCAATATTTGACTCCAATTATCAATTTATATTTGTTTGCTACGGTAGGTAGCATTAGCTAGCGCTAGTCAGCAGTACCTGCGCCAAAACTTTGTTTCATCCTATAGCTTGTTTTCCATCTTTTTTTAAATAGTGAGCCAACAAGTTTTCAGCACTTATTTCCATGACTGATCAAAACTTGCTTTCTCACATTCCCTCGTCTCTCAGCAGCAGACTTACGGTGAGCAATATTTTTGGAACATCAAATCGCAATACATATACAATTGTGAAAATGGCAATAAATATAGTATCAGCAGCTAAGTATTGTGATAATATCGTCTCATTAGGTCCATGGCAATTCCCAGCTCTAATGTCTAACATGAAGTGCATATACATGCACAAATGTGGATGCATTTACAGCTAATGTAGCATCAAACATTGTCTGCAGTGCACATGATTGCAACTCAGGACATCTGTTGTGACATCTTTGCCCAGCATTACCTTGGTTGTTAAGCATGATGTTTTCAGGCTTCAGGTCTCTATAGATGATGCCTTTCTGGTGCAGATGGCCCAGAGCCATGGAAATTTCTGCCAGGTAAAAGCTGCAGATAAGAAACCACATTTACATTGTACACATACACTGATTTTTACTAAATTATTTTCTGTGCCAGACACAGCCAACACCTGGTAACCTAATCTTAAGTTTACTGCTTTTGTAAATAGCATTTTCCCTTTCACCAACTAACATACTGGTGTAGGTTATTCCAAATATGTGTATTAATACAGTGGATGTAAGAAAACAGACTTGTATGACAACATTGCCTTTTGTCATCTCAACTCACCAGGCGGTGTCTTCCATAAAAATCCCCTCTCTTTCCAGTTGCATAAACAGCTCTCCACCTGAAAAGTACAACAAAATTCAAACTGAAACAGACATAAAAAAAGTGTTGCACAAAATAGTTGTGGGGAGACTACACCAAATTTACTCTTTCACCCATTTAATTTTGAATTCTGACTGACTGACTTCCACATACCATAGTGTGCATTCTTCTCTGTAACTCTAGAGCAGACAGGAAGGGATGGTGGACAGGATGTAGGCACTATTACATACATTATGGTTAGATGCAATGAGCAGAGGAGGCCCATTAAGTGTTCATGTAAATCATGCAAAGGCCAACGTCCTGTGTGAAACAACAAATTCAGATGATTTGAATCATATTTTTTTGTGAAACCATCCCTTGGTCTCAGAATAAGAGAAACCATCTGCATGACTGGGACTGCTAATGTGTAAAGAGATTCAGTCGGACTGCCCAGCTACTCTTGAGCAACAGGAAGAGTGTGAAAAGAATGGATGTTTGTTTATCTTTGTGTGAATAGGTCGTTTGATGTAACTGCCTGCGTGACTCCTGATTTACTGACCGCTGAGGTACTCCAGGATGAGGTACAGCTTGCCCCCCGTCTGGAAGGCGTAGATGAGATCCACGATGAAAGGATGCTTCACTTCCTCCAGAATGTTCCTCTCTGCCTTGGTGTGGGCCGTGTCCTTAGCATTGCGTACAATCATAGCCTGCAAGGCCCCAAAACATTTATGACCATTAGTCATGCTAATACCGCTAGTCTGCCATTCAAAAAGCCACATGATAAAATACACTTCATTATCAGTTCTAGAAATGCCACCACTTTCAAGAATGTGCTAACATTTAATTCAGCGTTGCTTAGAACATTTCTGTTCGAAATTAAGCAATTGGCTTTTCAGGGAATTTTTGCAGCATAGCTTAGGGGACAAATCTTGACGAAGTGGTATGTGACTGCATCGCTCATTAAAGTACATTTCACTGATCAAGCAAAAGCACAATCTATTGTGCAACATCTAATGGACTGAAACAGCTTCTGAAATGCCAAGACTGCAGCAGTGAAGATGGCAAACTACCAAAAACACCAACAGGCTTCAAAGAAAGCCAATATTTGCAAAGAAGCAACATAAAACAATGTTTATTTGTCATATTTACTAAGTTTGAGACAAAATTGAGAGACTTGATGAATATGCCTGCTGCCAATTATGAACTATTTGTAAATAAATGTGTCTTTGAATATTATTTTTAGGTACCTTCTTTAAAACCTTCATGGCAAATATCTTCCCCGATGCTGCTCCAGCAACTTTTCGAACTTGAAAAACCTAAAAAAAAAGAAGGGAAGAACCAGTTCAACACAATGGGCCAGGCCAAATAATGACAAGTTTGAAATGGAATTTTAATAAAACCTCATGAAAACGCATTTTTAAATGGCTCTCAGGGGAACAGCACCGTACCTTTCCATAACCACCCTTTCCCAGCACCCGCAGCAGCTCAAAACACTCCGGCCTGATGTTCTCTTTTCCTTGGTTGACGTTGTCCTCAGATATCTCAATCTTCTCACAGTCGTCCATATTGCTGGGGAAAGAAGTAATGTAACTATATGCTCACTGACCGAAGCACGGTACAATTACTGTGACAACTCAACATAATTATTCATCTACCAGGCATCCATAATGCTAAGGGTGAACACTTACAATTCAAAGCCGCTGCACTGGTCCATGAAATCGTTGATCTGAGCCTATGACAGAAAATGTAAATTAGAACATTGTAAAAATAAAATCTGCTTTATAACTGAAATCACTGCAGAGCCATATAACAGCAGCAGCACTTCATTAGATTCAACAGGAATGTTGATTATATTATTTTTAAAAAGTGTTACATCTTAGACGCAAGGATATCGTCTGAAATCAATGCAATGTTAGCTAAAACATTAACTCAACATAGACCAACATGCGAGAGTATACCATCATGTGAAAGAAGGTTAAATTAAATTCAAATCTGTTTTGTTCCCATTTCAGAACCCTGGATAGAGGATCTTGAGCTGTAGACTGCTTTTTTTGTATCTCGACAGCTTTGGAATTGACCCCAAACTTACATTTATTTTGTTATGTTTACAAATCTTTATGGAGATAAACATTTTACACCCCAAAACCATGTAACGTGATATTTAGTGTAGCCCAAAATCTTTGCCAATTGGCACTGAACATGAGATGTTCAATAGAGTACGAAATGTTTATGATAAAATTGTAATTCTTGGTAGCTAACTGTCAGAGCATGAATAGAGTTCGTTCATACCATGTAATCTGTAAACATGGCCCTATACAGCCAATTTATTAGCTAGCTATCACAAATAGTTCACAGGTAGGTCTATTAGCACGGCGAATGTCCACTATAACCCATCATTAAATCTTGTCCAAATTGGGATTTGCATGTGTCCACATAAGGACCTCCAGTCCATATTGTTCCAAACTGCAGAAGTACCAAAATAAACTGTTGCACGACAGCAACCAAAGCACGCTTGCCTTTGCTGCACATTGTCTAGCAAGCTTGAAAATATAATATTCAATATTCGTATAAAGTATGCAAATATAAGAATTGTATAACTACTATCTCCCAACAGCTGAGAACAAGTGACAGCTCATGAGTGTTAACTGGCTGATCTGTGGCTAGCTAATGTTAGAAGGCTAGCTTGGAGCGTTGTCAAAATTGGGCCTAAAGCATTGGCAACAAACCAAGACGTCGGGCCTATAGCTAGCTAGCATGGCTATCAGCAATTATATCGAACAGTCGTGCAACAATACCCGACAGACTCGAGAAAATTACCTCCTCGAGCTCATCTTCGGAGACATTTTCCTCCGGCTGATCCAAATCGATGTCGAATACACCCGCCATCAATGCTTTCGTTCAGGTTCAGTCGGTGAGAATAGCTCGCGCTCATCCACCTCATGGACAAACACACATCGCCGCCGCCATAACCGGCTACTAAACAGAGCATGCGCACCACACAACCAACCAAGTGAAGCGCGGATATGACAACACTGTGTTTTCATTTCTTTGCGTGGAGATACTGTGTCCATGGACCACGTCATGAGGAGGTGGTGGTGGACAATGTGAGGAGAGAGGTGGTTGTATTTTAAGACGGTTAAATGCTCTACTAACAAAAAAGCTGTTAGAATTGTAAGTATATGCAATTCACTTAAGGTCCTTGTGTAATTGTAATGTGATATTGTACCCCCTAGTTCGATTGTCCATTGTTTGTAATCTATGTATGCTTGTGTTCCCTCATGTGCTTTATGTATTGATTTGTTGTTAACAAAAAAATATATATTAAAAAAAGTGAGGAGAGAGGTGGAGCGCTATGATCAATATGGCAGAAATCAGGACATGATGAGTGTGGCAGGGGGCACAGGGTCAAGGGTGGGCACATACACCACTCGGTGTCTCCGGGAAGACTACCAAAATTCCTTCATCCTCAACCACCTGACATGGCCCTATGGCACTGGAAAGGCAAGAGGCTTGCTTCAGCAACTGGAAAACATCACAGATCTGGCAGATAAAGGCCTACAATTTATGTTTTACAAACAGACATATTTCCTATGTTCTAAGAAAGTAATATTTCAAAGCATTTTATTTGTACATTTTAGTTGTTTAGCAGACATTCTTATCCAGAGCGACTTACAATTAGTGCATTCCTCTTAAGATAGCTAGGTTACAAAGGATTGACACGGTTACAATAATGTAATTTCTGAAGCCAGAAACAACATCATCAGTACTCTTTGGATGACCAGTTTTCACTAACTGCTGTTTTGTCCAGAACTACACATCTGTGCTCACGCTGTCACACCTCTGATGCCATCCTCGTTCACAAAAATGACACAGTACACAATATCTTTACCCAGGTCATGAACATCAACACATATCATTCAGTGACTTCAACAAAGTAATCGCCCACCAGCTAGGGAGTGTTCTGCAGTCTGCACTCACTGGTGACTTCCACGGTGTCTACAATAGAAACCCCATAGGTGAGCACTGAGCATCAACACTACTGCAACAAATAAACCAGTGTGTAAAAGTCTTGAAGTTGCATATCACACACTGTGCACTGTGTTTCCATTTGAACTGATGAGTGGCCTGGTGTGTCACCCAGAGTACAAGCTGCTCATCTTCTGCAACATTCCCCAGGTGTCCAGCTCCTCCATGGCTTACAGCGTGTTCACCTGGCCAGGCCTGCTCCAACACCAACATCAGATGCTTACTGCGTTTTGCATGTTACTGTTTAATAAAAATAAAATGAAAAATAAAAATGTCTGTGTAGCCATAGTGCATTTGTCAGAAATGAGTGCTGTACTAGTTTTGAACACCATGGGGAAGCATTGGCTAACTATGAAATTCATAAGTGTGAAATTTCAAAACAATTGAGGTCCCCGTGCAGCTCAATATGGGCCTATTTACAGTAGCAGTCAAAAGTTTGGACACATCTACTCATTCAAGGGTTTTTCTTTATTTTTACTATTTTCTACATTATAGAATAGTGAATACATTAAAACTACAATATTACACATGGAATCATGTAACCAAAAAAGGGTTAAACAAATCAAAATATGTTATATTTAAGATTCTTCAAAGTAGCCACCCTTTGCCTTGATGACAAGGCATCAAGGCATTCTCTCAACCAGCAAGGCACACATTCTCTCAACCAGCTTCATGAGGTAGTCACCTGGAATCCAATATACAGGAGTGCTTTGTTAAAAGTTACAGTGGCTTATGAAAGTATTCACCCCCGTTGGCATTTTTCGTATTTTGTTGCCTTACAACCTGGAATTAAAATTGATTTTTTGTGGGTTTGTATCATTTGATTTACACAACATGCCTAAGACCACTTTGAAGATGCAAAATATGTTTTATTGTGAAACAAACAAGAAATAATATGAAAAAACTGAACTTGAGCATGCAAAACTATTCACCCCCCCCAAAGTCAATACTTTGTAGAGCCACCTTTGCAGCAATTACAGCTGCAAGTCTGCGAGTTCAGTGTGTCAAATTGGAGGGCCTGTTGTCCGGACCTCTGGCAGTCTCTATGGGGGTGCCACAGGGTTAAATTCTCGGGCCGACTCTTTTCTCTGTACACATCAATGATGTCGCTCTTGCTGCTGGTGATTCTCTGATCCACCTCTACGCAGACAACACCATTCTGTATACCTCTGGCCCTTCTTTGGCAAAAAAGCCTCCTTCACTCGTGCTGCCTAACATACCCTTGTAAAACTGACTATCCTACCGATCCTTGACTTCGGCGATGTCATTTACAAAATAGCCTCCAACACTCTACTCAGCAAATTTAACAACAGTGCTATCCGTTTTGTCACCAAAGCCCCATATACTACCCACCACTGCGACCTGTAGGCTCTCGTTGGCTGGCCCTCGCTACATACTCGTTGCCAAACCCACTGCCTCCAGGTCATCTAAAAGTCTTTGCTAGGTAAAGCCCCGTCTAATCTCAGCTCACTGGTCACCATAGCAACACCCACTCGTAACACACGCTCCAGCAGGTATATTTCACTGGTCATCCCCAAAGCCAACACCTCATTTGGCCACCTTTCCTTCCAGTTCTCTGCTGCCAATGACTGGAACGAATTGCAAAAATCACTGAAGCTGGAGACCCATATCCGCCTCTCTAACTTTAAGTATCAGCTGTCAGAGCAGCTTACCTATCACTGTACTTGTACACAGCCCATCTGTAAATAGCACACCCAACTACCTCATCCCCATATTATTATTTTTTTGCTCCTTTGCACACCAGTATCTCTGCTTGCACACCAGTATCTCTGTTTGCACATCATCATCTGCACATCTATCGCACCAGTGTTAATGCTAAATTGTAATTATTTCACCTCTATGGCCTATTTATTGCCTTACCTCCCTAATCTTACTACATTTGCACACATGGTACATATATTTTTCGTTTGTGTTATTGACTGTATGTTTGTTTATCCCATGTGTAATTCTGTATTGTTGTTTTTGTCGCACTGCTTTGCTTCATCTTGGCCAGGTCATAGTTGTAAATGAGAACTTGTTCTCAACTGGCCTACCTGGTTAAATAAAGGTGAAATACATTTTTTTGTATAACTAGTAGCCTATAGTTGATATTATGTACACTTATCTGGTTACCCTGCTTAAAGTTCTATCCATAAGGGAGTAGTACCACATAATACTACAATGAGGACTTGTGAAACTCAGTAGATTCGTGAGTTGTAGTTGACAGCATTGGCAATAGGAATGCTCACTTAAGGAAACAATACTGTAGACATAATCATAGGCTGACTCATGATATTGTTGGCCTAAAAAGTTAGCCATAACTAGCTAGCTACCTAGCCAAGCATCCAGTTGTAAACAAACAAGGTACACTATGACTAGTTGCTAACTAGTTGGATATATGCAATTGCAGTCAAATACATAGCTGATATAATAGAAATTCATATGTTTAAGGTAATGGTAAGATATTGACTAAATTATTTATATCTTAAAGGTAATGTTATTAAGATAATGACTAAAAGTATTCTACCCTGTCACTGTATAATGGAGTGAAATGTATTTAAATCATAAGACTAGAATTCTTATGATTGTGTGTGCATAGGACAAGTTAAGACTTACCATTTAGAAGTTAGAAGTATAGGCGAGACAGTGTGTGCCTAAGAAAATACAGAGAACAATTCAACTGTGTTTGACCCGACCTGGCTAGAACTCTGAGAAACGTATGATAGGACAGGGAGTACTTCTCAAGGTTTCTCTAATCTCGGGGGAATGGAACTGTCGGCTGGGTAGTGATACACAGTGGTGAGAACTCTGGAGAAGGATACAACTCACCAACTGTTCGTGTGTATGTATGTGCGTAGGATACCTACTGTTTGTGTGGAAGTATGTGCGTAAGTAAGGAGCAAGGTATAAAATGGATGCCTTCAGAACGTTTTCGTGAATAAACTGTACTAACCTTTTGCATAAGCTGAGTCTTTGCCTAATTATTATTAAACCCATGGTCTTACAAACCTTGGGGATTGGTCAAAGTTATTGATTGTTAGTTATTATCATTGGGGTTGAACATTCTCGTGACAATAGCTAATGGTGCTGAGGTGAAGAATAATAAAAAAAATCTCACAATGACAGACATCACTACAAAACAAACTGAACCTAGCAAGCCAGTTAGCCAACATTAGCTGCCACCATGGTGTTCTCAGGGTGATGAGAGGTGTTGGGTTTGCGCCAGACATAGCGTTTTCCTTCTTCCATATGTTTGGGGAGTCTCCCACATGCCTTTTGGCGAACAGCAAATGTGTTTGTTTATTTTTTCCTTTAAGCAATGGATTCTTTTTTGGCCCCTCTTCCGTAAAGCGCAGCTCTGTGGAGTGTACGGCTTAAAGTGGTCCTATGGACAGATACTCCAAACTCCGCTGTGGAGCTTTGCAGCTCTTTCAGGGTTATCTTTGGTCTCTTTGTTGCCTCCCTGATTAATGTCCTCATTGCCTGGTCCATGAGTTTTGGTGGCGGCCCTCTCTTGGCAGGTTTGTTGTGGTGCCATATTCTTTCCATTTTTTAATAATGGATTTAATGGTGCTCCGTGGGATGTTCAAAGTTTATTCTGATATTTTTTTATAACCCAACCCTGATCTGAACTTTTCCACAACTTTGTCCCTGACTTGTTTGGAGAGCTCCTTGGTCTTCATGGTGGCGCTTGCTTGGTGGTGCCGCTTGCTTAGTGGTGTTGAAGACTCTGGGGCCTTTCAGAACAGGTGGAAACATACTGAGATCATGTGACACTTATTAAATAAAGTCCACCTGTGTGTAATCTAACTAATGTTGTGACTTCTGAAGGTAATTGGTTGCACCAGATCTGATTCATAGCAAAGGGGGTGAACACATGCATGCACCACTTTTCAATTTTTTTTGTGTGACTATTTTGTGTATGTCCATTACATGAAATCCAAATAAAAATCAATTTAAATTACAGGTTGTAATGCAACAAAATAGGAAACACGGCAGGGGGATGAATACTTTTGCAAGGCACTGTAATTTGTGGAATTTCTTTCCTTCATGCATTTGAGCCAATCACTTGTGTTGTGACAAGGTAGGGGTGGTGTACAGAAGATAGCTCTATTTGGGTTAGGGCTATCTGCGTGAAATAAGCCTTCATGAGTGCTAATTTGAGATTTATGTGGTGCATGCATATGTGCATCCACCCGCCGTGGCTTTGTGAGACGCAGAGTAGGTGAACGGATGATCTCCGCATGTGTGGTTCCCACTGTGATGCATAGAGGTGTAATGGTGCTTTGCTGCTGACACTGTCAGTGATTTATATAGAATTCAAGGCACACTTAACCAGCATGGCTACCACAGCATTCTGCAGCAGTAAGCCATTCCATCTGATTTGTGCTTAGTGGGACTATCATTTGTTTTTCAACAGGACAATGACCCAAAGCACACCTCCAGGCTGTGTAAGGGCTATTTGACCAAGGAGAGTGATGGTGCTGCATCAGATAACCTGGCCTCCACAATCACCCGACCTCAACCCAGTTGAGTTGGTTTGGGATGAGTTGGACCGCAGACTGAAGGAAAAACAGCCAACAAGTGCTCAGCATATGTGGGAACTCCTTCAAGAGTTTTGGAAAAGCATTCTTCGTGAAGCTGGTTGAGAGAATACCAAGAGTTTGCAAAGCTGTCATCAATGCAAATGGTGGCTACTCTGAAGAATTTCAAATATAAAATATATTTTAATTTGTTTTACACTTTTGGTTACTACATGGTTCCATGTGTTATTTCATAGTTTTGATGTCTAAACTATTATTCTACAATGTAGAAAATAGTAAAAATAAAAACCCTTGAATGAGTAGGTGTCCATACTTTGACTGGTACTGTATATTGATTGTTTTTTTTGTGTGTAGCCATGTTTGTACAATATAGTTAGTATAAGCTAGCTTCTACATCGTGTTCACTGTTCCATGTCCAGATATTCATGTTAATGCTCTGAGGATTGTTATTTTTCAGGCATCGACTGGCAGGTGCGAGCCCACTCTCTCCAGCCTGAAGGGGTAGAGAGGACCAGGAGTCACAGACAACCTGGCTTCAAGACCTCCCCCACCTGCTCATACTGCAGGGGAAGGATGTGAACAGAGCAGAGATATGTACTGGTCTCTTACCTAGATGTCTAACTATTATGGGACAATAGACATTAATAGATACTGGTTGATTCATTCTAGAATCCAACACTCCTTTCGAATGTTTTTATATCTATAGGTGGATTTCAGGATCCGACCCTATATACCCCCTGGCTTTCAGCATGTGGAAAAACCCAGTCTCCTTTAACAAGTATACATCTCCTACACTGGTCAGCAACAGCCAGGCTCTGCTGAGGCCTCTGGACCACATGGGGTGGATAGCTTAGAATATGTTTGATCCAGGTAAGGTTAGGCACATAATGTAAAACATTTTTTTTTTTTTTTAAAGGCATGCATGCTCACTTATTTTTATGTTTTCCAACAGCATGAGTCATTGTCAATCATTGCAAAAAGATTGGTAATGGCATTTTACTGTTCTAAACTGCCTCATTCCCAGGTTATTGGGTTTCCACATATTGATATGGTGTCTCTGCTTCCACAGGGCCTACATTCATCTGTACACTAAGTTTGGGATCTCGGAGGAAGATTTCCTGAACAGGTAATCTCTAGCGACAGTCAATTTTGGACAAGTAAGATACTGTTTGGGATTCAATCCGACCGCAGATTTGGACAATGCACTTTAAAGGTAATTTCCGATAGTCATCATATGCAGCGTTTACTGCGAATGTGTTCTCTGAACATTGCCTATAAAACATGCATTGCAGTCAAAGCGCAATCATATTGTATTCCTGCCTAAGCCAATTGACTTGCAGAGGTGATACTATATTGGCATGTTAAGAACAGGAGATTGGTACAAGTAGAGGACATGTGTGTAATGGTCAAAGGAGTCATGTTGAATGAATATGTACATTTAAGGGGTATAAAAACATTTTATATGAACAAGGCGATTTATTGAAGACAGCATGATTTTTCAGATAAGACAACTGATTCCCTACAAATGCACACAACAGCCATGACGCCCTACAAATGTCTGTTGGAACGTTGTTTGGTAGCTTTTGGACCAAATCAAACGTACTGAAATTAACACATGCTTGAAAGTTTGACTCTGGTAAAAAGACGGCAGTCTTCAGATGGTTAATACCCAGAACTTCAGACAGCTTACAGACCGTTGTCGCCATGTGATTCAAACAGTCAACACCAGTCTGATAAGCTATCTGACAGGTTGGGAGATGGAGTACAACACCTGCAACAACCAGGACCAAGTCTGTACAAACCAGCTTCAGGAAACGAATTGCCACAGGACAATAAGCATTGCTTTCTTTAAAACATTAAGCCATGATATATATATATAGTTTCTAATTACAACATATCAACTCCATATCTTCCATAAGATTGTTTTAAATACATTTTCACAAATTTCAAAAAGCATCCGGATTGCTATTGGAGAATCTTGACACTTACCTTTTGGATGTTAGTTCTCAGAGATTCAAGCATTTTTTCCTGTCCTGGTGGTCTGATTGCCTAAGCATCATTAACTCAACAGTAGAAGATGCTTTATACAATAACATGGGGCAAGCTTACAAGAATGGGAGCAATTGTTTACATAGTTAGACCTACAAAGAGTAAAATAGATGGAAAAACTCAGACATGGAAACAAGAAAAATGATTTAGGCATTTTATATATTCTGATCAAAGACTCAGTAAATGTACAGAATAAAAATAACACCAAGTTAGCTGAGTGTAATGTAAGTTCTGTTTTGGTTCAAGTTAGTTTGTCCAGATCATTCTAAATGCATGTGCATACATACCGCCCCAAAAATATTTCCAGAATGTGCAAACTATCAATAACATGTTGAGACGACTTGATATTGCTATTTCCAATTGCAAACTTGAATTTCAAACAAATCCAAGAAACGCGAATGACAGATGGCCTATTTCTGATCAACAGGACAAAAACGCAAGAAAAATGTAACCCTGAAAACATCCTTAGCATCATATCAGCATAGAGTCCATCCATACAGTGAAAAATGTACAAATCAAGTCGTGATTAAGAACTGTGTTCAATGGAAGTAGGACCCTCCACCTTGCATAAGGCATCACAGCTGGTATAGCTGCCAGCAAAAAGTTGACATCCAACTGCTGCTTCACTGCTCATATCCTATCATTATATTATTAAAATCACACAAGTTACACAAATGAGGGGAAACTACAAAACCATAAGAGGGACAAACAAACAGCACATACATCCGTAAGCAAACACAGAATAGTGTCAGTTCAGCCTCTTAAGAATGGAAGAGGGCGAGGTTAGTTTGTGATCAGAGCTGAGGGACTCAAGAGTCTCGTCACTTGGTTTTCTCCTCAGAGTATCGCTGCTGCTGACTCCGTTGTCGTCGCTTGGCGTAGCTCTGAGCCATGGAGTTGATGATAGAGAAGATAAAGTAACAGACCATGACCAGAACCACCTTCTCAAAGACCCACGACAGCCAGTTCTCACTCTGCAGAGACATGCATACAGAGGAATATTACTCTACGGACACTAACACATTACAATTTGTATAATCTTGCCAATCAATAAAATCGCATGCTTTGTCTCAACATAGAAAGGATGGATGATGGTAGTAGTGCTCTTACCGCCGGGGTGCCTTCTCCGGTGTGGTGGTGGAGTTTACTCCTCTGCGCCTCCAGGTACTCACTGAAGGGCTTCTGTATGGAGGGACCTACCCTCGGCAGAGACCTGACACAGTGGCAGGGCAAGGACATCCACAGGCAGGGGAGATGAGAGGAGGGGAAGAGAGAGGCAAAGACAGAGACATGATTATATCCCAGAGTACTTACCATACCAGCAGTATCCCTTCACATGGTAAAATAATTAGGCTGTGGAGAGGGAACCCTTGGGCCATAGGACCAGGGTTTAAAGAGAACAGTCCATTGCTCAGGATGTTGAGAGTTCCATTTCCATTTCTAGTTAGGCCTCTAGCTGGGAGTTCACACTGCAAGTGTAGTTACTGGGAGCACGCAGCAGAATGAAGCGAGGCAGTCCTCCCCATCGTTCTTATTTATCCCGGAGGTTCCTATAGGAAACCAGTCTGAGCCCAATAACCAGGAAGTGACTCAATATGCTGTCATCACAGCCTTATGGGTGGAAACAGAACAAACTAGGCGTGTTCATCAATATGACTGTCCATATATGGGAGATAGCGCAAAGGATTAGATCACTGTGGGTCACCCAGTTCTTAGGTGCTCTTAAGATTATAGTTAGAGAATGCAGACAATTTGATTGGAAGAGAACCATCAGACCATGAGGTACTATAACTTGTACCTTAATAAATCCACAATCATTTGTAGTTGACTGCACTATACCAACAATAATTGGTATAGTCTAATCAATGTATCACAACCATATTTAAATAGAATATAAATACAATCAGAGTTTAGTTTTAATTCAGGTGTTAATATAAACTTCCACATTTAAAACTTGACTAAACCGTTTCAAGACTATTTACTATCAGGAGTAGAAAAGTTAGTTAACTGTAATCGCTGATCTTAAGAAAGGGATATGGCAAGCCCATTCCCAGGCTAACTGACTGACACAAACTGCTACAATTACAAAAAGTCCCAATTCAGCATTCAAGCACCAGTGTAACCTCATTGCGAGTCAGACCAGTCAATTGCAATGGTAGCAAGCAAGGGTTCTTTCTCATGCAACTAATTTTAACTGTGAATAAGACGGCACTATAAACTGATAGGGCGGCTCACAATTGGCCCAGCATCGTCCGGGTTAGGGGAGGGTTTGGCCGGGGTAGGCCGTCATTGTAAATAAGAATTTGTTCGACTTGCCCAGTTAAATAAAATCATTAGTTGCGAGTACGATTTTAAATTAGATTTGTTAATGATAAAAAAAATTGTGAGAAGAAAAAGCCAAGGAAGTTGTTAGATGTGTAATATGGAAGTGATTTATTGTTCTTAAATAAACCCTGCAGTTATTTTGTTTCCCTGCTGCTGTCGAGCAGATTCTGGTGCAGTCAAAGCTAAACTGCTGTGAGTCAGAACAGAACAGAAGACATTCCATCTGAGAAGACCCCACAAGGCTGGCTGACCACCTATGTGGGGGATTCGTTTCTGTGTAAGGGAAATACCATTAATGGAGGGGGCAAAACACACACATCTGACTTTGATGCCATTTGTTCAGAATGAGAATGATCAAACCATCAGCAAAACTGGTTTCAAACGTATAATCCTAAATTCATACAACCGCTGCAAATTTACAGTATCAATCTAATGTTTGGACACTCACTCCAGGGTTTTTCTATATATAGATTTTTATTTTTATTTTCTACATTGTCGAATAATAGTGAAGACATCAACTATGAAATAACACATGGAATCATGTAGTAACCCAAAGTGTTAAACAAATCAAAATATCTTTTATATTTGAGATTCTTCAAAGTAGCCACCCTTTGCCTTGATGACAGCTTTGCAAACTCTTAGCATTCTCTCAACCAGCTACACCTGGAATGCTTTTCCAACCGTCTTGAAGTAGTTCCCACATATGCTGAGCACTTGTTGGGTGCTTTTCCTTCTCTCTGTGGTCCAACTCATCCCAACATGCATATCACATACACTTTGACATGTAGACTTAAAAAAAAAAAGTAGATTAAAAACAGATTAGAATATTATTCCAACTTTGGCCTCTGATCCAATTCTGATCCGAGTAATTGTTTGATATTGTGATGTGATTATTACGTAACAAAAGGAGAAACAAAAAGTGTGGAGCCCTGCCCCCATTAAAGCACAGAGGAAGGATGCTAACCGGGCAAAGCACCTCTCTTCATCTATACGCATACATTAACAAAGACACATACTCACCCGATCAGAGACACCATCTGTTCCACTATGTGCTTGCTGAACGTTATGATAACAAACAGTTTCTGTGGGGAGACAAATTAATCAACTGGGTGATTAGTGATCAGTCTCAGACAGACACAGTGAAAACCTGAGTCATCATCTGCACCGAGGTGGGGGATATATCCTATGTCTGCTTTGAACACGGTGACACATGCCATCCCAGCCAAGTCTGGACAGTAAAAGACCCTTGAGGTCTGAGGAGAAAAAACAAAGCATCCCCCGGACCCTGGTCCTCCTCAACCCTGGAGGGCTTTGTCAGAACTGGTGAGATCACTGGCTGGTACCACAGATGGATTGGTCTGGTTAGACGGCTCAGCTCTCACCACCACAACTCAGAGACACACAGTCAGTCTCGCACCGTCTGGGAGTAGATTAGTCACCGTGGCAGACTCAACAATACAGCCGAAAACTAAGAGTTTGATCTGGTTTACCAAAAGCAATGGTTCTCATTAAAGTGCTCTCCATACTCATTTCATCTGGAATGGTCTTCAATAGCAGCACTAAAAGTACTTCAAAAACACAGAATTACATCCAACAGAAAATATTCAGACAATGTCCATGTGTCTAATTGTTAAGTACAACTAAAATATTTACTTGTATGTGCATCTTGATGATGGCTTTCCCAATAAGAGTCGCTCCAAAGAAGGTCCAAAATGGTACCAGGAAGTGGCCACATGTTATACCAGCAAGGTCAAACAGAGGATTAGGGATCTGAAAGACAGGTCTTAACATGTCAGATGCACTATTGTAAAGTGGCTGTTCCACTGGATGTCATAAGGTGAACGCACCAATTTGTAAGTCGCTCTGGATAAGAGCGTCTGCTAAATGACTTAAATGTAAATGTAAATGTCAAAATATATCCTGTAATAGAGTGCATTCGAATTCTACCTTCATTGTCATAATGTCATTGTAACAAACATACACTACATGGCCAAAAGTATGTGGACCCCTGCTCGTCAAACAACTCATTCCAAAATCATGGGCATTAATATGGAGTTGGTCCCCCCCTTTGCTGCTATAACTGCCTCCACTCTTCTGGGACGGCTTCTCGCTAGATGTTAGAACATTACTGCGGGGATTTGCTTCCATTCACACAAGAGCATTAGTGAGGTCGGGCACTGATGTTGGGTGATTAGACCTGGCTCACAGTCAGTGTTCCAATTCATCCCAAAAGTGTTTGATGGGTTGAGATCCACACCGATCTCCACACCTTTTCTGAATGGAATTTGCTTTGTGCATGGTGGCATTCTCATGCTGAAACAGGAATGGGCCTTCCCCAAACTGTTGCCACTTGTTGGAAGCACAGAATCGTCTAGAATGTCATTGTATGGTGTAACGTTAAGATTTCCCTTCACTGGGACTAAGGGGCCTAGCCTGAACCATGAAAAACAGCCAGAGACCATTATTGCTCCTCCACCAAACTTTACAGTTGGCACTATGCATTGGGGCAAGTAGCGTTCCCATGGCATCCGCCAAACCCAGAGTCGTCCGTCGGAACTGCCAGATGGTGAAGCGTGATTCATCACTCCAGAAAGCGTTTTCACTGCTCCAGAATCCATAGGCGGCGAGCTTTACACCACTCAAGCCGATGCTTGGCATTGCGCATAGTGATCTTAGGCTTGTGTTCGGCCATGGAAACCAACGGACGTTGCTTCCAGAGGCAGTTTGGAATACAGTAGTGAGTGTTGCAACCGAGGACAGGTAATTTTTATGAGCTACGCACTTCAGCAGTCCCGTTCTGTGGCCTACCACTTCACGGCTGAGTTTCCACTTCACAATAACAGCACTTACAGTTGATTGGGGTAGCTCTAGCATGGCAGAAATTTGATGAGCTGACTTGTTGGAAAAGTGGCATCAAATGACGGTGCCACGTTTAAAGTCACAGCTCTTCAGTACGGGCCATTATACTGCCAATGTTTGTCTATGGAGATTGCATGGTTGTGTGTGATGTACACCTGTTAGCAACGGTGTGGCTGAAATAGCTGAATCCACTAATTGGAAGGGGTGTCCACATACTTTCAGCCATGAGTGTACAATATTCAGTGATGCGCTTTAAAAACAAAGGCCTAAACTTTAAAACAGTATAAGATAAGAGTGCAAGTCAAGTCAAAAGGTTGCCTGCGATGTAGTTTTGGATTTACCGAGGCACAGGCTAGAATCCCAAAGAATCCCACTTTCTGCACCATGTTCTGCACTCCCAGTTTTGCTCGAGTAACAAAATCCTGAAAACATAATTCAGTTTACAATCAAATAGAAATGTATGCTTCACACATTAAACAACTTCTACAATAATATCAATAATGATACAGTATAACCAAAATAAAAAGCAAAAGTCTAATGTAATTCTGAAAAAGGAGTCACTTGATAAAGAATTCATGTGGTATAGCACATGCTATCAGACGGGCTATTATCTTTTCCTTTGATCTATTTTAGCAGCTCTGGTAAAAATCCAAGTCAAGAGTTGTTGGCAGAGAGCTATTGAACTCATTTGATCTGATTGATACACACTACAAAGGGGGGTGAAATATTGTGGTTTCATGTTGAGGGTGAAAAAAACCAACATTTTGTTATGTTACAGCCTTATTCTAAAATTTAGTAAATTGTTTTCATCCCCTCAATCGACACACAATACCCCATAATGACAAAGCAAAAACAGGTTTAGATTTGCAAATGTATATATTTAAAAAAAATCTAATTTACATAACTATTCAGACCCTTCACTCAGTACTTTGTTGAAGCACCTTTGACAACGATAACATCCTCAACTCTTCTTGGGTATGACTCTACAAGCTTGGCACACCTTTATTTGGAGAGTTTCTTCCATTCTTCTCTGCAGGTCCTCTCAAGCTCTGTCAGGTTGGATGGGGAACATTGCTGCACAGCTATTTTCAGGTCTCTACAGAAATACCTTACAATGACCCTAAGCACACAGCCAAGACAACGCAGGAGTGGCTTCGGGCCAAGTCTCTGAATGTCCTTTTGGCCCAGCCAAACCCCGGATTTGAACCCGACCGAGCATCTCTGAAGAGACCTGTAAATAGCTGTGCAGCGACGCTCCCCATCCAACCTGATAGAACTTGAGGATCTGCAGAGAAGAATGGGAGAAACTCCCCAAATACAGGTGTGCCAAGCTTGTAGTGTCATACCCAAGACGACTATGCTGTAATCGGTAATAGGTACACTTCAACTATGACAGACAAAATGAGAAAAAAAATTAATTAATTAATTTGCAAATTATGGTGGAAGTATTTGGTCAATAACAAAAGTTTCTCAATACTTTGTTATATACCCTTTGTTGGCAATGACAGAGGTCAAACGTTTTCTGTAAGTCTTCACAAGGTTTTCACACACTGTTGCTGGTATTTTGGCCCATTCCTCCATGCAGATCTCCTCTAGAGCAGTGATATTTTGGGGCTGTTGTTGGGCAACACGGACTTTCAACTCCCTCCAAAGATTTTCTATGGGGTTGAGATCTGGAGACTGGCTAGGCCACTCCAGGACCTTGAAATGCTTCTTACGAAGCCACTCCTTCGTTGCCCGGGCGGTGTGTTTGGGATCATTGTCATGCTGAAAGACCCAGCCACGTTTCATCTTCAATGCCCTTGCTGATGGAAGGAGGTTTTCATTCAAAATCTCACGATACATGGCCCCATTCATTTTTTCCTTTACACGGATCGGTCGTCCTGGTCCCTTTGCAGAAAAACAGCCCCAAAGCATGATGTTTCCACCCCCATGCTTCACAGTATGTATGGTGTTCTTTGGATGCAACTCAGCATTCTTTGTCCTCCAAACACGACGAGTTGACTTTTTACCAAAAAGTTCTATTTTGGTTTCATCTGACCATATGACATTCTCCCAATCTTCTTCTGGATCATCCAAATGCTCTCTAGCAAACATCAGACGGGCCTGGACATGTACTGGCTTAAGCAGGGGGACACGTCTGGCACTGCAGGATTTGAGTCCCTGGCGGCGTAGTGTGTTACTGATGGTAAGCTTTGTTACTTTGCTTCCAGCTCTCTGCAGGTCATTCACTAGGTCCCCCCCGTGTGGTTCTGGGATATTTGCTCACCGTTCTTGTGATCATTTTGACCCCACGGGGTAAGATCTTGCGTGGAGCCCCAGATCGAGGGAGAATATCAGTGGTCTTGTATGTCTTCCATTTCCTAATAATTGCTCCCACAGTTGATTTCTTCAAACCAAGCTGGTTACCTATTGCAGATTCAGTCTTCCCAGCCTGGTGCAGGTCTACAATTTTGTTTCTGGTGTCCTTTGACAGCTCTTTGGTCTTGGCCATAGTAGAGTTTGGAGTGTGACTGTTTGAGGTTGTGGACAGGTGTCTTTTATACTGATAACAAGTTCAAACAGGTGCCATTAATACAGGTAACGAGTGGACAGAGGAGCCTCTTAAAGAATAAGTTACAGGTCTGCAAGAGCCAGAAATCTTGCTTGTTTGTAGTTGACCAAATACTTATTTTCCACCATAATTTGCAAATAAATTCATAAAAATCCTACAATGTGATTTTCTGGATTTTTTCCCCTCATTTTGTCTGTCATAGTTGAAGTGTACCTATAATGAAAATTACAGGTCTCTCTCATCTTTTTAAGTGGGAGAACTTGCACAATTGGTGGCTGACTAAATACTTTTTTTGCCCCACTATGTAAATATGTGTTTTTTATTATTTGTAATGACTGTCCTGTGAGGATCACAATGGGTTAGAGCAGCTTGACAATGGCTGACAATAACAAAAACATCTCCCACCCGCAAGGGGGTGACAGCTAAATGAAGTCCGAGTGGGCTCTCTTGCTCTTTAGTATCAACCAAAGGAATGTCTGTTCAGAAACTTTTGCCCGCCCAAAACTCTAACATCCAGAAAGTGAACAACGGAACGCTATTTCTAACATAACGATGTGGGAAATGGTCAGTGGGGAACTATGGAAAACGAATGTAATATTGCTTTCCATTTTGTGATGTTATTAAACTGAATGGACCAAATAATTTAACTTTTTTAGGAAATCTGAAAGACTTTTTCACCCCCCCCACCACCATTATTTTGTAACAAGCCATCATATCTTTCAGCCCACTAGGGAGCTTTGTCTCATAAGTGTGTGTATTATGTGTTATTATATAGTTAGATAGTAAATAAAATGATTAAACCAATTTGTGTAGTACTGAATAATGCGTAAAGCTGTTTTTTTTGCAGATCCAAGGTCACGATCGTTTAGAATGAATATTTGATAAGAGGTAATGATTAATAAGATGACTGTTTATTGATGTTATAGTTAGACCTTTACAGTTTAATTCGGGAGATAGTAATGCTAAAGAACTTGTTCCATGATGCCCCAAATCCTAATGAGTTAATTCGTTACATGATTAAAAAAATAAGACTATTTTTATTTAAATCTAGCAACAATTAAACATTTGATTAAATGACAGTCATCAGATTAATGAAGTAAAGTCACAAAATATTTGCAAACATTTCTAAAAACCTATTTTTGCTTTGTCATTGTGTAGATTGATGAGGGGGAAAAAATGATAGAATAAGGCTGTAACGTGACAATGCGGAAAAAGTCAAGGGGTCTGAATACTTTCTGAATGCACTGTTACACCCCCCCCCAAGGGGCAGTCATGTTGTCAGTAGCCTGTTCACATTGCCTGCCCCTCAAATGAAAGGATCATGAAGATAAATGCCTCTGGGATGATTACAGGGGAGCTTGTTTCACCGTGACTCACTCCACTAGCAATGACCTTACTGGAAATGGTGGGAGGGGCTTTCAGAGAAGTCATGTGATAACTGGAGGCCAATCACAGGCCAGAGAGAAGTCAGTAGATAGTGATGGACAGTTAAGTAGAGTCAAACCCAAAAATCAAAGACTGAATGAGAGTATTTAGGACTCCACAGGATTTAGATGGAATGGGGCATTCAAGGGGCAGGCTACTATACTCAAGAGGGGAAAACAGAGTCCCCCACTCACCTGAGCAGTCTCTGCCTGCCCCAGCATCTCCTCAAACTCCTCATAGTCTTCGTCATCTGGGTCTGCTCCAGATAGCCTGGCTGCTCGAGCCATGAAGTAGGGCGGCAACTCCCCAATGGCTGTGCCTGCACCCTGGAGAGACAGTCACACACAGGGTTAGCTTAGCACTGATTCATACCAGAGTCAGGCTTAGCTCTATGGTGGATGTCATAGTTGAGGAGACGTGATGTGATGTCAACCAATTTTGAGCACTAAAGATGCCCTTATTGTTCTAAACCCAAAAGGACTGGTTTCCCAAGGAATAGATTAAGTCCTGGACAATTTCAAAATAAAAAACGTTTTAATGGACATTATCCATTAAGTGTGTGTTTTTTGTTGTCCAGGACAAGGCTTAATCTGTGTCCAGGAAACCGCCCCATAGAGTTCACTAGAACGATGAACCTAGACTTTAGTTGAATAAAGACATGTTTCCTCACCCACATACAGGCCTCCAGCCGGACCTTTGAGATGATGGACCAGAGTGAGATGCTGCCCTCCATTCCTCCTGTCTCTGGGCAGATGATCTGGTCTGGGTAGGGGGGCTCGGGGAAGTCTGTAGAACCACACTCGTACGCAGCCAGGGTGACTGATGCTATGTGTGGACCCTGAGAGCCAGAGGATGGATGCGCATTCCTTACTTCAACTGAACATGGACAGTTGAGACACACTAGAGCTGGGATGATAAACCGAAAATTACAGACATCGCCTTCTTACCGAAGCATTTTGCTTACATTGGTAATTCTGTGATTTTGTTACACAACGTTCATATAGATTGTTCTAAAACTATTATTTGGTCAACAGTAATAGCCTACGCATTGTTGGTCCCTGCCGGCTGCCGACTCACTCCCTCTACCCACTGTGCGCACGGAGGAGGGAGCGATGTATTCTGAGAAGCACAAGAAAACAGTGCATTCGGAAAGTATTCAGACCACTTGACAATATCCACATTGTTACGTTACAGCCTTAATCTGAAATTGATTAAATTGTTCTTACAAATGTAAAAATAAAAAAACAAATATCACATTTACATAAGTATTCAAACCCTTTACTCAGTACTTTGTTGAAGCACATTTGGCAGCGATTACAGCCTCAAGTCTTCTTGGGTATGACGCTACAAGCTTGGCACACCTTTAATTTGGAGAGTTTCTCCCATTCTTCTCTGCAGATCCTCTCAAGTTCTGTCAGGTTACTGCACATCTATTTTCAGGTCTCTCCAGAGATGTTCGATCGGGTTCAAGTCCGGGCTCTGGCTGGGCCACTCAAGGACATTCGAGACTTGTCCCGAAGCCACTCCTGCGTGTTCTTTGCTGTGTGCTTAGGGTCATTGTCCTGTTGGAAGGTGAACCTTGATCCCAGTCTGAGGTCCTGAGCGCTCTGAAGCAGTTTTTCCATCAAGGATCTCTGTACACTGCTGTGTTCATCTTTCCCTTGATCCTGAATATTCTCCCAGTCCCTGCCACTGAAAAACATCACAGCATGCTGCCACCACCATGCTCACTGTAGGGATGGTGCCAGGTTTCCTCCAGACGTGACGCTTGGCATTCAGGCCAAAGAGTTCAATCTTGGTTTCATCAGACCAGAGAAGCTCGTTTCTCATGGTCTGAGTACTTTAAGTGCCTTTTAGCAAAACTTCAAGCAGGCTGTCATGTGGCATTTACTGAGTGGCTTCAGTCTGGCCACTACCATAAAGGCCTTCCATCTCCACAGAAGAATCCTTCTATCTCCACAGAAGAACATCCTTCCATCTCCACAGAAGAACTCGAGCTCTGTCAGAGGGACATTCAGATTTTTGGTCACCTCCCTAACCAAGACTCTACTCCCCTGATTTCTTAGGTTATCTGGGCATCCAGCTTTAGTTAGAGTCTTGGTGGTTCCAAACCTCTTCCATTTAAGAATGATGGAGGCCACTGTTCTTGGGGACCTTCAATGCTGCAGACATGTTTTTGGATCTGTGCCTTGACAATCCTGTCTCTGAGCTCTAGGGACAATTCTTTCGACCTCATGGCTTGGTTCTTGCTCTGACATGCACTGTCTAATGTGGGACCTTATATAGACAGACCTTCCGAAATCATGTCCAATCAATTGAATTTACCACAGTGGACTCCAATCAAGATATAAAAACATCAAGGATGATCAATGGAAACGGGATGCACTGGCGCTCAACTTCGAGTCTCATAGCGAAGGGTCTAAATGCTTATCACAGTTACATAGTTTATTTTATTCATAAAATGTTGCTAATTTTAAAATAACCTGTTTTCACTTTGTCATTATGGCGTAGTGTGTGTGTGTAGATTGATGAGGAAATGTTTTTATTAAATCAATTTTAGAATAAGGCTGTAACATAACAAAATGTGGAAAAAGGGAAAGGGTCTGAATACTTTCCAAATGCAATGTATGACCGTTGCTCAAAATATTCAATGCAACTGTGGTTCTACACTGAACAAAAATATTAGCGCAAAAAGTGAAGTGTTGGTCCCATGTTTCATGAGCTGAAATAAAAAGATCCCAAAATGTTACTTACGCACAAAAAAATAATACTTTGGGCACAAATTTGTTTACATCCCTATTAGTGAGCATTTCTCCTTTGCCAAAATAATCCACACACCTTACAGGTATGGCATATCAAGAAGCTGATTAAAACAGCATGATCATTCATCATGTTGAGGGAGCGTGCAACTGGCATGCTGACTGCAGGATTGTCAACCAGAGCTGTTGCCAGATAGAGAAATTACCATTAAATTACCATAAGCTGCCTCCAACCATAGTTTTAGAGAATTTAGCAGTACGTCCAACCGAACTTACAACCACAGACAGTATGGTGCTGTGTGGGCGAGCAGTTTGCTGTTGTCAATGTTGTGAACAGAGTGCCCCGTGGTGGTGGGGTTATGGTACAGGCAGGCATAAGCTACACACAATGAATACAATTGTATTTTATTGATGGCAATTTAAATGCACAGAGATACCATGATGAGATCCTGAGGCCTATTGTCGTGCCATTCATCTGCCACCATCACCTCATGTTTCAGCATGATAATGCACAGCATGTCGCAAGGATCTGTACACAATTCCTGGAAGCTAGAAATGTCCCAGTTCTTCCATGGCCTGCATACTACAGACATGTCACCGATTGAGCATGTTTGGGATGCTCTGGATCAACAGCGCGTTCTAGTTCCCGCCAATATCCAGCAACTTCGCACAGCCATTGAAGAGTGGGCCAACGTTCCACAATCAACAGTCTGATCCACTGTGACGGAGATGTCGTGCTGCATAAGGGAAATGGTGGTAAACTAAATATTGACTGATTTTCTGATCCACTCCCCTACCTTCTTGTTTTTAAAAAGGTATCTGTAACCAACAGCTGCATATCTGTACTCCCAGTCATGTGAAATCCATAGATTAGGGCCTAAATTATTTTCAATTGACTGATTTCCTAATGTGAACCAACTCAGTAACATTTGAAATTGTTGCATGTTGCGTTTATATTTTTGTTCAGTATAGTTATTGAAAGTAAAGTCACAACATTCTTTACATATGTCAAAGTATTTCTCGCCTCTTAATATTGAGTTCACGGCACCACTTTACAACCGGAGTAGGCTGTAGTTAGTATAGTTTTGATGTGCCCGCGGAGCAGAGCACTCCATTTGCCTACATCAAGTAGCCTAGGCCTAGCGCTGGAAAGTTTTTGTAGGACATTGATTAATTTATCAGAAAATGTAGGCTAATCAGTCTACATGGCTATATAGTGTTACGCACGCCTCTTGGAGGGAACGCAACACCCTGCAACACTCAACTCCCCGTGGAGTGAAAGAGGTATGTGACTGCAGGTGCAGGTAAGGATGACAGAGGCAGAATATATTACCGTTTACAGGGAATTTATTTCCTTCACACAGTAATTTGGGGAAAAGGGGCTGGATGGAACCAAAGTAACAACAAAAAAGTTAGAGCCCCCTCTCCTACCTTACCTAACTAGCACCAACTTACCTAACTAGAACCAAGCCATTTCCTGAAATACACACAAACCCACAACACAGAAACTGGGGAACGTAACTCTAGCTACAATATATTTCGAGTTTGCAATCTAGCGAAGTGCTTTGAGGTCCCATTTCCTCAGGTGATAAGCTATAGATTATAGGCCAATACGCACAAAGATGTTGGCAAGTACTCTGAAGAGCCAAAATTACATCTGATAATTCCAGATCCTATTTTGACAGGTTGCACATCAAAATATAAAATCATGCATTTGCTGGATGTGCTCGATGAAATAGACTCCTTTTTTAAAATCATAGGCTACCTCAGTTGTCTTATCTGGCACTGGGAAAAAAAATGCTAGAGCCGTGGTGCTAATGTAAAGTAACTGTCCATAAAATAAAAACGTAACATTTATTGCAATATGACTTTTGGTACATGTCGCCCAGGTCTAGCACCACCCCCAAAAATAATTGTCATTTATCATTATCACAAAAAAGAATGGATTTGTCCATATTGCCCAGCTCTCTCTCTCACTCACACACACACACACGAAAGCCCGGCATGCAGCTCCATTAATCAGAGCCCCGGCTTAGCCACCTGGCTTCATTAACAGTGAGGGCAGTCAGGGCATCTGAAACCACAGTACATGAGGTCTATTATGCCTCCTGTTGAGATACCACAGTGACAGGAGATAGAAGACAATTAGTCAGTGCTGATCTCCATAGCTCTCCGAGAGAACGAGTAAACATGCCGAGGAGTCTTCTTCTCACAATGTCTCAATCCCTGCCTTTCCTTCCGTTACAAATCTATTCTTGTTTCACCATGATGGTGACTCAATGATAAGACAACACCTTTCCATTATTTTGAAATAATAATTGAAACATAGCAAATTAAACACAGTGGCTATATAGCCTTGTTTGAATTCCTTTGTTGAGCAAAATAAGAAAACACAGTCCCAAAATTTCCATCTGAATCTAGCATGACCAGACTCATGAATCATACAATTATGCTTGTAATGCCCAGCAAAATATCTAATTATTTAGGTCTGAGGTAAATCCATAGCAGCTCTTCAGATGGAAGATGTTTCTGGCACCCTTCAACTAGGGACTTTTCAATATGTTGACCTCACCTCTGAATTATTTGTGTATGGTAAAGTGTGCACATAGCCTATTTTAGCCTCAATCTACACACAAAGCAAAAAAGTTGACATTTTTGCAAATTACTAAATAAAATAACTTAAATTTACATAGATATTCAGACCCTTCACTGTCAGAGGTACTTAAAGTACTGAGTGATTACAGCCTTGGGTATTATTTGGAATGACGCTACAATCATGGCACTCCTGTATTTGGAGAGTTTCTCCCATTCTTCTTTGCAGATCCTCTCAAGCTGGAGCAGGTTTTCATTAAGGATCTCTGTACTTTGCTCCGTTCACCTTTCCCTCTATCCTGACTAGTCTCCCAGTCCCTGCCGCTGAAAAACATCACACAGCATGATGCTGCCACCACCATGCTTCGCCATATGTATGGCGCCACGTTTCTCCAGACGTGACACTTGGCATTCAGGCCAAAGAGTTCAATCTCAGTTTCATCACACCAGCTAATCTTGTTTCTCATGGTCAGAGTCCTTTAGGTGCCCTTTGGCAAACTCCAAGCGGGCTTTCGCCGAAGACGTGGATGTCGATTAAGGCAGCCCCCCGCACCGCTCTGATTGAGGGGTTGGGTTAAATGCGGAAGACACTTCAGTTGTACAACTGACTAGGTATCCCCCTTTCATGTGCCTTTTACCGACAAGTGGTTTCCATCTGGACACTACCATGAAGGCCTGATTGGTGGAGTGCTGCAGAGATGGTTGTCCTTCTGGAAGGTTCTCCCATCTCCACAAGAGGAACCCTAGAGCTCTGTCAGAGTGACGATCAGGTTCTTGGTCACATCCCTGACCAAGGCCCTTCTCCCCCGATTGCTCAGCTCAAGGAAGAGTCTTGGTGGTTCCAAACTTCTTCCATTTAAAAATGGAGGCAACTGTGTTCTTGGGGATCTTCAATGCTGCAGAAATGTTTTGGTAGAAATGCAGAAATGTCCCCAGATCTGTGCCTCGACACAATCCTGTCTCGGAACACTACAGACAATTCCTTCGACCTGATGGCATGGTTTTTGCTCTGACATGCACTGTCAACTGTGAGACCTTATATAGACAGGTGTGTGCTTTCCAAATCATGTCCAATCAATTGAATGTACCACAGGTGGACTCCAATCAAGTTGTGCAAACATCTCAAGGATGATCAATGGAAACAGGATGCATCAGAGCTCAATTTTGAGTCTGATAACAAAGGGTCTGAATATGTAAAGAAGGTATCTTTATTTTTAATACATTTGCAAATATTTCTAAAAACCTGTTTTTACCTTGTCATTATGGGGTATTTTGTGTAGATGGATTTTAAGTTATCAATTTTAGAATTCGGCTGTAACATAAAATGTGGAAAAAGCCAAGGGGTCTGAATACACAGTACATACACAATCTGTGTCTCAATTGTCTCAAGGCTTAAAAATCCTTCTTTAACCAGCCTCCTACCCTTCATCTACACTGATTGAGGTGGATTTAACAAGTGACACCAATAAGGGATCATAGCTTTCACCTGGGCAGTCTCATGGAAAGAGCAGGTGTTCGTAATGTTTTGTACACTCTGTGCATGTGTGAAATGTATATATATTCTTTTGAATAGCCCCCCCCAAAAAAAAAAAGCAGCCTGCACTTGAATAGCGAACGGAGGAAGCGCTTCCCTCAGTTCCGTTTATAATATGCCAGGTAAGCTACGCCAGTTATAAGAGGTTTGATGTGATTACATTTTAAGAGTTGAGCAATAAATATAGTAGCACGAGAAAGCTGGGATCCTCTTAAATATTGGCCAGTCAAAACTCTGTTTTCAAACTCGATTGTGTAATGACTGCAATGATAAGTACATGTTTCACAACTCTGTAGGCTAAAGGCTATGCTTAGACATTTGGCCACTAGTTGTGACACAAACCTTATCAAAACATATAGGCCTATGGACTAGGATACATGATGCATGGGACTATGATTTGCCTTAGACTCCACACGCCGGGCATCATTCACAAGTGATAATCAATATTCTCACCCATTACACTGTCAATTTAATCTGGTCTACATGTATACTAAACAATGTCTGAAAATAGTTGATTGAGAATGGGTCATTAGCAAGCACGTGTCGGAACAGACGCAGAAAAATAAAGACATGTCATCCATATGCACTTGAATAGCGAATGGAGGACACTTTCCGGCGTTTCATTTTCATATCAGCCATGTAGGCTACTCCGGTTGTAAAGCGAAGCAATGTGCTTAATATTAGGAAAGTTGAGAAATAAAGTCAGCCTAGTCTAGAGAAAGCAGATTGGATCCTCTTTTTAAATGGAGACCATCAAAACACTGTGTGAGAAAACAATTGCATAGCCTATAGAAATGTTGCACAACATGGGCTTACAGGAACACATTTAATTCCATGCATCACCCAGCTATGAGGAGCTGGTTCTCGCTGCCCAACAGGTGATCATATTCCCCTCAAACTGAATGCCAGGGCTCTCATGAAGTGTTTGGTTTTCGATTGCATTTGCAGCAATGTCAGAGTGATTCAAAAATAAAATAGCCCAGCACATCATCGGAGCCAAGCCATCTGACATCCAGGACCTCTATACCATGCGGTGTCAGAGGAAGGCCCTAAAAATTGTGAAAGACTCCAGACACCCCAGTCAGATGGTTCTCCCTGCTACCAAACAGCACCGGAGAGCCAAGTCTAGGTCCAAGAGCTAAATAGCTTCCACCCCCAAACCATAAGACTCCCGAACAGCTAATCAAATGGCTACCCAGACTTTTGTGCCCAGTTTATCAAAAGTTCTGGACTTAGTCCAAATAGAAAAACTGGGCCCCAGAGGTGAATGGCAGTTCTATTTGGACCAGATCTATAGAGAACTGAACACACTGAAAGAATGAGATAGGATGTATGAGGCCACCCACTGGACAAACTGTGGATATGTATTAATTTTCTGGCAGTGGTGAATCAAATGATGGAAATAGCCTGTGCACAAAATGTGTCCCTCTAGGTCAGAGGACAAGCACAAGCCTGTAAACCAATTCACCGCAACTACAATTTTTTTGTTGGTCTATCGTGCTAGTTATGGAACAACAAGCAGAACTAACAGGCTCACAAAAACATCCAAAGTCACATACTGTACCAGCGTTCTCAGAAAAAAAAGTAAATACTATTGTGGACTATAGGAAAAAGAGGACCGAGCACGCCTCCATTCTCATCGACGGGGCTGTAGTGGAGCAGGTTGAGAGCTTTCAAGTTCCTTGGTGTCCACATCAACAACAAACTAGAATGGTCCTAACACACAAAGACAGTCGTGAAGAGGGCACGACAAAGCCTATGGCCCCTCAGGAAACTAAAAAGATTTGGCATGGGTCCTGAGATCCTCAAAAGGGTCTACAGCTGCAACATCGAGAGCATGGTTGCATTACTGCCTGGTACAGCAATTGCTCAGCCTCTGACCGCAAGGCACTACAGAGGGTAGTGCGTACGGCCCAGTACATCACTGGGGCTAAGCTGCCTGCCATCCAGGACCTCTATACCAGGCGGTGTCAGAGGAAGGCCCTAAAAATTGCCAAAGACCCTAGCCATAGACTGTTCTCTCTACTACTGCATGGCAAGCAGTACCAGAGTGCCAAGTGTAGGACAAAAAAGCTTCTCAGCAGTTTTTACCCCCAAGCCATAAGACTCCTTAACAGGTAATCAAATGGCTACCCGGACTATTTGCATTGTGTGCCCCCAACCCCCTTTAAAAAAAAATGTTTACACACTGCTGCTACTCTCCGTTTATCATATATGCAGTCACTTTAACCATATCTACATACTACCTCAATCAGCCTGACTAACCGGTGTCTTTATGTAGCCTCGCTACTGTATATAGCCTGTCTTTTTACTGTTGTTTTATTTCTTTACCTACCTATTGTTCACCTAATAGCTTTTTTGCACTATTGGTTAGAGCCTGTAAGTAAGCATTTCACTGTAAGGTCTACACCTGTTGTATTCAGCGCACGTGATAAATAAACTTTTATTTGATTTACCGAGATACAGCAGGCTTTTCCAATGTCTGAGTGAGAGAAGTTAGCTTGCATTTTTGATGTCACAGCTGACAGGCAAGGGAAGGGTGGTTCTCTTACTTACCAGGTATAGTAGGAAGGTATGCAGGCCAGTCCCAAGGCCTACTGAGGACAAGATGCCCAAACCTACCCAGTAGGCACACCACAGGAACCTCTTCTCCAGGTACTGCACATACTGCAGATGAGAACAGACAGGAGGGGGGAGAGCGTAGAGAGAGCTTTACGCTTTTGCTTGGACAAAGAGCAATAACACACGACTTCACAAGACATTAATCCTTAGGAGAAAACATTGGAGACCTACAGTTGAAGTTGGAAGTTTACATACACCTTAGCCAAATACATTTAAACTCGGTTTTTCACAATTCCTGACATTTAATCCTAGTAAAAAGTCCTTGTCTTAGCTCAGATAGGATCACCACTATTTTAAGAACGTAAAATGTCAGAATAATAGTAGAGAGAATGATTTATTTCAGCTTTTATTTCTTTCATCACATTCCCTGTGGGTGAGAAGTTTACATGCACTCAATTAGTATTTGGTAGCATTGCCTTGCGTAGCCTTCTACAAGCTTCCCACAATAAGTTGGGTGGATTTTGGCCCATTCCTCCTGACAGAGCTGGTGTAACTGAGTCAGGCTTGTAGACCTTGCTCACACACACTTTTCAGCGCTGCCCACAAATTTTCTATAGGATTGAGGTCAGGGCTTTGTGATGGCCACTCCAATACTTTGACTTTGTTGTCCTTAAGCCATTTTGCCACTACATTGGAAGTATGCTTGGGGTCCATATCCATTTGGAAGACCCATTTGCGACCAAGCTTTAACTTCCTGACTGATGTCTTGTGATGTTGCTTCAATATATCCACATCATTTAATTTTCCTTCCTCATGAAGCCATCTATTTTGTGAAGTGCACCAGTCCCTCATGCAGCAATGCACCCCTACAACATGATGCTGCCACCACCGTGCTTTACAGTTGGGATGATGTTCGTCGGCTTGCAAGCCTCACCCTTTTCCCCCCAAACATAACGATGGTCATTATGACCAAACAGTTCTATTTTTGTTTCATTGGACCAGAGGACAATTCTCCAAAAAGTACAATCTTTGTCCCCATGTGCAGTTGCAAACCGTAGTCTGGCTATTTTATGGCGGTTTTGGAGCAGTGGCTTCTTCCTTGCTGAGCGGCCTTTCAGGTTATATTGATATAGGACTCATTTTACTGTGGATATAGATACTTTTGTACCCGTTTCCTCCCGCATCTTCATAAAGTCCTTTGCTGTTCTTCTGGGATTGATTTGCACTTTTTGCACCAAAGTACGTGGAGTGGATGAAAAACGGGTTTTGATGACTCCAACCTAAGTGTATGTAAACTTCTGACTTCAACTATGCCAAGGATAGTGATGGAAAATTAGGAAATGTGAACAATTTACACAATAATAACACATTGGTCAAGATACATCCAAAGTACTGGCCTGAGCATCAAGTAAAAAAATATCGCACAACACATCTCCTCAGGTGACCTTTCCTCCAGGAATGCAGTGCATCTGAATAAACAGTTACTTATCTTTAACCATCCCAAATACATAAATTACAGAGGAGATGAGTTTGTTTATCTCCTTCCTTACCTTCTGGTGTGCTCCCTCAGTGGAGTAGGCAAGGGACAAGAGTGAACACAACACCAGGAACAAGAACACTGTCCCCCTTCGTCGCCATAACCTGCAGAGGGGAAGAAGTGGAACAGTTTGATACATCTACCAAATGGCTAGACTGGTAGAGTGTTACTTTAAACACAACAGAACTGAGACAGCTTTCAACTAATCAGTTGGTTTCGAGTTTTACTGTCAAGTAGTGGTGGTTTACTTTAATGTCCACTCCTTTAGTGTGATGAAGGTTTCCAGGAGGAAGTAGTGTAGTGTGATGATAGGCCGCCTCCACAGCACCAGAGCGAGACGCTCCTCCCTATCTTTCTGCCTCCTCTCACTGACCACAGAGTCTGTAGATACAGGAGCACACACGTGAGGTCAGATTAATCTATAAAAGTAGCCTAGTATAAAAAAAAGCCATAGCAATATCCCCTTAATTTGATGGACATAGGCTAGCATAAGCCTTTGATTAAAGTCATGTCACTTTGTCTAGGCCTAAGTAGGAACATAACACTAGCAAATGGTGGAGATCACTAGTCTAGACCTTTGAATCAAGTATAATTATTTTTTTTCTTCTAAACTATGGAATTAATAAGTACACAACTGTTTGGGAACCATTCTGGCAATACTGTAACGTTGTAAGAAGAATTCCCAAGATAACAATTTGTGCATTGCTGCATACCTTTAGCAACACAACCCTTCTCCTTCCTTGGTAAAATTGTTAATCCGTTTTCCATAAACACAGGCTAATGCTGGTTCACTTGGAGAAGTTTCACAACCAACCTGCAAAATATCCATTCGGTTTGTCTTTGGTTCCTCGCTTCTGTAGTTGTTCACAGCTTGCCTCATTCGTCGCCATCTCATTCACTTTGAATCGACCAGAAAACACAAACACATGACCATCAAATATGTTGTATTGGGTTTTGGCCTATATCAAGTGTAGGAAGAGCATTAGTTAGTTATTACTTGTCACTGACTGACAATTAGTGGCAACATCTCCCACGCGCTAACGTTAGTTAACTAACATGCATGCTAACAAAACAGCTGATAGCAAGTAACCTTTATTCACGACTCCAACTCCATTGGATTACATTGACCGGCTGTGTAAACCACCTTGGGTTCTCGTTAACTAGCTAGCAAGTAAAGTGTGTAATAGCTAGCTAGCGGGCGTGAGTTAATAAAAACATAACTGGTTTACTACAATTGTTCAATGTTTATAACTATGAATTATAAACTACAGTAAACTATTGCATGTTCACGTAGCTAGTTAATTAACAAGGTGACGTTAGCTAGGTAGTAGCGACACTGGGAAATATAGGCTATAACCATTGAACTGTTTGATCAAGCTACTTCGGTTGTTGTCTTGAGACGTAAAATACTATAATGTCAAAACGTTTCACAGTCGAAAATGTTACATACTATAAACAAAGATTAATTTGTTAGGTCACACAAATTGAATGAAACAAGCTCATACCCCAGAGCCTCTTCTTCCTGAAGCCGTGGCAATCACTTCCGGGCAAAACATTTCCTTCCAAATCAAATCAAATTGTATTTGTCACATACACATGGTTAGCAGATGTTAATGCGAGTGTAGCGAAATGCTTGTGCTTCTAGTTCCGACAATGCAGTAATAACCAACAAGTAATCTAACTAACAATTCCAAAACTACTGTCTTATACACACAAGTGTAGGGGGATAAAGAATATGTACATAAAGATATCAAAATCAAATAAAATTTTATTTGTCACATACACATGGTTAGCAGATGTTAATGCGAGTGTAGCGAAATGCTTGTGCTTCTAGTTCCGACAATGCAGTAATAACCAACAAGTAATCTAACTAACAATTCCAAAACTACTGTCTTATACACAGTGTAAGGGGATAAAGAATATGTACATAAGATATATGAATGAGTGATGGTACAGAGCAGCATAGGCAAGATACAGTAGATGGTATCGAGTACAGTATATACATATGAGATGAGTATGTAAACAAAGTGGCATAGTTAAAGTGGCTAGTGATACATGTATTACATAAGGATGCAGTAGATGATAGAGTACAGATATATGAATGAGTGATGGTACAGAGCGGCATAGGCAAGATACAGTAAGTACAGTATATACATATGAGATGAGTATGTAAACAAAGTGGCATAGTTAAAGTGGCTAGTGATACATGTATTACATAAAAATGCAGTAGATGATATAGAGTACAGTATATACGTATACATATGAGATGAATAATGTAGGGTATGTAAACATTATATTAGGTAGCATTGTTTAAAGTGGCTAGTGATATATTTTACATCATTTCCCATCAATTCCCATTATTAAAGTGGCTGGAGTTGAGTCAGTGTGTTGGCAGCAGCCACTCAATGTTAGTGGTGGCTGTTTAACAGTCTGATGGCCTTGAGATAGAAGCTGTTTTTCAGTCTCTCGGTCCCAGCTTTGATGCACCTGTACTGACCTCGCCTTCTGGATGATAGCGGGGTGAACAGGCAGTGGCTCGGGTGGTTGTTGTCCTTGATGATCTTTATGGCCTTCCTGTAACATCGGGTGGTGTAGGTGTCCTGGAGGGCAGGTAGTTTGCCCCCGGTGATGCGTTGTGCAGACCTCACTACCCTCTGGAGAGCCTTACGGTTGTGGGCGGAGCAGTTGCCGTACCAGGCGGTGATACAGCCCGACAGGATGCTCTCGATTGTGCATCTGTAGAAGTTTGTGAGTGCTTTTGGTGACAAGCCGAATTTCTTCCAAGTAAAGGTCCTCTTTACATTATTATATATTCATCAATATTGAATTGGTTTCTGCATATTCATGAGTGATAATTGCATTACTGTTACTTTAAAAAAAGTTGTGCCCTTGAACGTAGAGTTGAATCTAGCCTTTGATCATGACTAAGTTCCATTACACATAAGAGTAATTTCGTGAAGTTTTGTTAAGCCGACCGAGGCTCGGTCTTAACATTAACTTGCGTCGCTAGCGGTACGGGTTTGGAAGCGCAAGACCTAATTTGTCATGTCAGCGATAAATTGTTTTCAAAAAAACTAAAGGTTAAATTGATACGCAACTGTATATGGTTAGGGTTCCCACACGGCCATATCTCCATGTTACATTTCGTGTTTATGATAGACATTGGTACCACTTGTGCTAATTAGCCATCTAGCATGCACTGTACACCTGTGTGTAACAAAACGCCGCCAGAAACGTGTTGTGAATGAAAAATACTGCTTGCTGCAACTGTGATAAAGCTGGTTAAAACAGTGTACAGTAAGTGTATAGTTTGCATTTGTTAAATTATTTTGATGATATGAAAGTAAAGGGCTTTATGTTTCTAGGACCGTATCGCAGTTGAGAGTATTTGGCTGCCAGAACCAGTCTGTCTACCTCTGCAAATAACATATTTGGACCTTAAGGAGTAAGGGTAGACTCCTTATTAATAGTCCATCTTGGGCTAGTTTGAATCTAGAGGCATGGACTCACCATATTAACAGTATAGTGTGATTATGGGCAGGATATTGATAAACCCCTCACATTGTTCACAGGTTGTAGGTTGTTCAAAACAAAATGCACAGGGAATCGTTAATCACAAAACTTGTTCAGTATTTAATGAAATTGTATATATTTTATTTAATTAAAGTCAATTCTATGACACTGCTCCTGCAGAATCCCATCCTAAAATCTATGACTTTTAAGATGTGTATTCAGATTTCCCCTTACAGAAAATCTCTTCCCACACTTGTAGCACTGGTGAGGTTTTTCGCCAGTGTGAGTAAGCATGTGTCTTTTAAGGCCTCTTGCTGTAGTAAAACGTTTTGTGCACAGGGTGCAGGGGTATGGACGCTCTCCTGTGTGAGATCGCATATGAAGTGTTAGATGGCATGATGCTTTGAAGCCCTTTCCACAATGTTTACAGGTGTAGGGACATTCTCCTGTGTGCGATCGTGTATGCAGCCTCAGTTCTCCTGAGCTAAGGAATGCCTTACCACAGATGCTACATAAATAGTTTTTCTCTCCTGCATGCATCCGCATGTGTCTTGCTAGATGTTGGACAGATGTTTTCCCACAAATAGTGCAACAGTAGGGATGCTCCCCAGTGTGTGTGCGCACATGCCATTTGAGTGAACCTGCACACATGAATTTTCGGTCACAGTGAGAGCATTTGAATGGTCTTTCCCCTGTGTGAACTCGCTGATGTTTTTTCAGACCACACATGGAAGAAAATCTTTTCTCGCACTGGTTACAATGGAATGGCAATGTGTGAATTCCTATATGTACTTTCAGGGTTTTGGAGCATTTGAAAACTTTACCACAATGAGTGCATTTGTGAGTCTTGATTATTGGTGCATAGGGGATTATTTTAGTGCTGCTTGAGGGAAAGGGGTGATCAGTCTCAGATTCCTTAGAACATAAAAGCTTCCGGTCCTCTCCTCGATGCCTAATCCTGATGTGCTGGTGGAGTTTTGCAATTTCAATGTGATTGAATGGGCATAGGGAGCAGGCAAGGATGCGGGATGACATTTCATCATTAAATCCTGCAATGACAAGATCAGGAATTTAGAGTGTATAACAGATGTTATCAATAATTTGATGACATGAGATCAGTGTTTAAATTCCTGAATACCCTTACCGTTATTGGGCACTGGGATACATAGAGCAGACGTCTCTGCCGTTGAAATGCCCATCTGCTCCTGTTGCTCCAAATCCTGCCTTATATAACTTATTTCATTGCAATCTTCATCTTCCCAGTACTCTTCACTCCGTCTCTCTTCCATTTCCTCCTCCTCTCTGTCCCCAGTAGGTTGTCCTTCTCGCTCTTCTCCATCTCTCGTTTTGTCAGAGCTGGGCTGCTCAGAGCCAATGACAACTCTTATTGTTGGAGGGAGGGACAGTGTGGATAGGATGGTATCTGCAGTGTAATAAGAGAAATAACCTACGAAAGATGGCACGCGTTACTCTCGCTATATTTTTCAGCAGCGTTTTCCTTTCTCTTACCATTTACAGCTAAGATGATTGTCACTGACACCTGCATTATCAAGTTCAAATGACAGGAGTTTGGTTTGACTGGATGGAGACTTACCCTTTTTCAGGTTTCCGTGATGCTGATGGTGCTGCAGAAGTGTCTTCAGCTCTTCAGTGTCAAATATGGCATGTCCACATTCCTCCAAAACAGAGGGGCCTGCACCAAGCCATGCTGCCGTCTGAGGAGCAGGGGAATATAGTGTTAAAAATACAGTATGCCAGACAACTGATATTTTATACACATGGAGTATATTCCATTCAGTAGTACATTTACATTTACATTTAAGTCATTTAGCAGACGCTCTTATCCAGAGCGACTTACAAATTGGTGCATTCACCTTATGACCTCCAGTGGAACAGTAGTGCATCTAAATCTTTTCAGGGGAGGGGTGAGAGGGATTACTTTATCCTATCCTAGGTATTCCTTAAAGAGGTGGGGTTTCAGGTGTCTCCGGAAGGTGGTGATTGACTCCGCTGTCCTGGCGTCGTGAGGGAGTTTGTTCCACCATTGGGGGGCCAGAGCAGCGAACAGTTTTGACTGGGCTGAGCGGGAACTGTACTTCCTCAGTGGTAGGGAGGCGAGCAGGCCAGAGGTGGATGAACGCAGTGCCCTTGTTTGGGTGTAGGGCCTGATCAGAGCCTGGAGGTACTGAGGTGCTTCCCTCACAGCTCCGTAGGCAAGCACCATGGTCTTGTAGCGGATGCGAGCTTCAACTGGAAGCCAGTGGAGGGAGCGGAGGAGCGGGGTGACGTGAGAGAACTTGGGAAGGTTGAACACCAGACGGGCTGCGGCGTTCTGGATGAGTTGTAGGGTTTAATGGCACAGGCAGGAGCCCAGCCAACAGCGAGTTGCAGTAATCCAGACGGGAGATGACAAGTGCCTGGATTAGGACCTGCGCCGTTTCCTGTGTGAGGCAGGGTCGTACTCTGCGGATGTTGTAGAGCATGAACCTACAGGAACGGGCCACCGCCTTGATGTTAGTTGAGAACGACAGGGTGTTGTCCAGGATCACGCCAAGGTTCTTAGCGCTCTGGGAGGAGGACACAATGGAGTTGTCAGCCGTGATGGCGAGATCATGGAAACCAGTCCTTCCCGGGAGGAAGAGCAGTTCCGTCTTGCCGAGGTTCAGCTTGAGGTGGTGATCCGTCATCCACACGGATATGTCTGCCAGACATGCAGAGATGCGATTAGCCACCTGGTCATCAGAAGGGGAAAGGAGAAGATTAATTGTGTGTCGTCTGCATAGCAATGATAGGAGAGACCATGTGAGGTTATGACAGAGCCAAGTGACTTGGTGTATAGCGAGAATAGGAGAGGGCCTAGAACAGAGCCCTGGGGACACCAGTGGTGAGAGCACGTGGTGTGGAGACGGTTCTCGCCACGCCACCTGGTAGGAGCGACCTGTCAGGTAGGGGCCAATCAAGCGTGGGCCGCGCCGGAGATGCCCAACTCGGAGAGGGTGGAGAGGAGGATCTGATGGTTCACAGTATCGAAGGCAGCCGATAGGTCTAGAAGGATGAGAGCAGAGGAGAGAGAGTTAGCTTTAGCAGTGCGGAGCGCCTCCGTGATACAGAGAAGAGCAGTCTCAGTTGAATGACTAGTCTTGAAACCTGACTGATTTGGATCAAGAAGGTCATTCTGAGAGAGATAGCGGGAGAGCTGGCCAAGGACGGCACGTTCAAGAGTTTTGGAGAGAAAAGAAAGAAGGGATACTGGTCTGTAGTTGTTGACATCGGAGGGATCGAGTGTAGGTTTTTTCAGAAGGGGTGCAACTCTCGCTCTCTTGAAGACGGAAGGGGCGTAGCCAGCGGTCAGGGATGAGTTGATGAGCGAGGTGAGGTAGGGGAGGAGGTCTCCGGAAATGGTCTGGAGAAGAGAGGAGGGGATAGGGTCAAGCGGGCAGGTTGTAGGGCGGCCGGCCGTCACAAGACGCGAGATTTCATCTGGAGAGAGAGGGAGAAAGAGGTCAGAGCACAGGGTAGGGCAGTGTGAGCAGAACCAGCGGTGTCGTTTGACTTAGCAAGCGAGGATCGGATGTCGTCGACCTTCTTTTCAAAATGGTTGTGAAGTCATCTGCAGAGAGGGGAGGAGGGGGGAGGGGGAGAGGAGGATTCAGGAGGGAGGAGAAGGTTGCAAAGAGCTTCCTAGGGTTAGAGGCAGATGCTTGGAATTTAGAGTGGTAGAAAGTGGCTTTAGCAGCAGAGAGAAGAGGAAAATGTAGAGAGGAGGAGTGAAAGGATGTCAGGTCCGCAGGGAGGCGGGTTTTCCTCCATTTCCGCTCGGCTGCCCGGAGCCCTGTTCTGTGAGCTCGCAATGAGTCGTCGAGCCACGGAGGCGGGAGGGGAGGACCGAGCCGGCCTGGAGGATAGGGGACATAGAGAGTCAAAGGATGCAGAAAGGGAGGAGAGGAGGGTTGAGGAGGCAGAATCAGGAGATAGGTTGGAGAAGGTTTGAGCAGAGGAAGAGATGATAGGATGGAAGAGGAGAGAGTAGCGGGGAGAGAGAGAGCGAAGGTTGGGACGGCGCGATACCATCCGAGTAGGGGCAGTGTGGGAAGTGTTGGATGAGAGCGAGAGGGAAAAGGATACAAGGTAGTGGTCGGAGACTTGGAGGAGTTACAGCGAGGTTAGTGGAAGAACAGCATCTAGTAAAGATGAGGTCGGCGTATTTCCTGCCTTGTGAGTAGGGGGAAGGTGAGAGGGTGAGGTCAAAGAGGAGAGGAGTGGAAAGAAGGAGGCAGAGAGGAATGAGTCAAAGGTAGGCGTGGGGAGGTTAAAGTCGCCCAGAACTGTGAGAGGTGAGCCGTCCTCAGGAAAGGAGCTTATCAAGGCATCAAGCTCATTGATGAACTCTCCGAGGGAACCTGGAGGGCGATAAATGATAAGGATGTTAAGCTTGAAAGGGCTGGTAACTGTGACAGCATGGAATTCAAAGGAGGCGATAGACAGAAGGGTAAGGGGAGAAAGAGAGAATGACCACTTGGGAGAGATGAGGATCCCGGTGCCACCACCCCGCTGACCAGAAGCTCTCGGGGTGTGCGAGAACACGTGGGCAGACGAAGAGAGAGCAGTAGGAGTAGCAGTGTTGTCTGTGGTGATCCATGTTTCCGTCAGTGCCAAGAAGTCGAGGGACTGGAGGGAGACATAGGCGGAGATGAACTCTGCCTTGTTGGCCGCAGATCGGCAGTTCCAGAGGCTACCGGAGACCTGGAACTCCACGTGGGTCGTGCGCGCTGGGACCACCAGATTAGGGTGGCCGCGGCCACGCGTGTGGAGCGTTTGTATGGTCTGTGCAGAGAGGAGAGAACAGGGATAGACAGACACATAGTTGACAGGCTACACAAGAGGCTACGCTAATGCAAAGGAGATTGGAATGACAAGTGGACTACACGTCACGAGTGTTCAGAGAGTTAAGCTTACGTAGCAAGAATCTTATTGACTAAAATGATTAAAATGATACAGTACTGCTGAAGTAGGCTAGCTGGCAGAGGCTGCGTTGTTGACTAAGTAGGCTAGTTGGCATTGGCTGCGTTGTTGACACTACACTAATCAAGTCGTTCCGTTGAGTGTAATAGTTTCTACTGTGCTGCTATTCGGGGCTAGCTGGCTAGCTAGCAGTGTTGATTACGTTACGTTGCGTTAAAAGAACGACAATAGCTGGCTAACTAACCTAGGAAGTCGCTCTAGACTACACAATTATCTTTGATACAAAGACGGCTGTGTAGCTAGCTATGTAGCTAGCTACGATCAAACAAATCAAGCCGTTGTACTGTAATGAAATGAAATGAAAAATGTGATACTACCTGTGGAGCGAAGCGAAATGCGACCGGATTGTTGAGTGCAGAAGTTCTGTTCGGTAGACGTTGGCTAGCTGTTGGCTAGCTAGCAGAGTCTCCTATGTTAAGGACGACATAAAACTACACACTCTAAACTACACAATTATCTTGGGTACGAAGACAGCAAAGACAACTATGTAGCTAGCTAACACTACACTAATCAAGTCGTTCAGTTGAGTGTAATAGTTGTGCTGATAATCGGTAGACGGTGGACTAGCTAACGGTGGACGTTAGCTAGCTGGCTAGCTGCAGGGCAGTGTAGACTGCGTTAGGACGACGAAATACGATAATTACGCAATTATCTATGAAACAAAGACGGCTGTGTAGCTAGCTAAGAAGAAATTGATAAGATTAGACAAATCAAACCGTTGTACTATAATGAAATGTAATGAAATGTAATACTACCTGCGGACCGAGTGCAGATGCGACCGCTCGCTCCAACCCGGAAGTGCCTTTTTCTTGTACTCCAGCCATCTTTGCAAGCTTAAAACCTAGTGTAGACTAAAAAGATCAAACTTATACTGTGATGCTTTATTCTGTACCTGTGTGAAGTCTGGTACAGGTAGCAGCTCCTCCAGTCTGGAGAGGAACTCCCACACCAGTACCCGCAGTGCTGTGTCATACAGAGGGCCGTAGTGTACTGGGAACACCACCTGAAAAATAGATAATTTATGACAAAGTCCTGTGCCAATGCTGATACAAGCAATAGTCACCTGCAAGTCACAAACAGAAAGATCTTTTACCTGAAAGAAGTGCTCCCTCTCAGAAGGGTCTTCCAGCAGGGTTTGGACCAATTCCACAAAATTAGACTCTGTAGCCTTCAACTCATCATCATTACTCTGTCAGTAAGCATAAACAAACGACATCAGACATGAACTCAACATGTGGGCTGAAACCCCCCCGATATTTTTCTAAATATGCTGCCAAAATAAGTTAACTTACCTCTTTGTGTACAGAGAATTCTATCAAAGAATGGATTTTATCCAGGTGAGGCTGGATGGTCACGAGGTCAGCTGTGCATTCATTACGACATAACTCTAGAACCAGCTGGAAAAGAGGTAGAAGTGAGGTAGCACCAGGGGAAAACATACTACAGTCGTAGCCAAAAGTTTTGAGAATGACACATTCATTTCCACAGTTTGCTGCTTCAGTGTCTTGATATTTGTCAGATGTTATAATGGAATACTGAAGTATAATTACAAGCATTTCATAAGTGTCAAAGGCTTTTATTGACAATTACATGAAGTTGATGCAAAGAGTCAATATTTGCAGTGTTGACCCTTCTTTTTCAAGACCTCTGCAATCTTCCCTGGCATGCTGTCAATTAACTTCTGGGTCACATCCTGACTGATGGCAGCCCATTCTTGCATAATCAATGCTTGGAGTTTATCAGAATTTGTGGGTTTTTGTTTGTCTACCCGCCTCTTGAGGATTGACCACAAGTTCTTAATGGGATTAAGGTCTGGGGAGTTTCCTGGCCATGGACCCAAAGTATTGATGTTTTGTTCGCGAGCCACTTAGTCATCACTTTTGCCTTATGGCAAGGTGCTCCATCATGCTGGAAAAGGCATTGTTCGTCACCCAACTGTTCCTGGATGGGTAGGAGAAGTTGCTCTCAGAGGATGTGTTGGTACCATTCTTTATTCATGGCTGTGTTCTTAGGCAAAATTGTGAGTGAGTCCACTCCCAAATTGCCATCATACAAACTGAGGCAGCAGACTTCGAAAATTTATATTTGTGTCATTCTCAAAACTTTTGCCACGACTGTACACTGAACAAAAATATAAACGTAAAGTTTGGTCCCGTTTTGCATGAGCTGAAATAAAAGATCCCAGAAATGTTCCATATGCACAAAAAGCTTGTTTCTCTCAAATGTTGTGCACCAATTTGTTACATCCCTGTTAGTGAGCATTTCTCCCAAAATAACCCCTCCACCTGACAGGTGTGGCAGATCAAGAAGCGGATTAAACAGCATGATCGTTACACAGGGGCACCTTGTGCTGGGGACAATAAAATGCACCATTTTGTCGCACAACACAATGCCACAGATGTCTCAAGTTGAGGGAGGGTGCAATTGGCATGCAGACTGTGGCTGGTCGTTTTAGAGACAGCTAACCGGACAGCTGATAAATGTGTTTGCACAACCAAAGAAATTCTGCACAAACTGTCAAACTGTCTCAGGGAAGCTCATCTGCTTCCTCACTAGTCTTCACGTGACTGCAGATCGTCGTCGTATCCGACTTCAGCTGGCAAATGCTCACCTTCAATGGCCACTGGCATGCTGGAGAAGTGTGCTCTTCACAGATGAATCCCAGTTTCTACTATACCGGGCAGATGGCAGACAGTATGGCGTTCTGTGGGTGAGTTGTTTACTGATGTCAATGTTGTGAACAGAGTGCCCCATGGTGGTGTTATGGTATGGGCAGGCATAAGCTACAGACAACGAACACAATTGTATTTTATCGATGGAAATTTGAATGCACTGAGATACTGTGACAAGATCCTGAGGCCCATTGTTATGCCATTCATCTGCCGCCATCACCTCATGTTTCAGCATAATAAAGCCCGGCCCCGTGCTGCAAGGATCTGAACACAATTCCGGGAAGCTGAAAATGTCCCAGTTCTTCCATGGCCTGCATACTCAGACATGTCACCAATTGAGCATGTTTGGGATGCTCCAATTGTGTACAGATCCTTGCGACATGCTGTGCATTATCATGCTGAAACATGAGGTTGCTGGATATTGAAGAGGAGTGGGCCAACGTTCCACAATCAACAGCCTGATCCATTCTGCGAAGGAGATGTGACACGCTGAATAAGGCAAATGGTGGTCACACCAGATACTGACTGGTTTTCTGATCCACGCCCCTACCTTTTTTTAAAGTTACCTGTGACCAACAAACGCATATCTGTATTCTTAGTCATGTGAAATCCATAGATTAGGGCTTAATTTATTTCAATTGACTGATTTCCTTATATGAAAATCTTAAATTGTTGCATGTTGCGTTTATATTTGTGACTAGTTGCTGCCCATAGTTTTATCGGGAATCCTCTGCATTTGCACCACTCTCACCGTTGCTCTCAGACCCAGGAGGAGTTGGGTCCTCTGCCTGGAAGTCAGCAGCTCTGGAACCACCTCTGTCACCAAAGTCACAAACTCCTCCAGTTTCCCAAAATGCTTTACAGTATGCTGCTGAGCCACTTGCCACAAGAATGCTGACATCAGGCGTAATGGTGGAGCAAGGAGACGTAGGGAGGAGAGAGTTAAACGGGAACCTACAGTGGGAAACACAAACAAGAATATGTATTACATAACAATAATATCCTAGGACAGTTTAAACCAAAAGTATTGTATAGGTTTGATCTAAAAATGCCTTTAGCTAGGGTTTGGGATACTAGCCAGCTTCAGTAAACATCTATGAAGCCAGGGACCATTTTAAAAGCACTCACAAACAACATAGGGGCCAAGTTAACATTTTGAGAATGTATAGTACAACTTAATTTACCAGAGTCTTCTGCCTCGGGCAAGGACTTAAGCTGAGTCGACTCCAAAAGCATTGAAGTTATTGTTCGCTGACTGAGGACAGCATCCATGATGGCAAACCATCTTGTTCCACGAACATTGGAACTACTTTTGCTAGTGTCATTCTTGATTTTTTTGTATTCCTGTTTCAGCTTTTTTATTTTCTCTCTGCACTGCTTAGATGTCTTCGTAGATCCGAGGGCAGCAAGCTTGGAACTAAGTTTGGTGAAGACTCTCTTGTTTCTCACTGTGGAGAGAAGCTGCTCCTGAACACTCCCATCTGCCCAGAGTGTTAACAACGCATGGACCTCCTCAGGTGACCAGCTGGCTCGAGATTCATCTGTGAATGCACCAGATCTGTTAAAAGCACTTAAACTGGCAAACAATGTTACCTAGCAAGTTTAAACAGTTTTCCAAAAATGTGTACTATACTGAGCAAAAATAAAAACATTCAACAATTTCAGTGAGTTACAGGTCATATGAGGAAATCAGTCAATTGAAATAAATTCATTAGGCCCTAATCTATGTACAGTTGAAGTCGGACGTTTACATACACTTAGGTTGGAGTCATTAAAACTCATTTTTCAACCACTCCAAAAATGTCTTAAACTATAGTTTTGGCAAGTCAGTTAGGACATCTACTTTGTGCATGACAAGTATTTTTCCAACAATTGTTTAGACAGATTATTTCACTTATAATTCACTATAATCACAATTCCAGTGGGTCAGAAGTTTACATACACTAAGTTGACTGTGCCTTTAAACAGCTTGGAAAATTCCAGAAAATTACGTCATGGCTTTGGGCTAATTGACAGAATTTGAGTCAATTGGAGGTGTACCTGTGGATGTATTTCAAGGCCTACCTTCAAACTCAGTGCCTCTTTGCTTGACATCATGGGAAAATCAAAAGAAATCAGCCAAGACCCCAGAAAATAAATTGTAGACCTCCACAAGTCTAGTTCATCCTAAGGAGCAATTTACAAAACGCCTGAAGGTACCACATTCATCTGTACAAAAATATTGTACATGAGTAAAAACAGCATGGAACCACGCAGCAGTCATGCCGCTCAGGAAGGAGAGGCATTCTGTCTCCTAGAGATGAACCTACTTAGGTGAGAAAAGTGCAAATCAATCCCAGAACAACAGCAAAGGACCTTGTGGACATGCTGCAGGATACAGGTACAAAAGTATCTATATCCACAGTAAAAATGAGTCCTATGTCGACATAACCTGAAAGGCAGCTCGGCAAGGAAGAAGCCACTGCTCCAAAACCGCCATAAAAAAAAGTCAGAATACGGTTTGCAACTGCACATGGGGACAAAGATCGTACTTTTTGGGGAAATGTCCTCTGGTCTGACAAAAACAAAAATAGAACTGTTTGGCCATAATGACAATCTTTATATTTGGAGAAAAAGGGGGTGGCTTGCAAGCCAAAGAACACCATCCCAACTGTGAAGCACGGGAGTGCTTTGCTGCAGGAGGGACTGGTGCACTTCAAAATAGATGGCATCATGAGACAGGAAAATTGTGGATATATTGAAGCAATATCTCAAGATGTCAGGAAGTTAAAGCTTTGTCGCAAATGGATCTTCCAAATGGACACCAAGCATACTTCCAAAGTTGTGGAAAAAATGGCTTAAGGACAACAAAGTCAAAGTATTGGAGTGGCCATCAAAGCCCTGACCTCAAACCCATAGAAGATTTGTGGGCAGACCTGAAAAAGCGTGTGCGAGCAAGGAGTCCTACAAATCTGACTCAGTTACATCAGCTGTGTCAGGAGAAATGGGCCAACATTCACCCAACTTATTGTGGGAAGCTTGTGGAAGGCTATCTGAAATGTAATTGGGTTTGTTGTCCGCCACCATGGGACACTCTGTTCACAACATTGACATCAGCAAACCGCTCACCCACACGGCGCCATACACATGGGCTGCGGTTGTGAGGCCGGTTGGATGTACTGTGCCTTAAGTTAATTTGTGGAATTTATTTACTTAATCAGTTTGAGCCAATCAGTGGTGTTGTGACAAGATAGGGCTGTCTTCTGTATACCACCCCTATTTGGTAAAATACCAAGTCCATATTATGGCAAGAGCAGCTCAAATAAGCAAAGAGAAATGACAGTCCATTGCTTTAGGTCTGTCGATCTGGAGAATTTTAACAACTTTGAAAGTTTCTTCAAGTGCAGTCGCAAAAACCATCAAGCGCTATGATGAAACTGGCTCTCATGAGGACCGCCACAGAAAAGGAATACCCAGAGTTACCTCTGCTGCAGAGGACATGTTCATTCAATTTTCCCGCCTCAGAAATTGCAGCCCAAATAAGTTCAAATAACAGACATCTTAACATCAACTGTTCAGAGGAGACTGCGTGAATTAGGCCTTCATGGTCAAATTGCTGCAAAGAAACCCCTACTGAAGGACACCAATAAGAAGAAAACACTTGCTTGGGCCAAGGAACACGAGCAATGGGCAATGGAAATCTGTCCTTTGGTCTGATGAGTTCAAATTTGAGATTTTTAGTTCCAACCGCCGTGTCTTTGTGAGACGCAGAGTAGGTGAACGGATGATCTCCGCATGTGTGGTTCCCACTGTGAAGCATGGAGGTGGTGTGATGGTGCTTTGCTTGTGACACTGAATTATTTATAGTTCAAAGCACACTTAACCAGCATGGCTACCACAGCATTCTGCAGCGATATGCCATCCCATCTGATTTGGGCTTAGTGGGACTATCATTTGTTTTTCAACAGGACAATGACCCATCTGCTGCTTCAGATGACTTGGCCTCCACAATCACCTGACCTCAACCCAATTGAGATGGTTTGGGATGAGTTGGACCACAGAGTGAAGGAAAAGCAGCCAACAAGTATTCAGCATATGTGGGAACTCCTTCAAGACTGTTGGAAAAGCATTCCACGTGAAGCTGGTTGAGAGAATTCCAAGAGTGCACAAAGCTGTCATCAAGGCAAAGGGTGGGAACTTAGAATCTCATACATTTTGATTTGTTTAACACTTGGTTTCTACATGATTCCATAACTGTTATTTCATAGTTTGTCTTCACTATTATTCTACAATGTAGTAGTAGTAAATAGTAAAAATATAGAAATACCCTTGAATGAGTAGGTGTGTCCAAACTTTTGACTGGTACTGTATGTTTCTTAATTCCATCCTTTTACTTGTGTGTATTGTTGAGAATTGTTAGATACTACTGCACTGTTGGAGCTAGCAACACAAGCATTTCGCTACACCTGCAATAACATTTGCTTAATATGTGTGTGACAAATAACATTTTATTTGAAAACTGCACATTTTAGAGTGGCCATTGTCCCCAGCACAAAACGGTGCATTTGATTGTCCCCAGCACAAGGTGCACCTGTGTAACGACCATTCTGTTTAATCAGCTTATTGATATGCCACACCTGTCAGGTGTGTGGAAAATCTTGGCAAACAAGTTTGTTGATCAAATTTGAGAGAAATAAGCTTTTTGTGCATTTGGAAAAAATGACTAGGATCTATTATTTCAGCTCATGAAACATGGGACTTTACATGTTTTGTTTATGTTTTTTGTTTCTCATTGACTATTTTACTGTCTGGTCCCTCAGATCGTTAGCAGACATTGAGTCCGTAAAAAAGGTTCAGAAAGACATGACTAGATGACTTACCATAATATTCTGTTTCTAGAGGGGAATCAGTCGACTCCAACAGCATAGTAGATGAATTTATCTTAGTAGCTGAGGTTCCAAGTCGGTGACCAAGGAAACCATGGACCTCGCCAGGTGTCCAACTGGATGGAGATTTGTCTGGGGAAGCAACAGATCAGTTGACAAACAATATTAACTTCCGAGCTTCCAGTCACAGGCCAATTTAGTGTTTTGAAAATGTCACTAGTGTTGATGCTGTACTAGGCAGCTTAACTTACCAGAATCTTTCACTTCTTGTGGGGAATTAGGTTGAGTTGACTCCAAAATATTTCCATCTGAATCTATTACCAAAGTACTTGGTTGGTGACGGAGGACACTATCCATGATGGCAAACCATCTTTCTCTACGGCGGTTGTAGCTCCTCTTCTTATTGTTGTCCTTGATTTTATGATACTCTTGTTTCAGCTTTTTTATTTTCTCTCTGCACCTCTTTGACGACCTGTTAAATCCCAGGGCAGCGAGCTCTGAACTAAGTTTGGTAAAGACGCTCTCGTTTCTCACTGATGAGAGAAGCTGCTCCTGAACACTCCTGTCTGCCCAGAGTCTTAACAATGCATGGACCTCCTCAAGCGTCCAGCGGAATGGAGATTCATCTGTGAATGCACCAGATCAGTTGAAGGACACAAGAAAACGCAGATAAAATGTTATCCAGTAAGGTCATAGGCCAATGTAATGGATCAGCCGTTGTTTCTGTAAATGTAATGTTTCTGAACTTACCATAATCTTTTGCTTTTTGGGGGGAATCAGCACACTCCAACAGCCTAGAAGCTGAATTTATCCTGCCAGACCCTGAAGTCCCTGAACGGTGACTAAAGAGACTGTGGACCTCATCAGGCATCCAACTGGATGGTGACTTGTCTGTGGAAACACCAGATAACGAGTACTCACACAAACAGGGACATAATAACTAGCAAAGATTGTGTAACACGGTATGTGAGAGCTTTGTACTGTACTGCCTCTGCCCAGAGGTCTGGGCTTAGCATGTGGCACAAGCTGTGTCATTCCCACCGCTGCTGTCAATGTAGCGGGAAAGAAGATAGCTGCATCGTGGCTTTTACTGTGCAGATGCAAGCACCTAACGGACTGCACTGCAAAAGCCTGGGCCTCTGGGCAGAGCTGTATATTGCTAACATATGCAGTGTTAACCTACATTTGCAAGTAGACTTAGCTATGGAATGACCATTCACCATTTTCTAATGTTACTTAGTTTATAACACTGGGAAACCAGTGGAGGCTGGTGGGAGGAGTAATGGCTGGAATGGTATCAAACATGGAAATCACATATACTCCAATCAGCCCGTTCTCCTATAGCTCCTCCCACCAGCCTCCACTGTGGGAAACGCATGGAAAGTCACATTGGTGTTGGTGTAACAGTATAACTTTAGACCGTCCCCTCGCGAACCAGGGACCCTCTGCACACATCAACAAGTCACCCACCGAAGCATCGTTACCCATCGCTCCACAAAAGCCGCGGCCCTTGCAGAGCAAGGGGACCTACTACTTCAAGGTCTCAGAGCAAGTGACGTCACTGATTGAAACGCTATTTAGCGCGGACCCGCTAACTAAGCTAGCCGTTTCACATTCGTTACATTGGCATGATGAAGAATAGGCCATGGCCCAATACTTTTTTTGCCTGGCCTCCAGGGGTGGAAATACAGGCCAAGTGTAAACCAATGGTATAGATATATTATCTAGTGTGTGTGTGTGTATATATATACACACACACACACTAGACCAGTAATAGTGGGCGCTGTGTTGAAGCCACCGTGCCTCCATCTTGGCACTCCTCCACATTGTAAAAAAATATTTTGGAAGCTATAAAAAAATGCATTTATGGTCTACATTCGTTTTTGCCACATGGATTTAATTACAGACACCTTAATGCATCCTTTTAAATTAGATTGTGCGCTAAGCATGCAAATAATAATCAAATGGCAACCCAGACTATTTGCATTGCCCCCCCTCTTCTACTCTTATTATCTATGCATAGTCACTTTAATAACTACCTACATGTACATATTACCTCAATTACCTTGACACCGGTGCCCCCTGTATGTGGCCCAGCTATTGTTATTTACTGTTTGCTCCTTAATTATTTGTTATTCTTCTCTTCTTTTTTGTATTTTCTTAACTGCATTGTTAGTTGTAAGTAAGCATTTCACTGTAAGGTGTACGTACACCTGTCAACGCATTGTGACAAAAACAATTTGATTCAATAAATAAAACATTTTCCTTAAAGTATATATTACAAATGTTACTGTCCACGAGAACAAAAAAATACTTTAATACACGTAATTCTGGCCTTCAAAAACATTTAATTGAAATACTGTAGAATTCCATTAAATCCTATAGAGGACTGCTGCTTACTGGGGAGTGCCAATATGGCCGACCGGTGGCTGCAAAGCTTCTCAATTGCCAATACATAGTATTAGCAATCCAGAGTTTATATACAGCCTGGTGTAAAACCCTACTTTGGAACAGGGACATTAGTCTAAATTACCGGGATCTTCCTCCTCTGGTGGGGCATCAGGCGTGGACTCCAAAATATTTTGAGAATTCATTACCAAGCCAGACTCCAATAAGGTACCACTTGGTTGGTTACCGAGGACACTATCCATGATGGCAAACCATCTTCTTCTAAGACAGGTGGAGGCATTCTTGTTTTCGTCGTCCTTGATTTTTTTATATTCCCGTTTCAGCTTCTTTATTTTCCACCTGCACTGTGTCGATGTTTTGATGAAGCCTAGGACATCAAGCTCTGAACTAAGTTTGATAAAGACTCTCTCGTTTCTCACTGCTGAGAGAAGCTGCTCTTGAACACTCCCGTCTGCCCAGCGTGTTAACAATGCCACTACCTCCTCAGGTGCCCATTGACATGCACAGGACAGGGATGTTTTGTTTTCCATGGTTATGTATTTGCTATTTGTAATAGTTTATAGAATACCCTTTTCCCAATAGTCTGCCTAGCACGGTTCGGTTCGGATATTGCAAAGATGTGTATAACTAAACCAAGATAGACCACAGCCTGTCGTTTCAAATGGTAACAAATGAGCAATAGTGGGCAGAACAAGCCATGAGGTAGGCAGAGCCAAGCAGAAGCAAGCGTGATCCTATTGGCACGCTCATTTGCATTTATCCGTTGAAGAACGCCTACTCTGAAGTGCGCGTGAGCAATAACTCAATTCGCCTTTGCACGCCTTCTAAACAACGCAAATTTTAAAAACTTTGGCCAAGGGTCAAGTTTACCAAACTTAGTCCACTCCGTTCGTAACATATTGTAGTTTTGGTAACAGAAAACTGTATTGAGATCAAATGTTAATTTATGAGTAAATTAGCAGAATGTCGGCCAAAATCCATCTCGTTCCAACCTCTCCCACTGCCGGCCACTGGGCTTCCTCTCACTACCATATTTGGTAGTGAGTGGAAACTTCAACCGGATTCTCCACATTCATACATCCGGTGAAATAGCGGTCTCATTGTTTCATCTGTGATAAAAGTTGGCCGAGATAGCCCACCTATTGGTCAGAAACAAGAATCACAAATCACTTCCGTTGGTTTTCCCAAATCCTTCAAAATAAGAGTTTTGAAAGGGATTAGTTATCAATCTCTTTAGTATTCCCAATGGATCTTGGTTACAGCAAAACATGTAAAGGTCCAATGCAGCCGTTTTTATCTCAAATTGAGCTACTGAGTGGCGCAGCGGTCTAAAGCACTGCATCTCAGTGCTAGAGGTGTCACTACAGACCCTGGTTTGATTCCAGGCTGTGTCACAACCGCCGTGATTGGGAGTCCCATAGGGTGGCGAACAATTGGCCCAGCGTCGTCCGGGGTAGGCCGTCATTGTAAATAAGAATTTTTCTTAACTGACTTGCCTAGCTAAATAACACATTTCTGGGTAACAATTAAGTACCTCACTGTGATAGTTAATTAAAATGGTCAAAAATAAACAAAAATACCTTCTTAGCAAAAAACTATTTCTCATGCAAGAATTTTGCTCTGAGTGGGTAGGGGAAAACAAGCTTTGGTTTGGAACCCTTTTTATTGGTCTATTAATAAATTTAGCACCTCATGGTGTCACCAGGCAGGGGGGCCTGCACCCCACAGTTTGGGAACCACTGATATAGACCACGTAGAGCCTCGCACAAGACTGACTGAAATTAAAAGGATGTGTGCTGGCAAACCTATTTTTTGTTCATGAATAATTACAAAAAATACTCTGATCATAATCGTATCCAGAAAATTGCCAATTATTTTTTGTTCATGAATAATTACAAAAAAATACTCTGATCATAATTGTATCCAGAAAATTGCCAATATCCGTTATGATTCTCATTTTGTCCATATACTCCGCACAGCCCAAATTCACAGTTTCAACTACTTCAAGAAGTAATGTTGCAGTCTAGCTCAGTGCTGCCCCCTCTCGTTGAGTAACTCGAGTTGAAGGCAGACCGGGGTACTGCAGGCTGCAATTAGCAGCTAAATTATAACTTCTTCTGTGTGCAATTTTAAAATAATTGTTTCAAAGACATACATCTGGTGTAATAGAAGCAATTTTTGGTACCATGATTGTCTTTGATTTTGTTCTATTTTTATTCACAGATAGACCACGAAGATTGCCATTTTCCTATTCGCGGTCGGCCTTGAACTTCAATGAAAGGGGGAGTCCTTCTCCCCTGTTTAAAGCAGTGTGCGGAAGGGGTGGGGCTTTGTCTGAGAGTTTCCTTTTGCAAGGGTGGAGACTACTTCCTATTTGGCACAACAAAACTCTCAATTGTTAACACGTTTGGGCCCAGAAGTAAATAAGGAAGCTGACCAAATTTCACAATAATTTACTTCTGGGAAACCTGAGATCACCAAAAGGTGCAAGTTGCTCCAAAACAATCCTCACCCAAGCACAGACAGGCACATTAAACAACAAAGGGAACTTTTAACCATGAATACACATAAATAGACCAAATTGTAAATGTTAAACATGATTGCCTACATAACAAAGGATATAGAGAACTTTATTACGACAAGGTTGTTGGCAATGCACCTTAACAGCACACTGGTCAGAAATAGCCGGCGGTTGTTTGTTTGTTTGTGTGAGTGCTTTTATCTGATCTGGTGCTTTTCCAGACAAATCATCATCCAGTTGGACACCTGATGAACTTCCACAAACTTCAGGGTCTGGGGTGAGAACTTACTTTTGTAGTCTACTCAATCTGATTCCCCGCAAGAAATGTAGAATTCTGGTAGGTTCTCTCATACGGTCTCTCGTACACATTTTTTTTTTTACACAGTAACTTGGCCTGTTACCACAAGCTTGGTAGTTAATATTGATTATGTGAGTACTGTCAACTGAGCTGTTGCTTCCACAGAGCAATCTTCATCCAGTTGGACAACTGATGAGGTCACCAACCAGGATCTTCAGGGTCTGAGATGATAAATTCAGCTACTGTGCTGCTGGAGCCGACTTAACCGGATTCCCCTTTAAAACAGGAACCTTATGGTAAGTCATTTAGTACAGTCTTTCTCAACCTTTTTTGTACCAGGGATTAGCAAAATGTGTTCCTCTTCCTTGGTAGACTGCTTGGATAGAAACTAGCTTACTACTACTAGCTAACTAAGTTAATGTCTGCTAACCATCTGAGGGACTGGCCAGTAATAGCCAGAATTTGAAAAACACTTATCTAGTACACATTTTGAATAAACTGTACAATAAACTTGCTAGCTTATATTGTTTACCAGTTTCTGACTGCTTTCAACGGATGTGGTTCTTTCACATTAAAATCGGGATACAGCTGAACGTCTCAGGAGATCCATGCATTAAAACTCTGAGCAGATGAGTGTTCAAGAGCAGCTTCTCGCCTATAAAAACAAGCATTTCTATGCCAAATTTAGTTCAGAGTTTGCTGCACTTGGATTTAACGGAACGTTGAAGCAATGCAGAGAAAAGTAAAAAAAATCTGAAACAGGAATAAAGAAACCTCAAGGGTGACAACAAGATGAGTGGTTCCATCTATCTTGAAGAAAGCAGTTTTGTCGTCATCGATAGAGTCCTCACTCACCTCTCAAAAACTCAGGCTTATTCCTTTCCAGGAGCAGAAGACTGGTAAGTTAACTTTTACTGTGTACATTTTTGTAGTTTGTGTGAGGGCTTTCACAATGGTGACTGGCTAGTTAAGTAGCTAGTTGCTGATGCTGGCTAGTTTCCTAATGTTTTTCTGGATACATTTTAAAAAATAATTTGCCTACAGTATTTCCAAAATGTCATTGGCTTTTACGCTATGATCATTTCTTGTTTGTGTTTCCCACTGTAGTTCCCGGTTTAAAGCTGTCCTTGCTGTGTCTCCTTGCTCCACCATTACGCCTGATGTCAGCATTCAGGTGGCAAGTGGCTCGGCAGCATATTGTAAAGCATTATGGGAAACTGGATGAGTTTGTGACTTTGGTGACAGAGGTGGTTCCAGAGCTGCTGAGTTCCAGGCAGAGGACCCAACTCCTCCTGGGTCTGAGAGCAAGGGTTTGTGAGGTGGAAATGCAAAGGATTCTGATAAAGTATGGGCAGCTACAACTAACAATAAGTATGTTTTCCCCTGGGGCTGCCTCTAACATGTCTACCTCTTTTTTCAGCTGGTTCTGGAGTTGTGACTCAGGGAGAGCACCGGTGACCTTGTCCATCCAGCCTCACCTGGACAAAATCCATTTGTTAACAGAATACGCTATACACAAGAAGGTAAGTTAACTTATGCTTTAAGTTGAAGAAAATATAAACATTTTCAGCCTTATGTTGAGGTTGACTTCATGTCTGAAGTCATTTGTTTTGTTTGTTTATGCTTACTGACAGAGTAATGATGATGAGTTGGAGGCTACAGTCTAACTTTGTGGAGTTCAAACTCTGCTGGGAGACCCTTCTGAGATGGAACACTTCTTCAGGTGCGTATTTAATGCATCCGCAAGTGCATTTGTTTTTGGCACAGTAGTCACGTCAAAGCCAAGTGTTGCTATTATTGACATTGTTAATTGTCACATTAACAGGAGATGATTGCAGACTTTTCCACATGAAAAATGATCCCCGAAAGCCATGCTGAAGAAAATATTTGCCACCGGACTTATTGTGTGTTAAATTGTCTATTTTTCAGGAGGTATTCCCAGTACATTACGGCCCTCGGCATGACACAGCACTGCAGGTACTGGTGTGGGAGTTCCTCTCCATATTGGAGGAGCTGCTACCTGTAACAGACTTCAGACAGGTACAGATTGAAACATCAGTGCCCATCAAGTATTGAGGCACCTCCCAAGTGGCACAGTGCTTGCTGTCCAGGCTCTGTCGCAGCCGGGCCACGACCGGGAGACCCATGGGGCGGCGCACAATTGGCCCAGTGTCATCCGGGTTAGGGGAGGGTTTGGCCAGCAGGGATGTTCTTGTCTCATCACGCTCTAGCGACTCCAATGCACACTGACACGATCGCCAGGTGCACAGTGTTTCCTCCGACACATTGGTGTGCCTGGCGTCCTTTGCCTCTCCCAAGTCCATACGGGAGTTGCAGTGATGGGACAAGACTGACTACCAATTGGATACCACGAAATTGGGGAGAAAAAAGAGATGGGAAAAAAACATGTTAAAAAGTATTGAGTGCTGATCACTGTTTAAAGAAAATGTTGGACTGAGGACTATGGTGAGCTGAAGGAAAACATCTACCCAATGCGCAAGGCTCTGGCATGCAGAGAAGGAACAATACAAATGATACAGTGTTGAATTCAATGTAAAAATCTAAAGCATTGAAAAACACTGAAATGTAATCGATTACAAATGTATGCAGCACCACCACCAGCATCATGGAAACCCGAAAAAGACTAAGTCTCCATCCAGAATTATGTATTTGTCACTGAGTATGTTAAATTCTTTGTCTGGTATGTAGTGGAAGACAATGTATGGCAAGAGTGTAACTTACTGGATCAGTATGTTCTGTCTTTCCTAGGTTATTTCTCTTACTACACTGCAGATACCATCCTGTCCCTCCCTCCAACAATAAGAGTTGTCATTAGCTCGGAGCAGGCCAGCTCTGACAAAATGAGGTCATGCTCAGATGGAGATAAATGCTTCAAGAATGGGACAGATAGACCAGGAGATGGAGAAGAGAGAGAAGGACAATCTAATGGGGTCAGAGAGGAGGAAAAAGATAGGCAGACTGAAGAGGACTTCTGGTCCGTGTATCCCAGTACACAGCAACGGCAAAGGAAATTCAAGTAATTACTAAAATATTTGACTTCATTTTACAGCATTATTATCACTGTTATTTATCTGGTATTTCAAATGAAATTACTTAACAATTGGTACCATATCGTAATTAGCAACTTGGAAATGAACAGAATCTATAAATTCTTGATAACAATTGGTACATCCTTGTGTTCTTTGCCAAATAACATCAATGCTTATCTTTTGTTTATGTACTTTGTAAGTAAATACCTGGTAATCAGCAAGTTGTTAAATGTAGTGTTAATCAAAATTGATTTCTCGAATGATAATTCATTCATCTGGACTTCCTAAGCAATCTGGGCTCCTAATTTTGGCATTGCAGGTTTGAATAGTGACATGGCATCCCAGGTCCTTGCCTGCACATTCTCTCATATTATGGTAAAACTCCACCAGCACATCAGGATTAAGCATGGCGGTGAGGACAGGAAGCTTCTACGCTTTAAAGAATCTGGGCCTGAAAGCACCTTTCCTCAAGCAGCACAAAACTCCCCCAGCGTATCAGCACTAGGCACCAAAGGAAGAACTGGAAGCGCCTCAACTCTAAAGAATCTGGGAATGATAATTCCCGTCCCACACGCAGCACAAAACTACTTCACCAGCACATCAGGACTAGGCACCAAGGGGATGAATGGAAGTGTCAACACTCTGAAGACTCTGGGACAGAAAACCTTCACTCAAGCACAAAAATGATCCCCTATAGACCCGATAACATGACTCTTTAAGTTGCCCTCATTGTGGGAATGTTTACCAAAACCTCAACTCCCTAGAAAAACGTAAGAATTCACACATTTCGATTCTGTTGTAACCAGTGTGAGAGAAGATTCTCGACCAGATTAGATCTGAAAAGACATCAACGAGCTCACACAGGGGAAAGACCATTCAAATGCTCTCACTGTGATGTGTGCATATTCACTCAAAATGCATGTACACACACACACACTGTGGAGAGTCCCTACTCTTGCACCATTTGTGGGAAGACATCTGTTCAACATCTAGCTAGACACATGCGGCTGCATAAAAACTATTTATGTAGCATCTGTGGTAAGGCATTCCTTAGCTCAGGAGAACTAATGCTGCATACATGATCACACACAGGAGAATGTCCCTACACCTGTGAATGTTGTGGAAAGGGTTTCAAAGCAGCATGCCATGTTCAGATTCATGTACAAAGATTTCAAGTAGGGGAGTGTCCATACCCCTGCACCCTGTGCACAACACATTGTCATTCTCATGGAACATACAAGACATGTTAATTCACACGGGTGAGAAACCTCACCAGTGGTCCAAGTGTGGGAAGAGATTTTCTTTAAAGGAAACTCTGAAAACGCATCTTAATATTAAAAGGCATGGATTTTAAGACATTCCAGAAAGATCATATTAGTTATGCATAAAGTCTGGTAGATGGTGTTACTTCCTACCGTAACCTTATTTCCCGTACAAATAAAATACAGAAATATTAATAATTTATTTTACCGAGACGCGCACCGACAGAAAGGCTCAATCTAAGTTCAGGCACCCGAGCTTGCGAAACGGTGCCCCTCTGTCTCAATATGTGTAGACCATGTATCTGATGCTGTCTGCACCAAAGGAGTATTGCATGTCATACTATTTCTGGCCAGACAGCATCAGATACATGGGCTACATATAGAGGGGCACTGTTTTGCTCACTCGGATGCTTTCTCCAGTGATTTAGTTTCAGCATAGAGGAAAATGCAAAGCGAGAGGGCTCACTCCCCAAAATCTGTCCAGAATAAGAGCCAATTTAAGCTTGATCCGAAAATGTGGTCAGCGGCACCTTATGGATGGTGTGACGTAATTGTGGAGCCTTCTGAGGCACGCAGAGACCAAATTTACCTCTACTGCACTCTGTGCGCCTTTTAAAAGTTTGTAACAATGCACAGAGCTACCTATAGGTCCACATTGACATGATTGGTTGACAGTAGGTGAGGGCGGGAGGTCCTGTATAAACACCAACTCACTTTCTTGACAACTTAATTCACAACATCCCTCGCAAGGATGCCCTGACTTCTGCAGAGGCCGTGTCACAGTAAATGCTGCACAGCCAATGCAGACTTGGATTGACCATGCAGTGCCTTTTAGCCCAATGTGTTTCTATGGGCATAATATGCAGACTTAATCTTATCGCCTGCCTTCCAGCTTTTGGGACGAAGACTCCCATTGTTATAGCGAAGACATAACAAAACTGCAATCTTTTTTTGTAAGGGTGAGAATGTTTAATGTACAAACCGGGCACCAGGGGGCACAAGTGTATTACCGGCTGGTCACATCAAGCCCAGATGATAGTGGAGATCCTTAGCGCAAACTAGCGGCTGTCCGGGCTAGGTAGATTACCCGGTGGTAGCCGGATAGTGACAGTGTCTAAGGTTAGCTTGTGACAGTGTCTAAGGTTCAGGGAAGGGTCCTGTGCGGAGGCCGGCTAGTCATGACTGTTTAACAGTCTGATGGCCTGGAGATTGTCACAGCGTTGAGGCACCTATAGTGTCTCCACCTTCTAGCTGGCTGAGGTCCCTGATAATCTTATTGGCCTTCCTGTGACACTGGGTGCTATAGATGTCCTGGAGGGAAGGTGTGCCCCCGATGATGCGTTGGGCTGACCGCACCACCTTCTGGAGAGCCCTGCAGTTGCGGGCGGTGGTGATGCAGTCTGACAGAATGCTCTCGATGGTGCATCTGTAGAAGTTTGTGAGGGTCTTCGGGGCAAAGACACATTTCTTTAGCCTCCTGAGGTTGAAGAGGTGCTGTTGCACCTTCACCACAGTTGGTGTGGAGGGACCACTTCAGGTCCTCAGCGAAGTGCACGCTGAGGATCTTGAAGCTTTTGACCCTCTCGGCTGCGGCCCCTTCAATGTGGATGGGGGTGTGCTCGCTCTGCGGTCTCCTGTAGTCCACGATCAGGTCCTGGCACCACTCGGCCAGTGTTCTCACCTTCTCCCTGTCGGCTGTCTCTGTTGGTAATCAGGCCGACCATTGTTGTTGTCAGAAAACCTGATTGAGTTGTAGATGTGCGTGGGCTAAGCAAACACCCCTGTGGGGCTCCCACAGAAACATACTTTACAGACACACGTGGTGTTGTTGCCTACCTTCACCACCTGCGGTCGGCCCATCAGCAAGTCTAAGACCCAGTTGCACAGAGAGGGGTTCAGACCCAAGGCACTGAGCGTACTGATGAGCTTGGAGGGCACTATGGTGTTGAAGGCTGAGCTGTAGTCAATGAACCAGGTGGGATAGGGCAGAATGCAGTGCAATGGCGATTGTTTTGTCTGTGGATCTGTTGGGGCGGTATGCAAATTGTAGTGGGTCTAGGCTGTCGGCTAAGGTGGAGGTGATATGATCCTTAACGAGCCTCTCAAAGCACTTCATGATGACAGAAATTAGTGGTACAGGGAGATAGTCATTTAGGTTAGTTACCTTCACTTTCTAGGGTACAGGAACAAGGGTGAACACCTTTAAGCAAGTAGGGACAACATATCGGGATAGGGAGAGATTGAATATGTCTGTAAACACTCCAGCCAGCTGGTCTGCACATGCTCGGAGGAGGTATTTAGGATTGTCAAGACTGCAGCCACCCAAGACCGTTCTCTCTACCGCACGGTAATCAGTACCGATGCGCCACGTCTGGAACCAACAGGACCCTGAACAGCTTCTACCCCCAAGCCATAAGACTGCTAAGTAGTTATCCAAATACATGACCAAAAGTATGTGGACACCTGCTCGTTGAACATCTCATTCCAAAATCATGGGCATTAATATGGAGTTGGTCACACAGATCTTGACAAACCATTTCTGTATGGGACTCGCTTTGTGCACAGGGCCATTGCCATGCTGAAACAGGAAAGGGCCTTCCCCAAACTGTTGCCACAAAGTTGGAAGCACAGAATCGTCTAGAATGTCATTGTGTGCTGTAACATTAAGGTTTCCCATCACTGGAACTAAGGAGCCTAGACTGAACCATGAAAAACAGCCCCAGACAATTATTCCTCCACCACCAAAGTTTACAGTTGGCACTATGCATTGGGGCAGGTAGCGTTCTCCTGGCATCCACCAAACCCATATTTGTCCGTTGGACTGTCAGATGGCGAAGCGTGATTCATCACTCCAGAGAACGCGTTTTCACTGCTCCATAGTCCAGTGGCGGTGAGTTTTACACCATTCCAGCTGACGCTTGATATTGTGCATGGTGATCTTAGGCGTGTGTGTGGCTGCTCGGCCATGGAAACCCATTTCATTAAGTTCCCAAACAACAGTTATTGTGCTGATGTTGCTTCCAGAGGCAGTTTGGAACTCGTTAGTGAGTTTGGCAACCAAGGACAGACAATTTTTACGTGCTCTGCTGGCCCATTCTGCGAGTTTGTGTGGCCTACCACTTCCCAACTGAGCGGTTACTGCTCCTAGAAGTTTCCACTTCATAATAACAGCACTTACAGTTGACCGGGGCAGCTCAAGCAGGGCAGAAATTGACCAACTGACTTGCTGGAAAGGTGGCATCCTATGACGGTGCCACGTTGAAAAGCATGGAGCTCTTCAGTAAGGTAATTCTACTGGCAATGTTTGGCTATGGCGATTGCATGGCTGTGTGCTCGATTTTATACACCTGTCAGCAGCAGGTGTGGCTGAAATACCAGAATCCACTAATTTAAAGGGGTGTCCACATACTTTTGTATATATAGTGTAGCTACCCATACTATCTGCATTGACCCATTTTGCGCTGACTCTTCACATACAGTGCTGGTACGGTTTATCATATTTCCTGTTGCCTAGTCACTTTATCCCTATCTATATGTACATACAGTGCCTTCAGACTATTCAAACCCCTTGACTTTTTCACATTTTGCTGTGTTACAGCCTGAATTTAAAATGGATGAAATTGAGATTGTGTCACTGGCATACACACAATACCCGATAATGTCAAAGTGGAATTATGTTTAGACATTTTTACAAGTGAAAAAAAAGGTATTCAACCACTTTATGGCAATCCTAAATAAGTTTAAGAGTAAAAATGTGCTTAAGTTGCATGCTCACTGTGTGCAATTAGTTTAACATGATTTTTGAATGACTACTGCCTCTCTGTACCCCACACATACAATTATCACTACAAAGATACTAGCATCCTTCCTAACTCAGTTGCTGGAGAGGATCGAAACCGCTTAGGGATCTCACTATGAGACCAATGGTGACTTTAAAACAGTTACAGAGTTCAATGGTGGTGATAGAAAACTGAGGATGGATCAAAAGCATTGTAGTTACTCCACAATACTAACCTAAATGACCGAGTGAAAATAAGGAAGCCTGTACAGAATACGAATATTCCAATAAGGCACTAAAGTAAAATTACAAAAAATGTGGCAAATAAATCAACTTTATGTCCTGAATGCAAAGTGTTGTTTGGGGCAAATCCAACACATCACTGAGTAACACGTCATCTTTTCAAGCATGGTGGTGGTGCATCATGTTGTGGTTTTGCTTGTCATCTGCAAGGACAGGGTCGTTTTTGGGGGAGGTGAAAAGAAACTGAATAGAGCTAAGCACATGCAAAATCCAAGAGGAAAACCTGGTTCAGTCTACTTTCCAATAGACACTGGGAGACTAATTCACCCTTCAGCAGGACAATAACCGAAAACACAAGGCCAAATATACACTGGAGTTGCTTACCTTGCCACATCATACGGACCAAATTTCTGTATTTTGAAAGTTCCATACCTTAAACTTGATTGCTGACATTCAAAACATTGTAGGACTATATCAATGGACTAATGAAACGAATGCCAAAAGATCATTTTGGGGGGCAGTTGTCCTTTAACATGCTTGAATTGCTTACCTTGGCTAAGTGTAGAATTGTTATAAACTAAGATTAGTGGCAGTGGAGATTCTTCGATCACTGTGAGATATACAGTTGAAGTCGGAAGTTTACATACACCTTAGCCAAATACATTTAAACTCAGTTTTTCACAATTCCTGACATTTAATCCTAGTAAAAATTCCCTGTCTTAGGTCAGTTAGAATCACTACGTTGTTTTAAGAACGTGAAATGTCAGAATAATAGTAGAGAATGGTTTATTTCAGCTTTTATTTATTTCATCACATTCCCAGTGGGTCAGAAGTTTACATACACTCAATTGCCTTTAAATGGTTTAACTTGGGTCAAACGTTGCGGGTAGCCTTCCACAATAAGTTGGGTGAATTTTGTCCCATCCCTCCTGACAAGAGCTGGTGTAACTGAGTCAGGTTTGTAGGCCTCCTTGCTCACACACTTTTTCAGTTCTGCCAACAAATGTTCTATAGGATTGAGGTGAGGGCTTTGTGATGGCCACTCCAATACCTTGATTTTGTTGTCCTTAAGCCATTTTGCCACAACTTTGGAAGTATGCTTTGGGGTCATTGTCCATTTGGAAGACCCATTTGATTTAACTTCCTGACTGATGTCTTGATGTTGCTTCAATATATATCCACATAATTTCCCTACCTCATGATGCCATCTATTTTGTGAAGTGCACCAGTCCCTCCTGCAGCAAAACACCCCCACAACATGATGCTGCCACCCCCGTGTTTCACTGTTGGGATGGTGTTATTCTGCTTGCAAGCGTCCCCCTTTTTCCTCCAAACATAACAATGGTCATTATGGCCAAACAGTTCTATTTTTCTTTCATCCGACTTCTCCAAAAAGTACAATCTCTGGCCCCATGTGCAGTTGCAAACATTAGTCTGGCTTTTTAATGGCGTTTTTGGAGCAGTGGCTTTTTCCTTGCTGAGCGGCCTTTCAGGATATGTTGATATAGGACTCGTTTTACTGTGGATATAGATACTTTTGTACCCGTTTCCTCCAGCATCTTCACAAGGTCCTTTGCTGTTGTTCTGGGATTGATTTGCACTTTTCGCACAAGTACTTTCATCTCTAGGAGACAGAACGTCTCCTTTCTGAGCGGTATAACTGCGCGGTCCCATGGTTTTTATACTTGCATGCTATAGTTTGTAAAGATGAACTTGGTACGTTAAGACATTTGGAAATTGCTCCCAAAGATGAACCAGACTTGTGGTCTTGGCTGATTTCTTTTGATTTTCCCATGATGGCAAGCAAAGAGGCATTGAGTTTGAAGGTAGGCCTTGAAATACATCCACAGGTATACCTCCAATTGACGTCAATTTGCGTCAATCAGAAGCTTCTAAAGCCATGACAATTTTCTGGAATTTTCCAAGCTGATTAAAGGCACAGTCAACTTAGTGGATGTAAACTTCTGAGCCACTTGTGATAAAGTGAATTGTAATGCAGTGAATTGTAAGTGAAATAATCTTACTTGCGTCATCCACTAAGTAGATGTCCTAACCGACTTGCCAAAAACTATAGTTTGTTAACAAGAAATTAGTGGTTGAAAAGAGTTTTAATGACTCCAACCTAAGTTGGTAAACTTCCGACAAACTGTAAGCCTACTATAACTATATAGTAGTAATTTACCCAAGTGACTAAAATAGTGCAATATTAACTTGGTTCTAGTGTTAGCTATTCTAATCACGATGCTTTGGACAGAAAAGCGGCCAGTTTTTACCTGCAGAGACGATATTAAATGGAACTCGATTTTTCTAGAAAAAGATCATGATTACTTAAGATTCTTAAATTTTAGTTTAATATAAAATCACGAGTGAAGGAAACATACTTTACACACACAACACCAAGTCTGCATCTACACATTCAGCCCAATTCTGTTTTTTCCCCCCACGAATTGGTCTTTTTTTTTTACCCATCAGACCAGCTCTGAAAAAGGGCCAATATGAAAAGATCTGATGTGATTGGTAAAAAGACCAATTAGTGAAATAAAGATCAGAATTGGGCTGCCAGAGTGTACAAGATGGATCATTTAAAGGTTAGACAGTCAAACATTGACCAAGGAAAGGGTTGTTTTCTTGAAATTATTGATACAAGATTGGGAAACCATTAACGTTACAGTCCTTGCATGGAATCAAAGTGCTCTCAATCTAGCATTTCTACAATAATTACTATACAGTTCATACATCACATGTATAATTAGTTAGGTCCAAGGGTATAGGACACACCCTACAAGCAGACAGTACAAAGAAAAAATCTAATCTGAGGACTAGACCACAGATGCCTAACTCCTAAAAGGCATGATGGGTTAACCATAGGCAATGTGACACTTAATCATGGCTTGTTCTATTCCTGGAGAGTAGGTAGGTAGTGTTTGGAGATTCCCATCTCACTCAAACTGCTATAACTCAACCCATCACTCATCATAATGCAGTGAAGACAGGAACTTATCCACATCCAAGTCATCAGGGAAGGAATCCATTAGTTTCTGCTGTTTCTGAGGAGAAACAAATAATAATAGAGACGCAGTCATTTTAATGTGCTTTCTCACTATACAAGCAAACAGAAAACAGTTTACATTTAATTCACGGTCATTATGTCAAATATCTACGATTGGGTAGATGCAATTACATTCAATTTTTACCCTTAGGAAAGATTAGGATACACAGCTTGAACAGAACATTTTGTATGTTTTGCACACCTCTGCTTTCTTCTTACTACCAGATGAACCGGAGAGATCTTTCTTTGCTGGCAGGCTGGCCAGGGGCTCGGGCTGCTTGCGCTTCTTGCTCTTGGCAGCTACAGTGGCCACTGTTCCAGTCCCCTCCTGGCGCAAGCTGTCTTTCAGTGGGGTGCCTGTCCTGGCGATGGCAGCTCGGGATAGGATCATCAGTGTGTGAGCCGCCATGTTGATGCTGTTTTCACTCCCTGCCTCACTGGCTGGGCTGCAGGAGGGAAGGTCCGGGGTGGCGGGAGGGACCAGGGGCCTGGGGGTGCCCTCTCCATCCCTGCCTAGCCTCTGACGTGCAGGGGTCCTGGGGCAGTCTAGAGTTTCCTGGAGACGGCCAGGGGTCAGAGGAAGAGGCAGGTCCGGACAGCCCATGCCTGGCCTCTTAGAAGGGGTGGAGGGAGGGTTTAGACCCTGGATGTCGTGGAGCATTTCAGCCGCCTGCTTGGTCAGCGGGCTGGTCTTGGAGGGGGTTTTGCTGGAGCTAGCCTGGGGGACAGGGGTTTGTGAGCCCACTGGGGCCTGGCTGAACTCTCTTGGTGCTGGTGTGGGCTGCTGCTCTCGCCTGCCTCCCTCCAGCTCATTCTCCTTATTGGCAGTGACATGAGGGGGGTCCTGAGAAGATGTAATTTTCTCGGTCTGTCCCTCCCACTCCTTGGCAGGAGATTTTTCCGTAGACTCTTGTCTACTTGTGTCCTCTTCTTTCCTGCTCCCTGATCTCAGTCTGTGATCAGAGGAAGAAGACCTGGAGCTCTGGGCATCCTTAGATTCTGTTCCACCATCATCCTTCTGGTCTGCTGATTGTGATCTCTTTCTGGACTCTGACTGTGAGGCATCAGTCTTACTGCTACCAGCACTCTGAAATCTACTGGTACTTGCAGTTTGACCTCTAGCATTTTGATCTGCGTCCCTCTTTGAAGGGGTCTTTTTCACAGCTTCTTTCTGATTTTGGTCAGTGGAGGATTTCTCGGTCTCTGTTCCGGTCCATGATGTTTGAGTGTTGTCTGTGCATCTTACAGTCTCTATTCTCCTTTTTGGCCTGCTGCTACCCAAGATAGCAGAATTTGCTGAGGCCAATTTAGTTATCTCTTTCTCCAACTGTTGGACAGAAGGTGATACAGGAGTAGGTGTTGCTTTGGAGGAGAAAGCAGTTTTTCTGGTCTGAGTGGCAGTTTTACTAGCAGACCCATCAAAGCAAAGCATCCTTCTATGGCTGGGGCTCAAGCCAACTGCTACCTTCTGCTGCCCTGTGCTTTCAGAGGACTGCCCCTTAACCTGCTTTGTAATCATATTCGATCCAGAAGCTCCCATTTTGTCTGAAATGCACACGCAAGCAACAACATTTGTGAACAAAACAACAGTAAACAGACAATGACATTATATATAACTGAACACTAATCCTTACCTGAGACTGTGGTGTCCTTGGGTGCCAGTTTAGGCTTGGTTTTCACTGCTACTGGCTGCTTTGCTGAAACAGGGCTAGGCATGGCTATCAACTGTGACAGACAAATGATCACTAGATGTACATGTTACTGTAGCTAAGGTAGCCTATCAGTTAAAGAAAAGAGATTAAATGCAAATATGTAAAACAGTTTTTATTTTTCATTTATACAATGAAAAGGAGTGCTTACCTGATTAGGAACTATTGAGAACTGTCCTGCATTATTCTGCCCAACAACAGATACAGGAACCACCATGTGTTGCAGCATGGGCTGAACTGGTGAAGATATAATGAGTCTAGATCCTGGAAGGATATAAACTGGTTAGACATTTCCCTCCAGCAAAACAGCATGGCACATTAAATGAGCGATGACTAATGGGTAATTCCACAGTAAGGGAGTTGCGTTGAGACTTAAGTATGACAAACAAAAGCTATTGATTTCAAAGTTGAACAAACCTTACAATTTCATGCACAAGTACTACTTTTAACAATTTACACAGAATAAAAAAAATATATAACATTTACTGGAAGAACTGGGCAGATGCAAAGTTTGGTAAAAGAATTTGGGGTAAAAAAAACTTTTTTTTTTAAGTGTCCACGTTTTAAATATATTAAGATTTAACGATGACTACAGAAAGAATGATGTGTCAACTATGTAATTTATATATTTTGGCTATTGAACTAAAGTAATTGAAGTGGATTTACACCCTGTAACATAATTGCAGTAACGGAATTTCATCATGGATCCCTGATCTGTACTACACAGAAATGTGTAATTATGAATACCATTCCCTTCATGGTGATGTATCCTAAATAGGTACACAAAGGTGTAATACCACATCCTCCTTTGCATATTTGGGTATTGTTCTCCACATTGGCTATTATTTTTAATAAGCTCTGTCCCCAAACAAGACCAAATTTGGTTGGTCCAAATCTGAACCAATAATAGAAGTCTGTTTCACAAGTTTGGACATCAAAGCACAGCACAGTAGAGCTCAGTAGAGTACAGTACAGCACTGAACTATACTCTACTTTTCCTCACTGTGCTCTACTGTACTGTGCTGTTCAAACCTGTGAACCAAACTGTGTTTTGTGACTACTATGATTTCCCATTGTAGCTGTTGGGTTCTGAGAATCTGAAATATACTTATTCATGTCACTGAGGAAGTGAGGGTAATGTATAACGTTTACATTATAGCAGGTATCCTATTGAAATATTGAGTGCTTAAGGTTAGAGGGTCTACACCAGAAGTGAATGGTTATCTGTGGGAGGAAGGTATATAGTGTCTAGAATGTTTTTGTCTAATGCAGCTGTATTGATCCTCTGGGAAGAATAAACTTGGTTAAGCTTTCATAGTGTCCGTAGAGTTTCTCTGAAAATTAGAACCAATTCAATAGCAGACATTCCGTTACAGATTTTTCAGAAAGTCAAGTTTTAATCACTTAATTCATGAACAAAATTGATATCAGTAAAAGCACGATAACTAATTGATAGGTCTACCTCCATGATCCTCCCTCTTCATGAGGAAGATAAATTAGAAAAGATCTTAAAGACGTGGGTTTTTGGTAATGAAATTTCAAGGCACAAGGCCATGTTTCTTAAATGTACAGAAAGCAGAACAATTTCTCCAAAACTACATACAAGTATTGATATAAGTTGGCAGGGGTCATTTCTTTAACCTTTGATGTATTTCTAATAGTTATTCTGGTAGATGTTTTCTAAGACTCCTTTACATCTGTTTGACCAGAAATCAAAGCATTTGCTTATTCCTAATTTTTAGGATGGAAAATGGTCAGAAAATTTCAACTTCATTTTGAAATGCAACTGTGAACTTCATATGTTGGTGCTCATTGGTCCTTTTACATGGAAATTACCTACAGCTTTATGAAGTACAAAATATTAAAGCTGCAATATGTAACTTTCTGGGCGACCCGACCAAATTCACATAGAAATGTGTGTTATAGATCTGTCAATCTGATTAAATGCAAGTCTAAGAAGCGGTAGATCAGTTTTATGTGCACTATTTCTATGCTTCCCGTTCTTAAGTTTAGTTTGAGTCTTACTTCCGGTTTTGTACACAAGCTTCCAACAGCTGAAAATACAATATTTTTAGTCATGGAAAATTTATTTCACAGCAGTTTAGATGGTACATTGATTCTCTACACTATACTTGCTTGTTTTGTCACAAACTGAAATTAGGCGAACTATTAGAATTTTTGCATAGTGCATCTTTAAGTATTTAAACTCTGTCTTACCAGGGGAATAGCGGGGTGGAGTGGCCAGAGCATATGAGGTCGGGGGTACTGTCGGTACCTGTGGGGCGCCACTGGGTAACATCACCTTGTTGGATTGGTGGTTTGTGGCTGTTGTGTCTGTCACTAAGATGTAGCTGTTGGTGGATGTGGCTGAATCAAAGGGCAGCTGAATGTAGTAGCCTGGTTGTGTCAACGCAGATGACGTCCCTGCCAATGCTGCCACATCCCCTGCTTTCTCACTAAGAGGAGTCTCTGCTGGCTGGAGGACTTCTGTCCTCTGTAAACTGGTCACCGCCTGCACCGTCTCCTCCTGAGCCATGGGGGTGCCACTGAAGGCCGAGGCCTTAGCAGGTGACTTGGTGGGGGAGGAGAGGAAGATGGTGGGGATCCTGTCCCCAGTGATGCTGGACACAGCCTGGTTCAGGGCTGAGTCACAGGAGGGCTCCCCTTGCTCATCACTGATGATGATCTTCAGGGCTACAATCTTACTGGGGTCAACTTCCTTGCCTGTGGGGTTTGGGATGAAGGTTGGGGCAGCAGGAGTGGTTGATGTTTTAACTGTTGATGGGACAGCCATAGAGGGTATGGTCTGTGGTAGAGGTTGGGAAATTTCTACACTGCTGGGAGGGGTCATATTCCTGTGACACAGGTTAGAGGCCTGTATGGGAGCCTTGTTTGACTGATCCAGCGCTGGCATGGAATTAGACAGGCCAGGTGAAGAGTTAAGAAGTGATGCTTGGTTATCCATCACTTGTCCATCATCAACCCCCACGGGGTTCTCATTACCCAATATGTTTTTGACAGCAGAGACCATACTGGTTTCAGATGAAGCTGCATTGCATGCTGACACCAGATTATTTGTTCCACTCTCCTGTCTGACTGGCTCAAAGAGATCTGGGAGAGCTATATTGTGAAGGGGAGGAGTATTCAGAGGCTCATCTATATCCACGCCTGATCCATCCTGATCAAAGATGGAGCCGGAGTCAACAGTATCAGAGTCCTTGGCGGCAGAAAAGGCAGCAACAGTAAGTTTATCGATATGTGCTGACGGTTCAGTTGAGCTAGCTCCCCTTCTCGACCCTCTGGTACTGGGTCCAGGAGTTGTTGAGCTAGCTCCCCCTCTCGACCCTCTGGTACTGGGTCCAGGAGTTGTTGAGCTAGCTCCCCTTCTCGACCCTCTGGTACTGGGTCCAGGAGTTGTTGAGCTAGCTCCCTTTCTCGACCCTCTGGTACTGGGTCCAGGAGTTGTTGAGCTAGCTCCCCTTCTCGACCCTCTGGTACTGGGTCCAGGAGTTGCATTTGAAGTGCTTGAAACATGAGGTGCAGATTTCCTTGTTTTCTTACTCCTGGGCTCTTGACTAGACTTTGTCGCTCTAGTTGTTGTTTCTTGCCCTTGTGTCGAATTTTCAGGCCCAGTGCCTGAGAAATGAGAGAAAAATCCCATTGTCAGAAAGAGGTTTCTGATGAAGCAGCAATATTGTTTAGTATATGATTCCATCAGATCATGAGTACTTTGTCCATACCTGAATCTCCAGTCTCAGGAGAGCCATCAATACATCTAGTCTCAGTCTCACCATTCTCTGTGATGGTATTGCTCACATTCCCAGCTCCTTGTTCAGTATCCTCACTGGTTTTGCTTTTGCCTTAATGCAAAGAATCAAGAGATTTAGTGGAAGAATGTGATTTTATATAATCTTAGTCAAACATTAAATCAACAGGCCCACTTCATGCATTGGAGCAACAAAATCCTGCACATGATTAAATCGTCAGCAAAGTTGAAAATGTTTACCGTAATCAAAGAGGTCAAAGAGAGCCTGGAAGGCTGGGTCGGACTCTGTCTGCTCCAAGATGTCTTGTATAACATCATTAGACATATGGATTTCCCCCTGCACAGAGTAAATGTCAGGAGAAAGCACATATCCACACTATGCACTAAAGAATGACAATGTTCCCTTAGGTCAAGTGGATAAATTAGGAATAGCAAGTCTGTGAGAACATGACATTACCTGCAGGCCCAGAATTTCATCTATGGACTGGTCAGGCTCCATGGTGCTGCATGATGCCTTTAAAGCCTGTGGACTGCCATCACTACAAGTAGAGAGAAAGAAACACATGTACAGGTAAGAAATATCTACTCAACAGCCAAATGTAATTTAGTCAGTACTGTTCAAATGTTACAAAAGAAGATCTACTTTAATTATTACCATGCTAGGATTTTGTTGATGTTTTCAGCAAGCTTCTCTTGTAAGGACTTGTCATTTAGAATCCTCTCTCTTGCATTTTGTATCACCATTTGCTGCAAAGATAAACAATTCAATGAATCAAGAGGTTAGGAGTTTTCAAATGCAACATATTTATAGAAAAACAGAGTATTAACTTTGTTTTGTACTCACAGGGAAATTCTCTGTGACTGTCTCTTCACTCTGGGGCTCAGCTGTCAGGCTACTGGCCGCCATGTTGGTTCTTCCAGTCCCACTGAAGCCCCCACCTCTCCTCCTGGGGGAGTCACTGGGAAGATTACTCGTCATAACGCAATCTACTAGGGATGGGCATCTTTCATTTTCAAGATGATTCGATACTCATCTAGATACATGGGCTTCAAAACATTACAGGAACAATAAGTTTTACTCTGAAACTAGTTGGTGCAATTCGGTTTGATTCGATACACTAACATTTCTTGCAGAAACACATTCAAATTCTGCTGCTGATGGGAGCTCATGAGCTGGGCCTCTCTGAGCTGACTTCGGTGTGTGTGGTGTATGTACTATGTAGGCACCTGAGCTGAGTCATAAAGGAGGCTTCTACCATCCCACTACCAGATTGGGGCGGGGCGGGGGGCAGCAATGTAGCCTGTTTTCATGTCTCCGTCACCCACTAATTAAATTGTAATTTAATAATGTATCAATATTTATCATTTACAAACTAGCTATGACACAGCCAATGAATAGCAACAACTTTGGATTTCACCCCCCATCTTAAAATCAAATGGTTTTGAATTATCTTCTTTCGCATCGGCCATGTAGTCCGTCTCGCAAAAGTGATTGCTGTCCTCATTATGAAATGATCAACTTTACTCTGTATATCGGGGCGACAGGTAGCCTAGCGGTTATAGCATTGGGCCAGTAACCAAAAGGTTGCTGGTTTGAATACCTGAGCCAACAAGGTAAAAAAATATATATATAATTGTCAATGTGCCCTTGACCACAATTTTCTCCAGGAGCACTGTACTATTTTTTTATGACAATATACACTGACTGTTTGAAGCAAAACTACCCAAACTATTGCTGATGGTAAAACTGAACAATCCAAATCAAATCTATTGTCAACCCCATTCAGCAGATATAGCCAGATGAGAGTTGCGTCTCTGGTAGCTTAAAAAACAAACATTTTCAACAGTGCATAGATAACAATAACCTAGCAAATTACATAGGTTGTCACTCAACCAATAAAGCCTAATATCACGCAAGCCATTGTAGTATTTGAATGCTGAAGGTGCTGCGCAGATGTGCACGATGCTGGGCTCAGTGCGCAGTTTGACTAGGCTACTGATATTGCCTGGGGTTGTTCGGCATTCAAAATGGCTTGTAGATCAATGACTGACAACACAGTTAGTGCCTTCACAAAATAGTCATACCCCTCGACTTATTCCACATTTTGTTGTGTTACAGCCTGAATTCAAAACGGATTACATTAAAATGTTCCTATCAGTCATCTACACACAATATTCCATAATGACAAAGTGAAACAATGTTTTTAGAAATGTTTTCTAATTGATTGAAAATGAAATACAGAATCATTCATTTACATAAGTATTCACATCCCTTTGCTATGACACTCCAAATTGAGCTCAGAGGAACATCTAATTTCCTTTGATCATCCTCGAGATGTCACTACAACTTGATTGGAGTCCACTTGTGGACAATTCAATTGTTTGGGCATGATTTAGAAAGAAAGACCTGTCTATATAAGGTCCCACAGTCCATGTCAGAGCAGAAACTATACCATGAAGTCCAAGGTACTGTCAGTAGATTTCCGGGATATATTCCTCATCACAATTCTATCTGAGGAAGGGTATAAAGCAATTTCAAGAATGTTGAATGTTTTCAAGAGCAGTGGTCTCAATCATTGGGAAATGGATAAAATATGGAACTAAGCAGACTCTACCTCAGACTGGGGGCGAAGATTTACGCTCAGGACAATGACCCCAAGCATACAGCAAAAGCAACGCGGGAATGGCTTCAGAACAAGAATGTGAAAGTCCCCGAGTCGCCCAGCCAAAGCCCAGACTTGAATCCCATTGAAAATCTGTGGAAAGACTTGAAGATTGCTGTTCACCACCATGCCCCATCTAATTTAAGAGCTTGAGAAAATCTGCAGGAAAGCATGGGAGAAAATCCCCCAATCCAGATGTCCAAAGCTGATACAGACCTACCCAAGACAACTCAAAAATGTAATGGCCGCCAAAGATTGACTCAGGGGTGTGAATACTTTTGTAAATGAGCTCTATGTATTCCATTTTCTGTAAATTTGAAAACATTTTAAAAACATGTTTTCACTTTGTCATTATAGGGCATTGTGTATTCATGGGTGAGACAAACAATTTTGTTCCATTTTGAATTCAGGCTGTAACAACAAAGAGGGGTTTGAATACTTTCTGAAGGCACTGTAACTGTGTTGAGAGTCATTGATCTACAAGGAGAGGATGCATTTGTTGTCAACAAAGATGAGAGGTATTTCCCGAAGTTAGAAACAATGTAATTTGAGCAAAAAAAAAAGAAAAAAAAGTGTGAACCGCCAATTCATAATGTTTAAATACATTTTCTGACCGATGCATGCTAAATTTGGCTTATTTGGGGTCCACGGACTGATAGTTTTATCTTTAAACATTTTAATAATGGACCAATGTGTATAGTTGAATCGTTACACCACTAGAATCTACACACGGGTAAGAACTTTTAAGAACCTACAAATGGATGACAATGACTATCTCACCATTTCCGACGCCCTGGGGATAATGGTCCTGGTGTTAACCGGTTGTCTGGAACCATTATTTGCAAAGGTGACTCTCCTGTAAAAACAAAAACAAATGTTGATTATTCAATGAAGCTTTATTGACAACTTTTCCTACAAGTTGGTATTAATGTCCATAATATTTACAGTAATCGATGGTTAAAACGAGATGTGATAGACATACACCTACTGTAACAACCTTCCCCAGTACACTGCTGCTCATGGACGTGTTTACTTACGGTTCACATTGATGAGTAGACGTCCTCCATCTTGGATCTGGGGCGATGTGCTGCAGATGGGGGAGGGTCTGGTCAGCTGGGAGCTGTAGCAGACTGGGGTTGAGTGTCCCAAGATGCTCTGAGGGGTATCGAGGGGGCTGGAAAAGCCCTGGGCCAACAGAGGGGCTGACGATGACAGAAACGCAGAGCTGGGGGACTGGGTTGATGACAAGGCTTTCTGTCGCCCCCTCATGTTCACGATCCCATTACGTGTGCGGACTGCAGAGGAAATAGGTTTATGAATCACGTCATACAGCAGGGTTCCCCAATAGGCGACCAGTGGGTGAATTCATTCGGCCCACCATGTTTTCTGAGCAGAAAATATAATTGCTTGGACATAAAATATTGTAAAGTCAACAGGAAATTTGTATTCCCACACATAAATAAGGAGGAATATTGGATCATATACCAATGTAATGAAGGTTGAAAATTATTACGTTTTTCTCAAATACCTGGTTTAGGATTCTTACGGTCAATTTGCAGTGTACACAACAATTAGCTTTTTGTGTGATGTAACCTTTATAGTTATGCTGCCATATAGCCAGCAGTCTGCCTCTTGTTTAGTCAATGTTTGCAATGACCATGAAAACGAGCATTAAATCGCTATTGACTGCTGTTTTGTGAACAAGTGGCAGCGTCATGAATGACTGAACAGCAACTGAAAGGAGGTAGGCTAGTGGATCCTGCATGCGCAGAAATCTTTGTATTTTTTGCAAAAGCAAGTCTGACTCCAGAAAATTTGGAACCACAGCCACTCCAAACGATTCTTTAACTATGTTCCAAGTCCGCTCTGGTTCAAGGGGAAAAATACATCCCGCAGCTGAATGTAATTAGGGATTCCTGCCATACAGCCATGGAGTTCTGCGCTCTGCATGACTGTTTGAGCCACACAACATTATAAAGAGACAATAAAATCCAAGTTCATAGGTCATACTAAGATCATAACCATTTAACTTCCAAGAATATTTAATAAAGCACTTACGTCTTTGATTCTGGCTAACAGCTGGGGAGTTCTGCATAGACCTAAGGAAAGAAAGAAGTTGAATTGAAGATGTCAGTAAGTGCACTATGACTGAGTGACACCATCAAACAGCAATATGTTGGTGAGTTTCTTACTTTATTTGATTGAGTGTGAAATCAAGCTTTTTCCACAATGATGTCATCATGACAGGTATCTGAGTCTCTTCACTGGTCTCTAAGCAGAAATAGCAGGGGGGGTGACAACCAATAATACAATACATACACGTGAAAGTCCTGTACTCATTTACTGAAAGTGGTAGAGGTCAGAAGTTACGCTTACCTTTAGCTTTGACAGCAACATATTCATTCAAAATGGTTGTCAGGTTTTTCCCGAAGAGGGACTGCAATGGGAATACACATGGATTAGCTACCTAGCTAAGTAATCCACTAAAGAACTTACTGTAGTTAGATATTGTCATTACAATGACAGAGTTGAACACAGCTATATGCAGTCTGAACTGACAACAAACTTACAAACACACAAGCAGGAATAGTTCCATCATCTGAGCTGTGTTCTGCGTACTCCTTCAAATTGGAGCTTTCGCGAATGAATGCCTGGCTTGTATTACACAGTCCCTCTTGTTGCAGGTATCCTATAAAAACAGTGTACAAGAGAGAAGCTGAATTGGAGGCTCAGCTTGTCAAAATCATCTAGATTTTTGCTTACTACAGTGCAGCTCTCCTTGCAATATCATCAGCAGGGTCTTACAGATAGCAATCTAACATTAGTTAGCTTCATGCTACTGCCATAGCTCGTTATCTTTCAGTTGTTAGGTTAGCTAGCAACACAAACAGGACCCAGTTTGATTTACCTAAAACGAGACGCGCCATGTCAGACGGAAGCAACATGGTTGCAATGTCGAATTATTGCAACAATTACAAATTACATTCTCTGTCAAATCAGGTAAGAATACATTTAATCTCGAATAAAGCAAGTACATTTGTCAAAACATCCAGTGTGTAGCGTAAGCAACATCCTACGAGTTGTGAAAAGGCGGGGAACTCGAGCACATGTAACCCGGAATTTCCATAATATTTAGCAGATGTGCATTATGGGAAATGGTGTTTAAATGGTGAGTGTCCACTTTCAGTTTTTTAGTACATTTCAAGTTACTTCCACGAAGTTACATATAAGCTGATGTCAGTTTGTCATTGGAGTTTGTTTTGCTGATTATTATTATAGTCAATGGACTCACTTTTGCCACCACCAGAAAAACTAGACACGATAGGCGATTTCTCTGTGACCCGGTTGTGATATATTTTTCAACCGTGGAGGGGGGGGCGTGGTTTTGCAGCGTGCGCACGTCAACATCCCTTCTATCTTTGGTGGAAGTTTCACTTTATATGAGGATAATAAACATTAAGGTATGAAATAACCGAGCATCAATATCAAATGTGATGGGTTTGACATGTGACTCTTTTAAAATGGATTATTTTGGTGTTATGTGTGAATTCAATACCATGCTTGCTATTATTGCAAGCTAACTGCAGCAGCTTTAGCTTGCTAGTTAGCTAGCTAGCTATTTTTCATCAACCTGGAGTATTCATTGTGAATTAGTATGATTTGTTAGGAAGCTAGGCTTGCTACACTCTTTCCAAAGTGATGAAATTGTTGACACTTGTTTGAACAATGCATCATGTCTGTTTAATTTGTCAAACTTGTCATCAACATCATGCTTCATACATGTCATTATCATTTGTTTTTAGAGATGCATGCCTCCCCCCAAATTTGTTGATGGAACCTGATACACGACCCTAGAGCATCATGAGCTTGGTCCTTCACGAGCTGCTTGTCTGCTGCAGAGGTTTAGAGAATGACAAAGCAACGGAGAGAAAGGTAATTTATTTCACTCATAAAATCAGTGCATTGAATCAATAGGCCTATTTCAACGTCTGTACATTGAACATTCTGTTCTTGTATCCAGAAAGAGGCTGATCGCTTCAGACAGCTCATCCGGTCTCCTGACACAGTGAAGGAGCTGGATCACATTTCTGGAACCAGAGCTGCTAAAAGTTCCAAGCAGCTCACCTGGAATGCAGTCTTCAGGTACTATTGCTTCCTACAATGTGTATTACACAATTCCCACTATTAGTGGACTAATAGCCTGACCACACCGCTCACGCACGCGACGTGAGCATTGCAAAATCAATGTAGAAATCCATGTTATTCAATTATTGCACCCACACTGCTCGCGCGCATCTGCTTTGCCAAGGGCTAAAATAGAAATCAGTTCTATTTCTGACGCAGATCGCGCTGCAAGTCCTGTCTCTCCCATCTCTTCATTGGTTTATAGAAGCAGGTACCCACGTGCCATCTCCTCATTGGTTATACCCACGTGGGTGATTGAAAGACAAACTGTTTTGCCGGTCATCGTGGTAATACTATGAAAGTTTAGATGCCAATAACCATAGAAGTTCAACGATTGAAAAGCCTGGAAGGAGGAGAGATAACTAGAAACGATTCGGTTGACCGGGTTTATGTGTGGATTAATTGTCGGAGTAGAAGACCTTGTGCATTTCAGGTAAAATAACAACTCAATGTTTATATCCCAGGACAAATTAGCTAGCAACAGCTAGCTAGCTAAATAGGACAAAATAGCTAGCAAGTGCAAGCTAACTAGCTAAATTGCCATAAATGTTTAATGCTTTTTGACCTGTCCAAATTAATGTAATTGGTTCAATGTTTGTTTTGATATTTTAATCTGCGTGTCGTGATCGCGTTTGATGTAGGGGGACAAATATATTTATGCACGATAGCGCATGATGGCGCACGCGCACAGCCAGTTTGGGTTCCGTGTAAGGTGTAGCCAGGCTACTATTTTTTTGAGTAAGTCCATCGCTTTGAGTTCTCACTGTTTGCGTTCTCACTGCTTTTCTTTCAGGTTTCTGCAGAAGTATCTGCAGAAAGAGACTGAGCTGCTCCAGTCAGGGAAAGCCAACGTGTCAGCCACCACACAGGCCAACCGTCAGAAGAAGATGCAGGAGATCAGCAGCCTGGTCAAATACTTCATCCGCTGTGCCAACAAGAGTAAGGGTTTGGAGAATCATATACCAGATAAGATCATAGACCTATAGAGCCTAATGTCCATGTAACAGTACTCTTCTTGCGTTGTGTACAATCATCGACACAGACTCCAACTTGTAGCACTAGGTCTTGGAGATGTATTCTGATACACTGCATCTTTTGTGATGATCCAATAATATTTACAAAAAATGGATATGTTACATGTTAATTACACTCAACTACTTTAAAACAACCACGTAATAAAATAAACCACCATAAGAGACTTTATCAAATTCGTCACATTACCATCTTGTAACCTCTAATCATGGTCACAATGTCAAAACAAATAAAAGATGTCAATACCATTGACCCTCTGTATTCACATATTAACCTTCAAGAGCTAACTTTCTGCTGATTCATAATCTCAGTCAGTCTTGACACTGGTATAAATAATCTTCCTACCTAATACGACCCAGAGTACCTTAAACTGCATAAAGAGTGACAGTGTTGTGTACTGTTGCAATAGTGGGTCTGTCAACACAGTCAGTGCGTAACTGATCAGGTAAGGAATGGTCCGAGTTTGGTAGGTCAGTACGGATATTGTAAGCAGACTGGTCAATTAGCTCACTCACTACACTGTTACGGTCTGGGTCAGATTCTTGAAGACTCTCTGATCAAGGCAGATCTTCCAGCTGCAGTACATCTTCCATAGAATCCAAAGGTGGAATGTCCTGAGCATCCAAGGATCGCACATCACCCTCCAAATTTGGGTCACCTGTTCCTTCAGAAGGCAACTGCGTCATCCACACTTTTGTTCTCTACTCAGCATCCTCATCACCACGGCAGTTCCATGGCAGCTGAGACCACAAAGCGGTCCTCAGACTCTGTTAATCTAGACATCTGTTCCATCATCAACCGCAGCATGGTGAAGAGGAAGAAAGTTGACTGGCATTATCAGGTTGCGATATACCATATTCTCCTGTCCAGTGGAGCTGTTCTGAATATTAAAGGTGTGACTGTCAGCATTCAATCCAGTGACAAGATAGACAGTATCCTCCCAAAGGTCAGCGAGCTTCTGCTTTCCGCGCTCCCCCTTGTTAGCCAGCAACACTCGATCACCAATCTCCACGGGTGCTCCTCTGACTCTTCTGTTGTACATGCCTCTTCAACTGCTTAGCTGCAGATGCCTGTACTGTATTCATGACTTCTTTCAGATATCTCCTCAAGGGCTGAACAAAGTGGTCATAGCCGACAACTTCTGGGTTCTCTAACAGCCAAAGACTATCAACAGGCAGTCTTGGTGTCCTCCCAAAAATTAACAGTAAAGGGACAAAGCCTGTGGTCTCGAACAATTTGTACGCAAACGTAAGGGACTTCAGCGCCCGAGGCCATCTGTGCTTTGCTCTCGTTGGCAGGGCCCCGATCAAGTTTCCCAACATCCTATTCATCCTTTCGCAAGACCCGTTCCCCATCGGATGGTACGGCGTGGTGTGAGACTTCTGCACACCTGCAACCCTCAAGAGTTCTGCTATTAAAGCGCTCTAAATTGGCTCCTTGATCCGAGTGTATACGGCGAGGCACCCCGTAGACACAGAAATACTTGTTCCACAACCGATAAGCAACAGACTTAGCAGACTGGTTCGGACACAATAAGGAATGAGACAACTTTGTAAAGTGGCCAGTAACAACACATCCAGGGACTTGTTTGAAGAATTTTCTGCAGACCAAAAGTCGATGCACACTAGTTTGAGAGGCTCAGTTGTTATTATGCTCTCCAGAGGAGCTCTGACTTCCGGATCAGGAGTCTTGCTCACGATGCATCTCCTGCAGCACAACATATTATTTTACCTCCCTCTCCAGGCCATGCCAGAAGAACTTCTGTCTTGTCAGGTAGACTGTTCTCTGTTGTCACTGGTGGCCAGCTTCATCATGGTCACCCTTCAACACCATCGCTTTCATGGAGGCTGTAACCACATACAGATACATTTCTCTTTGTAACCACATTCTTCGAAACACGATACATTACACGCATCTTCATGGTCAACTTGTCCCAACTTCTGAGAAGACACAAAACCTCAACACTCATGGGCACGGTCTCTCCAGGATGGTCTTCTCCCCCTCTCCACAAAGATCACTCTGCTCATCACGCTGCTTACTCATCAGTAGATTGTATGGCAGGACATTGACATTTGTCTGCTCTGATGGCATTACAGCCTGCGGAATCTGTGGCAACAGCAGTGCATGTGAGCCCACATCACCATCCCAGCACCTGTGTGAATGAAGAACCGCAGCAACTTCTTGTCTTGATAATGCACCAGATGGGGGGGTCAACAGTAGCCTGGCAGCTAATAACCACCTCGTTGGTGTCAGAGGCTTTGTCAAAGGGGTGGTTGCACCAAGCGAAACACACCTTGCACTCTGTCTGTGCGCACAGCGTTAGCTTCAGCCAGTAAGGTCTCGTACCGAATCCTTGTCAGTCTATGGAGTGCGTATGAAGAGCTCTCTGCTCAAAGCATCTGCAACAACCATTTTTGGCCCAGGGATGTTTTATTTATTTATTTTTTTACCTTTATTTTACTAGGCAAGTCAGTTAAGAAAAATTCTTATTTTCAATGACGGCCTAGGAACCTAGGCCTAACCCATATGTCAAACTCATACGGTGCCAGCTTGGTGACCCATCTCTGTTCACAAGCATCGAGCTTTGCTTTGGTCAGGATGTATGTCAAGGGATTATTATCCGTCAATACAGCGAACTGCTGACTCCGTAACCAGTGGTGGAACTTGTCACAGAACTTGAGCCTGTGCGCAGGATACCTTGACTGCACATAACTGAGGGTCTTGCTCGCGAAGGCTATAGGTTTCTCTGTAGCTTCTTGTTCCTGTACCTGGGACAGCACAGCGCCTAAGCTGTTGCTGAGAGTAGAAAGTGTTTGTTGAAGTTGGGGTAGGACCAACAAAATCTGGTCCAGTAAGGCTTGCTTTAGCTGTAATAAGGCCTGTCTGCATTCTGCTGTCCGGTCGGCAGCAGTCAACTTCCTGACATGTGAGTGTCACTTCTTTTTCCAGCGTGGAGCCTTGTATCCAGTTGTCCATCCAAAGAGTGGCTTTGTGATGGTTGAGCAACCATCAATGAACTGTTGGTAATACACCACTGTCCCAATGAATGACCTCAATGTCAGTGCCATCTTACATCAGAACAGCTTCTGTCACTCCTGTAATGGTCCTCGCCTTCTCAGGGTCTGTAGCTACACCATCCGCACTAATGATATGCCCCAGAAACTTCACAGACCTCTGTATTGGCGCCAACTTCAGGTTCTGAGTCTTGTGACGCTCAAAAACCATTTCCAGGCGTTGTATAGCCAGATCTTCAGTGGGCGCATAGACCAAGACATCATCAGGGTAACACAGCAGGCCAAAAAAGTTCTGATCCTCAAAGATGTTTAGTATCATCCTCATAAAGGTTGCAGGACTATTACATAACCCATGTGGCATGCGGTTGTATTCGTACAATCCAAATGGCGACGTAAAAGCTGTGAATCTCCGGTCATCCTCATGCACATCCACATTGTAGTAGCCATTGTCGAGAAAAAGGCATTTCCACCTAAAGCAGCCAGTGAGTCAGCCTGGTGAGGAAGTGGGTGGGCATCTTTGATGGTGCGTGCATTGATCAGACGAAAATCAGCACAGAGTCTCAGGTCTCCAGACTTCTTCCAGACAAGGACATGAGGCGAACTCACATCTGGACTTCCTTATGATTTCACGTTATTCCATCTTATTCAACGCTTGCTTAAGCTTCTCATAATGATTTGGTGAAAGTAGTACTCAATGATGGAGTTTAACACTCCTGCACGCAACAGCTCAGGTAAGACCCTAGAGCTCAAGGTACAAGCCATCGACCCACTGTCAAGCATAGCTCTCACTTCTACTTCCCCTATTAACACCTTGGCATAGAATAAATCATCATACAGGGAAAGTCACTGAGTTCTGCATCATGATACTCTTCTCAGTCTCCATTTCATCACAAACACTTATATACAGACTCCAAATCAACATCTCTCACTGATGGGGACTACAAAAGGCCAAACACTCTCCCCTTCTACATGCAAGTCTACTAGTTTTCCGTGAGCTGAGCCGTGATTACTGTAGGGACTCCAACAGCTGTGCTCAGGGCCTTGTGGCACTGAGAGTGTGCGTGGCAAGCTACATGATAAAGAAAGCAGAGGTGATTGGCCCTGCAGTGAAAGTATCATGTCCAGCATCCCCGCACACTTCACATGTCCCATTAGACCTCAATTTGTTCCTATTCCCTTTTTGAAACTAACGGTGAGACTGTTGTGGCCTCTGCTCCAGCACACGCTCCAGCATTGCAAGGGTACATTCCATCGGCTCAGAGCCCTGGGCACTGAGCCCTGAGTAGCCTGGTCTGGGGAAGGCACCGCATTCAGTGATTCCATGTGGAGCCCCACAACAGGCATGGTGAGCGGCCTGACAGCACCAACTTCCTGCTTCATTGTTACGATGGCTGGGGTCACCTTAGATAAGTGAGAGTACCTCCACTCCCTTCTGTATTCATGTATTCATCCAACCTCTCATGAACATCTGCAGCAGTCCACTGCTGTAATGGCTTGCACTTAAAGATAAGCGACAGTTCAGCGTTAGGGCAATGTCTGAGGAACATGACTGTGAGCTCACAAGATGGGTCTTCAACACATTTCTTGTGTCTTTTTAGACAATCTTCAGCAACCTCCATAGCCCTGTTTAGTCTGAGCCAATAGTCGAATGGTTCATCAGTCAGTGGTAATGTGGCATAAAAGTCAGCGAAGGGCATGCTTGAAATAGAAGTGTCACTAAAATGTTGTTTCAGTAAAGGCTGGGACTTGATGGGACTTGGGCCTTTTATATTAATCAACAGAGAGATTGCTGCGTATGCCCACTTTAACAACATTGCGGGCCCTTCTCATAAGCCTACGCATAACCTCATCTGCTTGGTCCACCACAGATACGCCCCTCTTACGCATGTAAACCAGGACCATATCCTGCCACTCATGCACTGTGCACTTTTCAGAGCCATCCCCCCTAAAGTACACCGGCTCCTTGATAGACTTCAATACCAGGTTTAAGGCCCAACACATCCATAACCCTAGAGCTACATGCATTCCCCATAACATTGTCCCCAACATGTCCAACAATTGTCTTTGATTCCAAACAGGAGGAAATGTTTTCCCCAATGGAATGACCAATCTGCTATGAAATCCATGGAGATTTCATAGCTCCCTGTATTTGGCAAACCTCTTTCATTCACATCCTTGTTCGTTTCCCTGTTGAAACTATCATCGAAACCTCCAAAACTCTCCTGTTTAGGCATGTGTGTAGAAGCAACCAGAATTCTGGCTGAACCCCCACCAACAGATGGTGACAGATTAAATGTCAGGAAACCCCTACCTCTCCCAACACCTCACCTTCCATCTTAATAATGGGAAATCAACACACTAAAACAAAAATGCAAAACATTTTAAAATAAATAAAAACTCACCTCAAAATGTAACATTTACACTGGTAAAAACCCAGCCTAGTTATACCAGATATACACATAATTGCAAATAAACAAGTAACACAAAAGTTATCGTTTATCAGTGAAAAGAAAGTTCCAATCAATATAGAAAGTCTCAATAAGAGAAATCACCAACTTTAGTAATAAAAAAATGAAGCACTAGCACCCTCTTGTGGCGAAACGCAATATCGCCATAAACTGCACTAGCAAAGTCTTACGTGATTCTCCAAGGGCAACCTGAGATGGAAATCCAGCGAAGGATGATCCGACCCAGAAGAACGGTGCTTGTTCACTGGGGAACGTAGTTACCAGAATAATACAACGATTACAATACACAATGTAATATTTTCAACAATGTACCTGATAAGTAGCACAAAATTGCACGTCATGCAATGCACTATTCAATCTGCACTCAAGAACTACAAAATATACGAAACCCCCACACCAGACACAGTAAGTTGCTAGCTGGAATTCTCTACAACAAAATGCACAAAAAACGCTTAATCTTGTGTGATGTACAAATAAATGGTACATTCAAATCATCACTTGGGAGTATAAAAATCACTTTTGACATGTGCTTTGCAACCAACAACCTAATGCTGGTTTGGTGCTTGTTCACTGGGACGATTCTAACTTAAACATCCTCCCTCAAGCAAGTCACACAAACCAGCCAATAAGATGCCATGTTGAGTAGGTGAAGGCAAGACAAAACTAAAACCAATTGGCTTAACAATAAAGTGGCAAGGGGAATCACCAATATGTGTCTGAAATGGCTCACTATTCCTTATATAGTGCACTACTTTTGACCAGGGCCTGTAGGGCTCTGATGAAAAGTAGTTCCATTTTTGGACGTACTGACTTTATTGTAGTCCCTCTGGGTACTTTAACCCTCCACTTCTCTCCTTACAGGAGGGCCTCGGCTGAATTGTGGCGAGCTCCTGAATCATGTGATGGAGGTGCTGCGGAGCTCATTCAGCTGCTTGGCCTATGGGGAGGACTACAGCAGCATCCTGCTCAAGAACATCCTGTCTGTCCGCAAGTACTGGTGTGACATCACCCAGCAGCAGTGGCACAGTCAGTGGTTTTTATTGTTCCTCTCTCAATACAGCAGAGACTTTAATTGTTTTTTAATGTAACTAGGCAAGTCAGTTAAGGTCAAATTCTTATTTACAATGACGGCCGACCAGGGAACAGTGGGTAACTGCCTTGTTCAGGGGCAAAATTACATATTTTTACCTTGTCAGATTTTTTACCTTGAGCTAACTGCAGAAATCTGCCATCAGGTGATGAAGCTAACCTTTCGGTTACTGGCCCAACACTAACCACTATGCTACCTGCCACCCCTGTTGAATGTAATCTATGAATGTTAGGGGGAAGTAATTGGTGATGTTTTAGAGTAATTGCAGCTAGTAATAGAACAAACAAACACAATGTAAATGCTTGATTGAGGTCATGGGTCCGCAATGCAATGTATTGTCCAGATTTGGATTTCTTTCTTGTGAGTTTCTAAACAATTAATTCTCTAATATTCATCTAGATTTGCTGGATCTGTATTGTGGCCTTTTCACTGGTTCCTCCAAGGCCATAAATCGTGTGCTTGTGAGCAGGATCATCCACACTGTAGTCCAGGGCTGCTGTCTGCAGACTGAGGGCTTCAGCCATACACTCTTCAGCTTCTTCTCCAGAGCACTGCTCAATGCCAGGTACGATGACAATAACTGCGAGAGGTGACCTGTATCATGCAAGGGATTTGCTACTTGCCACAGTCATTTTCCAGTAATGCGCCTCAGAGACTGTAGGTGTAAGTTGTCTAATGTGTAAACCTACTAAACTGAACTCTTAGAAATTGAGTCTACAGCAGTGGGGGCTGGTGTGAGGAGCTATAGGAGGACGGGCTCATTGTAATGGCTGGAATTGAATAAATGGAACGGCGTCAAACATGTGGTTTCCATTATATGTTTGATACTGTTCCATTGATTCCATTCCAGCCATTACAATGAGCCTGTCCTCCTATAGCTCCTCCCACCAGCCTCCTCTGGTCTACAGTGAGACCTACCGTCAAGAGACTTCATCCATTACACTGCATGTGATATGTTCTCTCCAGGCAGGAGAGACACTTGGCAGTGGTGGAGCACTTGGTCTCTGCTCTGAACGTCTTCCTGAGGTCTGCTGCCATGAACTGCCGTATGAGGGTGTGTCGGCTGGGTGAGGAGCTCCTGCCCTCTGTGCTCTATGTGTGGACACAGATGAGGCCCAGCACCACTCTCAAAGAGGAGATGGTAGAGTTCTTCAACCTGCAGCTCTGTGTACATCATCCCAAAGGATCAAAGACACAAGACACAGGTATGGCTGGAATTTTGTGGACAGACTGAAAACTGAAAAAACACCATTGTCTTTATGAATCTGTTTCGATGTTGAACGATGAAAAATGATGGAACAACAGACAAGTGTGAAGTGTTTTCATCACGGAAACCCTTGAAGAATAATTATATTATAGATTATGATTGATACAGCCCATCTGACAACTTTTCTTGACCATTCCACCCCTCACTATTCCAGGAGCCTACGCTGAGGACTGGGTCAAATGGCAGAGTCTACTCTATAACCTGTATGATGCCCTGGTGAGTGAGATCAGCCAGATTGGGAGCCGGGGGAAATATGCCACAGGGTCGCGCCACATCGCTGTGAAGGAGAACCTTATGGAGCTGACTGCAGAAATCTGCCATCAGGTGATAAAGCTAAGATCCTTCATTTTTCCATCTTGACTTCATTTAGTTCAAGACTAAAACCTGAGCTGTGCTGACATCATCTGACATAGTTCTCCTGTTTTTAAGAATGAAAATGGATGATTTTAGTATTGTTGGTCTCATCTTCATGTTTTGGGTGTTTGACTGTTTCTCAGCTCTTTAGCGAGGATTGTAACTTCCAGATGCTGGAGGTGACTCAGGCCCACCTCAGAGCCACCCAGAGAGGCAGTCCACACGGCACGCCCAGCAAGCGTAGACGCATTGACTTGGGCTGGGAGGTTCTCCGAGACCACCTGCAGCCACACCATAGTGACTTTGACGTCATACCATGGTGAGAAAAGACAATATCACACCAAGGTTCAGTGCTCATTAACTTGCCAAATATCCTTATATTTAGTACAATCAAACTCTTCACAGCTCCTCCATATCCTCTGTGTTCCCCAACTCAACAATACAATGTTCCTATCTAGGTTACAGATCACATCAGTGTTGACCTCTAAGTACCCCTCCATGGTGCCTGGCCAGGAGCTGGTTCCTCTGCTATCCGTCCTTTGCCAGCTGCTGGGGGAGCAGCGGCGGGGTGACAGGGGGCCCTACGTGCTGCGCTGCCTGAGGGAGGTGGCTCGCTGCCAGGCCACACTCACAGAGAGGGCCCAATCCTACAGGGCTGAACTGGGCAGGCTGTGGGGCCGTGTCTGGGCCCTGGCTCTACGGGGGGTCAGCTCCCCCCAGACTGAGGCCCTCAGTCTGGCCCTGCTGTCCACCATCCTCCAGGGAGCCTTCATTCCCATTGACAGAGAGCTTTGGAAGCTCTTCTCTGGCTCGGCCTGCAAGCCCTCTGAGTGAGTCCTTGGCTTTGATGAATGATTTTGTCGTATAAAGTCACTTCCTCAACATTTGATTTACTAATTTACTCTTTGCAAACTATAGTGCTTTATGTTTTTATCTCTGAAGGATGATTTCATCCTCTGTCTCTATGTCTGCAGTGCTGCTGCTCTGTGTTTGGCCCAGGCCCTCCTCAAGTGTCCTGTTCTTAAGAGCCTGGGCACTGGGTGGGACCATGCAGGGGCCGTGGAGGGGGTCGGGCCACCCAGCCTCAAGGAGAACATCATGAGCTGGCTGCTGATGAATGAACAGAGTGAAGAAGCAGAGGAGAGCTCAAGACCACACCCCATCATCTGCAGGTGGGCAGTTTATCACTGGGCTCATATCACATTTTTATTCACGCTTAACCTCTCTGCTAGTGTTGTCTAAATCAAATCAAATTTTATTAGTCACACGTGTCAAATACAACTGCTGTAGACCTGAGTGAAATGCTTACTTACGAGCCTCTAACCAACAATGCAGTTTAAAAAAAAATACAGCTAAGAATAAGAGATAAAAGTAACAAGTAATTAAAGAGCAGCAGTAAAATAACAATAGCAAGACTATATACAGGGGGGTACCCATACAGAGTCAATGTGCGGGGGCACCGGTTAGTTGAGGTACTATATACATGTAGGTAGAGTTATTAAAGTGACTATTCATAGATGACAACAGAGACTAGCAGTGGTGTAAAGGGGGGGTGGCAATGCAAATAGTCTGGGTAGCCATTTGACTAAATGTTCTTATGGCATGGGTGTAGAAGCTGTTTAAAAGCCTCTTGGACCTAGACTTGGCACTCCGGTACCGCTTGCCGTGTGGTTGGATAGAGAACAGTCTATGACTAGGGTGGCTGGAGTCTTTGACAATTTTTAGGGCCTTCCTCTGACACCGCCTGGTATAGAGGTCCTGGATGGCAGGAAGCTTAGCCCCAGTGATGTACTGGGCCGTACACACTATCCTCTGTAGTGCCTTGCGGTCGGGGGCCGAGCAGTTGCCTTACCAGGCAGTGATGCAACCAGTCAGGATGCTCTCGATGCTGCAGCTGTAGAACCTTTTGAGGATCTGAGGACCCATGCCAAATCTTTGATTTGAGATCTGAGATCTTGGCCAACAACCTCCTTCCCTCACTAAGAGCATTGAAGATGGGTCGTGGCTGGGTCTTCCAGCATGACAATGACCCAAAACACACAGCCAGGGCAACTAAGGAGTGGCTCCGTAAGAAGCATCTCAAGGTCCTGGAGTGGCCTAGCCAGTCTCCAGACCTGAACCCAATATAAAATATTTGGAGGGAGCTGAAAGTCCGTATTGCCCAGCGACTGCCCCGAAACCTGAAGGATCTGGAGAAGGTCTGTATGGAGGAGTGGGCCAAAATCCCTGCTGCAGTGTGTGCAAACCTGGTCAAGAACTACAGGAAACGTATGAGCTCTGTAATTGCAAACAAAGGTTGCTGTACCAAATATTAAGTTCTGCTTTTCTGATGTATCAAATACTTATGTCATGCAATAAAATGCAAATTAATTACTTAAAAATCATACAATGTGATTTTCTGGATTTTTTTAGATTCTGTCTCTCACAGTTGAAGTGTACCTATGATAAAAAATTACAGACCTCTACATGCTTTGTAAGTAGGAAAACCTGCAAAATCGGCAGTGTATCAAATACTTGTTCTCCCCACTGTACATGCTGATAGAAATTTGGTAAAACGGATTTAATTTTCCCTGCGTTAAAGTCCCAGGCTACTAGGAGCGTCGCCTCTGGGTGAGCGTTTTCTTGTTTGCTTATGGCGGAATACAGCTCATTCAATGCCGTCTTAGTGCCAGTCTCTGACTGTGGTGGTACGTAAACTGCTACAAAGAATACAGATGAAAACTCTCTCGGTAGGTAGTGTGGTCTACAGCTTATCATGACATACTCTTCCTCAGGCGAGCAAAACTTTGAGACTTCCTTAGATATCATGCACCAGCTGTTATTTACTAGTGGGATTATTTTGTCTTGGTACAATGTTTTACATCTGTAATTGTTTTAACACATTCCTAATAAGAGTTTGTCTTATTCCTCTTTTCACAGGGATTTTCCTCATAACCTCATCCCCAGAATCCTTGTGCCTTTGACCCTCAAAGACACCCGAGCTGGCATTATGTTTCTCCTTGGAGCAAAGGGACTTGAGAGGTGAGGGAAATATTTATCTAAAACCGATAAATTCAACCATATTGTCATCAGTGTCAACATAACTCCATAGATTTCATGCCCCCTTCAATCTTTCCTTCTGCCTAAAGTGCTGTGATGCAAGAGCAAGCACAAGTGGAAGTTAAAGGTTCCCTGAGTGAGATTGAGAGCATGTACCTGCAGTTCAGCTTTGACGAGATGCCCTCTAACCCCATGGCGAAAGTGATGGTGTCCTCAGCCGGCACCCAGCTCACTGTTGTCCCCAGCCTTAAACACAAGCTGGAGCAGGGCCTCTTGTCTGTGGCTGACCACCTACTCAACTGCTACTCCCCAGATGTGAGTGAATGCCTATGTTAGAACCATGGTTGTGTGAGTTGGTGTATGTTCAAACTAAGTACTGTGTGTGTTTTCTCCTCAGTCTCAGACCACACCACCAGAATGCCTGGTTCGTTGTTCAAGTCTCCTTACTGGCGTTTTAGCAGGATATGTCTCTACTGGTCTCCTGACTGAGGAAGAAGCCTGCCATTCCCAACTCTTCCTAAAGGCCAAGGTAGTCTGAACGGGTTGATAACATTTCTTTAATGCCTGCTGAAATCCACATATATGTAATTCATTGTATATTCTGTTGGCTTTTCGAAGGCACTGGTCCAGGATTTTAGTGAGTACATATCTAATGTGAAGGTGAAGATGGCAGAGGATGGGACAATGACCACACTCAGGTCTGTCATGCGGCTGTGCACACAGTGTGTCAACAGAGGGGTTAAGGTAAGACAAGCATTCTTCCTCGTCGTTATCACCACCATCAACATCTGTGTTTAAAACCTGGCTCTCTATCTGTACTTTCATTGACTTCCACATATCCTCTCCCACAGGACAGTATGAGCTCTGTCTCTTGCAACTTGTTCATGAAGATTTTCCCTGCGAGACTTTTGACTGAACTGGCAGAAATATGCAAACTGTTGGTGAGTCATGGAGAGTTTGCTTTCTGTCCCATGAACCATCATTTTGACCATTTGAATAACCATCATTTGGACCTGTTTAACCACTCTATAATGATCTGAATTATGTAAGCTCACCCGGTGTCTCTGTTTCTAACTCACAGCTGAACAGCTCCTGTAGGAGAGGTAGTGTGGGGATTGAGGAGGAGATCACAGATGAGGACTGGGACATGACGAGGACACAGGCTGACCAGCAGGAGGATATTGACCTGTTTGATGATGGAGACGGACCACAGACCAGCACATCTAAGGGGACTCACAGACAGAATGTGGACCCCAATGACACCCAGTGTGGTTTTGGCAAGTGGATGATATCCCTCGTATACCACATGTAAAATTAACCCCTCAGCGTCAGCCACTATGCCAGGATAATATAGGTTGAGGTGGAGCTATTGACATTGTGTACACCCCATCTGATTCTTTCAGATCAACGATATATTTCCAGAGGTAGGGGCTTGGCAGATGATAATCAGACCAGGCATTGTCCTCCATGCATTTCTAGGAATCAACCAGTGACCAGATGGTCATTTAAATACTCGTATCTTCTCCTAGATGCTAAAAGCCTACTGGCTGAGGAGCATTTGGCCCAGCAGGATTTAGCCATCTTGGCCAGTCTAGAGTTCCTGTCCCTGTGTGTATCGGCTGAGTTTATCCACGGGCTCTCTTTCAAACCAGTGGAGGTTCGCCGCAGGTTACTACTGCTGCTGGAGCAGATAGACTGCACCAAGCCACTACACCTCAACATGGTGAGTGACCAGGACTGTGTAGTGGGGTCAATGTTGCACAGCTAATCGTTGTTCCCTACCAATCATGTTGGAAATGACGACTGATGATGATCTTGTATCTCTAACATGGAATACTAATAGTTCATTATTTTCCTGTCCCCCCTCAGTACCTGGTCCTTCTGAAGAAACTACCTGCTGAGGACACATCGCTGGCAGCTGAAGAGTTTGACTCACTCCTCAGACCTCTGGCGTAAGAAAGGCCTCTGTTTCTAGATTCATATGTCAAGTATACTATGCTATACAGTAGGTGTCAAGTATACTATGCTATACAGTAGGTGCTGGAGACGTTAGGACTTTTTTTGTGCTTGCAGGGATCTTTGCTCATTGTACCGCCAGGACCAGGAGGTCTGTGCTGCAGTGCTGCTGGGTCTGCTACCGTCTATCCGTAGTCTGGGCCGTACCCAGGACCAGCACAATGACATGAGACACGTCCAGGGAGCTCTGATCCAAGTGGTCTCTGGATTCTGGTCAGCACCAAAGTCTCCCTTTTTGTATTTTGACTTCACAATAATTCTGGTTCTTTGTTCTAGAATTGAACTTCCAACTTTTTAATGGTCTCTTCTAGCATTTTGGGCAGAACGGGGAAATGCACAGCAATTGTAAAGGTGGCATTAATTCACTGTCTACTGGCTCTACTGGAGGTGAGCTCACAATGTTTTAAAATCACAGCATAGTAACTGCCCATGATAACCACCCTGTCTTTAGGTAGATAGAGCGTAATAACATCAAAGATTTACTTCCCTGTCTCTGCCCCTATGTCAGGCTGACCCTTGCTGTAAGTGGGCGGTCCTTACCCTGAGGGAGGAGGAGCTTCCAGTGTCCGTCATCCTCCCGTCCCACCTGTCTGACTCTCACCATCATGTACGAATGCTTGCAGCCATGACAGTGGAAAGGTTGGTTTTTACAGACAGAACACTCCCACCAGCCTTAATTCCATCACAGAGGCTAATGTCTCAAGTTAAAAAGTAAATATTTACATGTTTGACATGTCTACCATGCATGCTCTCTTCCATCCATAGGCTGTTTTTGGAGATGACACCGGACAGCTTGGAGAAGAGAAAGATGCTTCCTCTGAAATGCCAGCAGACAGCCTTTGAGAACGTCTACCTGAAAGCCCAAGAAGGGATGAGGCTCCAGGTAAAACCTGTCTTTCACATGTTACTCTGACAGAAGTTATGGCCAGTCCGTCTCACTTATCCCTCTGCTCTCCCTGGTGTGTAACAGAAGAACAGCTCTCCTGAAGACCTGAGTGACGAGACCTTTAACCGCAAGGCCACGCTGCTGAAGAGTCTGTCGGTGGTACTGTGCTGCAGCCCCGTCTGTGAGAAACAGTCCCTCTTTGCCCTCTTCCAGTCCTACAAGGAGAACAACATAGAGGAGCCACTCATCAAAAAGGTAAGGGCAAATCATTTGGCTACACATATTTACGGTCTCATCAATTATTATGTTTTGTATTCATGTTTCTTAAACTGAAAGCACTTTATAGTGAATGTGGGTAACTTTCCCTTTCCACCAGGGGTGGAAAAGAACCCAATTGTCATACTTGAGTAAAAGTAAACATACCTTAATAGAAAATGATTCAAGTGAAAGGCACCCAGTAAAATATTACTTGAGTAAATATAATTGCTAAAATATACTTAAATATCAAAAGTAAAAGTCGAAATCATTTCAAATTCCTTATATTAAGCCATTCAGATGGCATCATTTTCATGTGTTTATTTATTGACGGATATCCAGGGGCACGCTCCAACACTGACATCATTTACAAACTAAGCATGTGTTTAGTGAGTCCGCCAGATCAGAGGCAGTAGGGAGGACCAGGGATGTTCTCTTGATAAGTGTGTGAATTTGACCATTTTCCTGTCCTGCTAAGCATTCAAAATGTATTGAGTACTTGTGGGTGTCAGGGAAAATGTATGGAGTAAAAAGTACATACTTTTCTTTAGGAATGTAATAAAGTAAAAGTTGTCAAGTACAGATACCCCAAAACGACTTATGTAGTACTTTCAAGTATTTTTACTTAAGTACTTTACACAACTGCTTTCCACCATCACTACATACAGTATCTCTCTGACTACTGTATCAATATGCTATGATATTGTTAACCTGGTTTGTCTCTCACCCCCTCTAGGTCCTGGGCAGTGTGTCCAGAGCTCTGGGCTACAGGAGTGTGGAGGCGTTTGTCAGCTCTCACCTGGATTACCTGGTGGCAGAGTGGCTGGGCCAGCATGGCTACACTCTGGAGTCCTTCCCTTACACTCTGCTCAACCACGCCACTCTCAAGGACTTCTACAGGTAGGTGCACATGCTTAGTTTATGTTCTACATGACATTTTTTACTTTAGTTTATTTAGTAAACATTTTCTTCACACTGTATTGTTGGTTAAGGGCTTGTAAGTAAGCATTTCACGGTAAGTTCTGCACCTGCTATATTTATTTTATTTTTTATTTCACCTTTATTTCATTCAGTTACTATTCAAATTCGGCGCATCCCATACGTTTTATGTCCATAAAATGACTTTTTGTGAATTTACTGATCTGACAGAATTGAGGTGAAAGTAGAGTTTCTACCATATTGCTTTCACCTATTCAATCATGTCAGATCACCTTAAGGAAGGAAGGAAAGAAGGAATGATGCATCTATCGATTTATTTGTTGTTTCTTTGTTTTATCCCAGCTCCTCCTATCAGGTCCTTATCCCACACCTGGTCTTCCTGGATGACTTTAAGCAGGTGAAGTCCATCAGCACCCTCCTGGGTAAGGACTGGAAGAAGCTGCTGGCCAACTGCTTCCCTAAGATCATGGTTAACATCCTGCCCTACTTTGCCATGTCGGGCCAGGATGCCCAAGTGGCCCGGCAGAGAGAGAAGGCCCACAAGGTCTATGACCTACTCAAGGACAGCAACTGCCTGGGCAAACCGGTGAGGAAGAGACGCTTGGAGTCTCTGTGCCTGCAGCTGAATGTGCTTAAAACTCTGTAGGATGTTATCATGTATAAACCAGGATTGGGTTCCATTCCTTTTCACTTCATCCCCTGAAGTGGCTGAATTGAAATGGAATTGACTCCAACCCTGGTGCCAGGTTTGCTAACTGTCGTGGAAATTTTAATCAGAAAGGAAGAAAAAGACTACATTCTTCAAAACTTCAACCAAGCAAAATATAAAACATTGTAGGACAGGGCTTTCTTACACTACTACATTGTCTTTGTAAAGGGCTTCTGTTGAGCCAGTTTTTTTACCTTCACATGGTACAAAACATTCTTATGGGAATCATTTAAACAGTTACAAGTCATTTGAAAAGTTACACAGGAGTACACCTCGTCTGTACAAAGAGGACAATCATCACGTTGACACTGTCCACACGGCCAGGGTTCAGCGTCAACCTCCTGCTTCGTCCACCTAATCTGTCACGGTTTTCCAATGTAGTCCTCCAGTGACTCTTTGGCTTTCTGGGGCAGCAGGTAGCGTGGTTAGAGCATTGGGCCAGTAACCGAAAGGTTGCTAGATCAAATCCCCGAGCTGACAAGTAAAAAAATCTGCCGTTCTGCCCCTGAACAAGGTAGTTAACCCACTGTATCTAGGCCGTCATTGTAAATAAGAATATGTTCTTCACTGACTTGCTTAGTTTAAGAAATGTTGAATAAAAAATATAAATGTATACATTCTGTGTGCAACTGGATGGCTGACCAATCAGTCATTGGTGGGTAATGTTCCTTTATGCGATCACACAGTGCAGCCAGTTGGGCCTGATAGGGTTCATCGTCCGTCCATAATATGAATCTCTCGTCAATACACACACACTCAGGAAACAAAAACAAATAGTATTTGGTTAGGAACGTCTTCCTTTCTTATAATTAAAAAGGAGTCATTTCTTCTCATCCAAATATTTTTGAATTACTCTGTCATTTTTTATTTTGTACCCACATGGTAGTTCCTCCTATGCACACTTCAGGACCCTGTCCTGGTATCTATAGTTCTTCAGGACCCTGTCCTGGTATCTATAGTTCTTCAGGACCCTGTCCTGGTATCTATAGTTCTTCAGGACCCTGTCCTGGTATCTATAGTTCTTCAGGACCCTGTCCTGGTATCTATAGTTCTTCAGGACCCTGTCCTGGTATCTATAGTTCTTCAGGACCCTGTCCTGGTATCTATAGTTCTTCAGGACCCTGTCCTGGTATCTATAGTTCTTCAGGACCCTGTCCTGGAACACTTTCATCAGGACCCTGTCCTGGTATCTATAGTACTTCAGGACCCTGTCCTGGAACACTTTCATCAGGACCCTGTCCTGGTATCTATAGTACTTCAGGACCCTGTCCTGGAACACTTTCATCAGGACCCTGTCCTGGTATCTATAGTTCTTCAGGACCCTGTCCTGGTATCTATAGTTCTTCAGGACCCTGTCCTGGTATCTATAGTTCTTCAGGACCCTGTCCTGGTATCTATAGTTCTTCAGGACCCTGTCCTGGAACACTTTCATCAGGACCCTGTCCTGGTATCTATAGTACTTCAGGACCCTGTCCTGGAACACTTTCATCAGGACCCTGTCCTGGTATCTATAGTACTTCAGGACCCTGTCCTGGAATATATAGTACTTCAGGACCCTGTCCTGGTATCTATAGTACTTCAGGACCCTTTCCTGGTATCTATAGTACTTCAGGACCCTGTCTTGGTATATATAGTACTTCGGGACCCTGTCTTGGTATATATAGTACTTCGGGACCCTGTCCTGGTATCTATAGTACTTCGGGACCAGGTGCTGGTATCTATAGTACTTCGGGACCCGGTGCTGGTATCTATAGTACTTCGGGACCCGGTGCTGGTATCTATAGTACTTCGGGACCCGGTGCTGGTATCTATAGTACTTCGGGACCCGGTGCTGGTATCTATAGTACTTCGGGACCCGGTGCTGGTATCTATAGTACTTCGGGACCCTGTCCTGGTATCTATAGTACTTTGGGACCCTGTCCTGGTATCTATAGTACTTTGGGACCCTGTCCTGGTATCTATAGTACTTCGGGACCCTGTCCTGGTATCTATAGTACTTCGGGACCCTGTCCTGGTATCTATAGTACTTCGGGACCCTGTCCTGGTATCTATAGTACTCTGGGACCCTGTCCTGGTATCTATAGTACTTTGGGAACCTGTCCTGGTATCTATAGTACTTCGGGACCCTGTCCTGGAACACTTTCATCAGGACCCTGTCCTGGTATCTATAGTACTTCAGGACCCTGTCCTGGAACACTTTCATCAGGACCCTGTCCTGGAACACTTTCATCAGGACCCTGTCCTGGTATCTATAGTACTTCAGGACCCTGTGCTGGTATCTATAGTACTTCAGGACCCTGTCCTGGTATCTATAGTTCTTCAGGACCCTGTCCTGGTATCTATAGTACTTCAGGACCCTGTCCTGGTATCTATAGTTCTTCAGGACCCTGTGCTGGTATCTATAGTACTTCAGGACCCTGTCCTGGTATCTATAGTACTTCAGGACCCTGTCCTGGTATCTATAGTACTTCAGGACCCTGTCCTGGAACACTTTCATCATGCATTTACATCTGACGATTGGCATCTCAATTAATATTAATTTAGTACTTTGCCAAATAATGCGCATTTACACGGGAATACCTCTGTTATAAAACAGGTTTTCTTCACGCACAGTAGAGCCCTCCTTGTCACTAAGACAAGGTCTTCTTCAAACACCAAATTCTCCTCTACACACAGTAGTCTTCTGTCACTAAGACAATATATATATTTTAATGTGTACTTTTGTTGTCCTTTTAAAGAAAGTCAGTCTCACCCTTAATTTGATTGTTCGGGATGGCATATCTGTCCACTGACGCTCCCTGACAGGTCTGTGGCGGGTCCCTTCTGCTCCACTCAGGCGAAGTGTGGGCTCTCTGAACTACATCTAATGCAGCCCCTGTGCGCTGTTAACATTGGTGTCCGATCAGCAAACGGAGTTGGCCAATCCATCCTCGTCGCCAAGAATTGTCGTGGAGATTCTAACCAGAAAGGAAGAGAGAGACTGTAGATTCTTCAAATAACTACTTTATTATTCTGGAGCGGTTCACAATTCACTCAATGGTGCAGAGTTAACAGCCCAACTAGCAAGATTTGGGTCTCAGCTTTTATAACCTTTTGTCTACGTGGCAGTTTAGCGAATGTGTAAGAGCCTAATGGGAACATAGTAACAAAACTGGCATTGTCACTTGTTTGTAAGCTATCTAGCTGCTGCTGCTCAAGCTAGCCTCTGGTCTCTCCATATCTCCACACAGCTGTGCTCTTGAAAGATACAAAAAGAACAGGATGGACCAAAAATTGTGGTCACTCTCAGACGGCCCTTTGTCTTTGGCCGCGTGACTAAGATACACAAGAGTGGAAGAACACTAGCTTCTTCTTACATGACAGAAACATGACAGTGGGAATGTACAGGTTTAAGGCTTATACAGCGTATGTTCATAAGAGTTTCTCATTTTCCCACCATACAACCATTTCAGGTTGAGCTAGCTACAATCCGCAGCAGTCAAGTGAACCTGCATTAGAAGCTGTAAAAGCCATCTTTAATGTCTGTCTCTCTCACAGACCTAACTTACTGTATCACTGTTGGACTTTCCACAGCAAATCGACAGCCTGATTCACAGTAACCTGTCAGACATTGTGGTGGAGCTGTTGATGACCCTGTATGAAGGGGCTGCTACTGAGGAGGGGGGCAGAGGGGACCTGAGAAGGTTCATAGGGTAATGTTCACTACACATCACTCCACAACCACCCTTACTTGCATTCAGAACCTTTTCATTGACTGTGATGTTAATATGTTCTCTGTAGGGAACTGGACCCAGCCCCAAACCCACCCTATTTCAGCTCCTATGTCATAAAAGCCACACTGGACTATCTCAGCTCGTGTCACAGTGCCAATCTCAAGTCCCTGGTGGCCATTTTATCCAAGACTCCGGTAAAATCCTCTCCTGCTCTCATCATTGTATTGCAATGGCTGTAAAATGTTGTTACACAATGGAACAGAATAGGGCTTTACAAAGTTGAGTGGTTTCGTGAGCCCAATTTTTCAAAACGTTTAATCTGGAAAGGAATCCGGATTCTGTGATCCTCTTGTGTTGTTATTCTAGATCTCCATCCAGAGGATCCTACTGGCGGTGTGTCAGAAGGCAGCTGAGACGATCAATGCCTACGAGAGGCACCGCATCCTGATGATGTACCACCTGTTTGTCAGCCTGCTGCTCAAGGAGGTCAAGGACGGCCTGGGGGGAGCCTGGGCCTTCGTCCTCCGAGACATAATTTACACACTCATCCACCACATCAACAGCAGGTTAGGGGTAAACGCACACACACACACACACACACACACACACAAAGTCTGCTGCTCACACACAGATCCAATGGAGTGACTCATCATTTTTGCTCTCTCTAGCAGTTAACTGTTTTTCTGCCTGTTCTTGTTTTCTGACAGGCCGGCCCAGTTGGACGAGGTGTCCAGCCGTAGTTTCTCCCTGTGTTGTGACCTACTGACCTCTGTGTGTCGCACGGCCGTGCAATTCTGTGACGATGCTGTGGAGAGCCACCTACAGGTTATCGTTGGTACTCTCACTGCCCAGGTGACAACCCAACTTGCTATCTCACAGCAGGTAAGACATGGTTGTATTACCTGGCCAGTAGACTATTTATATGACAAATAATAATTTGCTCCAAGTAGGTATTACCCTGTTTATTGTTCTCTTTTTCCTTCTCTCTCCCCTCTCTTCTCGCTCTTTTTTTTCTTTCTCTCTGTTGACCTCTCTCTCTCAGGTGCTCAGTCTGTTGAAGTTCCTGGTTGTAGAGAGTCAGGACAAGCTGAAGAGTGCCATCCAGAAGTTAGAGCCCTTCCCAGACCGACCTGAGTTCAGAGAGCTAAGGGCCGTGCAGCACACACTGAAGTACAGCACAGGGAAATTCACTCTCAGACAGGTAAGGACACCCCCTTCACACACAGGGCACAGCACACACCCTCTAACCACTCATGTATGACCTCTACAGCTGATTCACACTTCTGTCACACAATTGCCACATCCCATGAGCCTCTCTGTGTCTCGTCCACAGGAGATAGCCCACTTCCTGTCTGTGGCTTCCTGTGACTCCCTGCCTCTGACCAGACTGGAGGGGCTGAAGGACCTGAGGAGACAGCTCCACAACAACAAGAGCCAGATCAGACCACTGCTGAGAGAGTGCCTCGGTCAGAGAGGGGGAGGGCTACTGTAGTCTAGATATGTTACCAGACCCATGTATCTGTGTGTGGGGATGAATGTGTTAGTTTGCCCTTTTTGAATCCTATCTCTGTACCTCTTCATTCTAGCGGACCCTGCAGAGAGTGTGTTGGTGCTGCTGGTCCTTAACCTACTACAGCTCTGTAAGCTAGCAGCCAATCACCCTGGAGGAAGAGACATCTTAGGTACGTATGGTTACTACAACCTCATTGTTGGCACTGCGTATGTTTCCTCTCTCAGCCCAAGAAAGCATCAATAATTGTTTGTGTGATAGGAAGTAGTTTCTTAGTCTTTTCCTTGACCATGTGCCTATGTTTTTATAGAGGCTGCAGGGAGCTGTCTGGGAGAGCTGGGGCCTGTGGATTTCTCCACCATCGCTCTGCTCCATGGGAAGGACCAGCTCAATGCCAGAGCTGTATCACTCTTCCCTTCAGTGGAACCACAGTGGCTCTACATCACCCTGAACTGCATCAACAACGCCCTCACACACCACTGGTACATCATACAGGGGTCTACGCTGACATGTTTTCAAAGAGCACATTTGCTCCAAAGTTGAAAAATGTAGGTTTAGAATTTTAGAAAAATATTATAGGTATAAATGATAATTGCCACCAATTACAAAATACATTTTTTTAGGGCCACTGGTGCTCCCAAATTACAATTCCAGGTAGCACAGTAAAATATTTAGGAGCATAAGCGACCAGCAGTTTAGAGCCCTGCCATATACTGTATCTAATGGCCCTAAAGTACTTTCCTACTAATTCAACACTGAATTTAGCACAGGGAAGTAGCCACTGTATTGTCATATGGTTTTCATATAGTGAGTGTGTCTTGACATGCTGTCATGTTTTGTGGTCCCATGTGTTCTTGTGTCAGTATTGAGGTGAGGCAAGCTGCTGTCCAGAGTCTGAAGGACATCTTGGCCACTCAGGCTGGAGCTGACTTCTGGGAGATCCATAAAGACAACCGTGACCCCATGCTGGCTTACCTCAACCCTTTTAGGTCTACCAAGAAGAAGGTTGGGCAGACTTTAAGACCTGAAATATCACATCCTCGTATGTGTGTCTGAATTTCGTAGTGTGTGAATTTGTTTGCATACATATATGTGTCGGTGTGTGTGCGTTAATTATCCATTCACTTGTGCAGGTGGTCGGGATGAGTGAGGAGGTGAGCTTGGTGGCTAGGGAGCGGCTGGAGAGCCAGGACCTGTGGGTGCCTGAGGCTGGCGGCCATAAGGCCTGGTTGAAGATGCTCTGCATGGTTCTGCTGGACAGTGGAGGGGTCAGGAGTGAAGCTCTGCTGCTTTCCCGGCCCCTGTGTCTGGTGAGGGCATGGCTGTTATATCTCTAGGCCAGCACTTGTGCTAATGCTAATTTCTTGTTCAGTTCATCTCTCGCTACGCCGTTGTAAACACATGTTCAATTTCGGCTCATCTTTCCAGTCAGATATCCCTGTCTCTAACCCCTATCCTTTCCCATGTGTTCAGGTGAAAACAGACTTCTGCCAGAGGGTGCTGCCGCTCATCATCCATGACATCCTGCTGGGGGACTCTGACGGCTCCTGGAGGAAGCTCCTCTCCACACACATCCAGGACTTTTTCACCAGCTGTTTCAGTCGTGCCCGGGCCTCTAGCCGCTCCACCACTCCTCTCCCCTCAGACTCTGGTGGGTTTTACTCTCCATCTCTCAACCTTTTTCTCTAGCTCTCTCTCTTTCTCTCTCCCTTTTTCTCTCCCTCTCTTTCTAGCTTTCTTTCTTTAGCTCTTTCTCTCTCTCGCTTTCTTTCTCTCTCTCGCTTGCTCGCTGTGTATGTTTGACTTTAGACATTTCTAGTAGGTTTTTCTCCTGAAGATCAGGTCATTACAGTGTTTTTTATCATCTCAGCAGGAGAGTCGGACATTTCCAACCAGGGTCCGTTGGATAAGGCCTCTCTGCGCACCATGCTCTCTGTCATTAACTATCTGAGGCAGCAACAAAGACCTCTAGGATCTGATAGGTTTGTAGATGCATTTGCTCTTATCTTCCTGACCTGTACGACTATAAAATCTACTGCACCCCTCTCTTTGTTAGGTGGTACGGTGTTTGATGCTGTTGTTGGTTCTAGTAACTTGTGTGGTATGGTGTTTTGATGCTGTTGTGTTGGTTCTAGTAACTTGTGTGGTACGGTGTTTTGATGCTGTTGTGTTGGTTCTAGTAACTTGTGTGGTACGGTGTTTGATGCTGTTCTGTTGGTTCTAGTAACTTGTGTGGTACGGTGTTTGATGCTGTTGTGTTGGTACTAGTAACTTGTGTGGTACGGTGTTTGATGCTGTTCTGTTGGTTCTAGTAACTTGTGTGGTACGGTGTTTGATGCTGTTGTGTTGGTTCTAGTAACTTGTGTGGTACGGTGTTTGATGCTGTTGTGTTGGTTCTAGTAACTTGTGTGGTACGGTGTTTGATGCTGTTGTGTTGGTTCTAGTAACTTGTGACGTACGGTGTTTGATGCTGTTGTGTTGGTTCTAGTAACTTGTGTGGTACGGTGTTTGATGCTGTTGTGTTGGTTCTAGTAACTTGTGTGGTACGGTGTTTTGATGCTGTTGTGTTGGTTCTAGTAACTTGTGTGGTACGGTGTTTTGATGCTGTTGTGTTGGTTCTAGTAACTTGTGTGGTACGGTGTTTGATGCTGTTGTGTTGGTACTAGTAACTTGTGTGGTACGGTGTTTGATGCTGTTGTGTTGGTTCTAGTAACTTGTGTGGTACGGTGTTTTGATGCTGTTGTGTTGGTTCTAGTAACTTGTGTGGTACGGTGTTTTGATGCTGTTGTGTTGGTTCTAGTAACTTGTGTGGTACAGTGTTTGATGCTGTTGTGTTGGTACTAGTAACTTGTGTGGTACGGTGTTTGATGCTGTTCTGTTGGTTCTAGTAACTTGTGTGGTACGGTGTTTGATGCTGTTGTGTTGGTTCTAGTAACTTGTGTGGTACGGTGTTTGATGCTGTCGTGTTGGTTCAGTTTGATGCTGTTGTGTTGGTTCTAGTAACTTGTGTGGTACGGTGTTTGATGCTGTTGTGTTGGTTCTAGTAACTTGTGACGTACGGTGTTTGATGCTGTTGTGTTGGTTCTAGTAACTTGTGTGGTACGGTGTTTGATGCTGTTGTGTTGGTTCTAGTAACTTGTGACGTACGGTGTTTGATGCTGTTGTGTTGGTTCTAGTAACTTGTGTGGTGCGGTGTTTGATGCTGTTGTGTTGGTTCTAGTAACTTGTGTGGTACGGTGTTTGATGCTGTTGTGTTGGTACTAGTAACTTGTGACGTACGGTGTTTGATGCTGTTGTGTTGGTTCTAGTAACTTGTGACGTACGGTGTCTGATGCTGTTGTGTTGGTTCTAGTAACTTGTGACGTACGGTGTTTGATGCTGTTGTGTTGGTACTAGTAACTTGTTTGGTGCTATTGTGTTGGTTCTAGTAACTTGTGACGTACGGTGTTTGATGCTGTTGTGTTGGTTCTAGTAACTTGTGTGGTACGGTGTTTGATGCTGTTGTGTTGGTTCTAGTAACTTGTGACTGTTGTGTTGGTGTTTGATGCTGTTGTGTTGGTTCTAGTAACTTGTGTGGTACGGTGTTTGATGCTGTTGTGTTGGTTCTAGTAACTTATGTGGTACGGTGTTTGATGCTATTGTGTTGGTACTAGTAACTTGTGACGTACGGTGTTTGATGCTGTTGTGTTGGTTCTAGTAACTTGTGACGTACGGTGTCTGATGCTGTTGTGTTGGTTCTAGTAACTTGTGACGTACGGTGTTTGATGCTGTTGTGTTGGTACTAGTAACTTGTTTGGTGCTATTGTGTTGGTTCTAGTAACTTGTGACGTACGGTGTTTGATGCTGTTGTGTTGGTACTAGTAACTTGTGTGGTACGGTGTTTGATGCTGTCGTGTTGGTTCTAGTAACTTGTGTTGGTTCTAGTAACTTGTGTGGTACGGTGTTTGATGCTGTTGTGTTGGTTCTAGTAATTTGTGTGGTACGGTGTTTGATGCTGTTGTGTTGGTTCTAGTAACTTGTGACGTACGGTGTTTGATGCTGTTGTGTTGGTTCTAGTAACTTGTGTGGTACGGTGTTTGGTGCTGTTGTGTTGGTTCTAGTAACTTGTGTGGTACGGTGTTTTGATGCTGTTGTGTTGGTTCTAGTAACTTGTGTGGGACGGTGTTTGATGCTGTTGTGTTGGTTCTAGTAACTTGTGTGGTACGGTGTTTGATGCTGTTGTGTTGGATCTAGTAACTTGTGTGGTATGGTGTTTGATGCTGTTGTGTTGGTTCTAGTAACTTGTGTGGTACGGTGTTTGATGCTGTTGTGTTGGTTCTAGTAACTTGTGTGGTACGGTGTTTGATGCTGTTGTGTTGGATCTAGTAACTTGTGTGGTATGGTGTTTGATGCTGTTGTGTTGGATCTAGTAACTTGTGTGGTACGGTGTTTGATGCTGTTGTGTTGGTTCTAGTAACTTGTGTGGTACGGTGTTTGATGCTGTTGTGTTGGTTCTAGTAACTTGTGTGGTACGGTGTTTGATGCTGTCGTGTTGGTTCTAGTAACTTGTGTTGGTTCTAGTAACTTGTGTGGTACGGTGTTTGATGCTGTTGTGTTGGTTCTAGTAATTTGTGTGGTACGGTGTTTGATGCTGTTGTGTTGGTTCTAGTAACTTGTGACGTACGGTGTTTGATGCTGTTGTGTTGGTTCTAGTAACTTGTGTGGTACGGTGTTTGGTGCTGTTGTGTTGGTTCTAGTAACTTGTGTGGTACGGTGTTTGATGCTGTTGTGTTGGTACTAGTAACTTGTGAAGTACGGTGTTTGGTGCTGTTGTGTTGGTTCTAGTAACTTATGTGGTACGGTGTTTGATGCTGTTGTGTTGGTACTAGTAACTTGTGTGGTACGGTGTTTGGTGCTGTTGTGTTGGTTCTAGTAACTTGTGTGGTACGGTGTTTGGTGCTGTTGTGTTGGTTCTAGTAACTTATGTGGTACGGTGTTTGGTGCTGTTGTGTTGGTTCTAGTATCTTGTGTGGTACGGTGTTTGATGCTGTTGTGTTGGTTCTAGTAACTTGTGTGGTACGGTGTTTGATGCTGTTGTGTTGGTACTAGTAACTTGTGTGGTACGGTGTTTGGTGCTGTTGTGTTGGTTCTAGTAACTTGTGTGGTATGGTGTTTGATGCTGTTGTGTTGGTACTAGTAACTTGTGTGGTACGGTGTTTGGTGCTGTTGTGTTGGTTCTAGTAACTTGTGTGGTACGGTGTTTGATGCTGTTGTGTTGGTTCTAGTAACTTGTGTGGTACGGTGTTTGATGCTGTCGTGTTGGTTCTAGTAACTTGTGTTGGTTCTAGTAACTTGTGTGGTACGGTGTTTGATGCTGTTGTGTTGGTTCTAGTAACTTGTGTGGTACGGTGTTTGATGCTGTTGTGTTGGTTCTAGTAACTTGTGTGGTACGGTGTTTGATGCTGTTGTGTTGGTTCTAGTAACTTGTGTGGTATGGTGTTTGATGCTGTTGTGTTGGTTCTAGTAACTTGTGTGGTACGGTGTTTGATGCTGTTGTGTTGGTTCTAGTAACTTGTGTGGTATGGTGTTTGATGCTGTTGTGTTGGTTCTAGTAACTTGTGTGGTACGGTGTTTGATGCTGTTGTGTTGGTTCTAGTAACTTGTGTGGTACGGCGTTTGATGCTGTTATGTTGGTTCTAGTAACTTGTGTGGTATGGTGTTTGATGCTGTTGTGTTGGTTCTAGTAACTTGTGTGGTACGGTGTTTGATGCTGTTGTGTTGGTTCTAGTAACTTGTGTGGTACGGTGTTTGATGCTGTCGTGTTGGTTCTAGTAACTTGTGTTGGTTCTAGTAACTTGTGTGGTACGGTGTTTGATGCTGTTGTGTTGGTTCTAGTAACTTGTGTGGTACGGTGTTTGATGCTGTTGTGTTGGTTCTAGTAACTTGTGTGGTACGGTGTGCCACTCTAACTTCTGGTTGGAGCTGAACTACCTGGAGGTGGCCAGGGCAGCCCAGTCCTGCTCAGCCCACTTCACAGCCCTGCTCTACTCTGAGATCTACGTCGACAAGATCAAGACTAACATGGAGGAGAACCGCAGGTACACTACACATGATGGGAGATACTGATGTCTCTTATGTCTTTCTTGTTCTGTGTTGTTCTCATCGTTCTTTACCTCTGCTTACAGAAATCCGGCCAGAGTGTCGCGCAGAATCACATTTGATGAGAGCAGTCAGAACTTCACCATCTCCAGTCTGACAGAGGAGAGTGTGAAAGACACTGGTATCAGTCTACAGGTAGAGTTGATTTTGCAATTAACCTTTAGTGTTGTTGTCTAATGCATAGCTCCGTACTATCATTTCTGTACCATGTCTTAGGACCTACTGATTGAGGTGTATCGTAGTATTGGGGAGCCAGACAGTCTGTATGGGTGTGAAGGTGGGAAGATGACCAGCGCTCTCACCAGGTGAACTTTGTTATCCTATTTTTGGTCTATCTTGGATATTCAAAGTTTTGTTAGCTGAGAATTCTCTTTTTGTGTGTCTGTTTTGTAGGATTCGGACCTATGAGCATGAGGCGATGTGGGGAAAGGCTCTGACCTCCTACGACCTCCACTCCAATCTTCCTGATGGCACACGGCAAGTAGGCATTGTGGAGGTAAGCAGAAACTTGTTTGAACTCCAAATCTGTATCGTCTCTGTCTGTCTGTGTAAACCATTGTTGGGGACAGATGACAAAACCTAATGCTGCTTGTCCAATGGTCCCTCAGGGTCTGCAGAACATTGGTCTGAGCAGTATCCTGGCCACCTACCTGCGGGGTCTGGAGAGTGAGGGGGTGGAGTGGGGGGCGGAGCTAAGGGAGCTAAGGTTTCAGGCCGCCTGGAGGAACATGCAGTGGGACTGTGACCTATCAGAGAGGTAAGTGGAAAGGGCCTCGGGTTGTGACTTATCAGACAGGTGAGTGAGAGGGGCCTCAGGACTGTGGCCCATAGGAAAGGTGAGTGGGAGGGGCCTCTGGAAGACAAGGGGTATGAAAGTAAGGGTTCCTGAGGTGGTATTTTAGAAGGTGAAGAAAATATTGCTAAATGGATTGACATGTGCCCTTGGTGTCTTGCCTTCTTGCTTGTTTCAGGAATGAGAAATTGAACCCTGGCTTCAACGAGTCAGTGTTCTGCTCCTTGCAGGCTTTGAGAGACAAAGAGTTTTCCACATTCGACCAAACTCTTAAATATGCCAGGTAAAACAAGGTTTCCCTCATGGAAATCAACTATCTCTCAGCCATCAAAATATCACCACACAAACAACTATACTCATTGAAATGAATTGTGTGTGGCATCAGGGGCAATGAGGTGGAGGAACTGTGCAAAGGCAGTCTGGAGGCAGTGTCCTCTCTCTACCCTGCTCTACGGAACCTCCAGAGGATCAGTGAGCTGGAGAGCATCCGACAACTTTTCTCCAAGTATGATCTTCCTTCCCAGCATGTCAACATCGCTAATTTCAAATATCTATACAGTATAGAAAGTGTATTTTATATTTGATTTGAAACCCACTGTGTCTCATACCTCAACACAATGCACATCCACAAACCTAGAGATTTTGTATTTTTTATACATGTTTTATTTGCACACAATAAAAAAATACTAAACACTATGATGGTTTAAAAGGTAAACAAAAAGAACATGGGAGACTGTTACGGAGGAGTGTAAATGCTTTTTTTTAGGGTGCGTCATGTTGTATTGTATTGTTGTATGCTTTAATGATGTAATGTATTGATTGTTGCTGCCTTCTTGGCCAGGTCTACCTTAAAAATAGTCTCTCGGTCTCAATGGGCTTTTCCTGGTTAAATAAAGGTTCAATTAAAAACCCCAGGGGGACTTGTAGGCTCCTCCCTCTTTCAAATATTATACAAAAAACATACAAAAAACACGATCAGATTTTTTATAGAGTGCAGGGTTTTGATACTTCAATCTATTAGGTAATACAAGTCATGTAAGTTATATTTCCCCTGGCCTGTGGCAGGCCCCTGACCGACGTAGGCCTGGCCGAGGTGTGTTCCCATTGGCAGCAGCACTCCCAGCTGCTGGTGGACAGTGACTTTACGCTGGTGGAGCCCATCCTGGCCCTGCGCTCCGTGGCCCAGGAGACCCTAATCTCCCAGGAGAGAGACCCTGAAAAGAACAAGTACCTCAGCACTGTCCTCACCTCCCACCTCATGGAGCTCTGCCAACTGGCCCGCGCCGCAGGAAACACACAGGTAGACTAGAGCTCAGCGCTCACCGTGGGGGTGTTTCATACGTGTATAGGGTTTATATAGTGTGTTCCACATGTATAGTGTGTCTACTCTATACGTAATAGGAGGAGAATGAGTGCACATGTTTTTTATGGTCTGGATTCACTCAGCACTCCTGACCCATTTACCAGTATGTTCTCTTAAATATTGCAGCACAACATGCATTTGCATTGGTCTCTATGTGAGTGACTATATTGGTCTCTATGTGTGAGTGACTATATTGGTCTCTATGTGTGAGTGACTATATTGGTCTCTATGTGTGAGTGACTATATTGGTCTCTATGTGTGAGTGACTATATAGTGCACCCCTGTGCCCGTCTCACCGCTCTGCCCTTTTCACCCCTGTGCCGTCCTCACCCCTCCCCAGCTGGCAGAGCGGGCGGTTTTCCAGATGAAGCAGCATGGCGGAGGAGGGAGGCGGGGCTCCACAGCGTCGTCATGGCAGCTGGAGGAGGCCCAGGTGTTTTGGGCGAAGGGAGAGCAGGGTCTTGCTCTGGGGCTACTGAGACAGATGATCCACACTCTGGAGGAGCAGGTCAGTGGGAGTCAGTCTAGATGTTAACTTCTTATGGCTGAGATCGTGTTAACGGGATCGATATGATAAGAGCGTCTGCTAAATGACTTAAATGTAAATGTAAATATGACAGCAGCCAGTGAAAGTGCAGGGCTCCAAATTCAAACAACAGAAATTTCATAATGAAAATTCCTCAAACATACAAGTATTTTACATCATTTTAAAGATAAACTTGTTAATCGCACCACAGTGTCCGATTTCAAAAAGGCTTTACGACGAAAGCACACCATCTGAGTATGTTAGGTCAGTACCTTGTCACAGAAAAACACAGCCATTTTTTCAGCCAAAGAGAGGAGTCACAAAAAGCAGAAATAGAGATAAAATGAATCATTAACCTTTGATGATCTTCATCAGATGACACTCATAGGACTTCATGTTACACAATACATGTATGTTTTGTTCGATAAAGTTCATATTTATATCCAAAAATCTCAGTTTACATTGGAGCGTTACGTTCAGTAATGTTTTGCTTCCAAAAACATCCGGTGATTTTGCAGAGAGCCACATCAATTTACAGAAATACTCATAATAAACATTGATAAAAGATACAAGTGGTATGCATGGAACTTTAGATAAACTTCTCCTTAATGCAACCGCTGTGTCAGATTTCAAAAAAGCTTTACCGAAAAAGCACACCATGCTATAATCTGAGTACAGCGCTCAGAGACCAAAACAAGCCATACAGATATCCCCCATGTTGTGGAGTCAACAGAAGTCATAAATAGCATTATAAATATTCACTTAGCTTTGATGATCTTCATCAGAATGCACTCCCAGGAATCCCAGTTCCACATTAAATGTTTGTTTTGTTCGATAAAGTACATAATTTATGTCCAAATACCTCCTTTTTGTTCGCGCCTTTAGTTCACATATCTAAATTCACGACGTGCAGGCCAGACAAAAAGTTTTTAAAATTCCATTACAGTTCGTAGAAACATGACAAAAGATGTATAGAATCAATCTGTAGGATGTTTTTAACATAAATCTTCAATAATGTTTCAACCGGAGAATTCCTTTGTCTTTAGAAATGCAATGGAACGCAGCTACCTCTCACGGGAGCGTGCCTGACTGAGCTCATGGCCTTCTGGCAGACCTCTTACTCAATCAGCTCTTATTCTCTCCTCCTTCACAGTAGAAGCCTGAAACAAGGTTCTAAAGACTATTGACATCTAGTGGAAGCCATATGAATTGCAATCGGACCAAATTTACAATATCTTGGTTTGGGAAAGAGTTGAAAAACTACAAACCTCAGATTTCCCACTTCCTGGTTGTTGTTTTTTCTCAGGTTTTTGCTTGCCACATAAGTTCTGTTATACTCACAGACATCATTCTAACCGTTTTAGAAAGAGTGTTTTCTACCCAAATATACTAATAATATGCATATCTTATTCTGGGCCTGAGTAGCAGGCAGTTTACTCTAGCAGGCAGTTTAAGCTAGAGCTTAATTTTGTTCCTCTGTCTTGGCCAGGTTAACGTTAACCCTGCCCTGGTGCCGGTGTTCACGGAGTGCCTGAGGCTGTGTGGGAACTGGCTGGCAGAGACGTGCCTGGAGAGCCCTGGGGTCATCCTGGAGAAGTACCTGGAGAGGGTAAAACTAAGGCCCATATAATATAATCCACTCCTTGGGCACAGTTGATCTATAGTGTGTGACTGTCTGGGTCTGTGTGTGTGTGATTGTCTGTGTGTTTGACCTCCTGTAGGCAGTGGTTGTGATCGAGGGCCATGCGATAGGTTCAGACACCAAGCTGCAGAGCCAGAGGACGCAGGCCTTCCTGTCCCTGGCCAGGTTCTCAGATGCCCAGTACCAGGGCATTGATAACTACATGAAGTCATCTGAGTTTGAGAACAAACAGGCTCTGCTGGAGAAGGCCAAGGAGGAGGTGGACTTGATGAGGGAGCGCAAGGTCAGCACCAACAGGTCAGACACGAACTCACAGCAGATGAGAACACTGTTAATCTGTTGCGACGAGCCATCCCGGATCCGGGATCGTGAATACAGCCTCAAGCTCATTACCATAACACAACGTTAACTATTCATGAAAATCGCAAATTAAATTAAATCAATATGCTAGCTCTCAAGCTTAGATTTTTGTTAACAACACTGTCCTCTCAGATTTTCAAAATATGCTTCTCAACCATAGCAAAACAAGCATTTGTGTAACAGTATTGATAGCTAGCGTAGCATTTAGCGTAGCATTTAGCATTAGCATTCAGCAGGCAACATTTTCACAAAAACCAGAAAAACATTCAAATAAAATCATTTACCTTTGAAGAACTTCAGATGTTTTCAATGAGGAGACTCTCAGTTAGATAGCAAATGTTCAGTTTTTACAAAAATATTATTTGTTTAGGACAAATCGCTCCGTTTTCTGCGTCACGTTTAGCTACGAAAAAACCTGTATCCAGGATTGTGTAAATCTATCCGCAAGCTCATTAGCATAACGCAACGTTAACTATTCATGAAAATCGCAAATGAAATGAAATAAATCTATTTGCTCTCAAGCTTAGCCTTTTGTTAACAACACTGTCATCTCACATTTTCAAAAATATGCTTCTCAACCATAGCAAAACAAGCATTTGTGTAACAGTATTGATAGCCTAGCATAGGATTATGCCTGACATTCAGCAAGCAACATTTTCACAAAAAAACAGAAAAACATTCAAATAAAATCATTTACCTTTGAAGAACTTCGGATGTTTTCAATGAGGAGACTCTCAGTTAGATAGCAAATGTTCAGTTTTTACAAAAAGATTATTTGTGTTGACAAATCGCTCCGTTTTCTCCATCACGTTTGGATAAGAAAAAAAACGAAAATTAAGTCATTAAAACGCGAACTTTTTTCCAAATGAACTCCATAATATTGACAGAAACATGGCAAACCGATGTTTAGAATCAATCCTCAAGGTGTTTTTCACATATCTATCGACGATAAATCCATCGTGGCAGTTGACTTTCTCTTCTGAAGAAATGGAACGGCGCATGGACCTAAAGATTACGCAATAATTTCGACACAGGACACCGGGCGGACCCCTGGTAAATGTAGTCTCTTATGGTCAATCTTCCAATGATATGCCTACAAATACGTCACAATGCTGCAGACACCTTGGAGAAACGACACAAAGGGCAGGCACATTCCTGGTGCATTCACAGCCATATAAGGAGACATTGGAACATAGCGCCTTCAGAATCTGGGGCATTTCCTGTATGAAACTTCATCTTGGTTTCGCCTGTAGCATTAGTTCTGGGGCACTCACAGATAATATCTTTGCAGTTTTGGAGATGTCAGAGTTTTGTCTTTCCAAAGCTGTCAATTACATGCATAGTCGAGCATCTTTTCATGACAAAATATCTTGTTTAAAACGGGAACGTTTTTTATCCAAAAATTAAAAGAGCGCCCCCTATCTCGAAGAAGTTAACCTTGTGTGGTTTTGAATCCGCTTGTTTTATGCAGGTTCTACACCGGCTGAGTGTAGGTGACAGAGGGCTGAAAGAGAGTTGGCCTCCAGGCTGTTGTGACGATTTTATTTTCCACTGTCCTCTCTGCTCAATACCTACTGTGTGTGTGTGTGTGTGTGTATGATATTCCAACTCCCTCTCCCTGTCTCTCCCAGGTACACAGTGAAGGTGCAGAGGGAGTTGGAGCTGGATGAGAGGGCTCTGTCCAACCTGCAGGCTGACAGAAGGAGGTTCCTGTGTAAGGCTGTGGAGAACTACATCCATTGTCTTGAGCAGGGCGAGGAGCACGACACCTGGGTGTTCCGCCTGGCCTCACTGTGGCTGGAGAACGCTGACGTCAAGACAGTCAATGACATGATGAAGGTGAGTTAGTGATATCACACTAACTAATATCACCAAACACTCACTACATTTATACAATATTGTTTGTTGCACTATTTGATTAGTCTGGTCTCCATTCCAAACTGAAATCTCTCTGTTTGGATCCCAGGCTACCTGGCATTAGTGTGTCTTCCCATTCAGATGAGAGAAACTACAATTTGTTTGACTATTTCTTGTGCTTCAGGGAGGTGTGAACAGGATCCCGTCCTATAAGTTTCTGCCTCTCATGTACCAGTTGGCTGCCCGCATGGGGACCAAAATGTCTGCTACAGTGGCAGAGGATGTGGGCTTCTATGGTGTTCTCAATGAGGTGAGACTTCAATATGTTTCAATAGGCAACAGAAGTCTGTTTGAACTATAGAGTTGTCTTCCTCAGCTTAGCATGTTTCCATCTATCCATCCATCCATCTGTCCATCCATCCATCCATCCATCCATCCAACACAGCTGATCTGCCTGTCGTGTCTGGAGCACCCTCACCACACCCTCTTCATCATCCTGGCTCTGGTCAACGCTAACAAGGACGAGAGCTTCTCCCGCAGCCGCCTGTCCAAGAGCACCCCGCGCCATTCCTCCCAACTGGACCTGGTAAGCCCAACACCTCTCTAAACACTGCCAATAAAAGAAATAGGGAACTGGGTCTCTTTACTGTGTGCATGACCTGTTACTGTCTTCCTTGGAATTCTCTTAGGAACTGAGTTTGTTTTTAGTGTGTGTCGCGTGAGAATGAAGGAAAGTTGTGATGTCTTGTAGGAGCGGTCTGAGGTGGCCCAGGGGATAATGAAGAAGATCAGGAAGAAGAGAGCCCAGATGATCAGAGGCATAGAGGTCCTCTGTGATGCCTACATCACTCTGGCCTACATGGACGCCAGTCGACACAAGACAGAGAAAAGTGAGTGACAATGGCACACTCCTTACAGCACTGAACACAGCATGTCACCCTGTGTCCCACTGCTGACTTGCCTCTGAAGCAGGGTTGGTCCTGGTCACTCCCTGAATGGGAGACCTGATGCTGCTGGAAGTGGTGTTGGAGGGCCAGTAGGAGGCACTATTTCCTCTGGTATAAAAATAAAATCCCAGGGCAGTGATTGGGGACATTGCCCTCTGTAGTTTGGATGAGACATTAAACGGGTGTCCTGACTATGTGGCCATTAAAAGATTCCATGGCACTTATCGTAAGAGTATGGGTGTTAACCCCGGTGTCCTGGCCCTCATACCGTCATGGAGTTTCTAATCATTCCCTGCTTCCAATTGGATCATTCATCCCCCTCCTCTCCCCTGTAACTATTCCCCAGGTCGTTGCTGTAAATGAGAATATTTTCTCAGTCAACTTACCTAAATAAAATAAAGAAACACAACCACCTTCATGAATGACTACCTAGTTTTTACCACATGCTAATATGTTTGTGAAGTTACTGTACCTTGTGTTCCTCTGTAGAAGCCATCCTCATCCCCTCTGACCAGCCCATCATGCAGATAAAGAACCTAGATGATGTCATCATTCCTACAATGGAGATCAAGGTAGAGAATGGGTTTGATCATCTGTGGATCCCTCACTAGTCTATCACCTGACGTAAGGGGATTTTTGTTATGCAATAGGATGTTTTGCAGCCAGTTTGTATAGTATTTGCACTGTAATGTATATTTATATGTATATACCATGTCACACCCATGGCGTGCTTTGAAAAGGGATGTATGTAAGAAGGACTTGTGTCCATATTGGTCTCTGTGTTAACAGGTGGACCCCTCGGGTAAATATGACAACCTGGTGACCATCAAGTCCTTCAAGCCTCACTTTCACCTGGCCGGAGGGGTCAACCTGCCCAAGATCATTGACTGTGTGGGATCAGACGGGAAGATCAGACGACAACTGGTCAAGGTGAGATGAACTGTGAACCATAGATTTATATCGCTGTTCCCCTTGCAAGTCATTGTGTGAGTAAACTGTGTGTTCAATGTAATTCAAAGCATTTCCTGACCCTTTGAAGGGAAATCCACTGCCTTGTGTACCTAAGCCATGTGAAAGACAATAGAGGACTTGAGGTTCGGTTGTGGGTTCAGTTATTGTCCATGTTGGCCTGAGGGTAATTATTGATCCCCTATGTTTCTAGTCTAACAAAATAAACACTATCCAGTGCTTTGTTCTTCATGAGTGCGTTCTTTAGGGAACTGTTCACTTTTTGTTTATTTGCTGGAAAACGTGTCACTCCCAGTCTAATAAATGCACAGTTAAGATGTTGGAGTTTCATGATGAAATAACAGATTAGCTCATGGAAAATGCCAAGAAGGAATCAGTCTTGAATATCTTACCTGATGGCCCTGAAAAAAAAGGATTTGGTATATTAGACTGTTTTCTGATGTTCTTTTTTTTGGTAAATTCACTCAACATAGCATGTGGCAGTGCACCCATCACACAAACCCTATAGAGAATTGGTCAGTTCCGGTGTAGTGTTTTATTTTGATATTATGTAGTTTGTTACCCCCTGTGACCTTTGCCCCTCTGTATCCTCAGGGCCAGGATGACCTGCGGCAGGATGCTGTAATGCAGCAGGTGTTTCACATGTGTTCTATGCTGCTGCAGCGCAACACTGAGACACGCAAGAGGAAACTTAACATCAGACGCTACAAGGTCAGTCACTGCCCCAGTCTCACAGCTCAACTTATTTAAAAACATTTGCCGGTACTGTAAATTGCTCTGTAGAAGAGTTTCTGTTTTGGGAGGGGGGTACGTTTTTTAAATACAAATAAATAAATCTACTTGCACAATAGACAACTTAACATTTCACAGACATAGATCCACAAGAGATGATCTTCTGTTAAATGACTTAGTTGGCTCTTTCTCATCATATCATTGTTATGTTATATGTATAAAAAAAACGAATGTGACACAAATATTGTTAAGGAGCTGTTATCCATTTTGGTGGATGGGAGTGATTGAGGCCCCTGTCTCTGCCCCCAGGTGGTGCCCTTCTCCCAGCGTAGTGGGGTTCTAGAGTGGTGCTCGGGGACCGTCCCTATAGGGGATTTCCTCATAGACCCCCAAAAGGGCGCTCACACACGCTTCTGCCCCCAAGACTGGACCAGCATAACCTGCCGGAAAAAGATGATGGTGAGTCTCACTTTGACTCATTTATTCTTAGTCCCTTGATAGCTGAATTGTGTAGTACTGTACTGTAATGTCGTAGTAACATATTGTTTTTACTGTAGGAGTCTCAGAGGCTTGGTTCCGGTGGGAAGACCCAGGCTTTCAGTGAGGTGTGTCAGAACTTCCGGCCTGTCTTCCGGTACTTCTGCATGGAGCGATTCCTGGACCCGGCAGTGTGGCTGGAAAAACGGCTGGCCTACACTCGCAGTGTGGCCACTTCCTCCATCGGTACAAACACCATCACCTCTGCTCTCCACAATACAATAATTATCATACCTACACAATTTTATTTGGCTATTCATCTGATTCCTTTGTTTCTGTGTTTGTTCTCCTCAGTGGGCTACATTGTTGGACTGGGGGATAGGCACATTCAGAACATCCTTATAGACGAACAGACAGCTGAACTGGTGCATATTGATTTGGGTAAGGAGGATACTCCAAATAGCTGTGTCTGAGTTAACATTTGAGGAACGTGTCTTGAGAACATTTTGGGTTAGGTATTTGGTGTAATGCGTTTATCTCTCTTCAGGTGTAGCGTTTGAACAGGGCAAGATTCTCCCAACTCCTGAGACTGTTCCCTTCAGGCTATCCAGAGATATTGTGGATGGGATGGGCATAACGGGGGTGGAGGGCGTTTTCAGAAGGTGAGCAGACAACGAGTCCCAATCCCAATGGAGATAGATCTGGATGGATTTTATTCAAGCTAATTTTTTAAAAACAGGATATAATTTTTACTGTGTTCATCTCTACCATTCAGATGCTGTGAGAAGACCATGGAGGTCATGAGGAGTTCTCAAGAGGCCTTGCTGACTATTGTAGAGGTATAAACACAAACATATACACACGCACAAATACTGTTCACATTCACTCAATGTCTGTATGTGAGCTTGGAGTGTATGTTCATTACATGTTTATGTGATAACTCCTGCTGTTCCTTTGCCCTGTGGTGTAGGTACTGCTGTACGACCCTCTGTTTGACTGGACCATGAACCCTCTCAAGGCCTTCTACCTGCAGCAGCAGCATGATGAGCAGGCTGAGCTCCAGTCCACGCTCAACTCTACACTGGGGGGAGACATCTTGGAGGCCCACCGCAAGTCCAGGTACTCTTCAGTACTATAAACCCCTTACATCAGGGGTCTCTGCCTACTAGTATACCATCAAGTGGAATCATATGCCTGAGGAGAGTACACTCTCAGTCCTGATGTTACTCACCAAACCCTCCACATGCCTTTGAACAATCAAATGAAACTTTACTTGTCACATGCGCTGAGTACAACAGGTGTAGTAGACCTTAGTGTCATACTTACTTACAAGCCCTTAACTAACAATGCAGTTCAAGAAAGAGTTAAGAAAATATTTACCGTAAAAACGAATAAAAAGTAACACAATAAAATAACAATAACGAGGCTATATACAGGTGGTACCTGTACAGAGTCAATGTGTGGGGATACAGGTTAGTCGAGGTAATTTGTACATGTAGGTAGGGGTAAAGTGACTATCTGGGGACCCATGCCAAATCTTTTCAGTCTCCTGAGGGGGAAAAGATGTTTTCGTGCCCTCTTCATGACTGTCTTGGTGTGTTTGGACCATGATAGTTCATTGGTGATGTGGACACACTCTCGACCCGCTCCAGTACAGCCCCGTCGATGTTAATGGGGACCTGTTTGGCCTTCCTTTTCCTGTAGTCCACAATCAGCTCCTTTGTCTGGCTCACAGTGAGGGAGAGGTTGTTGTCCTGGCACCACACTGCCAGGTCACTGACCTCCTCCCTATAGGCGGTCACATTGTTGTCGGTAATCAGGCCTACCACTGTTTTGTCGTCAGCAAACTTAAGGATGGTGTTGGAGTCATGTTTGGCCACGCAGTCGTGGGTGAACAAGGGAGTACAGGAGGGGACTAATCACACACCCCTGACGAGCCCCAGTGTTGAGGATCAGCGTGGCAGGATCCAGTTGCAGAGGGAGGTGTTTAGTCCCAGAGTCCTTTGCTTAGTGGTTCTAGGGTATTCGGAATGATGCTGTTGATGTGAGTCATGAGCAGTATTTCAAAGCACGTCATGGCTACCGACGTGAGTGCTACGGCTGGTTACCTTGGCTTCCTTGGGCACAGGGACTATGGTGGTGTGCTTGAAACATGTAGGTATTACAGACTCTGTCAATGATAGGTTAAAAATGTCAGTAAAGACTTGCCAGTTGGTCAATGCATGCTTTGAGTACACGCCCTGGTAATCCGTCTGGCCTGCGGCTTTGTGAATGTTGACCTGTTTAAAGGTCTTACTCACATCGGCAACTGAGAGCGTTATTACACAGTTGTCCGGTGTTGGCTGGTGAACTCATGCATGCTTCAGTGTTGCTTGCCTCAAAGCGATCATAGAAGGCATTTAGCTCGTCTGGTAGGCTCGCGTCACTTGGCAGCTCGTGGCTGGGTTTCCCTTTTGTAATCCGTAATAGTTTCTAAGCCCTGTAACATCTGACGAGCGTTAGAGCCGGTGTAGTAGGATTCAATCTTAATCCTGTATTGATGCTTTGCCTGTTTGATGGTTCGTCTGAGGACGTAGCGGGATTTCTTATAAACATCCGGATTAGTATCCCACTCCTTGAATGCGGCAGCTCTAGCCTTTAGCTCGATACGGATGTTGCCTGTAATCCATGGCTTCTGTTGGGATATGTACGTACGGTCACTGTGGGGACGACGTCGTCAATGCACTTATTGATGAAGCCGATGACTGAGGTGGTATACTCCTCAATGTCATTGGATGAATCCTGGACATTCCATTCTGTGCTAGCAAAACAGTCCTGTAGCATAGCATCTGCGTCATCTGACCACTTGCCTGCATTGAAGTCCCCTGTCACAAGCATTTTCTTGTTTGTTTATGGCCTTATACAGCTGGTTGAGTGTGGTCTTAGTGCCAGCATCCGTTTGTGGTGGTAAATAGACGGCTACGAATAATATAGATGAGAACTCTCTTGGTAGATAGTAATGTCTACAGCTTATCATAATGTACTCTACTCTACCTCAGGCGAGCAATACCTTTACTTCTTTAATATTAGACATCGCGCACCAGCTGTTAATGACAAATGGACACACACTGCCGCCCCTCGTCTTACCAGACGCAGCTTCTCTGTTCTGCCGATGCATGGAAAATCCCGCCAGCTCTATATTATCCATGTCATCGTTCAGCCACGACTCTGTGAAACATAAGATATTGCAGTTTTTAATGTCCCGTTGGTAGGATAGTCTTGCTCGTATATCATCCATTTTTTCCCCCAATGACTGCACGTTGGCCAATAGAAGGCAGCCCGATCTCCGTCCCCTTTTTCTCTGTCTTTTCTTCACACAAATGACAGGGATTTGGGCCCGTTCCAGAGAAAGCAGTATATCCTTCGCGTTGGACTCGTTAAAGAAAATCATGTGGCAAGGCTTGGTGTTGGTCATTTACATTTGTGCTATAAACATTTTTAACGAATCTCATATATTGGCTGCACAATATGCTGTCTCTTCTCTCTCAGCAGTGATAGCCAGAGCTTCAACAAGGTGGCGGAGCGCGTGCTGCTGCGGCTGCAGGAGAAGCTGAAGGGGGTGGAGGATGGCAGGGTGCTCAGTGTAGGAGGGCAGGTCAACCTCCTCATCCAGCAGGCCATGGACCCTAACAATCTCAGCCGCCTCTTCCCCGGCTGGCAGGCCTGGGTCTAGGTCTAACATACTGGGAGAAACCAGGGGGCCTGGGTCAATCTTAGTCCGCTTTCTACAAAATACTATGTATGAATAATGAATGTTTATGCTTTGACATACTTGATGCACCATGTGCTTCCTTATCAATCACAGATGATATTTTAGCTTTCTGCACTCAATAGACTGTAATCAATTATTAGGTATCTAATGCAAGATGTAAATGACTTGTTTTCTTGTGTTGCTCTGAATTCTTTGTATCAAGTGTCAAATTATATATAAATTCAAATTTTTTGGGTCACTTGAAGTGAAAAATGGTTGTTCTTGAATATGTTCATTGTACCATTGGATGGTAAATAGCTGACATGTAAGATAATAAAGAGAATTTATTCAGGAGATCAGGAGATTTAATTGACTCGGGAGATCCCCTCCTCTCAAACCATCTGCGGAGGAACTACCCCAGTTTGTACATGAACTGGGCCCTGCACCTCCCCCTGATAGCACTGCCTCTACCTTGTTACCAGTATACATTTGGTCCTCTTCCTGTCAGACTAATGTGGTATTGTAATTAAGCAACAAACAAAAAAAATTACAACTTTTTTTAGTAGTCTTTGATGTTATGTTGAAGAAGAATGTAGAGGAATTTGTCCATATACCTTAACCTGTTTCAGCTGTGAGGGACAGGCGCATCAAGTACTTAATGACCACGGTCATCAGTGTTCTCCTCCTATTGGTTGCTGGGATCTTGCTTGGATACTACTGTAAGTAATAGTGTTTTCCCTCATTTGGTCTCTTCCCTAAAACACACACTATATACACTATATATACAAAGGTATGTGGACACCCCTTCAAATTAGTAGATTCGCCTATTTCAGCCACACCCGTTGCTGACAGGTATATAAAATCGGGCACACAGCCCCAGTAGAATGGCCTTACTGAATAGCTCAGTGACTTTCAGTGTGGCACCGTCATAGGATGCCACCTTTCCAGTGGTATAAAATACTTCAGTTAAAATACTTTAAAGTATTTAATTTAAATACTTTTAGTACTTAATTTGTTTTTGGGGGGGGTCTGTACTTTACTATGTATATTTTTGACTACTTTTACTTAACTACATTCCTAAAGAGAATGTATTTTTTACTCCATACATTTTGCCTGACGCATAAAAGCACTCGTTACATTTCAAATGGTTAGCAGGACAGGAAGACGGTCCAATTCACACAAATCAAGACAACATCCCTGGTCCTCCCTACTGCCTCTTATCCTGCAGACTCACTAAACACGAATGCTTTGTAAATAATGTCTGAGTTTTGGAGTGTGCCCCTGGCTATCCGTAAGTTTTTTTTTAAAACAAGGAAATCGTGCTGTGTTTTGTTGAACATAAGGAATGTTAAATTACTTTTACTTTTGATTCTTAATTATATTTTAGCAATTACATTTAATTTTGATACAGATTTAAATCCAGAAACTTTTACTCAAGCAGTATTTTTACTGGGTGACTTTTACTTTTACTTGAGTCATTTTCTATTAAGGTTTCTTTACGTTTACTCAAGTATGACAATTGTGTACTTTTTCCACCACTGCACCTTTCCAATAAGTCAGTTCAACACATTTCTGCCCTGCTAGAGGTGCCCCGGTCAACTGTGTGTGCCGTTATTGTGAAGTGGAAATGTCGAGGAGCAACAACGGCTCAGCCTCGAAGTGGTAGGCCACACAATCTAACAGAACGGGACCGCCGAGTGCTGAAGCACGTAAACATCGTCTGTCCTTGGTTGCAACACTCACTACCGTGTTCCAAAGTGTCTCTGGAAGGAACTTCAGCAGAACAACTGTTCGTCGGGAGCTTCATGAAATGGTTTTCCATGGCCGAGAAGCCGCACACAAGCATAAAATCACCATGCGCAATGCCAAGCGTCGGGCAGTGGTGTAAAGCTTGCAGCCATTGGACTCTGGAGCAGTGGAAACTAGTTCTCTGGAGTGATGAATCACACTTAACCATCTGGCAGTCCGACTGGCAAATCTGGGTTTGGCGGATGCCAGGAGAACGCTACTTGCCCCAATGCATAGTGCCAACTGTAACATTTGGTGGAGGAGGAATAATGGTTTGGGCTAGGCCCCTTAGTTGTGAAGGGAAATCTTAACGCCAACAGCATATAATGAAAATGTAGATGATTCTGAGCTTCCAACTTTGTGGCAACAGTTTGTGGAAGGCCCTTTCCTGTTTCAGCATGGTAATGCCCCCGTGCACAAAACGAGGTCCATACAGAAATTATTTGTCGATTAGTGTCGAAGAACTTGACTGGTCTGCACAGAGCCCTGACCTCAACCCATCAAACACCTTTGGGATGAATTGGAATGCAGGCTGAACTAGGCCTTATCGCCCAACATCAGTGTCCGACCTCACTAATGTTCCAACATTTAGGGGAAAGCCTTCCCAGAAGAGTGGAGGCTGTTATAGCAGCAAAGGGGGGACCAATGCCATATTAATGCCCATGATTTTGGAATGAGATGTTCAACGAGCATGTGTCCACATACCTTTGGTCATGTAGTGTAGGTGCACTTCATTCACATCAATTTGATGAATTAACTTGTCACCTTCTGACCATCCTTAACCTCACCCTTCATTGTCCTCCATCTGTGCGCGTGGGGTTGCATGTGGCGATGGTCGCTGTGTCAGGCAGTCTCAGTGGTGTGATGGGGTAAGAGACTGTCCAGCAGGGCAGGATGAAGCTCAGTGTTGTAAGAATCCATTTTTACATTACATTTTGGTAATTTAGAAGATGTTCCAATCCAGAACACTTTACAGTCAGTGCATTACCCTCAAGGTTTATTACAGTCAGTGCATTACCCTCCGTTAGTGTTTGTGCAAGAAAGGCAAGTACAACAGTAAGTGTGAGGTTATTTCATTTATTTTCGCTAGAAGGTTCAAACGAGGTACTCTTTTGAAGATAGGTTTTCGGATGCTTTACCTTTACCCATTCAGACCTCTTGTCATCTGCCCTGACAAAGACCTGGCTGGGACATTTTACTGTACAGGTACTGTGTGTCTACTTCTGTTTGTTTTTGCTCTTTTACTTAACATTGTGTGTTGTGCTATTTGTTTTTCTACAGTGAGGCTGTGTGGCTCCAGTTTTCTTCTGCAAGCCTATTTGTCTGACATTGGATCGTGGAGGACAGTGCGCTCAGATGGATGGGCTGATCACCATGGGAAGGCATACTGTATCTAGATTCAGATTGAGATTTATTTTGTTTTTATATTTATGCCCATTGGTATAGTTTAGAGAATGTAATCTTCCCCATATGCATTGTGAGATAGTCAAGCAAGCGTAAACGTGAATGTAAAACAGTGAGCATGTGTTATGGTCATTTATTTCATTTGTTTGCTATGAGTTCACAGAGACACATATGTGACAAATGCCAGTGGATTCTTAATGCTGAAGTCTGGCTCAAGCCCTGACACACCCATAATGCAACAGCTTGCGAGCACATCAGTGAAAAAATGTGAGCCAATCACATTTCATATCACATTTCATATCACACCATTTCCCAACAGAAAATTAAACTCTTGATAACACCATCTGTATTTTTGTGATTCCTTTTACTCTCCTCAGTGAAACCTGTCCCAGTGTTAATGGGGTGACCCTGAAGTGCATAGGTAAGTCATTATGTAACTTTCTCAGTAATTAGGTATAGAACAACTTCATGTAAAGTGTTACCACCTGATAAACCTCTGTCTCCAGACTGTGGTACCAGAGTAGTCTCCAATTTGAGTCGTGTAGTGGGGGGCCAGGAGGCTAGTTTGGGGGCCATGGCAGGTCAGCCTCCAGGACTTTCACGTCTGCGGCAGGTTCCATCATCACCCCATACTGGATAGTGATGGCAGCACACTGCATAGTGGAGTAAGTCCATAGACATACATACTGTACACTATATTATTGAGATATACACTACCGGTCAAAAGTTTTAGAACACCCCCATTTTTCCAGTTTTTATCGCAACATAAGCAATTCAAGTCCAGTGAATAACCTGAAATGGTACAAAGGTAAGAAGTAAACTTCCAGAGGTTTCATTTTTTTAAAGAGTTTAGGTGACCAAAAACAGAAAAATAATGTACATTTCAGAGTTCTAAGAAAGGGCCTTTTTCAGGGAAAAGGTAATGGGTTAACAACATACAGCTGTTCTGGAGCAATGGAAGTAAATTAAGCCTTGAAAGTTGATGCTCACGTTTCCTACAGGTGACCCAACTTTTGTTGATTACTTACCAACCCTCTGTCTGGATAACAGCAGTGTTGGAACAGACTGTGTTACTACACACTCTTCAGCATTATTTGGACAGTATTGTACTGCAGGAAGTAGTATATTGCTATCATAATGTTGAGGAAAAATGCAATTAACAAAAGACAGACCATTATAACCCTTAAAAGTGTAGGTCTTTCCTTTAGAGAAATTGCAAAGAAAGCCAAGGTGTCAGTGTGTACAGTTTCCTACACCATCAAAAGGCACTTGGAAACTGGAGGAAATTCTGACAGGAAGAGGTCTGGCAGACCCAAAACCACAACAGAATCAGAATACAAGTTTCTGAGAGTCAACAGCTTGCGTGACAGGTGGCTCACAGGACAACAGCTTCAAGCACCTCTTAACACTGGTCGAAGTAAGCAAGTCTCAGTTTCAACTGTGAAGAGAAGACTTCGAGCTGCAGGTTTGACAGGTCGAGTGGCAGTAAGAAAGCCACTGCTAAGATGGCAAAATAAGAAGAGGCTTGCCTGGGCCACGAAGCACTGCCGGTGGACTACTGAAGACTGGAAGACGGTCTTATGGATCGATGAATCAACATTTGACGCTGGGTTTCTGTGCGCCATTCAGTAGGCGAAAGGATGGTTCCACAGTGTGTGACACCATCTGTCAAACATGGAGGAGGAATTGTGATGGTCTGGGGCTCTTTTACTGAATCCAGAGACGACGACTTGCAAAGAGTGAGTGGCACCCTGAACCAAAACCGCTACCACAGCGCCTTGCAACACCCTCTGGTGTACGCCTAGTTGGTCAGGGGTTCATCCTACAGCAAGATAATGACCCAGGACATACCTCCAGGCTATGGGGTTCATCCTACAGCAAGATAATGACCCAGGACATACCTCCAGGCTATGGGGTTCATCCTACAGCAAGATAATGACCCAGGACATGCCTCCAGGCTATGGGGTTCATCCTACAGCAAGATAATGACCAAGGACATACCTCCAGGCTATGGGGTTCATCCTACAGCAAGATAATGACCCAGGACATACCTCCAGGCTATGGGGTTCATCCTACAGCAAGATAATGACCCAGAACATACCTCCAGGCTATGGGGTTTATCCTACAGCAAGATAATGACCCAGGACATACCTCCAGGCTATGGGGTTCATCCTACAGCAAGATAATGACCCAGGACATACCTCCAGGCTATGGGGTTCATCCTACAGCAAGATAATGACCCAGGACATACCTCCAGGCTATGGGGTTCATCCTACAGCAAGACAATGACCCAGAACATACCTCCAGGCTATGGGGTTCATCCTACAGCAAGATAATGACCCAGGACATACCTCCAGGCTATGGGGTTCATCCTACAGCAAGATAATGACCCAGGACATACCTCCAGGCTATGGGGTTCATCCTACAGCAAGATAATGACCCAGAACATACCTCCAGGCTATGGGGTTCATCCTACAGCAAGATAATGACCCAGGACATACCTCCAGGCTATGGGGTTCATCCTACAGCAAGATAATGACCCAGGACATACCTCCAGGCTATGGGGTTCATCCTACAGCAAGACAATGACCCAGAACATACATCCAGGCTATGGGGTTCATCCTACAGCAAGATAATGACCCAGGACATACCTCCAGGCTATGGGGTTCATCCTACAGCAAGATAATGACCCAGGACATACCTCCAGGCTATGGGGTTCATCCTACAGCAAGATAATGACCCAGGACATACCTCCAGGCTATGGGGTTCATCCTACAGCAAGATAATGACCCAGGACATACCTCCAGGCTATGGGGTTCATCCTACAGCAAGATAATGACCCAGAACATACCTCCAGGCTATGGGGTTCATCCTACAGCAAGATAATGACCCAGGACATACCTCCAGGCTATGGGGTTCATCCTACAGCAAGATAATGACCCAGGACATACCTCCAGGCTATGGGGTTCATCCTACAGCAAGATAATGACCCAGGACATGCCTCCAGGCTATGGGGTTCATCCTACAGCAAGATAATGACCAAGGACATACCTCCAGGCTATGGGGTTCATCCTACAGCAAGATAATGACCCAGGACATACCTCCAGGCTATGGGGTTCATCCTACAGCAAGATAATGACCCAGGACATACCTCCAGGCTATGGGGTTCATCCTGACACAGGTTCAATTTTGTTAAACAAAACCATTCCATGATTAATTTTGTGTCTCCAATTGTTTATTTGTTTTATGCTTTCATTTCAGAGTACATTAAGACATTAACTGTGTGAATTTCACCCCCATTTTCAATTTTTTATTGTTCTAAAATGTTGACCTGTCGTGTATATCATTAGGTATGTCCAGCACAGTCCACTTCTGACCTGTCGTGTATATCATTGGGTATGTCCAGCACAGTCCACTTCTGACCTGTCGTGTATATCATTGGGTATGTCCAGCACAGTCCACTTCTGACCTGTCGTGTATATCATTGGGTATGTCCAGCACAGTCCACTTCTGACCTGTCGTGTATATCATTGGGTATGTCCAGCACAGTCCACTTCTGACCTGTCGTGTATATCATTGGGTATGTCCAGCACAGTCCACTTCTGACCTGTCGTGTATATCATTGGGTATGTCCAGCACAGTCCACTTCTGACCTGTCGTGTATATCATTGGGTATGTCCAGCACAGTCCACTTCTGACCTGTCGTGTATATCATTGGGTATGTCCAGCACAGTCCACTTCTGACCTGTCGTGTATATCATTGGGTATGTCCAGCACAGTCCACTTCTGACCTGTCGTGTATATCATTGGGTATGTCCAGCACAGTCCACTTCTGACCTGTCGTGTATATCATTGGGTATGTCCAGCATAGTCCACTTCTGAGCGTTTTCTTTTGAATCTGTGGCATCCTGGTTAAATTGACTAGTTCAGTTGTCTTTCATTTCAGTCACTCTTATCCTGAAGACATGCAGGATTTGGGAATCAAATATCTACACACTTCAGCCGTGGCCGTTCTTCAGTGAGCCACATTGTCACCCATGATTACAACACAGAGACTGGGAATAACAACATCGCCCTCATTAGACTCATTAAACCATTGCAGATTAATGGTAGGACTTACATTCTCTTGTTGTTCCCAGCAGACTATTTCAGCACTTCATGCAGGTAATATTTTTCTCATGGCTAAGCTCATAGCACAGACATTCTTTCCTATGCAGATCAAATAAGGCCTGTGTGTTTGCCCAATGTCGGGCTGGACTTCGCTGCTCCCCAGACATTCTGGATTTCAGGGGTTTGGCAGCAAAGTTTCTAGTGGTAAGTCGTATTTATGCAATATCATGAGAACATATATATTAGTTGAAGTAGGATGTTTACATACACCTTATCCAAATACATTTAAACTGAGTTTTTCACAATTCCTGACATTTAATCCTTGTAAGAGTTCTCTGTTTTGGGTCAGATAGGATCACCACTTTATTTTAAGAATGTGAAATGTCAGAATAATAGAGAGAATGATTTATTTCAGCTTTTATTTCTTTCATTGCATTCCCAGTGGGTCAGAAGTTTACATACACTCAATTAGTATTTGGTAGCATTGCTTCTAAATTGTTTAACTTGGGTCAAACGTTTCAGGTAGCCTTCCAGAAGCTTCCCACAATAAGTTGGGTGAAATTTGGCCCATTCCTCCTGACAGAGCTGGTGTAACTGTGTCAGGTTTGTAGGCCTCCTTGCTCACACACACATTTTCATTTCCATAGGTTTGAGGTCAGGGCTTTGTGATGGCCACTCCAATACCTTGACTTTGTTGTCCTTAAGCCATTTTGCCACAACTTTGGAAGTATGCTTGGGGTCATTGTCCATTTGGAAGACCCATTTGCGACCAAGCTTTAACATGTCTTGAGATGTTGCTTCAATATATCCACATAATTTTCCTACCTCATGATGCCATCTATTTTGTGAAGTGCACCAGTCCCTCCTGCAGCAAAGCACCCCCACAACATGATGCTACCACCCCCGTGCTTCACGGTTGGGATGGTGTTCTTCGGCTTGCAAGCCTCCCCCTTTTTCCTCCAAACACAACAATGATAATTTTGGCCAAACGGTTCTATTTTTGTTTCATCAGACCAGAGGACATTTCTCCAAAAAGTACAATCTTTGTCCACATGTGCAGTTGCAAACCGTAGTCTGGCTTTTTTATGGCGGTTTTGGAAAAGTGGCTTCTTCCTTGCTGAGTGGCCTTTCAGATTATGTCGATATAGGACTCTTTTTACTGTGGATATAGATACTTTTGTGCCTGTTACCTCCAGAATCTTCACAAGGTCCTTTGCTGTTATAGGACTCAGTATGGTGGCTGGTAGGGGACACAAGCTGGGGAGATGTCTGTGCCGAGGAACAAACCAGGCATCTATGGAAACGTTGCCTTCTTCCTAGGCTGGATATATGAAACCATTAAATCCATTGTGATTTACATGAATACACTTTTTAATAATAGGAAGTTGTAACTATGGTGTTTGGTTTTGCAGAAATAAAGATAAACTGAGAAATCACTGGTGGACAATCAGAATGAAATGGTGGAAACAGAATGAAAAGCCAGAAAGAGATGTTTGTACGTACAGTGCGTCATCAGAAATTCCGATGTTATAAACAACAAATTCAATATTTGTGCTCATTTGTATGTATTCATTAAATGACTACTTCTACATCCTGATACTGTTTCGTGTAATATATATACTGTTCAGTTTGAAAAGTCATTACGTTTATGTACCACTTTGATCACCAGATGGTGCTTGTGTTCTTGGTAGTTCCTCTTGAGCTCAAGATTAGAGAAAGTGAACCTGCATCATGGTGCCCTCTACTTGTGTAACTCTTTCTCTAGTCATACTAGTCAAGTGGATTGTTTATCCAGGTTGAAGGCTGTTGGAATAGAGGCCGGGCCTATTATCACACTGGAATGAGAGAGCCTTTACTTTAATCTGGTCAATGTAATTATATACAATCACAACTTTGGCACTGATATACAGTTAAAACACATTTTAAACAAACATGATCATGCACAACAGTTTCATATCAACACCTTTGCAAAATATTTTCTTTAACTTTTGATAGAAAAATACAGTACATCTTAAGACAATTTCTCTCCACTTTTGAAATCATCGGTAACTTTGGGTGTTGTACAATTTAGAACATTAATTAGCATAGAAACATGTGCCCTTACAAATCAGTTTTCTGTATGTGTCTACCAATGGCAAGTTTTTAAAATAATATTATACAATCACATTGACATTTCAAATATGTATAGCAGTAAAAGTACATCAATGTCGGTTACAAAATCCTATCGATTGCTTCATTCTCACTCATACACATGCAGTGATATTGATCTTCTTATTGTTTGACACTTTTGATCAGTGCAATTAAAAATGTTACAAACCATGCTAGTTCCCATATGAGGACATTGTAAACCAGAAGGGAAGTATGATATCAACCTAAGTGATTTTCTTACCCCAACATAATGTCTGAACTCCTGGTTGTGCTTTGTGAATGAAAATAAGAAACTGCTACAAAACATTCCTCCTTTTATCACAGAAGTTGACATGAAATAATGGTATTGATACCTGTGGGGAACATTCAACAAAGCATCATTTACAATATCCTATTTTGAGTTGAGGCTTCTAAGAAGTCAAAATAAACCTGACTGTTTAAGAGTTCTTGGGACCTTGTCTCTCAGCTGAGAGCAGTGTGCTTCACTACCATGTTGTAGGCAGTGGAGAATCAGCAGGTAATATGTGCAATGAGGAACTGGGCTGGCATAAGGATAGCATGATTCCTTTCTGCTACCCAACCTTCAGTCTTATAACATGTGTCTAAATTAATCAGAGGTTGATGTAAAACTGGAGTGCAAAGAACTGGTAACATCTAAGCTAAGACAAGTGTTCACTGGTCAAACGGGTTAGGTTTTTTCCCCCCATGATATGTCCAGAGAACAGTCCTATTGGTCAGTGAAGCCCCAACCCCTCCCCTTTCCCAGCCTCAGTAGAACTGGGACTGCCGGTGGCCGCTGTCGTGCCACCCGAGGCCCGCCTCAGTCACTTGATGCGGTGGCGGACCAGCGAGGACTCATCGGTGATCTCGCCGGACTGGTCTCGGTGACGACAGGACAGGAGGAGGAGCAGGATGAGGAGTACCACAGCACAGACTGCCATCAGGGCATAGGAGATGACCCAGAGAAGGGGCTCCTTCAGCAGCCCTCCAGCAGCACAGTCCGATGCCACGTCTGCAGATGAGAAGGGCCCCAAGATCTCTGACACGGCTAGCCCACCGTTCACTAGAGCGAGGGAGGGTTTGGGGTTATAATGACTGACGTATTGAGGAATGCGATATTTTGGATACGAAGGACACTTGACCAAGCAGATAAACATTTAATAGCCCAAAAAATGACATTTTCTGATGCTAGAGCCATAACCATATTGTATTGGAAGTCCAAGGCTTTATGTAAGACCCAATAATATCCTTTATGCCCTTGAGTGTCTCCAGCCCTCACCTGCACATCTGCTGACAGCGAAGCCCACCCTCTTCTCAGCCCGGTCGAAGACGACGTAGAAGCCCTCCATGACGGTTGCTCCAATCACCAGGCCGTTGGCTGACGACGAGATGCCGAAGTGGAAGCAGTCCAGCCTACCGTCCACGTCTGTGATTGGCTGGATATACAGCTGCAGGGAGGAGCCACACAGACACACTAATGTCAATCAAAGAGCTGTCAGCAAACAGATCTAAAGCTCATAACAAGATGACGGATGTTGGTTGGCGTAAGAAAACAACAAAACACACGGGGGCAAAATGTGGGACGTTTGTTGTCACCTGAGGGAGGATGGAGATTTTGAAGGACTGGCTGTTGTTGGTGGCTCTCAGGTAGATGGACAGTTTGGGGAAGAACCTCCACGGTGTCTCCCCCTTCAACCAGCAGGCCAGTTTAGTGCCACCCCAGAACCCTGAGTTGAAGTCCTGGATCTAGACCATAGAAAGACAGCGATGGATTAAGACTCCAACAAAACTACGGAGTTGTGAGAAAAAAAGTGTACTTTTACATAGATGACTACACATTTTCTCTCAGATCTGTAGACCAGAACAAAGTTGGCCATATTGGGGTGGTAAAAATACAGGCCGTGGTCATACTGTATGAAAAGGAAATAACTTGCAGTGTCCTCAGACAACCAGGTAATCCTAGAAGTCCTTTGTCATTTGATCATGGGCACAGAGGCTGACATACCAGAGATGTTTTTGAGATGGCCTCCACCACAGCATTGAACACATTCACAGGCAGCCGCAGAAGAGTGGTTCCACTGTCCACTATGGCTTTATCCTGGTTGTACTGGGAGAAGGAGAAAGAGTGAGGAGAGAGAGAGAAGATGTATAAAGAAACAGGGAGGCAGATTTTATTTTTCCTCTTCAGTTACATGGTTTCCTTTCAGAAGATCTTGATCAAACAAAAATCTGAAATGTCCACCTTGATTCCTGGAAGGCTTCAGAAACAGGATTAGCATATTGTTGTCTTTATTAACTGTTGCTTTATTTCCTCTTTCCAAACCTGCACTACAGGCTAATCCACCAAGAATGCTGACTAGAAACAGCCTTGGGCTTTAGGGCCGAGGTTAGTCTTTGTTCCTGACGTGTTGTGCAGATTGAAACATTTAGAAAACAACATGGGGCCAGTCTGTCTCATACCTCTTTGCAGTCCAGGTTTAGATTCTGGTCCCCAACCTCCAGCTTTAATACTTCCACCTGATAGTACCACTCTTCCTTTATAGGGGTGTACCACATGGACCCCGAATACAATGTTGGTTCAACCCCTCCCATGACCTGAAACAAAACTGGGTTTTCATTCACCGTACAAATGACTGATGACAATAATTGCCTGAATACTATAATAAAACTACAATGGAATGCCTTGGCACAGTTTGGTATGTCATTGCAGACAGTGATTACACCCCACCATCTCTCCCATCTGCCCCTCTCAGAGGCTCACGTGGTCGGCCCGACCGCTCCTATAACACCGACAGCCCTGCTCTCGGCAGGGGGCTCTCTTAGCTTAATTAGCCACTCACTAACTAGATTGGGCATCCAATGGGGAAACTCATTGAGAGGCGCAGAGACTTGCTAGCGATCATGTTTCTAAAAATGCCGCTCAGTCTCATCCGCCCTTGAAAGGTTTATCTGGTCTGGGCGTCGGGAGCAATATTATGCCAAGTGTCTGCCTAGCGTGCGTGAGATTAACAGCCTCAATAATCATCCTCTTTTGCAGTACAACAACCAGCCTTTATAAGCCTCCCCCAGCATTCACTCCTCCCATACATAGCCTTTAGCTTTCTCCTCCTGACTACTCACAAGACTTCCCCCCGCGGGGTCGGCAGTGGTGCTGTCTGACAACCCAGCTCCGCACATCTGGAGGGAGAACACATCTGGGATGCCTGTCTGTCGTACCACGGAGTTAAAGAAGGGCTCCACCGAGGAGTCAGGCTGAGAAACAGGAGACAAACACAAAACACTGATCATTAACTTAGTATAAAACAGTGTAATGTCTTGGCTGTCCTATTGGTCAATAGTGAAGCTGTAAGCACAGAGAATGACAGCATAAAGTCTTATCAGTTATCACTGTGACTAAACAGGACCCCCCCCATATACCTTGACTTCACATGGTGTATATATACATGTGATGTTTGACAAACATTCTGCAAATCATCTGAACAAAAGCTGAGAACTGCAGTACAGAGTGGTCACCGTACGTTGTTGCATGTTAATGATTTAAAATGGTTGACCTCAATCTGCATAAGGCATACATTGTGTCAGCTCAGAATAGCCTCAGCCACCACACCCCATGGGTCTATGTGATGATGAGATTATGAACAACATCATGTGTGTGAACCTTGATTTGCTCTTTGATAACATTCAGCAGCTCTTCATGTCCCGCCACGCTTACGTACACCACTGTGCCAAATCAAACAGACATGGCGAAAGGCATGGAACCCCTTCCTTCATATCCAGAGTCCCAGGGTGCACCAAGCCCAACCCCTTTACCTGAGCCAGCAGGGGGTAGGCCAGGCCCAGGATGCCCTGCCAGTTGACCCCCGGGAGGAAGAATCCGTTGGAGGAGAGAATGGTGGCGATGTTGATGGTGGGGGTGCCGGGGATGCTGGGGATGCGGACGTGGTCGGTGCCCAGCTCGCCCTCCCAGTTGCCCTGGGTGTACTTGACGGCCACGCCCCTGCCAGTGGACTGGTACGTACTGGAACTGAACACAGGGAGGGACAGGGAGAGTCACCAGTACTCTTAGACAAAGGAAATCTTATCAAACACATGCCTGAGCGAATTCTAAACAAAAATAAACACGATCAGATTGTAGTATAAATTATGAGATTGATGTGAAACATTGATTATTGAATTAAGGCATTTTCTAATATTATTGGGGCCACCAAATAGAATGTGTAGATAACGTAGGCTTCTTATTGACCTTATAGAAAGAGCTATTCCACTGAGAGTAAATATGAGAGCCTGACGACTCACAGTGCTGTGTTGAAGAAGTGTGTGATGAAGGGATGTGCTGCTGCAGCCACTGCAAAGTTACTGCTTCCCGTATCAACCAGGATATTCAGCTGGAAAACAAAAGAGTAGTGAGTACTTTATCAATCATTCAACCATCTGGGTTAAGCACACAGAACAACTCAACCCCATTCATCTTAATACACGCAATAAGCACACAAACGGACTCACAGTCAGTAATCGTGCTTTGAGCTGAACAGGGTATTTACTAATATGCTTCTGACGTCTGAGGATGCGAAAAAAAGCTCTCTGGTCTGGTAGTCATTGGGAAAAACGTCCACCCATTTCTCCAGAGTCTAAATGTCCCTCCAACCTGGTATTTGTCGACTGTGTGCGAGCAGGAGCGGAGCATGAGCCAGCAAAGCAGCAGTTGAGATTATGTTGTCTCAGGCATCAATTCAACGAGGGGGAACTAATGAGATAACCGACTTCTGTCACCTCGGTGACCGGCGCAGAAGAGTCATTACTTAACATTCCTCATCATTAAAGAGGCCATAATAAACAGGCCCCCCCACGGCTCTCTAAATGAGTTTCTTTACCATTTAAACATGACCTCAAATCATGTTAGGCTGCATACCCAGCCTTTAAGGCACTTTGGATTGATGGAGGAGAGGTAACACACAGGAAACACACAGGAATGCGGTCTGCTGGTGTGACATTCTATTTCCTGTTTCTTCCCTAAAGCAGCCTGAGGAAAACATGATTTTCTGGATATTTGTTTCCATCCAACTAAAGCGTGGGCTTCATCAAAGCTGAGAATAAGAAGCGACTTATTCAGAGATTTTACAGTGAAGACCTTACTTGACACCCAGACAGAACAAATGGAGCATTCTGCTCTCAATAAATAGTCTACTCAAGAGTATTCTGCATTCTAGTGTTGTCGACCCTGTTCTGAAAAAAAACAACAACAGATGAGCAGGAAGTATTGATGACGGACTAACACTGAGTAAATAGGCCTAGCTATTCCTCACAATATATACGGTAAACAAAAACCCTAGTAGGATCTACAGTGCCTTCAGAAAGTATTCATACCCCTTGACTTATTTCACATTTTGTTGTGTTACAGCCTGAATTCAAAATGGACTAAATAAAAATGAATCTCGCTCATCTACACACAATACCGCATAATGTTTTTAGACATTCTTGCAGATGTATTGACAATGAAATACAGAAATATCTCATTTACATAACTATTCACATCCCTGAGTCAATCAATACATGTTAGTATCACCTTTGGTAGTTATTACAGCTGTGAGTCTTTTTGGGTAAGTCTGTAAGCGCTTTGCCCACCTGGATTTGACAATATTCGTATTATTATTTTTTTTAATTCTTCCAAGATCTGTCAAAACTGTAACTAGGTCACTCAGGAACATTCAATGTCATCTTGGTAAGCAACTCCAGTGTATATTTGGCCTTATGTTTTAGAATATTGTTGAAAGGTGAATTTGTCTCACAGTGTTGGAAAGCAGGCTGAACCATGTTTTCCTCTAGGATTTTGCCTGTGCTTAGTTTCTTTTTATCAACCAAAAAAAAAAGCCACCACCATGCTTGAAAATATGAACAGTTGTACTCAGTAATGTGTTGGACTTGCCCCAAACATAACGCTTTTTATTCAGGACATAAAGTTCATTTTTTGGCCACATTTCTTGCAGTTTTACTTTAGTGCCTTATTGCAAACAGGATGCATGTGGAAAAAGTCAAGGGGTGTGAATACTTTCTGAAGGCACTGTACTTCCTCAAAGCTCTATATTGCGTCCCTATCTGTGTTTCCTAGTTGGACTGGCCGAAGTCCCACCACCGTGGCTCTGACATCTGAAACCCTACTGCCACCACACCGATGGCAGCACGCCACTCACGTTGGGCCCAAACCGGACAGACCATCCTGACGCAGTCTGTTGGGGACAACTAGGGGCATTTCCTTGTACCTCCTACCCTCTCAATCCTCTTCCGTACTCCCCTAGCCTGGCTGGGCCACTGCCAGGCAAATCCCTCCTCTTCCCCATCCCCGAGCCAGCACGGCGGCCTAGTCGCCTGTGGTTGAGCCTTGCCTGGCTAATTAGCAGAGGCTCAGTGGAGGGGACGTACATCTGCTACCTGTTTGTACCAATTACCAGATGTGACGCACTCCAGCCAACACCTCAGCCTTGCTGCGACGGGGCTAACAGATGTGGCAATTAGTGGTTCATTTGAATAACGCCTTGTTTAACATCAGGCCTCTAATTGCATCATACTGTAGATAGAACTGTTTGAGGTTTGGTGTTATTGTGCCCCCTCCCCTTGTTCTCTCTTTCTCTCCCCTCTTCTCTTCTCTCCCCTCCCTACCATCTTCTCTCCCCTCCCTACGCTACAATTTTCCCTCCCCACCTACCCTCTTCTCTTCTCTCCCTAACTACCTACCCTCTTCTCTCCCCTCCCTGCCTCCCCTCTTCTCTTCTCACACCTTCCCTATTCTGTTCTCTCCCCTCCCTACCTTCCCACTCCTCTTCCTTCCCTACCCACTTCCTCCTCTCCCCTCCCTCCCTTACCTTGCCTCTTCTCTTCCTTCCCTACCCTCTTCCTCCTCTCTCTTCCTTCCCTACCCTCTTCTCCCCTCTTCTGTTCCCTCCCCTCCACACCATCCCTCTTCTCTCCCCTCCCTGCCTCCCATCTTCTCTTCTCACACCTTCCCTATTCTGTTCTCTCCCTCCTTACCTCCCCTCTCCCTACCTCCCCTCTCCTCTCCCTACCTACCCTCTTCTATCCCCTCCACATCATCCCTCTTCTCTTCTCACACCTTCCCTATTCTGTTCTCTCCTTTCCTTACCTCCATCCTCCTCTCCCTACCTACCCTATTTTATCCCCTCCATACCTTCCCACTATTCTTCTCTCCATACCTTCCCTCTTCTCAACCTTCCCTACCCTCTTCCTCCTCTCCCCTCTTCTGTTCCCTCCCCTCCAAACCATCCTTCTTCTCTTATCTCCCCACCTACCCTCTTCTCTCCCCTCCTGCCTCCCCTCTTCTCCCCTCTTCTCTTCTCACACATTCCCTATTCTGTTCTCTCCCCTCCCGACCTTCCCTCTTCTCTCCCCTCAAACCTTCTCTTCCCTCTTCTCTCTCCTCCATACCCTCCTCCCTTCACTCCACTCCCTACTTTCCCCTCTTCTCTTTTCCCACTCCTCCTCTCCCCTCTTCTCTCCCCTCCACACCATCCCTCTCCTCTTCTCACACCTTCCCTATTCTGTTCTCTCCTTTCCCTACTTTCCCTCTTCTCTTCCCTCCCTTCCCACTCCTCTTCTCTCCCTACTTTCCCTCTTCCCTACCCTCTTCCTCCTCTCCCCTCTTCTGTTCCCTCCCCTCCAAACCATCCCTCTTCTTGTCTCTCCCCACCTACCCTTCCCTCTTCTCTCCCCTCCACACTTTCTCACTTCTCTCCCTACCTTCCATCTTCTCAACTGTCCCTACCCTCTTCCTCCTCTCCACACCTCCCCTCTTCTCTTCCCACCTTCCCTATTCTGTTCTCTCCCCTCCCACTCCTCTTCTCTCCCTACCTTCCCTCTTCTTGACCTTCCCTCCCCTCTTCCTTCCCTCCCCTCTTCTGTTCTGTTCCCTCCCCTCCTTACCTCTTCTCTTCCTACCTCCCCTCTTCTCTTCCTACCTCTCCTCTTCTCTCTACCCCCATTCCTCCCCCTACCTACCCTCTTCTCTCTCCTCTCTACCTTCCCTCTTCTCCCCCCACCTTCCCTCTTCTTTTCTCTCCCCTCCCGACTTTCCCTCTTCTCTCCTTAAACCGTCTCTTCCCTCTTCTCTCTCCTCCCTTCAATCCACTCCCTACTTTCCCTCTTCCCTACCCTCTTCCTCCTCTCCCCTCTTCTGTTCCCTCCCCTCCAAACCATCCCTCTTCCCGTCTCTACCCACCTACCCTCTTTTTTTTCTCTCCCTACCTACCCTCTTCTCTCCCCTCCCTGCCTCCCCTCTTCTCTTCTCACACATTCCCTATTCTGTTCTCTCCCTAACTTCCCTCTTCTTGACCTTCCCTACCCTCTTCTGTTCCCTCCCCACCTCCCCTCTTCTCTTCCTACCTCCCCTCTTCTCTCTTCCGTACCCTATTCCTCCTCTCCCCTCTTCTCTTCTCACACCTTCCCTCTTCTCTCCCCTCATTCCCTCTTCTCTTTTCTCACCCCTCTCCCTTCCCTACCCTCTTCCTCCTCTGCCCTCTTCTCTCCACTCCTTACCTCCCCTCCCTGCCCTGCCCTACCCTCTTCCTACCTCGCCTCCCCTCCTCTCCTCTCCCCCTTCCTCCTCGTCTCTTCTCTTCTCTCCTCTCCTCTCATCCCTACCTCTTCTCTCCTCCCTACCTCTTCTCTCCTCTCCTCCCTACCTCTTCTCTCCTCTCCTCCCTACGCTCGCCTCTTCTCCCCTCCCTACGCTCGCCTCTTCTCCCCTTCCCTACGCTAGCCTCTTCTCTCCCTCGCCTCTTCTCTCCCCTCCCTACCTTCCCACTCCTCTTCTCTCCCTACCTTCCCACTCCTCTTCTCTCCCTACCTTCCTCTCCTACTCCTCTTTCTCTCCCTACCTTCCCACTCCTCTTCTCTCCCTACCTTCCCTCCCCTCCACACCTTACCTCTTCTCTTCCTACCTCCCATCTTCTCTTCCTACCTCTCCTCTTCTCTCTACCCCCGTTCCTCCCCCTACCTACCCTCTTCTCTCTCTTCTCTACCTTCCCTCTTCTCCCCCCACCTTCCCTCTTCTTTTCTCTCCCTTTTCAACAACCCTCTTTTCTTCTCTCCCTATCTACCCTCTTCTCCCCCTCCCCACCTCCCCTCTTCTCTTCTCACACATTCCCTATTCTGTTCTCTCCCTACCTTCCCACTCCTCTTCTCTCCCTACCTTCCCACTCTTCTTCTCTCCCTACCTTCCCACTCTTCTTCTCTCCCTACCTTCCCACTCTTCTTCTCTCCCTACCTTCCCTCTTCTGTTCCCTCCCCACCTCCCCTCTTCTCTTCTCTTCCTACCTCCCTCTTCTCTCTTCCGTACCCTATTCCTCCTCTCCCCTCTTCTCTTCTCACACCTTCCCTCTTCTCCCCCCCACCGTCCCTCTTCTCTCCCCTCCCCACATTCCCTCTTCTCTTTTCCCACCCCTCCTCTCCCTTCCCTACCCTCTTCCTCCTCTACCCTCTTCTGCCCTCTTCTCTTCTCACACCTTCCCTCCTGTTCTCTCCCCTCCCTACCTTCCCTCTTCTCACCTCCTCTCCTCTTCTCTCGTCACCTCGCCTCTTCTCACCTCCTCTCCTCTTCTCTCGTCACCTCGCCTCTTCTCACCTCCTCTCCTCTTCTCTCGTCACCTCGCCTCTTCTCACCTCCTCTCCTCTTCTCTCGTCACCTCGCCTCTTCTCACCTCCTCCTCTTCTCTCCTCAACTCGCCTCTTCTCACCTCCTCTCCTCTTCTCAACTCGCCTCTTCTCTTCTCAACTCGCCTCTTCTCTCCTCTTCTCTTCTCTCCTCAACTCGCCTCTTCTCTCCTCAACTCGCCTCGCCTCTTCTCTCCCTCGCCTCATGCCTCATCCCTCACCCTGCCTATTCCCTCCCTCCCCCCATCGCCTCCTAGCCTCTCTCTCTGCCTAGTGGTTAGAGTGCTGGACTAGTAAGCGAAAGGTTGCTAGATCGAATCCCCGAGCTGACAAGGTAAAAAAAATCTGTTGTTCTGCCCCTGAACAAGGCAGTTAACCCACTGTTCCTAGGCCGTCATTGAAAATAATTTGTTCTTAACCGACTTGCCTAGTTAAATAAAGTAATTTTTTTTAAATGCCAAGACTGTGCAAAGCTGTCATCAAGGCAAAGGGTGGCTATTTGAAGAATCTCAAAAATATTTAGATTTGTTTAAAAAAAAATTGGTTGCTACATGATTCCATATGTGTTATTTCATAGTTTTGATGTCTTCACTATTATTCTACAATGTAGAAAATAGTAAAAAAGAAAAGAAAAACCCTTGAATGAGTAGGTGTCCGGTAGTGTGTGTATGCATATCTCCTTAATTTGAAAACATTTGGACTGTGATACCAAAGAGGTCAAGAAATGTATTCCACATTGAAAACTTAAAAACAACAATAGGTCCTATTCTCATATACCTTTTGACCAGGGGTACCCAGTGTCATCTCCATGTAGTAACCTCTGCCAGAGTCGCCTTGTAAGTTAGTGACCATGTCCAGAAAGTTCACTATTCCAGCTGGATCAGATGCCAGGGACAGTCCATTTCCCGAGGCTTGTATTAGTTTCAGAGGAGTTAAATCCAAATCCAAAGAAGAGTTAAACTTACCTGTAAATATTTTAAGTGGAATGGTATAGAGAGATTTTGCCATTCCAAAACAGAGCATGATAAATAATGCCCTAAAAGGAATATAACCTTTATGGTAAGCCATGGCAAATAATATTTAGGGCAAGTCAAAAGTTCAGCTCCTTGTTCAAAGTTTGCTCCTTAGTTTTCAGTTTGGCCAACATGAAACCTCCAGTGCGGTAATCATGGTGAACGTGATGTTCCGACAACAACGCTAAAGAAACACATAAGAAATAACTCCGGCTTTACATTTAGACACTTGTCATTTAGAAGTTTACTCCTCTCTCTGAAACTTGTTCACCACTTTATTATTTTAGATTACTTCCTGAAATCCATATCGCGGATGTGACGAGTTTTTTTGTTGGTCAACGACGATTTGCTTGAAGGGCGCCTGTGGGGCGCACCATAGAGATAGATAGAGCACTTATTTTTTATATATGTGCCATTATAGCGTCTGTGACACCACGGGCAGCACCACTGAGGCTACAACCCATAGGCATCCCCACCTAGATAACTACTTAGACTACTTTAAAATGGTGGAAGCATGCTGGAGGCCCTGTCCATGCTAAAACTGCCTTTTGGCCACTAGAGGCCTCTATCAGCCTTTGAATTGAATTTACTTTATTTTATTTTGGGTAACAGACAACATATACAACAAAATGTACAATGTGGACCCAGACGATATCACTTGAAATTATTCATTAATATGCTTATTTCCAAAGTGGTCCTCGATGGTAAAAACAATATCACATATAATGATTAAAAGGCAAGACAAAATTACAAACAACCATAAATACATTAATTTATATTGACATCTTAAAAAGTGCCTCGATTCACTGCACTTTCTCTAACCCTAAAAATCATCCATATTAATTTCACATTAAAACAATCTATTAATTGCACATCAGGACTCCCGAGTGGTGCAGCGGTCTAAGGCACTACATCTAAAGGCTAGAGGAGTTGATTCCAGGCTGTATCACATCCAACCTTGATTGGGAGTCCCACAGGGCGACGCACACTTGGCCCAACATTGTCCGGGTTAAGGGTAGGCCGTCATTGTAAATAAGAATTTGTTCTTAATTAACTGACTTGCCTAGTTAAATAAAGGTTACTTTTTTTTTAAATCATACCGATCCTTCAAATAAATACACCTGACCAGCAGTAGGGGGCAGAACTCTTTACTTTGGGGATTTTACAAGACAACACTAGCTCTGGTATTGTAACTGTATTGATTATAGACCATATCAATGTGGTTTTTCATATAACCTGGGGCACGATCATTTAAGATGAAAAACATATGATTCAGTTTAAGTTGGTCCACTCTGGACTCCAAAGGCAACAAGCCCACCTCTCAGATCTCCTGTACCCCTATGTGGGTCCTAGGGGGGACATTCAGTATATAACTGATTACATTATTTTGCATGACCTGCATTCTCTTTTTCAGTTTTTTTGATAGCCCACTATACCAAGGAGAGCAGGCATAATCAAAATGACACTGAATCAAGGTAGAGACAAGCAGTTTCTTAACTTGAATGTTAAAATATCTAGTGTTACGATATAAAAATGTCAATTTGTTCGCCATTTTCAAAATAATTTTAGCAGCAATCAGGTCTCCAGAAAGGGATTGATCTAGGGACACACCAAGAGAAGTTACACTTGTTTTAGATCCAATCTCCTTGCCTGCACAGTTTACCTTTATTTTGTCAGCCTTAAGTAATCTATGTTTTGTTCCAAACAAAATAGATTCAGTTTTTTCCATATGTAGCAACAATTTGTTGTCAGTCAACCAATCTCACTTTAAAGGCCCAGAGCCGTCAAAAACATGATTTCTTTCTGTGATTTGTATATATTTCAACATTATGAGATTGGAATAATACTGTAAAATTGTGAACATGATAATAATGCCATTTTAGTGTAAGAGCTGTTTGAAAAGACCGGCTGAAATTTCAGCCTGTTTTGGTGGGATGGAGTGACATCACCATGCATTAAATTAGCTAATAGACTAGTAAGGAAGAGAGTTCCAAACCTCTCTACCAATAACAGCTATTTTTCTGTTTTCCCCTCCCCACTCAGATCACTCCCAGACTAACCTAACATAGCAGGCGTAAAAGAAATGCATGAAACTAGTTCCCCTACATACTGGTGTTGAGGAGAAGACCCTTTTCCCCCCCAAATTTGCTTAAAATGACATACCCAAATCTAACTACCTGTAGCTCAGGACCTGAAGCAAGGATATGCATATTCTTGATACAATTTGAAAGGAAACACTTTGAAGTTTGTGGAAATGTGAAATGAATGTAGGAGAATATAACACATTAGATCTGGTAAAAGATAATACAAAGAAAAAACATGCATTTTTAAAGTATTTTTGTACCATCATCTTTGAAATGCAAGAGAAAGGCCATAATGTATTATTCCAGCCCAGGCACAATTGAGATTTTAGCCACTAGATGGCAGCAGTGTATGTGCAAACCTTTAGACTGATCCAATGAACCATTGCATTTCGGTTCAACATGTTGTACCAAGACTGCCTACATGTGCCTAATCGGTTTATTAATACATTTTCAAGTTATAATTGTGCACTCTCATCATAGAATGGTATTTATTCACTGTAATAGCTACTGTAAATTGGACAGTCAAGTTAGATTAACAAGAATCTTTCTGCCCAGATATGTCTATGTCCTGGGAAATGTTCTTGTTACTTACAACCTCATGCTAATCACATTAGCCTACGTTAGCTCAACCGTCCCGCGGGGGGACACCGATTATGTAGAGGTTAACTTCCAAAAGCAGAAGTCACATCATAGGTTCTCTTTCCATTTCCCCTGAAAACCGGAACATCCGGTGGTTGAGGACCTGGCAAAGGCCACTCCCAGACAGTTGCAGCAACATTTTTGCTTTTTGTCCATTTTAATTGAAAACAATCACAGTACTTAATGGTTACCCAGAAATGATATTGAGATAAAAACAGCAGCATTGGACCTTTAAAAGTGATTTATGTGCTGTATGACTAGTCTTTAGCTGGAGGAAAAATAATAATGTTTTTTTCATTGAGGACATTTTGTTTGTAAGATACAAAATAAATAGGCATACGTAAGCTTATATTGTAAATGTTAGAATTATATGGAAATTATTTAGTATTTTTCAAAGGTGAAACAGAATGACCCAAGTGCACAGAGAGGTGTTCTTGTCCTATTTGCATTGTGTTCTGGATTGACCCTTGCCCTCCTCGTCCTACCTAACTACTGATCCACATGATTGCATAAAAATTACCCAATCATCTGCTGCAAAGTGTCATTAAGGTGGATTCCCTTTAGGCCCTGTCTCACTCACTTGACCAATGTGGTGGATGACCAGCAAACCGTCCAGTCTGTCTCTGTCACCACAAGTGGCGGGAGGGAGACCGTAGTTGTCAGAGGGATCAATATGACACACTACATCACATACTTCATTCTCTTAGAGCAGCACAGAGACAGGCATTGTCTCCCCCCACAGCCCCAATGAGTTCCACTTGAGCTAAGACAGTTCCAGTCTCACATGTCCTCAATGAAGTTCCACAGCCTACAGCCTGGGAAAAGGATTTACCAATCTGCTCCATAGCAATACAGCTGCATGCACTGTAGGGCCTATGTGCTCACGTGACATAATCAAATGGTGCTTACTATGGATATCACCATTTATATAACACCTGATGTTCCTGTAAATAAGATGTACGCAATGTTAGCATCAAAGCTTTCCTTTGGCCTCTGCCTTTTAAGTCAAGAAATGTATTCCAGGCAGTCTGCAAGTCAACATTCAGTTGTAACATCTCCACATTAAATGTGGAATGAAATAAAACAGAAAGAAAGGTTACATTTGACATGTTTTATTGAAATATTTGTAGATCCATGCCATGATTTGTATGCCAGGTTGAAATTCTGTTGATTGGTCAAAATTATACCTGTCACTTTAAGTATGGGGTCATGTGAGTAGGGATAAGAAAGCAAAATGGCTGTGGTATGAAAACAATGTTTGTTTGAAAACATAATAGTTCAGTAATTATCTTTTGGATAATTTGCCTGGAAAAATTCTATGATATTTTTTAGAATTTTATTTAATTGGTTCTGCCTCCGGCTCTGCTGGAATTGGTCTTGTGTTTTCTTGGTCTGCATTCTATCCTTCTTAGCTTCCTGGAAAGACATTATTATCATAAATTCATAGCACCCTTATGGTCATTTATAATTTTGACTGTGTGTGTCTTTTTGCAGAGCCTCAATGGGCCTGTTGTCCATCATGAGAACTGAGACAATCAGAACAAAGAGAGCTTTAAATTCTTCCTTGCACACATTGAGGGGATTTGATTAAGCTGCCTCCGGTTGAACCGAGCTATGGCCCATCTTGTGACAGGGCGAAGCCGGTGTGGGAGGTGCGCTCTGCTAAAACGGACCGGTAATCTGTGCCGCTCTGTCATATTGTCAACAATGCAGCATGGTGCATCTCTTTTCCATAAAATATATGTTAGCATTTTCATACTAGTTTTCATTGGGAAGGCAGAACGCGTTTTTATCGAAAGCAATCACTTTTGCATGTGTGTAACGACGTTCGTCTGTAGAAGGAGAAGCGGACCAAAATGCAGCGTGGTGGTTACTCATGTTCTTTAATGGAAAATGAACGATACATGAAATAACTAAATCTACAAAACAACAAACGGAACGTGAAAACCTATACAGCCTATCTGGTGACTACAAACACAGAGACAGGAACAATCACCCACGAAATACTCAAAGAATATGGCTGTCTAAATATGGTTCCCAATCAGAGACAACGATAATCACCTGACTCTGATTGAGAACCGCCTCAGGCAGCCATAGACTATGCTAGACACCCCACAAAAACCCCATGACAAAAACGCACCACAATAACCCATGTCACACCCTGGCCTGACCAGATAATTGAAGACAAACATACTATACTTCGACCAGGACGTGACAGAACCCCCCCCCCCTAAGGTGCGGACTCCCGGACGCACATCAAAACAATAGGGAGGGTCCGGGTGGGCCTCTGTCCATGGTGGCGGCTCCGGCTCGGGACGTGGACCCCACTCCATTAATGTCTTTGTTCCTCCCCCTCGCGTCCTAGGATAGTCCACCCTCGCCGCCGACCATGGCCTAGTAGTCCTCACCCAGGAACCCACTGGACTGAGGCGCAGCTCGGGACTGAAGCAGCTCGGGACTGAGGGGAAGCTCGGGACTGAGGGCTCGGGACTGAGCTCAGCACTGAGGGGAAGCTCGGGACTGAGGGGAAGCTCAGCACTGAGAAGAAGCTCAGGCAGGTAGTTGGATCTGGCAGATCCTGGCTGGCTGGCGGTTCTGGCAGATCCTGGCTAACTGGCGGATCTGGAAGAGTCTGGCTGACTGGCGGATCTGGAAGAGTCTGGCTGACTGGCGGATCTGGAAGAGTCTGGCTGACTGACGGATCTGGAAGAGTCTGGCTGACTGGCAGATCTGGAAGAGTCTGGCTGACTGGCGGATCCTGGCAGACTGACGGATCTGGCTGCTCCATGCTGACTGGCGGCTCTGGCTGCTCCACGCTGACTGGCGGCTCTGGCTGCTCCACGTAGGCTGACAGCTCTGGCGGCTTCTTACAGACTGGCAGCTCTGGCGGCTCCGTGCAGACTGGCAGCTCCGTGCAGACTGGCAGCTCCGTGCAGACTGGCAGCTCCTTGCAGACTGGCAGCTCTGGCTGCTCCATGCAGACTGGCAACTCTGGCTGCTCCATGCAGACTGGCAGCTCTGGCTGCTTCATGCAGACTGGCAGCTCTGGCTGCTCCATGTAGACTGGCAGCTCTGGCTGCTCCATGCAGGCTGGCAGCTCTGGCTGCGCTGAACAGGCGGGAGACTCCAGCAGGGCTGTAGAGGAGGAAGGCTCTGGCAGCGCTGAACAGGCGGGAGACTCCAGCAGCGCTGTAGAGGAGGAAGGCTCTGGCTGCGCTGAACAGGCGGGAGACTTCGGCAGCGCTGGAGAGGCGAGGCACACTGTAGGCCTGATGCGTGTTGCTGGCACTGGTGGTACTGGGCCGAGAACACGCACAGGAAGCCTGGTGCCGGGAGCTGCCACCGGAGGGCTGGTGCGTGAAGGTGGTACTGGATAGACCGGACCGTGTAGGCGCACTGGAGCTCTTGAGCACCGAGCCTGCCCAACCTTACCTGGCTCGATGCCCACTCTAGCCCGGCCGATATGCACTGGGGACACCGTGCGCTCCAAAGCATAACACGGTGCCTGCCCGGTCTCACTAGCCCCCCGGTAAGCACAGGGAGTTTGCGCAGGTCTCCTACCTGGCGTAGCCCTACTCTCTGTGAGTCCCCCCCCAATACATTTTTGGGGCTGACTCTCAGGCTTCCGTCCGCGCCGCCGTGCTTGCTTCGCCAACTCCATTATCCGATAACCTTCCGCGCACTGCTCCATCGAATCCCAGGCGGGCTCCGGTACTCTCCCTGGGTCGACCGCCCACCTGTCTATCTCCTCCCAAGAAGTATAGTCCATACTCTTGTAGTCCAAACCGTACTCCTCTTTGGGCTGCTCCTGTTGCCTCTTCTCCTGCTGCACCTTGGGGCGGCTACACTCCCCTGGTTTAGCCCAGGGTCCTCTCCCGTCGAGGATTTCCTCCCATGTCCAGAATTCCTTATTACGTATCTCCTGCTGCCGCTGTTGCTTCACCTGCTGCTCCTGCCTGTTGACACGCCGCTTGGTCCAGTTGTGGTGGGTGATTCTGTAACGACGTTCGTCTGTAGAAGGAGAAGCGGACCAAAATGCAGCGTGGTGGTTACTCATGTTCTTTAATGGAAAATGAACGATACATGAAATAACTAAATCTACAAAACAACAAACGGAACGTGAAAACCTATACAGCCTATCTGGTGACTACAAACACAGAGACAGGAACAATCACCCACGAAATACTCAAAGAATATGGCTGCCTAAATATGGTTCCCAATCAGAGACAACGATAATCACCTGACTCTGATTGAGAACCGCCTCAGGCAGCCATAGACTATGCTAGACACCCCACAAAAACCCCATGACAAAAACGCACCACAATAACCCATGTCACACCCTGGCCTGACCAAATAATTGAAGACAAACATACTATACTTCGACCAGGACGTGACAATGTGAAAACACAGAATCTTACTTATTACTCCATGTGCTTAACCTATGTCACTTTTGTTTTGTTATGATAATCTGCCACGAAAAGTCAAATATGACAAAAGCTATATCACATTTAGTTCACCCAGGGCGTGCCGGGGGCATTCATCGAATCCCCTCACTACCTTATTGCTGTCCACCAATGACCAGAAGAGGGCAATCCTGTCAATTACCTTGCTCCCATGTAAACTGGAGGCACTGTGACATACTGGTGAGCAAATTAGTCAGATTATGGGAGTAAACAGCCTCACAGTGCTGTGCAAAGCTTCATCAGAGGAACATCGATTCCTAATCCTCACAGAGATCTGATCACTATGTCTGATGAGAGACCGGAGAGATGACCACACAGAGAAAGAAAAACAGCTCTTCCTTCATATCAGCCCCTGCCCCTCCACCTCTTTCATCATCACAATACACCCACAGCTCCACCCAATCACCTTCAGAGTAGCCATCTCCCAATCTTTACAATGAATACATGTCAAATTCTAGAGTTTATATATACATATATTTCTAGATTAAATAAAAGTCAGGTACACTGTAAACATATGCTGATAACTTTTTTGGTTCATACTATGATCATTTGATTGCACACATCATGATTGTATAATACAGTATTAGCTGTAGTAATTGTGTAATAACTAGGCATTATTGGTGTCTTTCACTCTTGTGGTCACTGGTCATTATGACCACAGTTGACAGCATCCTCTGAATTGGCTTCACACAATGGCCCTAGAATTGTCCACCTGTTATGCTTGCCTGTCCTTTTTTATTTTATTTTATTTTTTTATTTTTTTATTTCACCTTTATTTAACCAGGTAGGCTAGTTGAGAACAAGTTCTCATTTGCAACTGCGACCTGGCCAAGATAAAGCAAAGCAGTGTGAACAGACAACACAGAGTTACACATGGAGTAAACAATTAACAGGTCAATAACACATTAGAAAAAAAGGGGAGTCTATATACAATGTGTGCAAAAGGCATGAGGTAGGCGAATAATTACAATATTGCAGATTAACACTGGAGTGATAAATGATCAGATGATCATGTACAGGTAGAGATATTGGTGTGCAAAAGAGCAGAAAAGTAAATAAATAAAAACTGTGGGGATGAGGTAGGTGAAAAGGGGTGGGCTGTTTACCAATAGATTATGTACAGCTGCAGCGATCGGTTAGCTGCTCAGATAGCAGATGTTTGAAGTTGGTGAGGGAGATAAAAGTCTCCAACTTCAGCGATTTTTGCAATTCGTTCCAGTCACAGGCAGCAGAGTACTGGAACGAAAGGCGGCCGAATGAGGTGTTGGCTTTAGGGATGATCAGTGAGATACACCTGCTGGAGCGCGTGCTACGGATGGGTGTTGCCATCGTGACCAGTGAACTGAGATAAGGCGGAGCTTTACCTAGCATGGCCTTGTAGATGACCTGGAGCCAGTGGGTCTGGCGACGAATATGTAGCGAGGGCCAGCCGACTAGAGCATACAAGTCGCAGTGGTGGGTAGTATAAGGTGCTTTAGTGACAAAACGGATGGCACTGTGATAAACTGCATCCAGTTTGCTGAGTAGAGTGTTGGAAGCAATTTTGTAGATGACATCGCCGAAGTCGAGGATCGGTAGGATAGTCAGTTTTACTAGGGTAAGCTTGGCAGCGTGAGTGAAGGAGGCTTTATTGCGGAATAGAAAGCCGACTCTTGATTTGATTTTCGATTGGAGATGTTTGATATGGGTCTGGAAGGAGAGTTTGCAGTCTAGCCAGACACCTAGGTACTTATAGGTGTCCACATATTCAAGGTCGGAACCATCTAGTGTGGTGATGCTAGTCGGGCATGCGGGTGCAGGCAGCGATCGGTTGAAAAGCATGCATTTGGTTTTACTAGTGTTTAAGAGCAGTTGGAGGCCACGGAAGGAGTGTTGTATGGCATCTGTCCGTCCACCTCACCCCATTGCCTTATCCAGAGCACAACAATGGTGCAATCAGCATGCCTTGTACAACAGGCCTAATGACTGGGACATCTCTAAGTACATAATGCTCGTCTTAGACGCTGTGCATCTGTTGGCATTTCCATGTGACATTGGATACTGTGTAATTACAGCCAGGAAAGAGCTGGACACACTGGGATTAAAGGGGAAGAAGCGTAATGACCTGGCCACATGTTTCTGCTGCAAATCTAATTTTCTACCCTCACCCTGCCTGCGCCTTTTTATTGGACAGGCAATAGCATTGTTTGTATGGAGATTCTTAGCCTACCTACTCTGCTTCAGATTATTGTGGAGGTCAGAAAATCTGTGATGCTTCATACTTGTTGCAAAGAGATACGAATCACATTTTTCCATCGTTGCCCTACAGCAATATTTACACTTAAAGTCACTCTCTGACCCTTAAAATGGGGATTATTGGGGACACATATGATACGTAGTAGGATATAGCAGCACAGCAGTCTCTGTAGGAGTCAGGATCACTACCCTTACCCATCTTTTGCAGCAGTATTACACACACACACACACACACACACACACACACACACACACACACACACACACACACACACACACACACACACACACACACACCATCTGTGTTAGCATGGTGCCCGCCAGATGCGCACAGCAGCTCAACACAGATGTTCCCATGGTAGCAGCAGGACGGGAGGCTGGTGGCTGGTGGCTGAGCAGAGCAGTTTTCGTGGCATGGTGTTTACAGTACAGGATCACCTGGGGAAGAAAGAGTAACTCCAAAGAGCTCCCCGGATGAGTTCATATCTCCAAAGTCACATACAGTAGACAATCAGAGGCATTATACTTGGTTTTATGGCCAAGAGAGCGAGCGATCAGATTGACTTACCAGATTTGTTTGACTATCTGTAGGTCTATGTTCCATGGCAAATTAGTTCAGTTTGATTTATTCTTCTCTAAAGCCCTTTGGAAAAAAGTTACATACGGTATTGTAAAAATGTATTGTTCTTGCAGGAGAGTTTTAATGTCTGTTCTATTGTTGTTGTCCTAAAGGGAGGAAAGCAAAGGAAATAATTCTGTGGTAGCTGCTTTTACTATATTATTCAGCTTGCGAGATATTAATGAATATCTGTTGTGATTCACTCTGTCCCTCTGTGCTACAGCTATCTATCTGTTTCATGGCATGCGATCTGCATCTCCACTATCTCCCACCCACCAGTGCTGTATCTGTTGTGTGGCTGTTTTCTGGTTCAGATACCCTTCTATAATGAAAGACGGGCGCTTCCAGGCAAAAACACCCACCCCGCTGCTGCTCGGGCCGGGGTAAGAGAGTGCAGAGTATGCTTGCCCTCTGGCTGTGTGCTGGTGATTGTGCTCTGAGACGGGGAGATAAATAAATATAGAGGTGCGGGGGAAAGGGGGTCTTCATACATTTTTATGACCACATAGATAAGGTCAGTTGTGTGCCATTGTTACTAGGCAACACTGCGACCCTGTGTTGGATTGAGTGGTGAAGCTGAGAAGTCAAATTCCACATTCTTATTGCCGCCATGCTTCTGCGTTTGTTAACAATCGGGCAGCTCACAGCTCCGTGCATGGTCTGTGTCAAGACCGAGAAACTCATTTAGACTTTGAGGGATTAAAGCAAACACATAATTGATAAGAGAATATCAAAATGGTATTACACCATTGTTATGACACTATAATAACATTGTGGTGAAATGATTTGCATTCCACATGTGTAATGATAAAGATGATGATCATGATGGGTTGAAAAGGGTTGATCATTTTGGAGATGAAATGCATAATGATGATTTATTGATCTTTCACTTTTCCAGTGACGAATGGGAGAGAGGGAGACAAGGGGAATGCAGCTATAAGCACCAAATCACCAAACAGCCCCCAATCTTCCCTCTCTCCTTTCGTCCTCTCTCTCCTTTCGTCCTCTCTCTCCTTTCCCCTCTCTCTCTCCTTTCCTTCCTCTCTCCTCTCACTCTAGCCCCTTCAGCGCCCTAGTTTAGCACGTCAAGGTTGGCTACAGATATGCTGCTCCGTGCCTTGGGGCTAGCAAATGGAAGGCAGACTGTGGTTGCGGTATCAGGGTGGGGCATTGGTATTGTGGATTGGTACCGGATTGCTCGGGGAGTAGAGGTAGGGGGGTGGATAACTGCTCTCTATGGATGAAGGGGAATGGGTGACAAGTCATAGAGGGAGAAAGACAATGGAGTGCATGCGTTTGTAAACCAAATACATATATTTCTATTGTCTATATTTGTGATTTGTTTATGTAAAATGCTTTTCTTATTGATCCTGCACTACTGTTTTCAACGGTTGCCATGTTATTTTTCTCTTGACCAAAATAAAACCATGGCTCATTTTTCCAAGTTCTCTCATGTAGACTGTGTACGTGTGTTGATATTGACTGATGCAAGTGTTCATCTCCCTTGAGAGTGATATATGGTTGGTAACAGAACACCATCATGTGTTGTCTTTACGTGTCACACCATTCTACCTCAGCCAACTTGGAACTCTACACATTGTTATTTGGAGCCACATGCACAGTTTGTCCCCTATCAGCGTCATTGTTTTAGGCAACACAGGGGATCATTTACTGGTGCTGTGGGCAGTTCTATTCTGAGCTAATGGGTTGCATAGTGAGAGGGAACCTGATCCTCCTTTGGGTGACTTGGAAAAGGGCCGCCTGACATTTTGCTGATGATAGGTAAGTCCGTGTTTTGTTGTAAGAGACACCCGGCTTCAGAGAAGTTGTCAAAACAAGAATGCTGTTCCTGGGCGATTACCCCTGATCCACCGGCTGCAACACACACGCCATGGAACGGCCAGGGGAATGTTGATGGGAGAGAGGGTGGATGGGCAGACTGGATAAAGGCAGCAGAAATAATGAGTTCATTAGATCTCTCAGATCTCTCAGATGGAAATCAAATAAAAATAAAGAAATAGGCCTTCACCCTCATGTCTTTTTACAAAAAATATGAACATTTTGAAGTAACTGAAAATACTGTAAAAGTGTTAGTATATTGTTGCATGACCACAGTTTGTGTTGGCTATGATGACACAGAAGAAACGTCAGCAGCACAACAATTCAACCCATTTTGTGAAAGCAATGTGTGTATTTCTAGGGAGTGTGTGTTTATGGGGAGTCATGACCTTCAATATAGAGACCTTTCTTCTCAGTTCCATTATTGTCCCACATGAACCCACAGCAAGGGCAAGGCTGCAGTAGCCCATGGGCCTCATTGTCAGATGTATTTACCAGTATTTGAACAACTTGCTGGGAGGCTAAATTACACCCCACCCCCACCTAACCCCACGCCATATTCAAAATGTAATAAAAGAAGTCCTCCTATTATCTGTGTATACAGTACATATGAAATACATTTACACTGTTAACCCTGCATTGGAGTGGCTACTTCTTTACTGAAAACTAACCATCTATGCTTACTTAGCCTTACTTCATTAACACCTAGTACATTGTGAACAGTTAGTGGTCCACTGCTCTGGGAGTGTGAATGACGGTATTGTGTTTCACAATGTAAGTAAAGCCACAGAGATTGAACAGCTGTCACTGCAGTGAAGTGATAAATTAAAGCACCTGTTATCCATAAAGAATTGAGGGTTACTGTAACATTTGATATATGCGTATCACCTACTCACAAAATTCCCTCATTGAGTGTGACATTTTTAAAGACGGCAGAGATGTATGACATTATTCTCATAATTATAGCCCATAATGTAAAAGGGCACTTTACCTCTTGCTGCCTACAGATGTAGGATCTTAATTTGAGCCAGTTTGCTACAGCAGGAAAATAATCCTGCAGCAACAGGAAATGTGGATTATAATTAATGGACATTTTTGTAGGGGAAGTGGACATTTCAAACTTCAGAAGCCTTTTTAAACCTGAAATACATTACAAGTTTTAAATGTCCTGCATTGCAGGAAAGTTCTCCTGCAACAGGGTGATTAAGATCCTATTGTATACATCAGACATGGCTGAAAATCTGTTTTATGACAGTGGTATTGTATAATTGTTTTATTTTAGATGTCCATTAACGCAAAACTCCTTGATACAAACATGTGAAGTACCTTCTTATTTAGGTCTACTAGCTTTATAGGCAGTTCACTGAAGGTTATTAGATCCCCTTTGATGCTATCTGGTATGTTTATTTGCCACCAAACACACAAGAAACCAAGTGTGAAGGAGGAGCATAATGATGATATGAAAATATTGCAGAGGTCACCTACTCAAGAGATTCTTGACCTCGGATAACTATTTTACATTCTATTATTCATAGCTATTTATTCTCCCTTGTTTCACTTTTATGTAACTTGAATATCAACAACAAGCAGTACCAATGTCATCACTGGATTTAGATACCGTATGGACTTTGCTGAATGGTGACCATAAAGACACGAGAGACTCACTCGAAATTACCTGAGACCACAACAATTAGAGAAGGTGTCATTGGTGAGATTCGCAAGGACATGCCGTTCTGTAGAAAGGGCTTACATGGGATTTCTGGTCCCATCCCTTCCTGTTCCTGCCAAGAGAAGGAGCCATTTTTCCACTGACAGATGGAGGATTGGTACCTTCAGAGAGAGGTTGGCCTGGAAATGAATCCTGTCGGTGACAGGATAACAATGATGCATTGTTATTACACCTGTATTATTTATGTAGTAACATAAGTATTACACAAATGTATCACTTGTGGTGACACATTATGTTTGTGATGATACTTTAACTAAATAACCACTACACTATCAAAGGGATACACACAACTGCAGTAGTTCATGTCCAAACTATGAAGCACTTCCAGTTTTTTAATAAGGATCTCTATAATTGGCTTGATGACAGATATCGTTAACATACTCAAATTAAAATCAGTTTTAATTGTTTCTTGTCTAGTCTCTAGTTGGTATGGAGCTTAATGGCTTACAGTGCCTTCAAAAAGTATTTTCTGTGTTAGTCTGAATTAAAAATGGATGAAATAGATTATTTTTCTCAACCATCCACAATATGACAAAGTGAAAACGTGTTTTTAGAAATGTTTGCAATTGTATTGAAAATGAAAAACTGAAATATATAATTTACACCCCTGAGTCAATACTGTGTAGAAGCACCTTTGGTGGTGATTACAGCTTTCAGTTGTCTTAGGTATGTTAGTATAACCTTTGCACATCTGAATTTAGGGATATTCTTCCTTGAAGATTTTCTCAAGCTCTCTTAAATTAGATGGGGAGCGGTGGTGAAATAGCAATCTTCAAGTCTTTCCACAGATTTTCAATGGGATTCAAGTCTGGACATTGGCTGGGCCACTCAAGGACTTTAACATTCTTGTTTTGAAGTAATTTCAGCATTGCTTTGGCTGTATGCTTGGGGTCACTGTCCCATTAGGAACGTAAATCTTTACCCCTCAGTCTAAGGTTGTTTGCACTCAGAAGCAGGTTCTTATCAAGGATCTTCCTGTATTTGGCTCCATTCATTGTTTTTGTCTCATCAGACCACATACTCTTTTGCCTTACGCTCTGGGTCTTTCAAGTGCCTTTTTGCAAACTCCAGGTATGCTGTCATGTGCATTTTTCTCAGAAGTGGCATCCGCCTAATAAAGCGACCAGACCCCTCCTCTACTCCGTCCATCCCCTTTCTAAACTACTGTATGTAGCAGAAAAAAACAACTATTGCTAGATTAACAACCGGCATCATTAACAGGTTCAAAAGAAATCCTGTTTTTAGTTTTTGGCATGGCGCTGGATGCTTTATGTATAATGCATCATAATTCCATGTCCATCCCCTCAGCTGGGAGAGTGCAGAGCAGCCATGGCAGGCCCATTGAGCAGCCTGGTTGATAATGAGAAGGAGCTGGAGTAGACGAGCCCCTCAGGTGGTCTGCTAACAGGATTGCTTCTCGTCATCTGTAGGAAACAGAGGTCGCATCCACAGGCCATCTCTGTCTCGGACATCACATCAGCAATAAGCACCAGTAAACAGCCAAAGCCACTGAACAGGCAGCCTCACAAAGCTACATTCATTTTCCTTGGGGCTGGGTCAATTGTGCTACTACAAATGAACAAGCTTACAAACACATGCACATAGTTCCATACTAGAGCAGACTATTCTAAATCCAATGTAAGTGGTCTGCAGGTATGTTGACCCACAGGCCTAACTCCTCTTCCTATCCTTCCCTGATCTCACTTTAATGGAGTGCTCATATGATTAAAAAAAATAGTGTACCAAATTAAATGAAAGCTAGACCATTTTAATTGGATTAAATCTCTTATTTCGTCTCGAGAACAGTCTAGTGTAAGTAGCTGTTACTGAACAAAGGAATGCTGTTGACGAGAGATGCTGGAACAGTGTGTTGTGAGCGAATGAGAGAGACTGCACTTCCAACCAGGAAGAGGACACATCTTCCTACAGCACCGTCCTCCTCACCAAGTTGAGAGACAGAGATAAAAACTATCAACAGAAAATCTGACCCGCATTCATCCTTTTAAAATCCCTGATTTTAAGTCAATTATTCAACAATGTCCACCAGAACGTATCCTGCTCCTTTTCAGTAGCTAGGATATTATTAGGATCCCCATTAGCTGTTACAAAAGCAGTATTTACTCTTCATGGGGTCCTCATGAAACAGGACATAATACAGAACAGTAATGGACAAACAGCTCAAGGACAGAGGTACAGTTTAAGTCGGAAGTTTACATACACCTTTGCCAAATACATTTAAACTCAGTTTTTCACAATTCCTGACATTTAATAATCAGAGTAAAAATTCCCTGTCTTAGGTCAGATAGGATCACCACTTTATTTAAAAAATGTGAAATGTCTGAATGTTAGTAGAGAGAATGATTTATTTAAGCTTTTATTTCTTTCATCACATTCCCAGTGGGTCAGAAGTTTACATACACTCAATTAGTATTTGGTAGCATTGCCTTTAAATTGTTTAACTTGGGTCAAACGTTTCGGGTAGCCTTCCACAAGCTCCCCACAATAAGTTGGGTGAATTTTGGCCCATTCCTCCTGACAGAGCTGGTGTAATCGAGTCAGGTTTGTAGGCTTCCTTGCTCGCACACACTTTTTCAGTTCTGCCCACATATTTTCTATAGGATTGTGGTTAGGGCTTTGTGATGGCCACTCCAATACCTTGACTTTGTGTCCTTAAGCCATTTTGCCACAACTTTGGAAGTATGCTTGGGGTCATTGTCCTTTCTAAGACCAATTTGCGACCAAGCTTTAACTTCCTGACTGATGTCTTGATTTGTTGCTTCAACATATCCATGTAATTTTCCTCCCTCATGTCGCCATCTATTTTGTGAAGTGCACCAGTCCCTCCTGCAGCAAAGCACCCCCACAACATGATGCTGCCACCACCGTGCTTCACGGTTGGGATGGTGTTCTTCGGCTTGCAAGCCTCCCCCTTTTTCCTCCAAACATAACGAAGGTCATTATAGCCAAACATTTATATTTTTCTTTCATCAGACCAGAGGACATTTCTCCAAAAAGTACAAACTTTGTCCCCATGTGCAGCTGCAAACCGTAGTCTGGCTTTTTAATGTCGGTTTTGGAGCAATGGCTTCTTTCTTGCTAAGTGGCCTTTCAGGTTATGTCAACAAAGGACTCGTTTTCCTGTGGATATAGATACTTTTGTACCTGCTTCCTCAAGGAGACAGAACGCGTCTCCTTCCTGAGCGGTATGACGGCTGTGTGGTCCCATGGTGTTTATACTTGCATACTATTGTTTGTACAGATGAATGTGGTACCTTCAGGCATTTGGAAATTGCTCCCAAGGATGAACCAGACTTGTGGAGGTCTTGGCTGATTTCTTTTGATTTTCCCACGATGTCAAGCAAAGAAGCACTGAGTTTGAAGGTAGACCTTGAAATACATCCACAGGTACACCTCCAATTGACTCAAATTATGTCAATTAGCCTATCAGATGCTTCTAAAGCCATGACATCATTTTCTGGAAATTTCCAAGCTGTTTAAAGGCACAGTCAACTTAGTGTATGTAAACTTCTGACCCACTGGAATTGTGATACAGTGAATTGTAAGTGAAATAATCTGTCTGTAAACCATTTTTGGAAAAATTATTTTGTCAATTGCACAAAGTAGATGTCCTAACCGATTCGCCAAAACTATAGTTTTGGAAGAAATTTGTGGAGTGGTTGAAAAACTAGTTTTAATGACTCCAACCTAAGTGTATGTAAACTTCTGACTTCAACTGTACATACATTTAATTTAGCAGGCTATATGCCTGGAGAGGGATAGGGTGTAAGGGGTGCGTATCTGGTGGCAGGGAAGTCAGACACAGGAGAGCAGAACTTGATCATAGCCGGAGCAGTTTAATAGTAAAACCAATGGCATAAGAAATACAAAGTATGGGTACAATAACCCGACGTGCACCAGTCAAACAAAATGTGCACAAGCACTTACAATAAACAATACCACACAAAGACATGGGGGGGGGGAACAGAGGCTTAAATACACAACACATAATGAGGGAAATGAGAACCAGGTGTGTGGGAAAATGAGACAAAACAAATGGAAAATGAAAAATTGATCGACAATGGCTAGAAGACAAGCGACGTCGACTGCCGAACACTGCCCGAACAAGGAGAGGCATCGACTTCGGCAGAAGTCGTGACATAGGGGCTGGTACTGAATGTGTGGCTGCAGACAGATGCTGACAGACAGGTCCTCTGTTTGCAGTGAATGGCCTCTTGGGCAGGTCTGATGGTTTTGGAAGCTTATCAGACAGGGCCTGCTCCTGGGCAGAGGCTGGGTGGGGAAAGGACCAGAGGCAGGTCAATGTAAAATGCACCAAATCCAGTTAGAATTCCCCATCAAAACAATTGTGGTAATAATTGTTGATGTTAGAATTAAATATTGAATGATAGACTATTTCAACAAAATGCCAAAATGTAATGCCAACCCAAAATAGAGTAAAGAAAAATTTAGAAAAATGTTTTTTTCCATTTGTTTCACAAAGATATCATGACATATTTTACATGCATTTTACCAACCTAATGCTAGATGTGTGTATGATTAATTTCAACTCCATTTAAAAATAATATTTTTTTGAAAATTATTTCCCACAAAAATATCATTTAAAAAACTCAAGAACCTCGAGTCAAGAACATTTTGAAGGCGTAATCCTGTGTACCTCTCCTGTATAGAAAATACGTTTCTAGTCATGTTCCTAGTTTACCTTAATAAAAGTAACATTTATTTACGCACGCCATCTGTGCCTGTATAACACTGGTGCGTAAAATGTTCTCCTTGTTTAACCGGCTCTTCAGGTGCGCCTTCTTTAACTGCAAAATCACCCTCCTTACTGTAAATGCTCTCACCTAGCGCCTAGGAGGACTGGCTATCTATCGCCTCTGCTCCTTTAAGGCAATGAGGAATTAAAGCGGCTGCAAAGGCAGGGGAGAGGGTTATTCTGTAGTGCTCTGAGGCAGCGAGGGTTAGCGCATGGACCAATGCGATTAAAAGGGCAGTGGGAAGATGCGCGTGCTTGCCTCTTGCTGGACGGAGAGAGGTGGTGAAGATGGTCTGACTTCAGCTCATCCGGATTGGGTTTTCATTCTTATTGAACTGAACATTGACTCTTTATTTTAAGTTATTTTATTTCTCACATTTTGATTTCAAACCTGATTTTATTTTTCAGTTTTCGTTTTAAGATGCGTTTTTGTGGATTCCACATCGTTATTGTTTAGGTGTCCCCGTTTCACACCCGGAGATTTATTTTAGTACCTACGGTTGCCCGCGTGCCACTACCCTGACTCAGCATCACACCTGGGCTGCAGGCGAGCACTGTAGCCCTCTCGAGCATCCCTTTGAAGAGCAGGGAAAGTAGCAATGCACGGAGGGCCAGCGTAGAGCTGCGTAGAGTCGGATATCACAGCTTTAACCAAGACAATCAGAGAGGCACATATCCTCCAAGCTCAAAGAGGGGTCTGAAAAGGGGAGAGGAAGAGTAGGCTACGAGAGCACCAGGGAGGGCGTTATAGAGAAAAAAAGGAGGAGACGGTAAAGACATTATTATCAGCAGAGAGTTGGACTGGTTACTACAAGCTAGTAGCAAATGTTTAACATTACACCTGCCACACAAAACATCATTATAGGAAAGCAGCTGTCAAAGTGTGCGGAGGAAGACGAGAAAGCATAGCTTGGGGGGATTGAACGGAGCAGGGCATGTGGATATTGGCTGTTATCTTTTTCCAGAGCATCTTAAATGGTAAGTTTAATTTGCTAATTTTAATGTTCATTAGTTATGTCAGTAATTCAGTGAGGAATGTAAAATAGATGAGGGGGGTGGAGGTCACCTGTGTTACACATTTTATGGTTGCCAACAGTGCTAGGGAGAGAGGAACGGGAGTGAAATGTGCTTTAATTTATTTTAACTATACGCCACATCATTGGTCAATATTTGATAGATTCATATAAATTGTGGTAAGGCAATTAAAATATTTTTTATGACGCCTTCATTCTTCAATTGCATTTTTCATTGATTGCTGAGGAAATAAATGTATGTTCGTGAGAGGCTTGATAAAGTAGACGTGACCTTAAGGTTAAAACCTTAATTGTTGTCAGTGGCAATTACTACATCGAATTTAATCATTTTTTACATGGCTGGATATTTATACCGGTCGGCTATGTCAGTCAGTAGTAGCATGGGCCTCAATAATGACTGACGTATTTTATATACTGGACATTAGGTTTAACCCCCTTCCCCTCCCCCATCCAAGCTATTTATTTAGGGTTGTATATTTTCAAGTTCAATGTAAGGTATTGAAATTCGAAAGGATATTAGACACTTGTAAAAGCTTGATCATGTAGCCTATAATTTTACTCTATCCTTAGAGATGTATGATATTAGATTAACATAGTACATTGATTTTGAATAAATGCATTAGTTTTCAGTAAAGTTTTCATTAAACAATGCGATACATTTCTAGCCCGTTTCACAGGTGTGTAGCCAAATGAAGACTTGTAAAGAAACAATAATTGTGTACAAAGGAGATAAGAAAATGTAAGCCACCAGAACCTGATAATGATGCAAAATGGAAAGGCACCCCTGTAGACACTGCAGACAAATATGTTTGTTGTTGTTGTCATTGCTTATTGAGATAATGCTGCTAAATAGATTTGAAAGAGCTTGCAGTCCATATATCATGTAACAGAAATAAAAAACAATGATATTATAGAATATTACACACATAATTATACTGTCTCCTTTCATGTGATCAATTCATATTGATTTGCAACCTAAAGATTAAAAGGACCAATAAATGATAGAAAGACTTTCTCTATGCATTCACTTAAAAGGTATGTGTGTGTGTGTGTGTGTGTGTGTGTGTGTGTGTGTGTGTGTGTGTGTGTGTGTGTGTGCGTGCGTGCGTGCGTGCGTGCGTGCCTGGGTGTGTGTGCGTGCGTGCGTGCGTGGGTGGGTGTGTGTGCGTGCGTGCGTGTGTGTGTGTATTTGTGTACTGTGTGTGCTTTCATAAATCTATGAATCTGCAATGTGAAGCTGATCGGTGAAAGCAGTAAATGTATACAATTGATTACTTACACAGGATGAAATAAACCATTATTTACTGGATATAAGGGGGTTATGAAAAGGCTGGGTGTGTATGGAAAGGGGAGATGGAGACTGAGAAAACACAGAGGTTGAAGAAGGGGGGGAAACGGAAAGAAAATATATCTTCTTACAAACTGTACAAGCTGACAAGATGGGGGCGTTGCAGATATTTTAAGTAAACAGGGTAGAACCTCTGGTTGTGGTTATGTCGTAGAGGGTCGCTGAATTTACCGCATCAGGCAAAAAGGGGGCATTGGTGGTTTGGGATTAACCCATTGTGGCACATTGAGGGACATTCATTTTATACCAACGCAGATGTGACAAGGTGAACCCAACCCACTTGACAAGAAAATCAGTGGTTCCTTTCTACTTCCTTGTTTCACTCCACTCCCCTCCCCCCAAAATAATATTAAATGATACATATTTGACTATCTTCCCTTTTTCCCTTGTAAGGGTATTCTCAGTCAGCTGCTTATTGACATCCAGGTTAGGCTATTCCATCTCTACTCCACATAATATGGTATCTCCCTCACTCACACTGGCTTCTGTGGAAACTTGTAAAATAACAATAAGGATTTGTGATTAATCATTATAATTGTGCCGTGACATTAGATCAACTGTCAGGCCAGGCTGGATCCATATATAGTTCCAGAAGCCTTATATTGGCAACCTAATATAAGATTAGAATAGAGGGTACATGCAAACATGTATTTTATTATTTGGAAATGGCTTCACCCTTCTGTGTTCTTCTATTGTTATCTATGTTGTTCCTTTTTGGACGATGGGTATAGAATGCAATTGGAGCTGGAATCTTGTTTTATTTTGCTGCACTGTATTTCATTGTATTCTGTGGTTGGATTTCTGAAGATAGCGATTATCATGATAATGATGAGGTCTGTATTGACTGAGCTGAGCTGACAATGGCAGAATGACGACCTTGTAGTTAATTGTTGCTTTTTAGAGTTAGGTTTGTCTATGGAGATCCTATTAAATTACTATTCTAAATACCAAATTCGTATTCTAATTCCTAAATCTACAGGTCTATCACATGTTCACTGGCCTGTCTCTATGGAAACCTCCATTATGGGTGTCAGGAAAGTGTGAGTTTGACTTAATAAGGCTATACACTGGGTGGGTGACCGGGAATTGCTTGATAAGGGCCCAGCCACTTCCTGTGCCCTTATTTGGCATATTCTGGAATAATGATAATTGAGGGAATTATACCTGAATTGCACAATAAAAGATACAGCTAAAATATATAATTTTTGAGGGAACTGGGCCAGTAGATTCGTTTTCTCTGTTGTAATTAGCCTCCAAATACAACATTCTACAGGTATGATATTTATAAGCCTTCTTTAAATGTTTATTCTGGCCTATTTAGACATTGTGCTCTCATATTAACTCCATTTATACATATTATCTTAAGATATTGGGATTTTATTTTGAACCATTAAAGCATTTATAAAACATGAATTAATAATGCAATATGGAAATTAAAAAATGTATTTATTTTGTGTACTGTGGGTTACCTTTTATAATTTTTATTCAAATTGAAATGTAATTAAGAGATAAAGTAGGCTATAATAGTTATGTTTAGATGGCTGAGGATTTTGCCCTCTAAAAGATGCCTTAAGGCAAAACCAATCCAAGCTCCAATTTTGTTTTTAAATACATTATGCGGCGAGGCAGCTCACACAGGGCCATTATTCATGTGTTGCATGTTTTGTCACAATTGTTTTGAACATTCATTTCAGGACGGGTGCCCGACTGAGCATTCTGCTCAATGCATTGTCAATGAAGATTTAATCAAAAGTGCATTACAGTGGCTTGGAAATACAATGACATTTCAAATGGTGCCAAATAATTAGTAGGAAAACCCTTTGTTAGATTGACTTTAGATGTAGTATAATGCTAGCTAGCTAACTAAGATTGAGGGGAGAGCACCGGATTTTAGCCAACTAACGTTAGCATTACTAGCAATTTTTTTTACCAACTTTGCTAGCTAATGATGACATTGCCATCTGTCTAAAGAAAAATGACAACATGATAATCATGGCGAAGTTGTTTACTACTAAATATTTGCAATGTCAATGTATTTCCAGGCCACTATAGGGTAATTTAGACAAAACAGTCATTCGCCTCCGTTCAGAATGACTGGGCAGCTTTTTGGGCACCACTATGGGGGAGAGCTGCTTGAGAATGTTCATAGCAATGGGAATTCTGAACAGAGGCGAATGACTGTTTTGTCTGAGGTGTAAAACCATAGATTTCAGCACAATGATTGAGAGACAGACCTGAGCAAGGCCGTTTGAGATGGCCTATACCTTCTTTGGTCTTACACTAAGGTAAATAGGTCATGTACACTTCTCATGTACACATTTCTATCTCAATCAAAATGCCCTTCTTTCTCATTGTCGAGGGATGATTATGTACAACATCCTTGTCAGAAAAGATAGTCCTCGTAGGGCATCTAAATAGCTGCCAACATCACAGCCCGCCCAGTTAGCATGACAACACATTAGGACCCTGAGAAGTAAAATGCAATGGAGACTGGGGGCAGATTGATTTGACTTAACTTGGCTGAGAGGAGGAACCTGTGTTTCAGGGGAGTTAATATGCTGGGGGCAATTAAGGCAGCGCACTGATTTAGAGATCCATCTGTTCCATTATAGTGAGGTGCTCCTCTTGTAAGACTTATGCCCTTGAATCCTCCATATCTATTTAAAGATCTTTAAGACTTACCGTCTTTTGGTAGCAGTGGCCTCATGCTGGCAATTGAGGAGGACTTAGATCTAAATCTAAATCAGTATTATTTGTTTAAACCTATTTCCAGTCAGGGAACAGGGTCGTTCCATTTGATTTCAATCACTTTTTGACCGCACCGCTTTTCATTTGAACAAAATGTTCAATCCATATTTGCCCATGGTAGAAGTGGTAAGAAAGTGACTTTTCCAACTTGAATGACGTAATTTATGAGACAGATGTGCAGATCATTTAAAAGCTTACAAACAGTTGTCAAACTATTTTACAATTTCTTGAAAAAACAATTTTCAGCCAAAACATGACACCCACACTCAAGAGTATGCTGTGTCTCAACCAATGGCGGACACAACAGAGACACCTCAGAGGATGTAAAATAGGGTCTAAACTACATTACTGATGTTAAAGGTAAAAAGTTTAAAACATTTTTTTCCAAGAAATTATATAAGAGTTTGACAATCTTGTTTGTAATTGTATTTATTGAACCCTTATTTTACCAGGTAAGTTGACTGAGAACACATTCACATTTACAGAAACAAACTGGGGAATAGTTACAGGGGACAGGAAGAGAAATTATAGCAAACTCAACTGTTTATCTTTTCCAGTGATGAAGATATGAGGGTCTCAAGGTTGGGTGGGGTATGCTTTGAGCACACTTACATGTTTGGTCAATCAGGTACAAAAAGTTACTTTCTGAACACTTCTACCATGGGCAAAAATGTATATAAAGTTCATTTCAAATCAAATGGGGTGCGTTCAAAAAGTGATTGAAATCAAATGGAATGACCCAACAGTCAACTAGGTATCCGAGCAGCACGGTTGACCTACCTATGAAAATGTGTATAGTAAGGCAATAAAATATAGTCGCTCTGTATGCATTGATAGATACATATCTGAGAAGTAGATGTGAGTTCAGTTCAAACATGAATTCAGCACTTGTTTAAGGTCAATTGTTCTCTAGAGTCGTTCCCCTTTGAGAGGGTGTTTGCTGGTGAAAAGTGTGAATGGTTGCGTTGTTGTTATTCCTGAGGAACTGTTACTAATGGTAATGTCTGATGATGGAGACCCTGATGTGTAGTAATGGATCTCCCAGTTCACACATTCTGACTGCATAATGAAGATGCCTACTAAAGATGTTCAGCAACCGTCTTGCAGTCTAATTAGTAATGGGGCATGGGAGACTCACAGGGGTGGTGGTATGTTTCACTGAATGTAAAATCTAATTACAAATCAGACTCTGTATCCTTAAGGATTCTGCTGAATCAGAACAATATAATTGCATGAGCACCATGTAAATGTCTTTCACATTAATATGTTAACTATACTGTTTAGCATCGGCTGGGGGAAAAATCTCACACAGATTTACGTGTTTGATCAACCGGGCAAAGACATGACATGTTATTTTATGTAATGTTATTTTAAAAGGCTGAGCACTTAGAAAAGTGGCATGGTGAAGGAACAATGAGACTAAAGCAGTTTTTAGAGAACACTGACAAAATAAATACATGCACTAACATTCTACCTATGTCTAATGCACATACTGTGTGTTGGATTAGGACTACTATATATGCGTGGTGTGTATATAGAGCTCAAGTATGATGTAGTGCAACTCATAAGAGTGCAGTGAACAACAGGACAGATGTTGGAAGAGTGGTTGATGTGGCTAATCAAATCAAATTGTGTTTGTCACTTGCTTTGTAATCAACAGATGTAGACTAACAGTGAAATGCTTACTTACGGGCCCTTTCCAACATTGCAGAGAGAAAAGAGAAATAATAGAAAAGTAACAGCATGAGGAATAAATATACAAAGAGTAATGATAACTATTCACAAAGTCACAAAGATCACATATCATTTTTGAGGGACAGAACTAATCGGTCACTTAATCTAGTACCCAAATGCTCATGCTTTGAACTACACAGCCATGGGAATTAACTGGATGGATCCCTATATGCCCAATGCACATGTTTGCTCTGGTACTGTATGGATGGATTACCTTGGTGACTCTCACAGTGTGTGTCTGGATCTCTTTGAGCTTGGCAGGTTGCTCACATTCCATCTGCTTCCCTTTGTCTTATTGATCTACACTCTTTTACCTTTCTTAGTGTTGATACTATGTCCTTATCACAGCTAAACTTCTCAATCAGTCATTCTGTAAGATGCAAATACTGTTTGTGTTCACAATATTCAAACTTCACATCTGATTTCAGAATACAGAGAAAGAGACACAAACAACAGTGTATGAATGAGCCTGCATTCAAATGAATTTGGATCCGTCACCAATTTGATGTTTTAATATGCAGAGTTGCACCTTTAAAAAGAGGTGGATCATATTTAAAGAGTCCCCAGGAATCAGTAACTTTGTGAATGTTGGCAAATGTCTCATTAGAGTGTTGCTAGCCTGAGCTTTATTATGTGTTGCTTTCCCTCGCTCTCTATCAGCCTTTCCCCAGAAGTGATTATGCTAATTGCTGTTTGATCAGATGATTAAATTATAATTCGATTAATCCGGAGTACTAAATGCTCTGAATACATTTGCTTCTGCTTGGCTGGCTGGCTGGCTGGCTGGCTTTACAGAGCTAACGTTCCCTGTCACACGGCGAACACACAGGAGAAAGGGACAACCCTAGAGGAGAGAAGGAACATTACATTTTTTGGAGGGATGGTGTGTAGTGAGGAAGGGGGATAACAAAGAAAGCAAGGGCAGTGACTGAGAAGAGAGAGGAGGGGGCAGGTTGGCTGTGGGGTTCTTTAGGGAACACATGCTGGGCTCCTTAGTGTTAAATAAATATGTTTGCTTTACGGATTGGATGTGATAAATGTTTAATATGTTTATAAAGATTGTCAAATAGGTCTGGAGTATGTAAGTGAGTGTGGCACATAGCATATTTAAAGGGCCCTGGTTATGGTGCAGCTAATAAGATGACAGGAGCCAGCTGTTGTGACATTAGCACTGACACACTTCACAACGCCAGCTGTTCATGACTGAATTCTCTTTGACAACAGTGGAATGTGGATCAATGGAAGTAACAACAATATGTGATGACATCACTTCTGGTGGTTTCTCAATTAGTGTTACATCACTGACTAACAATAAATGGGGCGTTTGCAACATATTTGACATTTGCTACATGATTTATGATCACCTGGGCATCACCTGTTCACCTATTTTAATTTTCACTAGAATTTCTCCTCTACACTGTAGTATGTGTACATTTGCCACCACTCTGGAAGATCTCTGGTCAGATTTAGGTTAATTGTTGGAGGAGAACAGGAAGTAGTTGAGTTCATGGATGGCAGTAACTGTGGTCAGTCCATCATTAATTCTGCAGATGTGTAATCTGTCTCCTTCCAGTGTTTGTCTATATAGACAGTCATCCATCCATCCATCATCTAAATAACCCTCAAACTGCACTATCAACAGTATGTAATAAACCTAATTACTCTAACTTTGTGTGAGGAAGCTAAGCAGGGTTGTCTGTCAAAATACTGTTGAGCCCATGTGCTCTTCTTGACCTGGGGTGTGTTCAGTTCAGTTTAACGCTTGCTACGTTACGTGACGGTTTGTACTGAACGACACATTTCTCCAAAATGCTGCGTTCTTTAACAGCCTTTGAGGTACACTCTATGTACAAATGTATGTTGACACCCCTTCAAATTTGCAGATTTGGCTATTTCAGCCATGCAGCCATGCAATCTCCATAGACAAACATTGGTATTAGAATGGCCTTACTGAAGAGGTCAGTGACTTTCAATGTGGCACCGTCATAGTGTGCCACCTTTCCAACAAGTCAGTTCGTCATATTAAAGGTTCACAGCTCTTTCTTTATTCAACAGTCCAGTGTGACCATGTCCTTCTCATCTAAAATGTTGCCACCCAGCATTGGTTTACTTGGATGTCATTAATTCAAGATGGTCTAGCATCTTGGCATTATCCCTGTAGGTTTAAGCAGTGGTTTAGTTTAGTCTACACACATTGACTTCCCCTTGCTCTCCCCTCTGCCGCTCACAGGCTTTGACAAGGGGATTAGCTCCAGCTTGCCATAAATACATCATGTTGTTTTAATTTCTGTTCATTTGTTTGTGGAAAGTCTACCCAATATGAAGAAAATGCTGCACTCTAAATTTCTTGAGAAATTTGCAAAAAAACCTTAGTATTCCCTCATTGGCACAGATAGATTGAATCAACCTAGAAAAGTCTGGGCACTGAGGAGGACAATCATTGAGCAATTTTAAGAACTTGGTATTCTCATAAGAGTAGTTATAACAACAATTGTTTTCTGCCATCCATTTGATTGAATATACAAAAGTGTTTGCTCGGTTAATGCCTGTAGACTACAGCAAAAGAGGACTGTGCAAGCCTTCATTCTCATCGACGGGGCTGTAGTGGAACAGGTTGAGAGCTTCAAGTTCCTTGGTGTCCACATCACCAACAAACTAACATGGTCCAAGCACACCAAGACAGTCGTGATGAGGGCACGACAAAACCTATTCCCCCTCAGGAGACCGAAAAGATTTGGCATGGGTTGTCAGATCCTCAAAAGGTTCTACAGCTGCACCATCGAGAGCATATCACTGGTTGCGTCACTGCCTGGTATGGCTACTGCTCGGCCTCCGACCGCAAGGCACTACAGAGGGTAGTGCCTACGGCCCAGTACATCACTGGGGCAAAGCTTCCTGACATCCAGGACCTCTATACCAGGCGGTGTTAGAGGAAGGCCCTAAAAATGGTCAAAGACTCCAGCCACCCTAGTCATAGACTGTTCTCTCTGCTACCGCATGGCAAGCGGTACCGGAGCGCCAACTCTAGGTCCAAGAGGCTTCTAAACAGCTTCTACCCCCTTGCCATAAGACTCCTGAACATCTAATCAAATGGCTACCCAGACTATTTGCATTGCCCCCCCTCTTTACACCAGTGCTACTCTCTGTTATTATCTATGCATGGTCACTTTAATAACTCTACCTACATGTACATATTATCTCAATTACCTTGACTAACCGGTGACTCTGTACCAGTACCCCCCTGTATATAGTCTCGCTATTGTTATTTTACTGCTGCTCTTTAATTACTTGTTACTTTTATTCATTTTTCTTATTCGTATTATTATTATTATTTAAACTGCATTGTTGGTTAGGGGCTTGAAAGTAAGCATTTCACTGTAACCTACACCTGTTGTATTTGGCGCATGTGACTAATAAAATGTGATTTGATTTGAAATAAACTCTTTCTCCACCCTCTAGTGTTCATATTGCGCAACGAAACAGTATTATTTTTACCCTGGTACTTTTTATTCAGCTGTAGTAGCAGCAGAGGGAGCTGCTATAGTTTGGTATATACTGTAATCCCCCATCAGATTCTCTCCCTCCTGTTAGTTCATCAGCAGCATAATTCAGACATCAACGTCTGGAGCGCTGACATTCTCCCTACTGAGATATGCTGCTGCTGCCTCCTCTATTAATGAGACATCCACTCTCACTCGTTTAACACATGAAAATAAAAGTAGATCTAGAGAGGTGCACCATGGGGCTACGCTTTACCATATCCTACTCCTCTGACATCATACAATGGATCTGTCTTTGCATATCACCCGTGAGCAGAGCAGAGCAGACAACGGCCCCTTCTGTCATGTCCTGGTTAATATTCATGAAAGCAAATTGGGAGACTGTCATTTGGCAAGTTCCTGTACAAGCCCTGTGTATAGCCTCTGGGCAGAAAGAGGAGAATGCTTACTCACATTGGATAACCCCCCTCATTGCCCCCTACCCTGTTTCCTTTCTTCCCCTGTGTCCTGTCTCTGCTCCTGGTCCCAGGCCACCCCCCAGGCATAGCACAGAGGGCCGCTTTAATTACCAAGGGTTCCTGGCTGACAGAGCCTGTCACAGTGCAGCAGCTGCCCGCCCCGCCCCACTCTGCCCCGTGTGCCTATGCCCACTGGCAGCCCTGACGACAGGCCACTGGCTCACCAGACGTGACATGGGTGCCCTATAAAATACTTGGACCCAGTTGATCAATCCACCCTCCCAGTCTCTCTGGATTTCCATATTTCTCTTTTTTCTGCTCTCAATGTCTGTCTGTCAGATGAGCTCATGATAAAACGATGGTAAAATATGGAATAGCACCCATGGATGAAGCACAATTTAAACAGTAAACTTCCAAGCAAATGCACGACATAAACTGTACATGTGGCTGTATTCATTAAAGAAAGTGGCAGTAAGGGGTTAAAGCATGCATACATGTTGGTGTTTGTCCCATCAGCATCGATTACACGTTGAATTAAACGAAGCGCCTCGGTAGTCCTGAAAGCCCTCTGTGATGGCTGATTACACCTGCCTGTCAGCTGATGAATTCTACTGCCTTTGATTGATCAGCTTCACTCAAAGTGTGAATATTCATATTTATGTTCATTTTCATGGTAAATCTGTTATGTAAACATTGTTTTTTTTTCACACTGTACCTCTATGTTAATACAAGGGGCTGTTTTGTGTGCAGATAATAATCATACTCAGCCTTCCATCCAAAAATATTCCATCTTGATGTTCGTCCAATCGCAACACAGCAGTTGCATAATGACAGCGTGATTGAGAGTTATTTTCATATTAAAATGAGAGAGGAGCCATTTGGTGCTATGGAATATTGATGCTAATTGGCATCATTTCAATATGGAAGTAAATGGATAATATAATAGATTACAAATGATTGTTGTTACTCTCAAGTGGTACACTTTCAGATTTACTGCTCAATGATGGTTTTCATTAGATGTTTTCATATTAGCAGTATTGTTTTATTTGACCAATCTAGTGCTATGATACCACTTATTGAATGGAATGATTAAGATATCATTCTCTGTACATATACATTCATTATTTCATACACTGCTCTGTTCAGTTGCTTAGGAATTAAACATGCATTCACAGTAATTGTACACTGAGAATATTCCCAGGTGCATGAAGCTACAGTACAGTAGTTGCTAGATACAGTATGTGGACTTAACACCAGGCATCATTTGCCTCTGGCATAAACATTCTCCTTGTTTGTTTTTCATGGTTGGATGCCCATCTCTGGGCTATCTAACATCTACAACATTTACAAATCTAGGAAATGTAAATCTGTTCAGGGATATGTTTGTGTGTATAAAATGTTCCTGATTTATATTCCCAACTGGAATCCTCCCCCCTTCTCACTGAAAAAGACAGTGGCAATGAAGTGGCCTTGTCTTTTTTCTTCTCCCTCCAGCTTTGCTGATAGAAACAAAGCTTGGTTAATTATAGATGGATATAATACATTATTGAACAGTGTCACTTCTTTCGTCTTTATGGTTCAGCCCATGAAAAATTATGGCAATTACAAATGACCTCTGTGGTTATTTAGTAAGTGGTTAGGTTTGAGAGAAGTTGTTCGGGCATGAGAAGCATGACCCTTAGTGGGGCCTCAGAGGAGGTTGGATGAACCCTTTGTAGAGTAACTCATGTAGAGCTGCTCCGTTAGGAATGGATGTAGCAGTGCAGTGACATGGTACTCAGTATGATTACATCCACAAGGATCTTCTCTGCAGTTGGTCTTATCAAAACAATCTTTGTTATGACTACACGGTGCTAAATTGAGTCGCTTTTATGAGTTTCAAGTTGAATTAGTGGTCTGTTCAGGAGACACATGGTATACACCGTCCAACACAATGCTTACTTGCCCGTTCCTTCTTGACAATGCAACAACAATAAGAAGTAAGAAAATATGAGAAAATTAACATAAAGTAAATAAGGCTCAGTAGAATAGAGGAAATATGACGAATGTGAAATATGCTGAGCCCACTGTCGCTGTTCCCATTTCTTTTCAGTACACAGAATACAAGCTTTTCAAAATGTCACACTCCTTTGATGTACATTTACTATTGTGACATTTTCTGCTTTCAGTGTATAGACTGCATGTACAAAACATTATGAACACCTGCTCTTTCCATGACATAGAGTGACCAGGTGGAACCTATGATCCCTTATTGATTTCACTTGTTAAATCCACTTCTATCAGTGTAGATGAAGGGGCCAGTATCCCTGAATGGGCCAGTATCCCTGTGCAACGCTTTTGAGTCAAATTTAATAGAACGTTTTGTTGTTTGGGAATTGTATTGGACAGTGTTTTTTTCTGTATGAAATGACTATAAAGGACGTCTTGTGTCGCTAGTGTTATAAATCTAATGGGTGCTGCATCTGTTTTCGTTCTCAGCAATTGGCTCAGATTGCTCTTGATAAACCGCCAAAGATCTGTAACACTGAAATGTTTGAGACAGAGAATTTTAGAAAGCCGTCAAATATTATATTCAACATATCTTACGTTTTATCAATGCAATTGGTATTTTAATAGTTTCTAAAATATGAACATCACCACCAATTATTGATGAATTATTTAAGACACCTACACATTGATGGTTTCAGAGGATTTTTCATTCAAATGACTTGGCACACCTACAGGTTGGTTTTGATCTCTCCCTCATGTCTGAGGCTGTATTATCAATATGCCACAAGGAAGGGTTCTACTTCAGCCCCAGCTGCAAAAGGGAATGAATTACAATTTGATATGACTTTGATGTATTCTTTTCAATTGAGTCTTTAAAGCAGCTACACACCCACACATAGCAATAAGAATTTCACTCCATTTTAAAAGATTTAAACAGGCACAACCTTGATAGAACTAGTCTTTTTTTTCTCTCAATCAATGTTATTTATTTGTTATTGGGCAAATCATGATGGGCTTCAATGTGTAACAGGTGCGTTTGTACTTCGTAACTCTCCTGCGTTGTGTTTTTAAAGAAAGTCCAGCCAGTGGTCCCAGGTGATTGGTGTTTATTCTGACAATAGACACAAGGATGCACATTATGTTGATGGCTGTAGATTCATGATTCATCTGTTAGCATGGAAATAACTGTGAATTAGCAGAGAGCTAATGTGACCATTACAATAAGAGCATGCTAGCTAACTCACTCTTTCAACAATAACATAGAAAAGCACATCCCAGGATGCCCCCAATATCTAATAGGTACCGTACACATATGTATGTGCGTGGGTGTGTGTATATTATATTAAGAAATGCACACATTGTAAATATGGAAATATGGAAATAGATTACAGTATTTCAGAACGTGACCTACAGTTTGCATGTCAAAATCAGACTGGCAAGAATTGACGTTTCCAATCTCCCCCTTTCTGCAAGCGTAGCCAATGACATTACCACTGACATCTGACTTAAACCAACCAATTAGAATACATAAACATTAAACACACATTTCTGCAGTGGCAAGTGGAAACATAATTAACTGTGTTACAAATGGATAAGCCTAGGTCCATCATAGACAACATTCAAACCTTCCTGGAGCTATGTTGCAGATGCTAGTACCACAGAAACAAGCTAGAATCAATCAGAGATAGAGGATAGAGAGAGAGAGAGAAAATCAGTGTCCTGGGTAGCCCTCTCTGTTGGAAGTCATGGGCGTCACGCAGCTAGACTCAGGATACCCCTAAGTGTCTGTGAAAGCATGTGTGGGTGTGCGTCATGAGTCATCCCTATCGTCTGTCCTCTGTGTGTACGACTGCCATTGACAGATTGATCTATCTGAGGAGGCTAATGCTCAGCTAGCGCCTTCATCACCTACTAAGGAATGAGCTCAGTCACAGCCAGGGATTCTCTCAGGCCGACTCTCTGCCATAGAAATACAGTTATGAATGAGCCACAGGTTATACAGGATTGTGTTTTTTCCCAGTTCGTTGTTTTCGTTAATGCCTTCTACAGTAAATGGGGTCAATTGATAAGTCAGAGTGGCTACCATTTGATCCCAACTTACTTCTGGACTGAACAGACTCTTAAATCAGGGTAGATCAATTATGGAAGTTTCGATAGAAATGTATAAGTGCTGACAGATCATTTGTTTGTTCTACATGTTGGGATCTTTTGGTGTCTGTAAAATGTATTATGCGAGAAATGGCGGTGGAAATCCATTTGTGCGCAAATGTTGATATAATAATCATGATATCAAAGTCAACTTGGAGTCATACGATGATGTGGCGTGTGGTCCTTCCACTACGACTCGGAAAACCATGCAGTTTCTTAGGATACAGATGAAATAAGTTGTGATAAATTTCACAGAGTGGTGAAAGTTCATGGTGGTGAGGTTTATGCTCCTTTCATATCGAGGGTCATGGCATGATGATCAATGCTTGACTGCCGTTTGACCCCCCCCCCCAAAAAAAATCTTGCTCTTATCCATAATAATATCATCATGTAGACTAGCCTACCTGCACAGCCTGTCCACACTGTATCTGAGAGCTGTTGACTAGAGAGCACGTACCAAGACCAGAGTAGCCACATTTGTGACAAAACTATCGGTAGAGTTGAAAATGCGACAGAAACACATTGAACTTTTTATTTTTATTATGGACATGAAAACTTAAGCCCAAAAGTATATTTTGTGTGCACTACTTGTCATCGCATTGATTTGTATCCTCAACAAGTTTGTTTGTTGCGAACACAACACTGGTGAGAAAATGCACATTTTCTTTATGCAGATTTTAGAATATTCACCTGAAAATCTGGCTCCAATTGGATGGAAACCAAGCTATGGACACTGGAGTCCCACATAATGACTAAAATTTGAATTGGTAGCCTACTTACACAATTTTTTGGTTTTCATTTTTTATTTGTGTGTGTGTGCGTGCATGGTTGTGTGTTTGAGTGTATCTCTTTGCGGGTCAAAGCCCCTGGAGCAGAGAGAGGGTTGAAACCATTGCGATTTGAAACCTTGTTCGAAATTTATGAAGTTCTAAAATGTTTTATCCACAGGGAGGCCTAGATAGCTGTCACTGGTAAGCCATTTACTGCTAGGCACTGACTCTGACACCAGACAGAGATCCAGAGGTAGGCAGCAGGCACAGGGCCATGCTCAGCCAGGAGAAAAGATACACTGAGTGTACAAAACATTAAGAACACCTTCCTAATATTGAGTCGCACCAAGATTTGCCCTTAGAACAGCCTCAATTCGTCAGGGCATGGACTCTACAAGGTGTCGAAAGCGTTCCACAGGGATGCTGGCCCATGTTGACTCCAATGCTTTTCACAGTTCTGTCAAATTGGCTGGATATCCTTTGGGTGGTGGACCATTCTTTATACACATGGGAAACTGTTGAGCCTGAAAAACCCAGCAGCCCTGGCACCTACTACCATACCCAGTTCAAAGGAAAATAAATCGTGCCATATATTATCATTTTGTCTTGCCCAGTCACCCTCTGTATGACACACATACACAATTCATGCCTCAATTGTCTCAAGGCTTAAAATACTTATTTAACATGTCTCCTCCCCTTCATCTACACTGATTAAAGTGGATTTCACAAGTGACATCAATATGTCATGAAAGAGCAGGTGTTCAGAATGTTTTGTACACTCAGTTTATACACCACTCAGAAATCAACCACCTAACGATTAGCACTGAGCCAGCCAACTGATGCTAATTGTTCCCACTTCGTGTTTCTCTCCCTTTCAAGGGAGCTACATAACGACACACACTTTTACATCATCAACACTCCTTTCCCGCTTGTTGCTCCCCTGCTCAACCAAAGCAGCACATGTGTTCAATGCTGTGGATGAGCAAATGGCCTCACTTCAGGGCCTGTTAACTATAGATTTAAGAAGAAAGTTAAGCAAAGTTGCTATTCCTCAAAAAGGTTTTTGTTTCTTATGTTTCACCTGAGGCAAAAAGTTGCACAGACAGTTCTATGGATCCCAAAATGTCTGAATGGGAAGCCTTCCCTGCTCTGCTCTGTGTGCTTGGGCCACTGTTCTCTGTCTCTCTGTGACTTACCTGCTTGTGGTCTCAGTCAACCTTTACTGGAGCTCCATGGAATCCTGTCTACCTACAGCAATAGCCAGGCTAATGTCTGTCTGTCATGTTGATCCCACCCCCCTTAGACCACTGCACCACCCGGGAGACCTTTACTCACAAACTTTATCTGAAAGTTTCAGTATTTATTATTTTAAACCCAATAACATGTTTTAGATCAGTAATCTCAGTGGAAATTTGCTAACATGATTGCCATTGCTAGTTAGATAGCTAGGTAAATCAGTTGCCTAGCAACAAACATCTTAAGAAGACATGTAAGAAGATATTTGAGGAGTTCGTAAGAAAATAAAATCTTAAGATATTGTTGAGGAATTGCACTTACAAATTATTTGATCAACTTCTTATCTTTTTTCTTAAGCAGCTTCTTAAGTTTTTGCATAAGAAGTGTTTTGTGAATCTGGGCCCAGATCCATAACAAAGAATTCATTTGTTTCATCATGGCCAAGTAAATAACTACTGTCTTGATGTATTTAGAAGTAAACATACATATGGATCTTAATTTGACGAGTATTGTCGCAGCAAAATAATCCTGCAGCAACAGGATTTGAAAGATTAGTCACAATTGTAATACTGTTAATATAACTGTGTGCTATGAATTCCATGGTTAGTACACATGGTTTTCAGTGAATTTATGTAAATCATGAAGCTCATCTGCATTTTCTCAGCAGGAAAATTATCAGCAACAAAAAAGTGATCAAATTAAGATCCTACTCCTGTAGTATACCCATTCAAGTCAGTTGTCTTGTCATCTAATGTTTTTGTACTCTTTGTTCTCCTCTCTTGCAGTTTTTAGTGAAGATCTACGTTCCAGCTTATATTTTGTCAATGCATCTCTGCAAGAGGTAGTGTTTGCCAGCACCACAGGGACCCTGGTGCCCTGTCCCGCTGCAGGGGTGCCCCCCGCCTCGCTGCGCTGGTACCTGGCCACCGGAGAGGAGATCTACGATGTGCCAGGGATCCGCCACGTGCACCCCAATGGCACCCTCCAGATCTTTAACTTCCTCCCCTCCAGCTTTAGTAAGCTGATCCATGACAATACCTACTATTGCACAGCTGAAAATCCCTCAGGGAAAATAAGAAGCCAAGATGTCCACATTAAGGCCGGTAAGTGTTTATTTTAAATAGTAGCTGTTGTTGTTGTCATTCCTTAATTTCTTCTTGTATGTATTAATTTGCCTTTGCCAAATGCCACCCCTCTTGCTATCCTCAGTATTTCGGGAACCCTACACGGTCCGGGTGGAGGACCAGAAAGCCATGAGAGGCAATGTAGCGGTCTTCAAGTGCATTATCCCTGCCTCCGTGGAGGCTTACGTCACTGTCGTATCGTGGGAGAAAGACACAGTCTCACTATCCTCAGGTAAGACAACATTCGTATATCTTGGTCAGAATTTTGTTCAATTCCTTGCTTGGACTCTTCAAATCAGCTATTGGATTACACGTTCAATGGAATGATTCGTAGGTGTAGCTAGCAAAATAAGATTTGTTTACACAGACAGTGCAATGGATCGCAAAGTTTCTGAATGGGAAGCCTTCCCTGCTCTGCTCTGTGTGCTTGGGCCACTGTTCTCTGTCTCTCTGTGACTTACCTGCTTGTGGTCTCAGTCAACCTTTACTGGAGCTCCATGGAATCCTGTCTACCTACAGCAATAGCCAGGCTAATGTCTGTCTGTCATGTTGATCCTACCCCCCTTCGATTGGAACCATTCATTGAACAGGTTGATATTGTATATTAAAGGACAACTCTCCTGTTAGACCATTAACCAGCCTCTGGGCAATTTTGCTTTATATTGTGGGACATGTTTTCTTGACATTTTAAATGTGTTTGCTCAAGCACAAAGATCCCTTCTGTGATCCATGTCTGTGTGTACTGGTTGCTAGTCGAGGGCTTTACACTGTTTCTGCTTCTGTAAGGAGATATGATATGGTCTATAATGACTGCACATGAGTTTTGCAGATTCAGACAAGACTAAAAAAGATGCTAGCATCTGGGAAACCTAGAAGTCATCACTTTTTACTGTGTAACATGCATGGCCTTGAAAAGTAGTATGGAAAGCGGAATTTGGACTTTTCTCGTTTTAATTCTGTGCTTAACTGTATAACACAGGGCAAATTTATAATAGCTTGTGGGTTTTTAAGTGAGTTTAGGTCATGCAGTATTGTAGTCCCATGGAACCTTTATTTGTTACTTCAAAACAGCCAGGGTGTTGTAAAGGTGAATAACGTGTAGGAGCACTGATGCTTTATCATCACCCAGTTCTTAGGAGTGCTTTTACATGCATTAAAAATCACCTAGATGGGATTGTTCCCTGTTTATTCCAATAACTATCAAGCCACAGGAGGCTTGTCAGAAGCATCAGTATCATGGTCAGGATCACTGCTCTTTCCTTGCTAAATATTTGATGATGTTCTGATACATGAGCAAATGCGCACCGTACACAGTTATGGAGAAGGTATGTTTACTGCGTATGTTTACAAAGTGCATTTAAAGGTGTGTGTGTTCTATTTCATTACCAGGGGTTTGATCCCAGGTTGTGTGTGTGTGTGTGTGTGTGTGTGTGTGTGTGTGTGTGTGTGTGTGTGTGTGTGTGTGTGTGTGTGTGTGTGTGTGTGTGTGTGTGTGCGTGTGTGTGTGTGTGTGTGTGCGTGCGTGCGTGTGTGTGTGTGTTTGTAAATGTGTTAGCATGAGGTTATCAACCAGGCCTGGAAACAGATAAGTTTGACCTAACCTATTCTACTCTGAGGGTTGCCAACCCTGCCCTCTAAATTTTTCATGAAAGAAGACTTTGTCTCGGTGGACACAAAATAAAGCTATCCAACCGCTGTGCTAAATTATTAATCTAAGGTTTTCGGTTGGGAACAGTTACATCAAGCACACATCCGCAGTCAGACTTTCTATTGGAATTCAAAGACTAAAACACATTCCACACACAACAGATCCACCTCAACCAGGGCCTCTGATGGCAGTTATTATACATGGTTTTTAATGTCATGTTTACAAACATCAGTATTAGCTTCCAAATAATAATAATTATTATAGATTTGGCCATTTTATTCACTATACAATCATTTCTTTGTGGTTGTTCAGTCAAATATGTATGTATTTGATAGATTATTGTATCGTATAACCCCTTTAAAGTAGACACCTTAGCATAAGATTTGACCCTATAAATCATATATTAATATGTACATGGGACTGGTTTGCATTGCGTCTCATCTGAAACCTGTACATTTCCATTGATTCATGTCAGGGGAAAGAATATGTATAATTACAGACTAGGGCCGGTCTTAATTAATCAACTGTGATTGAAAAGTTCATTACAATATGAATGACCTCTTAAAAAAAGGACTGCTTAGTAGTCATTTGAAGTGGCCCTGTTTTCAATCTGAATGAGCACCGCAACTCACAAGCCCTAATGTTGCCACTAACTTACCATTAACCTGTCATGCATTTTAAAATGTACCTCGCCGTGCGGCTTTTCAAATTCACAGCAGCCGCCTGGCCCCTCTCTGCTTTTGATAAACAATTGACAGAGCTAATAGGGAGATGAAAGAGAACAAAGCAGAGGAGTGGAGCTTGCAGCGCGGCTGCCTTTTATATGGGACGCCTAATGCATCTCCAGCTTTTTTATGTATCAAGTGGTGGGGCTGTTGAATACGGGATGGGCTGGACATCTTTTTGTCTTCCGCATCTGCTTTGCCTTTGTCTCTCACCTTTCACATGTGATCCAATTTAATGAGGGGGCCTTGATGGAAAAAGGCTGATCAAAACCACCTCTCTAAGGGATGCATACAACATGTTGTCATACAGGTGTGTGTTCCCCTTGGATGGGGTGATTTACAATGCATTTATGAGTCGTATGGTTATACAATAACAACTTCTTCCTCTCTTCTCTCTCACACTCTTCCTCTTTGTTTTGCTGGATGAGGCAGAGGTGGGGTTTGCTGCACAGTGAACCCGTCTCATTCAGACCCCGGCCCTGCATGTCCCTGCATTGGTCCTCTGGGTTTCAGTCTCCTCCAATGATGCTACACTCTGCACCTACTGGGAAACTTGTATTCATCCATGTGAGGTGGGACTTTCTCTTGAGCAAACAGCTTACTGTGTATACAGTATCTTACACATGTTGTTTGCTGGCATTTGCAAACATTTGAAAATATTTAAATGTTAATTTAAGTGTCGGGATGTTGCGATAGTGCTGCTGCATCACATTGCCCCAGACAGACAGAAAGACAGACAGACAGACAGACAGGTACAAGGTCTGTGTATGTGCGAGACGGCCAGTGTCTGCCTACTGCTGCTGGGAGGAAAAGTAGAGACTGGTCCTCTGGTGCCTGGAGATAGTGCTTTCTAATTAGAACAAACACACGTGCCTTTCATCTTTTCAAGCTGAAGATTAAGCTGGAGATGGTGCAAGGGAAGCTTTTCTCAAGCATTAAGGCACAGGCTTATTGCAATGCTGGAGGAGAGGGATGACTGTAAGCCTCTCCCTCCTCTTCTGTATCCTCTGTTTCTCCCTCTCCTTCTCTCTCCTCTCTTTCTCTCTCTCCTCTCTCTCTCTCATCACCTCTTTCCCTTGCTCACTTATAAGGAATGTTGTTGAAAGATATTTGTTATTATTGGTGAATACATTGCATACTGAGCATCTTTCCTAGTTCCCAGTTTTGGTACAATACCATAATGGTATTACATGCAGTCATATACAGTACCAGTCAAAAGTTTGGACACACCTGCTCATTCAAGGGTTTTTCTTTCTTTCTTTTTTTACTATTTTCTACATTGTAGAATAATAGTGTAGACATCAAAACTATTCAATAACACATATGGAATCATGTAGGAACCAAAAAGGTGTAATACAAGAGATTCTTCAAAGTAGCCATCTTTTCCACACTCTTGGCATTGTCTCAACCAGCTTCATGAGGTAGTCACCTGGAAAGCATTTAAATTAACAGGTGTGCCTTGTTAAAAGTTTAAAAGGTGGAATTTCTTTCCTTCTTAATGCATTTGAGCCAATCAGTTGTGTTGTGACACGGTAGGGGTGGTATATACAGAAGACAGCCCTATTTGGTAATATATCAAGTCCATATTATGGCAAGAACAGCTCAAATAAGCAAAGAGAAATGACAGTCCATCATTACTTTAAGACATGAAGGTCAGTCAATATGGAACATTTCAAGAACTTTGAATGTTTCTTCAAGTGCAGTCGCAAAAACCATCAAGCGCTATGATGAAACTGGCTCACATGAGGACCGCCACAGGAAAGGAAGACCCTGAATTACCTCTGCTGCAGAGGATAAGTTCATTCGCGTTACCATGCTTAGAAATTGCAGTCCAAATAAATGCTTCACAGAGTTCAAGTTATATACACATCTCAACATCAACTTTTCAGAGCAGACTGCGTGAATCAGGCTTGAACCTTTATTTAACTAGGCAAGTCAGTTAAGAACAAATTCTTATTTACAATGACGGCCTAGGAACAGTGGGTTAACTGCCTTGTTCAGGGACAGAACGACAGATTTTTACCTTGTCAGCTCGGGGATTTAATCTAGCAACCTTTCGGTTAATGGCCCAACACTCTAACCACTAGGCTACTTGCCGCCCCAATTCATGGTCGAATTGCTGCAAAGAAACCACTACTAAAGGACACAATAAGAGGATGAGACTTGCTTGGGACAAGAAACATGAGCAAAGGACATTAGACCGGTGGAAATCTGTCCTTTGGTCTGATAGGCCGTGTCTTTGTGAGAGACAAGCATGGAGGAGGAGGTGTGATGGTGTGGGGGTGCTTTGCTGGTGACACTGACAGTGATTTATTTAGAATTCAAGGCACACTTAACCAACATGGCTACCACAGAATTCTGCAGCGACACACCATCCCAACTGGTTTGCGCTTAGTGGGACTATCATTTGTTTTTCAACAGGACAATGACCCAACACACCTCCAGGCTGTGTAAGGGCTATTTGACCAAAAATGAGAGTGGTGGAGTGCTGCATCAGATGACCTGACCTCAACTTTCACCTAACCTCAATGCAATTGAGATGGTTTGGGATAAGTTGGACTGCAGTGTGAAGGAAAAGCAGCCAACAAGTGCTCAACATATATGGGAACTCCTTCAAGACTGTTGAAAAAGCATTCCAGGTGAAGCTAGTTGAGAGAATTCCAAGAGTGTGCAAAGCTGTCATCAAGGAAAAGGGTGGCTATTTGAAGAATCTAAAATATATTTTGATTTGTTTAACACTTTTTTTGGTTACTACATGATTCCATATATGTTATTTCATAGTTTTGATGTATTCACTATTATTCTACAATGTAGAAAATAGTAAAAATAAAGAAAATACTTGAATGAGTAGGTGTGTCCAAACTTTTGACTGGTACTGTATATACTGTATAATCTTCTGGATTTGACCTTCTATAACAGCTCAGGGGTCTTGGTGGTCAGAGAAAGGGGTCTTACAATTCTACTGATGCAGCCTTAAAGTCTCTATCCTGGATGATCAGTGAGTCTTCTTCCTTGACTGCCAGCCTGCCTTCCTCCGTTGCATAACACTTGGCAGAAGGCCCAAGTCAATTCCTGCTGGCTGCAAAACACTGTTTTCTATTTGATTTATGCAAATTTCGTCGTCCAATGCTCGGAGCATTACCAGAGCCCCTGGATACATTTTTCCGTCACATTTATGTGGGCTGCTTCACAACTGTGTACTTTACACTAACTGTTTAAATGCCTCGGAAATCTCTCACACTGCTCTTGACGCCACTCACCCTCATTCAAGGTCTTGAGCAGTGCTAATCAAAGCTTATCAAGGAGTATGCCTGCTAATAGCATCAGTGTCTTAACCAGCCAATCTCCATAATGTCTGGGATGCCCTTACATAAACTAGAGTAGGGTAGGAAGGAAGCCATCATCACAGAGCAGGGATTAATCTAGACAGCTTCATGACGCCTCCCCATTTTTCACTGGGATTGACAGAGGGCACCTACAGGCAGGCAGAGACAGGACAGTTAAATCAACTCGGATCCAACCCAAAGTCAGGCCAACCTTGAAAAGAGGGCAGAAATAAGATATCACTGGTTCGCTTGGTCTGCCGAGGGGGAAGAAGAAGATGGAGAGGAGAGTGGGCGAGGCTGAAGTTTTCCTTGGTAAACAAAGGCGTCCACACTGCATTGCATAGGCCACATTGTAATGTCTCTCTCTCACGCTCTCTCTCTCTCTCTCTCTCTCTCTCTCTCTCTCTCTCTCTCTCTCTCTCTCTCAGGAGGAGGGGAAGCATGATCTCTATCTAACCACAGAACGATTGCGAGGCAGCCCTGGGCTAGTGTGTTTGTGCGTGTATGCGTGGTGCCTGCGTGTGCTATTCCTCCCACCCTGCAGTAAAGCCTTATGAAACAACACAGCACATAATGTTACTCCTGCTCCAACCAGAGCAGCAGCAACTGAAATGCTGACCCTCATCTTTCACTAGATCCCAGTTCATAGTCTACTCATGCACAGCTGCTGGAAAGCTGGGGAGATGGGGTATTGGGAGTGTGTGTATGCACGTCTGTGAGTGTGTGTGTGTGTTGAGAACGATACAATTCAGAAATATCAATACTTGTGTGCATTAATCACATGGCTGCCAGAGAGAATTATGGGAACATGAGCTGAAGGATGCATTTGTGCATTTGCAGCATGAATGCTGTGTGAAGGGGAGTTTGGGGAATTGGGGTGAGGGGATAATGGATCCTTTTATATGTGAGTGGAGTGAGCAGAGGAGGTGGTCTGGGGTTGGTTGTTGATCTAAATGTACATCACACAGTGCTATATTTGTTATATGGACATACATGGACATGATTTGGAAAGGCACACACCTGTCTATATAAGGTTCCACAGTTGTCAGTGCATGTCAGAGCAAAAACCAAGCCATGCAGCCAAGGAAAAATCTGTAGAGCTTGATTGTGTGGAAGGGTGCCAAAAAATGTCTGCATCATTGAAGGTCCCCAAGAACACAGTGGCCTCCATCATTCTTAATTGAAAGAAGTTTGGAACCACCAAGACTCTTCCTAGAGTTGGCCGCCCGGCCAAACGGAGCAATCGGGGGAGAAGGGCGTTGGTCATGGAGGTGACCAAGAACCCGATGGTCATTTTGACTGAGCTTCAGAGTTTCTCTGTGGAGATGGGAGAACATTCCAGAAGGACAACCATCTCTGCAGCACTCCACCAATCAGGCCTTTATGTTACAGTGGCCAGACAGGAGACACTCTTCAGTAAAAGGCACATGACAACCCACTTGCAGTTTGCCAAAAGGCACCTAAAGGACTCTCAGATTACGAGGAACAAGATTCTCTGGTCTGATGAAACCAAGATTGAACTCTTTGGCCTGAATGCCAAGCATAACGTCTGGAGGAAACCTGACACCATCCCTACGGTGAAGCATGGTGGTGGCAGCATCATACTTTGGGGATGTTTTTCAGCGGCAGGGACTGGGAGACTAGTCCGGATTGAGGGAAAGATGAACAGAACAAAGTGCAGAGAGATCCTTGATGAAGACCTGCTCTAAGAGCGATATTTCCTTATTTTTATATATATATAAATGTGCAAACATTTCTAATAAACTGTTTTTGCTTTGTCATTCTGGGGTATTGTGTGTATGACCCCAACCATGGCGGGAGGGATATAATTGTTTGTGTATTTTCACATTGTACGATGTGAGTATTTTCTCATTGTATGAGGTGCACCGTATACAGTAAGTAGTCAGAGTATTACGGCAGAATTACTATTGTATAGCAATTTTCTATTGAGGCGGCCGAGCACCAGATTTCCTGCTGATTCATTACTGCAGTATTACTTCAGTATTATAGCAATTTTCCATTGAGGAGGCCGAGCCCCAGATTTCCTGCTGATACAGTGCCTGCCTGCCACCCAGCCTATCAGAGCTATAGAAAACAACAACTGTTGATCACCGTTATAGCTCTGAGCAGGCATTCTTAATCACAGTTTACTGTTAAGTAAAAGCAATATGGCAGCCATTAGTCCGCTTAGGATGAAAATAATTAGGTGGCGATCTGTGGAGCGATGGGTACTAAGCATGGTTTAATCTTTAATAAGCAGTGATGGGTTTATGGTATGTTGCAGTTTGGCATCAGTCGTCGGAACAGGAACGGGCCTTTCCAGTGCATTACACTGCTGTACAGGTGGCCAGCCTACACCATGGCAGCAGGCCAAGAAACAGATTAGTAATAAGCGCGGCGTGAAATAATTAAGGGCAGAACAACCAATTAATTTCTGTTTATAAACCACTCCTAGATTTGGGGTTGTGTTTACCCATAGTGCAGTGGGGCAGGCGTCCCCTGGTCGGGGTGTGTTGGTGGCGAGTTTTGTGGCGGGCACTTCCTATATGGTCTGGAGAACACTGGATAAACACAAAGAAGAGAGGCCAATTGATGTTCAATCAATCTCCTAGAATGCAACAGTCTCTGATCACATCTTAAAAGCCTTGAAGAAAAGCACTTAAAGACAAAGCACCCACTGACTGACCAAAAATATTTTATTCTCTCTCCTTCATCCTTCCAATCTGAGATGAATGCATCTTCCTCTCAGGGTGGTCAATCTAGAAAATACAGTATATAGCATTTAGTCCTTTTAAACTTTCACACTAAATCTGTGAGCCATTCTGCCCATACTGGGGACCTTAGCGCTGATTGGAAACGCTCAAGACATTAAAGACACTGAAGTAAACTAATCAAGTGGAGTGTCAATGCATCTTGTGCAACAAAGACCTAATCTCAGACAACAAATGGCATTGCAGTTTGGGTGTTGTTGGTGGATATCTAGATCTAGATCTTTTACAATTGCGTTCACTCAAAGCTGAGCTTGAATCATGCATTTTTAGAATATTAGATACAAATCGGTTATTAGTGTTACTATACAGTGTGTCTACAGTGTAGCAGTGCTCCTCGTCCACTGCTGCCTGCCAGTATTATTATTTTAAGGTGAATCTCTGTCTTGATGGATGAAACATCAGCCTTCATTTTCCCCTTTTCTACTGCCCAATATGGCAAACTCCTTCTTGTCCTTTCCCCCTCTCCCTTCCTCCGTAACACTAAACATAGGAACATGGACAAAGTGCCCCAGTGGCATGTCTTTGACCTCTCCTTCCCCCTTCAGCCTACACCACAGTATGTCTCCCCTGAGTGTGAGTATCTATCTATCTATCTATCTATCTATCTATCTATCTATCTATCTATCTATCTATCTATCTATCTATCTATCTATCTATCTATCTATCTATCTATCTATCTATCTATCTATCTATCTATCTATCTATCTATCTATCTATCTATCTATCTATCTATCTATCTATCTATCCATCCACCCACCCACCCACCCACCCACCCATCCATCCACCCACTCATCCATCCATCCATCCATTCATCCAGCCATTCATCCAGCCATCTATCCAGGACGGACAGACGGTTCCTCATCAGGAGGAATGGTGATAGCATGGTGATATGGTTTAGGGATTGGGCATTTTGAGTGCTTCTGGTGGCAGCAGGGTGGAGGTGTGGCTCTCTCCTGGCTGTCACAAAGATGCTTATGGTCTAGAAGAGGGGTGGCCAACTCTCCTGTATAGCTAACTGGATGTGCAGGCTTTTGTTCCAGCCCTGCACTAATGTAACAAACCTGATTCAGCTTACCTGAAAAAACAAAAGTGAGGCTGGTAAAGTAGGGATGCGATTGATTTTGTGATGCACAGACGTCTGCCTTGGGGTTGGTAGGTGCACCCTTGACATTTTCCATTTTGTGCAAACCGTAGTGAAAGGGGAAGCAATTATCTGTCCCTGTCTTCCTTTGGTATTATGGAGCCTTTCATAGTGTTGTTGACTGTGACGTCACAAGGTGGCGGCCGTGGAGACTGACCTTTTGACAGACGCAGCCTGCAATCTTCACATCCGCGTAGGTGTTCAGCCAGCCAATCAGAGCAGCTCCTGCTGCTGCACAGTCTTATCACCTGCCTACAGCTGCTGCTGCCCCTCTGATGGAGCAAGAAGGAGGAGGAGGAGGGGGGGGGGAGCAAGGGAGAGAAGGAGAGATGTTACTGCGGTTGAGAATGAGGATGATTTCCTCTGCCTGTACCAGCACATATCCATGTATTTTAAAGCACTGCATTCAAATGGAATTTTCATGGTACATTGCTTGTGTGATATAACTAGTGTGCTTAAACATATTTGAGGCGCTGTTTTTTTTAATACTGTTTGAGAAATGTTCAGTGCCTCAATCATTGTAGTTAAGTATGTCGGTAGAAAAATAGTTAAATTGGGTTTTAGAGCAAAAGCATGCTTTGTAGCCTTAGTAGAAATAATATATAGAAAAAAAGCTCAATCTGAATTGATTTTCCTGGTACTTTCTGCTGTACTTGAGTTACCATGGAAACCTGGTCATGTTCCCCTGGCCTCCTAGGGCAAGTATAATTGTTGTCTGTTTCTCAAAGCCAAATTCTCCAGCTCTCTCAAATGGTTCATCTACCGATGAAATAAAAAACATTCTCAAGGATATATATTTATATTCCTCCTGCTACAGTTGTAGCTTTATGAACCTGCCTATTTAGCATCTAGCAGTCTCTAACCACAAGCGTACAAAGATTGTGTACTATGTGTACCATTGCTAGCAATAAAGTAATGCCTTCGCTTCTCCCATTTTCTATTTGAATATACATTTTTGCCTACTGCAAAGGACTGTTGCATTTATAATGTAAGTAGCTGCTTGTAGGGATGTACAGAAACTGCCATTACCAAGCCTCTCCCATACTGTCTTTACCTCACGCAGGCTTTATATTTCCTACCCAAATGAGAGGGGAGAGAGAGCTCTCGTTTTCCTACAGGAATCATTTGCTGAAATTGGGGCTGCGTCGCAGGGCTGTGAGTATGCTCCCTCAACAAAAAGGCCTGGGAGGCTTCTAAACTTTTCGACTTTGTATCAAAGGGGACTCTGGGGTCACCTGTTTCCTCAATATTTCAAGTCAGATATTTTCCTGTCACTGTGTTGGACATATCCCAACTTTCTCTTACAGATCAATACTAATTAATAGTCCTAACTAGAGGGATATTGACTGACGTATCCATGTACGTTATGGTACAGTGATCATATGTTACTCCCCTAGCCCTTTGCTGTTTTGATAAAGACATAGTGTACTGTAGAAAAGCATGAGTCTAGTCTTAGCTGGAAACCTGGTGTTTACCTGTAGAAAAGCATGGGTCTAGTCTTAGCTGGACACCTGGTGTTTACCTGTAGAAAAGCATGGGTCTAGTCTTAACTGGACACCTGGTGTTTACCTGTAGAAAAGCATGGGTCTAGTCTTAGCTGGACACCTGGTGTTTACCTGTAGAAAAGCATGGGTCTAGTCTTAGCTGGAAACCTGGTGTTTACCTGTAGAAAAGCATGGGTCTAGTCTTAGCTGGACACCTGGTGTTTACCTGTAGAAAAGCATGGGTCTAGTCTTAGCTGGACACCTGGTGTTTACCTGTAGAAAAGCATGGGTCTAGTCTTAGCTGGACACCTGGTGTTTACCTGTAGAAAAGCATGGGTCTAGTATTAGCTGGACACCTGGTGTTTACCTGTAGAAAAGCATGGGTCTAGTCTTAGCTGGACACCTGGTGTTTACCTGTAGAAAAGCATTGGTCTAGTCTTAGCTGGACACCTGGTGTTTACCTGTAGAAAAGCATGGGTCTAGTCTTAGCTGGACACCTGGTGTTTACCTGTAGAAAAGCATGGGTCTAGTCTTAGCTGGACACCTGGTGTTTACCTGTAGAAAAGCATGGGTCTAGTATTAGCTGGACACCTGGTGTTTACCTGTAGAAAAGCATGGGTCTAGTCTTAGCTGGACACCTGGTGTTTACCTGTAGAAAAGCATGGGTCTAGTCTTAGCTGGACATCTGGTGTTTACCTGTAGAAAAGCATGGGTCTAGTCTTAGCTGGAAACCTGGTGTTTACCTGTAGAAAAGCATGGGTCTAGTCTTAGCTGGACACCTGGTGTTTACCTGTAGAAAAGCATGGGTCTAGTCTTAGCTGGACACCTGGTGTTTACCTGTAGAAAAGCATGGGTCTAGTCTTAGCTGGACACCTGGTGTTTACCTGTAGAAAAGCATGGGTCTAGTCTTAGCTGGACACCTGGTGTTTACCTGTAGAAAAGCATGGGTCTAGTCTTAGCTGGACACCTGGTGTTTACCTGTAGAAAAGCATGGGTCTAGTCTTAGCTGGACACCTGGTGTTTACCTGTAGAAAAGCATGGGCCTAGTCTTAGCTGGACACCTGGTGTTTACCTGTAGAAAAGCATGGGTCTAGTCTTAGCTGGACACCTGGTGTTTCCCTGCAAACCATCAATCAAAGTCCCCATGGCCAAAATCATATTTTGACAAATGCACCTTTAAAGATTGAGAGAAAGACTTGCCTAATATTCTTTGATTACTCATGGTTTTTTTATTGTTGGGGGCAGGCCTTTTGATAATTTTTTGTAAAAAAAAAGAAGACAAATAATTATATAAAAAGCCTGTTATTATTCTTAAATGTATTTCATTTGTCAATAAGCAATTCAGCACATTTTATGTAAAAAAATTTTTTTTTTTAGTGTACAAATATAAACTCAGCAAAAAAATAAATGTCCTCTCACTGTCAACTGCGTTTATTTTCAGCAAACTTAACATTTTGAAATATTTGTATGAAAACAAGATTCAACAACTGAGACATAAACTGAACATGTTCCACAGACATGTGACTAAAATAAATGGAATACTTTATCCCTGAACAAAGTGGGGGTCACTATCAAAAGTAACAGTCAGTATCTGGTGTGGCCACCAGCTGCATTAAGTACTGCAGTGCATCTTCTCCTCATGGACTACTGCACCAGATTTGCCGGTTCTTGCTGTGAGATGTTACCCCACTCTTCCACCAAGGCACCTGCAAGTTCCCGGACATTTCTGGGCGGAATGGCCCTAGCGCTCACCCTCCGATCCAACAGGTCAAAGACCTGCTCATTGGGATTGAGATCCGGGCTCTTCACTGGCCATGGCAGAACACTGACATTCTTGTCTTGCAGGAAATCACGCACAGAACAAGCAGTATGGCTGGAGGCATTGTCATGCTGGAGGGTCATATCAGGATGAGCCTGCAGGAAGGGTACCACATGAGGGAGGAGGATGTCTTCCCTGTAATGCGCAGCATTGAGATTGCCTGCAATGACAACAAGCTCAGTCCGATGATGCTGTGACACACCGCAGCAGACCACAACGGACCCTCCACTTCCAAATCGATGCCACTCCAGAGCACAGGCCTTGGTGTAACGCTCATTCCTTCGACAATAAACACGAATCCGACCATCAGCCCTGGTGAGACAAAAGCGCGACTCGTCAGTGGAGAGCACCTTTTGCCAGTCCTGTCTGGTCCAGCGACGGTGGGTTTGTGCCCATAGGCAACATTGTTGCCGGTGATGTCTGGTGTGGACCTGCTTTTCAACAGTCCTACAAGCCCTCATTCCAGCCTCTCTCAGCCTTTCCCGGACAGTCTGAGCACTGATGGAGAGATTGTGCGTTCCTGGTGTAACTCGGGCAGTTGTTGTTGCTATCCTGTACCTGTCCCGCAGGTGTGATGTTCGGATGTACCGATCCTGTGCAGCTGTTGTTACACGTGGTCTGCCACTGCGAGGACGATCAGCTGCCCGTAATGTCTCAATGTAGCGCTGTATTAGGCGTCTCACTGTACGGACATTGAAATGTATTGCCCTGGCCACATCTGCAGTCCTCATGCCTCCTTACAGTATGCCTAAGGCACGTTCACGCAGATGAGCAGGGACCCTGGGCATCTTTCTTTTGTTTTTTTTCAGAGTCAGTAGAAAGGCATCTTTTGTGTCCTAAGTTTTCATAACTGTGACCTTAATTGCCTACCGTCTGTAAGCTGTTAGTGTCTTAACAACCGTTCCACAGGTTCATGTTCATTCATTGTTTATGGTTCATTGAACAAGCATGGGAAACGTGTTTAAACCCTTTACAATGAAGATCTGTGGAGTTACTTGGATTTTTACTAATTATCTTTGAAAGATAGGGTCATGAAAAAGGGTCTTTTTTTCTGAGTTTATATACACTGAGTGTAGGAACACCTTCCTGATATTGAGCTTCACCCCCTTTTGCCCCCAGAACAGCCTCAATTATTTGGGAAATGGACTCTACAAGGTGTTGAAAGCGTTCCACAGGGATGCTGGCCCATGTTGACCCCAATGCTTCCTACAGTTGTGTCAAGTTGGCTGGATGTCCTTTGGGTGGTGGACCATTCTTGTTAAACATGGGAAACTGTTGAGCGTGAAAAACCAAGCAGCGTTGCAGTTCTTGACACACAAACCGGTGCGCCTGGCACCTACTACCATACCCCGTTCAAAGGCACTTAAATCTTTGTCTTGCCCATTCACCCCCTGAATGGCATACATACACAATCCATCTCTCAATTGTCTCAAATTTTAAAATTCCTTCTTTAACCTGTCTCCTCCCCTTCATCTATACTGATTGACATCGATAAGGGATCATAGCTTTCACCTAGTCAATCTGTCATGGAAATAGTTCCTAATGTTTTGCACACTCAGTATGTGTTTACCATTTTCTTCTCTTCCCCCTCTCCCTGACTCTATTCCTGTCACCTCTTTCTCTCTCTCTCACTTTCCCTCTGAAATTCACTATTAGAACAAGTAAAAGTGATCCTTTGAAACAACTATTGTGAATGTCTGGCGTACAGATATAGGCTGCATAACTAGCAGTTCTTCTGAAGTGGGAGAAATCTATTTGCTTGTGGAAGCTGCTTGCATAATCCTTTAGTTACACTTGCCAGCTGTGAGCAAAGATATGGCACTTTGGGATTTTGCATGAATATCATTGGGAGGACATAGAAATGAGAGTGATAAGCATGTGTGCGCAGAGTCCTTTGCATAAACCAGGCTAACCCATAATCTAAGTTCTTTAAAATGACATTGAAATATAAGTGAAAGGAAACATTAATGAGCACATGCTGTTTTAAGACAATTATAGGAAAGTTGGTGACAAGGCTGAAAATAAACCAAACATTTCAGATATATAAAATAAAACACATTAAAGCTTTCTTTAAATCTAGATTTTGAGCAGCAGTTTTTGAGAAATCAATTTCTATTTAAATTGTGTTATGAATAACATCTCGTCTCGTGTTTTGATTTTATTTTAAGTGGCCTCCTTCGGACGGTTTTACAACACATGGCTTTGTATATGTGTCTGTATGACCTGTCATTCAATACATCTGTCGGTTTCTCCCCTTTTCTCCTGTGTTTGTTTGCTCAGACTCTTATGACCTGGCGCCTGTATTCCAAGCCCAGTGTGTGCTCTGTGTGCTTGCATGTAAGGGACAGATGCTGAAAGCCAGTCCAATATGCAAGCATGTTACATATTCCACATACCAAGACCAGTCATACCAGATGGCTGCAATAAAATTAACCATAGAATATAGTGAGAAATCAAATGTACCCCTTATTTATTTATTTGTACTTTTTTGGGGGGGACTTCCACATACACGTCCCATCTTTACAACATGGATGTCATCCCTGTCTTTGGCCTGTTTCTGTCTGTCAGGCACAAATAACATTAACATTTCATTACCAGTGTGATACAATAGTAATGTATATAAAAAAAAGGGAATTTCCGCATCCTGGAGGGTTGAAATATTTATGCCAGTGTGAGGTAAATGGCTCCAAATCTGAAAGAAGGATGAAAAAAGGAATAGAGATGAAGGAGACAAGAAGAAATTGATTGTAAAGCTGTGCTCTTAACGTCTGGGGTGCATAATCAATGAAGTGAAGTGTGTGTTGTACCCCAAGCCTTGAAACTGCTTCACACAAGCCCATCCTATTTTTATAGGGAAGACTGGTCTGTTGCTATGCTCTTTGAGAAGGTCTCCTGCAGTTTGGAAGAAAAAAAAAGAGAAGAACATTCGCCGTTGACATCACACCTCGTAGTGGACAGACACCAAGGGAGAGAGCGGTCTAAATTAGAGGCACTGTGCTGGCTGGAGGTTTTGTTGATAATTGATGATTTGTTCCATTATGCACTCTGAAAAGGACAGAGTTGACACCTGCAGAAACAGACTACTGGATTGATTCATTTATATTGTAGCAAAGGTGTTAATGCATAGAAGAGAGCAGAAAAAGCAGACATAGCACTATACTGTATTTAAGCAATAGTGTGCCAAGCTTTTAGCGTCAGACCCAAGAAGACTCAATGCTGTAATCGCTGCCAAAGGTGCTTCAACAAAGTACTGAATAAAAGCTGAAAACTTGTGTAAATGTGATATTTCAGCTTTTTTATTTGTAATAAATTTGCAAAACTGTATAAAAGCCTGTTTTTGCTTTGTCATTATGGGGTATTGTGTGTAGATTGATGAGGGGGAAAAAACTATTTAATACATTTTTTAACAAGGCTGTAACATAACAAAATGTGGAAAAAGCCAAGGGGTCTGAATACATTCCGAATGCCCTGTAATCTATACAAAGTATTTAAAACATAATCCTTTTTTGTTGTTGTGTTTATTCTTAATACAGGATAGTGACCTATTAACAGTGTATATTATATTTGACACTTGTTTACTGTATCAATCAAAATAGTTTGTCAGGATACAATATGCATTTTAGATGGCCAGTTCCAGATGTTGTGCATTACTCCTTGGATTAGAGGCATCATCTTGGATTAGCCAATCCACGGTTGGGTTCTTGAGGTGCAGTAGGAGTGATGAGAATGATTGATGTGCTGCTCTGTTGGATTACTTGATCCCAGTTTAAATCCCAAACCAGGATGACTTTATGGGAATCAGGGGCACTGCTGTGGTTGTTCTTCCCGAGTTCCATTGTGGCAATGTCATAGAGTGTAGTTGGACTGCACACATAATGTAATCAGTATCCATGCAGTGAAAGATGTACAGTAAACATTGGAATCAAGAAGGTTAAACCTCTTAAGGATCTGCCCCTTTTTTTCAATTTTAGCCTAAAATTACATACCCAAATCTAACTGCCGGTAGGTTAGGCCCTGAAGCAAAGATATGCATATTCTTGTTACCATTTGAAAGGAAACACTTTGAAGTTTGTGGAAATGTGAAAGGAATGTAGGAGAATATAACACAGTCGATCTGGTAAAAGATAATACCAAAAAAATCCAACCGTTGATTTTTCTTTTTTTTGTACCATCATCTTTGAAATGCAAGAAAGGCCACAATGTGTTATTCCAGCCCAGGTGCAATTTAGATTTTGGCCACTAGATGGCAGCATTGTATGTGCAACGTTTTAGACTAATCCAATGAACCATTGCATATCTGTTCCAAATGTTGTATCAAATGTGCCTAATTTGTTTATTAATAACGTTTCATGTTCAAAATTGTGCACTTTCCTCAAACAATAGCATTGTATTATTTCACTGTAACAGCTAGTGTAAATTGGACAGTGCAGTTAGATTGACAAGAATTTAAGCTTTCTGCCAATATCAGATATGTCTATGTCCTGGGAAATGTTCTTGTTACTAATGCTAATCGCATTAGGCTACGTTAGCTCAACCATCCTGTGGAAGGGACACCAATCCCGAAGAAGTTAAATCAAGGTGAACAGAAGTCTGTTGCTAGGATGAATAGTTCTCAATATCCCAACTGTTCAATGCTATACTGTGTAACACAAAAGGCTTGATATGTATATGCATTCATGGCCTATTTACTGTAGGTGCCTGTTGTGTACAACTGTGCATGAATGCTGGTGTGGATGTACACTACTGTTCAAAAGTTTGGGGTCACTTAGAAATGTAATTGTTTTTTAGTCTAAAGGCCAGTTTTATTGCTTCTTTAATCAGAACTACAGTTTTCAGCTGTGCTAACATAAGAATGTGTGTGCATATGAGAGAAATGAAGGGAGAAAGAGGGAGTTAAACAGTGTGTGTGTACAAGGCAGGTGATCAGGCTCCCAGTAAAGACAGCTCCAGCTAGCTTCTGGTAATAATGGTTATTTTCTCATCTAATTTGCTCAGAATTTGTGCTCGGGCCACTTGCAGATGGATTGTGGAAGGTTACCACTTTTAATAGGGGAGGCAGGGCGAGGCTGTTGTGGTGTTGCTGTAGTGTAGTGGAAGCCTGGGAACAGAACAGCCATGTCTGCTGCTCTGCTCTGGGGCCAGACAGGGAGGCAGGGAGCAGGCAGCTAACCAGGACAGCCAGTCTCTTATCAGCAGAGCTGTGAGGGCCACTGTCAGAATACAAATAGCGTCTAGCAAGGAGGACTATGGATTAGGCTGTTCTATTACACAGTGTTTGTCATGCTGCTTCAGAGGGAGGGGAGGGATGTGGTGTGTCTGTCTGTGTGGAGGGAAGGAAGGCATCAAGCTGCATGTGTTTGACATGCATGCCGGCCCACACCTACACTTACGGGGTTGCAGGTAGCCAAGCAGATAGAGCATTGGACCAGTAACTGAAAGGTTGCTGGTTCGAATACCTGAGCCAACAAGGTGAAAAACTGTCAATGTGCCCTTGAGCAAGACACTCAACCCTAATTTGCTCCAAGGGCGCTGTACTACTATGTCTGACCTTGTAAAACAACACATTTCATGTGACTATATACGGTGTATTCAGAAAGTATTCAGACCCCATGACTCTTTCCACATTTTGGAACGTTACAGCCTTATTCTGAAACGGATTCAATTGTTTATTTTCCTCATCAATCCCAACACAATACCCCATATTGACACAGCACAAATAGGTTTTAAGACATTTTTGCAAAGATAATACAACAGCCTCCACTCTTCTGTGAAGGCTTTCCACTAGATGTTGGAACATTGCTATGGGGACTTGCTTCCAGTCAGCCACAGCATTAATTAGGTCCTGCACTGATGTTTGGCGATTAGGCCTGGCTCGTAATCGGTGTTCCAAGGGTTTGCAAAGCTGTCATCAAAACAAGGGTGGCTACTTGAAAACATTCTCAAATATAAAATATATTTTGATTTGTTTAACACTTTTTTGGTTAATACATGATTCCATATGTGTTTTTTCATAGTTTTGATGTCTTCACTATTATTCTACAATGTAGAAAATAGTAAAAATAAAGAAAAACCCTTGAATGAGTCGGTGTGTCCAAACTTTTGACTGGTACTATATATATTATATATTTTTTGGGAGGATCAGCTGTACTGTATGATGGATGATGATGTGATATCATTAATGTAAGATGTTATTATAAATGACAGTGTATGATTTTCATATCATGATAACCCTGCAGGATTTATTTCCTAGCCATTTGCATCAGTAGGTTTTTGTCTGTCAGCCATTTGTCTTTTTATGGTAGCAAAGAAAATGATCTGAAAATGAAATATGACATGTCATTTTGGGATGTTGCTTCGTATTTCACAAAGGGTCTCTTGATAGTAGTTTGCAGTGGTGTGTGTGTGTGTGTGTTTGTGTGTGTCACTCTCCCTACATGTATTTCTAGTTGCGTTTGTCACTCTTTTCCTGGGGAGGGTGTGTGTCATGTCTGATTATAGTTAACCCCTGTGAAGCGGCTGGTGCATCACTCCCTTCTGTCCCCCAACCCTCCATCCCTCCCACCCTACCTCACTCCTACTGGTTTTCAGACAGGCAGCACAGGAGAATATTCCCCCTCAAGGTCTCCCACCCTGGCTCTCCCCCGGGTGGCGTCTCCTTGGAAACCGAGTCAGGGTTGACTGTGGAGCACAGATGGATCGCTGCCCTTTATCAGGTTACACCATTGGCCAATTCAAAAATAACCAGCCTGCCTCTGTGATGCTACGGCGAACCCCTCTTCCCTTGTCCTACCCACCTGACACGTGTAGACATTGGGTTGAGCCAGGCTGAACCAGGCAGGTGCTCAGGCTGTGTGGTGCTGAGGATGTGTGTGTGGCTCAGGGATGGAGGAGGATATCTCCTAGTGAATAAGATGGAGTGAAGAGCAAGTCTACTCCAATATCTTTTTCCCTTACTGTGACCTTGGGAGAGAATCAAAATGGAGACCACCATTTTCTCACTCTGTATAAACTGTCTGCTAGATGTAACGGCTACCTTGATAATATCTTACCACTTTAGTACACAATGTACGTGTATCAAGGTAGGTGGTATTAACAGGACACAACCTTCTGTACAGTGCATTGGGAATGTATTCAGAACCTTTTACTTTTTCCACATTTAGTTTTCTTACAGCCTTATTATAAAATTGATTAGATAGTTTTTTTCCCCTCATCAATCTTCACACAATCCCCCATAATGACAATGCAAAAACTGATTTTTAGAAATGTCTGCAAATGTATTAAAAATATAAAACTTAAATATCACATTTACATAAGTATTCAGACACTTTACTCAGTACTTTGTTGAAGCACCTTTGGCAGTGATTACAGCCTCGAGTCTTCTTGGCTATGATGGTACAAGATTGGCACACCTGTATTTGGGGAGTTTCTCCCATTCTTCTCTGCAGATCCTCTCAAGCTCTGTCAGGTTTAATGGGGAGTGTCGCTGCACAGCTATTTTCACGTCTCTCCAGAGATGTTCGATCGGGTTCAAGTACAGGCTCTGGTTGGGCTACTCAACGACATTCAGAGACTTGTCTTGAAACCACTCCTGCGTTGTCTTGGCTGTGTGCTTAGGGTTGTTGTCCTGTTGGAAGGTGAACCTTCGCCTTAGTCTGAGGTCCTGAGCGCTCTGTAGCAGGTTTTCATCAAGGATCTCTCTGTACTTTGCTCTGTTCATCTTTCCCTTGATTCTGACTAGACTCTCAGTCCCTGCCGCTGAAAAACATCCCCACAGCATGATTCTGCCACCACCATGCCTCACTGTAGGGATGGTGCCAGGTTTCCTCCAGATGTGACACTTAGCATTCAAGCCAAAGAGAATCTTGTTTCTCATGGTCAGAGTACTTTAGGTGCCTTTTGGCAAACTCTGGTCAGTCTACCATAATGGCCTGATTGGTGGATTGCTGCAGAGATGGTTGTCATTCTGGAAGTTTCTCCCATCTCCACAGAGGAACTATAGAGGTCTGTCAGAGTGACCATCGGGTTCTTGGTCACCTCCCTGACCAAGGCCCTTCTCCCTCGATTGTTCAGTTAGGCTGGGAGGCCAGCTCTAGCAAGAGCCTTGGTGGTTCCAAACTTCTTCCATTTAAGAATGATGGAGGCCACTGTGATCTTGGTGACCTTCAATGCTGCAGAACATTTTTGGTTCCCTTCCCCAAATCTGTGCCTCAACACAATCCTGTCTTGGAACTCTACTGACTATTCCTTCAAACTCATGGCTGGTTTTTGCTCTGATATGCACTGTCAACTGTGGGACCTTATATAGACGGGTGTGTGCCTTTCTAAATCATGTCCAATCAATTGAATTTACCACAGATGGACCCAAATCAAGTTGTAGAAACATCTCAAGGATGATCAATGGAAACAGGATGCAACTGAGCTCAATTTTGAGTCTCATAGCAAATACTTATGTAAATAAGGTATTTCTGTTTATTATTTTTAATATATTTGCTAAAAATAAAAAATAAAATTGAATTATGGGGTATTGCGTATAGATTTCTGAGGATTTAAAAAAATGTAATACATTTACATTTAAGTCATTTAGCAGACGCTCTTATCCAGAGCGACTTACAAATTGGTGCATTCACCTTATGACCTCCAGTGGAACAGTAGTGCATCTAAATCTTTTCAGGGGGAGGGGGGGTGAGAGGGATTACTTTATCCTATCCTAGGTATTCCTTAAAGAGGTGGGGTTTCAGGTGTCTCCGGAAGGTGGTGATTGACTCCGCTGTCTTGGCGTCGTGAGGGAGTTTGTTCCACCATTGGGGGCCAGAGCAGCGAACAGTTTTGACTGGGCTGAGCGGGAACTGTACTTCCTCAGTGGTAGGGAGGCGAGCAGGCCAGAGGTGGATGAACGCAGTGCCCTTGTTTGGGTGTAGGGCCTGATCAGAGCCTGGAGGTACTGAGGTGCCGTTCCCCTCACAGCTCCGTAGGCAAGCACCATGGTCTTGTAGCGGATGCGAGCTTCAACTGGAAGCCAGTCATTTTAGAATAAGGCTGTAACGTGACAAAATGTGGAAAAATTCAAGGGGTCTGAATACTTTCCGAAGGCACTGTACGCACACACAGTACATACTGTTTACATGTTCACAACTGCCTCGTTTCAAATAACTGGTGCCTGAGAGAGAGAATAGATATGTCCTACAAACATGTTGTTTTAAAGTAGACCTTAGAAGACTCCCAGAGATGATTATGCAGTTTTTGTCTGTCTGACACACAATGTTTTTGTTACTTTGTGTGACTTGACATCCTGTCCATCATTAAAGGCAAACTGAAAGTGAGGATGAGGCCCTTTTCCTTTTACTTTGTATTGTCTGTTAACCCAAACAGAACTTTTCTGCATTTCATCCCTACTTCTCCATTAGTATGGTGAGACACCGACTCGGTGGGCCTCACCTCACCCTGACCTCAGTCCTAGGGACCACCACAGCTAGTCAGTTAGAGATTGATGTCTTGGCCTTCAGTCACAGTCAGGCCGTCAGTCAGGCGGACACAAACAGTGACAGGCCTCTACAGTAATTACTCCTGTCAGGCCTCATCCACACAGAATGTACTGCCATGTGGTAATCCTGTGAGCATATGGAGACGAGAGGAATTAGCGCTCCACAAGAAAATAAAGAAATGAAAGCGTCCAATAAGGGAACATAAAGGCCTAATTGTCTGACCCGTGTGTGGTGAGTCTTGAAACGGATTCACCTTTTTACCACCAACGCCTGTTAGCACTCATCTCTAAATCATCTAATAACAACAACAACATCAATAACAACTCAGTTGTTGGTAGAATTAGAGCTGGTATCCCCTTTATAGCCGTAGTATTCCCAGTGTACCTAAGATGGAAGCCAAGCCATTTGATTGCGGAGGGAAAAAGTCCTCCATACTGTCAGCATCACATCTTAAGTTTGGATAGGCCTACCCCCAGAGAGAATTTGTAAATCGATCAACCAGCCACAGAGCCTGTACTTACAACAATTTTCGTTCCCTGTCGATCCAGTTCTTTCTCCTTTTTTTGGCACCAGGGTATCTTTTCCAGGCTGATTTGCATCAATAAACCTGGGTAAGCAAAGATTTGAATGCCTAATTGGGCTGTAATGAGCTGTCGCATTACGCAGAGTGCTGAGGTTCAAGCTTATTAGTTGCTTGGTTGCCCATAACATTTTCCTTCTTCCTTCAGTTCTCCAATGTTACAAAATTGTCAATGTCAATGAGATTTTTCTCCGTCCCGCCTCTTCATTTTTTATATTTTTTATTAGTGCTCTAAAAATAGACTTCTATTATCTACAAGGCCTGGGCCCTCTACTCGATTGTGTCAGCAATCAGTATGGTGGACACATGACTCAGATATCACAATAGATTACACGCTAACACGAGCTAGTTTTAGCTAATGCTAGCCCTACAGAGTTGTCCCCTGGTTAACATTAGGGTACGTGCTAGGCAAATTTAGATTGGAGGGAAAGGGTTTTATCTGTGAATAATCACCCATCTCCATACATATTTTTGGTATTTATACTAAAGTATTATGGTTTGAAGCTGTGAGATTATGCATAAAGCCTGTGTCACTGTCTGGTACTTCAATAGTAGCCTAGCCTAATACTAGCACACAGTGTATTATGCCTGAAGCATCATAATATATTAGTTAACCTGAGGGAAGTATGGAGAAGTCGGGTGGAAGCTGTCCAATTTTCCCTTTTCTTTAATTTAAAAGCCTCTTAATTTCAATGTGCTGCAATTTCGAGGGACTAGGATGAATCATATCCAATTACTATACCAAACAGTGAGATTGGATATATTTTATAAGACGTGATCTACAGAATGTGTACAGGCAACTAGCAGCAATAATATATCAAGCTTAGCCTTGAGCTGATTCCAGGTAATTCAGAGGTTACGACCCCATTCACTTCTCTTGAGAGAAAATGAAAAAATGAGTGAAGACTGAGGATAAAATCCAACAGAGAATATATCCTAAATGAATGTAAGGCTCTGAGTAAGATATTAGGCCTGGATCTTTCCGGTCTCTCTTCCTGGGCCTATGGTTCCTGTACAGTGTTAGATGTGCCAATTGATAACAAAAGGGAAGGCAAATTAGTTCTGGCTGAGAAAAGAGGTACTCATTTAAGCATCTGTTTGTTTTCTCAAAGATTCCAACCAAGAAGCTGAGTCTCTCGGGGCAGCAGCAAGTCCCTCAAGAGGCCAGTAATTAACACTGAAGGGGGAGAGGAGGCGGGGGGCAGTGAAATGCTGCGTTTTATTTTCTAATTGATACACCGTAAAAGACTGTGCCCCGAGGTGACTGTTGACATTGCGTTCCAAGCCGTCGCACTGTAGCACTAGCTCCCCATTATTCTAATGTATTTATATATCACAGCTAAATGGAAGGCCCTGTTACAGATTCATCTACATAAAAGAGTACTGTAGCGCCGGAGGGCATGAACAGATGAGAGCGTTTAGTAAAGCCCCCGTCCCCCTTACCAAACCTTCTCCCCCTGCATAGCCTACCCTCTGCCGACTACTCTGTTAACTTGTCACTTGTCATCGCCAAGAAGCAAGGTACCAAATGCCACGCTGTTTGTGGGTACATACACACGCACACACTTCCCTCTGCAGTAAAATGACAGAGAGCTATTCCCTCTGCAAACGGGTCTCAGATGATGAAAGAGTCGATTTTCCCCTCTGATTTATGCTGTGTGGCGGGTGGATGTGATCACAGGGACACCGTGTTCATGTCTCTCTCTCTCTCTTCTCTCTCTCCATCTCTCTGCATAATGTAGTCTGTTTCATTCCCCCTACGATGGGGAACACTCTGGGTGTACTGAAGCAAACAGGTTTCCAGCTGATGGCTAATTCTCCTGTGTCTGTGTGACGCCCCAGCTGTTTCATCACCGCCCGTCTTTCTGTGGGGCTGTCACCATCACAAGGAAACCCCAGCACCTGACGTCACCACAGTCTAATCCACAGCTGATTGACAGTGGCATTTCCATTTTCCCCATTAGTTTGGATATGGCTAGCGCTCTAACAAGGGTGGCAGCCTGTAGTGTGTCTGTGTGTGTTTGTCCATGTGTGTGTGTAGGGTTATATTGAAATGGATGAGATGGACCATAACTGTCTTCAAAGAGGCCATTCGTCCCAATTGACCAGATGCTGCCCCTTCATTGCAAGCCTCTAATGCATGTTAATGACAGTCCATGTTATTAAGCCTGATGTCTGAGTGCTCTGACCTTAGGACAAGGTTGCCTGAGCTTTTGTCCTGAATGTATATACACATGTATGAGGAGACCGAGGAGATAAAATATAGTACCAGTCAAAAGTTTGGACACACCTACTCATTCCGGGTGTTTCTTTATTTTGATTATTTACTACATTGTAGAATAATAGTGAAGACATAAAAACTATGAAATAACACATATGGAATAATGTAGTAACCAAAAAAAGTGTAAAACAAATCAAAATATATGTTATATTTGAGATTCTTCAAAGTAGCCACCCTTTGCCTTGATGACAGCTTTGCACACTCTTGGCATTCTCTCAACTAGCTTCACGAGGTAGTCACCTGGAATGCATTTTAATTGACAGGTGTTAATTTGTGGAATTTCTTTCCTTCTTAATGCGTTTGAGACAATCAGTTGTGTTGTGACAAGGTAGGAGCAGTATACAGAAGACAGCCCTATTTGGTAAAATACCATGTCCATATTATGTCAAGAACAGTTCAAATAAGCAAAGATAAATTACAGTCCATCATTACTTTAAGACATAAAGGTCAGTCAATCCGTAAAATGTGATGAAACTCGCTCTCATGAGGACCGCCACAGGAAAGGAAGAACCAGACTTACCTATGTTCATTAGAGTTACCAGCCTCAGAAATTGCAGCCCAAATAAATGCTTCACAGAGTTCAAGTAACGGACACATCTCAACATAAACTGTTCAGAGGAGACTACGTGAATCAGGCCTTCATGGAAACCACTACTAAAGGACACTAATAATAAGAAGAGACTTGCTTGGGTCAAAAAACACGAGCATTAGACATTAGACAGGTGGAAATCTGTCCTCTGGTCTGATGAGTCCAAATTTGAAATTTTTGGTTCCAACCGCTGTGTATTTGTGAGATGCAGAGAAGGTGAACGGATGATCTCCACATGTGTGGTTCCCACCATGAAGCATGGAGTAGGAGGTGTGATGGTGCTTTGCCGGTGGCACTGTCTGTGATTTATTTAGAATTCAAGTCACACTTAACCAGCATGGCTACCACAGCATTCTGCAGTGATACGCCATCCCGATCTGGTTTGCGCTTAGTGGGACTATCATTTGGTTTTTCAACAGCACAATGACCCAACACACCTCCAGGCTGTATAAGGGCTATGTAATGGAGTGCTGCTTCAGATGACCTGGTCTCCGCAATCACCCAACCTCAATCCAATTGAGATGGTTTGGGATGAGTTGAAAAAAGCAGCCAACAAGTGCTCAGCATATGTGGGAACTCCTTCAAGACTGTTACAAAAGCATCCCAGGTGAAGCTGGTTGAGAGAATGCCAAGAGTGTGCAAAGCTTTCATCAAGGCAAAGGGTGGCTACTTTGACACTTTTTTGGTTACTACATGATTCCATATGTGTTTTTTTCATAGTTTTGATGTCTTCACTATTATTCTACAATGTAGAAAATAGTAAAAATAAAGAAGAATCTTTGAATGAGTAGGTGTGTCCACACTTTTGATTGGTACTGTATGTCAAAGGCCATCTGTGACAGCTGGTTCATAATCAGATTACCTTAATGTCTGGCAATTTGGGCTGGGCCCAGCTGTGGTTACATTGGAGGACCTGCAGCGTATGTGACTGAAGTTTGTTCATTCTCTTAACCCTATGACCCACCTGCCCTGGATGGGCCGGGACCAATTTTGTCCCCTGTGTATGAAAGGTCCTAGTTTGCAGAAGGTGACTTGAAGGGAGCGCTAGTGTGTCAGTGTGTCAGACAAGCTGATGACTTACATATACTCTGCTCCATTTATGCACCCACTCCCACTCCCTCTCCCCCTCACTTTTCTCTCTCTCTCACCCCTCCCCTTCTGCCTCTCTCTCTCTCTCTCTCCTCCATTTCTCTCGCTCGCTCTCTTGCTCTGCCTACTGTCTAGCTCTGTGACGGTAATTAGTGTTGAAAAGGACATTTTCAGCAAAAGCTTTCAAATGCTATTAAGTTCTCCCCTTGAGCTAGAAAGCCCGCCTCATCCCATACACCCTTCCTTGTTACTGTCTTATGATCGCTGTGCATCTTGATGCTTGTGCCTTTGGTTATTTGCATGCAGAAAATATATCAGCTTAGATATTTTCTCCTGTTTTTTTACTCTCTTTTCCCATAATATGTGAGCTTTACGTTTGGATGTGTTTTAGACTGAATCGAGCCTTGAGCTGAGTTATGTGTGTAAGTTTGTGTGTGTCTATATTGTAAGTGTGTGTTTGTGTTGTGAGGGAGAGGGCTAGAACAGTTTGGCACCTCCCAGCTGGACCTGCCAGAGCCTCATAGTGCTGACGCAGTGTGAAGGTCATCCACACCACAGGGGGCAGCGTCCACACTTCAGAAACCCCGCAGGGCTGTTTTCACTCCCCCTCTGCTTCGCTATGGGCGTCTGCTGACCTCTCTCTGGGTCACAGGGGTGACACTTCTCCGTGTCACAGCCCAGAAGCATCAACACTCCCTCCCTTCCCCACCTGACCTGATACCCTATGTACAGTAAGGACAATTCACAATAGATGGGTTGTATCGGTGTTGTCTTTCTCTGTGTGTTAATGCTGGGCTGGACCTGTACTGTACATACTGTACATTCAATACATTGGCTTTCCTCTGGTGGAACACAGTGGGTACCTCTGATGGGTGGCATGCTTCCAATTGGGTTTACTGGGCTGTCACTCAACCAGATCTAAAGTTATCCCTGCCCCTCAGTACTGGCCTTAATTTCCTGGCACAGTGGAAACAAACAGAGCCACACTGACTCTGTCTGACTGACTCCCATTCAATGAGATATCCACTTGAGTGTGGCTGAGTGTTCTGGTTAGTGTTTTGTTTTTCAAACAGATTGTTTTCATTGGAGTCTACTTACAGTACTCTGCATTTGTAAATACACTTCTGTAAAATAGATCATGTTAGCAACTTAGTGATACACCACAAGGTGATGTACAGTGCTTTTTGTACACAAATGTAGCCTAGTTACCCCATAGATATTGTAGAAGACAAATTGAGACATCATCTCATATGTCAGCATTACAAACACACTGCACATGTTAAAATGGTATTATTGGATCTGACTTTTTAAATATTTCCTGTATATATTATTCTTACTTACTTTATTGTGTATTTCATATTTCCTATTTTTATTTATTTGTTTTTCTTTTTTTTGTATACATTGTTATTGATTATTACATTGTTGGGTTTTGAGTTTGCAAGAAAGGCATTTCATTGTACTGGACGCCTTGCCTGGAAGCTCCGGACCGTGGACCGTCGCTGGAGGTTCCGGACCGTGGACCGTCGCTGGAGGTTCCGGACCGTGGACCGTCGCTGGAGGTTCCGGACCGTTGACCGTCGCTGGAGGTTCCGGACCGTTGACCGTCGCTGGAGGTTCCGGACCGTTGACCGTCGCTGGAGGTTCCGGACCGTTGGACCGTCGCTGGAGGTTCCGGACCGTTGACCGTCGCTGGAGGTTCCGGACCGTGGACCGTCGCTGGAGGTTCCGGACCGTTGACCGTCGCTGGAGGTTCCGGACCGTTGACCGTCGCTGGAGGTTCCGGACCGTGGACCGTCGCTGGAGGTTCCGGGCCATGGACCGTCGCTGGAGGTTCCGGACCGTGGACCGTCGCGGGAGGTTCCGGACCGTGGACCGTCGCGGGAGGTTCCGGACCGTGAAACGTTGCCGGAAGCTCTGGACTGGGAACCGTTGCCGTAAGCTCTGGACTGGGAACCGTTGCCGGAAGCTCTGGACTGGGAACCGTCACTGGAAGCTCTGGACTGGGAACCGTTGCCGGAAGCTCTGGACTGTGAACAGTCACTGGAAGCTCTGGACTGTGAACAGTCACTGGAAGCTCTGGACTGTGAATGCGCACTGGAGGCCTATTGCATGGAGCCGGTACAGGTGGCACCAGACTGGTGACACACACTTCAGGGCGAGTGCGAGGAGCAGGGACAGGACGTATCGGACTGGGAGACGCACTGGAGGCCTGATGCGTGGATCCGGCACAGGTGGCACCAGACTGGTGACACACACTTCAGCACGCCAGCATTCTCATCGCTACCACCTCTCTCTGGAATCTTTCATCAAATTCCTCCTCCGACTCCCAGGAAGGCTCTGGCACTCTTCGGTGCTCGACCTCCAACTCGTGTCCTCCAACTCGGACCAAGGCGCATAGTACCATATTATATATTTAAATGAAACTAACAAAACAAAATAACAAAACTTACAAAGGCCGTGAGGACGTAGTGCCCAAACACACTAACACAAACAATATCCCACAAATGCAGGTGGGGAAAAAGCCTACCTAAATATGATCCCCAATTAGAGGCAACGATTACCAGCTGCCTCCAATTGGGAACCACACAAACCACCAACCTAGAAATCTATAAACTAGATAATCCCCCAGTCACGCTCTGACCTAAACACCATAGAGAACCGAGGGCTCGCTATGCTCAGGGTGTGACAGTACTTGTGCATGTGATATTAAAGCTTGAAACTTGAAACACTGTCTGTAGCATCTCAGTGAGGCAGAGCTGGTTAATGTGACAGTCTCTCTCACAGGACTGCAGTTATCCAGGAGAGGATGATGGCGTCTTTGTCTGGGCTTTTCTACCTGGGTGAACAGGGCGGATCTCCAGTATCCCAGTCCCCCCATCTGGCACATGTCTGTGATAGGCCTCTTAGAGCTGAGAGAGGTGTACACCACTGCTCTCTGCTCCTGTCAACGCTTTGTTCCACACCGCTCAGCATCGCTCTGCCCCGCACCGCCTGTGACTCCCTGCCGTTGTCACAGTAACCATCTCACCTTCCTTCCGCAGTCACACCTAATGAGATGAGTGTGTCTGCTGGAGGACACAGAGAGAAAGAGAGAGGGGAAGAGGGAGGGAGGGAGATGGAGCGAGGGGGATTGGAGAGCAGAGGCAGAGAGAGAGAATGAGGGAGAGAGAGAGGTGGAGGGAGGGAAATGGAGAGCTAGGGGAGAGGCAGAGGCAGAGAGATCGAGAGGAATATATCACAGAAAAACTGAAAAAGATTGCATTCTGCAGTATGGCTGAATTTATGTTGTTTTTTATCCCCCATACTACATCAGATTCTTCACTTCCCTGTCAGTTGACCAAAGAATCCTTCTAAAAAAGGAACAGCTGAGAGAGAGAGAGAATTAACCATGCCAGTACTATTTATGACCTGACAATAGGGAACAGTGTCTATCACCACCTGTGTATGCCCATAGACATCCAATAACGCTTTTGTTAATGGCTAATTACCCTGGACTAAGGAAATTGTGATTACAATCAGAGATTAACATTCAATTAAAGGTAAACGTTCCTGGCACTGTTGCTTTCGGGTGCATTCTGCTCAATTTATACTCAATGAGTTGAATGTAATAACTTTTATCACCTGCTACTAGTGCTTGAGGTAGGCTTGTGTACTGTGATGTTCAATAGCACCTGTAGGAGACCTATTAGACCAGTGCTCTCCAACTCTGTTCCTGCAGAGCTACCGTCCTGCGGATTTTCTCTCCAACACTTGTTCCTGCAGAGCTACCGTCCTGTGGGTTTTCTCTCCAACACTTGTTCCTGCAGAGCTACCGTCCTGTGGGTTTTCTATCCAACACTTGTTCCTGCAGAGCTACCGTCCTGTGGGTTCTCTCCATCCTTGTTCCTACAGAGCTACCTGTCCTGTAGGTTCTCTCTCCAACCCTGTTCATTCAGAGCTACTGTCCCATAGGTTCTCTCTCCAACCCTGTTCCTGCAGAGCTACCTGTCCTGTAGGTTCTTTCTCCAACCCTGTTCATTCAGAGCTACCTGTCCTGTAGGTTCTCTCTCCAACCCTGTTCATTCAGAGCTACTGTCCCATAGGTTCTCTCTCCAACCCTGTTCCTGCAGAGCTACCTGTCCTGTGGGTTTTCTCTCCAACCCTGTTCATTCAGAGCTACTGTCCCGTAGGTTCTCTCTCCAACCCTGTTCCTGCAGAGCTACCCGTCCTGTAGGTTCTCTCTCCAACCCTGTTCATTCAGAGCTACCGTCCTGTGGGTTTTCTCTCCAACCCTGTTCCTGCAGAGCTACCGTCCTGTAGGTTTTCACTCCAACACTGTTCCTCCAGAGCTACCCGTCCTGTAGGTTCTCTCCAACCCTGTTCCTGCAGAGCTACCGTCCTGTGGGTTTTCTCTCCAACACTTGTTTCTGCAGAGCTACCGTCCTGTGGGTTTTCTAACCATCCTTGTTCCTGCAGAGCTACCATCCTGTAGGTTCCTCCAACCCTGTTCCTGCAGAGCTACCTGTTCTGTAGGTTCTCTCCAACCCTGTTCATTCAGAGATACTGTCCCATAGGTTCTCTCTCCAACCCTGTTCCTGCAGAGCTACCTGTCCTGTAGGTTCTTTCTCCAACCCTGTTCATTCAGAGCTACCTGTCCTGTAGGTTCTCTCTCCAACCCTGTTCATTCAGAGCTACTGTCCCATAGGTTCTCTCTCCAACCCTGTTCCTGCAGAGCTACCTGTCCTGTGGGTTTTCTCTCCAACCCTGTTCATTCAGAGCTACTGTCCCGTAGGTTCTCTCTCCAACCCTGTTCCTGCAGAGCTACCCGTCCTGTAGGTTCTCTCTCCAACCCTGTTCATTCAGAGCTACCGTCCTGTGGGTTTTCTCTCCAACCCTGTTCCTGCAGAGCTACCGTCCTGTAGGTTTTCACTCCAACACTGTTCCTCCAGAGCTACCCGTCCTGTAGGTTCTCTCCAACCCTGTTCCTGCAGAGCTACCGTCCTGTGGGTTTTCTCTCCAACACTTGTTTCTGCAGAGCTACCGTCCTGTGGGTTTTCTAACCATCCTTGTTCCTGCAGAGCTACCATCCTGTAGGTTCCTCCAACCCTGTTCCTGCAGAGCTACCTGTTCTGTAGGTTCTCTCCAACCCTGTTCATTCAGAGATACTGTCCCATAGGTTCTCTCTCCAACCCTGTTCATTCAGAGCTACCGTCCTGTGGGTTTTCTCTCCAACCCTGTTCCTGCAGAGCTACCGTCCTGTAGGTTTTCACTCCAACACTGTTCCTGCAGAGCTACCCGTCCTGTAGGTTCTCTCAACCCTGTTCCTGCAGAGCTACCGTCCTGTGGGTTTTCTCTCCAACCCTGTTCATTCAGAGCTACTGTCCCGTAGGTTATCTCTCCAACCCTGTTCCTGCAGAGCTACCCGTCCTGTAGGTTCTCTCTCCAACCCTGTTCATTCAGAGCTACCGTCCTGTGGGTTTTCTCTCCAACCCTGTTCCTGCAGAGCTACCGTCCTGTAGGTTTTCACTCCAACACTGTTCCTGCAGAGCTACCCGTCCTGTAGGTTCTCTCCAACCCTGTTCCTGCAGAGCTACCATCCTGTAGGTTCTCTCCAACACTGTTCCTCTAGGTTTTCACTCCAACCCTGTTCCTGGAGAACTACCATCCTGTAGTTTTTCGCTCCAACCTTAATCTACCCCACCTGAGTCTAGTAATCAGCTGAATCAGGTTAGCTGAAACTGGGGTAGGGGTGAAAACTTACAGGAGGGTAGGCCTCCAGGAACATGGTTGGATTGAATACCTACAGGAGGGTGGCTCTCCAGGTACACGGTTGGATTGAAAACCTACAGGAGGGCAGGTCTCCAGGAACAGGGTTGGAGTGAAATGTACAGGAGTGTTGCTCTCCAGGAACAGGATTGGAGAGACCTGTACTAGACCTACAGTACAACTGTTGCCAATTGCTCCAGACCTGTTGCCCTGCTGTGTGTGAGCATCTGTTCCTCAACACTACAAGACTGTTTTAACTCCTGTATGTCTGTAGTGGTGCCATAAAAGCCCCATCCAGAGCCATGAATCAAGCCTCCAGGGACAGACCAGATTGCCAATTATGCACATGAATAGAGCCACCAAACACAAATGAGAGCAGGTGATGATGGGAATTTGAGTGAAAAAAGCTTCCCCAACATCATGGCTGTGGTTTGTATTTGATTATATTTATATACCTGTCTTGAATGGAGGTACATGTAAAATGTTCTGTGCTTTTATGCCTCGGTCCTGTGTGTGTGTGTGTGTGTGTGTGTGTGTGTGTGTGTGTGTGTGTGTGTGTGTGTGTGTGTATATACATATATTATCGGCGTTCTGTCATCTCTCTGTGAAACAGTCAGCAGTCTTTAATGCTGTTTTATTGTCTTTCATCGACAATTAACCCAGGTTTAATTAAGGCCAGTTTACATGGCCACTAATTGTTTGTGTGATTAACGTCACATTTGGACAGCCGTTAACACAGTTAGAGCACAGGGAATGGATCTCACACCTTAACCCTGTGTTATGACTGACCCAGGGTGGCCTGCTAAACTGGCAGGGTGGGACTGTTGCCCATTGCCAATATGAGGCTGCTGGATGGCCTGTGGAAGGGTCACATTGACTATCTGTGTGTATCTGGGTTGCGACTTGAACCGTATAGGTGTTTACTTTATAAATAAGGTATGGTTATATAATACTGAGAAGCAATCAGAAGAACAGTCAGACGTCAGTACTGTACATGAACAGTCCTCTTCTGTAGAACATCAAATTGACAGATCTCAGATCTCCTCAATCCACTAACTTCTCTGACTAGATCAGTCCCTGTGTAGGGTGTTCAGTAATCAAGTGACAATATTAACAGTCGTCTGCTGTTTCCTACGTGAACATCACACTGAGCAGCGCTCAGATTTATTCCAGTTTTTCCGTCAACTTAATTAGTCACATCTGAGTTTAATTACATCGAGTGGAGGAAGTCGTAATCTCAAGTAGATCAAATTAAGCTCTATGCAAATCTTGAAGTGTCTCGTTTCTGTCTCTGTGGTGACAATCTATCTTTGCAGCATGAGTCCAATGACGCTTCTCTGCTGTTAAAATGGGATCTTAACACTGGAAATCACCCTATTAGAATTGTTAAGTGAGTGGCTGCCTACTTCCTCTATGAGAAGGGACTAATCTTGTGTTTGTGATATTGTGGCTAGAGAAAAGGAAAGTGTGGATATATGTAAGACATACACCAGGGATCATTGACTAGATTCAGCCGCGAAACAATTGTTTTCTTGAGTGGACGGTCGGGGTTCCGGAACGTTATTACAAGTAGTTTGTAGACAGCAAACATTTCAAGAACTTTTCAAGTTTCTTCAAGTGCAGTCGCAAAAACCATCAAGCGCTATGATGAAACTTGCTCTCCACAGGAAAGAAAGTCCCAGAGTTACCTCTGCTGCAGAGGATAAGTTCATTAGAGTTAACTGCACCTCAAATTGTAGCCCAAATAAATGCTTCACAGAGTTCAAGTAACAGACACATCTCAACATCAACTGTTCAGAGAGACTGCATGAATCAGGCCGTCATGGTATAATTGCTGCAAAGAAACCACTACTAAAGGCCACCAATAAGAAGAAGAGATTTGCTTGGGCCAAGAAACACGAGCAATGGACATTAGACAAGGGAAATCTGTCCTTTGGTATGATGAGTCCAAATTTTAGACCACAGAGTGAAGGAAAAGAAGCCAACAAGTGCTCAGCATATGTGGGAACTCCTTCAAGACTGTTGGAAAAGCATTCTAGGTGAAGCTGGTTGAGAGAATGCCAAGAGTGTGCAAAGCTGTCGTCAAGTCAAAGGGTGGCTACTTTGAAGAATCTAAAATCTAAAATATTTTTTTATTTGTTTAATATTTTTTTTTGTCATTTCATAGTTTTGATGTCTTCACTATTATTCTACAATGTAGAAAATAGTAAAAAGAAAGAAAAACCCTTGAATGAGTAGGTGTGTCCAAACTTTTGACTGGTACTGTAAAAAAATATATATATATTTTTTTTAAATTTAATTTTACCCCTTTTTTCTCCCCAATTTCATGGTATCCAATTGTTGTAGTAGCTACTATCTTGTCTCATCGCTACAACTCCCGTCGGGCTCGGGAAAGACAAAGGTTGACAGTCATGCGTCCTCCGATACACAACCCAACCAGCCATACTGCTTCTTAACACAGCGCGCATCCAACCCGGAAGCCAGCCGCACCAATGTGTCGGAGGGTACACCGTGCACCTGGCAACCTTGGTTTAGCGCTCACTGCGCCCGGCCGCCACAGGAGTCGCTGGTGCGCAATGAGACAAGGACATCCCTACAGACCAAGCCCTCCCTAACCCGGACGACGCTAGGCCAATTGTGCGTCGCCCCACAGACCTCCCGGTCACGGCCGGTTACGACAGAGCCTGGGCGCGAACCCAGGGACTCTGATGGCACAGCTGGCGCTGCAGTACAGCACCCTTAACCACTGCGCCCCAGGAGGCCTTGTAAAAATATTTTTGCACTGAAAACTTGGAAGGACAAATAAAACCACCCGTTGGGGAATCCTGACATACGGTATGCCTAAGTTGGTGTTTCAGAACTGCTTTAGGGTACATGTAACAGGGATATTAGTAATAGCCTAGCTGTAGAAAAAAAATAAGACAATATATAGGCCAAATGGCAATATGAGTGGAGCGAGAAAAATGTTTGTGGCTACTCAATCCAATGAGAAGATAATACAATGATAACATAATAACAACCGGCCTACATATGGTTGCTTTACATTAATTTCCATCATAGTTACAGACATTAAAGACCTCTTACAGTCACCATAGCCATGAAGGTTGGCACTGTTACTCACACTGTCCAAACAATTTTCCTTCACTGAAAGTGTCAGACAGGCCAGTGGTGTACACCTTTGGGGTATGGACACAAATCCTGGGATTTCTGTGTGGATTTCTAGACCAGCTTTATCTATCATGTCATTGCAGCCTAGCAGTTAAAAGCATTGGGCCAGTAACCGAAAGGTCGCTGGTTCAAATCCCCAAGCCGACTTGGTGAAAAAGCTGTCTGTGCCCTAATTGCTCCAGGGTCGCGGTCAATAATGGCTGATCCCCGGCTGTGACCCTGCCCTCCGAGCCTGTCTCAGGGGGAGTGGCATATGTAAAACCTGATTTCCAATTCACATGCTTATAATACATGTGTGAAATAGGACAAATGTAAGCACCCACCTAATTAATAATATTATTATTTTTCTAGGCACATGGGCTTTGGCCCCCTCCACATGTAGAAATGCTAAATAAAGTCCCTAAGGCTGTGTATACACAGGCAGTCCAATTCAGATATTTTTTACATCTGATACACACTCTACCTATCTGCTCTTTTCCCTAATGTGCAAACAGGAATCTGATCTTTTGACTTATACCATATATATCTTTTGATTTAAGACCGATTTATACCACCTCCAATTATGAATCTTAATCCTGATGCAAACCTGATCCTCCGTATTCGTCACGTCTGGACGCTCAGATCAGATACATTTGCTCTGAAGTGGATTTTTTGCACATGACCTGCTCCTAACCATGACAACCACCCCAAAATTTGAAGTAACAGTGACAGGAAATGAGCAGTACATCTACAGTTGAAGTCGGAAGTTTACATACACTTAGGTTGGAGTCATTAAAACTCATTTTTCAACCACTCCACAAATTTCTTGTAAACAAACTATAGTTTTGGCAAGTCGGTTAGGACATCTACTTTTTGCATGACACAAGTAATTTTTCCAACAATTGTTTACAGACAGATTATTTCACTTATAATTCACTGTATCACAATTCCAGTGGGACAGAAGTTTACATACACTAAGTGGACTGTGCCTTTAAACAGCTTGGACATTTCCAGAAAATTATGTCATGGCTTTAGAAGCTTCTGATAGGCTAATTGACATAATTTGAGTCAATTGGAGGTGTACCTGTGGATGTGTTTCAAGGCCTTCAAATTCAGTGCCTCCTTGCTTGACATAATGGGAAAATCAAAAGAAATCAGCCAAGACCCCAGAAAATAAATTGTAGACCTCCATAAGTCTGGTTCATACTTGGGAGCAAATTCCAAACCCCGTTCATCTGTACAAAAAATAGTATGCAAGTATAAACACCATGGAACCACACAGCCGTCATACCACTCAGGAAGGAGACGCGTTCTGTCTCCTAGAGATGAACGTAGTTTGGTGCGAAAAGTGCAAATCAATCCCAGAACAACAGCAAAGGACCTTGTGAAGAAGTTGGAGGAAACAGGTACAAACGTATCTATATCCACTGTAAAACGAGTCCTATATCGACATAACCTGAAAGGCCGCTCAGCAAGGAATAAGCCACTGCTCCAAAACCGCCATAAAAAAGTCAGACTACGGTTTGCAACTGTACATGGGGACAAAGATTGTACTTTTTGGAGAAATGTCTTTTAGTCTGATGAAAGAAAAATAGAACCGTTTGGCCATAATGACCATCGTTATGTTTGGAGGAAAAAGGGGGAGGCTTGCAAGCCGAAGAACACCATCCCAACTGTGAAGCACAGGGGTGGCAGCATCATGTTGTGGGGGTGCTTTGCTGCAGGAGGGACTGGTGCACTTCACAAAATAGATGGCATCATGAGGGAGGAAAATTATGTGGATATATTGAAGCAACATCTCATGGGTCTTCCAAATGGACAATGTTGTGGCATAATGGCTTAAGGACAACAAAGTCAAGGTATTGGAGTGGCCGTCACAAAGCCCTGACCTCAGTCCCAAAGAAAATATGTTGGCAGAACTGAAAACGCGTATGCGAGAAAGGAGGCCTACAAACCTAATTCAGTTACACCAGCTCTGTCAGTAGGAACGGGACAAAATTCACCCAACGTATTGTGGGAAGCTTGTGGAAGACTACCCAAACAGTTTGATCCAAGTTAAACAATTGAAAGGCAATGCTACCAAATACTAATTTAGTGTATGTAAACTTCTGACCCACTGGGAATGTGATGAAAGACATGAAAGCTGAAATAAATAATTCTCTCTACTATTATTCTGACATTTCACATTCTTCAAATAAAGTGGTGATCCTAACTGACCTAAGACAGGGAATTTTTACTCTGATTAATTGTCAGGAATTGTGAAAAACTGAGTTTAAATGTATTTGGCAAAGGTGCATGTAAACTTCCGACTTCAACTGTATGTGCAACTTCAGGGGCTACATGTCATGTATTGTCATGTTATGTCTTGTTCCTGTTCTTTCTCTTCACTTCGTTTCCCCCTGCTGGTCGTATTAGGTTACCTTCTCTCCCTTTCCTTCCCCCAGCTGTTCCTCATCTCCTCTAACTACCTCGTTTACTCTCTCCCACCTGTTCCCTTTTTTCCCTCTGATTAGGTCTCTATTTCTCTCTCTGTTTCTGCTTCTGTCTTTGTCAGATTCTCGTTTGCGTCACCCTTGTCCCGTCCTGTCGTAATCTGCCTCTTCATCAGATGCTACGTGTGATCAGGTACCTCTGTCCTCTACAACCCGCGCCTACCCGGAGAGACCAGCAGTCTGTTGCCGCTAACCCTGCTATTCTCCTCTGCTGCTAGAAGGGGACTCTCCTGTAAAGATCAGAGGACTTTATGATTTATTTGTCGCCCTCTCTGCGGGTTGTCTATTTTGTCAACCGATACATCTGAAGAGGATTTATGTCTTCCCTGTGTTTGGACATTAAAAGACTCTGTTTCTGTTAAACCGCTTTTGGGTCCTCACTCACCTGCATAACAGAAGAATCTGACCAAGAATGGACCCAGCGACTTCGGATCCTCTCCACTCAGCCGTCGAGATCAGGGAGCGATGCTAGGCAGACACGAGCAGGAATTGTCTGCTGCTCGACATGCCGTTGAGACCCTGGCCGCCCAAGTCTCCGACCTCTCGAAACATATTCACCATCTCCGCCTCGATCCACCGGCTACTTCCAGGGCTTCCGAGTCTCCGGAGCCCAGAATTAATAACCCGCCGTGTTACTCTGGGAGCCCACTGAATGCCGCTCGTTCCTCACCCAGTGTGATATTGTGTTTTCTCTCCAGCCCAACACGTACTCCAGGGGCACAGCTCGTATCGCCTACGTCATATCTCTCCTTACTGGACGGGCTCGTGAGTGGGGCACGGCAATCTGGGAGGCGAGGGCTGAGTGTACTAACCAGTATCAGAACTTTAAGGAGGAGATGATACGGATTTTTGATCGTTCTGTTTTTGGGGAAGAAGCTTCCAGGGCCCTGTCTTCCCTATGTCAAGGTAATCGATCCATAACTGATTACTCTATAGAGTTTCGCACTCTTGCTGCCTCCAGTGACTGGAACAGGCCGGCTTTGCTCGCTCGTTTTCTGGAGGGTCTCCAGCGGAGGTAAAGGATGTGATTCTCTCCCGGGAGGTTCCTTCCAGCGTGGATTCCTTGATTGAACTCGCTATTCGCATAGAACGACGGGTTGATCTTCGTCACCGAGCTCGTGGAAGGGAGCTCGCGTTATCCGTTGCCCCCCTCTCCGCATCACTACCATCTTCCTCCACTGGCTCAGGTGCTGAGCCTATGCAGCTGGGGGGTATTCGCATCTCGACTAAGGAGAGGGAACGGAGAATCACCAACCGCCTCTGTCTCTATTGCGGTTCCGCTGGTCATTTTGTCATTTCATGTCAGTAAAGGCCAGAGCTCATCAGTAAGCGGAGGGCTACTGGTGAGCGCTACTACTCAGGTCTCTCCTTCAAGATCCTGTACTACCTTGTCGGTCCATCTACGCTGGACCGGTTCGGCAGCTTCCTGCAGTGCCTTGATAGACTCTGGGGGCGGAGGGCTGTTTTATGGACAAAGCCTGGGCTCGGGAACATGACATTCCTCTCAGACAGTTAGGGAGCCCACGGCCTTGTTCGCCTTGGATGGTAGTCCTCTCCCCAGGATTCAGCGTGAAACGCTACCTTTAACCCTCACTGTCTCTGGTAATCATAGCGAAACCATTTCTTTTTTAATTTTTCGTTCACCTTTTACACCTGTTGTTTTGGGCCATCCCTGGCTAGTGTGTCATAATCCTTCTATTAATTGGTCTAGTAATTCTATCCTCTCCTGGAACGTCTCTTGTCATGTGAAGTGTTTAATGTCTGCTATCCCTCCTGTTTCCTCTGTCTCTTCTTCACAGGAGGAGCCTGGTGATTTGACAGGGTGCCGGAGGAATATCACGATCTGCGCACGGTGTTCAGTCGGTCCAGGGCCACCTCCCTTCCTCCGCACCGGTCGTATGATTGTAGTATTGATCTCCTTCCGGGAACCACTCCCCCCGGGGTAGACTATACTCTCTGTCGGCTCCCGAACGTAAGGCTCTCGAAGATTATTTGTCTGTAGCTCTCGACGCCGGTACCGTAGTCCCTTCCTCCTCTCCCGCCAGAGCGGGGTTTTTTTTTGTTAAGAAAAGGACGGGACCCTGCGCCCCTGCGTGGATTATCGAGGCTGAATGACATAACGGTTAAGAATCGTTATCCGCTTCCCCTTATGTCTTCAGCCTTCGAGATCCTGCAGGGAGCCAGGTTTTTCACTAAGTAGGACCTTCGTAACGCTTACCATCTCGTGCGCATCAGGGAGGGGACGAGTGGAAAAGCGGCGTTTAACACTCCGTTAGGGCACTTTGAATACCGGGTTCTGCCGTTCGGCCTCGCTTACCTCCAGCTGTCTTTCAGGCATTAGTGAATGATGTACTGAGAGACATGCTGAACATCTTTGTTTTCGTTTACCTTGACGATATCCTGATTTTTTTCACCGTCCTCCAGATTCATGTTCAGCACGTTCGACGTGTCCTCCAGCGCCTTTTAGAGAATTGTCTTTATGTGAAGGCTGAGAAGTGCTCTTTTCATGCCTCCTCCGTCACATTTCTCGGTTCTGTTATTTCCGCTGAAGGCATTAAGATGGATCCCGCTAAGGTCCAAGCTGTCAGCGATTGGCCCGTCCCTAAGTCACGTGTCGAGCTGCAGCGCTTTCTCGGCTTCGCGAATTTCTATTGTCGTTTCATCCGTAATTTCGGTCAGGTGGCAGCTCCTCTCACAGCCCTTACTTCTGTCAAGACGTGCTTTAAGTGGTCCGTTTCTGCCCAGTGAGCTTTTGATCTCCTCAAGAAGCGTTTTACATCCGCACCTATCCTTGTTACACCTGACGTCTCTAGACAGTTCATTGTCGAGGTTGACGCGTCAGAGGTGGGCGTGGGAGCCATTCTTTCCCAGCGCTCCCATTCTGACGACAAGGTCCACCCTCGCGCGTATTTTTCTCATCGCCTGTCGCCGTCGGAACGTAACTATGATGTGGGAAACCGCGAACTGCTCGCCATCCGCTTAGCCCTAGGCGAATGGCGACAGTGGTTGGAGGGGGCGACCGTTCCTTTTGTCGTTTGGACTGACCATAGGAACCTTGAGTACATCCGTTCTGCCAAACGACTTAATGCGCGTCAGGCTTGTTGGGCGCTGTTTTTCGCTCGTTTCGAGTTCGTTATTTCTTATCGTCCGGGCTCTAAGAACACCAAGCCTGATGCTTTATCCCGTCTCTTCAGTTCTTCAGTAGCCTCCACCGACCCCGAGGGGATTCTCCCTGAGGGGCGTGTTGTCGGGTTGACTGTCTGGGGAATTGAGAGGCAGGTAAAGCAAGCACTCACTCACACTCCGTCACCGCGCGCTTGTCCTTGTCTTTTCGTTCCCGTTCCTACTCGTCTGGCCGTTCTTCAGTGGGCTCACTCTGCCAAGTTAGCCGGCCACCCCGGCGTTCGGGGTACGCTTGCTTCTATTCGCCAGCGTTTTTGGTGGCCCACTCAGGAGCGTGACACGCGTCGTTTCGTGGCTGCTTGTTCGGACTGCGCGCAGACTAAGTCCGGTAACTCCCCTCCTGCCGGCCGTCTCAGACCACTTTCCATTCCCTCTTGACCGTGGTCTCACATCGCCTTAGACTTTATTACCGGACTGCCTTCGTCAGCGGGGAAGACTGTTATTCTAACGGTTGTCGATAGGTTCTCTAAGGCGGCTCATTTTATTCCCCTCGCTAAGCTTCCTTCTGCTAAAGAGACGGCACAAATCATCATTGAGAATGTTTTCAGAATTCATGGCCTTCCGTCAGACGCCGTTTCGGACAATTCACGTCTCAATTTTGGAGGGAGTTTTGCCGTTTGATTGGGGCTTCCGTCAGTCTCTCTTCCGGTTTTCACCCCCAGTCTAACGGTCAAGCAGAACGGGCCAATCAGACTATTGGTCGCATCTTACGCAGTCTTTCTTTTCGTAACCCTGCGTCTTGGGCAGAACAGCTCCCCTGGGCAGAATACGCTCACAACTCGCTTCCTTCGTCATCTCCTTTTCAGAGTAGCCTCGGGTACCAGCCTCCTCTGTTCTCGTCCCAGCTCGCCGAGTCCAGCGTCCCCTCCCCTCAGGCTTTTGTCCAACGTTGTGAGCGCACCTGGAGGAGGGTCAGGTCTGCACTTTGCCGTTATAGGGCGCAGACTGTGAGAGCCGCTAATAGGCGTAGGACTAAGAGTCCTAGATATTGTCGCGGTCAGAGAGTATGGCTCTCCACTCAAAACCTTCCCCTTAAGACAGCTTCTCGCAAGTTGACCCCGCGGTTCATTGGTCCGTTCCGTATTTCTCAGGTCATTAATCCTGTCGCAGTGCGACTTCTTCTTCCGCGACATCTTCGTCGCGTCCACCCGGTCTTCCATGTCTCCTGTGTTAAGCCCTTTCTTCGCGCCCCCGTTCGTCTCCCCCCCATCCTTGTCGAGGCGCACCTATCTACAGGGTCCGTAAGATTTTGGACATGCGTCCTCGGGGCCGTGGTCATCAGTACCTAGTGGATTGGGAGGGGTACGGTCCTGAGGAAAGGAGTTGGGTTCCATCTCGGGACGTGCTGGACCGTTCGCTGATCGATGATTTCCTCCGTTGCCGCCAGGTTTTCCTCCTCGAGTGCGCCAGGAGGCGCTCGGTGAGTGGGGGTACTGTCATGTATTGTCATGTTATGTCTTGTTCCTGTTCTTTCTCTTCACTTCGTTTCCCCCTGCTGGTCGTATTAGGTTACCTTCTCTCCCTTTCCTTCCCCCAGCTGTTCCTCATCTCCTCTAACTACCTCGTTTACTCTCTCCCACCTGTTCCCTTTTTTCCCTCTGATTAGGTCTCTATTTTTCTCTCTGTTTCTGCTTCTGTCTTTGTCAGATTCTCGTTTGCTTCACCCTTGTCCCGTCCTGTCGTAATCTGTCTCTTCATCAGATGCTACGTGTGATCAGGTACCTCTGTCCTCTACAACCCGCGCTTACCCGGAGAGACCAGCAGTCTGTTGCCGCTAACCCTGCTATTCTCCTCTGCTGCTAGAAGGGGACTCTCCTGTAAAGATCAGAGGACTTTATGATTTATTTGTCGCCCTCTCTGCGGGTTGTCTATTTTGTCAACCGATACATCTGAAGAGGATTTATGTCTTCCCTGTGTTTGGACATTAAAAGACTCTGTTTCTGTTAAACCGCTTTTGGGTCCTCACTCACCTGCATAACACTACATCAGTGTGAATGTTCAAATCTGATCTGGGTTACATGTAAAACTGTGTGTGGACAATCAGAAATAAAAAGATTGGATATAGAAAGAAAATCAGATTTGGGTTCTTACATGCTGACCAAACCGGCTCCACTTTGTCTATTTAAAACCAACTGTGAACCAACTATATTAATTTGTGGACAATATTTCCTCAAACGCATATGGTCCTTTTTTGCTAGATCTTTGAAGAATTTTAACCTATTTTGAATCATACAAAATCGTGTTCTCTACTCTGACAATTAATCCACAGATAAAAGGATAAACTTAGTTAGGTTTTAGTTAGTTTTCTTTCATTAATCTCTCCTCATTCATCCTTCTTTTGTGGACTTTATTTGGCGGTTGGCAACCAACTTTAAGGTGCATTACCACCACCAACTGGATTGGAGTGTGGACCTTGTTCATCTTTCAATTACCCACGTGGGCTAGTATGTCAATGAGTAGATGGGAGAGGCGGGACTTGCAGCACGTCTAAAGTAGATCCAGGTCATATTTTAACGCCTGTCTACGCACATGCCCATTGACAAGCGCGAGCAGTTTGGATGAAATGATTGAAAAACATGTATGTTTACATTTTATTTGACAAATGTGTAGAGTGGCTGTGTAAACACAGCCTAGGAGTCTAAGTCCACCCAACCGTGCATGATAGTGGGGAATGGGGACATATGCACATTCAGTAAGTAGCCTTCCCTCAGTTAGATCTTTGTGATTCACTGATACAAACCCGATCCTCCATATGCAGACTCCTTCTGGATGCCCAGATCAGATTTCTTTGCTCTGAAGTGGTTTTTGTGGTTGTGGTTTTTGCACATGACCTGCCAATACCATGACAACCACCCCACAGGAAATGAGCATTGCATCTTTGTGCAAATCTGCACAAATATTAATTGGATCACATTTAATACTGAGTGTGGACAGCCAGAAAAAAAGATTGGATAATGAAAGAAAATCAGATCTGGTTTACTTAGGGTGACTGTGGAAACAGCCTTAGACGGCTGTGTGAGTAAAAATGTTAATTGGTTGCACCGGTGCGAGCTGCACATTCTACCTGGTCATCTCAATCAAAATGTCCACATTTTTGGGGCAGATAAAACCATGATTTGGTAAAACAGTGAAGTGCATTATCCTCATAATTCTTGTAATGAAAGTGTCCGCCCTGCCACTGTGCCTGTTTAGCTGGGGCAGCTAGTGTAATGAGCAAGCCTCTCACACTTTCTCTCTCCCCCTGAAAAATGCATTGTGATTGTTGTCGTGATGTGACTATCATTAATGTGATGACAGCTATTTATCGAATAATTACATACTACGTTTAATTATTACTCGATTAAATTAATAATGTAACAATTAACTCATTAGGAATTTGGGGCACCACGGGAACAGTGGTTTACCGAGTTACTATCTCTGGACTTAAACTCTAAAGATGATCTAAATATCTCTTACATTAATTATTACCTCAAGAATCTCATTCTGAATGTCGCATAATCCTTGGATATCTGCACGAACCCTAACCTAAGTAATGAATCAGCAATACACAAATTGGCTTAATTATTTATTTACTAACTAGCTAAATCATCACACAGAATGCATAAACACACACACAGCATAGGTTATTGATGAAATACATAATACAATGAAACCAGGTCCCTAGCGGACTAACAAAATCATGGCCGTTTGGTTACGTATTCTGGAAGGAGAGACAAAGCGAGTCAACTTATCATACATACACTTGCAAACTATGCTTACCATAACCGGAATCCTTAGCACCATAACAACCGCTCATTTGGATACTCATATATTTACTCGTAGATGTCTTTCTCTGTCGTCTCTCTGTTGAAACCACTCAATCCGTCTATGGGAAGTGATTCAATATAGGTCTCTGGTTGTCCACCAGAGGTCACAATGTACCTTCTTAGATGTAGGCTTCTTCTGTTCTGGAGTGTACATTAGAATAGCTACTTCAGATGGACCACACAGTGTTCAGAGGGATATATTCTTCCTTCTCGTCTTTGGTCAAATGTCCTAGAATGATTAACATGCACAGCTGCAAACGGTGCATGTTTTGGTCTGGTTTGCAACATTTCTAACCATTTCAACATGTGGACCACGGCCTCACGTTCTTTGGTCTCAATGGTTGATTAGTCAGGGTACAACTAGAACCACTTTACACATCGGCAGCAACCCAGCATGTTTTGGTCTAATGTAAATTTTGTTAGCGAGTCCTTTTAAGCACTCTGGTTTGTGGTTCCATCATGTTGACATGAACTCTGAGCTCACTTGGGCGTGGCTACTGACTGGGCACAAGTTTATATGAAAAAACATTATCTCATTTCTAAGGCTAAAATCACACTGCCATCTTCACAAAAGTATTATCATACTTAATTATATATTTTATACAACATGGTATAGGTTATGGTACAGTATAACTAAACAACTGTATCTCTGAGGGTGTACATATTCTAGTTGTCAGGTTTGCATCTAAATGTTGTGATATCACAAAATAATAAACACTTTGACAGGATTGTTCTTTAAATCCCCACCGACCATTTCCCACATTCTTCATGTTAGAAATATTGTTTCATTATCCACTTTTGGATATTGGAGTTTTTGTGGCAAAGTCTCTGTGTAACAAAGGATTTTCAGCCTTCCATTTCTGCAGAACAGGCCAAACTCCCCCCTCAGCTCTCCTGTGGGAGAGAGGGGGATCTGGCTATCCTCAAACATGTGCCTAGCTGATGGGTCCTTTTTATCCTCACCGAGGAGAGAGAGTCATGACATTGTATAACATTTCAAAATGCAATGGCGTGAAAAACTAAACTTTGGTCAAAGATGGTCTCCGCTTTCTGTTTGTATGAAACCATTTTCAATATTGAGATCAAAGCACACTGTTTTACAATCGAGGTATCCGATAGGGCTTTGAAATGCGCATCGACCATTGCCTCATTGGCCTACTACGACTACCAAGTTTGTTTTAGGACATTACATTTACTGTTAGATTAGTACATGGCTACTGGCAGTAGGTTTTATATTTTGAGTCAACGATTTAGCTATTGTATTATGAGTTTCCATTTCCTCAGGTGGTGAATTAACAATGGAATTAGGCCTATATGTAATATTAGTGCACATAAAGATGAAGGAAAATGAATCTCTATTGAACAAACAAATGTGATAATTCTGGAGCCCTATTTTGACAGTAAAATATAACAAAATTGTCAACACAAAATTCATGTAAATCACTAGATTAGGTTGCATATAAAAAATATCTTCAATCATGCATTCCTGCATGGACATGTTATATGAAACGTATTTATTGAATGCAATCTCAGTAGTCTTATTACACTTTTTAATAAAAAATTGTGAATTACTTGATGATGACTATTAGTGTGATTACTCCTATTCGTTCAATTGCATGATCCAATTTTTTTTTTTCATGGCTGGTGCAACTAACTGAAAAAGTTAGTGGCACCAGTGCCACCCGAGGAAAACATTAGTCTGGAGCAGAGGTCGACCGATTATGATTTTTCAACGCCGATACCGATACCGATTATTGGAGGACCCAAAAAAGCCAACACCGAGTAATCGGCCGATATATTTATTTTTTATTTGTAATAATGACAATTACAACAATACTGAATGAACACTTATTTTAACTTAATATAATACATAAATAAAATCAATTTAGCCTCAAATAAATAATGAAACATGTTGAATTTCGTTTAAATAATGCAAAAACAAAGTGTTGGAGAAGAAAGTAAAAGTGCAATATGTGCCATGTAAGAAAACTAACGTTTAAGTTCCTTGCTCAGAACATGAGAACATATGAAAGCTGGTGGTTCCTTTTAACATGAGTCTTCAATATTCCCAGGTAAGAAGTTTTAGGTTGTAGTTATTATAGGAATTATAGGACTATTTCCCTCTATACCATTTTGTATTTCATTAACCTTTGACTATTGGATGTTCATAAAGGCTCTTTAGTATTGCCAGTGTAACAGTATAGCTTCCGTCTCTCTCCTCGCCCCTACCTGGGCTCGAACCAGGAACACAACGACAACAGCCACCCTCGAAGCAGCGTTACCCATCGCTCCACAAAAGCCGTGGCCCTTGCAGAGCAAGGGGAGTAACTACTCCAAGTCTCAGAGCGAGTGACGTTTGAAACACTATTAGCGCACACCCCGCTAACTAGCTAGCCATTTCACATCGTTTACACCAGCCATCCAGCTGATAGGCTTGAAGTCATAAACAGCGCTGTGCTTGCGAAGAGTTGCTAGCAAAACGCACGAAAGTGCTGTTTGAATGAATGCTTACGAGCCTGCTGCTGCCTACCATCGCTCAGTCAGACTGCTCTATCAAATCATAGACTTAATTATAACATAACACACAGAAATACGAGCCTTTTGTCATTAATATGGTCAAATCCAGAAACTATAATTTCGAAAACAAAACATTATTATTTCAGTGAAATACGGAACCGTTCGTTATTTTATCTAACGGGTGGCATCCCTAAGTCTAAATATTCCTATTACATTGCACAACCTTCAATGTTATGTCATAATTACATAAAATTCTGGCAAATTAGTTCTCAATGAGCCAGGCTGCCCAAACTGTTGCATATACCCTGACTCAATTTCACCTGGTTAATATTGCCTGCTAACCTGGATTTCTTTTAGCTAAATATGCACATTTAAAAATATATACTTCTGTGTATTGATTTTAAGAAAGGCATTGGTGTTTATGGTTAGGTACAGTCGTCCAACGATTGTGCATTTTTCGCAAATGCGCTTTTGTTAAATCATCCCCCAGCGTTGCATCGATTATATGCAAAGCAGGACACGCTAGATAAACTAGTAATATCATCAACCATGTGTAGTTATAACTAGTGATTATGATTGATTGTTTTTATAAGATAAGTTTAATGCTAGCTAGCAACTTACCTTGGCTTCTACTGCATTCGCATAACAGGCAGTCTCCTTGTGGAGTGCAATGAGAGGCAGGTGGTTTTAGCGTTGGACTAGTTAACTGTAAGGTTGCAAGATTGGATCCCCCGAGCTGACAAGGTGAAAATCTTTTGTTCTGCCCCTGAACAAGTGTAACGGTTTTCTAGGTGTGAAGGAGAGTCGGACCAAAATGCAGCGTGTAGATTGCGATCCATAATTTAATAAACAAACGTAACACGAATCTAAATACAAACACTACAAAAACCAATAAACGTAACGAAAACCGAAACAGCCTATACTTGTGTACACTAACACATAGACAGGAACAAGGACACCAAGGACAATCACCCACAAAACACTCAAAGAATATGGCTGCCTAAATATGGTTCCCAATCAGAGACAACGATAAACACCTGCCTCTGATTGAGAACCACTCCAGACAGCCATAGACCTTGCTAGATCACCCCACTAGCTACAATCCCAATACATACCAAAACCCCAAGACAAAACACACCACAATACAAAAACCCCATGCCACACCCTGGCCTGACCCAAACATGAAGATAAACACAAAATACTTCGACCAGGGCGTGACAGAACACCCCCTCCCCCTAAGGTGCGGACTCCCGAACGCAGCTCAAAACAACAGGGAGGGTCCGGGTGGGCGTCTGTCCATGGTGGCGGCTCCGGCGCGGGACGTGGACCCCACTCAGTCAATGTCTTTGTCCCCTCTCCTCACGTCCCTGGATAGTCCACCCTCGCCGCCGACCATGGCCCAGTAGTCCTCACCCAGAACCCCACTGGACTGAGGAGCAGATCGGGACTGAAGGGCAGCTCGGGACTGAGGCAGCTCGGGAGTGAGAGAAAGCTCGGAAGTGAGAGAAAGCTTGGAAGTGAGAGAAAGCTCAGGAGTGAGAGGAAGCTCAGGAGTGAGAGGAAGCTCCGGAGTGAGAGGAAGCTCCGGAGTGGCTCCGGAGTGAGAGGAAGCTCCGGAGTGAGAGAAGCTCAGGAGTGAGAGGAAGCCCAGGCAGGTAGATAGATCTACCAGATCCTGGCTGGCTGGTGGTTTCAGCAGATCCTGGCTGACTGGCAGATCCTGGCCGACTGGCGGATCCTGGCGGATCCTGGCCGACTGGCAGATCCTGGCCGACTGGCAGTTCTGGCAGATCCCGGCCGACTGGCGGATCTGGCAGATCCCGGCCGACTGGCGGATCTGGAAGAGTCTGGTTGACTGGCAGATCCGGAAGAGTCTGGTTGACTGGCAGATCCGGAAGAGTCTGGTTGACTGGCAGATCCGGAAGAGTCTGGTTGACTGGCAGATCCGGAAGAGTCTGGTTGACTGGCAGATCCGGAAGAGTCTGGTTGACTGGCAGATCCGGAAGAGTCTGGTTGACTGGCAGATCCGGAAGAGTCTGGTTGACTGGCAGATCCGGAAGAGTCTGGTTGACTGGCAGATCCGGAAGAGTCTGGTTGACTGGCGGATCTGGAAGAGTCTGGCTGACTGGCGGATCTGGAAGAGTCTGGCTGACTGGCAGATCTGGAAGAGTCTGGCTGACTGGCGGATCCTGGCAGACTGAAAGATCTGGCTGCTCCATGCTGACTGGCGGCTCTGGCTGCTTCACGCTGACTGGCGGCTCTGGCTGCTCCATGTAGGCTGACAGCTCTGGCGGCTTCTTACAGACTGGCAGCTCTGGCGGCTCCGTGCAGACTGGCAGCTCCTTGCAGACTGGCAGCTCCTTGCAGACTGGCAGCTCCTTGCAGACTGGCAGCTCCTTGCAGACTGGCAGCTCCTTGCAGACTGGCTGCTCCTTGCAGACTGGCAGCTCTGGCTGCTTCATGCAGACTGACATCTCTGGCTGCTCCATGCAGACTGACAGCTCTGGCTGCTCCATGCAGACCGACATCTCTGACTGCTCCATGCAGGCTGGCAGCTCTGGCTGCTTCATGCAGACTGACAGCTCCTTGCAGACTGACAGCTCCTCGCAGACTGGCAGCTCCTTGCAGACTGGCAGCTCCTTGCAGACTGGCTGCTCCTTGCAGACTGGCAGCTCTGGCTGCTCCATGCAGACTGACAGCTCTGGCTGCTCCATGCAGACTGACAGCTCTGGCTGCTCCATGCAGACCGACAGCTCTGACTGCTCCATGCAGGCTGGCAGCTCTGGCTGCTTCATGCAGACTGACAGCTCTGGCTGCTCCATGCAGGCTGACAGCTCTGGCTGCTCCATGCAGGCTGGCAGCTCTGGCTGCGCTGAACAGGCGGGAGACTCCGGCAGCGCTGGAGAGGCGAGGCGCACTGTAGGCCTGATGCGTGGTGCTGGCACTGGTGGGACTGGACCAAGAACACGCACAGGAAGCCTGGTGCGGGGAGCTGCTACCGGAGGGCTGGGGTGTGGAGGTGGTACTGGATAGACTGGACCGTGCAGGGGCACTGGAGCTCTTGAGCACCGAGCCTGCCCAACCTTACCCGGTTGAATGCTCTCGGTCGCCCTGCCAGTGCGGCGAGGTGGAATAGCCCGCACTGGGCTATGCAGGCGAACCAGAGACGCCGAGCGCAAGGCTGATGCCATGTAAGCCGGCCCAAGGAGACGCACTGGGGACCAGATGCGTAGAGCCGGCTTCATGGCATTTGGCTCGACGCTCAATCTAGCCCGGCCGATACGCTGAGCTGGAATATACCGCACCGGGCTATGCACCCGCACTGGAGACACCGTGCGCACCACAGCATAACACGGTGCCTGCCCGGTCTCTCTAGCTCCCCGGTAAGCACAGGGAGTTTGCGCAGGTCTCCTACCTGGCATAGCCCTACTCCCTGTGAGCCACCCCCCAATACATTTTTGGGGCTGACTCTCAGGCTTCCATCCGCGTCGCCGTGCTGCCTCCTCATACCAGCGCCTCCAGTTCTTCCTTGGGGCGGCGATATTCTCCAGGCTGAGCCCAGGGTCCTTTCCGTCCAGTTCGTCCTCCCATGTCCAGTCCTTCTCTCGCTGCACCTTGGGGCGGTTACACTCCCCTGGTTTAGCCCAGGGTCCTCCCCCGTCGAGGATTTCCTCCCAGGTCCAGAAATTCTTGTCGCGCTGCTCCTGCTGCTGCTGTTGCCTGTTACCACGCTGCTTGGTCCGGGTGTGGTGGGTGATTCTGTAACGGTTTTCTAGGTGTGAAGGAGAGTCGGACCAAAATGCAGCGTGTAGATTGCGATCCATAATTTAATAAACAAACGTAACACGAATCTAAATACAAACACTACAAAACCAATAAATGTAACGAAAACCGAAACAGCCTATACTTGTGTACACTAACACATAGACAGGAACAAGGACACCAAGGACAATCACCCACAAAACACTCAAAGAATATGGCTGCCTAAATATGGTTCCCAATCAGAGACAACGATAAACACCTGCCTCTGATTGAGAACCACTCCAGACAGCCATAGACCTTGCTAGATCACCCCACTAGCTACAATCCCAATACATACCAAAACCCCAAGACAAAACACACCACAATACAAAAACCCCATGCCACACCCTGGCCTGACCCAAACATGAAGATAAACACAAAATACTTCGACCAGGGCGTGACAACAAGGCAGTTAACCCACCGTTCTTAGGCTGTCATTGAAAATAAGAATGTGTTCATAACTGACTTGCCCAGTTAAAGAAATAAATAAAAATGTTTTTTAAAAATCTGCAAAATCGAGCCCATTCACTGCTCAATAGGGACGCATTGGAACGCAGAGCTTTCAAAACATGAGTCACTTCGGGATTGGATTTTTCTCAGGCTTTCGCCTGCAATATCAGTTCTGTTATACTCATATTTTTACAGTTATGGAAACTTTAGAGTGTTTTCTATCCTAAGCTGTCAATTATATGCATATTCTAGCATCTCGTCCTGACAAAATATCCCGTTTACCTTGGGAACGTTATTTTTCCAAAAATGAAAATACTGCCCCCTAGTCCCACCAGGTTAAATAAAATAAAAAATAAAGATGTATTTTTATTTTTAATTGGCGCCCAAAAATACCGATTTCTGATTGTTATGAATACTTGAAGTCAGCCCTAATTAATCGGCCATTCCGATTAATCGGTCAACCTCTAGTCTGGAGCCCTGTGGGTTCCTGGTAAACTTCAAAAGTTACCAGTTATATAACCTCCCTTTGCAACCCTACTCAAGTCCTCAGGATTGCCTCTCTGTACTGTATATACTGTACGTCAGACATTTAACCTTTATTTAACTTGGCAAGTCAGTTAAAGAACAAATTAGTATTTTACAATGGCAGCCTAACCCAACCAAACCACCCCCTAACCCGGACGACGCTGGGCCAATTGTGCTCCGCCCTATTGGACATGAATGAGATTATTACCTACACTTAATGCTCTCATCAACATCATAAAAAGATCTTTATAAAATAATTGTGATTGGTTTATTTGATTTATTGATTGATTTGATCATTCTGTAGGCCTTAAATGATTACAGCGAACTCTTATTCACTCCCCACCACTTCAGCTGCTGGCTGTATGTTTGTTGTCATGCAGTACTTTGACAATTTACGCAACAGCTGGGCATTGTTCATGCAGTCACTAGCTCTGATCTGAGGATGATCCCTTAACAGTAAATATTGCATTAGACCAACTGTGGAGGCCCAGAGCTCTGGAGAGGCCTCCTGCTTGTGGACCGAAACACTAATTCATGAATGGACCCTCCACAGCCAATCACCATCATCCCATAGATTAAATCATGTTGGGTTTTGGTGAGGTGATGTTCTTCTCATGTCAAATCTGCTCAAAGACTCCTCCCAGTGAAGTCTGCTGGGTTATTCATGCCTTAGCAGAAGACATGATGCCATATTGGGTGGCTTCCATAACAGATTAAGGAGTTCTAATTTGTATCATAACCTCACATTACAGAATACAGCTCGCTGCACCCATCTCAGGCATTCAGACACTGGGGAAGGACTGAGAAGAGGAGAGAGGCAGAGGGAGAGAGGGAGGTGAGGGGGAGAGAGAGGGGGAGGGAGGAAGGAAGGGGAGAGGGACTGGTTTCCTCATAGACAGCTGGTGATGAGGATGTGTTACTCCCTGTAGCATGCCTCCTCTAGTCTGGCCGCTAAATATGTGATGATGAGGAATCACCAGAGATACTGTATGAGATGCATCAAAACAGAGCAAAGTTGCACCTATGGCACCAATTTAAGGTCGGTTTTACATTTCCCAGCACAGTGGTTAAATTTAGGATTTGGGGATGATAAACGGATCCTAGATCTGTGCATAAGATATATAAAAACACAGGGAGATAAGGAGACGGCAGTCATGGACTTTCACATTGTGACACATAGAGCCATCATTTCTCACAGTGACATATTGACCTTTGCTGACAAGAATGATTACAAACAAAATAATTCACTATTGGAGCAAATGTTATGCAGCATCCATACTCATTTTGTTCTGTCTCACTATATTCAATATATCTCTACGTTGTGTTGGTTCTGTCGTTGGCATCAAGTAAGTAAACACAGCGTAGCATTTGAAGTTAAGGAACAAATGTGTTGAGGCCAGAGAGAAAAGCCAGCAGCAGACGATGCTCCAGAAGCAGCATACAGACAGTAATAATGACTCCTCGTCTGTTTTCCCCCTCAGACTGAGCTAATATATTTTTGCTGGGTAATGATACCGAGACGGGAGAGCATATTCCCAGTAATTGATCCTGCTGGCTACCGCCGAGCTCTAACGAGCTAAACGAGGAGGAAAACCCTCCCAGCCAAGAGCAGAGTTTTTATAGAGGAGAGAAAGGGAGGGAGGGAGAGAGAGAGAGAGAGAGAGAGAGAGAGAGAGAGAGAGAGAGAGAGAGAGAGAGAGAAGAGAGAAGCAAATGAATGCATGCAAGTCAGCTTCATGGAGAAATGCAATTTCTAATACAAAGACGTTCCCGGGGTTTATCCATGGTCTCTGTGATGGCGGCATGCTGTAGCAGATCAAAGAGAGGAGTGTAAAATGGTTGGAGAGAGGGCTGCTTGAGCATTCTCTCCTTTTTCTTGTGCTGGAGAGAGAGAGGGAGCGAGGGAGCATGTGGATAGAGCATTCCTTCTTTCATCTCTGACAACATCCACTGGGGTTTGGGATATTGTGAATTTTGGAGTGAAATATTTCAAAGGGGTCGAAGAACTGAAGATTCTTCTCTCCTCTACCATGTTGTCTCTATGCTGCTGGGTAGAAATCTAAGGGTTGCTGCACCTGTTGTCTTGTCTTCTTTTCTGATCAAAATGCCTTTCATTTTCACATGATAATACAGTCCGACATTGATTAACCAGGATGACACCCAGACCGACAATTGCTGTGTCTGCCTCTGAAAACTACAGTGTCCCGAATCGTCTCAGGGCCGGGTTTAGGTTCTGAAGAATTGTTTAATGTTAGGCTACCTATTTATTTTTCTGTCTTCTATGCAATGGTTTGTGAACCTGCCTCCAGATATTATATATTCAAATGCATCTAGACAGTGGAACCTCATACAGCACATACCGTTTTTGTCCATTTGACTTAATTTACATTCTGTATTACGAACTGTTCACAAGAAATAAGTAGTTATAGTTATTGCTGTTGTTGATTAGCGCTGACTACACAATCGCAACAGCTAGATATTATAGGTTAATTGCTGGTATTAAATGAACCCATTAAACCCCTTCTTTTCTTTTCTATGCATACCTTGGAATTCTTCTGGAATTAGGTAAGCCATATACATATATTTTACTGTGTTAAATTATAATAATAATATAAAAAAAAGTTATAGTTTTGAAACTAAAATATTGTAGTGTAGGCAGCGGATTCAAATTGTTGTCAGGTGCTTCATCAGCATCTCTAACCAGTTCTATCTATACAACTAATATCAAATAGCAAGAGACAAATTACCAGAAGTCATCGCGGCATAAGAATGTCTGGATGGTTTAAGAGGAGTGTATGTAGGATAAAATCCTAGGGTGTGTTGTTGTGTGATGCCTGAAACCGAGACAACCGAGAGAGGCTGCTGAATGCTGAATATTCATGGGGCGTGCTCGTGGGGCCCAGAGATAAGACGTTTATGTTCTGCCAGCAGGGAAAAAAGGACAATGGGCGCCGCGGAGAGGTGTAGACATCAGTGGTTTAATGGCTTGAATCTAACTCGGGCCAATTAAAAGGCATGCAGCGTGCGCAGGGGTGGGCGGCCATTCATTTCAGGGGAAATTGAGGTTGAAATGAGCCATTGTTCGGACACGTGGCCCCAGCAATGCATACTGAGTGCCAGCCCTGCAGTGACACTCTAAAGGGTAGATAGAGGAGAGAGAGAAGAGGATTGCTGTCATGGGTGGAGATTAGGAACAGTGAATGCAGTGTGTGGAGAGATAGAGGAAGAGTGAGAGAGAGAAATGGAGAGAGACATCCACACACATACAAAGACATAGAGGGGAAAGAGAGAGATCGAGAGGCAGAGAGAGTAAGACACACTGGGAGAGTTAGATAAAATGCTATGCCTTTGATTTATTCTCTCTGGCTGTAGATGTCTCCCTGTCTTTGTGGATAGGAATTGTCTGGCTGTATTTTCTGCCTATTTCTGTGTGGATAGGACCAGGGGTTGCCTGGTAGAGTTGGAGTTGCTTTCCCCAGGTGTGACGTCAGCTGGACAGACACTACACACTGCAGAAATGCTGACTGAGGCCATAGACACACACACACACACACACACACACACACACACACACACACACACACACACACACACACACACACACACACACACACACACGCCTGACAAAACAGCACTTTGAGATGATACATCACAGCTTGTCAGGCGTGTGTGTGTGTGTGTGCGTGCGTGCGTGCGTGCGCGCGCGCGCGTGTGTGTGTGTGTGTGTGTGTGTGTGTGTGTGTGTGTGTGTGTGTGTGTGGGGCATGCCATTACAGGACAGAGATTTGAGAAAATACTCACTGATGCAATCACTTTATGAACATTATCATCTCATCTCAACATCTGTAGTTTCAAATGTAGTCACACAGTTTCAAGCGCCCCTTTCTGTTGAGCTTTCAATATCGTCTTTTGATGGTTTGATACTGTAACCCAGAGAGGCGTTCTGCCTGCATGGCTGCTGAATGTGTCCACATGTGACCTTTGGTTAATGTCACACGTCACAGGCTTTCATGTCACCCCAACACAACATGACAGGACTTTTTTCCAACCCCCATTTTCCTCCCCTGAAACAGAGGCATCATTAGAGCTATTTTAGTGTAGAGCAGGCAAGGCAGACCACATTAATTGTCCCTGTGAGTGGTCTGGATGGAAGAAGGGCAGTCAGCTGCAAAGGAGAGGCAGGGGCAGGGCGTTGGGGTGTAGGAGGCGGGTTCCCTAAGGGTGGGAGAGGGGGGCAAATGAGCGAGGGATGCTAGACGTGTACGCTTATATGTATGGACAGGAAGGTTCCTACTCTACACTTTTATAGAATCAGCATGCTAAGGTGTTCTGAAAACCCACATTGGGTGTATTTAATTGATTTAAGGTTTTGACGTCAGACATGTTTTGTGGATGCACATCCGTTTCAATATCTTTCTGGGTATTCATGTCGAAAAATGCTCACATCCCAGTCAAATTTCACACACAAAAGAGGAAAAGGCCTCTTTTATCACCAAGTGCACATCTCTCTCTGAGTGTTGGTGTACAAAAGTGATCACAGATTTCCCATTCCTACTGAACTTTACCACAAACATCAGCACCAAGATAATACTCTAACTCATAAGAGCTTAGGAGAAAAGGAGGGAGGAAGAAAAAGGAAAGAGAGGATGCAGAGAGGCCGGAGGCTGGAGAAAGACGAGGCATGGTGAGTATGACCGTATCAGTACAGTGTTGTGAGGAATGATAGAACAGGAGATTCTGCAGGAGGGGCAGTGTCGGGCTGCATCCTAAATCAAACGCTATTCCCTATATAGAGTACTACTTTTGACTAGGGCTCATTTGGGACGAAACCTCAGACAGAGACAGGGCCCTAAGATGGACGGACCCTGGGCCCCTGGGTGTTTAACGAGCTCAGCCTTACGAAGCCATGTGTGTCATCTGATTACTGTAGCATTCTCTGTCTCTCCCTCTTTTGTTCACTCTCTCATTCTCTCTCTTGTTCGTTCTCTCTCTCTCTTCTCTTTCTCTCTCCTTCTCTGTTTCCCCCCTCACCCTCTCTCTCAGATAAATTATATCCTCAGGTCTATTTCTATGTTGGTCTATATTGTTGTTCAGTATTAGATAATAGATATGATCATTTGTATTTATTTATTTTTAGCTGTTGGCTGATATTTTTTTAGCTGTTGGCTAAATGTGTTAAAAGTGGGACATGAAATGTGGGCTATTTAGGTCTAGTTTATTCAAGATACAGAAGTTGTCCGCAGTATTGCAACACTACAATATCACAATCATACTTCAGTATTGACCTAATGTGAAGCCAGCCTTTTCCACAAACGTTTAAAAGTGCACGCATCAGTAACTATATATGCTCTCATAATGGAGCTGGAAAGAATAGCAGCTGTTTTATGGGCTCCTGACCAATTGTGCTATTTTGTGTGTTTTTTGCTGATTTTAACCTTATTTGTACATAATGTTTCCCCCATCGTTTCCTATAACCAAAAATAACTTCTAGACATCAGAACAGTGATCACTAACCTCTATTTGGATGTGGAGTTCTACTTCAATGAGACGACGGCGAAGGACAAATTGCTCATCCCAGACCAGGTCCAAATCCCGACACTCGAAAAAGGAAGAGACTGCGTTATAGAGGCCGGTGTGCGGGATACCTCACAAGACTACATCGGCTAGTGGATAAACTGCCTCTGCACGTCCGTCAATAGAACAGTAATCACTGGAGAATAAACTGGAATAACCCTGTTCAAGTTCTTGAGATCAACGTCATCTGAAGAACTGTAATATCCTACGTTTCTCCAAGTCGTGGCTTAACAAGGACATGGAAAATATAAATCTGTTTTTTTCTGTATATCGGCAGGACAGAACGGCAGCGTCAGGTAAACACAAGGGGGGTGGTGTGTGTCTTTGTTAACAACAGCTGGTGTACGATCTCTAATATTAAGGATGTCTCCAGGTTCTGCTCGCCTGAGTTAGAATACCTCATGATATGCCATATTTTTGTAGCTGTCAAATTACCACCACAAATTGATACTGGCACTTAGTGCATGTCAGAGGCAAAACCAAGCCATGAGGTCGAAGGAATTGTCCGTAGAGCTCAGAAACAGGATTGTGTCGAGGCACAGATCTGGGGAAGGGTACCAAAACATTTTTGCAGCGTTGAAGGTCGCCAAGAACACAGTGGCCTCCATCATTCTTAAATGAAATAAGTTTGGAACCACCAAGACTCTTCCTAGAGCTGGCCACCCGGCAAAATTGAGCAATCGGGGGAGAAGGGTCTTGGTCAGGGCCTTAACCAAGAACCTGTTGGTCACTCTAACAGAGCTCCAGAGTTCCTCTGTGGAGATGGGAGAAACTTCCAAAAGGACAACAATCTCTGCAGCACTCCACCAATCAGGCCTTCATGGTATAGTGGCCAGACAGAAGCCACTCCTCAGTGAATGGCACATGACAGCCCGCTTGTCGTTCCAGCGTGTTTTCTGTGTGTTACCGTCTCTCTAGTTCTTGTTTTCTAGTCTTCCCGGACCTTTTCTGCCTAACCCTGAGCCTGCCTGCCCGTTCTGTCCCTTTTTGACTCTGACTTGGACTACAAACCTCTGCCTGCCCTCGACCTGCCCTCGACCTGCCCTTTTGCCTGCCCCTTTGTCATAATAAAATTCTGAGAACCGAACCATCCGCCTCCTATGTCTGCATCTGGGTCATATCGTGGTAGTACGAATTGGCCACGACTGACCCAGCAGACTCAGACCAGCTCCACATCACTGTCCCCCTGCAAGGAGCCACAATTGGAAGACACAAGGAACTGCTTCAGAACCTTATGGAGGGACTCCATACCTTGGAGGAATGCCGTGACTATATGCTCAAGTCATTACTGGAGCAAGCCACAACGGAAACCTCCCAGGCACCCAGTAACCTTGCTACTAGCAATGCTTACCTTCTCTGGAGCACTATACTACAGCCCTCTTCGTTTCCTTCAGATCGGACAAAGATAGCGTATCTTATAATGCTGATAGGACTATTTCTGGAAGGTCTACGGCGGTGTGGGATCAACAATCCGACATTTGCCTTAGTCTGGAGGATTTTGTGGCGGAGTTAAGGAAGGTGTTCGATTTCCCGGTGTCTGGGAGACAGGCAGCTTGGAAGCTTCTTTGTCTGCGTCAAGACTCCCGCAGTGTGGCAGACTACACGGTAGACTTTCGCACGCTGGCTGCCGAGAGTGCCTGGAACCAGGATTCCCTGTTCGACGCCTTCCTTCATGGATTATCGGAGGAAATCAAAGACGATCTTGCAGCCCGGGAGTTACCCATGGACTTTGACTCCCTCATAGCCTTGACTATAAGGATCTTGCCTACGGGAACGCAGGAGGGGGAGGAGGTTTATTTTCAGCCACACTCGCTCGTCCATGGTTTCAACCTTGGACCATTGTCTCCTAGTGAATGTTTACGCAGGCAGAGCTCCAACAGTTGCCTGTATTGTGGTACTACAGGACATTACATATCCATCTATTCAGTAAAAGACCAGGCTCATCATTATGTACGGTTACGCTGGTGGGCCATAAAGGGAGTCTCCAAACTCCCATTACTCGTATTCCTCTCCACGCGATCCTGTTTTGGGGTGACTGGTCAAAATCTCTCCAGGTGCTCATTGACGCTGGGGCTGACGACTGCTTCATGGACGCTACCCTGGTATCTGAGCTGGGTATCTCCAATCAACTTCTCTCCATTCCCATGGACGCCAAAGCTTTGGACAGACGCTCCATTGGCAGGGTCACTTGCAGTACGGTTCCATACAGTTTCTACTAATTGAATCTCCTCATACACCTGTGGTTTTGAGATTTTCATGGCTCCAGAGGCACAACATCCTGATCGACTGGACTACTGGGTTGGAGCCCGTTCTGCCTTGCACATTGCCTTAAGGCAGTGTGCAAAACCCTGCGCCCGTGTATCAACTACCGGGGCCTCAATGACATCACTGTAAAAATTGTTACCCGCTACCAATCCTCTCCTCGGCTTTTGAGCCTATCTAGGGGGCGACCATCTTTTCAAAGTTGGACCTTCGGAGTGCCTATCACCTGGTTCAGATACGGGAAGAAGATGAGTGGAAGACAGCCTTCAACATGGCTAGTGGACACCACGAGTACCTGGTTATGCCATTTGGTCTCACCAACAGTGTTCCAGGCCCTGGTCAACGATGTGCTCTGTGACATGTTGAGCCGGTTTATGTTTGTCTACCTCGACGACATCCTTGTCTTTTCCTTGTCGGCTTAAGAACATGTTCTTCATGTCCAACAAGTCCTCCAGCGCCTCCTGGAGAACCAGCTGTTTGTAAAAGCGGAGAAATGTGAGTTCCATTGTTCAACTATGTTCTTTCTGGGATACGTCATCGCTGCAGGGAATATTCAGATGGATCCTGACAAGGTGAGAGTGGTGGTGGATGCCAACCGGTTTGTTGGGGGCTACAGCACCCTGGCCTCCCCCCTCTCTGCACTCGCCTCTCCCAAGGTTCCGTGTATGTGGTCCCCAGCTACTGACTGGGCATTTCTGGATATGAAGCACCATTTCATCACAGCCCCCATCCTAATCCATCCGGACCAGCCCCGTCAGTTCATGGTGGTGGTTGATGCCTTGGACATTGGAGTGGGGGCCGTCCTGTCCCAGCGCTATGTCCAGGACCAAAAGCTGCATCCCTGCGCTTTCCTTTCCCATCATCTCAATTCTGCTGAGAGGAACTATGAAGTGGAAAACTTCATAGTGGAACTATGAAGGGGAACTTCTGGCGGTCAAGATGGAGCTGGAGGAGTGGAGGCACAGGCTTGAAGGGGTGGAACATCCATTCTTAGTGTGGACCGGCCATAAGATTTGGAATATCTCCGCACCGCCAAGCTCCTCAACTCAAGGAGGCTCGTTGGGCTCTGTTATTCACTCAATTTAATTTTACCATTGCCTATCGCCCTGGGTCCAAGAATGTGAAGCCTGACGCTCTCTCCCTCCTGTATAGTTCCGCTACTACACCCTCTGACCCTGAGACCATCCTCCTTACCTCCTGTCTAGCAGCTACACTAGTATGGGGTATTGAGAGCTGGGTCCGCAAGGAGCAGCATTCCCAGCCGCACCCCGGAGTGAGGGGGGAGGGGGGGCCCGGCCTACCGGATGTTCGGCCCAGATTCGGCCTGGGTCCCGGTCCTGGAATGGACCCTGGCTTTCATCCGCCAAAGTTTTTGGTGGACCACCATGGTTCCAGGTGTCTCCACATTCGTTGCTGCCTGCACTGTGTGTGCACAGAGAAAAACTTTGTGGCAAGCTACAGCTGGTCTCCTTCAACCACTCCCTGTTCCTAATTTCCCCTGAAATTTGTTGCTGGTCCCCCTTCGTCAGATGGCAACACCACCATACTTACTGTGGTGGATAGGTTTTCCAAAGCTGCACATTTTATTCCCCTTCCCAAGTTTCCCTCAGCCAAGGAGACAACCCAGCTTATGGTGCAGCACGTCTTCCGGATCCATGGACATCCGGACAACATGGTCTCCGATCGGGGTCCTCAGTTCTCGTCCAGGTTCTGGAAGGCATTTTGCACCCTCATTCGGTCATCGGCCAGTCTGTCCTCCAGGTTTCATCCCCAGTCCAACAGTCAATTGGAGCAAGCCAATCAGGACCTGGAGACTACTCTTCACTGCTTCTTCTCTGCCAACCCCACCACCTGGAGCCAGCAACTTGTGTGGGTGGAGTACCCCCGCAACTCCCTTCCCTGCTCAGCCACTGGACTCTCGGCCTCCAAATGTTCCTTGGGTTACCAGCCCCCGCTCTTCCCAGAGCAAGAGGTCAGCATACCCTCGTCCAGATGTTCGTCCACCGCTGTCGGCGTACATGGAAGAGAGTCCTGTCTGCTCTTCTTAAGACCATCTCCAGGTATCAGAAACAGGTGGATTGCCACCGGACCCCGGCTCCCCGCTATCGGCCCGGGCGGAGGGTATGGCTGTCCACCCGTTTTATTGGTCCATTCCCCATCTCTAAAGTCTTTAGCCTCTCTGCTGTTCGTCTTCTGTTGCCCCGTACCCTCCGTATACATCCCACTTTCCATGTGTCTAGGATTAAACCTTTGTCTCACAACCCTTTGTCTCCTGTTTCCAGGCCCACCCCTAATCCCGTCTCATCGACGGCCATCCGGCGTACACGGTGAAGCGCCTCCTGAACGTTCCCCCTCGGGGCAGGGGATTCCAGTACCTGGTTGACTGGGAGGGTTATGGCCCGGAGGAGAGGTGCTGGGTCCCTCTAGGAACATCCTGGACCCAGCCCTCATCACTGAGTTCCGCCGCCGACACCCCGGTCAACCAGGTATGTGCCCAGATAGGATTCCAGGAGTTTGGGTACTGTCACATCCTGATCTGTTTCACCTGTCTTGTGCTTGTCTCCACCCCCCACCAGGTGTCTCCTATTTCTCCCCATTATCCCCTGTATATTAATACCTGCATTTTCTGTTTGTCTGTTGCCAGTTCGTCTTGTCTCGTCAAGTCGTCCCAGTGTGTTTTCTGTGTGTTACCTTCTCTCTAGTTCTTATTTTCTAGTCTTTCCAGTTCCGACCTTCCTGTCTGTCCTGACCCTGAGCCTGGCTGCCATCCTGTCCCTTTTTTACTCTGCCTTGGACTACAAACCTCTGCCTGCCCTCGACCTGCCCTTTTGTCATAAAAAATATTTTGACAACTGAACCATCCTCCTGTGTGCATCTGGGTCATATCCAGAGTCGTGATACTCAGACCTTGAGGAACATGATTCTCTGGTCTGATGAAACCAAGACTTAACTCTTTGGCCTGAATGCCAAGTGTCACATCTGGAGGAAACCTGGCACCATCCCTATGGTGAAGCATGATGGTGACAGAATCTTGGTGTGGGGATGTTTTTCAGCGGCAGGGACTGGGAGACTAGTCAGGATCGAGGGAAAGATGAACGGAGCAAAGTACAGAGAGATCCTTGATGAAAACTGCTCCAGAGCACTCAGGACCTCAGACTGGGGCGAAGGTTCACCTTCCAACAGGACAACGACCCTAAGCACACAGCCAAGAAAACGCAGGAGTTGCTTCGGGACAAGTGGCCCAGCCAGAGTGGCCCAGCCAGAGCCCGGACTTGAACCGATCTAACATCTCGGGAGAAACCTGAAAATAGCTTTGCAGCGACGCTTCCCATCCATCCCGACAGGGCTTGAGAGGAGCTGCAGAGATGAATGGGAGAGACGCCCCAAATACAGGTGTGCCAAGCTTGTAGTGACATACCCAAGAAGACTCGGGGCTGTAATCGCTGCCAAAGGTGATTCAGCAAAGTACTGAGTAAAGGGTCTGAATACTTATGTAAATGTGATATTTCAGATGATTTCTAATAAATTTGCCCAACTTTCTAATAACCTGTGGTTGCTTTGTCAGAAATGGCTATTGTGTGTAGATTAATCAGGAAAAAATATATTTAATCCATTTTAGAATAAGGCTGTAACATAACGAAATGTGGAGAAAGTCAAGGGGTCTGAATACTTTCCAAATGCACTGTAGATACACTTTCACACTCTTCACATACGCTGCTACTACTGTGTTTATTATATATCTTGATTGCCTAGTCACTTTTACCCTGACCTACATGCACATTGACTCGGTACCAGTACTCCTTGTATATAGCCTCGCTATTTTATTGTGTTACCATTTCCTCTTTTATTTATTTTTGCTATTTTTTCTTACTTTCTAACTGCATTGTTGGGAAAGGGCTTGTAAGTTAGCATATCACAATAAAGTCTACACCTGTTGTATTCGGCGCATGTGACAAATAAGATTTGATTCAGTGATCTGACAAACCATGCATAATTTATGAAATGCATTGTCAATACTTTGATGGCTTTTTCCCCCTCTATGCTGTGATCGATTGACAGATTTATTACCACTATTTCATGTTGTTTCATGTGGGCTTCGTGCATTGTTTATTGCAAACTATTTCCAAAGCCGATACTAGCCAGGCCAGTGTATAGCAGTGATTGCACCCCCCAGTGTTGAAGTACGGCAGCTCAAGGCAGCATACAGAAGCTCTCAATCATGACAGGGGACTGCCTGATACACAGCGCCCTGAGGAATAATGGTTATTTTGCATGTGTGTGTGTATGTGTGCATGCGTGTGTTTACTGCAGAGTACAGTATTTGACTCCATTTTTGTGTAAAGTACTTCAGTAAAAATACTTTAAAGTACTACTTAAGTAGTTTTTCCGGGGTATCTATACTTTACTTTTTTTTTTTTTTTTACAACTTTTACTTTTACTTCACTACATTCCTAAAGAAAATAATCTACATTTTACTCTATACATTTTCCCTGGCACCCAAAAATATTTGTTACATTTTGAATGCTTAGCAGGACATGAAAATTGTCCAATTCATGCACTTATCAAGAGAACATCCCTGGTCATCCCTTCTGCCTCTGATCTGGCAGACTCACTAAACACACATGCTTCATTTGTAAATTATGATTGAGTGTTGGTGTGCCCTGGCTATCCATAAATAAATAAAAAACTAAGAAATGGTGCCATCTGGTTTGCTTAATATGAGGAATTTGAAATGATTTATACTTTTACTTGTACTTTTGATATTTTCGCAATTACATTTCCTTTTGATAGTTAAGTGTATTTTACTCAAGTAGTATTTTACTGGGTGACTTTCTCTTTTACTGGAGTCATTTTCTATTAAGGTATCTTTACTTTTACTCAAGTATGACAATTGGGTACTTTTTCCACCACTGATTATTTTGGGGGGATGGGGTGCTTGCTGGAAGTGAGGGAGAGAACAGTTTCCCTGACAACGTCAGTAGTTGTCAACACCTCCGTCTTAATAGTGACAAATGGTACTTATTACATCAGCGTTAATTTCCCCCCATCTCCTTCAGATGAAGATACTTAGCCTGCACTGATCAAATTGTGTCAGCATAATTACTGAGAACAGACCCTATTAAAAGCCAGGGCTTCAGATTCAGTGTCGAGCCTCATGGTTAGGCCTATCATTCAGCTGCATCTCTGGGAGGCTGATGTAGACCCGTATACAACCCGTATACTAATGTCCTTAATTCCAGAACTCTACTCACTCAGACAGAAATACTGTAGAAGAACAGGCAGGGGGGTAATAGACATAGGGCTCAATTCAATGGAACTGCACTGCAGTATTTACAGTAGATAGGTGCTTTTTCCCAAATAAAATTACAGGATGGTTTTGGGTGCTGATAAAAACCTACTTCTCTTACCAAGTAGACTCCCTTCACAGGGGCTTCCAGTTGTGTGTGGGGGCAGTAATTTGTTTACAAATACACTGCATTGTAAGGTAGTGTGAATGCTTATCACTATGAAATTATTAACGGGGCACCAGTCCTTTCTTGGACAAAATTGGTATTCTATGACTTGACTTATGAGTTATTTACAATAACTTTGTAAGACTAAAATTTGAATAATAGCAATACATTGAGTTAATCTGAAGGTATGAATTCTTTAAGAATATATTGTAGTTATTTTCCAGAATAAAAGACAAACACAAGTGTTTTATACAATCAACATTTAATAACGCTAATCAAAATATTTACCAAAATAATGAGGGATCATAAAAAGGTAGGAAATAGAATGAAAGACAAGAAAGAGACCAAGATATCTGAATATTAAAGATGTGATACTCAGTCTGTGAACAGTCTGTTGTCCCTGGCTCTAGCTAGGCCACATGGAGGTGAACAAAGGCAAGATGGCAGTGTGTCCTCCTTTGTCCTTAGTTGAGGGGTTTCTTTGTGGTGGTTTATTGCTCCTTTCCTCTGAGTTTGGAAGGCCCCTCATGTGCTGCTCCTCTGGGTTGTGTCCCAGGTTACCCAACATGTACTTTTTCCTTGACTTATCAGTCCACTTATTCTTGCCATTAAAGGTGAAGGTCCAGGCCCTGTTGTCAGCCTACTGGCCTACTGTCCAGGCCCTGTTGTCAGCCTACTGGCCTACTGTCCAGGCCCTGTTGTCAGCCTACTGACAAATGTCAGCAGTTTGACGTTCTACAATGGGTGGTCCCTAAAACACAGTGTTCTGAAAGATCGACAGACGAATGGTAGATGCACATTTAAGTACTACTTAAGTAGTACTTTAAAGTATTTTTACTGAAGTACTTTCAGTAGGCTGACACAGGGCCTGGACCTTGGAGGTTCTTCTCCCTCCTCGATAGAAGTCCAGTTTGAGAGGTCCAGCTTGAGACGTCCAGCAGGATAAGAGGCTAAAAGAGTGAGGGGGAGACGTCAGAGCCCTTTTGTAGTCCTGTGAGGTCACATGGTATCACACCTAGGTGTGAAGGCCCACTTTATGACCCTTTGTCTTGGATAGAGAGAGAGAGCGCTTGGAGGACCTCAGTAGTCCATAACAGTTCAGCATTATAGACAGTAAAAGGATGTTCAACATTGTTCAACATATGACATTAAAACAGCACAACGCTACATCATGAACATTTCTATAGCAGGTTACATTTATTTCCAGCCTCACTTTTGTTTTTCGAAATAGAGGCCAAAACAAACCCTAAAATGATTCACTTTTAATTTCATTAAAGTTTAATTTAAAGCTTAAACCTAGCTTTAAAATAACCTCAATTACCATAAGCAATTTCATCAGCTTTATATATGTGGATTTGGTGTTGCCAGTAGCTCAGTGGAGAATACTGTTGTTTCTCTCTGGTTGGGGACTGCATGGAGAGAGAATGAAATTCACAAATTAGTGTCGTCTGATGGGATGGAAATGTGTTAATTGCTGTTTTTAAGCTGCTGCAATAATAAGGTTATGATGGCAGACTGCTCATGGCACATTATTTAGCCCAGAACCCATATAAACCCACAGAACTGTTGGTTGGTGAAAATAGAGTGCTAAATGTAATTACTCATTTTACAATCCGTGGATATTCTACATCGTCAAATATACATTTAGTGCCAGTGGAAGTGTTTAAAGCTGTGGTGTTAGTTATCTGGTTTAATGTGAAACGTGCAGGGTTTCCTGTGGCATTGGCTGTCCTCTCTCTTGTAGCCTACACAGAATGTTGCTCTCCGATACAAAGACATTTCAGACAAGAGGTAATCATTTGACAGAGAGAAGTGTGAATGTTGTTGTCTCTGGCTGGAGCAAACACCAGCCTTTGTCCTCCCAGTTGATTGGTTTTGCTTGCAGTGTGCTATCTGTTTGTGCTGAAGCTAACATTAGCCAGCCCACCAGGCATCTCTCAGGGATAACTGACTGCCATGAAGAAGATTACAACCACATACAAACATCGCACCTCACAGCTAAAATCCCACCATGCTCTGTCCAACAGTTTTCTCACTGTTGGCTAGAGGTGCTGATACAAGGAGCCAGCTGTAGTAGAGTACATCTAAGGGTGGCTAGCCTGTCTCTCTCTCTCTGCACTGTACTGACCTTGGCTTCTGGTTGTGTGGAAGCAGCACGGAGCCTCTGTTGTTGTCAGAGCAGAGGGAAGAAAGAAATAAAAGAGAACTCTGAGTACCTTTCATCAGGCCAGGAGTCAGAGAGAAAGAATAGCACTCCCTCATTATGCAGTATCGTGTGGAGATGAGAGCGGTGGTCGAGGAATGGCACGTAGGGAGAACACCTCCACAATGGCACCAGGTATGCAGAGAGCACATGGAGGGAAGGTGGATTAATTATTCATGCAAGTACAATACAGTAGCTCCCTGCCTGCCTGCTGTCTCTGTGCCCAGCCAGGCTCAAACTAAAGGCTCACAAACACATCGCACTGAATGTGCATCTACCATTCGTCTGCCGATCTTTCAGCGCACTGTGTTTTAGGGACCACCCACTGTAGAACGTCAAACTGCCTACATTTTTCCATGCGATTCTACATGTAAAATCAGTACACACTTGGTTCACAAATTACTTTGAGGTGCTAAGTACTCTCAGCCAGCAAACGCTATTGGTCTGTCTGAGCCCTAAGGCTGTGTGTTTCTTGGATCCACAGTACTGAACAACTCAGGTCCCTGAGGTTTTGCAGGCTGGAACTCTGTTGATGTTTTTGAAGAAGCTAATATAGTCCAATAATCTCCTGTATAGGTCTTGTATTACTAATAAGGGTTGAAGCCTCATTGATATCACAACTTGAAGAAGGAGTTTGAAATACTAACAAGCTGCATTTGAACTTTTGTTCAGTTCAGTCAGTTATTGATGTGTAAAGCTAATTCAAGCTAATTCAGGACAACCATTGTTGGTTGTGTTTAGGTACTGTATAGGTCATTCTATACTCTACTACACTGTTCATATGTGTTAGTGGCTACCAGAATTCTTTTATACGCTCCTTCACAATCCAAACTAGCATTTTAATTGCCGCCTGTCTCTCATCGTGTAGTGAGCAAGGCTGGGAGGTCAACCTCTTCAAGAGTCCACTGGGATATGTGCCAATAGTGCTCACTGAAATGTTTTTTTATCGTTGTATAATCTAGCCATAATAATTGGTACTAGCATATCAGACCTACTGTATAGCATATGCTTTTGTTTGCTATTTTAAGAGGTTTTCTTCTGTAAAATACTGTACATTCATTCTATATGCTATTTCAGATAAAGTCCTATCCTTCAAATATAGTCCTGAATCACAGGTTCAAACCAGAACTTGGATCAAAACTAAAGAGAGTAGAAAACAACTCTGCATGATTTATTCAAATGACACATTTCACATGTAAGATTTGTGTTTAAATATGCATAGTTCATCTCATGACAGCTGGGCATTTTTTGCATGGATTGATTCAACCCACCTGAATGATTTATGATGAATAAAAAGGCATCTTTAATTTACTGAGGAGAGGTAAATAACACCAGTCACTCATTGCAAAATGAGGCCAATCACAACAAGCCATCAAATAATTCCTCTAAAATCACTTCTTGATTTTACAGATCTTTGATCTTTGAGAGGATTAGGGTTGAGTGACGGATCAAAGGAGTTACTATGTGTCCTTAAGTGGTGTTTTGATGTAGCACAAAGGAGAAGAGGGGAGATGGTGACACGCTTCGTCACCCTTCCACACACATTCATTATTAACGCTCCACAGTGCGCTGAGTCCCTACCCTACACGTGGGTCGGTGTGGTGTGGCTGGGCCAGCTGTCTAGCGGGCTGGGCTCTGTGTACTGGAAGAGATAGGATTATTATATATACAGTATGGCTTGCAAACCCCTCTAACCTCAAATAACAGGAGTCAGGACACATACTGTACATGTAGCTGAATAGGCAGAGAGGACAGAGAGAGGACAGAAAGAATTGGGAAGGATGTTAAAATGGGATGAGGGACTGAGCGATGGATGAAGGAGAGGAAGGTCCAGAGAGAGGGCAGAGAATGTTTTATATTATTCAGGGTGTGAGGACTGGGCTGTTGGTGAATGTAGCCGACGTACACTATGACAGCCATGATGGAGCCATGTTGTCAGCCCGCCGGGTGTCCATGCATCCACCCTACTGCGCTATTAGCTGAGGAGGAGCTCCCTGACTCCCTGTCCTTGCATGGTGAGGTCAGCAGCCCAGTGACCTGACCTCAATTATACCAGATTAGAGATCAGATCCCCGGCACGCTGACCTCGGAGCAGCCACCAATTAAACTCCGAACATGCCCTCAGAAAAGAACATCCTGTCCAGGAGGACAAGGAGAGAGTGTGGAGGAGCAGGCGGAGCCAAGATCCCTGTCACTACAATGTCCACACCTATTTCCCATACATTTTTCCCATTGAGGTTTTCGACAATGCTTTTGGGTATTGTAGCATTTTGTACTGCTATTTCCATGTCTTTGACTACAGATCTGTATTTGTGTCTTAGCATATTGCTTTAGTCTCCCTATCACACATTAGCTGTTGACGAAGTTGAATACACAGCTGTGTGTAGATTCACTCTACCAATAAGTTTAGAGCTAACCCACTGGGCACACACTGGTTGAATCAACGTTGTTTCCATGTCATTTAAATGAAATTACGTTGGTCCAATGTGGAATAGATGTAGAATTGATTTCTGTGCCCATTGGGAAGCCACATGGCCAGAATAATCCTATCCGTCATCTCTCTATGGAACTGGGAAACACAGTCTAAGTCACCAGAGGAGCCAGAACCCCCTTCCCTTGAAAAGGAGGATGCACATTCTCATCTACAAGTCGTGTCTTATTTAGCATTCTTAGTATGCAAGTCTTATTTAGCATTCTTAGTATGCAAGTCTTATTTAGCATTCTTAGTATGCAAGTCTTATTTAGCAGCTTAGTATGCAAGTCTTTTTTAGTATTCTTAGTATGCAAGTCTTATTTAGCATTCTTAGTATGTGAATCTTATTTAGCAGCTTAGTATGTCAGTCTTATTTAGCATTCTTAGTATGCGAGTCTTATTTAGCATTCTTAGTATGCAAGTCTTATTTAGCATTCTTAGTATGTGAGTCTTATTTAGCATTCTTAGTATGTGAGTCTTATTTAGCATTCTTAGTATGCAAGTCTTATTTAGCATTCTTAGTATGCAAGTCTTATTTAGCATTCTTAGTATGCAAGTCTTATTTAGCATTCTTAGTATGTGAGTCTTATTTAGCATTCTTAGTATGTGAGTCTTATTTAGCATTCTTAGTATGCAAGTCTTATTTAGCATTCTTAGTATGCAAGTCTTATTTAGCATTCTTAGTATGCAAGTCTTATTTAGCATTCTTAGTATGCAAGTCTTATTTAGCATTCTTAGTATGCGAGTCGGGAGAAATTTGATTTAGTCCCGGGCAAAGTGAGGGTGATTAGATTAAGTGTGTTTCTGGAGAACGAAGGGAGAGATAGCTCCTTCAGATCAGCAGGGCTGGGAAGGGAATGTGTGGAGCTGGGCTGAGCTAGGCTGGACAGGGCTGGGAAGGGCAGGGTTGGGCACGGCAGGGCTGGGCTGGACAGGGCTGGGAAGGGCAGGGTTGGGCACGGCAGGGCTGGGCTGGGAAGGGCAGGGTTGGGCACAGCAGGGTTGGGCTGGACAGAGCTGGGAAGGGCACGGCAGGGCTGGGCTGGGAAGAAGAGGGCAGGGCAGCACTCCTGGCTCTTTTGATGCTCTGCCTTTATCACAAACACCAGGCTGCCTGTTTCAATGATTTCACCTCAGGTTCAGAACCTTAATCTATACATACAAATATGCTGAGTATATAAAACATTATGGATGCCTGCTCTTTCCATGACATAGACTGACCAGGTGTATCCAGGTGAAAGCTATGGCCCCTTATTGATGTCAAATCCACTTCAATCAGTGTAGATGAAGGGGAGGAGACCGGTTAAATAAGGATTTTTAAACCTTGAGACAATTGAGACATGGATTGTGTATGTGTGCCATTCAAGACAAAATATTTAAGTGCCTTTGAAGGGGGTATGGTTGTAGGTGCCAGGAGCACCGGTTTGTGTCAAGAACTGCAACGCTGCGTTTTTTTACGCAGCATTAACAGTTTCCCGTGCGCATCAAGAATGGTCCACCACTCAAAGGACATCCAGCCAACTTGACGCAACTGTGGGAAGCATTGGTGTCAACATGGGCCAGCATCCCTGTGGAAAGCTTTTGACACCTTGTAGAGTCCATGCCCCAACTAGTTGAGACTGCTCTGAGGGCAAAAGGGGGTGGGGTCCAACTCAATATTAGGAAGGTGGTCCTAATGTTTGGTATACTCTGTGTATACTCGGTGTATAACAGTACTGTATGTCTGGAGGATCTGATACAGGCTAACATTGATAGGGACAGAGTATTGAGTACTGTGAAATCAAAAGCCAGATGGTGGAGAAGGAGTCAGAGGCAAGGAGAGAGAAAGACTACTAGAAAGGAGAGCGAGATATGAGAGAGGAAGACTAATAGAAAGGAGAGCGAGATAGGAGAGAGAAAGACTAATAGAAAGGAGAGCGAGATAGGAAAGAGAAAGACTAATAGAAAGGAGAGCGAGATAGGAGAGAGAAAGACTAATAGAAAGGAGAGCGAGATATGAGAGAGGAAGACTAATAGAAAGGAGAGCGAGATAGGAGAGAGAAAGACTAATAGAAAGGAGAGCGAGATAGGAAAGAGAAAGACTAATAGAAAGGAGAGCGAGATAGGAGAGAGAAAGACTAATAGAAAGGAGAGCGAGATAGGAGAGAGAAAGACTAATAGAAAGGAGAGCGAGATAGGAGAGAGGAAGACAATAGATTTTCTTTCATTTTGATTTTCTGCTGCAGACTGCTGAGCCCCTGTCTTCTCTCTAGCATCCCCTCTTCCTGCTCTTCAGTCTGTCATAACACAATAACAGAGGTCTGACAGCTTAAAAGACACTGGAGGAGCATGGAGGTGCTTGGGGAGAAAATTGCTGCAGAACACAGGCTGCTCAGCGGCTAGAGAGAAATACCATTTTGTCTCGCACAAGATGGATTCCACTGTGAGATTGCAGGGTACCAAAGACAGAATCAAAATGGAGAACCTTTAAAAAAGCTTCTTTTTTTTAATACATAATTGCTATTGGCCTATGTTGGTGATATCAAATACTCTGATACAAATCACACCATTTTATATTTTCACTTTGATTGTACAATGTATTGTGACAATATTGAATATTGAAGAAGTAAATCATACATATCATTTATGAATATCAATATGAAAGAGATATCATTTTGATGTATCTGATCTCCTCAACCTTTAAATAAATGCCTGGCAATGATAAGGGCACGCACACACACACACACACACACACACACACACACACACACACACACACACACACACACACACACACACACACACACACACACACACACACACACACACACACACCCTCCCTCTACAGATCGCACTGCTGGTTGCCCGTCACACAACTGCATTTAAATCAGGAGCTAGAAACCCCTTCAGGATATCAAATCCATGGACTCTGGTGTCTATCCTAACTAGGTCAACTCTTACAATAGCTGCAGACTCTTTCTCCCTCTCCTCCCTCTCCTTCTTTTTACTACCTTTCAATAGTGGATTTTTATTTTTTATTTATTTGTATGAACAATAGATAATGAATGAATGATTAAATATGCCAATATTAAATGCAGGTAAAATATTTCTTTATCCGGTCCTTTTGTATTTTTCTACCAATTGATACTTGTCATTGATTCTCTGTAGATTTCAGGCCAGAATGGTGCATGACGTTTTACAGTCCATTTTGATCAGGCTTTATCTAAAGACACCTTCCTCATTGTCAGAGACAAGGCACAGCCCTGCTACTGTAGCTGGTTTTAACTGAAGCTGCCCCTGGCTGGTGTTCCTTGGGGCCTAAATGCTCACTAAGCTGTCTCTGTCTTAGCATGCTCGCCACAACACAGTGAAGACAATCTCCTGTAAATTGCTTTTTCGATCAGTTTTGACATCAATCTGCTCTCCTGGGGATAATGCATGCATATGATTGCGAGAGGAAGGTATCATTCCTTATGGATGTTGACAACCCCACTCAGTCGGGTTTGATCCCCAGAATTAACATAATATTATTGCACAGACTGAACTGCTAGTGACACCCAAAGAGGATTTGGTTGCTGTAGCAGAGGTTTAGACCAGATAGATTGCTGGAGCTAGGGAGGGCAGAGGCCAAATGTAAAAGTTATCTCAGGTAAAAGGTCTTGGTATGATATGTTTAAGGATATGTATAATCAAACTTATCTAGATAATTCAGTACTGTTTGTGAATGCCATGGATTATGCGGGACCGGGTGTCTTTTCCAGCTGGATGGCGTACTACAGTAGCTTCCTATGAGCTGATTGGCTCCTGTCATTTTTACGTGAATAATCCCTCCTTTCTTTCTCTCTCTTTTTCTCTTCCAGGACCTAGATTTCTCATCACAACCACAGGAGCCTTGTATATTCTGGACGTCCAGAATGAGGATGGATTGTATAACTACCGTTGCACCACACGGCATCGCTACACGGGCGAGACCAGGCAAAGCAACAGCGCCCGGCTTTTTGTGTCAGGTCAGTCTGTGCTGCCCTAAATACCTAAATAACGGTACCCCAGAAACATCTAGATATCTGTACAGTACACCATGTTGCAGTAATACATCAGACAACTCTGCATCTTCATACACTGCAAAGTCCACAATACAGTGAATGCTATCGTAACACTCTCTATTCTTATCATAACAACTTCTCTCTCTTATCTCTCATAAGATCCCACCAACTCAGAGCCGGGGATTTTGGATGGCTTTGACCGTCGGGAGGTCATGGCGTCCCATCGGGTGGAACTGCCCTGTAAGGCGTCGGGCCATCCCATGCCCAAGTACCGCTGGCTGAAGGACAACAGCCCCCTGGAGCCCGACACACGTTTCCGCCAGAGTGTCACGGGCCTGCTGATAGAGAGCGCCCAGCCCACCGACTCTGGCACCTACGTGTGTGAAGTGTGGAACAGCTATGGCAACGCTGAGGTTGTGGGCCGGCTTATGGTCAAGCGTGAGTCCAAACACCACATCACACTCACACATCAGGAGCTATCCCAGCCTGGGTGCCATGATGTCTCTGCATTAGCTGCTCTAGCCCTGTCACTTTGTTGATCTATTTCTTTGATAATGTTCTCACAACAAAATAGTTGTGTCACGGTATAAGAATGTCATAGGCCACCAGTTTGGTTTGTGGTTTTTGATGTGTGTTCTGTGTTTTCTCTGGTGTCCAGAGCCTCTGAAGGCGGTGGTCAGCCCACGAAAGGTGAAGGGCAGCGTGGGTAGTAAGGTGTCCTTGCATTGCAGTGTCAGTGGCTCTGATCAGTATGAGCTGTCGTGGTATCGTAACGGAGAGATCATCTACCCTGGCAACAACGTGCGGATCACAGGCATCAGCAGGGAGAACCTGATCATGGAGGGCATGGCCAAGAGCGATGGCGGGGCCTACCAATGTTTCGCCAGGAAGAACAAAATGTCTGCTCAGGATTTTGTTCAGGTCATTTTGGAGGGTGAGATACAGTACAGGTTTCTTATAAAGATCAATGCTACTATGGCAGTTATTTGATATATTGGTGTTCTTATAATAAGACAGTAGTTAAAATATACAACCATGTGTTTTTTTTTCATGTGTACTGTACTGCTTGGAAGTTGACTATAGCATGGGTGGTTACGGTTTTATGTTGTGTGTATGTTTTGTGTCCATGTACTGTACCAGTCAAACATTTAGTCAGACCTACTCTTTCCAGGTTTTGTCTTTAGTTTGACTATTTTCTACATTGTAGAATAATAGTGAAGGCATCAAAACTATGAAATAACACATATGGAATCATGTAGTAACCAAGAAAAGTGTTAAACAAATCAAAATATATGTTATATTTGAGTTTTTCAAAGTAGCCACCCTTTGCCTTGATGACAGCTTTGCACACTCTTGGCATTCTCTCAACTAGCTTCATGAGGTAGTCACCTGGAATGCATTTCAAATAACAGGTGTGCCTTATTCATTTGTGAAATTTCCTTCTTAATGCGTTTGAGCCAACAGAAGATAGCCCTATTTGGTAAAAGTCCAAGTCCATATTATGGCAAGAACAGTTCAAATAAGCAAAGAGAAATTACACTCTATTACTTTAAGACATGGTCAGTCAATCCGGAAAATTTGATGAAACTGGCTCTCATGAGGACAGCCACAGGAAGGAAGAACCAGAGTTCCCTCTGTTGCAGAGGATACGTTCATTAGAGTTACCAGCCTCAGAAATTGCAGCCCAAATAAAAGCTTCACAGAGTTCAAGTAACAGAAACATCTCAACATAAACTGTTCAGAGGAGACTACGTGAATCAGGCCTTCATGGTAGAATTGCTGCAAAGAGACCACTACTAAAGGACACCAATAAGAAGAAGAGACTTGCTTGGGTCAAGAAACACAAGCAATAGACATTAGACCGGTGGAAATCTTTGAGATTTTTGGTTCCAATGGCCGTGTCTTTGTGAGACACAGAGTAGGTGAACGGATGATCTCCACATGTGTGTTTCCCACTGTGAAGCATGGAGGAGGAGGTGTGATGGTGTGGGGGTGCTTTGCTGGTGACACTGTCTGTGATTTATTTAGCATATGTGGGAACTCCTTCAAAACTGTTGGAAAAGCATTCCAGGTGAAGCTGGTTGAGAGAATGCCAAGAGTGTGCAAAGTTGTCATCAAGGCAAAGGGTGGCTACTTTGAAGAATATAAAATATAAAATACATTTTGATTTGTTTAACACTTTTTTGGTTACTACATGATTCCATATGTGTTATTTCATAGTTTTGATGTCTTCACCATTTTTCTACAATGTAGAAAATAGTAGAAATAAAGAAAAACCCTTGAATGAGTAGGTGTGTCCAAGCTTTTGACTGGTACTGTATGTGTAGTTGCAGCAGCAGTGACTTAGCAGAAAGGGATTTTGGCCCTGGATCGATACAGGGCCAGTGTTGTGCTCCTGCAGAACAGCAACTGTTATTAGGGTTACTACCCCAGTCAGCTTTAAACTGAGCCTGATTACTTGGGCAACTGTCTCGCATGGCCACGGAACTGTATAAGGAGGATATTGATGATCTATAATGATGTAGAACATGCTAGAGTTATCAGAGAGCAACAGCAGGCCACTCTAAAATAGAGCTGTTTTCTATCATTAAGAATTGTTCTTGGTTTTGTGTTGCACGTTATTTTCACACTTGTAAGGAATTATTTGAATTGTTTTATGTGAGCGACACCTTAGCTGACTAATGTCAGTATAGAATATGTTTACAATGTTCATACAGTACATGATGCAGAGATTTGTCAGGTTTTTCTGTCCAAGCCTCTTGTTGTAGTCATATTAACCATTACCCATGGTCTCCTCCTCTCTCTCCCCTTTCAGACGGCACTCCGAAGATTCTGTCCTCCTTCAGTGAGAAGGTGGTCAACCCCAACGAGCCGGTCTTCTTGGTGTGTAACGTCAAAGGCACTCCCCCTCCCTCCTGCACCTGGAACCTGGACGACGACCCGGTCATCAAGGACAGTCACCACCACCCTGGCCACTACGAGACCCACGAGGGCCACGTGGTCAGCCAGCTGAACATCACCCACACCAAGGAGGTGGACGGAGGGGTGTACCGCTGCACCTGCAGGAACTCGGCCGGGGCGGTCTACCACCAGGCTCGAATAAACGTAAGAGGTGCTTGTCAGATCAGCTCCTCCAAAACAACAAAAACATACACCTAACTCATTTTTGTTTGGTTTCCAAGTTAAATGCCTGTTTCTTTGAGGTTTTTGTTCTATTCTCCCTCCTTTGCTAAGTGCCTACATATTCCTAACCTTTTTATTTCTTTCTTTATTTCTTCCTTTTATTCCTCAGTTTCAGTTTCAGCTTTGGACTCCATTGTTTAGTTTCTCCTAATTTCCTACATGTTTTTTTTATTTTTATCCCTGTGTGGATTTCTCTTGTCACATTGCCCCTCTTTGTATGATTGTGATACTCCAGCCTCTATAGCTTTTTCTATTCTAACACTGCTATTTCTAGTCGCCCATATGTTGTTGGCCTGTTTGCATGTCAGTCCCTCATACTGTCAAAGACAATGCCAGGTCACAACCAATCATGTTTTGTCAGTGTGCGTTTGTGTATGTGTGATCCATCCATAACATGTCTGTTCTATTGATTGTGTCTCATTTGTTGGACAGGGACGTTCTGCTTGCTATAATACCTCTCTTCCTGTCTTTAATAGTAATCTGATCCTCTACACAGATGCAGAGATGTTGCAGAGATGATTCCCTTCAGCTGATTTACACTGCTGTTCCATGTGTATATGTTTGAACACATTTGACCAATGTATTTTATTTGTAGGCCTTACTGACAGGCAGGTTTTCAGCCCAGTGTGGTGTATACTGGTAAACGTTGTACTGCATGTTTCTATGCTGGTGGTGTTTTTATCTTAAGACTGTAAAAGGGATTATAGTTCTCTCTCTTTTGTTTCCTTGGTTAGATTCTTACTTACTTTTTTGTTGTTGAATGTAGTTTATTTATTCAACGAGACAGTTAGTTTCAAGTGGCTCTTGGATTTGTAATGCAGATAACTCATACAGTGAATATTGTCCACTAAAATGTTCTGTCTTTCAGCTGTCAGCCAACCCTACCTTGTCCTTGTCTAATTTGGTCCTGATTTCACAGCCCTCTCTTCAGAGTCTACCATGAGGTCCTGTGGTAAAAACAAACACATTTGGGTGTGCTGTCAATACATACGGCTTGATGTTGCTGACTGTCATTTCACAATCCTCTCACCCATAAATGTGTTTATAGAGAGCTCTCTCTCCCTCTCTGTATTTTTAGGGGCTGCCAGCATCCGTCCAATGAAAAACATCACAGCCATCGCAGGGCGGGACGCGTACGTCCACTGTCGCGTCATTGGCTACCCATACTATTCCATCAAGTGGTATAAGAACTCCCACCTGCTCCCCTTTAACCACCGGCAGCGGGCCTTCGAGAACAACGGCACTCTGAAGCTGTCCAACGTGCAGGAGCTGGACCAGGGAGAGTACAACTGCAGGGTATTGGTCAAACCTCATCAAGAGACCAATCAGAGCGTCCATCTCAATGTCAAAGGTAGGAAGAGCCTGCCTCCCTGACTCATGCACTGTGACAGTACACAGTAAACAAGGTATTTTTTTCTAATATCCACACTAGCATACCACAATTTGGAAAGTGTAAAGGAAGTCACACTGCTTTCTTAGCGAATACCACTTCCTCTCGATTCAACCCATACCCGGCACGAACTTGGTACCTCTGTCTTGCTAGCACACATGACAACCCTCCTGAAGCATCTTACCAGTCGGCACCACGTGAAAAGCTAGCTACTCACTGGCGCAAGCGGGGACACTTCAGGCTGAGGAGTAGGTTACACACATCACCATGTGCTACATAAGCATTCTAAGAGGTATGAGAGTGTGGACAGTAGAACATGGCAATGCTGTAGGCAGAGATAGGAAGTGACCTCGCAGGTCATACTCCCATTGGCCAGAGCCATCATAAGCTACAGAAGAAATGCCTGACATTCACCACTGCTATGACTGCGCTTCTTTGGTATGTGAGACTAAACTAGAATCATTAGTATGACTGCACATACAGTAGTGATTGAGCTTGATTACCAGAGACCCAGAATACGTAATGGGAATGTTAACGAGTGATTCCCCATGCCTCATATCCATGTCATGAATGATGCAGCCACTGCTTAAAACATTTCCAGGAGATGAGGCTGGGGCGGGGCGGGGGAAAGGGGGACCACATGATATAAAGCAACACTTCCCCGCTACAAGTATCTTAGTTCATTTGCTCTGCTCAAGCTTCAAATTCTGAAAGCGGCTGGGGAGATCCCAGGAGTCCATTATCCCTACTTTGTTGTGAATTAAATCAGTGCTCAAGTGCTGCTTATTTCAGTGTTATTTTAACTCGTTGATTCTCAAATGCAGCTGACTTGCGAGATGGCTGGAGAGTCCCCTGAGAAGGTGCCACAGTGGACTTACTGAGCAGGATCTCACATCTAGGTCGTTATCTAGTCTAGCACGGGGCCTGATTCTTCATTCATTTGTGTAACATGTTGTTTTTTCCCTTCTTGAGGGTCGTTTCTAGACAGACTGATGTGGCATGAGTCACCAAAATACAGAATCACCCCTTCAAGTGTTTATGGAATAGTACACCTGTTCTTGGCACTGTTTGCTCCGACTCAGAGTACAGAATGTTCGGCTAGACTGGAGGAATGACTAAGGTGGAATTACGTGATGATTCACTCTCAGTACTTCTGAGTTCAGAGTCTATTCAACGATTTCCAATGACCAAAGGGATTGATAGAATATTGAAGTATGACACACAGGAGATTGTACCGGTATAGTTTGAGTTTGAGTTTATTTTATTTTTACAGGGACAGTGCACATTAATCAACGTTTCAGTAAAAGTGCCGGTTTTAGCCAGCCGGCTAATTTTCAACCGCAGTCCCTGGGCAGGTTATTAAAAACAATTACAATATAGACAATAGCAACATAGGACAAGCAAGACATAGCATACAGACAGAGCAACATAGGACAAGCAAGACGTAGCATACAGACAGAGCAACATAGGACAAGCAAGACGTAGCATACAGACAGAGCAACATAGGACAAGCAAGACGTAGCATACAGACAGAGCAACATAGAACAAAAAGTAGCAAGACAAAATTCATAAAAGCAACAAAGTGTTTCCACACCTCACAAGTTACAGACAACAGACATGGAAAGTGGCAACACACAGCTAGGGACCAAGTTCACAAATCTGATTGACCTTTAGCCATGTCTTCAAGCATTTTGTGAAAGTGTGATATGTGGTGTAGTTATGTGTGTCTGATGGCAGTGTATTCCAGACATGGGAAGCTCTCACAGAGAAAACGGATTTACTAAAGGTGCTTTTCCTTAAGGGAACTATACAGTCACCTCTCATGGCAGACCTTGTGGATCTGCTGCCATATGTTTGGGTTTTCTGTTTATCAAAAATACTGAGTGGAGGGGGAGCCAGGCCATTTAGGATCTTGAATACAAGACATGCATTGGTGTATTGCACAAGATTTTCCCAACTCAGGAGCTCATGCTTTCTGAGGATGTAACAGTGATGATGGCTATTGGGCTTCCTATCAAGCACTTTGAGAGTCTGTTTGTAGACAGACTGAATAGGTCTTAATGTTGTACAGCAAGCTTGGGCCCAACTAGTCAAGCAGTATGTTAAGTGGGCGAGTATCATATTTGAAGTACAGTTTTGCTACCTCTGTAGTCAAACAATTTCTTATATAAATCGGAAATTAGCTAGGTTGAATTTTTCACATGCTTTTTAAAAGAGAGGTTGGAATCAAGTATGATGCCAAGGTATTTAAAATCAGATACCACCTGGAGCTTCTCCCCTGACACATAGACATCTGGCTCAGTAGCATCTGTTGCCCTCTTTGTGAAGAACATGCAAACAGTTTTTTTTACATTGAGATGCAAACACGAGTCACTGAGCCACTTTGTAACTTGGACCATTACAGTAGTGAGTTCTTGTGCAGCTTGTTGTTTGCTCTTTGCATGCACATATATCACTGTATCATCTGCATACATTTGAACTTCAGATTCAGTACAGACAGAAGGCAGATCATTTATGTACATGCTGAACAGGAGGGTCCCCAGTATTGACCCTTGGGGCACGCCCACATCATAGCTAAGAGTGGGAGACAGCTCATTGCTCACTCTGACACACAGTTCTGCCTTCAAGGTATAATTTCATCCATCTCAAGGCATCAGGGGAAAAGTTGAACTTGGACAATTTTGTGATGAGAATCTCATGGTTAACAGTATCAAAAGCCTTCCTTAGGTCTAGAAACACAGTCCTAACAACGCTCCCTTTGTCCATCTTGGACTTCACATTTTCCGGAAAAAAGCAGTTGGCTTTGTATTGTCTCTCAGCCTAATGTGGTTATGGTCACCTCTCCCCCTCTTCCCCTCCAGTTCCACCGTACATCCAGCCCTTTGCATTCCAGCGGTTCTCCATTGGTCAACGCGTCTTCATCCCCTGCGTGGTAATGTCAGGTGACCAGCCCCTGGACATCACCTGGCAGAAGGACGGGCGGCCAATCCCTGCCAGTCTGGGGGTTACCATCGACAACATAGAGTTCACCAGCTCACTGCGGATCTCCAACCTGTCCCCAGACCACAACGGAAACTACACCTGCATTGCACGCAACGAGGCTGCAGCCGTTGAGCACCAGAGTCAGCTCATTGTCAGGGGTGAGAGGAGGCTAGCACGTTGTTCCTCTGTCTCTGTCTCTAGATGTATCTCTCTTAGGTTCCCTCCTCTCGCTCCCTGACTCGTACTGTCTTTCTTTCTCTCTCTGTTTCTTTCTTTCTCTGCACCTCTCTCCGTTGCTTCTCATCTGTCTTTATACTGTGATTTCTCTCCACTGCTCTCTTTTTCTCTTCTACTATCTTTCTGTCTCAGAAGTACTAGTAAGTCAGTCTGTGTGTTGTTCCCTCTGCTCCTCCAGTTCCTCCCCAGTTTGTGGTGCAGCCAACAGACCAGGATGGGATCTATGGCAAAACTGTGACCCTCAACTGCTCTGCTGAGGGTTATCCACGCCCCACCCTCGTATGGAAACACTCCAAAGGTAAACAGATACGTAAATCAAGCATCAGAAGACTGCCGGTAGCATGAATTAAATGGTTATATAAACGTATTAATGGACATTGTTTGGGGATGTAACGGCAGCTCTTTTGGAGGGATTAACGGTAGTAGTAGTTGAAGCCATATGGGTTCCATCTGTTTCGTCCACAGGCCGTGTATGATGTGGTTCAACAACTGCAGGTGTACACACACACTGTCACAGGTCGCAGGTCGCAGGTGTACACACACACTGTCACAGGTCGCAGGTGTACAGCCACTGTCGGTTGTGAGGTGGGGGAGCTACCAGTGAGGTGTGAGAGAGCAGGTGAACAAAGTGCCACAGCACTTGACCTGGATAGCTGAAGAGGGGACCCAGGTGTTTGCTGCTTCGCCCATAACCTGGGATGAAAGCTTCCCACAATGGAGAGACAACAACCAATCCAACCAATTGGGTGGCGTGGGGGCCGTGTGAGGGGCATCAAAGGCGTGGAGACAGGGCCAGACAGACAGCAGCCAGGCTTTGATGGGATTTGTTTGTGACTTTGGCTCCCTGGGACCGAGAGGAGATTGGGTTTGATGTGAGAGAGATGCTCCTCAATGTCTTAGACCTCCTGTCTGATTAAAAATGTCTGGCAGAACCTTGGTCTGTCGCCACGGCGATGGCAGATTGAAGCCTCGGCTGGGGCCTTTATCTGAGATGTACCTCTAATTTGTAAGTGCTTGTGTTGTTGTATGTTGTGGTTCTGGATAATGCTTTTTATTCTCCCAGTCAGGTGCTGGCAGAGCAGAGCCACAGAGAGATAGAATAGTGAAGAAGGAAAGGTCAGCTGGTATTAGCATAACTGCTAGCTCCCTCTGGATATGCAAAATCCATCATTCAAGAGCACGTCCTCCTCTCTTGCTATCTCTCTCTCTCTCTCTCTCTCTCTCTCTCTCTCTCTCTCTCTCTCTCTCTCTTCTCGTCTACAAGGCAGCAGAGTGGGAATAGTACTGCCACTTGACCCCTCGCTAACCATAGGCACTTGACTGGATTTTTAATTAAGGACCAAAACCCACAGTTCACTAAATGTCCTTATCTTTACACGCTAACTTTATCGCATGCTAATATCTGGCCCAGTTCAGACATATGTTTAATACTCTATGAGCGAGCCTGGATGTGTTGCTCTAACATAGGTAGACCACTTACAGCTCTGAGTGGATTTCCATTTCCAGGCAGCTCGTTGACCTGAACATTTTCAGTATTAAACATTTCCTACAGTGCTGAAGTTGGACCTTTTTGAATGAAACTGTCCAACATTACCTCCAACAGAAACATGGATGATTATAGAAAATACCTTGTTCCCTAATATGTGAAAAGTATAAGGCTGTATGCTAGTATGCTGAGGAATACCTCACCACCAGGGGAGATATGCCCAACAAATGAAGAATATTTGACCTACAAAAAGCATGTATATACTAATACTAATCTTTGTGTTTCACCAAGACAAAACCAATGCTTTGGAGATTAGGTTGTATTTACCCCAAAATATATGTACAATACAATGTTCCGTCTTTGATGTGTAGATTTGTAAATGTACATGCTTACATGTTCAATGTTGTTCACATGAAGGATACCAAACCTGGCTTACAGACAGAAAATCAAGGAAAAACAAGAAGAGTACTTTTTTGTGTAAAGGAAACTGCTCTGCATTTTATTGACTGATTCCTTGTTTCAAGGCCAAGTTGCAGTCTTGTTGTTTTCTTCCTCAGCAATCTGCTCTGGTGTTGAACATGAGCACTATCTCTTTAACGATTACCTCATTTTAGTGGCTACATCCTCCACAGCAGCTGCTGAGGTTTAGGGGCAGCGTTAAGAGACATGTTTACTGTCCTTAAATCCCTAAAGCTTTGTCACTAAAGCGTTACACACACTGTACAAGTCAAATAAGGATGCGCATCTGTCAATAGTCTTGACCCAAAACATGAGCATTAAAAACAAAAACAGTAGTAGCTTTGGATTTAAATTAGTAAGGGGAAATTGTAGCACACCATCCCCATGTGCTGTTAACCTTACATTGCTTATGCCAAATACAATGTTTAAGTTTAAGGATTAGAGTATGTTGTAGACTTACACGCCCTTTACAAATATGTACACCATTTTTAAAGGTGCTAAATGCATTTAAAATGTGGATCTCAGGTTATATCATCCATGACTCGTGGCCCTGTCCCTCCTGTCTCTTCCCTAGGTAACGGGGTTCCCCAGTTCCAGCCTATCGCCCTGAACTCTGGCTCCCGTATCCAGCTGCTGGTCAACGGCTCTCTGCTCATCAAACACGTGCTGGAGGAGGACAGCGGCTACTACCTGTGTAAGGTCAGCAACGACGTGGGAGCTGACGTCAGCAAATCCATGTACCTCACCATCAAAAGTAAGACTCCAAAAACAATGTAATGTTTCTTTCTGACTTCCTTATTAGACTAACTCTGTTTGGTATTGTTGGGTGAAGCATCAAATGACAAGTGTGTATCGCATCTGTGAGTTTGAGTCAGAGCAAATGAGGGGAATATAAGGGTAAAATCTTGATCCCACAGTTTAGTCACTGTTCGTTTGGCCCTGGGTGTGTGTGTGTGTGTGTGTGTGTGTGTGTGTGTGTGTGTGTGTGTGTGTGTGTGTGTGTGTGTGTGTGTGTGTGTGTGTGTGTGTGTGTGTGTGTGTGTGTGTGTGTGTGTGTGTGTGTGTGTGTGTGAGCAGCTAAGGACTTATGTCCCGTCCATTACACCCTGAACTCTTCATTCAAGCGGAGTCTGCCAATTGCAAAAGAGAGGGACTACACCACTACACCACTGTGCTCTCTTGTTCTCTGGCCTGCTTTCTCTATCTCACTCTTTCCCCCTCTCTGATTCTCTCTCTCTCTCTCTTTCTCTGATAATGATTCTGTTGCCCTACTTGTCTTACATCACCTACATCACATTTAAAATTACATATAGCACCTTCATAAGGTCACCAGTATGCCATCTCTCAATCTGTATTTCCCTGAAGTCACAGAAATGTGACCACCCTATATGTTATCTTCTGGTATCAGCCCTGTCCCTGGCTGCATATTGATTTGTATTACAGTGTTCTCCTATAGCCTTGTAGACATCATGTTTAACCGACAAAGGGGAGAGGGCCTGCCTTGCCAGGTCTATTTTAATCAGTACCAGCAGCAGTCTAATGTAACTGTAGCATCACTAATCACTTGCTGGTTACAAAACCAACCCGAGACAGAGCCAAGTCCTGGGCCATGGCCAGGCTAAGCATCATTAATGTCAGTGGGACTTGGAGAGGAACTGGGACACAGTTCAGTGACATAAGGTCACTCATTAGATGCTGTGTCATTTCAAAGGTTTAGACATTGAACAATTGACCTTAGGGTTACTCAAATGGCCCTTAGGCTACTGTAGTAACAGTACATTGAATCATCACACAGTTAAAACAGATACAGTCTGAGTAATGAATCACGACATACTGAAACAAGGACAGGGCATGGTTTTGTTTTGTATTGGAGTCCAGACAGTTTGTGTCTCTCTGCTATGTTGACTGGTGTGGTTGCAGAGTATGTTAATAAGGATCGGTGTTGCGCTAGCGGGACAAATTCCGGTGAAACTGGAGGGCACACAATTCAAATAAATAATCAGTAATATTGTGGATTTTAAACATTTAGGTAAATATAAGTGTCTCATATCGGCTGAAAGCTTCAATTATTTTTAATCTAACTGCACTGTCCGATTTACATTTGATTTTTAAACCTTTATTTAACTAGGCAAGTCAGTTAAGAACAAATTCTTATTTTCAATGACAGCCTAGGAACAGTGGGTTAACTGCCTGTTCAGGGGCAGAACGACAGATTTGTACCTTGTCAGCTCGGGGGTTTGAACTTGCAACCTTCCGGTTACTAGTCCAACGCTCTAACCACTAGGCAGGAAGTTACTAGTCCAATGCTCTAACCACTCATTCAGGCAGGAAGTGGAGAAAAAAGGGGCCTAGCCCTAAGAAGTCAATGACCCTGGTCACCAGTCTCCTGGCACTGCTAGTCTGGCTTCGCTGCATGGGGGAAGTATTCTCATTTGATGGTGCTCAGATGTGAGTAGAGCTTATTTTCTGTTGCTGTTCTTATCAAGCTGTTGCAGTAGACCCCCCGCTAAGCTGCTCTCTCTGTCAGAGCCAAAGGCAGCTCCCTCCTGGCATTGACTGCTGCACAAATATGCAAACAGACACACACAAACCCACGCAAAGATGGTAACACACACGTGCGCTCCTACAGTACACACAAGCCCTCATTTACACACACACGTGCGCACACACTTTCTCTATCATGCATCCATTCAGATTCACATCATGTAAATAAATACACACTCTCACACACATCAGTAACCATAAATACACATCCCATCATCAATACACGCAGACGTGCACAGACGTTTAGGTTCATTCCATACCGTTGCGTTTTATATACTTACACTGATTTGTGCAAACAAGCATGAACCATCTATTTAAACAAACAGTCTCTGATCATGGTGTGGCTAAGACACTGAGAGGATGCAACAGACATTGGCTGTATGCTAGCCAGCATGGCTACGATGCTCTGGCCTACCCCACCCAGTGTACTGTACAGTATGAGCTTGTCATAGTTAATGAGGCTAACATGGAAGTGCTTATGTAGCACTCTGTGTTTCCATCAGTACATTAGCTCACTGGAGGCTGTGGTTGCCATGCAGTGGCTGGACCTGTGAGACAACACATTTACACACCCAATCAGCAACTGGCTGGGCCCGGGAACCATTATTATGATTTTTTTTTACATTACCACCCAGGTCATTGGTCAGCATGCCATAAACAGTAGCTATGCAGTTGGTTAATGCCTAATTATCACTGTCAAACAGTTGGCTGTACACCGTAGCCAGGCCCAACAACAGCAAGACGCTTCCAGTCACAAGAAAGCCTCTTCCTCTCCTCTCTGCCTTCTTTTCCCAGGAGGTATTTGTCTCCTGACATGTGAGAGAGTAATTGTGCAGGAGAACAGGGCATTAGAGTGGCTCCACTCAACTTGTCATCCCTGTACTGTATGGCCTGTAAGAAGAACACTGGGCCGGCCTGAGGAGTGTGTGTGTGTAGTGTACATCTCTGTGTGTGGGTGTATTATAGGCTATATGCATTTCATTGTGTGTGTGTGTGTGTGTGTGTGTGTGTGTGTGTGTGTGTGTGTGTGTCTGTGTGTGTGTGTTTGGGGGGTATAGCCCAGTGAGGCATTGCATGGCATGGTGGCCTACTTTCCCAGCATGCCCGGCGAGGAGAGGAGATGATAAAATGAGGGTTGAAGCGTATTATCCTCACACAGCGCCGTCGCCCCAGCCTCAGCCTCAGATCAGCTTCCACCCTGACACTGAGACCAGCACGCCCCAGGACACACGATATCATTGGGAATGTACAGGGGGAGGAGGGGAGAGCAAGATATTTGCTTTTAATGTATCAGTCTCATAGCGTTTCATAGCCTACTGTCAGTGTGTGTATGTGTGAGCTGACTACATTGTACTGTACTATAGGTCTATGCAGGACGGAGGAGTTAGGTTGAGAGCTGCTCCTTATCACCAGATTCCATAAGCCTTCAAAAGCTTCATCAGGAAGACGGAGGGAGATTTAGGGCTGTTACAGTAAGGGGTGTTACAGTAATACTAATTGTAAAGGGGACCCACTGTGAGCGTGTCTCTGTGTAGTGAGGTGTATAGATTCCCTACTTTATAGATTCCTGCTCGTTCTCTCCTATAGCCTACTCTCATTTCCTGTTTAGTTTTACTCAAATCTCTCAAGACTACTTAAATTGAATGATGATTGACATCTTAGAAATGAGAACATTCTGATTATCCAGAAAGCCCAGAGTTGTGATGTCTTTGGGGCTTTTGTTAGTGGTATCCATCATGCTACCGGGGGGTTGGAAGCTCAGTCATTACATGATGGTACAGCTGTACTCTTGTCACTCATCAAAATATCACATTTCATGCCTTATAAACCCTGAACTGTGCACTCGTAGACTCAAGATGCTTTCTGTAAAAGTGTACTTATTCGCTTGAGTGGATTGAAAAAGAACACCATTAGTGTCTCAGTATGCACTGCTGCCTGTCTGTCCTAACTATTCTGCTGCCTGTCTGCCCTAACTATTCTGCTGCCTGTCTGTCCTAACTATTCTGCTGCCTGTCTGCCCTAACTATTCTGCTGCCTGTCTGTCCTAACTATTCTGCTGCCTGTCTGCCCTAACTATTCTGCTGCCTGTCTGCCCTAACTATTCTGCTGCCTGTCTGCCCTAACTATTCTGCTGCCTGTCTGCCCTATCTATTCTGCTGCCTGTCTGTCCTAACTATTCTGCTGCCTGTCTGTCCTAACTATTCTGCTGCCTGTCTGCCCTAACTATTCTGCTGCCTGTCTGTCCTAACTATTCTGCTGCCTGTCTGTCCTAACTATTCTGCTGCCTGTCTGTCCTAACTATTCTGCTGCCTGTCTGCCCTAACTATTCTGCTGCCTGTCTGCCCTAACTATTCTGCTGCCTGTCTGCCCTAACTATTCTGCTGCCTGTCTGCCCTAACTATTCTGCTGCCTGTCTGTCCTAACTATTCTGCTGCCTGTCTGCCCTAACTATTCTGCTGCCTGTCTGTCCTAACTATTTCTGCTGCCTGTCTGTCCTAACTATTCTGCTGCCTGTCTCTCCTAACTATTCTGCTGCCTGTCTGCCCTAACTATTCTGCTGCCTGTCTGCCCTAACTATTCTGCTGCCTGTCTGCCCTAACTATTCTGCTGCCTGTCTGTCCTAACTATTCTGCTGCCTGTCTGGCCTAACTATTCTGCTGCCTGTCTCTCCTAACTATTCTGCTGCCTGTCTGGCCTAACTATTCTGCTGCCTGTCTGCTCTAACTATTCTGCTGCCTGTCTGCCCTAACTATTCTGCTGCCTGTCTGTCCTAACTATTCTGCTGCCTGTCTGTCCTAACTATTGGGCTGCCTGTCTGACCTAACTATTCTGCTGCCTGTCTGCCCTAACTATTCTGTGTGCATGTGTGCATGTGTGCATGTGTACATGCGTGTGTGTGTGTCCCAGGCCGTTGAAGCTCTTCAGTGAGTTTCTGCTTCATTTAAACCCGTCAATACTTCAATTAGAGACAGACTAAGTAAGGGCCCAGGGGAACAGTTATTTGCATGTGGCATTCTACCTTATTTTCAGTCCCTCTCTTACAGAGAAAGGGTTCAGATCAGAAAGATAAAACAACATATGATTTTACTACTGCTGTGCAGCTAACACATTTTACTCAAAGTGTGTACACCCTATCCAACTAGAAATCCTACAGTAAGATGTTTTAATTGTATTTTATATACCAATGTTTTGGGGATTTCTTGTCAAAAAATGTAACTCTATAATGGTCTGTTCAATTTCAAGACTGGCTATCATTGCAATTCACACCTTTTAATAATGCTACTGGATGATTGTTTACTCAATCAGTTGTAGTCCATCTCTATCCAAGATGGCAACCTCCTCCTCAGTCTCCCTCTGCCCAGTGACACACAGCCAGACCTGACTGGGACCTGACAGACAGATAGGAATTGAAACCTCCTCCTCAGTCTCCCTCCTCCTCAGTCTCCCTCTGCCCAGTGACACACAGCCAGACCTGACTGGGACCTGACAGACAGATAGGAATTGAAACCTCCTCCTCAGTCTCCCTCCTCCTCAGTCTCCCTCTGCCCAGTGACACACAGCCAGACCTGACTGGGACCTGACAGACCGATAGGAATTGAAACCTCCTCCTCAGTCTCCCTCCTCCTCAGTCTCCCTCTGCCCAGTGACACACAGCCAGACCTGACTGGGACCTGACAGACAGATAGGAATTGAAACCTCCTCCTCAGTCTCCCTCCTCCTCAGTCTCCCTCTGCCCAGTGACACACAGCCAGACCTGACTGGGACCTGACAGACAGATAGGAATTGAAACCTCCTCCTCAGTCTCCCTCCTCCTCAGTCTCCCTCTGCCCAGTGACACACAGCCAGACCTGACTGGGACCTGACAGACAGATAGGAATTGAAACCTCCTCCTCAGTCTCCCTCCTCCCCAGTCTCCCTCTGCCCAGTGACACACAGCCAGACCTGACTGGGACCTGACAGACAGATAGGAATTGAAACCTCCTCCTCAGTCTCCCTCCTCCTCAGTCTCCCTCTGCCCAGTGACACACAGCCAGAAATGACTGGGACCTGACAGACAGATAGGAATTGAAACCTCCCCCTCAGTCTCCCTCTTCCTCAGTCTCCCTCTGCCCAGTGACACACAGCCAGACCTGACAGACAGATAGGAATAGAAACCTCCCCCCCCTCTTGCTCTCTCTCTTTCTCTCCCTCTCTCTCTCTCCCTCCCTCTTTCTCTCCCTCCTGCGCATTATTACCAGGCTCTGTAACATCGCTGGATATTAAAAAATATACATCAACCAAGCAATTATGGGTTATCAAAAAGAATACTGGTAGCCTGAGGGTTGTGTTGTGAATGTAGGCAGGAGAGAGGAGTCTGGCTGGGAGCAGCCTTTTGTTGTCCCCACAACCTTCTTTCACAAGTCTCAGATTGTTGTGAGGATGGTTTAAGATGGAGAACACCTTGAGCTGCCTGTTTGTTCTATGTCATCTTTGACACCTGAGGCCTTTACTGGATCAGTATTGGGAGTGTCACAGCAAACTGAGTATGACACTGTGGAAGCACACAGCACAGAGCAGCCAGTCTCTGTAGCTTTAACAAGCAGTCAGAGCAGACAGACATTTCCCTGAAATTTGATCAGGTGGAACTGTGCTGATCACACAGTGGAGGAGCTGGGTTCTGTGCCAGAGCCACGTGTGTGATGACAATAGCAGATCGTATGCCTGTGTTGTTTGAAAGGTACGTCAGCATTAGGATTCTTCTTCTATTCTGCGTCCCCCCCTCCTCCTCTAGCTCCCCCTCTTCCCTCCTCTCCTCAAAGGCGGAGCGCTCATCAAGGCATGCCCTCCGTCTCGCGGGGCCAGTAGTAGGAAAACATCAGGCAGGTCTCCTGCTGACGCTGCCTGCCACGGCGCTGCCTGCTGCCTCAGATGTACGGAGAAACTACCCCTGTTAAGGAGCAATAACATTTAGAGAAGGCTGAGGAGGATATTTTAATGTGCCTCACTTAAAATTCATAGTTGTCATGCAAAATAAATCAGCGTTCTTTGGCGTAGTTTGAGAGTGAATAAGAGATGAGGCTTAAATGTTGGCAGACCTTAGTGTGACACATTCAATCATGTCAGAGAGGGGCTGTCAGCTAGCGGAGCCACACCCCCTCCTACACACACACACACACACACACACACACGCACGCACACACGCACGCACGCACGCACGCACGCACGCACGCACGCACGCACACACACACACACACACACACACACACACACACACACACACACAAACCCCTCCTCTGCACCGTGAACCTCAAACGGGGTGGTGCAGAGAGAACGAGGGAGATGGAGAGAGTGTGTCACCTGGGATTATGTGTGGTTTGTTTTTGCTGCATGTGTTTCTCTGTTTTTCAGAATTTGCGTGGGTGTGTATGTGTGTTCCGTGTGAGTGTTGCCTTCTTGTGTAGATGTGTGTGTGTTCTGTGTTGGTGTGTGACTGTGTGTGTAGAAGACAGAGGAGAGGTCGAGGTTCTGAGTGTGTGTGGACGGGTAGTGAGACAGCAGTGGGGCCAGAGGAGTAGTCTTGTCTGCTGTGTATGAATAATCAAAGTGGGCTCTCATCATTAAATCATAGCCGTCCTGGTGGGATAGGAGAGAGAGGAGAGAGATCACAGTTACACTGCTGCAGGGGAACATCCTCTCAGACAGTGTTTCTGAGACTTGTCATGAGTCCTCTCTGCTCGTACTACCCACTTAGTTCCTGGAGAAACAGCTCCTTTAACAGACACAGACAGACACACAGAGGAGAATGGCTAGAGCACCAGCCCCCAGACGTATCCCATTGTCTTAGCCAGTAGGATGTACTGTATATATGATCTTGTTAAACACGTACAGTAGACATACCGTATGTACCTACACATTCATATACAGTACATTATTTTGTCTGCCTTGAAGTCCATTCCTCTCTGAAACATCAGCAACAGTGCACTGTACATACAGTATGTGCAGCATTTGTATGAGATATCAGTACAGCAGGTTATATCATCAAGGCTTTCAATGTAACTGTGATCTACACAAACCTATGTGAGACAGTACAGGACTGTGTTGTGTGTCTGTATTGTAGTAGAGGAAACATGCAGCGGTTTATAGCAGAACTGGGGTATTTCCCCAAATACACACACACACACATACACACACACACACACACACACACACACACACACACACACACACACACACACACACACACACACACACACACACACACACACACACACACACACACAGCACCGCTGCTAATAAGCGGGGAGTTCAGACTAGTCACAGCTTTCCTCTGCTCTGTAGCACCCTGTCTCTGTCTCTGTCTCTGTCTCTGTCTCTGTCTCTGTTTCTGTCTCCGTCTCTGTCTCTGTCTCTGTCTCTGTCTCTATCTCTGTCTCTGTCTCTGTTTCTGTCTCCGTCTCTGTCTCTGTCTCTGTCTCTGTATCTGTCTCTGTTTCTGTCTCTGTCTCTGTCTCTGTCTCTGTCTGAGACGCCCTACCTCAGGAACAACACGTAAACAGTTGCTGTCTGTTTGATTGCTTACCTGAAGGCCTGTTTTTGAACCATTAGTGGTCAATGCATTGTGGGAACCAGGGAGATCTAGATAGGAGTTCATGACTCTCCATAGTTGACTATTCTCAGCCGTGACGTTGGGAATGAGTACTCCTTTAGGCTTTAGGGTGGCAGAGGACAGTTAAAGGAGAATGTATGAGCCTCTGTTAAGTTACTTAGAAGTTCCAACCTCTGCTTCACTCTCTCCCTTTCTCGCTTTCTCTCCTCTCACCCTCTCTCTCAGTTCCGGCCATGATCACGTCGTACCCCAACACCACCATGGCCACGGTGGGCCAGCAGAAAGAGATGAGCTGCACGGCCCATGGGGAGAAGCCCATCATGGTGCGATGGGAAAAGGAGGAACGCATCATCAACCCAGAGACCAGCCGCTACACCGTCGTGGTCAAAGAAGTGGCTGACGAGGTCATCTCCACTCTGAAGGTGCGCCTGAGGCCTCCACCTCAAATGGGGGTGATGTGTATTATTAGTGTAGTACGTTCTCAATATCGCATGAATGATCATAGTAGTGTTTGTGCTTGCAGTGATTGACATTGGACATTTTGTGTAGCCTATAAAATAACTAGAGGTTATGATCAGTTGAATACCAAACTGTTTTGGTGTATTATGGAGATGTTGCCTGGTTTAAAACTATGTTGACCTCTCCTCAGATTTTGCCGACTGTTCGGGAAGATTCTGGATTCTTCTCCTGCCATGCCATCAACTCCTATGGTGAAGACAGAGGGATCATTCAGTTAACAGTACAAGGTAAACTCCTGGCTTCAGCTCCTGCTTCTTAAGCTGTTTCTCCATAGTGGTACCTTTTTGTTGCTACTGTAGGTTTCTCCTGACCACATCAGCTAATATCTCTGGGCCTTAGTTAACTTGAGCCTGCAGTTTGTTTCCTCCTGGTCAGGTCAACTAAGTGAACAGATAAACCTCTCTATCTAATCTGTGTGTGTGTGTGGTGTTAAACCCTTTCAGAACCTCCGGACCCTCCCGAGGTGGAGATCCGAGAGGTCAGAGACCGGACCATTGCCCTCCGCTGGACCATGGGCTTTGACGGAAACAGCCCCATCACAGGATATGACATTGAGTGCAAGAACAAGTCAGGTAGGGTTGGCACAAAGGCCTATGGAATAATGTGAGAAATCCACATGAAATTGCATATGACATAGTTATAACTAAATAGTTTTTTTGCATTAGCTAACTTGTTTGTTGTTGGTTGTCATGTCATACAGAGATGCTAATAGGTTCATTGTGTTTGGCCCCACCTAGCCTCGTGGAATTCAGCCCAGATAACCAAAGATGTGTCCCCCCAGCTGAACCAGGCCACCATTATAGAGCTGCACCCCTCCTCCACCTACAACATCCGCATATTCGCCAAGAACAACATCGGCAAGAGCGACACCAGCAACGAGCTCACCATCACCACTGACGAAGCAGGTTGGCCCACACAGATCTGTCCTTCACTGGGTCAAAACATCATGTAGTTATGTTCCAAACCAGTTTGACACATATTCTGTTGGTCTTCAGATTTTAGCCATGGATGCGTGTTGTTTTCAATTATGATATTTTCTTGAATACAGTAAAGGTCCATCGCTCGTTCATAACTAGAGCAAAGGGATTCCTAGCATTGTAGCACCATCTAGTGAGATATTTACTCAAAATAAATCATGTCTGAATTGACTCAGTCAATGAGGGTGGGTTATAAAAATTATTCAAAAAGGACTTTTACCATTGCATTTTTGTCTCACAGTTCTGGTCTACTTAAGGGGTGGCTCTCCCATAGGCACCAATGCGATAGCAGGTCTGGTCTACTTAGTTCACGCGCCACGCACCAACCAGAAAAAAGGAGCCTATGAAATGTCTTGCTTTCTCTATCATCTCTGCAACAGTCAACTGAATGTCTCATAAGAGTATTTCGTGTTAATATTACACCTGTTCCACAGCCCCCGATGGCCCTCCACAGGAAGTACAACTGGAGGCCACCTCTCCACAAAGCATCAAAGTCACCTGGAGGGTACTGTGTCCTCATGGTGTTAAACAAAGCTATTTTCCTGTTTCTATCGATGTCTATGTATAGAGTGATCGTATGATATGACAATAGTAATGCAGAGCATTTGACCAAACGTGTTACCCTAATTATAAGCAAAAGGATGGCAGCATTTGAACATATTTTGCAGCATTTGAACATATTATCGTTGTCCCCCATCCTCTTCCTCCTCCTCAGGCCCCCAACAAGCACCTTCAGAATGGGGTGATCCGGGGCTACCAGGTGGGTTACAGAGAGTACAGCTCTGGAGGCAGCTTCCAGTTTAACATCATCAGCATGGACACCACAGGGGAGAGCAGCGAGAGCATCACCCTGGACAACCTGAGGAAGTTCACTGAGTATGGGGTGGTGGTGCAGGCAGCTAACCGTGCTGGCACCGGCCCCTCCTCTCAGGAGGTCATCACCAAAACACTGGAGGATGGTTAGTACAGATCAGGGGGTTAAGGGGTGGGGTTGGGTAGGGATGTGTGTTTGTGTTTAGTTTACTTCTTAATAGCATGAGAATGTTGCAGTGTGAAAATGTAATTGCCGTAGGTAGACTACCATCTTCTGGATCAATTACCTCAAACCAAAAGATGTGAAATCACTAATACAGTAAGAAGTCAGTAGGAGGAGATATTGCAGCCTAGTCTGAACAAAAATATAAACGCAACGTGCAACAATGTCAAAGGTTTTACTGAGTTAACATTCATTTCGGCACTAATCTATGGATTTCACATGACTGGGAATACAGATATGCATCTTTTGGTCACAGATACCTTAAAAAGGTAGGGGCGTGGATCAGAAAACCAGTCAGTATCTCGTGTGACCACCATTTGCCTCATGCAGTGCGACACATTGCATAGATTTGATCAGGTTGTTGTGGCCTGTGGAATGCTGTCCCACTCCTCTTCAATGGCTGTGCGAAGTTGCTGGATATTGGCGGGAACTGGAATACGCTGTCGTACACGTCGATCCAGAGCATCCCAAACATGCTCAATGGGTGACATGTCTGGTGAGTATGCAGGCCATGGAAGAACTGGGACATTTTCAGCTTCCAGCAATTGTGTACAGATTCTTACGACATGGGGCCGTGCATTATATCATGCTGAAACATGAGGTGATGGCAGCGGATGAATGGAACGACAATGGGCCTCAGGATCTCATCACTGTATATCTGTGCATTGAAATTGCCATCAATAAAATGAAATTGTGTTCGTTGTCCGTAGCCCATATCACATCCCCACTGCCACCATGTGGCACTCTGTTCATAAAGTTGAGATCAGCAAACCGCTTGCCCACACGACGCCATACATGCGGTCTGCCATCTGCTCAGTACCGTTGAAACTGGGATTAATCCACGAAGAGCACACTTCTCCAGCCTGCCAGTGGCCATCGAAGGTGAGCATTTGCCCACTGAAGTCGGTTACGACGCCGAACTGCAGTCAGGTCAATTGGACGTTCTGCCAAAATCTCTAAAACTAGGTTGGAGGTGGGTTATGGTAGATAAATGGACATTCAATTCTCTTGCAACAGCTCTGGTGGACATTCCTGCAGCCAATTGCACGCTCCCTCAAAACTTGAGACATATGTGGCATTGTGTTGTGTGACGACACTGCACATTTTAGAGTGGATTTTATTGTCCCCAGCAAAAGGTGCACCTGTATAATGATCATGCTGTTTATCAGCTTCTTAATATGCCACATCTGTCAGGTGGATGGATTATCTTGGCAAAGGAAAAATGCTCACTAACAGGGATATAAACACATTTTTGCACAACATTTGAGAGAAATAAGCTTTTTGTCCATATGGAACATTTTATTTGTATTTTTATTTCAGCTCATGAAACATGGGACCAACACCTTACATGTTGCATATATATATTTGTTCAGTGTACCATTGTCTACACATGTCCTAACTTCGGTTCCCCTCCTGTCCCTTGACAGTCCCCTCGCGTCCCCCTGAGAATGTCCTGGCCATGGCCAAGTCCCCAGAAGTAATCTCTCTGTCCTGGTTGACCCTGCCCAACGAGGCCCTCAATGGAAACCTGCAGGGCTACAGAGTCATCTACTGGGCCAACCTGCCAGACGGAGGTAGGGGCTTGTTAACACGCGCTCAGAATACTTGGTGGTGTGAGCACTATGATCATAATGGTTTTAGCCCATTCTTTCATTTTCTATTTTAACTGCTATGTAGCATGCCATTCATCTTGTACTTGACAGATTTGTGCCACTAGGTGAGGCTATGGTTTAGTTTTTAGTTTTCTCAACAGGCAACACTAGATCATGGGTGTGCTTGTGGAATGTTTGCAATATCTCAGCAACGCTGCCATTTTCTCCTCAATTTCATTCTGCCAGTGTTGATTCAAGTTAGTTCTAATTAGTTCACTTCTAGATTTACTTACAAATCAACTATCCAATGAGTATTATATCTCAATAGACACATATCCATTTAAAATGGGTTCCTGTTCTGTATATAATGTAGTTAATTAGTTGTTTAGTAGCTTCATTCTAGATGAGGTGGGTTATTTGGATGGAGGTACCATGGGGCGTGAGAGGGGGCAGCACCCAGAGCTAACACTCTGCTCCCAGGCCCTGTGGATGGGATCCAGCCTGCAGCCTCTCGGGGCTCCATCAATAATTCACAAGATGCAGTAACTCACTGAGGGTCACTGCTTCAGTTCTGTCTACAAGGACACTCAGTCAAGGACACAGGAGACGCAGCAGACAGAGCACTACTGCCAGTTCTCAGTCATTACTATATCACAGATACTACCTCGGTCAAAAATCACAGTAGCTTACTGTGTATGTGCATCGTCTTGTATGGTAGTTTGCAGTGTGGTCCTAGGCAGTGGTGTAAAGTACTTCATTAAAAATACTTTAAAATACTACTTAAGTTGTTTTTGGGGGTATCTATACTTTTACTCAAGTACTATTTTACTGGGTTACTTTCACTTTTACTTGAGTCATTTTATATTAAGGTATCTTTACTTTTACTCATGTATGACAATTGAGTACTTATTCCACCTCTGGTTCTAGGTGTATTGTATTATTGTGGTCACTGTAGTTATTTTCTCATAATGCTGTCACACTGGATCATAGACTTAATTTGATATGGCATGAGAGTGAGTGATAAAAGGTTGTTTGTAACCGTTGTGTGACATTGACAGAGTTGGGAGAGATCAGGAACGTGACCACCTCCTACCCGTCTCTGGAACTGGATGGTCTGGAGAAATACACCAACTACAGCATCCAGGTTCTGGCCTTCACCCGGGCCGGGGACGGGGTGCGCAGTGAGCAGATCTTCACCCGGACCAAGGAAGATGGTGAGATACAAATCCTGGCTTGAGATACACTTGGCATAGATGTGGATCATTGCTTTCATATTGACATCAAAGCATGATTCCTGCATAAGTTCAAGCTATGCACGTAATAAAGAACTGTCTGCAATAAGTCCATATAAGCCAATCTTCACTGTTTCTATTAATATATACAGTATATATGTATGTTTAACATAATATGCCCCTCCTTCCTCCCTCTAGTCCCTGGGCCTCCAGCGGGGGTTAAGAGTGCAGCCGCCACCAGCTCCGTGGTGTTTGTGTCCTGGCTCCCTCCTCTCAAACTCAACGGCATCATCAGGAAGTACATTGTCTTCTGTTCCAACCTGCACCCCACGGTACGGAGCTCTATTATTATTAACACAGTTCTCACAGCAGCCTTGAATGCCCATTACAACACTGCCTCCAGTCCTCCCATTCTGGGCTGTATTAGAAAGTCCTGTAGGGAGAGAGAAAGCTCATGAAGATTACTCCTCTGTTCAAGTTGTATGATAAATGCATAGATGTGTAACCCCCTTCCCTTTCTCCCTCCCTCTCTCCAGGTGATGAGTGAGTTTGAGGCTTCTCCTGATGTGTATTTCTACAGAGTGCCAAACCTGGCCCGCAACAGGAAGTACAGCATCTGGGTGGTTGCCGTGACAGCCGCTGGGCGAGGCAACAGCAGTGAGACCATCACAGTGGAACCTCGGGCCAAAGGTACGGGCTGCCTGTGTAACAGCGTAACTATTGAACGTTGGGAATCCAAACGGATGTTTCTGAAATATTAGTGATTGTAGTATGATGTTGATTGATATGACATCTAGGATATTGCTTGCATTCTGTTATTATTCATCATTGTTATCCATTGGAATAGAATGGTAAAGTCACAGGGATGCATGTGTGTAACCCCCCTAGCTCCTGCCAGGATCCTGACGTTCAACGGAACAGTGACTACACCCTGGATGAAGGACATCATTCTGCCCTGCAAGGCGGTCGGAGATCCACCCCCCACTATCAAGTGGCTGAAGGGAAAGTAAGTCAAGCCATAGAGCTGTATAGAGATCACAACGTTCTATCTGTACCATTACGGCATCTGTGACATCATTGGCAGCGCCATTGAGGCTATTTACATTTTCTTCTTCTTTTGATGTATGAAAAAAGTCTAATATTGGTGACTTACCGCCATTTGCAGTGCTGGAGTCTTGAACCAAATATTGTCATTCATTTATTATGGCCACTAAATGGCGGTCATATAGCTTTAAGCCATTTACAAACTAGGGTGGTCGTATAGCTTTAAGACATTTACAAACTAGGGTGGTCATAGCTTTAAGACATTTACAAACTAGGGTGGTCGTATAGCTTTAAGACATTTACAAACTATGCAAACCAATTTGAAGAGGAAGACAATGCTCTGATCATTGGCTGATCGCTCCCAACCCATAGGAATGCCCACCCAGTTGACTACTTTAAAATGATGGAAGCCTTCAATGGCAAACGTCATTGTAAAACCAGGTAATTTCCAAGAAATGATCTCTATACATCTCTATGGTCAAGGCCTATCTGTCACATGATTCAGCACAATGCAGGTATGTCAAAATCGTAATCACGTTTTTACGTACTGTACTGAACATCATCTGGTCAACTCTACCTCTCAACAGCAATGGTACACCTGCCCCTGTTCTGATTGATGGACGCCGCAGTGTCCATAGCAACGGTAGCTTCATCATCCGAACGGTGAAAGCAGAGGACTCTGGGAACTACAGCTGTGTGGCCAGCAACAACTGGGGCTCTGATGAGATCACGCTCAACCTGCAGGTTCAAGGTAAGACAGAGAGAGATGCCCAAGGATAATTGTCCAAAACTGTCCAATACTAATTTGTATTGGACAGTATTGAAAGGCTTTCTACCTAGCTCTTCTGAGGACACTTTGTGGCTAGTTTGATGTAGCACAGATGCTTTGTTGTCATGGATTTTGTTAGAAACATCATTCATTTTGTTCTACAGTTCCTCCAGACCAACCACGCCTCACAGTTACCAAGACAACCACCACATCAATCACTCTGTCCTGGATACCTGGGGACAACGGAGGAAGCTCCATCAGAGGTGAGTGACATTAGGCCATTTAGACACAGCAGAGACACCTCTACAAGGCATAGACCTCCTTTCCAATACCCCAGTGACACTTCAACAAGACAAATATCCCCATTCAGACACACTAACTAATGACATTTCAACAAGAGATAAAGTAGACCTCCATTCACACCCACTAACTAATGACATTTCAACAAGAGATAAAGTAGACCTCCATTCAGACACACTAACCAATGACATTTCAACAAGAGATAAAGTAGATCTCCATTCAGACCCACTAACCAATGACATTTCAACAAGAGATAAAGTAGACCTCCATTCACACCCACTAACTAATGACATTTCAACAAGAGATAAAGTAGATCTCCATTCAGACCCACTAACCAATGACATTTCAACAAGAGATAAAGTAGACCTCCATTCACACCCACTAACTAATGACATTTCAACAAGAGATAAAGTAGATCTCCATTCAGACCCACTAACCAATGACATTTCAACAAGAGATAAAGTAGACCTTCATTCAGACCCACTAACTAATGACATTTCAACAAGAGATAAAGTAGACCTCCATTCAGACACACTAACCAATGACATTTCAACAAGAGATAAAGTAGACCTCCATTCAGACCCACTAACTAATGACATTTCAACAAGAGATAAAGTAGACCTCCATTCAGACACACTAACCAATGACATTTCAACAAGAGATAAAGTAGATCTCCATTCAGACCCACTAACCAATGACATTTCAACAAGAGATAAAGTAGACCTCCATTCAGACCCACTAACCAATGACACTTCAACAAGAGATAAAGTAGACCTCCATTCAGACCCACTAACCAATGACACTTCAACAAGAGATAAAGTAGACCTCCATTCAGACCCACTAACCAATGACATTTCAACAAGAGATAAAGTAGACCTCCATTCAGACCCACTAACCAATGACACTTCAACAAGAGATAAAGTAGACCTCCATTCAGACCCACTAACCAATGACACTTCAACAAGAGATAAAGTAGACCTCCATTCAGACCCACTAACCAATGACATTTCAACAAGAGATAAAGTAGACCTTCATTCAGACCCACTAACTAATGACATTTCAACAAGAGATAAAGTAGACCTCCATTCACACCCACTAACTAATGACATTTCAACAAGAGATAAAGTAGACCTCCATTCAGACACACTAACCAATGACATTTCAACAAGAGATAAAGTAGATCTCCATTCAGACCCACTAACCAATGACATTTCAACAAGAGATAAAGTAGACCTTCATTCAGACCCACTAACTAATGACATTTCAACAAGAGATAAAGTAGACCTCCATTCAGACACACTAACCAATGACATTTCAACAAGAGATAAAGTAGACCTCCATTCAGACCCACTAACTAATGACATTTCAACAAGAGATAAAGTAGACCTCCATTCAGACACACTAACCAATGACATTTCAACAAGAGATAAAGTAGATCTCCATTCAGACCCACTAACCAATGACATTTCAACAAGAGATAAAGTAGACCTCCATTCAGACCCACTAACCAATGACACTTCAACAAGAGATAAAGTAGACCTCCATTCAGACCCACTAACCAATGACACTTCAACAAGAGATAAAGTAGACCTCCATTCAGACCCACTAACCAATGACATTTCAACAAGAGATAAAGTAGACCTCAATTCAGACCCACTAACCAATGACATTTCAACAAGAGAAAAAGTAGACCTCCATTCGGGCCCACTAACCAATGACATTTCAACAAGAGATAAAGTAGACCTTCATTCAGACCCACTAACTAATGACATTTCAACAAGAGATAAAGTAGACCTCCATTCAGACACACTAACCAATGACATTTCAACAAGAGATAAAGTAGACCTCCATTCAGACCCACTAACTAATGACATTTCAACAAGAGATAAAGTAGACCTCCATTCAGACACACTAACCAATGACATTTCAACAAGAGATAAAGTAGATCTCCATTCAGACCCACTAACCAATGACATTTCAACAAGAGATAAAGTAGACCTCCATTCAGACCCACTAACCAATGACACTTCAACAAGAGATAAAGTAGACCTCCATTCAGACACACTAACCAATGACATTTCAACAAGAGATAAAGTAGACCTCCATTCAGACCCACTAACCAATGACATTTCAACAAGAGATAAAGTAGACCTCCATTCAGACCCACTAACCAATGACATTTCAACAAGAGAAAAAGTAGACCTCCATTCGGGCCCACTAACCAATGACATTTCAACAAGAGATAAAGTAGACCTCCATTCACACCCACTAACCAATGACATTTCAACAAGAGATAAAGTAGACCTCCATTCAGACACACTAACCAATGACATTTCAACAAGAGATAAAGTAGACCTCCATTCAGACACACTAACCAATGACATTTCAACAAGAGAAAAAGTAGACCTCCATTCGGGCACTCCAACGACACCTCAAAAATTCACTGGTAACTACTAAGACACACCAATGGCACTTCAGTAACAGGGCTGGTACCCTATTAGGACATTGGGTGAACAAAATCATCTTACAAGTCCCCCCACTTCTCATTATCTTAGACAGGCTTAGTAATTGTGCTGAGTGGGGTGCTAAAACAGTGGAGAGGGAATAGATTAAAAAGGAACAAAGAAGATTAGGTGGGTTAAAGTGGAAGATTAAACCACTCAGTCAAGAAGAAAGCCCAATCACAGAAGGAGTAGCACTGGTGATTTATCATAGCTGGTCATCACTGGAACACAACATTGCGCTTCTGGCCTCTCAGGCTTTTTAACAGAGATCATAAGGGATGTCCAGGGTGATTTCCTATGGTATTTGTTTTCATGTCATGCGTCAAACTACAGTATATTGTCTAGTCCTTCCACTTACCCCAATACAGTGCCTTATTTCCTTTTATTTGTGTAGAGTAAATATTGGCTATGATCACGTGTTGTTGTCCTGCCTTATGTTACATGTAATGTTAATCAGTTTCATTGGCATGTTTATAAGTATTTAGCACATGCCTAAGCTCAAATACTTCCACTCTGCTGTGCCAGCACTGTGAGAGAGTATCTAGGTAATGTAGTTATTAGGTTATCAGATTAACTTGGAGTGTGTTGGGAGAGATTTTACAGTTATGCTCTCTCTCACTCTCTCTCTCTCTCTAGGCTACATCCTGCAGTACTCAGAGGACAACAGTGAGCAGTGGGGCAGCTTTCCCATCAGCCCTAGCGAGCGCTCGTACCGTCTGGAGAACCTGAAGTGTGGCACTTGGTACAAGTTCACCCTGACTGCTCAGAATGGAGTGGGCCCCGGACGCATCAGTGAGATCATTGAAGCAAAAACGCACGGAAAAGGTAGAGTCTCTATTGCAGGGATGGGCTATAGGTAGAGTCTCTATAGCAGGGATGGGCTATAGGTAGAGTCTCTATTGCAGGGATGGGCTATAGGTAGAGTCTCTATAGCAGGGATGGGCTATAGGTAGAGTCTCTATTGCAGGGATGGGCTATAGGTAGAGTCTCTATAGCAGGGATGGGCTATAGGTAGAGTCTCTATTGCAGGGATGGGCTATAGGTAGAGTCTCTATAGCAGGGATGGGCTATAGGTAGAGTCTCTATTGCAGGGATGGGCTATAGGTAGAGTCTCTATAGCAGGGATGGGCTATAGGTAGAGTCTTTATAGCAGGGATGGGCTATAGGTAGAGTCTTTATAGCAGGGATGGGCTATAGGTAGTCTCTATAGCAGGGATGGGCTATAGGTAGAGTCTTTATAGCAGGGATGGGCTATAGGTAGAGTCTCTATTGCAGGGATGGGCTATAGGTAGAGTCTCAGGGATGGGCTATAGCAGGGATGGGGCTAGGTAGAGTCTCTATTGCAGGGATGGGCTATAGGTAGAGTCTTTATAGCAGGGATGGGGTATAGGTAGAGTCTCTATTGCAGGGATGGGCTATAGGTAGAGTCTCTATAGCAGGGATGGGCTATAGGTAGAGTCTATATTGCAGGGATGGGGTATAGGTAGAGTCTCTATAGCAGGGATGGGGTATAGGTAGAGTCTCTATTGCAGGGATGGGCTATAGGTAGAGTCTTTATAGCAGGGATGGGCTATAGGTAGAGTCTTTATAGCAGGGATGGGCTATAGGTAGAGTCTCTATTGCAGGGATGGGCTATAGGTAGAGTCTTTATAGCAGGGATGGGCTATAGGTAGAGTCTTTATAGCAGGGATGGGGATATAGGTAGAGTCTTTATAGCAGGGATGGGTAGAGTCTATAGCAGGGATGGGGTAGAGTCTCTATAGCAGGGATGGGCTATAGGTCTATAGCAGGGATGGGCTATAGCAGGGATGGGGTATAGGTAGAGTCTATATTGCAGGGATGGGCTATAGGTAGAGTCTTCAGGGATGGGGTATAGGTAGAGTCTCTAGGGGATGGGCTATAGGTAGAGTCTCTATTGCAGGGATGGGCTATAGGTAGAGTCTTTATAGCAGGGATGGGGTCTCTATTGCAGGGATGGGCTAGAGTCTCTATTGCAGGGATGGGGGTATAGGTGGGCTATAGAGTCTCTATAGGGATGGGCAGGGATGGGGATGGGCTATAGGTAGAGTAGGGATGTCTTTATAGCAGGGATGGGCTATAGGTAGAGTCTCTATAGCTAGGGATCTCTATTGCAGGGATGGGCTATAGGTAGAGTCTCTATTGCAGGGATGGGCTATAGGTAGAGTCTCTATTGCAGGGATGGGCTATAGGTAGAGTCTTTATTGCAGGGATGGATGGTAGAGTCTCTATAGGGATGGGCTATAGTCTCTATTGCAGGGATGGGCTATAGGTAGAGTCTCTATTGCAGGGATGGGCTATAGGTAGAGTCTCTATTGCAGGGATGGGCTATAGGTAGAGTCTCTATTGCAGGGATGGGATATAGGTAGAGTCTTTATAGCAGGGATGGACTATAGGTAGAGTCTCTATTGCAGGGGATGGAGTCTCTATTGCAGGGATGGGCTATAGGTAGAGTCTCTATTGCAGGGATGGGCTATATGGGTCTATAGCAGGGATGGGCTATAGGTAGTCTCTATTGCAGGGATGGGCTATAGGTAGAGTCTTTATAGCAGGGATGGACTATCTTTATAGCAGGGATGGTAGAGTCTCTATGTGCAGGGATGGGCTTTATAGGGATGGGCTATAGGTAGAGTCTTTATAGCTGGACTTGGTAGAGTCTCTAGGGGATGGGCTATAGGTAGAGTCTCTATTGCAGGGATGGACTATAGGTAGAGTCTCTATTGCAGGGATGGGCTATAGGTAGAGTCTCTATTGCAGGGATGGGCTATAGGTAGAGTCTCTATTGCAGGGATGGGCTATAGGTAGAGTCTTTATAGCAGGGATGGGGTATAGGTAGAGTCTCTATTGCAGGGATGGGCTATAGGTAGAGTCTCTATTGCAGGGATGGGCTATAGGTAGAGTCTCTATTGCAGGGATGGGCTATAGGTAGAGTCTCTATTGCAGGGATGGGATATAGGTAGAGTCTTTATAGCAGGGATGGACTATAGGTAGAGTCTCTATTGCAGGGATGGACTATATGTAGAGTCTCTATTGCAGGGATGGGCTATAGGTAGAGTCTCTATTGCAGGGATGGGCTATAGGTAGAGTCTTTATAGCAGGGATGGGCTATAGGTAGAGTCTCTATTGCAGGGATGGGCTAAAGGTAGAGTCTTTATAGGAGGGATGGACTGTAAGTAGAGTCTCTATAGAAGGGATGGGCTATAGGTAGAGTCTCTATTGCAGGGATGGGCTATAGGTAGAGTCTTTATAGCAGGGATGGGCTATAGGTAGAGTCTCTATTGCAGGGATGGGCTAAAGGTAGAGTCTTTATAGGAGGGATGGACTGTAAGTAGAGTCTCTATAGAAGGGATGGGCTATAGGTAGAGTCTCTATTGCAGGGATGGACTATAGGTAGAGTCTTTATAGCAGGGATGGGCTTTAAGTAGAGTCTCTACACGAGGGATGGGCTATAGGTAGAGTCTTTATAGGAGGGATGGGCTATAGGTAGAGTCTTTATAGCAGGGATGGGCTATAGGTAGAGTCTCTATTGGAGGGATGGGCTATAGGTAGAGTCTCTATTGCAGGGATGGGCTATAGGTAGAGTCTTTATAGCAGGGATGGGCTATAGGTAGAGTCTCTATTGCAGGGATGGGCTATAGGTATAGTCTCTATTGCAGGGATGGACTATAGGTAGAGTCTCTATTGCAGGGATGGAGTATAGGTAGAGTCTCTATTGCAGGGATGGGCTATAGGTAGAGTCTCTATTGCAGGGATGGGGTATAGGTAGAGTCTTTATAGGAGGGATGGGCTATAGGTAGAGTCTCTATAGCAGGGATGGACTATAGGTAGAGTCTCTATTGCAGGGATGGACTATAGGTAGAGTCTCTATAGCAGGGATGGGCTGTAAAGTAGAGTCTCTATAGCAGGGATGGGCAATAGGTATTTTTGATTTATTTAACTAGGCAAGTCAGTTAAGAGCAAATTCTTATTTATAATGACGACCTACCGGGGAACAGTGGGTTAACTGCCTTGTTCAGGGGCAGGACGACAGATTTTTACCTTGACAGCTCAGGGATTCGATACAACAACCTTTCGGTTACTGACCCAAATGCTCTAAATATTTTGCCTGCAATGTGGTGGGTGGGGTGATGCACATGTGGGTACGCAGACCTGCAAGCAACTTTTTTGTGGCCCCCACCCCCATCATCTCTGCTCTATAGCATCGCCACCCCACCACTGTCCCCTTAGAACTGACTCTAACTCAAGTCCTATCTAAAGAATTTACCAAGCAATTCCTTGAACTTGCTCAATTATTGTGACCTGATTTCGTTCATGAATAAAATGTTACTGGTATCCTTAAAAGTCTACATCTGGTCTCTTCACCCCTCTTTTTTTCCAGAGCCCCAGTTTGCCAAAGAACACGAGCTGTTTGCCAGCATCAATTCCACCCGGGTCAGGCTCAATCTAATTGGGTGGAACAATGGCGGCTGCCCAATCACCTCATTCACCCTGGAGTACCGTCCGGTCGACACGGCAATGTGGACCATGGCCCAGCGAACCTCACTAACCAAGAGCTACATCCTGTACGACCTGGCGGAAGCCACCTGGTACGAGCTGCAGATGAAGGTGGTCAACAGCGCTGGCTTCGCCGAGAAGAAAATCACATTCGCCACGCTCAACGCCGATGGAAGTGAGTTCAGTTCAGTGGTCCTCTAGGATGACAACATTGTTTCCTAAACCATGATAGTTTCATTTACAAAAGAAGTCCTTCCAAAGAAACATATTTGACTACGATTCTTAGTCCTCCCAAGTCCCAGCCCTGGTGATAAATAGTCATGCCTAATACTCGGGATGGTTCTTCTCCCCGCAGGTACTATCCCTCCTCTGTTGAAGACAGTGGACCCCATCACAGACAACATGTCAGGCAACGAGGGGCTGAAGATGATGGTGACCATCACCTGTATCCTGGTGGCTGCTGTCATGGTCTTCATCCTCCTGATGGTGCTGAAGAGGAGGAGGAGGGAGCAGAGGCTCAAGAGGCTACGCGGTGAGTCAGAACATAAAGACACTCACATGCACACGCACCCACACACACACAATAGAAACAAGGCCAACAATAACACACAAGCACTTTTTAGAGATTTATGCTCAAGAGAGTGAGGATTAATTAACTTGAGCAGAATAGAATCGTGAGCTGTGACTATTGGCTTTCATTATGTAATTAAGAGGCTATGAGTTTAGCTAACACTGTAGAACGGTCTGATCAGATCTAGTGTTCCACTATTCATTTGCCAACACTCTAATGTTCTAGTTTTGCACATCTAGGAAATTGGCTTGGTGCCTATGATTGTAATATGTTATCTTTTGTCAACCACAACTCTGCATTGTTACTAACTTATTGTATGCTGACTTCACAGATGCAAAAAGCCTGGCAGAAATGCTGATGAGGTACGTGAAGAGGAATAAAACTACAGATAGGAATCATAAAATACTTTACAGTAACTGTCCAGTGTTTTCATAAAAAAAAAAAAAATGTAATTAGTGTGTTAAAAAGCAGCTTTTTTGTGTTGGAATGGTGTGGGTATATACCAGTCATTAAAAATATTGACGGGAGTAGACCGATGATTGGCCAGCTCATCCTCCTCAGGAGTATGACATCATACTCTATTAGGAAATAAAATGTATTTTTCAGTTTGAGGTAGAGTTTTTGTGGTCAATTTATGCTTTGGCCACAAATACGAGTATAGGATGAGTCAACAAATCAAATCAAATGTTATTGGTCGCATACACATGGTTAGCAGATGTTATTGTGAGTGTAGCGAAATGCTTATGCTTCTACATCTGACAGTGCTGCAGTATCTAACAGCTAATATCTAACAATTCCACAACAAAACCTAATGTCTAACAAATTCCACAACAAAACCTAATACACACAATCTAGTAAATTAATGGGATAAGAATATATAAATATCAAATAATGGATGAGCAGTGACAGAGAGGCTAAGATGCAATAGATAGTAAAGAATAGATAGTGAAGGATACAGTATACATTATATACATATGTGATGCGTAATGCGAGATATGTAAACATTCTTAAAGTGGCATTATTAAAGTGACTCATGTTCCATTTATTAAAGTGGACATTGATATCAAGTCTGTAGGTAGGCAGCCACCTCTCTGTGCTAGTGGTGGCTGTTTAACAATCTGATGGCCTTGAGATAGAAGCTGTTTTTCAATCTTGGTATGAGTTAACATAATATGAACTTTTAAAAGAGAGAGTCTCACTGGACAGTTACTTTAAAACTATGACAGAAAACTTACAAACAATACAACAAAATCCCCTAACTGACATTTCTATCTCCTAGTAAAAACACACGGACACCAGACACATCGAACAAGCAGCAAGCCATGAGAATGCACATCGACATCCCCCGAGCCCAGCTGCTCATCGAAGAGAGAGATACTATGGAGACTATCGGTGAGACAAGTCTGCCACGCCAGTTTATCCCTTGCACGTTATATTTGATCATCTTTTCTAATCTCATTGTCTTCCTCCCTGTTTTCTGTCTCTCAGACGACAGGTCGACGGTGCTGCTGACTGATAATGACTTTGGGGAGACGTCCAAACAGAAGTCGTCCACTGTCACGCACACAGTCCACTACCAGTCCCTGTCGCAGGCCACCGGCCCACTGGTGGACGTCTCCGATGCCCGGCCTGGAACCAGTAAGAGCTTAACCCATTTAATCACCTCTATATCCCACCCCTCACCACCTTTACTCTGTCGTCCCCTGGAAGAATAGGGGTAATTCATTACTGTTTATTTATTTGTAGTTATGTGAAATAAGAGAATGCTCTCTCTCAATACTCATATTTTTTGATATAGTTAAATTCAATCCAAGCATCTGCTGTAACTTTAAATCATTGTACATATTTATTTATCTCTCAGGTGCCTGTAACTGGACCCCAGTCCTCCAATCAGTGTTTAGACTCTAGTTTTTTTTATTAACAACAGCTCTAACAATAAACCTCCAGGTATTCACATACCCTGATCTCAAATCCATTTTAAGCAAACTAGAATTTTCAGCTTATCATAGTTACAACCCTCAGATGCACTCACATAGCCCACAGCACAGAGCAGTGTGAGCCAAGCCAGTGGCTGCACAGTGGCTCATGGAGGCTCTGTTGCTGTTGAGCTTCAGTGGAGCTGAACTGATGAAGAGAGGAGAGGCATCTGGCTCCACCTGACAGCTCACCTGATTGGGCTCATTGAGGCTGGCCGGGCAGCACTGTGGGCCTAAATCTTATCTGCTGACTCAGTCATATCTATCCAGAGTGTTGGGAAAACACTGCCTGGTGCTCCAGTCTCCAGCCCACTGATGGAATTACTCCACTCTGACCTACTACTATTACCACGGCTATTCTTCTCTGGCTTCTCCAGGCCGGATCTAATCATGGCCATTCTAAAGGGACATTCTGATTTGGTGCCATTGATGCATAGCACAGTAGGTTAAATGTCTGGGTCAGACCGAATATGATACTATTTTTTCTTTGGGGAATATTATATCTACTGTGAAAGGTTAGGATGATAGTTTCAAAACTATTAATTATTATTGATCAATAGATGTTTCTGTAATTTGATACACAGAAAATTAACACTCAATGTATGCTATTTACTGTTTAGTAGCACTTTAGTGGTATGTATGAAATGGCACCCTAATCCATTGGGACCCTGGTCAAAAGTAGTGCACTACATAGGGGATAGGGTGCCAATTCCGACACTGCCTAGGCCTCTCATCAGTAATGACTTTGGCCCTTTCACCCCCAGACCCCACAGCACGCCGCACTGCCAAAGCAGGCCCTGCAGCCAGCAGGAACCGATACGCCAGCCAGTGGACCCTGAACCCCCCCCAACCACCCACCTCCTCCCACACCCTGAGCACAGACTGGAGACTGCCCACACCGCGTGCCGCCGGCTCTGTGGACAAGGAGAGCGATAGCTACAGCGTCAGCCCATCGCAGGACACAGGTACTGGACTGACCCTATGTCTCACATACAACATTAGTCTGCAGCAAAGGGGAGACCACTACTACTGTACGTGGAAGGGTCAGAGTGCTCACGGTATGTTTTAAGATATTTCCTATATATCTTAAATGTAAGCTATATGCTTGTACTATAATGGATGTTGCTTCTTTGTGTGTGTGTGTGTGTGTGTGTGTGTGTGTGTGTGTGTGTGTGTGTGTGTGTGTGTGTGTGTGTGTGTGTGTGTGTGTGTGTGTGTGTGTGTGTGACTACGCAGACCGCGCGCGGAGCAGCATGGTGTCGACAGAGAGCGCGTCGTCCACGTACGAGGAGCTGGCCCGAGCCTACGAGCACGCCAAGATGGAGGAGCACCTGCGGCACGCCAAGTTCACCATCACAGAATGCTTCATCTCCGACACCTCCTCAGAGCAAATGACTGCCGGCACCAATGACTACACAGACAGCCTGACGTCCAGCACGCCGTCCGAGTCAGGCATCTGCAGGTTCACCGCCTCCCCGCCCAAGCCTCAGGACGTCAGCCGGGTTATGAACATGGCAGCACCCAAGGCCCACAGACCGGGTATACAGAACACACATGCACAGTACAGTTCAAACCTCATTGAAACTTCATTATTTTCCTCATTACTCTAGATCAGTGTTTTCTACCTCCGGCCCTCGAGTACC